>NC_089721.1:46555912-48033912 GCF_031753505.1 Anomalospiza imberbis | reverse complement strand
ATTTTGGAAAAAATTGGAAAAAAAATGGAAGAAACATTTCCAACAGAGGTGATGAAATCATGTGTTATGAGGAGGCTGTAGTGAGGTGCAGGTTGTCCTCTTCTCTCATGTTGCAAGTGAAAGGACTAGAGGAAATGGCCTTAAATTGCTCCAGGGGAGGCTCAACTTTGAAAATTTCTTTTTAGTGAAAGAGGGCTCAGGTATTGGAATAAGTTGCCCAGGAAGGCGGTGGAGTCACCTCTGGAAGCATTCAAGAGGCATCTGAATGTGGCACTCGGGGATATGGTGTAAGAGTGGTTATAGTGGTGCTCTGTTGATGATTAGACTAGATTACCTTGAAAGTCTCTTCCACCCTGGATGATTCTGCGTGATTCTGTGTGATTTATCAGAAAACTACATTTTTAATCAGAAAAAAACTACTGTTTTTTACTCAGGCCTGTGGGCTGAGTCACATCTACAGATGGCTCAGGTGTCTCTACCAGAGTGACGCTAGGGGCTCACAGCAGCCCACTTGATCAGTAAAGCCAACAAGGGTCCATGGCCATGAGGACGCAGCACAGTAGTCACACCTGTTTAGTTATGGTATTTGCTGCTTGCTAAAAAACAGGTTGCAAAGCTACAACTTTTCCAGTGCATCCCATATACTAGCATTCTCTGTGTTCAGAGTTACCTGTGGTAGGTATTTTGAAGGAATATCAGAAAAAAAACATGACACATTTAATATGGGTTTTCCTTTCCTTCATCAACTGCCTTTAATATTTTTTCCTGCTCTCTAAAGAGTATCAACCACTATAGAAACTGAATGCATCTGAAAACAAAGTTCAAAGAACATTATGTATAAACCTTTTTTCTATGTTTTGGGGTTTTTTTCATTTTTTTTCATTTTGGCTGGTTTTTGGTTTTGCTTTGGTTTCGTGGTTTTTTTTTTTTTTGTTTTTGTTTTTTTTTTGTTGTTGTTGTTGTTTGGTTGGTTTTTTTCTTTTATTTGAAATATCCCTGTAGTGTTCATATGAACAGTGCTTTTGGTATTACCTACTTTTCCTATCCATAATCTGCTATATCTTTCCCTTTCTTCCTCCTCACCTCTTAAAATACTAATATTTAGATTAATGCATAAGGGTTTCTTTTTTTCCTCTGCTTAAACTGAACTCTAACTGCATTAAGGAAACTTTACTGTCTGACCTTTCAGGAGCCACTCTTGGCAGTTACACTCCCACCACCAGAGACTTTCACTTCTCGGATCAAAGCTCCTTTGCTGACAAGGGGCTGATAGGCATTATTGGAGTTTTCCTCATCTTGCATGAGGAATGCCTACCCAATCTTTCACTCATGAATCCTCTATAAGCAAGACTCTGGTGTTTTTTCAGAACTTCTTCTATTGTCTGTGTGTCTGTGTGAGAATGCACTACTACTATTCTGATGGGACTTGCAGGGCCGGGGAAGAGTCCAGGGCCTGGGGGCCTCCTCCCTGGGAGATTACTGTGACACCCATGGAGACCAACTTCTGACATGCTGTGTTGGTCTGAATACCATGGAAGTGGACATCCCATTGTGATGTTACAGGGTAGTGGATATGGATCACTGGCACTGGACTGTGACATCACCATGTTTTTTGTCTCCTTGTGTCCCTTACTGTGTATATTTGCATGCTGCCAGAACCTGGCCAAGTCTGGATTATGCCTGGACTCCTGTTGAACATGTCGACAAGATCTGGAGGGTTAAGCCAGGCTTTTTCCAATGCTGCATGCTGCCATTGGCAGCTCTCAGTACCCATCCAGGACCCCTGAATAGTGTTTCCCCAGCCCTGCCAGGTTCAGGCAGCTAGGCACTGCAGAGGTGAGTTGTGCAGGGAAATGTCCCCCTGGGGTGGCCATAGAATGACTGCTATGCGGAACCGGGAGGGTCCTTCTTGAGGGACCTGAACATTTCATCCTCCCCCTCCCCATGACAACTCATGACAACAGCATCCCCATTTTGCAGTGTATGACATCTTTTGCAAGTGCCAGTGCCAGCGATGGGGAGTATCTTCTCATTCTTAATTCGATCCAGACTGCCAAAAGTCACAGACAGGGCCACAGAAACAGAGTGGAACTGCCCTATCTGCCGCGATGCCCAAGATGACCTCTCTTACGTGATGCTCTGTCTCCATCAGTTCTGCCTGGGTTGCATTATGCCTTGGGCAGAGATGCAAAGAGTGTGCCCACTCTGCAGAGAACTGATAGAGGCTGTCAGGTTTCCTGTGATAGACTGTGTCTTCACAAGTTCTGAAGAATCAGTAAATGCCAACAGCTGAACAGGAAATAACTCTAGGACAGCTGGTTAAAAACAGCCCCTTTGTGGAGTCCCCTTCTCGTGCCGGACAGGAGATACTATCTGAAATAAGTAGGCCAGGAGACCAGCTCCCTTTTATGTCTTTATTAAAGTGATCAGCTCTGGGTGGGGGCCCAAGGGGTCACACACACCACTGCTGCTCCCTTTGGCAATGCAGAGGAGGAGGTGATCAGTTCTGCTTCACAGCAGAGCTGGAGCTTCCATCCTCACGGGCATGCCTAGGAAGACAATTTCTGGCTCATAGGCTAGGGTCCTCATTCTAGTCCAGTTCCACTTAGGTTATGGTGACCTCTAAAACCCTGTTGGAGGGGTAGAGGGACTTGTCCCCAGTAGGTCCAGTCACTTAGTTTTCCAAATTTTAAGTTGGCTTGTTGTTTCTAAGGTCTTTTGTTGGGTCTTCTTGAGCTTTTCTTGATTTGTATATTCCCAGGAATGTTTCTGGCCACCATTTTAGGGAGCAGCAGAGGCAATACCTGAAGGATTCAATAAGGGTACAGGTAAGAGGGAGTACAACCAGGGTGTATGTAAGAGGTTTAACAGTGGGGGAGTATAACAAGGGTGTTTGCAAGGGAGTTAACAGTGAGGGGTACAACAAGGATTTAACATTTATTAGCCTAAACTGTAAGTGCTTTAACAGCTCCAGCCATATTAAACTTGTTCATAACACTATCCACACCAGAGCATGGGGGCGCACTAACAGAGCCCGTGGGTGGCCTCCTGCCTAGAGTGTGGGCAGAACATTTCCAAAGAGAAGAGCATCTCCTTGACCCTGTGGTGCCCTGGCTGTGCCAGGAGCTAGAGGCAAAGTACGGGGTTAGGTGGAGAATGGCAAAGAATGCAGAGACCATCGTCCTGCATGCTGTGTCCCTCTGTGGTCCAGCTAGGAATGTCTTGGTCCATGTGCTGCAGGACTTCCTTGAGGAACATACAGAACCTGTGATCCATGGCCTCATCAGCATCATTGTGAATGAGTGCACACAAGAGGCCCAAAGGCTGCTACACTCCCATGCTGTCTCACAGAACAATCCTGTATCCGTCTCCAGGAGATTTCAGAGGGATACCACCACTCCCCACCCAACCCCTGCCAGCAACTCTGCAGGCTCCAGTGAGGAGCACTAACCCAGCACATCAGAAGCTGTCCTCCACACCCTCCACCCATCTGCTCCCACCTCTGCAGAGCAGGAGGAGCTGGGAGAGGAGGTGGTGGCAGAAGAACCCGCCAGGGAGGAGGCCAATAGCACCGTGGCCATCTCCCCCAGCCCTCAGGAGGAAAATCTTGTCCCACAGGCAGCCCCTGCCAGCAGCTCTGCAGGGTCCAGCATGGAGGACCAACCCAGCATACCAGAAGCTGTCCTCCACACCCTCCACCCATCTGCTCCCATCCCTGCAGGGCAGGATGAGCTGGAGCTAGCAGCAGCGCCAGGTCCCTCTGCCCAAGGCGACAGCTACAGCCTCTCCACTCCCAGCCAGGGTAGGGACCCCTTGCCCAGGAGGCCTCAACGTTCCAGAAGGAGGAGGGCTGCCAGCCATCTGGACTCTCCCCAGCCCTGCAAGAGGCCACCCAATCAGCAGCAGTAGCAGGGCTGCACTAAATCTTTATTACAGAAAAAATAAATAAATATCTATATCCTTGATAAGGTCTCTGGGTGCTGCTTTCTCTCCCCTCTCTTACTATCTTTCCCCAACCCTGTGCACACTCATCAGCCAAGGGCCCTGGAAATCCAGGATGATATTGGGGGAGTGCCTCCTCCCATAGGAATCTCTACTGTAGCCATAGCAACAGACGTATTTCCAAAAAAGCCTGGAAAAGGAGTATTGCATTTGCAAAGGAGAATGTGCAAAATGAAGGCTGCTTGTGCCTGTGCCCAGATCGCATGACCATGCTGCTCTCTGCATTGCATTTCATCTGCAGTTGAGGGGACAGAAGGGGCCCCGTACCTACCTGGACAGAAAGGCTTCTGGGAAAACAGGTCAGGAAGCTTCAGAGTGCAACTTCTCTGCATCCAAACACCACTCTGTAGGGATAACCAGAGCTCTATGATTGGTCATAGAACACTCTCAGAGAAGATTTGCTCTGGCAAAAGAGAATGGTAATTTTGAGGTAGTTTTGAAGAGCTGCACTTTTCGTGAAGGAATGTTTTCTATTGAAGACTCTTCTCAGTTGAGCCCCTGACTGATCATCAGGAACTGTCCAATGGCCTTCTTGTTAGAAAGTTTTTTCATGTAGGAAAGAGAGAAATTTTTTAAAGAGAAAAAGAAAATTTTTTGCTGGGTAAATTACAACTACAGAAGAAGAAAGCCGTGATCAGAATCACAGAATCACTAGGTTGGAAGAGACCTTTAAGAGCATCAAGTTCAACCCATGCCCTAACACCTCAATTAAATTGTGGCACTGAGTGCCACATCCAATCTTTTTTTATAAACATCCAGGGATGGTGACTCCACCACCTCCCTGGGCAGATGATTCTAGCACTTTATCACCCTTTCTGCAAAAAACTGTTTCAAGAAGGGTATAGAAGCACTAACAGAAGCATATACAACTCAGACAGACATGTCCAGCATGTCAATGTACTATTGTCTCCAAAACAAAAATGATTCCTCTAATCTATTTTATGCACACCATGAGGAACTAGAATACTCAGATATGGCAATCTCAGGTATTGGAATACTAGCAGCTCTACAGAATGGGTTAGATTTCACAAAAACCCCAGGGGCTTACGTGAAAATCATATAGGAAAGCAGGAAAAGGAAAGCATTCGTTTTCCTCTATCAATGTAGACAGCTTAAAAAGAAACACAGATGAGGCAGTAAGCTTGACATTAAGTGTGTTTGTAAAGAGGTGTTTCCAATTCATGGTAGGGTGACAGCAATAAGTAGAGTAACTTTTCGAGTCAATTAGGCTAGATCATGAAAGAGCTACTCCTAAACCCAGATGTTTTGGCAGGCAGTTCACCCAATAGAGAAACTTCAGAGCAGGAAGGTTCACTTTTATGGGTAGTCAGTGCACACAGCTAAGCAATTGCAGAAAGGTGAACTGCAATGAAGGAAAAAAAAAATCAAAACAAAACAAAAAACACCTGTATGCTGGCTACTTCACAGCTCTGGACATGTGCTTTATTCAGAAGCTTTAATGCGACCCCAAAGGACATATTTTCAAAGGCACTTTAAATCTGTGGCATTCAAAATATGGCATTCAAACCAACTGCTTAAATATCCTCAAAATAAAGGGATCTTCAGTGAAAGTAGAACTGATATTCCATTACTTTTTCTTGTATTTTATTTTCACATTATATTTAGAAGCATAGGTAGAAGCTCCAGATAAATATTGTGTTATCCCTACTGAATGGAAGTGTGTTTTGTATGCTCAGAGGCAACATAACACCTTGATGCTAACAGGAACAAGAAGCATGCAATTCCTCCTTGCTAGAGGGATGCAAACTGTCATCACCCTCTTCCTGCCAGAGCTGGCTAAAAGTTTTTATGGGGTCTCAGTGCCAGTGCTTTGAGTAAAAAAAAAAAAGGAACAACTGTAGGGCCCACTATGACTTAATAGAAGTCAATATTATCTGCACATGAATAAATGGGACAAATTCCTACTCATATGCAGTGTTTAGAAAAAACAACCCAAAATTATTATAGAAAATTCTCTCACAATGTAAGATTTTTATGATAATTTTGCTTAATAAAATTCCAGCTTTTCAGATATCATGAACATACCTTCTTCACTGAATTTGAACATATATGTTTCTGTATGTTTAAGGAGAAATAAACACCACTGTCAGACTCTCACTATTAAAAATACAGAAGCTGAAATTTCCTAGCCATACATCAATGTCTTAATGATAATGACACAAACAGACCAGCTGACAAGTCTAGTCAGAATACACAAAATTGCTAACAGTGATTGGCTGTATTATAAATATTGCCTCCCTCTGCTAGAGAAAATATATTAAAAATAAACCAGGTTAAACCAGACTGAAGAATAACATTAAAGAATTAAGTTATACCATGAACCATGTAGACATTGACAAAGGAGATCAAGTCAGCTTAAGTCTTAAACAACTTCACTTTTATAGACAAGTAGGAATGGAAAACATGCTACTGGTCCTGATCGGAAATTCCAATGGCTCATGTGGAGCAACTGTACAAGCAGCAATGTATTTCTCCCCATCAAGACAAATCAGCTTATTTCTTACAGCTCTGTTTTCTCTTACATATATATTCCCTTGTGTATATATATATCATTCAGAAAGTATGAACTTTCCCCACCTGCTGAACACGAGGCTGAAAAGCAACACCACAGAAAGGGACATGGGGGTTCCGGTTGATGGTGAGCTGAACATGAGCCAGCAGTGCCCTGGCAGCCGGGAGGGGCAAGTGTGTCCTGGGGTGCATCAGGGACAGCATTGCCAGCTGGGCAAGGGAGGGATTATCCCACTCTGCCCTGTGTGGGGGGCTCCTCACCTCAAGGCAATTTTGGGCACCACAAAAATATGTTAAACTGTTGAAGGGTGTCCAAGGAGGGCCATGAAGCTTGTGAAGGGTCTTAAGGAGAAGCCTTAGGAGGAGTGGCTGAAGTCACTCGGTTTGTTCAGCCTGGAGAAAAGGCTGAACAACCTTGAACAACCTCCTCCTGAGAGGAGACCTCATCATAATCTACAATTTCCTTGTGAGGGGAAGAGGAGGGCCAGGCACTGATCTCTTCTCTGTGGTGACCAGTGACAGGGCCCAAGGGAATGGCCTGAAGTTAGGGGTTTAGGTTATATTCTAGAAAAATAAAAGCTGTGTTAGGGGTTTAGCTTATATTCTAGAAAACGATTCTTCACGTGAAGGGTGAGGGCACTGGAACGGGCTCCTCAGGTAAGTAGTCACAGCACCAAGCTTAACAGAGTTCAAGGAGCATTTGGACAATACGTTTGAGCACATGGTGTGACACTTAGGGATGTCCTGTGCAAGGCCAGGAGTTGGACTCAATGATCCTTGTGGATCCTTCCAACGCAGGATGTTCTGTTGTATTGTGTTGCAATATTCTGTCATTCTGTGAATTTTTTTATTGGTAAGGAGCACTCCAAATACTGAATATTTTTGTTAAAAAATACCAAACAAACCAAGAGATAAGGGTGCAACTCCAAACGTCATTTCTGCACCTTTCTGTGAAAAGCAGCAACGGCTGTTATCTGAGCCAATGACCCTTCTCAATATGCCTTATTTTCCTAAAGTACCAACAGCTATATTTTTCATATTTCTTGAAGCCATGTCCAGAAAAAACAAACAGGTGTAAAATTGCTTTGGCTGAGCTGGAGAGCAGAACACACGGCTGAAACAAATTCCAGAGCCTCCTTCCTTGGAGTGCATCAAGTGGAGAAGGACAGACCACGGAAACGGCAAGATTTTCCAGGGAAAATACGGAGAAAGAGTACTGGGGGAGAGTGAGCAGGGAGGGGGGACAGTGGAAAGATATGAAAACTGCCGGGTAAAGATTCCTTTGCCCCTCTCCCAGACAACATGGCATTGGCAAGCACCCAGGCACGCTCATAAACATACAAGACACATGTCGTGCTGCCTGCCAGACCTCGTTCTCTCGTCGGGCTGGGCGCCAACGACGCGAAATGCAATCCAATGGCGTCCCGCCCCCTCCTCCCAGTAAAGTTACTTTAAAACTTTACGCATAGTACTCGGTAGCAACAGTGACCAGGGATAAAAGGGCAAAGGAGAAGGGCACGGGAGGGAGCACAGGAACAAGAAGAAGGGTAAACCCTACCAAAGCTGTTGCAAAACAGCTGCAGCAGCATCAGAGGTGAGACCTGGGACGGAAAGGATGTCTCAGGGTCCGGGAAAGTCGGAGACGGCGTCCGACCGCCGGCGAAGCACCTTGCGCCGGGCTCGCCGCTGGCCGCGGCCCCGCCTGGCGCTGAGGGTGCGACCGGGGCTGGTGTTCTCCGCAGGGGAGCGAGCGGAGCCCGCACGGGCGGCGAGGCGGCGGCAGCGCCGCAGGAAGTCGGCTCCCGAGGGGGCAGGCGCGGGGGCGGCGGTGGGGAGGCCCCGCCCGGCCCGGCCCGGCCCGGCCCGGCCCGCCGTCCGCCGCGGTCGCCCGCCGAGAGCCGCCGCCGGCACCCGTCGTGTCGCCGGCGATGGTGCTGCCGGGGTCCTGCTGCCCTCTCCCGGGACTCGTCCCGCTCCCTCAGGCAGGGCCCCTCCGCCCGGCCGCGCCGCCGCTCTGCCGCCCGTGCCGCCCGTGCCCCCTGCTGCTGTTCCGCTCGCTGCTCGTGCTGGGGCTGCTGCAGACCGGCTTGGGCTGCGCCCTGATGGCTCTGTGCTTCGGGGCTCTGTCGCTGAGCAGCGCCCCGCAGGTGAAGAACGCCTGTCCACTCTGGGACGGCTCCTCGGTAAGTGACGGCCGCGGACCAGCACACGCCGCGCTGGGGTCCGTGCACGCCGTGCGTGCTCGACACCTGCGGGGCTGCTGTCCCGAGGGATGCGTGATCCCGTTCCTCCGCGATGGCTTGGAAACGGCCTCCGGGTAACGGAATAACGGCTTTTTGCTGACAGCTTTGTAGGTTGTCTGCAGGAGCCCAACGGGGTTACAGACGTCGAAACAAGCAAATAGGGGATTTATTTCCTGACGTGCATTTTTGGGGGAAAAAAAATGTACTCGGTTATTTTGCGCTATCAGAGACAGGATTTTCATAAACTTTTATGTGTGTAGATGTTGCATGTTTGTGCTTTGTGCCTTTAATCGTAGGCATAATGTAGAGATAAATGAGCAATGTTCCTGGGGAAAAAATGGATGGACTTAGCAGAGTTTTGTAAGGAGTACTGAAAGAAGTTATTCCATCTCCTGTTGGGCCTTGCTTTAAACGACAGCTTTATAAATATGGAATATATGCAAGAGTTAATATTGCAGAAGCTAGGCAGCAATAAGTAAAAGTTAGTAAGTGTAGCAGAGTCAGACTGATTGGTCCCAGTTTTTGGGCCTTCCAGCAATCAGCAAGTCATGTACTGGGATGGAACACTCAGCTCCTGCTGCCTGTGTGAACAGCATCAGCCTATCCTTCAATTTAAATATTTCAATTAAATTGCCATGTTGTTTACCACCTGTAAAAATGCGCTCAGTGCAGTAGTTTAGGGATCAACTCATTCCTGTTTATGTAATGCGGTGTTCATCCCTGAAGGTACACAGTCCTTGGGGGGTGAGGGAAATCCAGAATATCCAAATGTCTGTGTTTAGTATCTCTCTTGTGATCTTTCATCCTTTTTTTTTTTTTTCATTCTTATTCTAGCTTAAAAAACGTTTAAGTATATGTAACCAATGGACTTTCTTTGAATTCTGCACACAGAACTATGCTTATGCTTTTAAACTGCTTTAAAATTGCATGTGTAAGATAGAGGTATACAGTGTTTTTAATAATCAAGAAGGGTGTTGGTTTTACTTGGGGTTTTTTAAACTATATTTCTGAAACAATGGTACACTCAGAAAAATTACCGAAATACTGTTTGGGTGTAAAAATATAAGTGAAAATTTTAGCCCAGAAGCAACCTGGAAAAGCAGATTGTGTCTGGTTGGGTGCTTTTTGGTTTGGTTTTGTTTTGGTTATGGATGCTACATGCTGACTTGTGAGGAGCATGTCAGGAACATTTTGAGAAGAACTTTCTTATCTTTAAAAGATGTAATGAAATAAATTTGTTGTCCTTAAGGAAAAAAAAAAGCAATTTACATCAGTATTGATGTACTTTGTTATAAAATTGTGTGTCCATTTTGCAGTCAGAGAATTCAAAAAATACTTTGTTATGAAACTGCAGTTATGTATGCGGTTTTGCAACAGCAGTGATGATATCAGTAGGTGTTTTGGCCAAGTCATATATGCATGTTACGCTAGACTAGATTGATCATGTCAAGTGAATGAAGTTACAGAAGGGATTTATTAAAAATACTAGTGGATAACTTCCTGCTTGTTCCAGTCTTCCTGTTTCTTTTTTGGGTAGGAGCTTGGCTGGCTTAGTCACAACATCCATCAAGTTAAAAACATAGCTGCTGATTAAGGGGACATACTAAGAAACTTATTTGCCTTTCTTTACAGGGTTCCTCTTCTTCCATGAGAAAGTATTTGGGTGTGCTGTTTGCTTCAGTTCTACAGCAATTCTTTGTAGTTTCTTAATTGTTTGGTCCTGTAAGGTAAAGAAAGAATCATAAGGATCAGTTCTGTGATTTAGCAGGTTTGTTCTAAAAACTGCTGTTGCAGAAGGATGTGCTTTTATTTTAACTTCTTTCTTCACATTGATACTGGCATTCATCTGATTAAATAGCAAAACTTTTCAGGGAGGTAGTGCTGGTGCTCTTTGTTGATTTTGGTTGGGTTCAGGCTCTGGGTTTTAGCTCACCAAAATGGTCTGAAGTCAGCAAAAGGGAAGAAGGAAGTAGGCACTTAATGAAGTGCTGAGATGGTGATGGAGAGAGGGGAGGAAAAGGACAATATTTAGATTTGCCTAGCCATGTTGCAGAGAACAAATACTTAATTGGTTGAAAACAGTTATTTAAGGCAAACATGGAGGTTGGAATTGCTGCCATACTACTTGTCCCCATGCATGTTTTCTTGGAGGGAAAAATAAGAAATTAGCAAATTTAATTTGGTTGTTATTTCACAGGATGCTCTTAGGAGCAAAGAACTTCATCAGCACAGGTATTGTCTGCTTTAAACTGCATCTTCGTATCTTCCCAGCGTTGCTGTAGTGTTCCAAAGTACAGTAATATAAACAGTGTAAATGGCATTTTGTGAACAGTTCTTTGCTTCTTGGTGACACTACATTTTTTTTATGTTGTAGGCAGTCTTATGTGGAATCTTAGGGTTAACAACATGGAAGAGGCCGATGCGGCTTTTGGTAAGTATGGATTAGACTTTGTAAGGAAATTATGAAAAAAAGAGCTAAATTTAATAGTCGCTGGTAAAAAAATAATCACCCCTTTCTCCTTTCAAAAAAATAATGTCGAGTCTTTCTTTTCAAATTGTAGAATCATAATTATTTAAAGAGAAGTCAAAGACCATGCAAAGCCATATTCTTTCCTGCATGGATGAAGTCTCAGTAAGGGCAAGAGTGGACCATGTCTGGAAAAATTGTTCATGTTATTTAAAGCACACATTTTATGGTTTTGTATGTATAAAAAATGCTGGCTTTGAATAAGTAATTTAGTTCTCTGAGGCAGTACAGCTTAAACTGAAATGAAGGAAATGGCTTTAAATTTTAGCTTAGTTGTAGTGTTTTAGTTTTTGACAATGGATTTGAGAGCTAACTTAAGACCTTACAGCAGGATCCAGTGCTAGTTTCATACACAGTTAACACTGCATTGCTGTGAGAGAAGTAGATTGATGTGCAGGGTGTGTAAGCTTTTTCCACTTGTAAGTGAAATCTGAAGCTGTGTAGCTCTTAATGTCTCAAAGTTGGGATTTTAAAAGAGTTGTGGAGTTGCTTTTGTTTGTGTGTGAGTTTGGGGAGTTTTTTTCATTTTTTTGGTTGATTTGGGGTTGTTTTTGTTTATTTGCTTGGAATCTTTTGCCTTACTGTCACTTCTGAAGACTTTTTTTGAGCCAAGGCAGTAGTTTAATTTTTCTGCAGCACTCTTTGGGCTCCACATCAGTATCAGTGAGGAGTACCAAGGATTAGATGTGTGAGCTATAGATAGAATCATAGAATCGTAGATTCACCAAGGTCGGAAGAGAAATTTGAAATCATCAAGTCCAACTGTCAGCCCAGCACTGTTCCAAATGCCTAAACTACATCACCCAATGCTAGATCCATATGTCTCTTGAACACCTCCAGGGTTGGTGACTCCACCACCTCCCTAGTGCATCCTATTCCAAAGCATGACTACCCTAACATCAAAAACACTTTTTCTAGTATCTAATCTGACTCTCCCTTGTCTCAGCCTAAGGCCTTTTCCTCTTGTCCTCTCACTGCAGGCACTGTAGTGAATACAGGCCCTGACTCACCCCAACCTCCTTACAGGGAGCTGCAAAAAGCCATGAGGTTCCCCCTGAGCCTCCTCTTCTTGAGGCTAAACAACCCCAGCTCCCTCAGCTGTGCCTCATGAGAGATGTTCTTCAGCTCTTTCAGGAGCCTTGTTGCCCTTCGGTGGACAGGCTCCAGCCCCTCAGTGTCCCTTTTAAAGTGAGGGGCCCAGAACTGAGCACAGACTCAAGGTGAGGCCTCCCCAGTGCCTGGTACAGGGGCACAATCACTGCCCTGTCCTGCTGGCCACGCTGTTCTAGACACAGGCCAGGATGTCACTGGTCCTTTTGGCCACCTGGGCACACTGCTGACTCACGTTCGGCTAGCTGTCAACCAGCACCCCCAACATCCATTGTTATTTCTCAGTGTACGTTGGTTTACACGGGCAAATTCTTTAGGATTTTTGTGGATATAGAGAGGACCCCGCTGTCAGAGACTCCCAATCTGGAAGGGCCATATTTTCATCAAGATAAATGTACATACTGTCAGTGTCAAACTGCCTAAGGCTTGCACGGTACTCCTGTGTTAGTAGTGCCTGTGTTCTGTGCTTTTTATATAGCATGTTGTCACTCTTTCACTCTTTAATGTTCTCATTTGTATAAACCTTATTTTCCTTTCACAGTTTTCCTTTCACTTAAATAGAAAGCACAAACTCTTCTTTATCCCTTCCTTTATTTCAAATGATCTTTAGGATGGTCACATGCTGAAGGAGATTGCCCTGGGATATTATGTAGCAGGAAAGTTTCTGAGGTGAAATTGATAAAAGCTCTGAGCAGCCTGCCATGATTTCATAGCTGACCCTGCTTTTGAGCAGGAGATTACACAGGAGTCTTCCTCAGCTCTCTAACAGCCACAATTATTCTATGATGTGATTCTATGAAACTGTTTGGGGTTTTTTTCTTATTTTTATGTGTGTTCTATAGAGGTTTGATTTTTGATAGCCAGATTAGATCAGCCTTGACACTGGGAAGCATTTCTGCTGAAAAAGCAGTGAAACCCTGGAAAAGGCTCCTAGAGATGTGTTTGATGCCCCAGGCTGTCAGTGTTCAAGAGGCATTTTGGACCATGCACTGAATACTGGGCTTTGATTTTTGGTGAGTCCTGAAGTGGTCAGACAGTTGAACTAGATGATTGTTGTAGGTCCCTTCCAACTGAAATACTCTATTCAATTGGAAAAATAACAATAAATATTAAACTCTTATTGAGGGTAAGGAAATCATGCCTTAAACTAGCTACCGTCTTTCAAGGACGGAATGTTAGTTGCTGTTGCATGCCAAGTTGGTTCAGTTAGGGGTTTTAATAAATGTTAGTTAGGTCGGTTCTATGTACCCCTGTTTTCCCCTTAAAATGGTTTGCTCCAGGCTATCTGCTATAGGAGCTTTCACCTGTCAATCTTGTAACCACTCCTCTTCCTCACAGAAAGTTCTGTGTCAATCACCCCACCTCTGCAATCCCATTTGTCCCAGAACGCTGTACACACCCCTGTTATGTCCCCATAGGTTGCCGTGTTCCATAGGTTCTTCTGTCACCTGTCCCCATTAGGCGAGGGGGGCTTCTGCCCCTGTTGGCCCACCCCCTGTTTAACCCCCTGCTCCCAGTACACCCGCACCATTTTGCCCAAGCTGTCTTGGGAAGAGCTGCGTTGTCCACCGCTGCGGCCATGCGGGAATAAAAGTTCTCAGCCACGCGGGTGAAGTGCGCCATCTTCTCTTACCCTTTGTCTCGCCTCAGCGTCTGGCTACGGAGGTGGCAGACCCACGCGGAGGCTCAGCCCTAGAGCTCCACACACACGTGGTGGCCCCGGTCTCGCCGAGAAGCAGTGTGCCAGCCCGGCACCCCCAGCTGCCCGGGACCAGGGCAAAGAAAAACTGATCGCTGCAAGTTTCTGTGAACATATTTATGTTGGGCTAAATATCTATTATGTCTACCCTCTAGTAACTTGAATGTTTTTTCTAGGGAGCTACAAAGTTGCACTATTACATGAATTGTAAAAGCAAGCTTCCTAAATTCTCAGCAATGAGAATCGTTACACAGTCATGACTTAGAATTATGACATTCATAAGGAAGACTAAAAAGCTCATTCAGAACTATAAGCAGATCCTTTTGTCATTTGTGACTGTCCTCTTACAACTCCTTATGCAAAGCCTTAGCACTCCCAGTGATGAGTTTCTCACTATCTGTGTTTGGGTTTTTGTGAAGGGTCAGGCTGTCATGGCTGCCACTTCAATCCAAGGCCTTGGTCATGGAGAGAACAACCAGACTGTAGGGTTTTTTTTCTGTGACAGCAAGATTCTGGTGCTGCTGATGCTTGCAGAAAGCACAGGGCTGCAGTGCTGTGAGAAAGGAGCTGGGGATGGGCAGTGGTGTTTCAGCCACTCGTGTTTTTCCTTGGAGGGGAGAAAGGAAGGGAAGCGCATTGGTTACAGATGTAGTGGACCTTTAGTAGCACCATCTGTGAAAAAACAGCTGTGAAGAGGGATGGCTGTGATAAGACCTTTTAGTAAATAAAATGGAGTCATATTTGGGGTTTGACACCCGCGCTGTTTTACAGCTGTATTAACAGTGTGGGATGATACTAGATAAATAATATATCTGAGAGAGAGGGTACTGCAAAGCAAAACTAAGTCATATCTTTTGAAGGACATTTTTGCAAGGAAGGCCTAGCCTTGAGCAGTATAGCTGCTGAGAAGTCTGGTTTCAATCCTTCCTTTGTTTTAGGTGTTTGAGGAATTTCCATTCTGGATATCAATTGTCAATCAGTTTTGGAAGTCAGCTTGTAATGCTTGTGCTTTGTAGCTGATTTTTCTTTGAGGTAATGGTGATTTAACACTGGACTCAATGATCTTGGAAGTGTTAATGATCCTGTGTTTCTTCTTCTTTAGGACTGTCCAAATGTATTAATGTGGAAAGGGAAACTCACCACCACCTACCCCTCCAAGTTATTTGAGTATTGACTCTGAACTGTTCTGTGCTCAGTGTTACCTTCCATGCATAGAATCCGGTTCCTTCCTCTCTGTTTCTAAGCTCCTTCCTTCCACACAGCTTTAAATCTTAGTTTTGCTTGAAGGAACTTAAATTCTTTCAGAGAGTACATCAATTCTCCATTAGTTAGTTTGATTGTGTATATTTTGAGGGCAGTTCATGTCTTTGACAGGTCGTGCTTCCTGCTATAGCCTCTGTCCTTGTATGCCAGATTGGACTGATTTGAGTTTATCTTGCATTCCCAGGAGTTGCCAGGAGCTGTACATGCTTTGCTGAATGCAGAAGTCCTTACCTAGAGAAGCATCCTTTCCTTTCAGTCATGCACAAATTAGTTACAGCCCTGTAGAGTGCTTTTTAGGTGATTCTCTGATTGTATTTGTTTCTGGTCTTGGGGTTTTTTCACCAGCTGAAACAAAGACTTTGAGTTAAGTATCTCTCTGGTGTCTGCTTGGTGCTTGAATTCTGCTGCTAAAGAGGACGCTTAGCTGTGATCGAATGAGAGGGAAAGGAGTGCCAGCATCCAACAAGACACCAGCCTGTTGTGCTGTGCAGAATTTAACTGCTGCAGCTGCAAGTACTGGGGAGCAGTTTGGTACCTGCAAAATGCATGGGATCAAGAAGTCAACACATGCAGGCTGGTTGGATGTGACTCTGGCTTTTGGCTACATCAAGTACTGCATGCTTGTGTTGTTTGCTAGCATGGCGGCTTTTGTGTTCATACATGTCATTGTTTTCATGTAAAGCTTTGAGGGTTTTGACAGAAAAGTCAGAGTTGCACATGCAGCATGAATCATTCAGTCTAGATTCTTCGCATGTTTTACAGTGTGGTCACATAAGGATTTGAAATTTTTATTTGAAACACTTTTAACTTAAATGTGTTAATATTTTTCATTTATGACAAATATTTACAGATCTTATTTTGGAAACAGGAAAGTTTATGTAATTCAGCTTTTATTTATAACCTGGAACATTTTAAAGAATTTATTTGTGGTAAACCTTGTTTTTAATTGAAAATTTTTATTCAAAGAAAAATATATTCCAGAAAACTTTAAATAAAGTTTTCTTAGGGCTGACTACTGCTATGATATCTGCACCTTGACAGATTTTCATTTAACTAAATTTTAAAAATTTTAAGAATTTAACTAAAATTTAATGTATAGATCAAGATACTTCATTTGGGTAATGTTCTTAAATTTTAGCTCTGCTAGTAAGTTCACAGTGAACTGTGAATAGAAGCTCCATATCATGTCCTTAACCCTGAAAACCAGTCTCTCCCTCGGCATGTGCTTTATGACAAGCAGTCATTTGACTTGTGAGAATTATTGTAGTAGTATCTTTTTTCCCTGGATTTTAGAAGTAAAATAGCTCAGTATTAACCTCTTTGCTCACACTCTAGACTCCAGCATTGTCAAGAAGTAGTAATTATGCAAAGGTTTTAAAGTCAGTATAAGCAAATAGAAATATGCTTTAAAGTGTTGGAGTATGAAAAGCCATTAGAAGCTTATAACCATTTTTATGCTGCAGAAGCTTTTCTCTCATACATGGGGTGTTTTAGTATTGCATTTAAAATATGTGACTTTTTAATTAAATGAATTAGTTTGTCTTTTCTTGTGGGGCTTTCATTTGTTCACAGTTGTCTTGTGAGTTTCCATATGGTAGAATGAATAGCTCTCACAACTGGCAGAAATCTAGTAAGGTCCTATGAGTTTTAATTATTGCTATTGCTGCTGTGCATGTGGACAATTAATAAACAGATGTACTCTTTTCTACAGGATGTTTATAAAGAATATACGTAGGCTGTAAACAGATATAAAAATTGCTGATTGTGAAACAACTGCTTTTTCTTTCATTTAAGTGCCTCCTTGGGCATCAGTCCTGCACGTGCATGTTCAAGTGAAAGCAGTTCCTCTCTGGCATGAGATACTTGCTTCAATGGCAGCAGCAGCAGGACAACGAGCTTTCCCCTGCAGAAAGAAAGATAGTGTCAGAGCTTTAGTATGCAAATTTATTCTTCCTTGGAGTCCTCAAAAGGCATGATGATGGTTTTTTACCTGAAAGAGATCATACATACAAGACATTAGCAAATATGAATAGAATACACTTCACTTTCATGTAGTTTAATTCATATGAAGGTTCCTCACGGCTTTCTGCCGCTGTTCACAGTCCATGTGTATCTAATGCTCTGAATATGAAGCTGTGAGCCAAACTGAGGCCATAATTTTGAGTTGTCTCCATTTTTATAACTGCAGTCAAGTCCAGTTACATCTGTTTCGGTTTTTGAAATACCATGTTTGCCTTTCTCTATTTTTTTGTAAATTGAGATGTACTTCTCTCCTCTGGGTAGTATCTTCTGTCACTGGAATAAAGTGTAACCCCTGTTTTTACTTGTAGGTGTGTATTGATGGAGAAGATGCTTAAATTTGCATCTGCAGGAGAATATAAGTAACTAAATAAGCTGACAGAATACGTTAGATTGGACAGTGAGTGACTGAATAAGTGGGCACAGAGGGTTGTGATCAGTGGTGAAAGCTGAGCCAGCCAAGGACCAGGGGTGAGCCTGAGGAGTTGAAACTGAGGGGCCAGTACCACTGAAGTGAGTGCTCTGCACAGTGGGATCTGAGTGCACTCTCAGCACAGGCGATGCCAAACTGGGAGGAATGGCTGATATGCTAAATATTGCCATTCGGAATGACCTGGACAGGCTGAAGATGGCTTTGAAAGGAATCTCTTGAAGTTCAACAATGGGGAATGCAAAGTCGTGCCTGTGCAGGGAACTTATCCTATCACACAGGCAGGAACAATGTGGTGGAAAGCAGCTCTGCAAAGAAAAACCTGGGGAACCTGGAGGACAACAAGCTGTCCATGAGACAGCAAAGTGTTCTTGTGGCAGAGAAGACTGCTGGTGTCCTGGGCTGGATTAGGCAGAGACTTGCCAACAGGTCAAGGGATGTGATCTTCCCCACAACTGGAGAGGTGTGAAAGCTGTGGCTGTTCAGCCTGGAGAAGAGGAGGCTCAGTGGAAATCTCCTGTATCTATTAATAGCTGATGGAGAGGAACAAAGAATAGCAAGCTGGTCCTTCTCGGTAGTGCTCACTGGCAGGACAAGAGGCTGTGGGCAGAACTGAGAAAATAAGAAACTCCATCTGAGCATGGAAGACAACTTTTTTACTGTTATGATGGTCAAAAACTGGTGTAGGTTACATGTAGAGATAGTCAAAACTAACTGGGCATTATATTCAACAGCTTGCTGTAGGTCATAGAATCATAGAATGTTCTGGGTTGGAAGGGATCTTGTGGTTCCAGCTGTACTGTTATGACACCTGCTTGAACAGGAGATTAGATTTAAATGGTCTCAAGAGGTCCCTTCCAATCTCAGTTATTGTGTAAAAATGCTGACCAGTGATAGAGAGAAAGAAAAAAGATTTTTTTCTCTTGACAGTCAACTACAACATCTTGTCCGCTGTCAAGCGTGTGGTAGAGAATTTTGTGGTTATGGTTCAGATCAGGGTAGTGTTTTAGATTGAATATAGAGGAATTATTCTTATCTTCTGCTCATTTGGCAGGATTTTCTGAATATTGGATTATTCATTCAAAAATACACTATGTGTATAATAAAAAACAGATCAAGATTATACTTGCACATGCTAGAATTTATTATAACTGCAGAATTTATTAGAAATGCAGAAAGTATCCTTGTTTCACATATTTATGGTAATGCTCCTTCTCTTCCTCTTTGTTCTTTGATTTCTGACATTTCTTTAGAAAAATATTCATTGTTTTGTTTGGTTTGGAAAATTTTGGGTTCAAAGTCTTGATTTCAACTGTAACTTTTTGTATAGCTATAGACAGAATTGTTTCTGTTGCAGCTTCTGTACCACAGGAGACAGCTTAAATGTGAGTTTGCTAGATTTTTTTGGTTTTTTAATCTTTCTTTACTTTGGCCACATAACTTCTTTTCTCCATTTGTCATCAGCTGAAAAAGGACAAATACACCTCTTATTTTTCTTAATATGATTTAATGAGATTTGTGCTATAGAGAGATTTTATGTTGAAACAGCTTCTATTTCACTTACAATACTGGCTAATTCCTAATTGTCAGTGCCCTGTGTTGAACCCAGTTGAAAAGTTTTCTTTATATGAAATACTTGTGTGTACCAATTTTTTTTCTCAAAGTCTTTTGTTAGAAGAGTAACTAAGACAATTTAGGTAAAAGCATAAGGAATGGGTTTAATTTATTTACATGCTGAGCATGGTGTAATTTTTAAAAAGTCATTAGATTCTGTGTTTGTATGGAAACACAAATGACACTCAGCGTGCTTTCTAGAACTAAATTCCTCTTATCTGTGGTTTTGTTATTAGTACAAAGCTAGGACAAAATGCTCTTAATAATTTATAAATTATTTTTAGTGTGTCTAACACAAAGTAGTCCAAGTCCTCTTCATAGATTCACTAATAACTACATCAGTTATTGGGGTTTTTGGGGTTAAAATCCACCTTACAGGATAATGTTATGATCAAACTAGTAATGACTCGTGATGTTGTAATTGAAGAGTTTAGCTTGCATAGTAATGCTCTTTGGCTCTTGTCCATTCATGGGGGATTACTTCCCTGAACCTCAGAAAACGCGAACGTAATTTATGCAACTGCTGTTACCTGTTTCTGCTTCAGATTCCAGGTAGATAACCATAGTACATCAGCTAAATTTATTTGAAAGGGCATGATGTTCTTTGCATGTTCAGGAAGTCCTTGTTACTGTATCTTCTGTTAAGCTCTCTAGAGCAGAATTGAACTCATATCCCTCATAGTGTCCTTCTCTTCCTCTGTTTTTTTGTCATGTGGTACATTTTTAATTTGGACCATTTTGATACAAAGAAACCTGAGTGAGCAGATGGTTATTAAAAAGGATGCTTTAGGACATTAAGTATCTGATACTTGCTTTGTGGGATTGAATGCTTAAAGGAGGAACCTTACCTTTATTTGTCTCTAAAGTAGTAGTCTTACCCATAGTACTTTCTCTTGAAGTACAGGATATTTTTATCTGTATGAATAGATTAGGGATGGTTCTTTTGTATGTCCAAAATACGTATCCAAAGTCATGTAAGTATGGATTTTAAGGGCATAGTTGAAAGCAACACATAATTTTGTCCACTGCTTCTGCTTGTCCTTTTTTCATGTATTTATTACTCTTGCCATTGCTTGATTTCTGGTGGTATATAAATCTGAAACTATTGTCTGATTTACAAATTTTCTGGTTTTAGTAGCCAGGAGGAAATAAAATCATACAGCTCAAGTCTCTAAAATGTTTCCATCCTCACTGTACTGGGACAAATATTTTTCATATATTTGTGCTGCAAAATAATTCTGGAAATGTGCAGAGTGAATGTTGGCTTAAGATGTTTCTTCCTCTTCAGGTTTCTTTACTGTTCTGAATGTGTTGAGAGCTAAACTTGGTGGAAGAGTATGGCACACAGTGGAAGTTGGGCAACTTGCAGATCATACTTTGCACTCCAGCAAAACCTTTAATTGCTTGTGCTATTACTACGGACATTTTCAATAGTTGCATAACTAATCCAGAATAAGGAAAGAGAAGACAATTTTGGGACTAGGTTAAGACACATCGGGGCACTGAAGTCATGGGCAGTTTTGAAAAAGCAGAGTCATTCCCAGCTTCAATTTGTGAATAGGATTTGCTCTGTAACATGTTCCTTGAGTTGGGTTCCTGTGCCCAACTGCAGTTAACTTTGTTTTGGTATTTCAGGTTAACCTGTTTGTTCTGCTGTCTGTGATCAGTTTTATGCTGAACGTGACTGGATTAATACTAGGATGTCAAGGCATTCAATTTGTGTCCGGGGTACCCAGATGCAATTTGGTGAGCACACATACTGATTTACATGGATTTCTTCTCATTAAGGCATATTAGCTGGCTGTGCTGAGATCACAAAATGTCCTGATGTAGAGTTGCAAGTAATTAAAATACTAGCACAAGGGATTTTTGTAGTAATGTAAAAAATATAAACTGTTGAACAAAGCCTGAGTGTGGGTAATGGTGAGCTACCCACAAAACGTTCAGTCCATTTTAATCTGTGGGTGGGATTATTCTTCCTGTTTTGCCTCACCTGGAGGACCATTCTGTGATACCTTACAGCAGAAGCTGTGAGAAAAAAAATAAGGCAGATGAAATCATAGCAGCTTTTCAGAACACTTCCGCTTGAGGAAGATGCAGTCTGTACAAGGCAGGACAGAATGCAAAAGATTTTTCTGAAGTGGTTGTCATGAAAAATAGAAGAATCACTATTTATGAACTGGAAACTGGAAAAATTGAAATTTAAGGACACAGTACAGAGTCACTTGGTGGTGAAGATGAGTGTGTGTAAAAGCTTGAAGGACTTTGTGGGTTAATGGAACAGAACTTTGAATATCTATTTTCATTCATTTATTCTATCAGGAAAGCTATTGTTGGTTCCTTGACATGCCAGTAGATGTATTGCAGTGAGAGTCCAAGATTATAAACCCTTGGTTCATATAAACCTAGGTTCCTCCAGTATCACTGTACCAAAGCTGTAATGAGAATTAAGAATAATATTCCAGATGAGGTGGTCAAATGTTGCAGGAGTTTCTGAGCTGTCTGTAGTTGGAAACACAGGGTACAGTAAAAAGAAATTCCTGAAATCATCAATTATTTTGTAGGGTGGCTTCTGTAGGTGGAAGAGTGTCAACATTGTGACTCCAGACTTTGAAAGCTAAAACCACAATTATTTCTAGATATGGAAACACTGAATTTCTACTTTGAAAACAAAGATGATAAGATTAATTTGAAAGCGAAAGTTACAAAAACCAGTGGTATACAGATATGGCTATTAATGATTTGACTGGGTTGAAATTACAGTCGTGGGTTTCATTCCATCCTTAGAACTGCAAGATATATTCTTGAACCATAGAAAATGTGTACAGTTCATACAGAGTGGTTTACACAAGAGTCAGAGAAATAATTTCTAGGCTGTTGTGCATTGGAAAGAGCATAAGTGATAAAACCGCTTAGTAATCAATGCAGCTTTGATTACAACTAAGTTGTATTTACATATGTTAATGCATTACCCGTAATGCTTTCTCTCAAATAAGAAGTGTATAGTACAGCTTTGTAATGCAGGAATTATTGGCATACCAAACTGTTTAATTATATGATCCTGTATTTTCACTCTGCTTTGTGGTTATGGGCTTAGTTTAAGGCAATAGGTTCTATATTATGCAGGTAAAAATACTGCATAAACCAATTAATAAGTAGAGGTTTGTTTCTTAAAGATGGATATGGATGAAAACAAGACTTGTTTTTGCTGTGAAGAACTACATCCCACTACCTGCACAGAAGCAGAGGCTGTACTGAAGCTATACCATGTGAAGACATGCAGTGCTGCTCACCACCTTCTCAAGGTACCCTGCACACACATCAATACTACTGGTTTTATAATGTCCATGCTCATGCAGCAGTGCACTGCTGCAGTGTTTACTGGGAAAAACTCTTTATTTTTCTGGTCTTCCACACTGGTCAGAAGCTTTTCATGGTTCTGTAACATGATGAGGATAGTGTCTGGGTTTTGACCCGTGCATTGCTGAGCCATTAAGCAGTTCTTGCCTGTTTTTGTGTTTAGTGCAACCAAAACTGCTGTTGAATCCAGACAAGATTAGAGGGGTAAATGAGATCTAAATTTTAGCTAATGATTTGATGCCTTTGCTGGTCTTTTGCACTTCTCAGTCTTTCATGGCTTACAAACTGCTAAAATAAACTCCCAACCAACACCATCTTCAAATATCAAAAAGCTTTAACATTTTTTTTAATGGTGATCATCTTGAGTCTGTATTTCCTGCAGAATAGTTATGAGGAAGGTTATAAATCTTGGATGAGTAGGTGGATAAATCACATCTGAGCTGTATTAAACCCTTCTGGATCTGTCTGTCAGGACAATAAATAGTGTTAAACAAGTTTTCGAAAATTACCCCAGTCTTGAAGATAGTGCTGAAGACTTCATCCCATACATTTCTTAGAAGTAATTGCCATGATCATCCCTATTTTCTCTATTTGTTTTAGTTTTGTATTATTATTTATTATTATTATTATTTTGACATTTACAAATGCCATTATTTAATTTTTTAATCTCAATAATCTTCATGTTCTTCAGAAAGTTCTCTTAGCTCTTAGTGCCCTGAATGCTCTCACCGCCACAGTTTGCTTCACAGCAGCTGCCCTGCATTACTTACTGACACTGGCATCAAGAAGATCCTGCACAGTAAGTGAGCACCAGGCATTACCTGCCAGAGAGAGTGGTACAAACAGTATTAGCCGATTACATTGTTCAGCAATATTTATGGCTTAGAAGGATCTTAATGGAAGTTTTGTTTGATTAGGATGAATGTGAGATTGAAGACGAAGATCACAATTTGGATCCTGATGACTTTGTCCCACCTGTCCCACCTCCCTCCTATTTTGCAACTTTTAATTCTTATACTCCACAAATTGGTCACAGGTAAAACTGTACACTCCCTTTCTTTTAGTGTCTTTTGAAGCACTGCCTAATCTTCTTTAAGACTGTTTTCTCTGGTGAAAAAGGTTTGTGATTTTAGGGGGATTAAAAAAAAAAACCTGTTTGTTTGGAGACAGCATAAATACAGTGTGGGTAAGGGGTAAAATTTTGTGGGTTTGAGTTTATATTGTCTAGGAACTATTTCTGGGTGAGAGAAATACTACTGCTTGACACAACTGAAAACTTAAACAATGCTGTCAAGAGAAGGTGAGGGCAGCAATGGGAAGCCAGACACAACCACTTGGCAAGCCAGAGACCCTGAATGGTGTTCCCCCCATGACCTGAGTCATTCTCCTTCTCCCTTTTGGGCTCTTAGGGCTGACTGAAGGGTGTGCTTTGATTGCACTGCCTGGAAAAGTAATCCCTTACCCTGCAGGTGGCTATTTCCTTTTAAAAGTAACTTGCAGGCTGCCTTTACTAGTTTATGACTCAGGTGGGGCTGCATTATTCTGTTCTGAACATAAAATATTTATACATAAAGTATTATGATGCTCAAGCAGACTGTATGACTCTTTTTCAAAATTCCTCCTTTTTGCATTGTGCAGGAACGTTTAGTTTATTTCACTGAATAGCATGCATGACTTTCAAGACTATGTGTTCCTGGCAGAGGTAATTATAGATTCTGGGATTGTCTAGAAAACGATAACATGGCATAACAGTAGGATTTAGAATGAACTGATCCTCTGAAACACGAGAGACTAGATTTGAATTCAAAATATTACTAAAATCCTCTATTTAAGTCTTGGTTCAAGTGGCTTATGAGAACAGAGTGGAATGTGTAATGATCTCTTTGTAAGAATAATTATTTATGCTTTTCAGAGTTCTCCTGCTTTAAAATGGACCACTTCTTTGTCTAGCATGTCATTCTGGATGGTTATCTTTCCCAGCAGCAGTATTTCTTTTTTTTTTTTTTTTTTGGCACAGGAGGGTCTGTCTGCTGAACAGTATTTAAGGCTTCTGTGGTCTAAAATTGAGTCACTACTTTGCCTGTGACTATGTTAAAACTGGTTGATAGTAATGCTAAAGTGATGATGACATCTTTCTGAAGTCAGGCTACTTGTTTTAGGGTGTTCTGGATAGTTATACAGCAATGCAGAAGTTAAAGTAACAGACAGGCTTTATTTCTGGTTTTGGAAGATGAGTAATAATGACTCAGCCCAGGGTGAATCCTGAAAGAGTGGCTGAGATGGGATGTGGCCATTTCTCATTCAGCCTTCTCACACTTCTTCCTCCCAGACTGTACCCTAAACTCCTTTTAGCACCTGTGCCCTGGCTTTCTGTGCTGAGCTCCCTGGTCCCGGCATCCCAAACCTTTGTGTTCAAGGAGGGTGTGACAGGACCCACATCCAGGGAGGTGAGCCCCATCTGCAAGCTCCAAGACAGATACATCCCCTGAAAAGGGAAACTCTACAGTCATCAAAATTTGTGCCAAAGATATGTTTGGAATGGGCAAGCCTTCTCTGCCACCCTTTAAATTGAAAACTCAGAGGTCCAGCTGTCAAAGACAATTGGTTTGCTCACTTGTTCATGGGAAATTTTTACATTTGTTGTATTTAATGGCAAAAAACAAACTAGCCCTTCAAGTGTCTGGTCAGTTCCTATATCTACTCTTGTTATTTCATACATTCAGATACATTCAAATTACATTATTTTTCAGGGTTGGAACAACATAAACAGTGAGAGCTGAGTTTCCAGATTAAAAACAAAATGTGAAGTTTGGCAGAAGTTGGCCTTTGATCCTTGTGGGTCCCTTCCAACTCAGGATATTCTGTGATTCTATGAAAGTGTCACAAGACATGTAAATTTAAGGAAAGAGGTGATGCATGTTGGACAGCAAGGCCTAGAAATCTATGTCAGTTCAGTTTACAGTATTGTTTGAGTACATCCTGGAAATTACTTTTATAATTAAGGGACTTCAAGGAATACTTTTCTAGTTGCATATTCTGTAATAAGTTTTACCATAATTGTTGTGTCCAACAATTATGGTAATATGGAATAACATTAATTTTCAAGGTATGACTGAGCTGGGTAGGCCAGATCAGGCATGGTTAAAAACAAAACTAAGATTCAAATTGTATATGACTTTATGGCTTACACTGAATATAAATTCAGCACGAACATATTAGGAAAATGTGAGGAAGTAATGTCGTTGGAGGATCTGTCTCCATCGTACTCCAGAATTATTCTGAAGCCTTTTGAAACAAATTAAGTAGATTGTAGTTAAAAACTGTTTTAGTGTATTTTGTTTCCCCCGTTTTTAAGACTAAAAAACATAATGGCCAGCTATCAAAATATCTGCTTTCCTTTCCTCAGATTTCTCTGTGCATTACCTCCATTGCCTTCACAGGAGCCTTTCATCAGAGGGCTTCCAGCTTCTCATTTTGGAAGTTTTATTCTTTTCCTGTCCGTGCAAGATGTCTTCCATAGACATTTCTATCATTCTGCCCTTTCCTCTGAGATTGCAAGAAAAAAAAATTCACAGTCATCTTTGTTCCCTCCAGCCCATGTCCAGAGAAACCCTAAATTCTGGGAGGAAGGACTTAGTTTGTAGAGAGTAGCATCCATTAGTTACAGTGAATGAAACCTGACCAAAGTTCAGAGATCAGAATACGGGTTTCTGTGTGTTTCTTGAGGTTCCTGCTCAGCACCAAATCAGTAACTAAAATTTAAAAAAAAAAAAGAAAAAAAAAGCAAAAAAAAAGCAAAAAAAAAAAAGCAGAGAAGAGCTGAGATGCTTTGGGTCACAGACTTCTCTGAGGATTGTGTGGGGAAGGTCTTCTTGCCAGCTCTGCTGTTGACCACCACACTTTGTTACAGTGTTCCTGGGGCAATGTAAATGTATGTTAATCAAAATTAAGGTTTCTCTAGGCACTGTTCTGTTTTCTTCCTTCTCAGAGCTACCTCCTAAGAGAAAGATGTTGCAGTAGAAGGTCTTTGGGATTTCTGCTGTGGTAAAGGTTTCAGAGAGCTCTTTGCAAACTGAGGAGTAAGGTTAGCCATGAGGTGCATTTGCCTCATACAGGCCTTTGGAATTGGTCAACCATATATTGTTGCATCATCACAAAAACAGACGTTAGTTTGAATTTGGCTTTTTCTGTGCAGCTGAACATAAAGCACCAGGTCAGAAGTATCTTGAATTTAGGTTTTAAGTAAGAACTCAATGGTTCACAAGACTCAGAGCTAGGCTGTCACATTTTGTGTGACAACCTGTACTTTAGTCTTTTGTAACAAAACTGAATCTCTGAAGTCAAGCTGGAATGGGTTCCTAGGCCCTGTAATGCCCAAAGATGTTTGAACTCTAGGCAACACACTGGAGAGGCACGTCCTGAGGAGCTAAACTGGGAATTACTCCTGCCGTCTTCTGAGACAATGTCTTGCAGATCTTGGCGAGTTCAGTATCTGTGACTTACATCCCAGAATCTGAGCTGGCACAGAAAGGTGATGGAGTTTGGTAGCAGGTGATGTTTTTCTGCAGCTGGAAAGCCATACTAACAGATTTGATCTGTGTTATTTATTGCAGCACACCTGTCTCTGATGTGATTTCACTGCACTATATTTATGCAACACCAATCAGAGGGGCTGAAGTGTACTGTCCTCTGGACCCACCTCCACCTTACGAAACTGTGTGCAGCTTAAAAAGCTCTAAGCAGGTATGAGCCACAGGAGTTTAATGTCTGATTTGGTTTTTTCCACTCTCAGGGAGAGGTTGCACTCAAGCATGGTTCATGTATGTCAGAAGGGTACATTTGATTACGAATGTAAATTTCACCAAAGATTTTAATTAATCACTTACCTCTGGAACTGAAAACTTTTCTCCAGTTGGAAAACTGCCCAGCCATGGGAGAAGGAGCAGAAAGCAATGGGGAGCACACATGTTGCTGGTTATTCTAAAAGACCTCCTTGCTTTACTTCACTTAGTCCTCCCATGAGGGACTAGGTCAAGGTTTTTGCATCATTGGTCATCCTTTTTCACTGGTGTTTTCAAAAGACAGGTGCTTTTTCCCAGAAAATACTGGATAGGATAAAATTCACTGACCTGGATGATGAATATGTATTCATCATATGTATTAGACATACACTGGCCTTGATTTTGCCATGGAATTAAACTCATATCACACAGTCTCTGTGTAGTTAAGAACAGGTATTCAATTTCTAAGGTGGATGTTGCAGTTCTTAGGAAATGCCAGAGAGAGATGTTGACGTAGGATTTTTCAACTTTTGCATTTTATTCCAGGGAGGTGCACTTCAAATAAATGGTGTGGAAGATGTTGATTCAGGGGAAGTAAGTGACAGACAGTCCTTTCAAGGTAAAAAGTAATTTTAAAGTTTGTTCTAGAATGTTCTCTCCAACACATACAACTTAATGCAGCAGCAGCAGCATAAATTCTTGGAAAGACAGCCACCATCCTGCAAACCAGAGATACAGAATCATGATTGTTTTGGGGGTGAGAACAAGGATTAATATTTAAAATGCTTAAAAGCATAACAAGTTGTTTTCATTCAAGATAGAAAAAGAAGGATATATTTCGTTTTTAGTAGCCTAAAAGTTAGTTTTTGACATTATATCCATATGTTGCAAGAAATGATGTCTAGCTGCAGTGCTTCCAATTGCTTAGTGTATGTCATGGGGCCTGTTAACATTTTGTTGCTGGTAAAAATAGGAAAAGGATGGAATAATGCAGTACTGTGTGGAGCTAAAGTGAGAATTACTGCATTATCCAGCCTGAACTGGAAGAATTACTAAGTAATTTCTGCATCCTGGTACAGGAGATAGCTAAACTACTGTGAGAGACCGCATCAAGCTCTGCACTGCACTGTTTTAGAAAGCCATGCCTACGGCCCCATGGTTTTTTTGGCCTAATGTTTGTTGCAGTGTAGGCTTGCGGCTAAACATTATTAACTTTCAGCTTTTCCAGTACAGCCCACGAAAATGTGTTCCAATTTTCATTTGGACTTGGCCATTATGGCAAGATTGTCTCATTTGCAATATCCGCACAATAAAGACTGTGACAGGGGGGAAGCCCCAAAACTTTTATTTGATTGTGGCCTGTCTTCTGCTAAACTACTTATTAAACTGTAAATAAACCTTGGGTTTGAACTGAGTCAGTTGGAATTGTTCCTGTTATATGGAGTCAGGGGAAAAAGGAGTTTGCGTAAAATCATACTTTAGCCAAATGTTAACTCTGTCAAAATCCCCTTAAACTCTGACAGTCTGCCTGAAACCTCTGAAAACAAGCACTTGTGTGCTTCTGGTGTCTTGCCAGCTGTGATAATCAGAATGAAACCTTTTGCTACAGCTCCTCTGGATTTCTTTCTCAAAGCTTTCTTACTGGTAAAACTCCTGTTGCTTTCTCTGAGCTTCCTGAGCTCAAACAAAAAGAGGTTATCAAATACGTTAAAAGTTGTGAGGACTGGAAACAGGAAAAAAATAGCATAGAAAATGCACCTGCAGTGAAGGACAGTCGGGAAAGTATTTTGTTTTGTTTTGAAAAAAGGCTCTGATAAGACATTGGTTGAGACATTTGTATTTAAAAATTTCCTTTGGAAGAATCAGACCTACCTGAGCACAAATGGCAAAGGGTACCCTCCTCTCTATCATCCTAACTAGTTTGTCCAGTATTTTTTAAAATAAAAATGTCTGTAAAGAGACATTTAATTATCAGCCTGCTTGTTAAATTCAGATAAAAAAAGAAAGTAATCCTCTTAAGAAAGAAAATTAACATTGCTGTTTCTTCTAGATGCCAAGGCTTCCTAGAATTTAAGAAAAAAGAAATACACTGAGCAGTATTTCTTCGTTTATTTTAATTTGGAGAGGTGTACTACATCTGGCTAGAATTGAGTTAATTTCCTTCATAGCAGCCTATGGTGCTGGTTTGGATTTGTGACCTGGGGAAAGTGTTTCAGCATTGTCACTGTTCAGGGACTGGTTGGGCATCAGTCAGCTAGTGGTGAGTGACTGTTTTTGCATCATTTGTTTTCCTTTGAGTTTCTTGAGTTTTTTCCCTCCCCACATCACTCTAGCTGTCCTTATCTCAGCCCATGAGTTCTGCCACTTTAGTCCTTAAATTCTTCTCCCCATATCACTGAGGAAGAGTGGGAGTGACTGTGAGGGACTGAGCTGCCTGCTGCAGTTAAACCGCTGCAGGAGAGAAATATAAAATGGCAGTTTATGTTGGAATAGTGGCAGAGGAAGTCTGTGGGTGGTCTCAGCGGATGCAGTGTAGCAGTCTATGAATAAAACTTGATCTTTCAGTTTATGCTGGCAGGCTGTCATGCCAGGGTATTTGTGTATGATCCTGTGATTCCCTTGGCATCATCAGGGCTGATGAACTGAGCAGAGTTTCCAATGGAAGTTAAATCTGTGGACTACTCAGCCAGCAGAGTGAGAGGAATCCTGACTGCTCTCTGCAGGATGAGCTCTAAAGCTTCTCTGTGCCAGCTAAAATTGTTTTACTGACTTCATAATCACTCCTTTTCAGCAAAATGGGACTTCCCCTGCTGACTGTAGCAGGCAGGCAATGCAACCTTTTGCTGGTGGCTGAAAGTGCTTTGTAGCTGCTCTGTATCATCACAAACTAAGTGTGTGCATTTCCAGTACACACCATCATAAGACAATTATCTCTCTGAAACTTTAACATTATTAAGGATTATCTTAAGATCACAAAATCTGTTGATTAATCTGTTTAGATTTTTTAAAAAATACCAAAAAAACAACATTTCCAAAGTAACAGCAGCACTGTACTTCCAGGGCTTACTGCTAACACAGCTCCACTGGTGTTCAAAAGTTCAGATTGGTGAGGGATTCTTTAATCCTGCGTGATTCTTAGTCTGCCATATTTTGTTGCTGGGCCTTACCTTTTGATTCGCTAGGCTGGTACCTGTTTCATATAAGTTGTGTTACTCTTTCTTCTCTTTAGAGATTCTAAGTTGCATTTGTGTAGACAATAAGGTGCTGTGCTCAACAAGTACATATCATCAAGGCTGAAATTTTCTTGATGCTCCTGCCACTGCCACATACCTGCTAAGAGTGACACCACAGATTTTTGCTGTGTTCTGAGTAAAAGACTGTTTACATTAATTTGGTTTTCTACTGGGTTTGCATGACCAAGTTTTGGTAGTGGCTCCTCTATGTCTGGCAGAGCTCCAAAGATGGACCTGCTGCTGGAGAAGGCTGGAGCAGTTAGAACACCTCTGTAACAGCATATTTAAGAAGGGTAAAAAGTTACTTTGCAGATGTATTGGTGGTCAGAGAAGAGCAAAGTGAGAATATGTGAGAGGAACAGCCCTGCAAACACCAGGGCCAGTGGAGAAGGAGGGGCAGGAGGTGCTCCAGGTGCTGGAGCAGAGATTTCCCTGCAGCCCATGGTGCAGCCCATGAAGAGGCAGCTGTGCCTCTGCAGTGCTGGAGGTCCATGGGGATAAAGAGATCCACCCATAGCCCATGGAGAACCCCTGCTGGAGCAGGTGGGTGTGTGTAAAAAGGCTGTGACCCCAAGGGAAGCCTGTGCTGAAGCAGGCTCCTGGCAGGGACCTGCAGGCCCGTGGAGAGAGGAGCCCATACTGGAGCAGGTTTCCTGGTAGGATTTATGACCTTCTGGGGGACCCACGCTGGAACAGGACTGATCCCACAGAAGAGTGACCCACACTGCAGAATTTTATGTAGAACTGTTGCCTGTGGAATGGACTCAAGCTGGAGAATTTCCTGGAGAACTGACTCCTGTGGGAGGGACCCTACACTTCAGCAGAGGAAGGACTCCTCTCCCTGAGCAGCAGCAGAAATGTGTCATGAATTGACTGTAACCCACATTTCCCTGTGCTGCTGCAGGACAGAAGATAAAGCCTGGGGAAGGCATGGGGGAAGGTGTTTTAAAGATCTGTTTTACTTCTCATTATCCTGCTCATTTTTGGATAAAATCAGCTGATATCCATGAGCTGAGTCTGTTTTGCCCATGATAGTAATTGATGAGTGATCTGTCCCTGTCCTTATTTCAAGTCATGAGCCTTTAATTATATTTTTTTGTCCCCTGTCAAGTTGCAGAGCGGAGTGGCTGTGGTGGGTACCTGGCATCCAGCCAGGGGCAGCCCACTACAAATTTTTTTAACTCCTGAATGGTCAAAAAAATTGGTTATTGTAACATGCCAGGTGCCACTAGATGGAGGTACAGAACCAAGCTTAGTGAGAAATGAACACAGCTTCATCCTGTCCTGTTCATTAAATGGCAGCACACAGTTTCACTCTTAAGAAAAGGAGGAGTGGGAAGGATATAGCATATCACAAGAATCCAAGAAAATATTTAAGTAAAGATTTTAATTCCTTTTTAGGGTCTGGTCACTGATTTACAAGGTATCTAATTGCAAAAGTTGACCGACCTCTCTGACTCTATGCTGTCATATCTTGGTATCTTGGTACAACTGCCTATATGCAGGAGGATTTGGGGCTCTCTGAGATTTAGTTTTTAGCCAATAAAGGTGTAGTTCCCTTCTCTCTGATCAGGTAGTTTAAGGTGATTTTTGTACTAGGGTTTGCTAGACTCTAGTCTTTTTTTACTCCAGTTGCATAAGGCAGAACAGGTTTTTTCTAACATTTAAACAAGGTTTAGACCAATGTTACTGTTTAAGTGTGGGTCTGTGCACACATACATGCCGCACTAGACCTTTGTGTCCAGTCATTACAGATTTGCAGATTTCCCCATTACAGATGGGGAAAAAAATTCAGTTTCTAATAATGGCTTCCACAGATTAGCTTTATTTTGACCACTTCTACTTTTATGTTTCTTATTACTCAGCTGAAGAAATTCAGGACCCTTCCAGCAGAGCGAGTCTTTCCCCTTCAAACGCAAGCTGTGTGCCTGAAGGAGTGAACAGGAAAGCCTTCAATCCCTTGCGGAAACGTTCTAAAAGTGACCCTGTGCTCCTGCACTGCCAGCTGCCTCAAGGTTACTCTGTATTCTCTGTCCGTGATTCTGTAATGGTTCTTTAAAAGAACACTTTACAGAAGTTTGTTACATTGAACCTGGTACCTGCAGAAATCAGCTACCGTTTTCCAATGGAGCACCTACGTAACAGTACTTTGTGCTTTGCCAAACCTTCTCCACCTAACTCCTTAGTCTTGCTGCTCTTTAGGTTTTTATATCTAGAAACAGGGTTTGTATCAGGGTCTGGGTATGAGGGAGGGGTAGTGGAAAATGAGGAGAGCACACAGGATTCTTCAGTGCACTGACATCTAAAGTCTTACAAGTGCAGTTGTCAGTGTGAGCAATTTAAAGCAAAATTGGCTTGGGGATTTGGTATTAGCCTATAAATTTGCTCTCCTTTTCTCAATCCTCGTATTGTCAAAAAAACCCTCAAAAACTCAACACAACCCATGGTGGAGAGTTACTGAAACTGCTTTGGTGTCAGTGATATAATTCTGTTGCTGTGGGAAAACTGTTAATGTGACTACACAGTCCGCGATACTGCTGACAATCTTGAAAAATGCATCAGTCAGAGGTCTTGCAGTTTTTAGTAGAGAATATTGGAATCCCCACAGTAGCTGTCAGCACTCAAATGTAAGTGCCAATGGAGCATGCTAGTAACAGCCATTTATTCTGGATATTGGGCACATGCCTATCAGGATTACACTTGCTGTTTTTGTGGAATGTTTTCATGGCTCTGCTGTATCATGTGCTTTGTCTTGTCCTCCTATCAACTTCCACCAGAGCAGCCCAGAGAATCTGCTGCTGAAGCGCTGGTTACATGACACAGAGTCTTTTCATAGTTGTGAAAGCAGAGTGCTTCTGCTGTACAGAGACCCCATATCAGGAGCATTTGGAAGCTTTAGGCTCGGTGTTACCTGAGGTTAGGTCTGTTCAGCAGTTAGATATGAGTTAGTCACAAGTGCTATGGAATAAGAACTCACTGCAACAGAGGAATTTGCTTCAAGTTAGTGCTCCTCTTGCTGCAAAGTTTTGCATCTCCTCCTGACATTTTTTGGTTTGAAGCCAGCATTAAAGTGCTTCTTGAACAATCTGTAGGTGTGGTTTGGGGGTTTTTTATTCCTTTTAATGGGGTCAAAATGTGGTAACTTGTTTACACCAAAGGCAGTGAATTTTTATTTTGACTGAAGGCAGTGAAATTGATTCTGTATTACCCTTTGTTTAGTCCTTAAGGTAATTTAGAATGTTTTGGTGTGGGTTAAGTTGGTTTTCTTTTTTTCCATTGAATTTCTACTTTGTAGTATTACTAGCTTCCAACTTTACAGGTAGTTGTTTACAGGTACAACTTGTCCTCTTGACTGCTAATAATTAAAAGTTATAAAGTGTTTAGGAAACATCATTAAAGCCTTCTACCTTTATGTTTACATTCACACTCAACACGCATTTCAGGTCTCTTCAGATCAGAAACGAGAAAGGAACCAAATGTACACAAATGTACACAAAATGACAAAGAGCTTTCCAAAGGGGAAGAGTCCTTCCAGACACTTCGACATGTAATATGCACTCAGTCATAGCTATGTATGACTATTTTACAGGCATTTTGTGTAAATCCGATAGTGAGCCTTCCATGCCACCCTGACCATGCCAGACTGTTACGTTCTACAAGGTTAAACCATGCACTGCATCCTCATTGAATCAGGAGGGGAATCTCTGGGAATACCACGAACAATGTGGATTGTTTGCTTTGTTTCATCTTTGTCTTCAGGGACAGTGCTCAATGGTGAAACTGCAACACTCAATGATGTAAATCCACTGAACGCTGTGACCTTGCGGAAGAGTTCAAGAGCAAAAGCTTCAAAGGGAAGACCGCAATCTCTGATAGACTATAAGTCTTACATGGACACTAAACAGCGTGTGGCGTGGATCCTTGAGCAGTCCTGCAGCATGAGCCCAGACATACATGACTTGGTGGAAAATATCAAGTCTGTTTTAAAATCAGATGAGAAACATATGGCAGAAGCTGTCGCCAGTGTCACTTTCCTTGAGCAGGTAGTTTAATTACTTGTAATGATCAGATGATCTGGAAACCCACTGCCCCTGGTTTGGAAGTATTGGTTTCTCTTTGCCAGTCTGTTGTGTCAGAGTTTTTGGATGAAATTGGCTTCCTTCAGCACTTTAGTTTCATGTAGGGAGTGTGTGAGAGGCTGTGACGTTTCTTACTTTATCAGCTAGAAGCCAGAGTATGTGTGTATTTAAAAACTGAGTCAGTCTTCTGTTGAGGAATCGTGAACTGTAAATAACATAACAGCATTTTATACTGAGTGTGGCAGGAGAGAGGGAGATGTTATAAATAAGCATTTGCTATTGCAAACCAGAAGGAATGGAGGCTGACAAGGAAATTTTTATGTCAACCTACTAGAAGCAACTTTTTTGTGATTGGCTCCCAGGATAAAAATAAGACACAATATTAAAGAAAGAAAAACAGAAAACAGAAAATAATGTGCTTAACATTAATGGAATGGATATCTAGAAATTTCAGACACTGAAGACTTCATCAAACAAATGTTTTGGTAACTTGCAGACCATTTGGGTAGATAAATTGATTCATGCATAGCACAAATGATTTGCTATGACAGCTGGTTTTGGTTAGGGTTCTCATGCAAAACACATCAGTGTCATTTAGGCTCTGCAAATAAAGTGGGATTTCCCACTGCAGCGTTCAGGCAGCAAAAGCCTTGACAAATTTGACAGAAACAGGAGGGAAAAAGGCTCCTTAGGAGAATTTAATTTATCACACCAGGTCTGAGGGTTATTACAGTTCACTGGCTTCTGCAAGGAAGAAACATCAGGTTCCTTTTAAACAATACCAAACATGCCATAGGTTGGAGTGAGAGGATTCATCTGCACCTTTGAGGGGGAAACCAAACCAATCTAATAAAAACAACAACAAAATAAAAAATCACCCCACTCCTTCTCCCAAGTAGGACTGCTGTTCCCATGTCTCCTTGGCAAATGCTAGGGGTTTTACAGCTTTTTAAATTATTCTTTAAACATAACAGACAACACTACAACTAGCTCCTTCCTATTTGGGTAAAAAACTGTTTTAATGGAACAAGAAACTGAAAACAAAACTGATTTAAACTTCTCTTTTCTTTTTAAAGGTGATGATACCTGCCCAGCAAGCCACATCCTTGAGAGTCCGTGTGTTACCTTCCAGATTGCATCCTGGATTGCTGTACCTGGAGAGCTGTGGTGACCTGAGTACTTTCACCACAGAGGGAGAACAGCTAGCAGAGAGGAGAATCCAAAGAGCAGAACATGAACGGCCTCACAGTGTTATTGGTGTTGTCAGAGAAACTGTGCTTTGAGCTGGCTTTTTGGTTATTCCTCAGCAGAGCACTGCTGTCAGACATACACATACTACAGAGGAAGATAATCTCTGGCAAATGGGTGGATGGGTTTGTTGGTAATCACCTTCTTTTTTAATACTCCTATGCACAGACCCCAAAGGGTGAATATCATTCTGCAAAGAGTAATAAGCAGATTGAAAGCTGGCCCTTACTGGACTCTCAGCTGCAGCTCGTCTGTTTGTGATACATTGGTGCCCTGTATCTCTGTGAAGTTTGGAAATGTGTAGTTGTGGGGTATGATGATACATCATCCTTGTGGAAGGAGCTGTCAAAAGCAGTATTGAAGAACTTCACAAATTTTTGGTACTTTGGTTTAAATTAAAATCTCCTGTCATAAAATGGAGACATTCAGATAAAAACTAAGTAAAACAACGGTGTACAGAATTCTAAAATTATTCTTTATAAAAGAAGGTTCTTGATGTGCAAACTGGACTAAAATAAAATCTGACTCAAAGAAGTGCTCTTTTGGCTCAGTGAACTTCTCTCTTAATGGCAGAACATTATTTTTGTCTTAGTGGTGGAACAACATCCAAATCCAAAAGCACAGGTGTTTTGAAACACGTGGTGCTGGCTTGGTACTGTCCCAAGAAGAAAGGCATCTCTATGTAGTCTCATTTAAAATGCTGTTTATAACAGCAAGTGCTATGAACAAAGAAGCTAGTATAGCTAATTTTATATTCCTTCAGGTGCTGGGAACCCCAGATTGTGCAGCATCAGGCAGGGCAAAAGTTTTGCAGATCCCAACCATTTTACCCCATTTAGGTCATTTGAAATAATTAAAAATTTTCTTCTTCTTTCTCTACTCATCACTTCTACAGTCAAACAAAAGGGATGTTCACATAGGACCTTACTGCTGCACCTGTAGACAAAGGCAGGGACACACAGGTATTGCTGGGTGGTGTTTACCATTTTGAGTACCACTGGGGCTGCCTGCAGGCTCCTTTCTTAAAATAAACAATCTAAATTTATTCTGCAAGGGACATTCCTGGAGGTCCATCTGTAGGAGCAGCACAAAGCACAGCATAGGCCTGGCCCTACTCAGGTAAGAGGCACATGGATCACAAATTCATGTACTATGATTTTAGGTCAGGATTACTGCATATGCTTCTGCACTGAACATTTATTTAAATTACAGTCCCAGCCCTGACACTGACACTGTCAGTCCACGCAGGTCACCAGCATCACCTCTTCAGCCTGCAAGGCTCTGTAGGGTGCTGGAACTGAGTTAGGGTCTGCTTGTCCTCTGTGTGGATCCAAACTATTAAAACAGTGAAGGAGGGGGCAAGAAACATGTCCCCTGTGAATACAGCAAATCTGCAAATTTTTTGTCTGTACTGCTAAAGTAAGGGTTTATGTTTATCCAACAAAATGCAGAAAAGTTTGTAACACAGAAATTGGTATGTACAGATAATGGTAAGAATAAATAGGAGGGTGGTACACAGGGGGTTCACACAGAATGTAAGCTCAGCCTGTCCACTGCACCCTTTACCAGGGACTTTACAGTTTCTTCCGTCTGTCATTTAAGCAACTAAGGCGAAATACTTCATTCTCTCATGTTGATGGTATTTCTATTTTATGTTACGAACAGCCACTAAGTGGCTGAATGCCCATGTTTAGTTTTCTTCTGAATCAGGTGTGGCATGTATTGTCATTTCTGTGGTTTCAAAGAACTCATGAGAACCTATGAGGCACAGAAAATCCTATGAAGCCTCACTAGAAGAAATACTCCCTGGATTACTTTTTTTTGGGTTAACTTTCAAATATGATCATATTTTTTCATAATCTCTCATTATTTATTTTTATTTTATTACTATGTATTTTTAAAAAAGGTTTTTAGCTTTAGCACAGGCTAAGTTCCAGGATTAATTCTAGGGACAGACATATCACAATTCTACTTTTTATTTATTCAAGTAGTGTTAGGTCTTTAATAATAAACCATGCTGATGACATTTAAAGGAAAACAGGTATTTCAGAAATTAAGTGTGAAGAATTTTTATCAAATCCCCATTTATGAAAAATTCCTATTTAAAGTTATTCAGTCAGAGAAACAGTATTTCTGTCACAATCACAGTGGCATTTCACACAGTAAAAACTGGGATACCACCTTAGATTAGGAATCACCTTTGTTTAGGAGCACTAGTGTCATGTATTGCCTGAAAAGAATGCTGTTATAAAAATAAAGGTAACAGCATTGCTTCATGCCTGCAGAAACATAGATAAGAATTACTCCAGACTAAGTGATGAAAAGAAGTTCAGACACCTTCCAATTATGTATGCATTCAGCATTGGCAAGTCAGCCTCTAGGTCAGTATGAGCACATTCTCAGCCTTGTCTGAGATATTTTTGTTTTGTAGTTTATTGTTGCAAATCTTACAGACATTAGCGCTCTGTTAAATAAAGGAATGTAGCACAGTAAATATATCACATCAAAATAACTGGCCAGAAACCCCTTACCCTATCCCATCCAAAGCAAAAAGCCCATTCTTCTCCCTTCTGTCTCTCCCCCAGATCAAACCAGCACAGCTTCATTAGAGAGGTCAGAGACCTGTGGCAGGAAACATCAGAGTAATTACATTCAGTAGATGTGCAATATCAACATTCCAGGCTCACATATATTTATATATTTATATTTTTATATAGAGATCATTAAATGTTTACAAAGAACAATATTGTTACAAATACAATACTATGCTTTTCCCAACGCTTTGCAATAATTTCTATTCATCCTCTTTACAGAACAATAGTACAACTTCATAGTCTAGGTACTGCGCTAAATATATACAAGAGATCTCAACCATGTTGCTGTCTTGAGAAATACATTTCTTTTAGAAAAGAAGGAAAGCTAGCAAACTTGGAAGTCCAAACTGAGACTCAAACAAGATCAAAACAAACGTGAAACTTCTCAAAAATAAAAAATACAAGGGATGTTTCATCCTTAATGTAAACACTGAAGAGTTAATTAGACTATATGAAGCAGCAAGGATGAAAGAAAAAGAATTCAGGTCTGTCACTGAAGAAGGAATGTAAACCTTTGAAGGAATGTTCCTTTGCATCTGTTAAAAATCCCCATATCTGATCTATCAAACTGCTGCAACAATCTAGAGAACAGCCAACTTTCCCGTTTGAGTTCCATTTTCTTGAAACTCCTTCTGTTTACAGAGTAAAATGGGATTGTTTACAAGACTGTTCTCAGAAGTGTGCACACACTATGGACCTCTCAGTTTAGAAATCTTATGCACATACTGTAATTGAAAAAATGAGATTTTTTTTTTTGCTAAGATCTGGTCCTGCAAGCATTCATTTGCTTAATTTTAAGCACCTATTTAGGATGAACAGTAACTTCACAAACCCCCGGATGCAAGATGTCCAAAGAAACAGTGGTTTCTTCTCTTAATACATTTGCATGTTCAGATCTTCATCATTTTCCCGTGAAGTGAGCTAAAGACTTCACCACATGGGCTAGACAGAACCACAGAAACAAGTGAAGTGGAGGGCATACAGACAGCAGGAACCAGAAGCATAATAACTGTGTCTTCAAGCATTCACTAAGTTTCCTTCAGGCAATTTATGGAAAGGCTGCACTGTAAATAATCTTCTAAATTGTACATGGTTATATACCATATTTACATTTATTACTATATATATGGAAAGTTCTAGAAAAAAAGGTTCAAATTAGCATAAACCAGATGTCTACAGTTAAACAATATACTCACAAGCCATTAATTATCTTGTTGCATCAGTGAGGCAGCAGAGTTAAGTACTAACCTGGAATACTAACACCATTCTCTTGTGCAATCTGCTATTCTGGAGCCTTTGATTAAATTATATAACAACAAGAAATGCAGTAAAATCAAGTCATCATACATTAATCTCAACACTAAAACATATCCCCTTACTACAACAGTTTATGCACCACTTCATTATGTCCTTAAATATCTGCTTCCCACAGAAATACATTTTATCCTCTAACTCTGATCAGGCCGTGGTTATCCATGACTTTAGAAAGCCAAAAAATGTACCCCTGACAAGAGTGCTCAGTGGTTCTTAGCAGTGTTTGCAACAAGTGCACATGCACACACCCACTTCCATGAATCCCCATAGCAATGTCTAGGATCATCACCGGACTGCAAGCAACGCTTACATTGCACAGCTCACGTCACAACAAGTGAGACACAAGTGACTATGAACAACACCGCATTTGCAAAGCAGAAGTGGCGTGTGGCTGTGTGTTGTCTGCTCTTGTTTTCATCTCACTGAGCCTTTCCATCACAGCAAAACACAGCACAAACTGTTTCTTTAAATGAAATCAACATACTAGCCTGGACTAAACACATGGTTCAACTTCAGTATAAACACCAGTATACAGTCCTGAAAAAAGTAACTACAGAGAATGTAGAATTCTCTCACTAGGAAGAAAAGACACTTCTTTTTTATTTTGAACCCTCTTAAAAAAACCAAAGAACCCAACCCAGCCCCCTTTTCCCCTTTTGTCTCTAGCATGCAACTTAGAGGCTAATCAAATACACAATTTCATACATCCCTACAGTTAATCATCTTCATACAAGTGCATATAGTACACACATATCTCTTGTAAGTGCCATACATATGGGAAAAAATCACAAGCTAAATTATATAACAAAATAAATAAGTTTATTCCTGCCTCATCCTTTCAACTGTTACCTATATCATGAACTAAATAGGAAGTCAATAAAATTAGACAGGTCTTTGGACAAAAATATATGTTAAAACTGGCTCAGAGAACAAAATTACTTAGAATAGTCTGCAGATCTCTTATATTCAAACTTCATAAATAGGAAGCACAATTTTAAAAATGTCTATGTACACTGGCACACATGGCTATGTGCACTAAAATTGGAATTAAGAGCCTAGAAAAAGTGTAGCTATTCAGCAGATCCCCTCAATATTTTTCTTGTGGCTATTTAAAGATTGTCCCCCCCACTTCTTTAACCTCTGAAATAAGGAAGGGACTATAAAACACAAAGCTGAAGAAAACTAGGAGATAGAAACCTGGGGGCAGAGAGGGGGAGGCAGCTGTAAAATATGCCTCCCAAATTTCTCAGTGTAGTAATGCAAAAATAGGAAGTTTCAAGAACTTATAGAGTATCTTTTGGAGTCCTACCATCAAGAAGAACTAATGACAGAGAGGAATTAAAAGGTGTGTATTTGGACAATTCATTTTACAACAGCAGCATTTACTGAGTCTTTATAAGCAGGCAATTTTTCCTGAGGGCAAAATAATCCTTTTGGTATTATACTTTCCCCATAAACACAAACCTTTAGTACTAACTTTTAGTACTTTGGTCCCTGTGAGAAAACAGGGCAAGAGAAGCAAATTCACAGGCAGGATATCCAAGAGAACACCTTTTACCCTATACTTCTATCTATTTGGTAAAGTAATTATTTTTCATTCAGCAACATTTAATTTACTCAGTTTGTAAAATTACAGCCACAGAAATAAAACTGATTATGTAGCATGAAATAGAGCCATCTGTGAATACTGCTGTAAACTATGCTGCTATTATTTTCCTGTTTTGCATATAGAGCTGTATGAAGTTTCACTTGTAAAAAGATGCAACCAAAATAGTTCCACAGATACATTTTGCCCCTTATCAAAATGCAGGAAAATGGTGGGAAGAAGAGGAAAAAGGGATGAAGGGGAGAGCAACAGTGTATTTGTGTCTGTGATGATGGGGGAGAGAAAGAAATGTCTTTGCAGACACAGAAATGCAGCACTAGAGAGACAAGCACTAATGAGGAAAAACATCTTCCATGCACACTGTGGTGGTCAGGTGTCGGTTTCAGATGTAAACTGGTTGCTCTTGTGCAGTCAACAGTCTGTACATGGCAGCTGGCATAGTCTTCATATGGATCTAGAGGAAATAAGCCAAGTTAATCAATGTTCCTAAACATGCATACCTGGGTGAAGGACCCAGATAAGGTCATACAAGGCAGAAAACATTATAAAACTTGAGAGTTTCATACCCTTATTAAAGTATTGCAGGTGATGATTTTATGAAATAATATGTTTAGTATTGATGAACCATCTAAAATTGTTCACATGTCATGTTTTCAAGGTATGGCTCTTCTAAAGCATTGAAGTATGGGGCAAATAATGAAAGAAACAGTCTGCAGGCTTGCTCTTACTTTAGCTTTTTGGATTTGATTAGCAACATGCCAATAGAGGTAAAACCACAGAATTATGGAACAGTTTGAATTGGAAGGGACCTTTCAATATCATCTAGTCCAAACTGCCCTGTTACAGGTATCAACATTTTTCACTAGAACAGGCTGCTTAGAGCCCTATCCAACCTGGCCTTGAACACTTCCATGTCTGAGGCATCCACAGCTTCTCTGGGCAACCTGTTCCAGTGGCTCACCAACCTTATAATGAAGGATATCTTCCTATGCCTGATCTAAATCTACCCTCTTTCAGTTTAAAACCATTGCCTATTGTTCTGCACTGGAGACCCTGGTAAAAGCATCTCTCCATTTTTCTTAGAAGCCCTCTTTACACATTGAAAGGCTGTTGTCAGGTTTCCCTGCAGCCTTCTCTTCTTCAGGCTGAACAACCAAACCTCTCTCAGCTTTTTCTCACAGGGGAGGTCCTTCAGCTCTCTCACCCTTTTCAAGGCCTGCATCTGTATCTGCTCAAGCAGGTTCATTTGTTTATGTTGAGGGCCCCAGAACTGCATACAATACTCCAGGTGGGGTCTCAAAAGAGCAGAATAAAGAAGGAAAATCACCTCCCTGTTGGCCACATTGTTTTTGATGCAGCCCAGGACACAGTTGGCTTTTTGGGCTTCAAGTGCCCATTTCTGGCTCATATCCAACTTTCCTTCCACCAAGTTCCTCTCTTCAGGGCTGTTTTCAATCCCTTTAGCCCCAGTCTCTATTGATGTTGGAGACTGCACAGACCCAGAGGCAGGACCTTGCACTTGGTCTTGTTGAACTTCACAAAGGTTACATGGGCCGCTTTTGTAGCCTGTTCAGGTCCCTCTAATGGTATCCGTTTCCTTAAGCACCACTGATCTTGATGTCACCTTCAAACTTGCTGAGGGTACAACTCATTCCCACTGTCCATGTCACTGATGAAGACATGACAGACAGTGTGCTGGTCCCTATACAGGCCCTTGAAGGACACTGCTCGTTACTGGTTTCCATTGGTTGTTACTTGGTAACAGCAATGAACTCTGCTATACTGCCTAGACACATTGCTGGTTCTTACCTCACCAACAGCATTTGAGAGGATGTGAACAATTTTCTCATGGGGTGTTGCTACAACGCTCTGCCCATTGATTTCAATGATTCGATGGCCAACACGCACACCTCCTCGCTCTGCTATGCCTCCTCTCATAAGGCTACAGATCTGGAAGAGAGAGCACAAATTTGTCATGGGCTGGATAAGGAACAGAGACTTTTGACTACTCTTTTTTTGCCTGCAATATATGAATCAACATTTAAACACAGACTTGCAACAACAAATTTAAAGATGCAATCAATCGTTGACTCAAAAGCAAAATTTGTTGGTGACAAGTAGCTAATGGATATTTTCTTCTAAGAGGAGAACAAACTGTCAGAAAAGGCTGTTTGTGTTGTACATTACATGTCTTGTAGTTTGGAAATTTATGAGTGTATGAAGGACCTGAATTTAATCATGTTCATTAGGCAGATGCCTTACAACAAAAAGAATCAAGAACTGGCATTTTTTGAGATCATGCAGTGGCTTGGTTAAAGACATGTATGATGCATGCTGAAAGCAGACTCTTCCCACACATTTTTGGTTTTTTTAAGCTGAAACAACATTTTTATTCCTCTGGCTGACTGTGAAGTAAGTAGAGTCAAAGACAAAAAAAAAACCTCTTATTAGCACAACTTTTATATCTGAGACTGAACGAATGTAAAATCCTGCTTGCTGTAAGGGAAAAAATAGCAGGTTCCCTCTTCTCACACTGAAACTTAACCACAAATGAAGAGGAAGTTTCATGCATGTTAAAGCTTGATCAGAAACCATGGAAGCTACTTACGATCCCATTCTGCACACTGAAGCCCAACTGATATCTGAGGTCTGGTCTTCTGATCAAGACCATGGTTACTGGAGGACATCTAACTATGTTCAGTTTAACCCGGGCCTGGTTTTTCAAACCCTGAAAAAAAAAAAAAACAAATTGAGAGTTAAACATGTTATATGAGCAAAACAAAAACAAAAACAAACAAACAAAAAAAAGGTGTTAGAATGCTGACATGGGAGCAGCCTTGAAAAAAATAGATCTTTATATGCATTGTACCAGAATCTGATCACTGAATGCCAGACACAAGCAACAGATTATTCAGTGAGATGAGTGATGAAACATCAAATTTTTCTTGCCAAAAATCCAGCACAGTTGTTTTAGGAAAACTAGATTCCTGTTGGCAGTTTCTTCATTTGATAACAGAAATAATACATAAAAGGAGTATTAAAACAGGTCTATGCAGCTCACCAAATAAGTCAATGACTTTTAAATAAGTAACTAAGTTAGTTACCAAACAGTTGCTTCCCTGATGAAATATACTAAATTCTGTCAAGCAAAGAGCAGGTCCCCCTTGTATCATCCTTGTATAAGCAGCACTCACATAGTTTCTATTATTCACAGAATCACAAGATGGGTACTGCTGGAAGTCCCCACTGTGGGTCATCCGCTCCAACCTCCCTGCTCGAGCTGGATCATCCCAGAGCACATGGCACAGGACTGTGTCCAGATGGTTCCGGAATATCTCCAGTGAGGAAGACTCCATAGTCTCCCTGGGCAATCGGTTCCAGTGCATGGTCACATACACAAATTATTTCATATTCTCATGGAACTTCCTGTGCATCAGTTTCTGCCTGTTGCCCCTTGTCCTATTGCTCAGCACCCCCAAGAAAAGCCTGGCTCCATCCTCTTGGCATCCTCCCTGCAGATACTTACACTGATGAGATCCCCTCTCAGTTCTCTTGAGGCTGAACAGGCCCAACTCCCTCAGCCTTTCCTCAGAAGAGAGATGTTCCAGTCCCTTAACCATCTTTGTACACCTCCCCTGGACCTATTCCCAGTTGTGCTCCATGTCCCTGTTGTGCTGAGGAGCCCAGGACTGGACACAGCACTCCAGATGAGTCTCACCAGGGCTGAGCAGAGGGGCAGGATCACCTCCCTTGAGCTGCTGGCAGTGCTCTTCCTGATGCACCCCAGGATACCATTGGCCTTCTTGGCCACACAGACACACTGCTGACACAGGATCCTCAGGTCCTTATCCACAGAGCAGCTCTCCAGCAGGTCAGCCCCCAGCCCTCCCTGGTGCATGGAGTGGTTTCTCCCCAGGTGCAGGATCCAGCATTTGCCCTTGCTGAATGTCAGAAGGTTCCTCTCTGCCCATCTCTCCTGCCTGTTGAGGACCTTCTGAAGGGCTGCATAGCAGTTGGGTGTCGGCCACTCCTCCCAGCTCAGAACCATCAGTGAACTTGCTGAGGAGGCATCTGCCCCTTCATTGAAGACGCAGATGAATAATTTAAAAAATACTGCACCAGTATTGAACCCTGAGGGACACTGCTACCTAGAGGCCTGCAACCCGACCCTGTGCCACTGATTATGACCCTCTGCGATCTGCCATTCAGCCAATTCTCTATCCACCTTGCTGCTCACTAACCCAGTCCACACTCCCTGAGTTTGCCTACAAGGATGTTGAGCGAGACAGTGTTGAAAACCTTGCAGAAGTTGAACATCCACTGCTCTCCCCTCATCCATTCAGGTAGCTGTTCTTCCATAGAAGACAATTAATTTAATGAGGCATGATTTACCTTCAGTGAATCCATGCTGACTACTGCTGATCACCTTATTGTCATCCACATGGATAGAGACGGCCTCCAGAACAAGGTGTCCCATCCCTTTCTCAGGGATTAAGGTAAGGCTGACTGGACAGTAGTTCTCTGGTTCTCTATCTTGCCCTTTCTGAAGAGCAGGATGACATTTACTTTCCTCCAGCCCTCAGACAAGTCTCCAGATTGCCATGAACTTTCAAAGATTATGGCCGGGACCCTTACTGTGGTGTTTGCCAGCTCTCTCAGTCTCAACGTCCAGGTGTCAAGGTGACCCCGAGAGTGTAAAAGTCCTTGCTTCCCAGCCCACGCAGCCAAAGAAGGAGTCTGAAATGTGTAGGATCAGCTTCTCAAGGTTGTTTATTTTCTCTTATCTGTAACATTCTTTCTCTGACCTGCTAAGCTCTGTCTAGCAAGTTGGCCATTCTGTGTGTCACCTCGGGCGGCGTTTACATTTTATACTAAAAACTACGTGCACTATGTTTACAATAATGTGCCAATATCTATCATTTATGTTAGACAGTGTGTCTCTACTTTAAACCAATAGAAAAGTGTCACCATCACAGCAAGACATGGAGGACAAGAAGAAGGAGAAGGTCAGGACACGCCCAAATCCCTCCATCTTGTCCCCTTGAACTCCATTATAAAAAGCCCCAAAATTCCATTTTTTTACCCTGTGTTAATTCAACTACCACACTACTCAAACCCTTGTGACTTGTAATTCCTCATAAAAAGTTGGCAGCTTTTTCCACAGGCTAAAATCGAAGCCACAGGTGTTTTTGACTTCCTGCCAAGGTCTCTGAGCCCCCTTCCAGGGTCTCGAGACAGCCAGGGCAGCCAGAGGTATGTCCTGGATTCTCACATCCCAGCATTCATGAATGCATTGTATCAGGGCCCACGGATGTGCAGATTTTGAGTTTGCCTAGGTGTTCTCTAACTCAGTTCTCCTTGACCAAGGGAAAATATTCCTTCGAACATTCCTTTACCCTGATTTCCTAGGTCAGATTCCTGAGGGCTGGTCTTGACAGTGAATGCCAATCCAAAGGCACTGTTCAATAGCTCTGCCTTGTCTGTGTCCTCTGTCACCAGGATGCCCCTTCCATTTAGTAACAGGTCCACATTATCCTTTGTTTTCTTTCTGTTGTTGATGTATTTGAAGAAGCCCATCTTGTTTTCCTTGACATCCTCAGTCAGATTTAATTCCAAATGGGCCTTAGCCTTCCTTGTTTTATCTCTCTGTAGTCTGACAACCTCTCTATATTAATTCCAAGAGGCCTGACCCTGCTTCCATCTCCTGTGTATTTCCTGCTTATGCTTGAGTAATGACAGGAGTTCTTCATTTATCCATGCAGGTCTCTTGAACCCTTGTCTGACTTCTTGCTCATTGGGATATATACTTCTTGAGCTTGGAGGAAGTGATCCTTGAATATCAACCTTCCCTGCAGGACCTCTTCCCATGGGAATCTCTCAACATCCCTAAAGAGGGCTAAAATAAGCTCTCCTGAAGCACATGGTTACAATCTTTCTTGCACACAGACTGGCCCCAATCTTCACACCTCCAACAAGCCCTTTCCTGTTGGTTGGATGAGGTCATGCAGCACACCCATTTCTTGTGGGATCCTGCACCATCTGTGACAGGAAGATGTCACCAGTGCTCTCCAGGAACCTCCTGGATTGTTTGTGCTTTGCTGTGAAGCTTCTCTAGAAGATGTCAGGGTAGTTAAGATCTCCCACAAGACCCATGGGCCAGTGACTTCAAGGCTGATTTGAGCTGTCTGTAGAAGGCCTCATCCACCTCTTGACTAGGCATCCTGTAGCACACAACCACAAGTGTCACCCTTAGCAATCTGCCCTTTTATCCTAACCTTTAAAGTATCTATTCATTCATCATCTACCCCAAGACAGAGCTTGATACATTCCAAGTACTCTTCCTCTCTTCCAATTGAGTTATATCACATTCATCATTAACTCCTTGCTACTAGAAGAAAACTGAATGAGAAAAAACTATTTTTACTGTCAGGGTGGTAAAGCACATATTAACTGGAGAGGCTGTGGAGTATCCAGTCTTGGAGTTATTTAAATCCTAGTGAGCACAGCACTAAGAAGCCTGCTCTACTTTGAACCAAAATATTGGTCTAGACCAGCTACAGGAGTGACTGCCAGACTCAGAGATTGTGTTCATATGGTTCTGTGAAAACAAAAATGTAATAAACCACAAATAAATGTCATCTTGACCCCTTGTACAACTTCAAGTACTCAGAACTCTTGGAAATTGTTAAGAGAGATTGTTGAAATGCTTAATTCACACAAAATATAAGCCATAAATCTATTCATAAATAAAATCCACACAAAGAACGAAATGCTTTCTAAAAAATACAGCAACTTTCAGCTTGCTTAATTAAACACCTACCAATTCCAGTATCTGCTTCTGAATTTCTTTCATATGTACAGTTGAAATGTAGGTCCCACTGCAATCAAGGCCTCAGACGCTGACTTCAACTGATTAATTCTGGAAAGTAGTTTCTACTGTAGCTAAGGTAATATACTGAAGTCTCTACATACAGTTTACTGCTGCTGATTCTGTTGAGTTGAGCTCCAGATTCAACAGTGACTTGAGTAACTAAACTGGCATCCTGGCATGATGAACTACCTTGAAGTTTTGTCAGTGCCTTAAACTGGATGTAATCAACACTGGGTGCAAACAGCTATCCACACCATGCTGAGCTCATCTTGGCTCATTCTTGCAAGTTGCTGCAAGACAATGAACGGGTGTCTGATCACAAAATGACAAAGCTCATGGCTGTCAGAGCTGCCTGTACTGCACACTCAGGAGAAGGAAGGTCTGAACTCCACCTCTTCCATGACTATGGACTCTTCTACTCTGGTGAGGAATTAGCATTGCACCTCACATGCTCAAGGGCTATTCACTTTATTTAGGCAGGTCTTGACAACACCACCTACTATAGAGAACAGGGACTTCTCAACCTGAACTATGCTGTGGGCATGATGTGTATGGAAAAGTCTAAGGGACTTTGGACTCAGCGTTCTAATCCTGAAAGGTAGGAGTCATGCAGAGTACTAGGGATGCCCATTTCCATGAGGAATTTAAGTGTCTAACTTCAGTCATCTGAACTCACTCAGGGTACATGCCCAAAATAGATTTGATATCATCATGCACTTACTTCCCTGATGAATGTGCAAGTTACTTACATGTATTCCCCGGGGGAAAAAAAATAATGTGGTCCCTAATGAAAAATTCTTTTAATTTTACAGAAGGTGCATATTTTTCAGAAGTGGGTAATCTTCAGTAGTATACAGACTGGTAACATAAACTGATCAGAAACAAAATAACTGTATTTTGACCACCCTTCTTTGTTTATCTAATTCATGAGGATACTTCTGGTAGTAGCCAGTAGCATAATCCTATTAGGGAACAACACATGGAAAGCTCTTCCAAGCTCCATCAGTTTGCAATTGGTTTATGGTAAATTAGGAGCAGAGATTAAATTCATAATGCTGAATTATCTTGTTTGAAGAGCTTGTGACATATGTTTATCCACTTAATATCATCGTCTTTTCACAGGAGTCCTTCCAGCATGCTAAGGAAATCTGAAATCTGGGATATCTCTACCACATTTAATGATCCGCCCTTAGATCATTCATACACATACTTGTTTCCAAAAGTGCTATATGAATAACTTCAGATGTGTGGTTATGAGGATCTGCAAACATACAGATCATCTCTTTAGAGAGACAAAAAAAAAAAACCCAGCTGGCAGTTCCTGTGGAAAGTGTGGTAATTATCAGGGAAGAAGAGACAGGCCTGCAGAAGCTGAAAACAGCAAAGCTGGCTGGTTCTGCATTGAGAAAGTACTGATGAGCACAACAAAATATCCATATGAATAAGGGAAGTATAACTTACCACGATTTAAGAAATAAAAATTATGTGGGATAGGAAGCAACTACAAAGAGCCTAAATTTGCAGGGGGTTTTGTTTTGATGATGCGGGCACAAAGGTATTTAATAAGATTTTTTTTCTTCCTTTCTTTACAGATGTAAGACTCTTTTTGCCATATTTTCAGTTTGTCACACATGCTATCATTTCTAATCACTGAATCTAAAATTACTGGTTTGGTGACTTATGCATCTATTACTTATCAGAACTCAGTATTAACATTTTGGGAAGCCTGAAGAGAAAATCTTTATAACAAACATCTTAGTTCAAGTATTAAGAGATAATTAATGAAAAAAAAGTACTTTTTTTTACTTGACAAATTTACCTTGTAAATGGAAATTTTGCAATTAAAAAAATCCAGACTGAAAAAAAAAAGTTACATGATAGAACTTGTTACCAAAAAGTTGCCTAAATTAATAAGTCTAACAGGTACATTTTTAAAAATCAGGGAAGAATGCCTGTATAATGTACCACCAGCATTATGTGTCTTCATGTGATGATCTGCAGAACTAGGCAGGACTTTTTCAATAAATAACTAATTTCAATAAATAACTAATGAACTTTGTCTCAAACACTCTCTAGTGATGCATCTTTCCTGTTCTTTAAACACTGAGGTTGAAATATTTATTCCTTTATACGCTACAGCTGCCCCAGGCACTGTTCAGTTTCAGATGACCTGCAAGCTTTTCACTGTCACATACTTTTCTGATAAGTAGAAGAAAGCTCTTCCAATTAAAATGTCCCATTTATGCAAGTGAAGAGAAGCACCAAATAAGAGAAGCACTTTTAAATAACTTGTGCAAAGATGCCAAAGAGGGTATGTCTTTAAGCCAAAGTTTTAAAGCTTTAAAAATAAGTATAAATAAACAAACAAAAAAAGCATTTACTCTATTTCATCCAAATATTAAGAGGTATTTGACAGCTAGTAAGGCTCATGACAATATTAGGCACCTGCGCCTCCATTTGTGATACAGAATGTCAAGTGTGTACCTGGTAATATCTTCCTTCTGCACAAAATATTCCCTTGTGAAGTTGTGCACAGAGCCCTGGTACACAAGTAAATAGCACAGCAGTCTGGAATGGCACCGGATACTGTCGTTCTGGACTTGATCAAGACTTTTGATGCTGTCTCTCAAGACAACCTCATAGCCAAGCTCAGGAAGTGGGTGGTGAGATGGATTGAGAACTGGCTGAATGAGAGCTCAGACGGTTGGGATCAGTGGCACAGGTCTATTTGGAAGTGTGTATCTAGCAGTGTCTCCCAAGCTTCAATACTGGGCCCAATCTTACTTAACTTATCATCAGAGATGGAGTGCCTCCTGAGCAAGTTCACTGATGACACAAAAGTTGGAAGCAGTGGCCAATACCCAAGCACTATGCAACACTTCAGAAGGACCTTGACAAGCAGGAGGGGTGGGGAGAAAGGAAGCTTCTGAAAATAAACAAGGGCAAATGCACATGGGAAGGAATAACCCTAGGCTCAGCACAAGCTGTCCATGAGCCAGCAGTGTGTCTGTGTGGCCAAGAAGGCAAATGGTATCCTGGGGTGCATCAGGAACAGCACTGCCAGCAGCTCAAGGGAGGTGATCCTGCCCCTCTGCTCAGCCCTGGTGAGGCTCATCTGGAGTGCTGTGTCCAGTTCTGGGCTCCTCAGCACAACAGGGACATGGAGCTCCTAGATCAGGCAGGTCTGTCAAAAGCTGTCATTAGGGGATTGGAGCACTTCACTTAGGAGGAAAAGGTTTATAGCTGCACTCAATGATCTTAGAGGTCTTTTCCAACTTAAAAAATGCCACAGTTCTGTGAAAGGCCTGGCCCTGTTCAGCATCGAGAAGAGACAACTGAGAGGGGACCTCATCAATATGCATATATGAGGAGAGGATGCCAAGAGGATACATTCAGGCTCTTTTTAGTGCTGCTGAGCAATAGAGTGAAAGGCAAAGGGCCAACCCAGGAATGCAGGAAATTCCACCTGAACATGAGGGAGAATTTCTTTCCTGTGAGTGAGACTGAGCATAGGAACAGATTTTCAGAGAAGCTCTGGAGTCCCCTTCTCTGGAGATATTCAAAAGCCATTGATACACAATCTTGAGTAAGATGCTCTAGGCAACCCTGCTAGAGCAGGGAGGTTGGATTAGACTACTTCCAGTGGTCCCAACCTTACCCATTCTGTGGTCCTGTGGGGAGTCAGAAAATTCATGTAGCATAATTCACACTGTTTTTTTCAGATCATGAAATGGAAAGTGCTATGCAAATATTTGGTAAGAATTTACTTCAGAGTTTTATACTTTCTGCTCTTCAATTATGTCACCATTTTAAAATGTGTAGCTTCCAGAAACTTTTTCCCTACCTTTATAATGCTCTGACATGTTGAGAGTGGTAAACCAACCAAGCTGGTACCATTGATTGACATGATCTGGTCCCCTATGTTCAGCTTCCCAGACTTCTCTGCTGGTCCTCCATGCATCATGTTGGCTATGATAACTGTAGGCAAAATGGATCCCCAGCCAGACTCCACAATCACCACACCTAGAATTTCTCCCTTTTGCTTTTCAATGTAAACCTGTATAGTAAGAAAAAATGTTTAAAAAAAGAGTTTATTTCATACCCATGGAACTAATATCATCCCACTCCAAACATTCACCAAGCCAACAAATATTGCAGCCTGCCTTCCCAATTCAAACCTCTTAATTTGCAACCTGCCTTCCTATTTCAAAGGCAAAACAAGATAGGGTACATGTTTTACTACCTTTAATTTGCATTTAAACACTAAATGATACAATACAGACTTAGTGCTGAACACCCCTCAGAAGTAATTTCTGTTTATGAGAAGAAGAAATTCCAGTGAAGGAAACCTTGGTGCCATGGGTTTGGTTGGACAAAGATAAATAAGAATAGACTGAAAGAGTTTACAACTTTGCATTGGAAAAACATGACCTAAGTGTTCCAGTTGCACACTGGTTCATTTTTATTAAGCAAACTGTAAAGCCTTCTGGCACATACAGTTATTTAAAACCTGTAATCAATCATGTCCATAAACATTGGTGCTTCTATAAATTTTATGTTGTTCACTGGAATCTTTAAAATAGTATTAATCTGTTAATCTGCTTTAAGTTTGCTTTCAAATATGTTTGAACATTGTTTGTTAAAAAGAACAGAACCAGATGGTAAATCAGTTGACTGCTGATAAATTTGGGGTTCACTGTTTTTGAAAGAGAACTGATGACAGGCTGTCCTATTAGGGAGGATATTCTAGACTAACTGAGATAATCTATAGGAAGTATTAATGTTTTTTTAGTTTCTGCCAACACAGACTGGCAACTAATAAATAGCAGCTGAATATTTTTGAGAAAAAAATGAGACATACATCTTTGCAATTTTCAGATTTGGAGAAGTGAATCAGATCATCATTGTACATGTCCTGGGTATTAAGCAAGTCGCTATATTCCTTCTGGCTAAGGTCTTCTGGGTTGATTCCATTTGCCCTCAGAAATTCTTGGTAGGCCACACTAAATGCTTGACCTATGGACTGTGCAATCAGCTGTGCCTGTAGCAGTTCCCAGAGAAAGGAAAAGAAAAGGAAAAAAGTGAAACATTCTGATGATCATGTCCACTGACGCTTTCTGTTACAATCACACTGTAAAATGGATCAAGTTGATAAACCTACAAGTTACCTCACTCCAGTCTAGAAAATATTTGTGCCTTACAAATTAATTTTAGAGACCCACAAAATGTCAACATATTCAGCTCTACCATGAATCTAGCCCAGTAAGCAATTATAAATTACAAATATGAGAAAGAAAGACATCCTTCCACAGCTAAGAACTACTAATGTAAGTGTAAAGGTAGAGCCACTGCAGCAACTGTGGCTTGCACCTACAATTCTTCCCACACATGCTGCCCCCAGATGGCTTTCCCTTCCAGCAAAGGCAATGTCATTGTCTGACAAGCCAGCAGTGAAAACGAAAATGTCTACTAGGAAACACACAACCACATTTAAAAGGGTATTTCCAACTTTTCTTACCATCCTCTATGACATTGATAATGACTACTCCTACCTCAGACTCAGCCATAAAAGGAAAAAGGCAGCAATTAGTGACCAGATCAAGCCCTTAAGTAACTGCAAATGGTCATATGCATCTCCTTCTTCATCCTGCTACTACACTCAGCTGCTACTACACTCAGCCTCAATCCCCTACACTTATTTCCCTCCTTCCAACTCACATAATCCTGCTGCCAGTTTACTGCATCTTTCTTACTCATTCTGTCCTTTGTAGGCACCCTCTTGCACCTGCAGCTTTCCTGAGTCCTGCCTGCAACCAAAGCCACCAAATGCACCTCTCACTACACGGCATTGCTCCCCCTGTGAGCTGTTTTCTTTCTGCAGCTGTGTTAGAGAAACTGGGCAGCAGGCAGACACAGGGAAAGTTCTGTGCCAAGCAAGGCCAGAGGGATGGCTGCCTCTGACATGTAATCATGGTTAGGCAAGTAACGGGCAGGAAAGCAAAGCACAGCATGGTGCACGGTACTGCTGTGTATATTCTGTGTATATTCATTGCAATTCATGCAGTGAGCTCTGGGTAGTGCACAGGAGGTGGCTGCAATGTGCACTGAAACACAGTGCTGGCTGTGGCAAAGGCAGGGAAGAGAAATGCAGAGCTCCACAGCTGACAGTGGAGGCCTGGCAGAGTACTGGTAATGAATGAATGCTGCTCAGGTGTACTTTTATACAGTCTGATGGCCATATTTAAAGTGCAGTTTAGTCCCTAATAAAGGAAAGGTTCCCAACCCAACACTGAAATAAAAATGTTGCATCTTAGACAGCTCAAACTAGCACTAAATCTGCTGATGAGAACAGCATGATTGCTGGTGCTGAGAAGACCAGTATGTAGACTGGTAGTATATTACCAAAGCTAAGATCAACCTAATTTTGGCAGCAAGGACAGAAAGAAAATGGGAAAACTGCACTTCCATAACACAGTAACCTAAGTGAAGAGTGCAGACTTTACATTCATACACATGCATCTTCACTCCAGGAAGAGATCAGGTCCCACTTAGACACCTGGCATTTGGACACAACACTAAGGTTCAACTCATTTAAAGGTACACCTCTAAATAGTTGAAAATCTGTTGCTGTCTGATGAGACAAAGACTCATCCAAGCAGAGACATGTTCTGGCCAACACCTACTTGCAGGGTTACAGCTTCTGTTTCACTTGCCAAGTACCCAGCTGTCCCCGAAGAAGAAAAGACAAGTTTTATAATATAAACAGGCCATATTACTTCACTGGAGGTACAAAATGTTTGAAGCTGCCACATCCTTGCTGTTAACAAGATGCTACAGTCCTTCCATTCTGACTGTTAGTCACTTCAAGTATTTGAGATAAACTTGGCAAGTTACCTGTGAGCTATATACCATGACTAAGGAGAGTTGATATAATCTGCAGTTTCCCAGCATATTTTCCCCATCAATGAGCAATGTTTTTATTGGATCTATAGGCATTTTACAAGCCAGTTGCATTTACAGGCATAGAGAGGATCACACATGACACCAATACAGGCTGATTCAAACAAATCGTAGATTGGGAAGCTCAAATTTTAGCGTGCCAAAGTATCAAGAGCAGCCTAGGAAACAGATCCATTAAGTATGGGTCATATAAAGGGTCAGACCACCCCATGGTGAAGGAAAATAAGCCCCAGACTGGCACCTGACAGTTTGATTTCTACTTTTTCAACTGGCCAGTAAAACAGCAAGCAGTGTCCAAATTTGTGACTAGAAACATAGGAACATTAGGAACAGCAGCCTCAAAGTGGGTAGCATGTCAAATGTTATTAAACAAAATGTTAGTAAGCAAAAAATACATTGGCTACTGTATTTCACACCAGATTCTTAAATGGCTTTGCAAAACAGGTTTACGTGTTATTTTGTGGAAATAATCCAGAATTTTTATACTTTGTTGATTTTGGTCCAGGATTACTTTCATCAGTGCTCATCCTTAATTTTTAACTTCAGCAGTGGGTCATGTATACACATTCATGTGCAATAATATATTCATATGCAATAATATATTCAGATAATATATTCAGATGTAGGTTTATAACAGATTCCATAAAATCATTACATAAAATCAACTCCTTATTCAAGAAAACCTTCCCATCTCAAAGTCCTTGCTGTTCACTGTAGTTTGGAAGACATGGAAGAAACTGGTATTTTCACTTATTTCTCTTGAGAATGTTATTTTCCCAGATTATTATGGCTAATTTGACTATGATCCTAAACACTACATATCTAACCACGTCAGTGTAGTAAGTTTGGTTTTACTTTTCTGTTACTGAAAGTTACTTTTAAAAAGATCATAAAATCAGCAAGTTATACACAGATTGTGAAGACAGGAGATCAAGTCCTGTGTCAGGCAACTTAGTCCTGTGTAAAGTACTTTAAACGCGCTATAGATTAAAATTTAGTCATTTGTGTCTCTATTCAGTATACTTTGGGATTGCTGAAATCACAAGCTTTCTTTGCTGGCTTTTTGATATGATGACAGCAACTACAGCCCCAACACAAACCTCCAGAAAAATAAAAAAAATCACCTTTCTGGTATGCATCAGTGATTGATCCTCAATGCAAGATTTGGGATTAGAATTTCCCTATGAAAATAAGCACCTTTGATAGACTTTCCCCCTCTTATGCAAAATTTGAGCTGGTATTTGTAAACTGCAGCAAGTGGACTCTCCTATCACTGTTATGGGAAGGCACTCAAGAAGCTTTAAAAAAGTAAGCATTTCAATAAACACCAACTTCCTGTGACATGTCATGTCCAAACATATAAATGGCAGGAAAGTTCCTCTGCTCACATGAAATATTGGGTTAAAAAATTATTGCAGTTAAAAAGCAAACAGGACCATTCACAATGGACTTTGAGCCTATCAAAATGTGCTTACTTTTCCAGTCCTAGAAAACTACAGGAAAATGTAATTGCTTACATCCTCAGACTCAAAGACATGACAAATCATTTTGTACTGCCTCTTTCCATCTTGAGAGGGGTGAGATGCTTCCACATTATCCTGGGAGTTAGAGCGTGGCATTCGCCTACGAGCCATCAAAACAACTATATTTCCTATATCAGCAATGTAAGAAATGGTCCGCAGGGGATGATCCATCATGGTTTCCTGGAGAATAAGAAAACCAACATAAGCAGCTGCTTCAACTAAGTTCTTATTGCACATCTAGTATTATCAAAACACAAAAATAATTTTAAGACCTCTGCTAGGTGAAGTCTGTAATACCTGTCATGCATGAAGGGAGATAAAACAGAAACCAAGAGCTTCACTTTCCAAAGATAAAACAAAGAGACAGTTTTACAAGGTTTTTTTACCTGTGGAAAAGCACATCAAGACCTCTGTTGCAGAACCTGCATATGCTGGGCTTGTATGTGTACAAGACTATGAACAACTTATTGCAGCTAAGCATTTTGGGCTACTCTGGGCACAATCAATACTTGATGCAGCATGGCTCAGAAGACATAAGCTGACTGCAATTATCTTACCCACAAATTCTAATTATTTCTACAGTCAGACACACCAGAATAATTGCTTGTATGACATGGCTCTTAACCACGGATTTCTGACTAGAGTGAAATACAAGATCCAGCACATTTTAAAGACAAATTTCAACACGTATGTGAAAGTCTATTCCAGTAGTCTACTCCAACAATACTGATAAAGGTGTCTATGTCTATACCTGTGTGTCTGCATTCAGTACTTTTATTCTCTGTGTAGAAATGAAGAGGTCCACTTCAGTCATGGGTTGAGATTCACCTTCTGGAGCCTGCAAATAAAATAGATTAGAGTCAAACAAACACATTTGGTAACATACTTACTAATAATGATGTTAGTTCACGTACAGGGGTACACTAAGACACAGTCACCAGAACAGCAATGCAGGATAGAGTATTAGACTGCAGAACCAAAAGATAAACACAACAATGTGGAAACTATATCATATATGTGAAAGTGAACTGGGTATTGTTTGAAAAAAAAGTTAATGTCATAAAAGCTTGCCTGTTTTTTTTTCCTGATTCAGTAAAATTATACCTGACTGCAACATGAACTATAAAGATTTTTTGGAAAGTAATATGATTTTACCATTTTCTGCACACTAAGAATCCCACTTCAAATAAGGTTTTCATACAAGCCATAGAAAGGCCTAACAGTATCTCCTGCCTGAAGAATTTCTGTTTGGGCTAGCAGTGGCTGCCAAGACCAATGGAAAAACCCGTACCACAGGAGGTACTATTTGAGCTATTCGTAATGCAGTTCTGGCAAGAAGATCTTCACAGTCAGACAACATACTTTTCAAGCAGTAACCCACTTAAGAAGTAATATTTTGTTAATAGAAAGCAAACATTTGTAATTTTTTAAATTACATTTGTTAAAAGGCAATTGAAAGTTCCACAAACAAAACTTACTACAAAGATGAGTCAATCTCAGTATATTACTGCATGTATAGACAAAAACATTTTTTTTTTGCATCCAGCAATTTGACATCTCTGTGAGTCAAACAAAGCACTCTTACAGAAAGATAAAATTAAAATAAAAAAGTAAAAAAAAAGTTGAAAAACCAAAAACAAACAAAAAAAACCCACACTTCATTTTAATCCATCATTTTACGATATTTATACCACCTTTGCCATGTCAGTCTTGATACTTTAATATGCATTTTGGGTACTGCCTGTAACCATTTGATAAATCCAATCTTTCTTCTATTTCTAACATGAAATGGCTAATGAGAAGCAACAAAAAATGGCCAATCAGGCAACTGATTTCCCAGATATGTCAACTTGTATGGTGGCTCAGAAATAAATCTGATATAACCTTGCTGGATGCAGAAAATAAAACCACAAAATAAAAAGAAAGGGAAAAACCCTCCCAGAAAACAAAAGAACAAGCATAACATCAAGCTGATGGAGTTTGTACTGCACCTTCTTCCTGCTTTTGGCTAATTTCTGGGCCATCTGCTTAGCATGGAACAAACAGAGACAGGAGAACAGTTAGAGAAGAACTTACAGAGACTCCAAGTCAAGCAGGAATCTACAAATTAATGTCAGGGCTCACAGACTACTAGCTGGTCTAAATTAGTCCCTGCTTAGATTAATTTCCTCCTTTTCTTTTTAGCTTAAAAAATTGTAAAATTTCATGTTTAGCACAATTAATTTCAGAAATGAAAAGAAACAGCACCAAAAGAGTCAGGAAGAACACAAAAGGATTTTTTTTTCACTTAAAATGTTACTTGCAACAAACAAGGTTATTTTGTGCACAACTGTTTTTGAGGTTTGGTGGAGGGAGGATGGTTTAAGAAACAGAACAGAGCTTCCCTTCACTTACAGCACTGTAAACCATGAAGCGATTTCTTCTGAAGGTACACCAATGTAAAAGGTGAGAGAAAAATTGTATGCCTTATTATTACAGGTTTTTCAGATCTCATCCTCCAACAGACTTCAAAAAAATAATCTCCCTAACACTATGCTGCTTTTTCCTGGAAAAATGAAATGACTGAAGGTGACTTTCATTTTCTCCTCCTTCTGAGAAAAGAAATCTGTACCAATGTTCACACAGTGAACTGGTCAACAAATTTTCCTGTGACACCTACACAAAGATATGTCCACACTATCACATTTTTTTCAAGTGAGCAATGGAGCATGTATTTCAGCTCCAGAAACACCTACTAGTAGACATTTCTACTAACAACCCAAACAAATATAATTTGTACAGTCTTGCAATCATGAATTCAAACTAATGGTGAACTGAACTTTACAGTACTTCTCACTGAAGGAATGCAATACTCACCAGGCTGGCATTTAGCCCTTAACTTCTAACAGTAACAGGCTTTTTGCTAATTAAATTTACAGGTGTGTTTGTGGTGGGCAGGAGGCTTATAGTTAGCATTAGATACTTATACAAAGAGCAAATAGGAGGCCTGAATCATGAGACACATGAAACATTTTAATACTGATGCTCGCAACTTAAATCTGTTAGGTTTTGTCTGAACAAATCTAAAGCAGCTACTTAAAGTTTACGCCACACTGCTTATTTACAAATAGAAACATTCTCAAAATAGTTTTTAGTCACCTTTTTCAAACTAAGAAGTATTTTATAGCCTGATAGGTTATTTTGCAACAGTTGATGGCAAACTGTTGCAAAAGCTTTTAAAACTGCCTTACATGGTAGGATCTTCATTACATTACTCTCAATTTAAATTAATACTCAGAAATAATATACTTATATTGAGTAACAGCTGCCTGTCATACACTGAGCAAGGAGGAGACACTCCTGAGATAGAGCATTTAGATAGCTTTCCAAAATCAAGCTTTTCTTTCTCACTATTCCCAAACTTTAGAATTATGGACCTCCCAAAAGAAGAAAAGCACAAAAGGCCAAAATTAAGAAAAAGGGGGGGAAAATCCTTGAGCTACAATTTTACAGTGCAGAATCAACAATTTATCAAAATATACTATAATTCAATTTACTGAAAATTTTGTTATTCAAATGGAAGCATATTGAAGAACTACTTTCAAATATTTCATAAAATAAGGCAATGACGGATCAAGCTCTTTTAATAAGTGATTTAACACTGCACAGAAGTGTCACAAAAGAAGTTATGGTCCATGAACAACAAAAAATTAAGATAATTCTATGCATGATACTTTATTAGAGAAATCCTCTTTATCACCACAATATTTTGCTAACTCAAATCAAAGATTATTTCTGTATTCCTAGAAGAAAAAAAAAAAACAAACCAGAATATACCTAATCCACACAATTTATTTTTTTTTATATATAGAATACAGGATTTTCATTTAAGGTAAATTAAATGTATTTATTTATATAGATGCAACTTCCAAAATTACATACATTAAAACCCAACAAGCTTCTATTTTTTCTACAAAGAGGTCCTGAGTTTATTCAATCCATTTAGTCTCTACAAAAACTGTTCTGCAACTCAGTGAGCATTGAGAGGACAATGAGTGTGTGAAAATGTGTGAAATACTAAACTAAATACCCACATATAGGTTTTATCTTAAATTACGCTCAGAAATTAAGCCAGGTGTTACCTAGAAATGTTCAAACCTGCCAAACATCATGCTAAAAGTGCCTCCCAATTAAATATCCCTAACTACATTTGATGAACACCTTCAAAGCAGTGTATCTGTTTTAAATTAGCTGGACTTCACAGAGAGGAAGGTCAAGCAAGAAAACATCCAACTCTTGTACTTTTAACTGAAAAGATACTTCTTTAAAGAAGAAATCTGGAGAACTGTTTTCAAATCTGTTCACATTCTAAATGAATGAGTATGTGGTCTGAAGGCTCTACTAAACGGAAGCACTTTAGGGATTATTAAATTCAGACAGTATACACTTTTGTGAAGGTATAAATAGCAGGGCTTAAACAAAGCTCTTCACCTCTTTTTAATACTCAGCTTCTAGTCTGTTATTTTAAAAGCTCATTCTTAATTCAGAAGCTTTGTTTTCTTCAACAATGGAGAAATGGTTGATAAGCAACAAGTATGGCACTCTGTAAACAAACATGAGTAGGGCACATCCTTCATAGTCATATGCAAGCCGTAATTTACACATCTGGGATACAGAATATCTGATGCAGTGATGAATCTGGCAGCAGGAAGTCCATCTGTCATAATGAATTTCTCTCTGAAAACATTTAGCTTTAAATGGCAACCAGCAACAAAACCAGCCAAAGCCAACCCTAATAAGCCAAGAAGCCTAAAGTGCAGGGCAAATTTTCTGAAATACATTGAGTTTCATAAAATTAAATACACCAGCTAGGGTTTTACCAGGTCACAAATGCTATCATTTGGGCCTCAAGCCTGAGACAAATATACTATAAGAAAGGATATGCATGCCTGCTGATTTACATAGATGCAAAAATTATGGCATTTATGAGTGAAATGTATTAAATAGATTTCTTCTGTTTTGATGCACAGAAATGCTGAGGCACAACAGAATCCTCAGAACAGTATTTTGTTAATGAATTTCTACAAAATATGTTTCATATCAGAGAAAGATTCAATACTCTTACACCTCTTAGGCCCAGTTTGAATCAATTTGGTTTCGTTTTTGTCTACCATATCTCTGCAATCTTTTTCTAATGTGTATTCCTACACAAGTTTTACCTTCTAGGTGCAAACTCCCTGTGGTTCAAGTTCCACTCCTGATACCTATTTCCTATGATAGCTGATGCTAATCTTTCCTTTTACCCTCCACTGACGTGACCCTCCTAGATCCAGCGTCACCAAAGCCCTTGTTTCTCTCCCTTACCTTTAGTTTCCCGTTCACTCAAATCAGACAAGTTTTCTAACACACAGCCAAACATCAAGAAGGAAGACAAAGAGAATACTAAACAGAAGGGCACAGCCTTATTTGCCCAGAGCAGGAAAAAACAGACTCTGTAAGAAAAACTTTTCACTGCAGGTTTGGGGAGAACTCACCAAGACCTGCCATTGTTGAAAAAGCTGCATGAAACATATTTTTGAAGAATGTCACTAATCCAGAGTCACCGATGAACAAAGAAAAATCACTCTTTTGCAAAAGGTTCAGTAGTTCAATGTAGTGAAAACTTCTACAGAGATGGTAGAGTATAATCTCTAAAAGAAAGGCTATATTCCTGCCTTTTCTAAAATGTGAGTGTTTATGATTTTCAGAGACAAGGTTACAAGAACTTATGCATTTGAACACCAGCAAAATCACAATTTTTGGAAGTTGTCCCAATTACTCTATTTGGAGCTTCTGTGTCAAAGTTATATACAGAGACTAAACTGAACATCTGCCTAAACTGGACATGGAAAGCAGTGGAAGGAATAAAAGGAGTAGGAAGCATCAGCTGACCTTAACAGACAATATTACTGGTCTTGCTGATAACCTTCTCTCCTCTTCCTCTCTCCTTTATATAATTTCACACCAAATCTGAGTTGGAACGCAAAATAAAATATACAAAAGAAGAACACACAGATATTAAACCAAGAAAAATTCCCAGAGTGGGTTGTGTTGATTAGCTGAATCAGCAGATGAAGCTGTGTGCCTACTAGCCAGTCATGTATAGGTAGTGGAAATGTTGCAGTATCCTGTACAACTGTGCAATATTTCATCCGCACACCTTAATTTCAGCTGACAATGTCATAATTGTAACTTACAGTATAGCAACGTTCCTATTGCTGGAAATGGCCTGTACAGAAATCAATTGGAATTTCTCTTTTGAAACAAAATTTTTCAGATTCCAGGACAAATTAGTTTTTCCATACTTCTCTGTACCATCACAAGCTTTTTTTTTTTTTTTTTATCAGCTCACAGCTGTTATGTGTGGAGAAACAAGTGTCCACAACAGGGTCAAAAATAACTGCAGTCACTACCACTCAATGTAGCAGTTCCATTGAGTGCCAAGCCAGAAGCAACTGCAATACTTACTAGTTATTTCCTTAACCTGTTTTCCCTCCACACCGAGATAATATAAAACTTTGACCACCACTCACTTCAGATTCTGGTTTAGAGTACACAGCACGAGTATCGCCACAGGGATTAAAATGACCTGGTAACATCCCCTTATCAGTCTTGTTCCATAAGCAGCATATACGACTCATTTTGCAAAGGAAAGGTGAGGTACTTCTCGTTCTGAAACTACAGATAACCTCACCTGAAAAAATTACTGCTTAAGAAAGAAGTTCATATCCACAATCATAAAACAGCCATACAAGAAGCAGCAGGAATTACTCCTCACCTTGATCCTGCTGACAGCTTCCTGAGCCTGCATCATTCTCACATTCTTGGATGGAGTTTTATCAGAAAGGAGTTGAGTTGAACCAAGGTAATTGGCAGCAAAAATGATTCCATCAATTAAGTCTTCAGGATCACAAGGTCCAGGAACTGTAACACAGGAAAGACATCACTGAAGACAATCATGGTGAAATACAGCAAAAGCAGAACTGTGACAACTTGAGTCTGTACATTATGGCTACAAGTCCTCCTCTGAAATACTTCTGTTTAGCATGACAAAAAGGCAACCAGTACTTTCAAAGGCACAAAACATCAAACAAATCGAAATTTGTGGTGGGTTGACCCTGCCCACCAAATCCCTTCTATCGCTTACCTTCTCAGAAGGGCAGGGGAGAAAAAATATAATGAAAGTCTCATGGGGCAAGACAAGAACAGGGAGAGATCACTCATCAGTTACTGTCATGGGCAAAACAGACTCCACTTGTGGAAACTCGTTTCATCTATTACTAATGAAGTCAGAGTAGAATAATAAAAACAGATGCTACAACACCTTCCCCTATCCCTCCATTCTTCCTGGACTCCCTTTTACTCTCAATTTTCTTTATCTCCTCTACACAGAAGTAGAGGGGAATGGGGGCTGTGGTCAGTTCATCACATGCTGTCTCTGATGCTCCTTCTTCATCATGGGGAAGAGGCCTCACATTCTTCCTCTGCTCCAGAATGGGATTCCTCCCATGGGAGACAATCCTTCAGAACAGACTGCTCTGGGGTGGGCTCCCTACAGTGTCACAAGTCCTGCTAACAAGTCTGCTCCAGGTGAGCTCCTCTCTCCACTGGGCCATATATTCTCCAGGGAGCCTGCTCCAGCCTGGGATTTCCATGGGGTCATAGACTGCTTTTTTTGGAGATCCACATAATCTGGCATGGGGTCCTCCAGGGGCTGCTTGTGGGTATCTGTTCCACAGTGAAGCTCAATTGGCTAGAGGGGCACAACTGCCTCACCGTGGTCTTCACCATGGGCTGCATGGGAATCTCTGCTCTGGCAGCTGGAGCATCTCCAGTCCTTCCTACTCCACTGACCTTGTCTTCAGAGATCCTTCTTTCACACATTCCCAGCCTTTTCTTCTCCAGCTGCAGTTGCTGTGGTGCAGTCTTTTCCCCCTACTTAAATACATTATCCCAGAGGTGCTACCACTGTCACTGATGGGCACAGCTTTGGCCAGTGGTAGGTCTGTCTTGGAGCCAGCTGGCACTGAATCTATCAGATAGGCAGGAAGCTTCCAGCAGCTTCTCATGGAGGACACCCTTGTAGCCACACCACTACCAAAACCTTGCTACACAAACCCAGTACAACACTGCTCCAGCAAAAGCTACAATTGTTAATCCATACTGTTTCTCACAATAGCTCATTCTTTTGTGAGTAGGGATCAGCTTGGAGCAAAATAACCTGTAATTTTTTACTGTGATAAAGGGACAGACACAGTTACTCAGCTTGCTCCTCACCCACCAAAAACAGTCTTGCAATTCTCAGACCAACAGTCACAAGCAGAAAGAGGAAAGGTGCAGTTTCATAGCAGCCATCAGCCTCTTTCTTGCTTGTGCATTAACCACAGTTGGTGCAACAGGCAGAACAATCTCCCCAGGAATGCTCTACACACACCACACATCACAATATTTTTATGCCACAGACCTTTAAAAATAGTAGTCTTAACAAGGATACTGTTGTAAAGTACTGAGTTAAATAAAAATATTATTAAATACACAGAGCTTGGGCTTTCTTGATGGCAAAGCAACACTCTTAGTCCACAGATCCTTAGAGATCAAACACCCATCAACTTCTGTGGAAATTGACGGGGTGTAAAGTGCTCCTAACCAAGCAATGCAAATCCTTAAAGATCAGCACTTATGACTTGTAAGATTTTTGGCATTTGGCAGCTTTATCTAAAAATTTTATAGATTAAAACATTCCATTTTGACACCACATCAAAACTGTCATGATCCAAAATTGAGGCTGGTTAACTTAAGAAATTTCCTGTTCTTAAAAGTAAGGGAAAACAACTGTTGTTCAAGACAAGGGAGAATATAAACCATATTAAAGAATGGTTACAGTAAATATTTCACATTTTATCACAAAACACCTGTGTTTATGTTTGTCTTTCTTTTTTGCTCTAAAATCAAGGGGTATCTGGTACTATAAGGTGATGGGGCTTTAAGTTCCAAATTACTAAGAATACCAATTCTCTTCTAATGTTAACATGTAAGACTAACAACCTCTCAGAATGAGCATGGGCAGCTTTGGCCTCAAGGAAAAGCAAGTCATTATTATGATTTAAAAAGAAAAGAAAGAGCTGGAGACAAATATCACATGAACTATTCACATAGACAGAAGCACATGTATAAATCTTGTGAGCAGGCTTGTCTTATCATTTCTTTAAATACAAAAATTTATGACTAGCAATTTTAAGATGCTCATCTCCAGTGTGCAGTTTGCTCAGACAGTACATATCTCAAAAATTCTCCAAATGAGCAAGTGACTTGCAAGCACATGACCTAAAGAAATTGAGTTATTTCCTTAGGGAAACTCCTGCATCTGGAAGTACTACATATTTACACAGAAATCACACAGCATTTTAAGTGTTGCTATTTATTACTCTACACATCAAGGCCTTTTCACCACTTTCACCACTATACTAAAGAGGTGCCAAACCTTTTATAGTACAACTTCTAATCAAAATGAGAAAAAAAAATGGGCAAAGGTATAAGACTCCAAGAAAGTGCATATTAAACCCCAAAAAGATACGTGTTCCAATTGCATCAGAGGTGAACACACAGACAGCATTGTTTTTTAGAATACCTCCTGCTTTTATTATCTCTGACAACAAAACTATTATCTCAATGAAATCATAGCATGGCAAATTTTTCCGTGGACTGCTGGTGCATTAAAATGGAACATTTGTAATTTTAAGGAATTTTGTGCTGGACCAAGAACCAAGAAAATTTTAGTGTACAGTTTTTTTTTTTCCTAAGGTGGAGATAATTACTTCTAAAATATAGACATATATTCCTATATTTAAAATAAAGTCCCTTGATAGACAGGATTATCAATAGGAGATTAATTTAAATTCTATAACAGATCCTTCATTGTTGCAAAATTCCAGTGCTTAACTATGAACTAATTGGCATTCTAGCCAGAGACTCCAAAACAGGCAGCTTATACTGTGAAGACTAAAACAACAATCAATTTACAGTCTAAAGAAAATAAATCACATTCTCAATTAAACACAATATACTGTAAAGCAATCCAAGGAGTGACAAGGAAGTCCAAATGAAGTATTACATTAGCTGTATTTCCAGAATTTCATCCAGCACATGGAACAACTACTGTTAATGGAAAAGTAAAAAAAAAAAAAAAATTAAACCTCTATTTTCTGTTTCTGTCATAACTGCACACAACTTGTGTTGCATACACAGGATGCAGACTCATACAAAAGGTAACAGCAGTTCATGTGGCAGGTAACTTGCTTTTTCACATTGTTCTGAAAAAACTCAGAACTACTGAAACCTTAACTCTGAGATGGGAAGCAGTATTTAAGTAAGCGGCAAAGCAGATTTTCACTGTTGAACAAAGCAGATTTTCACTGGCAGACCTGCCCATAAATCCAGCTGAGATTAGATTGAGCCTGCCAATTGAAGTCAATGCTGGACAGAGCACTACAGTCTTCTTGCTTAGTCTGTTTTCCTTGTCCACACACATTTTTATGTGTTGTGTAAATACCATAAAGAAAGAAGTGTTTTAAGTGATAGTGAGGAAAAAAAAAACAGCATAACTGAAACAGAAACAATGAATGAAAATGAATAAAAAATGAAAAGCTCCATGCTTCCAAATTTCGGAGGGAGAACAGTAGGATTTAGCTCAGGTTCTGAATTAGACACAATCTAAATCAGCACATCCAACTTTAGTAGCTTTTCTATTCAGCAAATAAAAGTAAAATTTTATACATTATAAATACAGGTGAGTTTTTTGATGTGAAAAAAACATTTAGAAACTGTAGAACTATCTTACCTTCAACATATGTTGGAAACGAAGCCAAGCTTTTTCTGGACTGTAATTAAGACAAAAAGGATTTCAAACAGAACATAGCATGCACAAATATGCATTAAAAATTTCTCTGTGCCAAAAATCCCCCAAACTTAAATAAACAATAGTTCTTAGTAAAGGTAGAACCACTTATTATTATTTATATTTAGCATTTTCAAGATCTAAGCACCTACTAGAGTAAATTCAATGTATTCCATTTGTGTCTATTTAGTAGACAATATGGTAAGACCACTTACTTGTTGGTCTTCACTAGTGCATTAATTATCTACCAATAGGTGCACTATTTTTAATAATCAAGAAATATGGAGGAAAGTACATAATACCTCAAAGATACTGGATGTTCCAACTACAAATAAATGCATACAGGAATATAAAAATTGCACTTTACTGTTATAATTCATGACTGAAACCATCATTAACAGAATACAGTTATTCATTAAGAAATGGTTTTAGATGTATCCCTCATATGAACAGTGCCTACAAAAAGCTTTCTAGATTTTAACAGGTTAGGGAGCAGCCTCTGTTCTGTGGGATAACCAGATTCACTATGACCTCACCACCAACTGTGCTTACACCATTTTGAGCACAAAACCACATCTGGTAGCACCAATTACATAAATAGTGAAGGCATAAATAGAATCTTGAATTGTGCATATAAATACACACACTAAAGCAATAGCATACATCCTCCTGGTATTTTCCATGAAAGACTATGAGACCAACCCTTCAGATATCTGATGGCTACAACTTTCAGTGAGTGAGATTCACCCCTTTGTTTAATTAATAACGTAAACTATATAAAAATATTTATCAAACTAAATTGTGTGTGGCACTATATAATTGGTAATGGATATATTGAAATACCTGCTGCTGTCATAGGCAGGTAAGTGGATAGTTAATGAATCAATATCTGACTGCATTAGCAGTAACTCCTCCAATGACTGCTTAATATCATTATACTAAAAGAAAATCTATACACATGATCAGAATAATGCATAAAACCTTGAATAATTTTCAGTATTTTTCCAGATTATATACATGGAAATATATGCCAAATTATTTTTCTTTATAACAGGCAACTTACCAGGGTCTGTGTACTAGTGGAAAAGCCAGGTAAAATTAGAAAGGTGACACTTATGTAACAGGTTGACTGACTTAACCTGAAGGAGTCTTCTCCTTTGTAAGATATGGAAAATTGACATAACAAATAATATTTTTAACCAATGAAGCATGTCTTGCTACAAAATAAAATTTGTGAATTAAAAACAAAAGGCATGTGACACAGACAACTGAGCCTCTGAAAGCTGTAAGTTCTGTTCATTCCCTATGAAAATTACTAAGCTGTGTTGAGAATCCAAGAAGCCAAGAATCCATCAGGTCCAAGAATCCAAGAGTCCATCAGGTTCTGTACTAGCATTGACAAAGATGTCAATAATCAATGATCTGCTGCTGCCAACGCATTTCAGCTGCTGTGAGGATACTGACATGCCTTTTCACATCTGTAGTTCTTTCACCTCTTAAGATGAATGCTCCTACTGAACCAGCTATCCATATAAACTCCAACAACTGTTCGTAATAATTGCTGATCTAGTGCTAAATGGGGCATTCAAACATTGGGCTCTGACACACATAGAGGACAAATCCCCCACAAACAAGAGGCAGCTCACATACATAACAAACATACTTTACTAAGTATTTATTTCTTTTTAAGCAGTGAAAAAAAATCTTTGATACAGATTTAGCAACTGTTCAGCACTCTTAGCTAGAAACCTATTTTCAGGACAGAGTGGTGCATCATATATGTCTTTATTCTCACACATAAATATAATTTTTCTTGTTCATTACTCAGGTAGAAAGACATTCTATTAAACCATTAAAGAGTAAAGTAACAGGTAAAGTTACCAACAGGTAGAAACCTACACCTTTTAATTTTACATAGCCATGAATAATGAAATATCAAGGTCATTAATATTTCATTACTTTCAATAATCTTGCTGCCATCTAGTATTATAAATTTATATTTAATAAAAAGGTTTCTCTAAGACCTAAAAATCCAGAAATTATGAGGCGGTTTTATCACTTTTATTCTTGCATTATAAATACTAAAGCGGGAATTATTCCCCATCTGAGGGAAACTAATAGCCCAATACATTCTACATTGAAACCTGGTTTACAACCTCTGTAACTATGTGTAAGCACATCCTAACAATGGAAACCAACAGTGTTTTGTTTGTTTTCTTTCTTTGGATTAGTTTACTGATACCTAAAAATAGCTAAAATATAGAATACATAGTGACAAAGTCTGTAGTGAAGAATGCTTAAGGCTTTAATAAGCTAACAGTAAAGCAGATGAAAATTTAAAGGTATGATCTATAGTCAAAAACTTCAGAATATGAAAAATTATGGGTTTCTTCAGTCTTTTGAAATTTTTCATTATTTTCTAAAGACAAATGCAGACTGGCACAATTCCATACATGTTACAAGCTTTTCTATCCCTTGATAATCACAAAAGTATAAAGAAACAAATGGATTATTTAATCAGTGTTTCATTTTTAATCCACTTATAGCAGATCGGGTTTTTAATTTTGGAAGATAACTCATCCATTGCTACTAATAACAATATAGTATTTTGTTATGGTAGTTTCTAGATTGCTTTCAAGTTTATGAAAAAAAAGGCAAATAAACCAAATTTTTTGCAGATTTTTGTGTTTACAGAACCTGCCACTCTATACTAATCCAAATCCTTTTTATGTCAAATTATTTTCTTTTCACACTATGAGCAGTTACATTCACACTTATTTTGTTTTGCTGGAACTACTGCAGTCTAAAGCACTACCAGGTGAGGGAAAAGCCCCAAACTATGTAGCTTTATTCTGAGAAGCCTGGAGTCAGGAACTGAATTCTGATTAAGAATCGCTTGCAGGCCAGTTTCTACAATGACAAAATATTAAGAAACATAAGTTATTATGTAATAACAATTTAAGCACTTTTTCATCTGTCTGACAAATACTCTTTGGGGGGAAAAAGGAAAAGGCTTCTTTGTTTTGTCTCTGCTACAGAGGTGATGTTGGGTGTTTGGTAAATCAGTACCCTGCAGCCTGTTAGACAAATTTAGTGACAGCTTAACACAGAAATGCCATGACAAAGAGTCATGGTATGTTAGAAATTCAGTTAAACAGCCAGGCAAGCATAAGGTAAAGCAGCACGAGGGAAAAAAAAGAAGAAAAGGGATTGCACAATTACAAGGGAGCAAGGAAAATTAAAAGGCATAAGCAGCATGAACCAGACTGTGGCCTTTAAAAAGGTTTTACTCTACCTCTTTATTAGTGGAAGCCTCTCCTGTACTGCAGACATCCTGGTGATGTTGTCTGCTTGATGATTCAGCACCTCGAGGTGAAGAAGAATCTGGAGATGGAGACTAGACATGGCAAGAAAATCAAAAGTTATTGTGAGTGCTCGATGTAGAAATTATTCTTTAATTTTTTGCATCCTGTGCTCTGACATTTTAAGAAAGAAAAGGTAACGCCACTTAAGAGTAAGCTGTGATGGGAGACAAGTGAATTGACCTTAAGCAGCACACAGGGATTCAGCTAAAGTTTATTTTGTTGTCAAACCAGGAAAAAGTAATAAAAGACTGAAATTTCCCCATAAGCACACAAGCCCTCAGGTATTATTAACCTGAGTGCTAAACTAATCTAATCTGACCAGAGGAAGGTCACAGTGGTTGTCCATAAAGGTTATTTCATTATCTTAGAAAACAACTTTTATAAACTGTGCAGAGTAATATTGATGTATTCAAGAATGTATTAAGATATTCAATGACAATTCAATACCAATCTAATCAAGGACTGGGATTCCTCAATCTAGATACAGTAAAGACTTGGAAAATATTCAACAGTTCATGCTATCAGCTCAGTACATGTTCTTTAGATCAGATTTCCTCATTCTTCTCCTTTTTCCATAAACAATTCAGTGGAGAAACTGTCTACGCGATTGATCAACAAGTATCTTGATAAAGGGGAAGAACATTTTGGGAAAGGATATTCTAATCATAGACAATTCTTAATAAATTCTGGTGATGTGAAAAAGCTGTAGCAAGGTATCTGAAGTACAGAGCAGGGGATCCTGGTATGAGGGTGTGACACAAGTACACAGAATGTGGAATTAATGAAGGTAACCAAAATGAAAGAGAGTACAAAGGTTTAACGCAGCAGGCATTTTTAGAGGCAGATTTTAAGGAGATACCTACAAAACATGTCTGCCCTAGCCAAAATGGAAATCCTCAAAAGGGAAGTTTAACATTTACCTATAGCTGAGTATTTAGCCCAATAGCCCTGGCATTCTACACTCTCCTTCAACATAGGAAGAGTGAAGCTTTAGCTGTGCCAGATCAAAAGTTCATCACTGATGAACAAAGTCAAATGCTATTCTTAGCTTGCAAAACAAGTCAAATGCTATTCTTATCTTTTCATAAACAGCACGACATAGCTTTTCTCTGAGCCAATGAGTCATATCAGAAAAGGGATACATTTCCAGTGGACTGAGTTGGCAGCAGCTCTACCCTCATGCTCTGCATTTACTGCAGCTGAAAAATTGAGTTCCATGAAATAGTCTACAAAAAACCTCACAAAACCAAACCAAGAACAACAACTAAAAGCCCAAACATCTAAGTTTCTCTTAGCCTCCCTTAGATATGAAATGAAACAAGAAAACATAACTCCCTTCTCCACTTCTTTCTCTTTACAGACATTCCTCTATCTCAAAAAATAACTAAGTATTAAAATTATAGTTAACTAATAAATGCTTCCAAAGAGTTAAGAAGCAATTCTCTACAGATATCTCCTGTGTTAAAGAGCAGTCCCTGCATCTCCCTGTATTTTGAATTACAACTGCAAGACAGAAGAAAATGCAGCAGTGAAACAATTCCTAGAAAGCTGGCATGTAGTTGCACCATCAGACTGAAGAATTAATTGCCGCATGAGCAGGGGCTGTGGGAGAGATACAGGCTCCCTTGAGTTGCTGTGTAATTACCAGTCAACAGTGCCACAGTGATGCAACTGCACAAATGGCAACTTCTATTTACATAAGGAAGAGTTTTCATGGTGTTCAAATTCTTCTTATTATGCAGTATTTATGTATTAGGAATAAATTTAAAAGGTGCATTATACTATCAATGCACTAATGACACCTAGACATTGTAGCATTCAGCTTTAAACAAGAAACAAAGAAATCAAGTTAAGCATGAGATGTGTACGTGCAAACACACAAAAGCGCTCTTTACAATGGTTGAAAACTTATATTCACATACTGAAGGATAAAGATTAATGATTTCATTTAAACCAGACAATTAGCATTAAGCAATGGTGCATCATTTGAAATGTACTAGCAGTTACTCCAGTAGCACTGTAAGTGCCTTTACTCAGGTACTTTTATCTACAAAGTATTAGAACTAAGTTATTACATGACTTTCTATGTGCTCTGTTTGAATGTCTGCTCAAATACGTGTTTTGGGGGAGAAAAACCTCTGAATAACAACAACCAAACAAACAACCCCCATCAAAACCAAACCAAGAACTAGAATTACCAAACCCAAATATCAAATGTCTTACAAAGTCTTCTGCATGACATGACATGAGAGCTGTCCTTGAAAACATTTGTACAGGAAAGTCCAGTCCTTGAAGAATTAACACTCAGTTGTTTTTGACACCAAAATGCATTTTTAGAGGTACTGTATATAATGTACAAGGAAAGAATGCAGTCACAGCAATAACAAGAAATATTTTGAAGGATCATAGTGGATAGATAATTTGCACAGCTGCTCTAAACAAAGTCTAAAATAAAGGCTGAGTGGCTGTTTCACTGCCATTTGTCATTAACAAAGCAAGTTTTAGAAGCCTAGCAAAGTTGTCAGAACACAATAAGGCACAGCATTCTATTGATATTATTCTATCAATGGAATTAGATTTTTTTACATGCAGCAATAAAAAAGTGATAGCTATCCCTTTTTCTCCTGAATATCTACTTACATTTTTCTTATGATACTCAACCTGGTACATCCAAAAATTCTCCATCTCAGTTTTGGCATTGACTCTAACAAACATGCAACCCACTCCACCTGAGAGTCCTTCCTTGCTCTCGTGCAGAGGGATTTAATAACGGAACTTGTAAAAGGAGAGGATTGTGTTGCATCTAATCTATCCAGGTCAGTCAGCTGTTTCCTATACATTTCCTGAAGAGACATGTAACTGACACTGAAACTTATAAAAGCAGTGTTGTTTTATGCGCTTTCAGCAGCAGATCTTCAAATGAAGAGAGTACAGCTAGAGGGTCACATAGGCTAGGACAGAGGGGATGAAATCATAAAATCATAGAGTCATAGAATCATTTATATTGGAAGGGATCTTAAAGATCATCTAACTTTTACTGCCCCTGCCATGGACAGGGACACTTTCCAATAGACTGAGTTGCACAAAACCCCATCCAGCCTGGCCTTGAACACTTCCAGGAATGTGGCACCTGGATAAACTGTGCCAGTGCCTCACCACTCCCACAGTAAAGAATCTTTCCTTGCATCTAATCTAAAGCTACTTTGTCAATTTTAAGTGGTTCCCCCTTGTCCTATCGCTACATGCCCTTGTAAGAAGTTTTTCACTGACCAGTATCCCTAAGTCCTTACCTGTAGAGCTGCTTTCAGTAAATTCTTCTTCCAGTTTGTGTTTGGGATTGCCTTGGCCCATGTGCAGGACCTTGCATTTGCCCTTGCTAAATTTCATGAGGCTCTCACAGATCAGGTCTGCCTCTCAAGCCTAACCATGTCCCTCTGGATGGCAACCCTTCCCTCCAGTGGGTTGACCACACCACTCAGCTTGGTGTTGGCAAACTTGCCAAGGGTGCGCACAATCCCACTGTCCATGCTGCTCACAAAGATGCTAAACAGCACTGGTCATTTTTTGTTGTGAAAAAGGTAGTTTATTCAGAGCTTTTTTATAGTACCATGTGTGTGGACAAATCAACAAATGCTTCAGAAATTCAAGATTCACTTAAACAACAGGACATCACTTATTTGACACTAATGTCTAGGTACAGGCATTATGGCACAGGTATGACAAAGTCTCCTTATACATTAGCTCAGGAGACAATCAGATAAAGCAAGGCTTTATTTTATTTTTTTTTTATTATTATTTTAGAGATAGTGCTCTGAGAAGAACCCATATACATTAGGAAAAAGTCAAAGCACTATGGAATCTTCAGGTCCAACACGCAAATAATAGTCAGATGCATTCTATCACAAGAACTGCCTTTATCAGGACAACTACAGCAGTAAATGTCCCAGGTTTTAGGCCAACTATGTGATGGCAGTGTCCTCTGTCATTTACACAGCTCAATTTCCGTTCACTTAAATACAGACTGAGACCATAGGTTTTAATTGGCATAAGTACCCATAAAGAATGAAGCTAAAAGCTAATGATTATTAGTTGCCTTTGTTGAAAATTTGTTTTAAGTACAGGGCTAAAAATGGTGGGCTTGATAAAAATTATACCAACTTAGCACTTCACATATACCTGCACACTGTAGCACAATCTATGGAATTCAATTTATAATTCTGACATATGGATTTAACTTTGTACTGTAGTTCTGGTATAACTGCCTCTGCACACACCCTGTGCACTTACCCATGAGTTTGCTGGGTGGTCCAGGACCTGCCCCTGTCAGTTTGTGCATACATGATAGGACAAGATGACCTGAGACAAGGTTACTGGCTGAACTGCTCCTTTGGAACAACACATCTGATTAACTGCTATAGGACCTCTCCATAGAGGAATTTCAGGCAGCCTAAAGAGATTCCCCCAAAATGCTCCTCCTGTGTCCAAGATAACTGACAAGCGCCATTTATCATTTTAACTACCATCTTGGGTAGTTAGCATCTGAAGTGAGGGGCTCTATCAACAGGCAGCTGTTGGATCAGGACTCTGACTGATCCAACAGCTGACTCATGCAGCTGCTGACACAGAAATGACCAATTTGCTTATAGGTAAGACACTTTCTGCCTATGCAGATAACATCATGTACAACAGTCTTATTACACATTTAATGAAGGAGGTGTTTTATATGTAGCTTAAGGTAAACAATAGCAATGGATCAGACATGCTGCAGTGATCACATAGGATCACAGACCAACTGTATCTAAGAACAAATGCAGTTTGGGAAGTCTTGGTTTGTGGAACTTCCCTAATCCAGGTGATGATGTCCTGCAAAGACAAAGCCTCCCGTCACTTACCACCATCTTGACAATGAATAACAATCCCATTTGAGAGATCTGACTCAGTGCTGGCTGCTTCTCTGAGTATGGACTTCCTTAGCCATAGTTTCACTTCAACTTCCACTGCAGTTTTATGTGTCAGTCTGAAAAAATCACAGTGGATTTCTCCTGCATGTTCAGAAGATTTTAACTATAGCAAGTGCTGTTTTAGTTTTCAAGAGCACAGAAAAATCAAATTACTTTAATATTTCAATAATTTAAAAAATGTCATCAAAAAAAAACCACTATTCAAGCAGTTATGTATCCAGTGCTCACCACAACTTAAAAGCTAGTAACTCATCTGGGAGTGCTTGCCTTCCAGCAGTCTAATTGCTAAATTTAACCTTTCTTCTGTGTGATTGATGAATAAAATACTTTGTGTTTTGGTTAGCTTTGGTTCTTTAGTGATTTTTGGTTTGGGGCATTTGAGGATTTTTCCCTGCATAAACTCAAGTCTGGGTCTCTCATAAATTATGGAAAGCTGACATATAGTTTATGTGCTCAACCAACAGTTTTAAAAGATCTACTCATAAAAAAACTCAAGAATATACTGTCAATAAAAATTCATCTTTATTTCAATTGTTTTCTTTCCCTCTTTTTACCCCTTAGTTCATTTATTACTGAAGCCTGCTTAATTATTTAAAAGACTTCTCCGTTGCCTTTTAATAATACATTACTTCTACTGTGGAAGAAGTGAAGCAAATTCATCTCCATGAAAACACTGAGGTATCAAAATGGAGAAAATCCTGCAACTGAGAATGCAAGGGTTGAAATAAAATATACATAACCAAAAACAAAGGAGAAGCAAAACAATGCAGCTCAGTTCTGTTCCACCTGGCAGACTTGTCTTCAGCTCTTAATTTCTAGTTCACAAATCTAAACGACCCATATACATGATTTTACTTTGTATTAGGGTTTATTCTAACATCCCACCATCTCAAATGTCTGCAGAGGAACAGAGATTATAAACACCAGTGATAGGGCTTTGCAAAACCAAAGTCTCGGCATGCAGAAACAAATCGTGTCCTGGACATCAACAAAACTTGTTTTTCAGATCTGTAACCCCAGGGATAACTGAACACACCACAGAAAAAAAAGTCATGGTAACTGGTTCTCAAATGAATGATTTCTACCTTCAAACCACTGTTTTCTCCTGATGCAGTTCCACAGCCTTTTCCATCAAGAGTCAGTTTCCTGATGCCACACTTCCTGCAGCTGTGCAGCTCTAACTGCTATTGTATTTGAGAAAGAGATGTTCATGAGGCCATACCCAAAAGATGGTATGCTTTGGTTTGAAAGGTTTCTGATAAACAGACTTTGGAAATGTATGCCAGTTGTACAGATCTCATTTGTGTGGCAAATGTTTAAAAATACTCTTACTGTCTTTATTCAAAAGACATTGAGGATTTTTCAGCTTTTATCAAATACACAAGTACACCTTTCCCACAAACTCACTGTCCAGACCACATCTGATTCAAGTGAAAGCATGCATCATTAAACCAGGGTGCACAAAGCATGTGACAGCTAATATTCTCCATTGTTAAATATTAAACAGGCACCTCTTTAAACTATTTATTTATTCACAGAAGTCTGCTACCTGCCTCCTACACCACAGGACGATCAGAGTTTATTACAATAGAATCCTCCATGGGCAGTGAGCAATTTACATTTCTCATACACCTTACCAAACACTCCTTTTGAGAAGAAATACCCAGGAATGACTGACAATCCTGGTAGATTAACCTGTGAATAAAACTGCAATCAAGACATCTTAAGTACACACAGATACATTGATCTGTATCTTTCTTCCTGTTATAGTCATTGCATGTTTTTCCTAACAGTCCCAAACTATAACTAGCTTCAGGCTAGCTGAATACCTCTGAATAGTTAGCTTCTTAAAATTGTCTCTGGACACTTCTAAATGGCATCCTACCAAACATTCTGCTGTGAATGTATTACGCAAAAGCTTAGCACTGGGGAGTAATAGTCACTTTCTTGGGATAAAAGGCAAAGGAGGCTGTTGTATTTAATGAGCCTCAGCCACAAATCATTCTTCTTGCTTCACTGGTCTCCAGTGGACAGCTTCTAGCTAAATAAAAAATGACTGTTGTTTGTGTCTAAACAAGTCTTACGAGTTTCAATATCACATGATTAAGAAGGCAATATTATTAGAAATATTTTCAGGTAAGTTGTATCTCTGAAAGAAAATTGTTTAACACAACTTAAGGATAAGTTTCAAAGTAGACCTGCAAAATAACTGAAGGCAAAAAAAGCACTCAATTTGCATTATTTATCTGCAGCAATTTGATACTTCTGGGACAAGAAAATGGCGTCTGCCTGAAGGTAAAAACACTCACATTTCCAGGTCAATAGTATAAACCAGACTGAAAAACATCTCTGACATATACTGGTTACACTGAAAAGTCCCCATCTGAGATCCTGCTTTTTTCTCAAGGGGGACAGAAGAACAATTTACAATTAGATGAATGGGCTCCAACTATGCTTTTATTACATTGATCGCTTATGGTCATTTAGTCAACACGAGCTATTTTCGCCCAATTTACAGATAAGCAATCCTAGGAACACTGCATTAAAGAAAGCAGACAGTTTTTGAATTGCCATCTAAATTAAAGAATCCAGTAAAGCAAACATCTCTTCTTCAAGGAAAAACAAAATTCCTACTCAGTCCCAAGTCCCTTCTACAACAAGTCTTCTCCTCAATCTGCTACAGATCTTCTAAATTATTTGTGTAATTTACTTCTTCCTTTTAAGCACACAGACTTTTTGTACATCTACAACCATAACTTCTCTCTTCGCTGAGCTATAATAACTGTCATTATAACTTACTGTTTTGATTTCAGCCAGCCCTGAAAATTTCAGTCAGGTTCTTATCTGACATGGAACAAAAAATACTGAATGAGGAAAATTTTTGGTGCAAAATGGGAACATCTACGTACATCAATATCTAATGTATGCAGAGAACAATAAAAACACCTGTTTTGTTCACTACATGAGCATACCAGACTGAGTCATATCAGCACATCTCTAAAGTTAAGCTAAAAATAATTCCACACAAAATAATCTGGGAAGATTTCTTCCCTCATATGACTGCAAATCAGATCTGTAAAGGACATAATTTTAAAAATATTTGTAAAAGTAGCTTTTGCAATATAGTTGTTTGTTTGGGCTTTTTTAAAGGTTCAATTAAGTTTTCTACTAAGAATCAAGAAAAAAGCCCCACAACATTCTCATCACTGTGTTTCCAACAGTTTTGCAGGAAAAATAAAATCTGGATGCTACATGTCTCAATCAGCTTGCATGTTTTTACAGCATCCCAAACGCCATGCTACAAAAATCTCTTTCTATTTGTAGAATACTAGCCTTCCTCATTTTGAAGACAGATAAACAAATCAGAAGCCTGTCATAGATCTACCCAGCATGTGATCTTTTTTCACCATCTGAATTTCCTTTGCAGTAACTGAGGTATCTTGAATAGTTCCCATGCATTCCTAGAATAAATTCCTAATGCTTAAATCTGAACAACTGCCTTCAATCTCAGGTTGCTGTAAATACCACTTTACAGTGATAATGTAATGTGTAATAACTGAGATTCATAATACACTGAGTTCTAGGTACTCCAAGTTGACATGCAGCTTTTCTAGAATATGAATCTGAACTATGATACCATCATAAAGAATATTACCAGATTTCTGACAGAACTGTTGGGACTGTTACATGACAGAATATTAAACCTAGTGTTGGAATCCTGGATGCTGAGAATTTTATACTTTCTGTGCTGAAAGGCACAGACTCGCAAGAGAGCACTGCATTTGACCTGAGGCTGTGGAGAAGACTTCCAAAATTGATTAACAGCACTGGGATTATGGGTGTGTAGTAGGTTAGAAGTGAGTAATATCACAGGGTGGAAAACTTAGAGTATGGAGTTTTAGAATATAGAAATAAATATGAAGCAAGGTGGAGGTTTTAGGGTGGAGACAGGTTGTTCTTCTTTACCTTCTTTTTCCTTCTTCTTCATGGGTTTGGGTGATGTTTTGTAATTGGACAGAAAAGTCCGCACTGTGGGCTTTGGGGGATCAGTTATTGGGTGAAAAGGGAAAATAATCTAGGTGTCATTTTTAATTGGATAGTTTAGACTTAAAAGACCTTGTAGCAAGAGATATTTAGCCAATTTGTGCTGTGCTAATGAAAGACTGCAAAACTCATGGCTGTGAGGCTGTTTCACTGATCAGAAATAATAAACACCTGAGTCCGAACATGAAACACCATCTCAAGCGTCTTCAACCCCAGCCTCGACAGAGGTAGAAAAAACAAGCAGAGAACCCACACCTAGAAACTTAAGAGTTAACAAAAGCATACAAAGATAGACAGTTTTGTTTGGTTGTTTGGTTTGGTTGCTATTCTAAAATATATTATGGCAGTAAATAATGTAGCAGCATTTGTTTCAGAAAAGACACATAAAGAGCTTCATGTGACAAATTCTTATACAGCATACCTGAGGTCAGCACAGTTAAATAAAGAATAATCTGGCTACTTGATAATGTATGTTTACTTCTCTTATGCTCTCCAGAGTACAAATTTAAAACAAAGCACTTTTTCAAGAACGAGACACAGAACAACAATATAATGCACCCTCCCTTACTGCCATGCATCTCCCAGTTAAAGGAATTAGACACATATAACCCGAGAGGTGAAAGCTTTGCGTACTCACATCCCCATCTAGTGGCCTCTGGTCGTCAGAATCCCTGGATGGACTGATGTCCTGCCGCATCACCCAGATAGGCTCCTTAGGTTCATCAGGGGTATAAGGAGAACGGATGGTCCTCGTCTTCACTTCTTCAATAGCCTCTTTAATATCCTTGATGGCCAGTGAAATTGCATCTCTTTTTTCCTTGCTGTACCTCTGTACAGATTCTCCTGAGCCAGATGTAACTCGAGAACCAGATGTTAGCTGGCCATTACTTTCATGCCCACCACTGACAAGAGCCTGGCCATGCTCCAAACTCTGCTCTGACTCTGGCATGTCTTCAGCTGCCTTATCTAAGCTCTGGGAGCTCATGCTCTGCTTCACCTCTGCTACAATCTGATCAATGTCCTCCTCTTGTTCGTAACTATCCATTCTTGGGTAGGGTGCAAACTCTGCTTCCTTTTCAGGACTGTCAGACTCTCCATCAGACCGTTCATCATAATGGTGAAGGCGGGCACCAAGTGCCTCCTTGCGGTAATTGTCAGCTTCCTCTCTCTCCCGCTCATACTGCTGGATGCCCTCCCTACCATCAAGATCTGGTGTGTCTCCTATTTCCTCATACACATGCTCCTGCAGCCCATAGTCAGCATAAGCCTCGGCATACTGTTCATCCTCTCCTCGGTGGAAGAGGCGATGTGTGTATACATAACCCGAGTAGGCTGCATTCATGGCTTCCTCGTGCTCAATGGAATGGAAATGTAAGTGATTGGGCAATGTTCGGTTATGAACGGCTTCGCCATGCTCAGCCTCGGCATTCTCCGTGTACTCCTCGGACTCAGGCCTGTACTGCACTGCATATGCACTCTCATCCTCATTTTCCTGCACTCTCTCAACGTCATAACTGTCCTCCACTGTGGCTATCACATCCCCTTCTGCAGTATCCGTGTGATTGTGGAAACCACTTTCAGTGCTGGCTGACCGAGCTAACATGCCTTCCTCCTCCTGCCCAGACAGGCCCACGTGGCTGCTGTTGGTGTGCCTTGGGTAGCGAACTGCATACCTCTGTTCCTCTTCCACCCCTGAGTGCTCCAGGTCAGCTTCCACTGACTCACTCACTGCTCCGTTTGCTGGGTCTTCACTGATCTCCCCCTCAGGTGGTCCAACCAAATGGTTCATGGCAAGTTTTGGAGAGTAGGTCACTTATTCTGCTGACATTTTGTCTATCACAGCTGGAAATAAATTAAAAAAAAACAAAAACAAAAACAAACTCTGACATTACTCCCAATAAAAAAAGTGGAGTTAATAAATAGAAGCAACAAAATGCACCCTTCCTTCCCAGCAGACAAACATTTGACTCAGCTCTGCAGTCAGGTAATAGTCAGCACAACAGTATGATCTACCATGCAAATGATCAACAGCAGCAACCATCAACAACACCCATGGGGACCGCACTTCCCCCTTCCATGGACAAATTCTTTATGGAAGTATAATTTCAAAACAACCCCTTAGAGATACCTGTATGCACTGCAGTGGTATTGCAATGATGCTGGCATATTAGAAAAGCTAATTTTTGCCAGGAGCTGGACCATGGAAGAGATGACAGAAATAGTTCACCTTTGCTCCAGCACTTTCCCCACAGATCACTAACTGGGAGCAAAGGAAGGATGCTATAATGTAAAACAGCAGATTTAGTCCTGTCACAGGAGTCCACGGTTACTCAGATACATGACAGCTATGCATGCAATACTTCTTCAGTATGACATCTTCAGGTAAACTAGTCACCCTATGCACTTTTAAAAAATCAGTAGAAATTAAAGTTGTACTCTCAGGGTGCAGTACATCTGAAGCACCTGTTTTTTCTTTCTAGAGAAGCACACAACAACTAGATACAACACAGTTATCTTTCTGGAATCTATAACCAGTTAAGATGGCTTCTTTCCTAAAACATGGTGAAGACATTTCTAATATTCTTAACCATGACTGCCTTGAGACTAGTGGGGCATCTCAGCCTTGCTAACTGAGTAAAAAAAATCTCAAAAGATTATATGGTTACTAGAGAAGTCTGCCAATAATAAAAAATATGCAGGGAACAGAAACAGGATTATCTAGCCCATAAGGTTTTATTTTTATAAAACAGCTTCAGCTATTTGGAACCTTGTCCTATATGTTTAAGATGCAGTGTCATAAAGACAACATGTAACGTCTTTTTAGCTACCTAAATCACGCTATATATCCATAAATAAAATACAGCTCTAGCTTGTGACTGACTGATAAGTACTAAAAGAAAAGGTACTTATTGGAAGACTGCTAACTGGAAGGATCTATAAAAGCATGTGTCAATTTCTAATTAAAAAAATTGATGTGAATATGAAATAGAACTTGGATCAAATCTAGTAAACTGAGGCAGGGAGGGTCAGGTGGCACTTTGCTGACTAAATGAGCTCTGTGCAGAAGTAGGAATAATCTCCTGCGATGAGGACGCAACAGCAATGTCACTTGCTCTCTATTAGAGAAGTTGACAGGCAGGCAAGTCAAGGTGTGAGTCACTTATATTATACTTCCACAAGAAATCCAGTGGGTGCAGCTTCCAGCTCAGAGAACACTCCTTGTTTTTGTTACATCTAATGTTTTAGCCCTTTAAACTCAGGAGTCCTTATTAAAAAAGAAAATTACAGTTGTAAAGTAATAGCTAATAAATCACCTGAGGTGGACCTGTAAGGATGTTGTACACAAACTAATCCCTTTTCAAAATAACTATGAAAAAAATTAATTTGTTTTTTCCAGCTAATGAAGGTGTGTTAGTAAGATTTCAGTGACAAGATAAAGTCTTTTCCAAGACTTCCAAGACATTAGGAAAGAATGGGCAAAATACAGGTGTATATACTTGTGCGCACCAGAACTAAACATTCTTCCCCCCAAAAAGCATATGGTAAGAAATCAAGAACAACAATATTGGACAGCTTTCCACTTTTAGCCCAGAAAAAGGATGAGGATGCCAAGGTGCAAGATCCTTCCCAAGGAGGATGAGAGCAGAGGAATACATTTGGTGCAGGTAGCTTTGTTTGCACCCCACAGTGTGAGCTGCAGATTGAGCTCTGGGTGGCAGGAACCCCAGTCAGGAGGCCAGGAAGTGACAACTCCTTGCATAACACAGGACCCAAAGATGCTGGCACTGGCCAGGTGGATGGACAGGATGGAGACTTTGGCACACTTGGACTATGAGGGGACAAGAGCCCAGGGGTTCCTTTGGTCAGGCTCCCTCCTCCGAGGCTCAGAGCTTGAGTTGTTTCTGTGTTACGGCACCATGAATAAATGCCTTGATGCCTTTAACCAAGCCTCTGCTGTGGGAAATCTGGGGTCAAACTGGCCAAGAAACCTGGGCTGACCATGTGAGAATGTGTTGGGGTCCCATCAGGTCACTGGAGTGGCCACCATGAAGGGGCTTTGGTCCCAGCTGTGACAGTCCCTGGTGGTGGGAATGTGACTGCCAAAGCCTTGTGAATGGTCAGGCTGGGAAAGTTCTTTATATGGCCTGGTTTCATTGAAGTAAATTATAAAATTTCAACTAGTTTCCACATAGACAGAATTAGGCTAAAATAGAGGGTTGATTGAAAAATCTAACTAAATTTGTTGTGTTCAACTAGTCCCTGACTTGTGGCTCAGTGTCATTGGTCACTCCCAGAACAAGGGTAGTGGTAGTCAAAACAAATCAAGTAACAGATAAACACGGGATAATGATCAACTTTCTTAAGTTTTATCACATGTGTCCCGATACATCTTTAATTTAATTATATTTTTAGAAAAGAAGGCAAAAAATCAGCTACATGAAGATTACTCAAGCCAAATAAGGGATCAAATGCCATAATTTTTATGACAAAGTACTGATAATTGCTGAAAAAAAGTTATCCTGTTTTAGAAGTCTTAATGCATGCTTGCAACATAATGAGTTTTATGGACAGATGGCATCACTGACATGTCTTAGAGAGATTACGAACCATACAAAATACAGTTACAAAACACCTGGGAGACCCATCATTTTCCTTTGACAAAGTCATAGCTTCCAAAGTTCCATGTGTAAAATTTTTCTCATTTAAAGAATACTCTCAGCTGGATTTCAACTGTGATTTCAATTTTGATATCCCAAAACTTTCAAGGCTGCATATTTTGAAGGGATGAGGTGGAAAAATTAAGCTTTACTAAAAGCTTTTTACTGAAAAATGCCCTTCTGTTTGCCTTTCCTCCAATAAATTAAATTCAAGCTTTTAATTGTGAAAAAAATAGCTTATTATTTATTTTGAAATCTAAACAAAATTCTTAGTTGTTTCAAAGTAAATTGACTTAGAAATCTGATTTGAATGGATGGCCTTAGGTCACCTCAGTCCCAGTAACCTTCAATGAAAAGTAAGCTTCTGAGTCAAGAATATTTATTTTACTGTTTAACAATCCGTCTTTAGGATAGTGAATTAATGAACTCCCATGAAGATTGGGGGTTAGAATTTACTAAACCTCTGTTTATACATGGTAGTTGGAAGACTACTAAACCCCACTTATTACTTATTCTTAGCAGCCCTTTCCTCAAACAAATACAAGGCCTGTCTGATCTTTCCCATCAGACCTTCAAAAAGCTCTTTATTTCCTGCAAGCAAACAAAATTCAATAATCTACATAAAATGCTAGCGACAGAAGAGAATATAAGCAAGAGAGGTTATCCGACCTTGGAAATATAGACACAGCACCCATCTGAATGATATTATAGTCTCACATTAATTACCCAGAACAGCAACTGTGCTCTGGTAATCACACATATTTGGGAAAGTGCTCTGTATGCACTCTTAGCTTTGCACACAGGACTTGATGGATGAATCTGTGCCCACAATAGAGAAATCAGAGGTTGATTACTACTGCAGCTAACTCTTTGCTGAAAGTTAAACTACTTTCCTGTCTGTAAAGAAGAAAAAAATTAATATATCCATATATTTCTTAAGCAACATAAAATTGAAAGTTTAAGGATTTTTCTCTACTACTTTAAAACACCATCTTAGAGCAGACTATCATCTCAGAGCAAGAACTCAACACACATGCCAAGTTCTATGCAGGAAAAGATATGCAGTAAGAAAATGTGAAAGTGTGAGTATTCAGATTCCAATTTAGTTTGTTATTTCTTACCAAAGTCCAGACGAATAATTTTTGATTTCTTATATATGCAGGCAGAAAGCAAACAATTGTTATTACTATTATAAATATTACTTTAAGGGTTTATTTTATAAGAGCATTATGTATTGTATTTCCACAATTTAACACTGACTTGAATAAAAGCTCACATTCTTTATATGTCTCTATACTATAGCTATTGTATCAAAACAAAGCTGTGTGCTACATGGAACCTAGACTACACACACACGTATACACCTGTTTTTCTGTCACATAAAGGATAACAGGATAACTCAGGAAGGGACCACAGGAGGTCTCCAGTCCAACCCTGCTCAAAGCACAGCCAGCTTTGAGCTAAGAACAGATTTCTCAGGGCCTTATCCAGCTGGGGGTTGATAACCTCCAAGACCGGTGATGGCAACAGCTTGTCTGGGCCCCAACACCAGCACTGGACTGTCCTTGCAGGAAAAAAGGTTTCTTCCTTATAGACAGTTTCAATTTCCCCTGTTTCAGCATGTCTTAGCTACCTCTAACCCTCCCTCCCACCACAAACTACTGTGAGGAGCCTGGCTGCATCTCCCCCATCCCATGGGCAGCTGACATGGAAGCCATCCCTCCTCCCAACTGAAGCAGACCTGGTCCTGCAGCCTCTTGTGCATCTCTTGTGGCTTCCCATCATTTCCCACCAGTATAATCCCTGTGTTAGGGATTCAAAAGGGAGGCAGTATCCCAGTGGGTTCTAGCAGGCTCTGAGCAGAGGAGATAGTTCCCATCCTACCCTGGCTCTCAGAATCATGCCTGTCACATACTGCCCCAGGTGCACCTGAGCCTTATTTTGCTGTCCGGGCCTTGTCCCAGATCTGCTACTTATCTCCACCAGACCCAGCCTGTATCATTATAAGGAGTAGTTACACACATACATATTATTTTTTTGTAATTAATTATTTCATTTATAAGAAGCATAACTAAAATTTCTTTTTATTTGGCAGTTGAGTGTGTGAGCAAAATAATTTTGTCTTCCTTAAAATACTTCAGCCATGTTCACTCATGTCTTCCATGAAAAATAGCTATTCTTTTAACATACTTACACATTACTCCAAATGACCCTAGGAATACGGAGGCCTCTGACTGAATTTTCAAAGGCATCCCACCTCAAGTGGAAGTCTTCTTGGCACACTCACTGAGGAATTTCTTAAAGCACCTGTTTTTCCTGACTTCAGCAACACACCAATGTTTCACTAGTACAGATCTCAACAACATATATGAACACAACCTACCTCTCAAAAAAAACAACATAATCTTTTAGCAAACAGGTGACTTTGAGAACCACCTTAATTTTTTCTTCTTTAAAAAGCCCCTATGGTGGGAAATTTCTGAGAATCTGACAACATATGCAATGCCTGCTTTGAAGGAGTTCTCCTCCTATATGAGGTAACTCTTTTCTGAACTGCAACCTGCTTGGGAAACCTCGTTGCTTCTTCTGCCATGTGCTAAGTAAGCTCATCCAAAACAGCTTTAAATAAAAAAGCTGTGAAACATATTTCTTGCCAGTCAGCAAAAGCAACACCTGGAAAGTGACATTAACATCCCACCACATGCAAAGACACACATATTGCTTCATAATGAGGCTGAAAAGCTGCAAACACTTATAGTAACTATAAAGCAGAAAAGCTGCATAAACAATATTGCTCTGCACACAAGAACCCACAACTTTTGTTAATAGTAGACAGATTTAGAATTACCAGCATTTAGAGAAATCAAAACACTTCACACTTTTCTTCCTTTCCAATTCACATCTTTTCAAAGCTAAAATATACTCCTGAGCAAGAAATACCATTCAGTAATCTTCAATGCAGACAGTCCAGATCTCATAAATACTTTAGGGCACTGGAGATGGAGAGCACCCTGATTAGAAAAGGAACAGATCCTTCTCACCACCTAACACTCAAGTCCTGCCCGCACAAGAAATAGAGGAAATACAGGGATGGAAGCCATCCATCTGCTGCCAGACAAAGGTTAACAGATATTATGGCCCAAACAGACAAAATTAATTAAAAGCACAAGAGAAAAATCTTGACAAGGAACTACAGGCAACCTCTGCAGTGAAGTAAAATGATTAGGCACACAAGAACAAAAACACTTCTAAAAATACACCACAAATCCCAGATCGTAAGTGGTTGAGGGAATAAAATTGACTATTGTCACCACCAAAATGATTAAGCTTCCTAAGTAATAGTCCTATTAACAGCTAAATTAAGGAAATTTGGGGTTCTCTTTCACTCTGATGTCATTTTCTGATAAGTTACTGCTGGGTTTATTCCTGGGTATTAGGTCTTGCATCTTTAAATAGCAGACAGATAAAGTAAAACATAAAATGCTGGAATTGTTACTCTGGTATTCAAATAATGGTAATAAATAAAATCAATTTTCAAAGGAGAATGAAAAAATTTAAAAGTACATATTGTCAGAGTATCACAGCATTTAAAATTAGTATTACAATGTGAAACTGATGTCAGTATCTGTTAGAAGTACAACTATGAAAAGTGAATCTATACCAAATCTAAGTTCATGGCTGTTTGTAATTTACCATTCTTCCCCCCCTATGTAAAAGGACAGAACTGTCTCAGAGAATACAGTATAAAATTCTGGCTCCTCAGTGATGAATTCTGAATTCAAATTATCTTTACACTAGTGACATTTTTATAGCAATGAAGACCACCTTCTTCTCTCTATTTTAACAAAGAGGGATTAGATCTAACCTACCAAAAGGAAAAAGAGAGAAAAATCAACCCAGAAAGCCCAATACCCTTTCCATCCCTTTAAGAGTCATTAATAGTGCAATATAAATAAATGTAGACAGAACTAAATTATATGATCCAGTGAACTGCAGGGCATGGCTACCTTCAGGGTGAATAAAGCCTCAAGCTTTACTGACAGAGTAAGAACACATATGTCCAAAAAATCCTTGGATTTTCCTCCTCTGGCTACACATAAAAGACTTGATCAAACCTTTCTAGCTGTAACAGTCTTCCTCAGCTGCATTCTAGGCCAGTGTTGCACAGTCTAGATACAGCTACCTTGGATACAAGCAAGACAGATGATTTATTGAATTCCCCCTCAACTTTGCCTCCTCAAAACGCCAATTTTGTTACAGGAAGTGAAGTTTTCAATTGACTTAAACACTAGCTTTTTGAATTCTTTTATGCAATCAATCCACAGGTAGTGTCAGGTACACAGAAAGATTTGGATGATATTGAGACCACTTCAAGGGTTTGATAGAATGTGATAGAAGGCTTTTCAGCAAATATACAGCTTTAAGGAATACCAAGCTAAACAAAAGACAGTGAAGCCCGGCTAGTTAAGTCTGTCAGCATCATCAGCTTCTTCAGCTGAGTCACAGAACACTGTTTCAACTCATGGAAATGGTACAGAAATAGTGCTGAAACCCTAATAACTTCCATCACTCAATCAGCAAATGCATTTGTTCTGAGACACTCATTATTACCTGAGAATTTCAAGCTAAGGATATTTCCTCATGAAAAGCAATCATGGTCCAGACAGCACAGAATTAAAAGATCTGATCTTCCTTTAGTTAATTTTATTTCCAAGTTCCAAAGGAGCTATACTTGAATTAAACTCAAAAACAGGGATAGACAGGATATAGAACTTCCTTGCTTTTCATGTACTCAAAAATGTACCACTGCCTGGCAACTCTAACACATAGTTACCAGAAACACTGGATTACACAATTCCCTAACCCCAACCCTCCACCCTATTTTTATACTAAGAAAAAGAAACACCTCAAAATAGACAGCTATTATTTAAACTCTTATTTTTATTATACTTGCACTTTACAACATGTCTTTTTGACAATTACTTTTCCAAGTCTTTCTCAGAGAAAGTCATATGTCAAAGACAACATGTAGGATGTGGAGGTATTATTCAGAGTAAAGAAGTATGAGCCAGAGAGAGATGAGATAGCTAAAATTCTCAGGTATTTGGTCATGAGCATGCAAGTTCTCACCAATCAGAACAACTGAACTAATAGTTTTTATCTGTGATACAATAAGCTTTTAAAGGACCTTATATATATCTGGACCGCATTATTAAGAAGAAGGTTTCAAGTACTAGCCAGTTTGTCTCTTATTACTTATTTCTGAGTGACAGCAAGACATCCGGTATCTGCTTCCATTTACAGAAATTAAGTAAGCAAGAGCAGGTAAGGGCTCTTGCCCTCATGAAGGAAGAGTGAAATCCCACCAACAAAGGTATTTTATTTAAAGATTAGAGTCATGACTGAAGTTACAAACAAAACAAAACAAAAAAACCCACAAAACCAACCAAACAAAAAAAACCCACAGAAAACCAAAACAAACCTCAAAAAAAAAAAAAAACCACCAAAAAAACCCAAAAAAAACCCCAACCAAAAAACCCCCCTGAAACCCAAAATACAAACAAACAATCAAACAAACAAACCCTTGGTGGTTTCAAATAGAAATATTCCCAGAATTAAATGTTGCTTCAAAAGATTCAGTCTTCTAGGTATACTTGTAGGTATCTAGCAGGGGAAAAACACCTCACAAGAAACAAGAACTATGGCACAAAACAACACATGCAAAGAAGAAGGAAGTAGGAATGCATACATGCAGGTCACAGGAGATTAAAATTAAGTCTTTTCTCTTCTTTACATGGACAGCTGTCTCTTCTACTCTATTTTCAGTTACCATTTTAGCCCATATAGTAAACCCAATCTCATCTCTAAACATCAACTTCTAACACTTGCAGGTCATTTTACTACTTCTATTTCAAGAAGAAGCTGATGATTCAGTCCATATTAAAATAAAGTCAAAGCTACACAGACCAGCTCTCAAGTTTCCTAAGGCTCCAAAGAAAACTGGTCTGCCTCTTGTATTTTCTCACAGATTGGCAGCTGTGTTACAGTGACCTACCATACAGATAGTCCCACAGCCATCTCCAAAACCATATGGGAAGATGTCCCACAATTACTTCCGTGCATAGTTCTGAGGGAAGAGGTAAAAAACTCTCACATCTGTTAGAGTTTTCCACTGCACATCTTCCACTGTTACAACATTTCTGAAATGTTGTGGCCACTTGTCAGCATTAAAGCAGATGCACCACAAGGCACTGCACACCATATTTTCATTAGCAGGAGTGGTCTGTGTGGCCTAGATCAACACCTACCTGCAATTTGACTGGTCTCACCAGACATATCTGCCTGCTCCCCAAATAATTTTTTTTCCTAGCTTGTAACATTAGCAATTTCTGTGCCTTCCATGAGTTTGAAAGCAAGATACAACCTGTGCTACCCCTCTAGAGCTGATGAGATAAGGGTTACTCAACCAAACAGGGAGGACATCAGCATCATTTGTTTCTCTGAACTCAGGAAGATCTTGACTGAGACCGACTTTTACAGCACAAGCACATTCCTCTTACTGGAAATGGCTGCTCCAAGGCGACTACACATGAAATCTGTTACCCAGACACAATTAAACCCTAATGAAGGCTGGCATTTCTCCACTTATGCAGCTTACAATAGAACTTGAGGAGTATTAGCAATTGCACTGTACCCAGCTCAGGATGCTCAGATGCACAGCTTGCTCAGAAATTACAGTCTGAGCAGGGAAATGGAAGTGATGCCTGGTTGCAGCAACTGGGGTCCCATCAGGTTAAAAAAAAAAAAAATCTGTTGATGTTAATTAAGTTCACTAGATCACACACGCTACTACCAGATAGTGCAAATCAAAAGCAGATGCATTCTGTAAAAGGCACAACACTTCCCATACACTTGCCAATCTCTATCTGCTAAGGAAATAAACTGACCGGAGCAGCACAGCTACACAGGAGAGTTTGGAAGAAAATGAAGAAAATTGAGGAGAGTCACTCAGCATACTTTTCATATCTCTATGCAGTATTTACAGCTAGAACCTCCCCAGTCCCTGTCAGGACACACAGACAACAGGAAAGAGGATATAGTATAACAACATTTAATGATAGAGTCACAGGCAAAACAGAACATAAATTAAAAATTTTCTAAACACACATAATATGGCAGTCACCAAGTTTTAAAAATTACTTGTACACTGCCCCACAGTGCTTTTGTCTACCTTTGAAAGAGAAACGACACCTAAAATAAGTTATTTTTTCTTCTCTTTTTACATAGCAATACTTAGATTTTAGTAGAAGTGTGTATTCCATGTAAAATATTTTATTATGCATTCTTAACTTTATAAAATCCTTTTATATTATTAACACACCCAACCAGTGGAATTACAGTAGAGAAAAGTGGCAGCTAGAAAGGGTTATTCTAAGGTAAAACACATTAAACATGAATAAAATTAAAGGAAGAATAGAACAATCCTGAAATGTTTCAATGCTTAAAGTACTTAAAGTATTTAGCTATTCATTGGTTAGTATTTTTCTCCTTTTTGATTGCAGACAGTCTGAATGTTAATGGCTCCTTTCACTTATCCTCAGAAGTTATTATTAAGGCAACATATTTCAAAGGCACCCATAACCCTTTTTCTACAGGAAATAGGAGCCCTAATTATTTTGCTTTGTTATATTTTATAAAGCAAAGATAAGGTATTTCTTAAATGTTCCATTAAACCTAGCTAAGGGGGATTCTATAATTTCAGGGAATAATATATTTGAAATTATTCTGGGTTGGTTATTTAAATTCCTTTTCAAGGAAGAACCATTCCTCCTAGAAGAGAACGTCTAAAATCCAAGCTTAACTGGTATTCTCAGCTCTACTTTTTGCTGGTATTTAACTCAAATTAAAATCCATGCCCTGGTTTCTATTATCCATTGGTCTGACCTCTCTTCAAATACCTGAGCTTTGCATATGTGATATTATAAGAATGCACATGCTAACTTCCCTTTTCTTTGCTATACTACAGCATCCTTTCATTTTTAGTTTCTTAAGTTCAAGACAAAAAGTACTGATGATGTGATCTCTCTCATGCTTTAAAATGGAGATAGGAAGTCACCGAATTAACTTTAAACATGGAACTAGATCATAAAAGCAATGAAAATAAAAAAGAACTACACATTTCTTATAGCTTTGTAGGTTGCTACAGGATTATTTTAAGTTTACCACTTAATGACAGAATTCAGCACCATGTTTCAAATCAGTCAGGCACATGGCTACTGTCAGTATTAAGTTACATGAACTTCTCTGGACAAGTAAACTTTTAGCTGTATAGAAGTTTCAAAACCCATGATGATCAGTAAATCCAAGCTCCTAAAAAGCACAAACCATTATGATCCCCTAAGTTCTTGCTTGCTTGAACTACAGCATACACCATTTAGAAAGGCCTGCAATTTTCAAAGTTTGTCAACCCAAAACAACCATTCCATTATCCTATAGGGGACTTAGATTAAACTACCATGCTACAAGTATTAGACATTCACTTACTTTTTAAGATATTAACACAACATACTCTTCCTCACAGTCTTATGAAACTCTGCCATAAGGGTTACTAAAAACTAAGAGACCAAAATGCTCTTCTGCCACACGCTTCTAAACATCTTAAATCAGTCACCTGAACAGAACAACTTCTATGTGTAAATGCAGCTGGTCAACAGTAGGAATTTTACACAATCAAGTTTCAAGACTTTCAAAAGTTCAGGCCAGTTTTCAAACTGCTGAGAATTACCTGTGCAAATCCTGAACTCAAATACACATCATCCAAGCTCTGGAATGAAAGGTGAGCCGCTATAAGCTGAATGTTTCAAAAATCTGATTAAAGCCATGATTTAAAAAATTAAAATTAGTCCTGGGAAAACAGTGATGGACCTTTCAGGCCTATGATCATGGGTTTAGCTTTTCTGAAAGACTCTAAAGTTCTAACTCACATCAGTTCTAGGGGAAAAAAGTCAGAAAAAATGGAAGTGGAGAGGAAAGTAAGGGAGCATGAAAAAAAATCTGCAGTTTGGAAAGGGAATAGATTGTCTTACACACTTGTCAGAGACAGTTTCTCAGAGCAGGTTTAGCTGTGTTTTAGCTTGGATCTGAAGTACACTTTTGAAGGCAATTTGTGATGGTTCCCACAGACTGTACACTTTAGTACACACTGTGGAAGAGACTTGGAGATCACCAAATGATTTCTTCAAAACAACTATCAGAATTGGCAGAAGAGAGGTTTTGAGCTAAGAAATGCAGGTGAATAGCTGCAAAATAGATAAATCTAACATAACAGCAAAATCCTAACAGGAAAAAGTGATAATTGTAGTGACAGAAAAACAAATAACATTATTCAAAAAAACCCAAACATAGAGTATCCCTTTCCTCCCCAAAGGTGCAAATAAAACCCAACCCAAGCCAACCCAATCCAAGCAAACAGAAAAAAACCCCAAAAGCCCAAACCCAAGAAAAAACCCTAAAACCCCCAAAATAATTCTTTTTACAATGTTATTTAATTCTGCATGGTTTGGGAATCTAAGTAACAATCATAGTTCAGCTAACCAAGTAATCTGAGAAGCCAAATACAGATTCATTTTACAACTTATATGAGTAACACCATGCAGACAAATATTTAGAGGGCTCATCCAAGAAACCTGAATAATACACTGGAAAGCAAATGAAAAAAATATCAGCAAACAGAGATGTTCAAGGTGCAGAGACGAAGAGCCAACAAGCTCAGAATCAATAACCCATACCTGATGCAAAGAACTAAGCCAACAAAAAACATTTATGGAAAATAAGCAAGATTAAGTTTGTTGGTACCCCACAACAGCAGAAAAACAGCATCTGAGTGACTACAAAACAGAGCAGCCAAAGGCTGCCAAGCAGCAATGACATCTCCCTTAGCTCCCAGCCATGGCAAGTGCAGCCAACTCCCATCCCCACACATTTCCCGTGTCCCAGAGAGATTGGCCTCTGTACCATCACGGTCCAGGTTTTCCTCATCTCAGCCTCATTTCTGCATAATAGAAAATGGAGTTGTGGCTCTCTTTGCACTGTTTTGCCCAGAGGAATCTGAACTCCACAAAATAAGAGACTTGAAGAAACATGGAAACAACCTGTTTCTGTTCTCACCTGCCCTCACCCCACAAATAACTCTTTTGGTCATACACTGGGCAATTCCTCCTATGTGTATACATGTATGGGGGAAGATGGGTCTCTTCTGTGAGAGCTCAGCTGACAGTGGGGACAGCAGAAGTCCATGTCCGGACAAGACTTCCAGCACCAGCTGGTGCTGGGGATTTGCCAGCCACAGACCTAAGCATTCAGACGACGGTATCAAAAGACCATCTGCAAGCACATTAGCTTCCCTAGATTCCCTACCAAGCTGGGGGACTTGTTATGTTTTTTTCCAAAAAAATCACACTTTTTACCACTTTGGTTGCAAGGCCTGCATTTCTCCTGTCACCTCACCAAAAGACCCTGCCCAGAGTCACAGGCAGCTGCACTAGTCTCTTCTGCCAAACCCCAAAACTCCCAACTCTGCATCCCCTAAGAAAACTCAAGGCTACCCAGAGCTGCACACTGCCATAACTGATTCTAGGCTCTAAGCTTCACAGTACAAACACTTGCCAAATCTGAGTCACAATTTAAGAAGAAATTACCTCCCTTTTCCCTCCTGAGCTGCAGCTGCTCTATCTGAGGTGCAATGTTGAGAAGGGGTGCAGTGCTTACTCCAGGAAAGAGGAGGTGGAAGAGTCAGAAATGAAGGAGTAATGTTGAGCATGGAAAAATGTGAGGGAGCCCCAAGCAAGGAGAGGGGCTTTATGTTTTGTCATTGTTTCTCACCATGCAACTCTATTCTAATTGGCAATACATTCATTTTCCCCAAATCACATCTTTGCCCATGACAGCAACTGGAAATCCCCGTTTATATCAATTTGCAAGCCTTTCCATATTATTTCCTTCCCAGTATCCTACTGAGGAGGAGGAGTATGAGAGAGGCAGGGAGATGGCAGCCAGGCAAGGTCAAACTGCCAAAAGCTCAGTGAAATAAAGATTTATTATGAAAACAGTATTGACATATATTCAACTCTCTTTAATTTAATGCAAATATGGGGAAAACTGACTTCACATGAATAGAGAAAAAGATTTACCCTGGGAAAGTTTGTGGCCATCTTTTTTCCCTTTGCCTCCTGGGCAGTGCCATGCTGGGGGAGTGAGCTGGCACCATTTTCCCTTTGTCTCCCTGTGGCAGGCGTCATCTTGGAAGGGGTATTTCTACCATTTTGGGTTTCTCTTTGTTCTGGGGGAGTTTGTGAGACCTAGCAATTCTGTATCTTGTGATTAAGTACTGTTATTTTTTTGCTTGTTGCAGTTTTGCTTGTTAGTAAACTGCTATTTTTTGACTCTCATCAATCTACTTGTATTTCTCCTTACAGGTGGAAAGGCACTGGTTGAAACTAAGGGGAGGTAACTCATTTAAAGTGTCCACCTCTTTAATTTGTCTTAAACCAAGACAGACATACATGTTGTTGGTCTTCTTCTCAATCCTCCAAATGTCTTGGCACTGAAAAGCCCATTTTACAGACCACTCTCCAGCAATAAATTAAAAAACCCTCTCAAATCACCTTGTCTGTCTTATTATACCACAGTAACATCAGCAATTTAAATCCTCAAAATTCTTATCTACACTGTTTTCTATTTTACTTAGTGCTGTCTTAAATAAAATGTAAATGGAGAGCCCTTTACTTAGACTTTTGTAGACTTTCAGTTCTAACGACAGTTTCTGTAATAAGACACTCAAACATTAAGAGTGACACCTTTCTATCCAATTTACAAATATGAAATAAGCAAAACCATTACACCTTCAGTAAATAATATATTCCAAAATCACACAGAAAAGCCACCATAGACTCTCGCAATTCTTGCAAGTTTCATGATCACAGCTATAGAGGACATTGCATTTTTTAAAATAAAGTTTCTCTGCATTTTTTTTCATGCAGCAGAACACAAATACCATGAGCTTTATTACTCCCAAAATCTCTCAGAGCTGCTCTGCAGTACTTGTTACCTACAGCTGCCTTGGAAGACAAGGTGCTACCTTAACATAATTACAAAAAGAAGTCTAATTCTATCTTAATAAAATTACAAAGAAATCCAAAGTTAGAATTAACTTTCAGAATTCAAAATCAAATCATTTTGAGCCCACATTTATTTTATCCTTTCCTTCTATGAGATTTTGCAATGTTAAGGAAACTGCTGAACTGTAATGCAGGCATTACACTGTCCTAAAATAGACACTATAGAGAATACTAATAATAATATAATTTATAAGAATTAAATTATTAATTATAGCAATTGTTATTAATTATAATATTAATCCTTATATATTATTCATTTTATTTAATATATATTTATATAGTTTAAAGAATATAATAATGTAACACTACTTTTTACTGATTGGATTTTTAAAAATAAACTCTATTACTGAGAATACCTGGCTGCATCACTAATAATATTACAGATATTATTTCTGTCCCAAGAGGATAACACTGATAAAACTAACAACTTAGTCTGATGTTAATGTACTGACTACTGAGTAAAAGTTTCTTGACATCCTCTGGAGCTAGGCAGAGAATTCCACATAAGTCCAAAATCTCAACTTTAGTTCTGCTTTTCTTGTCAGGAATATCACACTATAAAAAATGCTAAGCTGCTGTCTATATCTGATGAATTCAACAATTTCTCAGTTGAACTAAATAATGTATTATATCTGACTTTGGTTATAAAAAATACTTTTTTTTTTTTACAAACCAATTTACAGCTTGAAAAAGCCAACTAGTTTATTAAGAATTATTTTCATGTAAGTTGTTAAGTTATAATTGGAGTTTTTTTCCATTAACAGGATAAAGAATCACTGCTGCAACTTGCAAATCATTGATATATTCATGCAGCTGGAGCAAACTAACAATTTCCTTGACTAAAACACACACACTGGTTCTTATTCCAATATGTGGTATCTGGTACACTGAGGTTAAGTCAGTAACTAAATTTTCAGAAATTATGTTACATAGTTTGCAAGGGGAAATCAGCTTCCCCTTCAAATCTATTCCTAAACAGTTCAATGATTCTGCATTTCTTTAAATAACAAAAGGAAAAGCCACAGCAATCATCCAGTTAGATTTACATCAGTAAAAATCTTTTTGGCCCTCTACTTGCATGCTGGTGATTTGCAGATTTCACATCATTTCCTAGCAAATTGAACAGAAAGACTTTAGTAAGAAATGGATGGTGTGTGAAGGAAATTTTAAGAAGTGAATGCAGAGTACACTGCCTTACAATAGCTTAGGCCCTAGCAAGGACCCATGAGAGTCCACAGTGAAAGTGTGAAAAACAGGGAACCTGCTGCTCTGGCACATGCTCCAGCACAGATGCTAAGACCCCCATCACGAGGAATTGGATCTAGGTAGAGATCTAAAAAAGAAACATTCTCTGCAGTAATTGAAAAATGTAAACCAAACCCAAGCACTCTTAAGATGGTAATAATGCATGAATTTTCAACTGCCAAGCCACCCACTCTAAAGCAATCCTGTTGATAATACTGCATAAGGCCTAGGTTGCCCACGGAACAACATAAATTATGAAATCTGAGTATGGATGTAGCAAAACTGGGACCAATGACCAAAAGGTAATTATGAGGGGGCTATTTTCTTCTGAAAAGTTTTGGCAGAGACTAGAAGGTACAAAGTGAATGAAAGACTCAGCCTCAACTCAGAAAAAAAACGGAGACTAGCATAGCAAATAACTAATAAAATGACATATCATGGGGAGAAAAAGGAAGGTGGGACTTCCACTGGTAACTCTGTGGATGCCTCTAGATGGTAGTTATGCTGTCACGTGGTTTCAAGTACACAAGGAGGATGGAAGAAACCGCTTTGGATGACATGCTGGACTCTTAATCAGGTTTTGTTCTTAACACTGTTTGTCCCAATTTTCTGGGTTTTGGGGGTGGGAGGAGGAGGGCACATGTGGAGGCAAGAAATAGATTTACACCTCTACTACCTAGAAAACTGTAATTTAGCAGTAATCACGTATATGATTCCTCAAAATCTGCACTCTGTATCATTATGGAATTGTACCCCGTATACTTGATTGCATAGATTATAGATTATTTTGTATATACTACTTTGCTGCTCTACCTGTTTACTCATTGAGTGTTCGTTAATCAATCAATCTCTTAATAGCTCACAACAGCTAAGTCTGAAGCTGCCATTCTAAAGCAGGGAGTATCAAATCTTGGCAGCAATAGAACACTACTCACACAGCAATTTTTTCTGATCTTCTTCTACTATGTATGAGTGAGGCTGTGTGAAAAAATCCAAGGGCCATAAAGAAGCAGCAGCCTCACCTTCCTCAGACTGCTGAATCCAACAGGATCTATTTTCCTCTAACAATGTAGTATTAAAACAAACAAACCTGATATGCCAGCAATGCACTGCTCTCCTACCAAGCAAATCAAAATCAGGTTGACTCATATTACTATGGTTTAAAAAACTATTAAGTAAAAAACATACTATCAAGTAGGGAGCAAAGTAAGAATCCAATTTTTCCCGTTAAAACTAACAAGGAGATAAGTAGCTGCAGTGCTTAAGTGATTTCTATTACAAAGTTTGTGCCACTGCTTCAAGTTTGTAGAGTTTTGATTGTTTTCATAATGAGGCAGAAAGATGTGATTCAAAAACATAGACAGCAGCCAGAAATTCTGTATTTCTATCAAATTCTTTCTTTCCTGACAGTAGGCAAGCCACATAAAAATCTCTCCTTTAGTGCAAAGAGAATGACTCAGAAATTACCAGGCTACTAGACTGAAATGAAAATTAATCAGTGCTTATCTATAGTAAATTCTGAAAATTAAAAGGACTATTTGAATCAGCAAGGAATTCTAAAGCAACACATGACTGGCAACATGAAATACAGTGGGAAGAGAAAGAGACAGTGTTTTTTGAAATACAGTTTTTTTAAGCATAGGGAACAGTTACTCTCTATTTCCTTCATCTATTTTATTTTTGTAGCAGGGATAAAAAAAACTTAAAACAAGGTCAGTCTTCTTAAAACACTGAATTTATAAATACAGAAACTGTACCATCCTGAAACAAATCTCCTGAAGATAATAAGCTGGGAGAATTTCTGAGAAATGTGTACTTAGTACATAATGTACACAACAGCAGTAATTCAATAAAACACATCTCTCAAGCATGTTAATTATATGTGATGTGAATTTTTCATTTTCAGTTACATCAGGTATACTACAGCAGATGTAGGAGATTTAAGTATATATAAATATAGATTATTTATATATCTATAAAATGTATTATTAAATACTCAACACCCTAAGGAAAATACAGGAAGATAGCAATAGAATTAATTTAGTGTCTTTAAATCGAACTGGGTAGCACTTGAAATAAGGTATGCTTCTAAGATGTCACAAATGGAGGAAGTGAGTTGAGTTACTCTTTGTGGTGCAAGACCATAACATCCTCCAAGTATTAAATACCTGGTGGCCAAGCTGAGCAATGCACTTCTGTGTTTACAATTGATGCTAAATTTTTAAGCAAAAGTAAAGAAATTCTCAGTTTGTATGTTTAGGACTGCCTGGGCAGCTCTATTTTCTGCAGTCTTGCTGAAGCAAATGGGCATCAGGAAGAGGTCATGTTCCTTGTAAATATTTCTACATATTACAGGAAGCACATCAAATGGCAGTGATCAATCCAGTAGTTTCACAGTACAGCTGTTCCACTCACTGCAGGGCAGATCCAGACTCTTCTGAGAAGGATCACAGGCCAAAACACAGACTGATACCTTTAATCCATGTATGCTGCTCATCTAATCTTGGAACTACTTTGCAAGGAAAACTGGCAGAGGCTTCAACAAGAACTCCAGGAGTGGCCACAGGCTTTCCCAATGGCTATAAAATATTTAATATCCCAGTTCTTTTTTCTTCAAAAAATGCTTGATAATTTTACTTGAAAGTGGCAAATCCTTCTTTTGTTAGAATTCAAAATTGGCATTTTATTAAGTGCACTCAACTCAGCAGAGTTGGACACCAATAGGAAAGGCTGAAAAACTTCCAAACATAAGTTTTGCATTAACAATGCATTCTTGCAACTTATTAAAAAAGACTACATAGTTTTTTACGTATAGGATTAAAAAAACCCCTACCATCTCAGAGACACTGGCCTCAAAATAATGGCTAAATTCAACTTTGTTGAATTTTACCAGGGATTACAATTATCTGGTCTAAGTAACTTATTTTCTGATTCCATAGACAGTTGGGGAAAAAAGCTTCCAGGAGAGTTTGCTCCTGGAAAAAAGGATCAGATCTTTCCATCCAAACAGTAATCACAGAAATCAGTCCCAGCTTCTCAACTAGCCGTGTAACCCCAAGGGACTGACCTTTGGTGGAACCACAACAGGCAGCATACCAGGTGGCTTCCTGAAATACAGACTGCTACTTCATAAGGCAAACTTGTATACTATCCCCAGAGATGGCACAACAACAGGCTGTCATGCACACATCTGCTTTCTCAGTAGACAGCCCCAGATCCCAATGCACCTTACATTTCAACTATTAAGGATCAAAAGCTGCTGCCACACTGGAAGGTAGCATAACTACAGTGAACAGACAACCATGCTGTATGGGAAAGACCATCCATTTCACATTTCTCAAATACAGCTCAGTGACAACATAACCTCAATCCACAAACTCCCCAGCGACATCAGCCATGCAAGTGGACCCTGCAGCCCATGCTACAAACAAGTGAATTTCCACATTCACATGGAGGGATCTGCTCCTGTAGTCCTTCCTTTGATCCAAGAGTTCAACATGCCATGAACCTTACGCTGCATGGCACCTAGCTCTACAGAAGACAAATACAAACACAGTGGCAAAAATTAGTTGGGGGTTTTTCAGCTAATTTTAAATATACCTTCATGACACACTTTTCACAGGTGTCCAGTGGAGACTCAAAAGGTACTTTAATACCAGGGGTTTAGTCTAAAATACTTTCAGTGTGAAGCAGCCTAAATACAGCATTGTGAAAAATGCTGTGAATGTTCCTTGTTTCCTTCTCCTTGGCTCTCACATCAGAAATACAATGAGGACTATTTTTCTAAATGCAGTGTTTCATCATTCTGTTCTATATTTTATGCATCAATTCAGCACTGAACACAAAACCCCAAAGGATCAAAATTAAAATTTCAGATAAAGGTTACTAGGCAAGAGAAGTACAGAATTTGCAAAAGAATTAATAAAACCTGTAAGGACCCATAAGAGCAGGATCATTGTAAAGATACAACTCAGAGAAATTAAATACCTACCTGCATAGATTTCTTTATTTTGGCTTATTTCCTGCATATTTTATAATACCTCTGATGTCCTCTAGACTAGTACATCTTGGAATTTACTGCTTAAGAATTAAGCATCAGTTTTAAATGCTGTAAACACATCTTCAAGGATAAGGACAGAGAATACACTCTGCTACATGTTAGTCAAAGGGAAATAGCTACATATATTCAGAACTGAAGGCTCTATTAGTCTGTGCAACCCAAGTCTTGAATAATTCCTGACTGCTTATTTTTAGCACTTGTTTACTTTGTATTATTTAACATGTTATTGCTTTGCTTTTGTAGTCTAAAAAAAAACTTAATTCCAATTTGAAACCTTTCATAAATTTAACTATACTGTTCCATCTGAATGCCCTACAAACATTACACTGCACCAGGCAGCCAGCTGTGCCAATGTACAATCTGGTTGGAAATTCAATAAACAGAAATGCTGAGACAGATTGATTACATTAGTCATTTGTTTATACTGAGACCCCCTGTAATACTACAGAAAGGCTCAGTGTAAGAATCAGAGCAGAATGGATTTGTGTATTATATAAGTACCCAACACATTGCAGTTCACTCTCCCTGCATAAGCAATTTCCATTTTTGCTCTCTCAGGCCCAGCATGCTATTTGCAACATGAATCAAATTATATTGCTATTCTCAATTACTTAGATATAGGGCAGTATTTTGCACCAAACCAATCTCCTTCGAATTTCTTCACTTCCTCTGGGAATTATGTTGGACATTATCCCTAATGTAGAACGATTCAGTAAGCAGAAAGAGAGAGCAGAGCTCATTTGAGAGAAAAACACTCAAGAAAACTGAGCAATGGTAACATCAGCCTGCAAAACTCGTTACTGAAGGTTGAGTTGTGGCTTTGACTTTATTAATTTGCAAACATCTACTCTCCTTTTAAATTGCATCACAGAACTTGCATTCAAAGGGAAAAAAAGTGAAGTGGAAGGAAAGAATCCATTGTCAGAGCTCACAGTGTAATTGTGTTCTAATCCAGTTCATATTCCATCATAAATCAAAGATTCTCGGACTATCAACCCCACAGCATGCATGTCAAGTGAAAATACTTACCATGTATAGGCAAGTGCAGAGGTTTCCGATTCTGACAGAATTCTGATCAGCCAATCTGAGCTTTCTGGGATTTCACATATATTTGAAAAGCAAGAAAGCCATACTCCTTCCACTCCCCCTACATTATCTGTGTAGAGTGTGCTCAGATGTGTTACAGTTATTAACTAACTTGTGAGGCAGCTACCATTCCATATAGAATTAATACAAGTTAACATGTTTAAACTACCAGTAAACAAGCAGCTATTACATTGTCTTTACAGCTCTCCCTTAAAACCACAAACTGTAAAGAGACCCCCTTTACAGATACCTGCTGGGTATGTCACAACATTTTAGCTCAACATCTAAATTACATATTGGAAGTCAGTGGTTACAACTTTGACAAAGTATTTTCTCAAATATTGGTATATGATAAAGCAATTGGTATTTTCTATATGGTTCTTCTATCTGCTACAGATTACATATGTAATCTAATCAGCAAAAATGGAAAAATAATAGATGGAGTAAAGAATTATAAAGTTGGTCATAAAAGTATATGAGTATTATGAAGGCATTTTTCTGTCAACACTTGGTATTACTACTTCATGAATTAAAACAATTCTATTGCTCAAATAACTCAAAAGAAACTCAAATCCCTATGTCTGGCTATTCTTTGTCTTCTATTACTTTATTACATCTTTTGTTATTACTAAACCAAAATTAATTCTAACACCTGAAAAAATTCTGATCAGGCAAGAAATAGAACCATATAATCATACGCTGAATTAGAAGGGACCCATCAGAACCATAGGGTCCAACTCCTGGCCCCACATAGGACACCCCAAGAGTCACACCATGTGCCTGTGACCATTGCCCAAATGCTTCCAGAACTCTATCAGGCTTGATGCTGTGATCACTTCCCTGGGGAGCCTGGTCCACTAGGGCACAGCAGAGAAGGACAGTCCCTTCTCTTGCCTGGCTGGCAATGCTGTGCTGGATGCCCCTCAGGGCACAGGTGGCCCTCACAATCTACAATGGGTCCAGAGCTACAGGAACATTGTTGGTCCAGCACACACAACTGCCTGGTCAACTTGGCAACTGCCAAGTTCAGTTTGTGTTCTTTTCAGAGGAGAAAGTCAATATATTTTCCCATTTTGTCATCAGCAGTTTCATTAAAAATGAAACTTTTTTCACTTTTGTCATCTCTTCTTCCAAACTGGTCTGGAACTAACCAACAAGAACACTGCTTGGAGAACAGGAAAATAGAAAAATAGGAAAAAAGGAAAATAGATGCTTTATAATAACAAGTTTGGAAAAAAAAAAAAAAAGAAAAAAGGAGGTGGTTCCAAGTGGATTGATTTTAACCTTCTGTCTGCAAAGCCAATCAAACTGCAGTTCTGCGACAGCATACCAAAAACTCAGCATTCACTGAGTCATATCTTGAGATGCCATCTGACACAACCATATTAATGTGCCTGTCCCTGAAGCATCAGTGACAACGATTACATTTTTGATACGTGTATTTATCCATGGCTACTTAGTCAGATTTGAGTATTTTGATATTCTTACTGCTGGCAGTTTTCCCAAGCTCTCATCTGACTCTTCACCATCTCAGTACAAGCTGGTTAGTTATACCCAATCCTGCCAAACTCAGAACAGACTGTCTGCTGTCTCTTTCTTCACTGAAGATATTTTCAGTGCTCTGTACACACCATGCCTTCTTCAGCTAAACAATCTCCACTTAATTGTGGGGATTCCTTCTTCACTCAGTCTGTCCTTGAGAGACTTTCACAGCCCTCTTTCAAACTTTCACCAGCTCTCTCCAGCACAGCATGCCAAACAGGACACACCACCTGAGCCCACACTGAGCACTTTGCACCTCTCCTAAGGTTATATTCCTCTTCTCAGTACAGCACCTCCCTTCAGTTAACAATAATTTACAGCCAACCCATCTCACATTAGCTGCAATCCCCGCAGAGGTTTTGGCAGACCTGCTACTTATCCAGCTGCTCCCTCCCACAATTCCATGCCTTTTGCTTTGGCACCTCCTGAAGGGCACCTCCCATCCTCTCTGAACACACATTGTAGTTGTTTTCTTTTCCTCCTATATCCTGGTGGATCCTCTTCAAGACTGCTGCCTCTCCACACTAGTTTTCAAACCTTTGATGAAAATGTTGAGTACTACTGTCAAAATCCTGAAAATACCACCTTGATGTATGTTTACACCTCAATAATGAGATTCCTCTCTGTGGTTTGCATACTATATTTTACAGCTGAGATTACAATGAATCTCAAAGGAAGTGCAACATGGAACCCACCCAGACTCTCCCCACTGCCACTCAAACTAATAAATAATTAAATAAATTTAGACCAGGGGCTTATCAGGAAACCTTCTACAAAGTGAAGCAAATATTATGTTTAAAATTAAAAAAAAAATCACAAAAAAAAATTGACTCATAGAAAGAGAATACCTTTGTAGCTCACTTTTATCAGAGGAAAAAAATTGAAAACATGTCAAAAAAACCAATCATCAAAATAAATCACAGCCTTTGAACAATTCTCCCTTGGGAAGTGAAATTACAAATGTAGAAGTCAAGAGAATAATAAAAATCACATATTGATAAATAAAACCCTATCTTTAAAATTCTTTAAAAATGAAATTAGAGTAACTTACTACAATTAGGTTCTTTCTACAATCTTTAATCTGCTTTTAATGGAAATCTCTTGATTCAGTCATGACAAAGAATATTTTGTCTGTCAATCATCTGTCAATTCAGACAATAATATCCAAGACAGAAAACAAAATACAAAACAGAAATGAAAATGCCAACCCTTTGCACTATGATGTGCTAATACATCAATTTTGACAGTCTAAATTCTCCTTTATCACAGGGAAAAGGTTATACACAAAATCAATCTACTGTCTTGAAAATTTATTTCTAACAGAGAGTTTTCCTTTCTATAACCCATTTTTTTCAATAATTTGCCACTACAGCAGTAGTCACACTGTAGTGACAGTGATAGCAAGGATTCAAAATTATTTTAAATATTTATTGAAAAATGTCAAGAAAACAGTTCAAAAAAAGAAAAGGTCTGATTATCACAAAATTCTGTATTTCTTCTGAAGTAACTGAAACTACTGTCTTGAAGAGGTCATTCATTTGTAAAAACATTGTTGGTGCAAATAAAAATACTACTATTAGCTGCATGAGCTTTTTATGAAAGACGACTACAACTGAAAAATGACAAGTGCTGAAACTAAAAACAGTCCTCTAAGTATTCTAATAACCTCCTTCAGTAGTATTTTATTTAATTAATCATAACTTAAGTCTCGGACAGAAAAAAAAAAGGAAGTAAAAAAGCAAAATGAAGTAATCATGATCTGACATTTAACTTATGGAGAATTATAAATAAATAGTTTTTAACATGACAACATTTAAATTCTGTTTTTAGAAATATAATTGAAATTCTGTACTTCATATAGCATCAACTCTTTAAAGATCTATGAAGAATGCAAATACCAAATCCCAAAGCCATAAGCAAGAATGAAGTTATAAAGCACAAACACTAAAATTATTATCTGTTCATAAGCAATTTTGTGGAGAACCAATTATATATGTGAAGTATACAGAATTTTTTATTCAAGTTGATATCACTCAAACAAAAATGCCGGCACAATTAAATCTTCATTAAATATTTAAGATATTCTGTCCCTGATTTTCACTTACTGTTTAGCACAAAGAAAACAAAGAGCCACTCAAGCTTGTAAGATTATAACCTATAAATAACATTACACTGGAAAACAACACCCTGTGATTAAAGAGGCTGGAAGGTAGGCTGTTTAGCTAATAAACAATAGTTTCAAGTGATTAAACATTTGTTTATTTCTCACACTTAACTTTTTTAGCCACTGGCCAATTCTTAATTTATTTTGTAAGTCTCAAAGATAATGGAATTTCTTAAAGCTTCAGAAGCAATCCCAGCAGGTGGAGGGTGAGGTCCAGCAACAGTCGGCTGGCCAATTCACACATGGCATGACCAGGCCCACAGCTCAGCAGGTCTTTGGCATGACCCTATCCTCAGCCTCTTCTCCTTCATGACCATGTTCCTGGCTTTCTAGGGAGATGCTTAGTAAGGATACGTGGAGTGGACAAGAAAGCAACAGACCAGTATAAGAACAGTAGACTTATGAAATCCTTGCGAATCTTACAAAAATTAGGCTCTTTTTGTCTTTGTTTAATTTCTTATGAGTGTTCTCTTGCAAAGCATGGGAGGAATCACAGACCCGTGGCCATATTTAGTGCATCACACAGAGCCTCAATGCCAGCCTCCCTTCATTTCACCAGTCCTGGCTTTGGATCAGACAAATCTCCTATTAGACAAATCCTCTCATAGAAGTTCTTCCCCATAGCAGCACTTTCCTGTCTACACTGTGCTATCCACTCTTGTGTCAGGTTTCATAACTTCACTTTCACTCATCTCCAAACATAAACTAACTGTATTGTGAAAGTGAGTAGTCTAGACAGTCTACTGCTTTGAATTATTTAAGATACTGAAAAGGCTTTAGATTTTGAAACACTTGGGGCTGAGGCAGTTCTATACCAGTGTGGCAGGGATCAGAAGTTGCCCCACCTTCTCTTGCCAGGTGCTGATGCCAGGGCCAAGGAACAGGCAAGCAACATGTTTACAGGTCATGCATGGGAAGATATTTTGTTTGCCTGTTGAAACATTTTCAACTGCAGGTCCATTTCATGAGATTCTATACAAATTTCCAAATATCACATTACCAAAAATTCAGCTCCTTACTTGTGTACAGAATCCATCTACTTTGTAATCAGTTCTTTAATAAATGATGTTCCTGTTTGGCTTTACTCCAGAAATTACTTCTTCTAAATTTTGCAACCTGCATATTGAAATTTTCTGAGTTCTGACAAGACCATAACGTAGGGGCAAGCTATGACAGAAAGCAAAAGATAAAGCATAGGAAGAACTGTACAAGAGCACAACTCAAGTACAGAAATGCAGCATTGTCACTTCACTGAAAGACTATTTTTCCAGTCACCTATTACCTCTCAGGAGAAGCTAAAAAGATAGCCAGAAAGTAAGGCTGAATAGTGCCTCTTTTGCCCCAAATTAACACAGAGGATTTCACTGCTGGCTTGTGTATTAACCTATACAGTCTGTCCCAGTGGACAAACCCCTGATGAATTCTGCACAAGGCAGTGTGGTATCATGATTCTTATTAAAGCCAAAAACACTGACTAAATTGTGTAGAAACTTAGAAGTAAACAGACAAAATAGTAAATAAAAGCTTTTTAAATTTTCTGCATAATCAAAAAAATACATCCATATTGTTAAAGACAGGCAATTTAAAACACCTCAGTCATTTATGTGGAAACTATTGTATGACTATTGTTTCAGGAAATTTATTCAATCTATCTCATTCCCAAAAATATGATCTGGATAAGAAGGAATTTTTTCTTAAATTCCCTCAAGCTTCATAAGCCTGAGGCAAGCCTAATGTTCTCCACATTAAAGGAGAATTTAACTGCTCACAGTAAAACATACCTTATTAACAGAAAAACTGACTTGAAACAGCTGCTCAGAGTCCAAATTTACGAGCTTCTGCAGTTTTGGAGGGGTTCTGTTTGTGGTGGGTTTTGTTTGGTTGGCTTAACAAAAATTCAAAAAAATCATACATCAACCAAGCCATTCTGTTAGGACAGTGCATGGACAAGAAGAGTATGGTGTACATGGGGGAAGAATAAAGTTATTTACACAGATTTCTTTTTTGAGAGCAACATAAAAAACAACAGAAAAAAAAAACAAAAAACAAAAAACAAAAAAAACAAAAAAAAAAAAAAAAAAAAAAAAAAAAAAAAAACCCAGAAAAAAAAAAAACCAAACCCAAACAGCAGAAATGTGGAACTTTTATGGTAAAATTTCTTTCAAATAGAATATGGGCATGTTCTCCTGAGGTGTCCACAATGCCTCTGTGCCACCTCAGCTCAGTTTCCTAGTAAGCCTTTGACAGTATAAGTAAAAAACATATGGGTTATACAGCTGTATACTGTGTAAACTGGAGGGACCTCCAGTTTACTCTAAATAAAAGTAAATCCACAAAATTGAATACAGTTTTGTGCTAATGGCAGGATTAGAGCAAAGCTACAGAGATTTAAATCAGATGCCTCTGAATTGTTTTCTCCTCATTAAAAACATTGCTTCTTCTAGATTCCTGGAGCAGGAAAAAATCACTATTTGGGACTTGGCTAGTTCTGCTAGAAAGAGATCAGTGAGACCTGCTAAGTCAAAAAATCTTTAAGACTCTTAGACATTTCTATTTCCTATTTTTTCAAATATCTAAAGATTTGCAATCGTGGGATCCCCAAGAAAAAATCTCATTTAGGTAAGATATAGCTAAGCTCAGAAAATATGCTGTTGATAATACCTTTCACTCCCACTAATTTCCACCTCAGAGATTTTGTATGTTGAGGCTCAAAAACATAACCTCAGCTGTTATCCAGGGCTTCCACAATGCCATGCTCAGCTAGCCTATTCATAGCTTGGAAAAAGGCTTTACAGAGCTTTACTACAAGCTATTCAAGAGCAAGCAGTTAATGAAAATGTAAACAGAAGCATGCAACGTAATAAGTACTATAAAAATAAAGTAAGTGCTACTTTAAATTAAAAAGGTCATCTCCTACACAGAGAGGAATACCAATTCATTACTTTTTTCCTTACTCCATCAACACTGAAGCAGCAAGGTCACCTCCATTGCTTTTTATTGTTGCTTTACACACAAAAAAAACCAAAGAAAAGGTATTTTTCAGGTATTTCTACTATTTTTCAAATAATACACATTCAAGTTAAACCTCTGAACAAGCTTTAGTGAATCTTACTGGTAGTCATGGAAGACTGTGAAATCCCTTAATAATAAGCTCCAGGCATCAGGCAGAAGTTGTTTAATTACATATTCTGTATTTATTGAAAAGATAAAGCTAACGTTATTAGTATGCTGGTTGAAATCACAAAGTCTGCACTTGAGCTGCCCAACCATTTCACCACTCTCTCAATGACTTCTGATGTGGGTTACATACGCAGCAACAACATTAGCAACTTACTATCAAACTTAGAACCAAACCCAGTAGCTGAGAGCTCCTGGCAGATTTTCTGGTGTGCCTTCAAATGCCTCACACAGCACAGCAGAAGTAGAGCAGACACAAACCACAGCTGGCAGGCAGGTCACCAGGACAGCTGATAACTTATCTGTTTCACTGAACAGGCTTCACATCAGAAATCAGAGCTGCAGCAGGTCTTTTGTGGCACCCCAACAGAGCCAGCAACCCACATGGGCACGCAGCTATGGGGACCACACAACTTTCTACTAACATGCTACTTCACCATTATTCCAATTTTAAATATCTAGAAAGGGCTGTCAAATAAATGGATTTCATACAGATTTCAAAAGCAGGAAGAAGATCTTAAAAATATAAAATTAATCAGTAACTGCTGCGAATATGTTATAAAAGGTGCTTTATTGAAAATGGTAGTTTTTCAGCTCTGACTCAAACCCCTCTTTTTTGGAAAAGCTAAGGGGTAAGGGAAGAAGAAACAAAATATACAACCTCTTAGACTGCTCAATACTTGCAACCAAAATACATCCAAGGAATTGACTAATTCAGTGACATGCCATACAGTAATTTCCTCAATTCTGAGTAGCACTGAACCCACAACACCAGTTTCATACAACTGCAGTTACACCATGTGCAATCAAAACTTCAGCACACTCACTCAATGGAGACAGCCTTGATGCCTGATTATTGCCTTTTGGTCTGCTGCAAGTTGTGGTTGTGCAACAGGCAGCACTGCCTGCTTTGTATGCTGACGGTATTATGGTGATAGGCAATGTGTAAAATGCAAGTCAGGATGACTACAGTAATAGTCTACAGAAATAATGTTAGTAGTTCTTCTACTACTAACAAACATTTCTACAAAGTCAGATTTCAAAAGCATGGGAAAACAGATTTGAAGAGAAGCAACAATAAGAATCCTCAGGGTTACAGTGGCACTGCTTGAACCTCCTATGGGGAAGAAAAGAGAAATGTTCTGAAATAGCTCAAGGTATATTGCAACCAAAATATTTACTTCACCTTTTCATTAAAACGTTTGCATGCAAACACACAGCACCTTCTTTTGATAGGTAGCTGTGGCAGTCAAAGATACTTCAGCTAGAGATTACATTCTCCCTGGAAAGAAAATCTAACAATCAGGAGCTAAAAGAGTTTTTGTTAAACTGTATTAACATACAAATCCCATAAAGAATTTTCCAAACCTAATCCCTAGCAGTGTTTCTGCTAATTCATCACTATTATTACAGTTACTCACAATAGTTACAATTATTTTTTCCAATACTTTTAACTCGGAAACATCCATCTCTGTTATACCACTTTCAAAAAACTTAACTAACCCTCTTCCCATGCTGGCCATTATTTCATTGAGGGTGTTTGCCCAGTTTTTACTGTTTTTGTCTAAATTATTTTTTACCTTGCATTTGATTGCACTCTCTTTGTCACTCACTGTGAATCCATCTGGTCCTTACACATGAAAGCTGATTTTTCTACAGGTATTACTTCGCCTGTATTTTTGAAAGAGGAAAGGCAAGTGGCACAAATTGTGCTAGTAATGTGTGAAATTATATCAAAGATAGATGCATTGGTACAGGAGACCCTTGCTAAAAACATTACAATCAGCTGCAGAGGAATATAAAAAGTTGCTACAAAGCATAACCATATGCAATCACACTACAATCACCTGATCTTCCTTTGTAAGACCAAACAGATAAGGTACATTCCCAAACTGTAATGTGTATTACTCCAACTTGAAATATCATGCTAAAAAAGTTGACAAGTGAAAGAGTCATGGAATGCTGCTTCAAGGACAAAACTAAAATTCAAAATAATTTACCACATCATCAAATTGTTGTTCTCATGAAAAAAAGCAACATCAGAAAACAACATCTAGAGGCAAACAAGAAAAGAAAAGGTGCTTAAATCAGTTTCAAGGATAAATTCATCCTGGATTGCAAAAAGCAAAACTATGTGAAAATCCCTCTGAAAGAGATTGTTCAAACTGAGGATTGCTCCCTACAGTATTGTTGAAGTCCTTGCACCACTGAGTATTCACTTCTCTGAAAATGTATCTTCTCTCTCTCCCTGGGAGACATCAGTGTTGATATGTTTTTTTCCAATGCTTAGTTCTTTCTCTATCTCACCATATCATTCATAGTTAATTCCTTCTCAACATACATGGCTTTGATTCATACTGTTTCTACCAGGGTTTTTATGGTTACAAGGTAAGATTATTCCTTTTTATTACAAAAATGAGATAACATTTTGTTCCTCTCAAATCATTAAGCATCATTCCTGCCCCGTGAACATCTTTGTGGTATTTGTACAAGACAAGCAAACTAAGCTGTAAAATGCACAAAACTTAGGCAGAGCTCAAAGGTTTTTAAGTGCATTTAAAGCAAAGAGCTTCAATAGCAAGACATGCTTCAACACTAGAAACTTGCTATCAAGATTCTAATTACTCTTAAATCAGTTCTTGTACTCCTTGTTCTCTCTCTTCAACAGGTAAAAAAATTTGCAGAGTGAAACCTTTTCCTCACAAGAGACATTAAAAACCTTGGACTTTTGTCCTGCCTCAAATTAAAGAATTGAAGAAAAAAGAAAAAGCTTTTTTAATTTAGAAACAAAATGCCATTTTCACAGGGTAGCCTAACTACCCAATTTCTGCCCAAAATCACTGTAGTGCTTCCTTTGACAAGGTAAGGTTTACCAGGTAAAATGGAAAAAGAAACCAGGAATGTATTTGTTCCTAACAAATTGAATAAACGAGCCAAACCCTCACCTAAAGCAGTGTAGAATCACAGCAGCAACAACAGCATAACTTCATTGGCTGATCAGACACTAGAGAAGCGCCATGCACTTGATAGGCAGACAAGAACAAGAGAAAATGTCCATGTCAGGCACAATGAGGTCTTCTGTTCCTGTAATTCACTAAGCACCTTAATCAGCAAGGCACAAGAAAACCAAACACCATCTTATTCATGTACACTGAGATAGCAGCCCAACAATATATTTAGTATTAATAAAAAGAGGCAAACATAAAACTGAGAAAAATTTCTTACTTTGACCATAAATTCACAAGGCCACAGAAAAGGGAAAGACTTTCCTTGAGTTTGATATAACAAAGCTATGCATAATGATCACCACCCACTACCAAGTCTTCAGTATTATGTAACAAAGATTTATTTAGATGCTCTGGGCCAGTGGCTCCAAACTGCCGACTGCCAAGCTGTTTCCATGTTCAGAACAGTCAAGCATCTGTCAATTTTTAAGCTCTAACATACTGCCACTAATCCTGTCTATGACTGTCCAATAATTTTCAAGAGCTAAAGGTAGTGTTTTTTTCTGAAAAATATTTTTTAGATTAAATGTAATTCTCTCCCCAAAACTCCAACACAGGTTCACCAGATCCTCTGCAAAGGCGTTTTTCTAACCTTGATCCGTTTCATATAAAAATCCATCCATATATTACATCATTGTTTTTTCTTGGGAAAAACACCACGTATACTGTGAAGTCATTTAGAGCCAGAAGAATTAATCTTCTCAGGACAAAGAAGAACAAATAGAAAACACATGACATTACTTACAAACCAGATACAGACGGGAGAGAAGAGAAAAAGAAGGGTTACTAAATCTCCACCACAAACAATTCAAAGGCATGTAAAATACAAAGTACCTTACAGCAAAACTATTCACGTAAACAAAATACTCCAGATGCAAAATACTGTATGTACATGAGATTATGTTCCACTTCTCACAAGTGCCATGCAAATGGAGCTGAATGGTGCCAATGCTATTCCTTAGGAGGAATTCAATTTTTACATTCTACACTTAAAAACAGGAAAAATACAATTATAACTAGCATAGAAGAAAGTTTCCTCTGAGGTACCTGGATCTGAGGCTGAAGAATCTGTGATCATGAAGATAATACTGGAAACAAAAAAGGAAGGCACTGCTACCACCCTGAGTCCTCAGGTTAAAACTTACAACAATACCACTGCCATCTCATAAAATGTGTATCAAAACTGGTGTGGTTTCATTCCATGTTTGTTTCTGACACTTAAATGCCTCCTCACAACCGAAAGTGTCAAAAATCTCATCAGTTCCCATTGTCGGTGCTCACTTGTTAGGCTATAACCATCAGCAAGAGCAGACTTGGGAGCCACTACAACAGAATTCAGAAACCACTGCCTGTGGAGAAAACCTATCACAGCTGATGAGCAGCAGAACAAAAGCCTAGACTTCTAATGTTTTAGTCTCTCCTGAGCAGAAAATAGCTTCAGATTTACACCACTGAAACTTAATATGTTGGTCTGTATATCTTCTCTTTAGGCAGGACTGCAGCAAGAAGATTTGAAGATTTGCTCTTTGGATAATGAAAGCATGTCAAGAGATATTTTGAGAGATTCCTTCTTATTTCATGAATGTTGTTTTAAAACAGCAGTGGCCATTGCTTCTTCATGTGTCTTCAAAAGATTCATTTAACAAACAAGTGTGCAAGAATAAACAGACTTCAGAAATTAGTGAAGTCTGAAGATGTAATTCAGGCACAAAAGCAGGTGCTTTTTACATTGTATACTAAGTGCCTGCTACATATTTGGCATTGCCTTGGTTACAGTAACTAACAATGCATCAACATGCTGTGTCATCAAAATGCACTAATGGATGCTCCAGTTACACAAATCTCTTCCCTTCCCCACTGCTCTCCTCCAAACAGGATGTAACTTTTAAGAGCAGGGACAGGCACCAACATGGAATACCTTTGTTGATAATCACTTCCCTGCCAAAGGGTAATCACTGTACCAATAACTTTAGTCAAAATAATGCTAACATCTGGACTTAATCTTGAAAGCCATAGTGCTTGCAAGGTTTCAGGGAGTTTGACCAGGTGAACGTGAACTACACACAACTGAAATTCTCAGTCAAGTCTGATTTTTTTTCCCCTAAATAACCTGCTTCTGTCACCAGCCTCAAGCTCGCTGGACACTGCCAGAAAAGGTGACTGATATTTTTTGCACATTCAACATCCCAATTTGTCTTCCTAGAGAAAAAAAAAATCAACTACACCCCTCTGTTTCCCACATTTTCCCCACTATGAACTCACATTTCCTACTGACTGATGTCCAGACATAAGAACAGGGCAAGGCATCCTCCTCATCAGGGGGCACCAGTGGAAAAGAAGTGGGTTTTCCAGGAGGCTGCAGAACAGACTGCTACTTCACACTGAGCAACTTTTCTCTGCAACCACAACCCTCCTTACTATAACCCACCAGTATTACAGGCTGTTCAGACTAAATGCAAAGAATTATAGGTAACTTCACAGCACCAAACCTCATACTTAAAAGATGTGATGACTAACAACATCTTCCCATCTGAGCATGAATGCCCATAGACGGCAGGTGAAGACCAATGAAACCTACCCTAAGGGGTGAGTTTTATCTGATCTGCACCCAATGCTCTGTACCTCATTACATCTGGAAAGTTAAAGCAGACAAGGAGACCACCAAGGTTTGTACACTACTACACCATAGTAATTGTGCGAGATATTACAAAAAGCCATGAAGCCACAGGATTCCTGTCATACACTGGAGAGAGGGAGTCTGTGACTATGGATTTGCACATGATCGGAGGAGGTTAGTCTTTAAGGGGTGAGATGCGTGCCTGATTTTTGATACACTAAGCATAATAACACAGACACAGAATATTATAAAAATAGAAGAAGAGCAGGGCTGTTTGCATACTATCCTTCAGTCTTTACAATTCATATGATTACTAAACATTCAGATTGATTTTGGAATTATTTTAACTGACTGAAAAAAAATATGATGTTCTTCCTTCTATCACAAGAAACTGTGTTAGTCAGATCCTGTGACTTTCCCATCCTGTGAATCCCTTTCTGGTAATTTCACCCTCTGGTTTTCAGGTGTAAAATACCTACAAAAATACACATAACCCTTAGTGTTTCAAATGGCCAATGGCCCTAAAATTACTGTTTTACACACTGCTGCTTGAAAATACAAGCTTCTTGGGCAAGCAGCTAAAAATCTTTCTTTCACATACAAATGGAGTTCTGCTTCTTAATGTAAAAAAGGAACTCTTACATTACTGCTGTTCATGCTATTCTGCTATCCAGATCATACCTGGTGTACATATACAAACTTGCACTAGAGTGCCTGTGGATGCCACTGCTTACAAGATCATAACACATACTTTAATATTGAAGATCAAAATTGAGTTGTGAACTGTCCAGATTTCAACAGTTACATACTGGAAGGAAACAATATTTGTATCCCTAGTCGTTATCTTCATGGATGAAGTGGCTGAAGAAAAGGTATCTTCAATAAAATATGAATTTACACATTGAAAATGTGACATATAAAAATTGTCTTTGCTCCACGCACAAAAATGTTGTTCACTCCACTTTTAATTCCTAGAGAATCATGAAAATCAGTTTTGAAGTAGGGACCTTTCTACTTTTCTGAAAATCTACTGTATGAATGTTAACTGTATACAAGCTGCAATTGTGCTTTTAATATTTACTTTTCACACAACTATGTTTCCATGCTCACATTCAGCTTGCTCCTATTTGCTATCAGGAGGCAATTTATCCTGAGGGTGGTCTGGTAGGGAAACAGGTCTCCTTTAGCAAATGCTTTGTTGTCCTTGGTCAATGATAGCTAACAACGGGACACCAGTGACACAGGTACTGTCATACCCAGAGCAATGGAAGATATCAGCTGATGTTCCATGTCACCTGGATAACCAATATAACCCAAAGAGTCATCCAACACATTACTGAGAATACTTTATATCTAAGAAAACAATTACACATGCACACACATCCTAAGCCATATATTTTTTCTTCTCTTTCCAGCTTACTTATTTGGCCTTCTTTTAGACAAAAATTTTGTTCAAGAGGTTAGATTATCTTGACTTCAAATCCAGAAATAACCAAGTCTGTAACTAATGAGAAATACTAGGTTATTTTTTTTAATAATGTAGTTCGATTTTAATCCAAAATATGTTTGATGTAATGTTGATCAAAGCATTAAGTCTGTGTTACTCTCAAAATACAAATGTTTCATGTAGCTTTTAAATTTTCATTCAAAAGCAGCTTGACCTAAGCAGAAATAAAGACATTCAGTCTTTACAGTTTACCAAGGTAAAGAAATAGAAAGATATGTAGGGATGTGTTAAGTCCACACTCAACTTTAACTGCAAATAGAATCTGTGAGGGCCAAAGTGTGCCACACTGAACGTACAACACATTAGAACTGCCTGACTTGGACATGACTTTAAACTAGGGCTAAGCAGTCAGACTAATCATCATGAAGCTGCAGTTAAAAGTCTAAAGCCTGGATGCTGAAGCTAATGCAGAGTCAATATTATGAAGTACAGTGCTGTCCCCTCGGGCTAATGCCCATCTCCCTACCAAGAAGGCATCAAGCTCAAACGTCTTCTTCCCATGCACCTTGCAGCATGGTCCTACACAAGGAAGATTCTGAGGACTTTTGGATTTTCTTAATGTTACAAAATAAAATTAAGATGCCAAAATCTGAATGACGCTGTGGCAATCTCATAAGTGGATTACATTAATCATTTATCAGCAAGTAATGACCACTGTTAAGCAAGAGCAGAACCCTGAGTTCATCTTTATTTATTATCACTCTGAGACAAAAGGTATAACAGCTGTGAATATCAGAAATATACACCAAGTTTGGGGAAAGGTTATGTAAAATGTCCACTAAAAATGAAATGGAATTACACAGCTAAAGGCTGGTTTTGCCTGACTGACTCTTATTTAATACAAATTTCTGTCAGCTCACCACAGCCTTCTTACTGAGAAAGATCTTCTCATTAAGTTTAATGTGACTGCATTGTACATACATACTAGGAATGCTGTTTAATAAATCTTCCATTTCTTAAAAACAGTACTCTAATTTTGAAACCACTGCAAAATAAATTCACACCAAGAACATAATTTTCTAAACTTCTGGGCAATAATTTCCTCCATCTTGACCATCTTAAGAATCCAACTAAAAAAAAATAAATTTCAGGTCATTGAATTGGCTAATTTCACTACTTTCCTAAGGGGAATGATAGTGGTATGAAGTACTTAAAACCTAGCACCTAACAGGAGGACATCACCATTATCTTCACATGCCTTCACCCCAACACTCCCACTGTCCCAAATGCCCTGCAGCAAAGCAAGAAACTTTCTGCAGTGTGGCTTGTTCAGCAGAGGATGAGGAGGGCAGGCTGGAGGAAGGTTTCTGTCCAGCAGTCATATCCCATCCCACCAGGACTCTAGCAAAACCTGCTGCACGAGCTGGTATTGGACACCCATGAGAGGCACAGCACTCCATCTTCAGAACTACCTGCCCTGGTTAAGCCAAGAGTTACAAACATGGCATGTGCAGCCCTTGTCTCAGTCATTTGATTTGAGCAGATTTTAGATCAGATGGCACCCACGGATCCTTTCCAATTCAAATTACTCTGTGATCATAAAAAACTGGTGTGAGAAAGCTGTTAAGGAAAAAGAAGGAAAAAAAACCCTCAGTCCCCCACACATACCATACAAAACCAGACCAATCTCCTCTTCCAACAGTGGAGACAGTACCCACCCTCCTAACATTTACCTAGGACAGAAACATAAAAAACCTATTGGTTTTGTCTGTTTTTTGGATTTGAAATGTTACTTAAAGCACTCTGCTGATGTTAGCCTGGGAAAAACCTGGAGCAAGAGCTTTTACCCTGTGCTTCTCCACCTGACTTCTGTGAGAGCTTTTTTAGTCTCAGCTCTTCTTTTAAAAATGCTTTTCCCAATTTAATTTTATTTACTCTAAAGAGTTACATTCGAGACTTCCAAAGCACAAAGATTTCAAACACGGTCAAAGTCCCATCAGAATAGACTCTACACAAATACATGGTAACACTAAGACTGTTGGCATGAACTGCAACTTGCATATCAGAATAAATAAATAAATTTTTTTGAATCCACAAATAAAGCATATATTAGGAAAACCAAGTCACAGTCATGTATGTTTAAAATCTTACATTACGTTCTTTCTTTTTTCTTCCTTCTTCTGTTTTAAAAAAAACCTTCCTTTTACCCAGACCATAGGTTCTTGTCCACCCAAGTTTTGAGAAAGCATGTTTATTAAAAAGAAACCCAAATCAGAATAACCACCACAAGAAGAATGATCAGAAAGCTACTGTCTTACGTACGGAAGTGAAAGTTCTTGCAGCAAAATAAAAATATTTAATCAAATAAATATAGGGCACCAAACCTATAAATACTACATATTGAATTAACACTTTAACCTCATACATACAGAAAGGCATTTCTCACCCTGCCATGCATCCCCAAAATGGAAAAAATAAGGCAAAAGTGAGTCAGTGTAGGGTAGTCACTCAAATGATCTTTGCCAAAATGGGCAAATTTTGTAGCCTCCATGGCTCTGCTGTTCTCATGTTTTTCTGACCTGTGTTCAACTTTTGAGTTTAGAGTTTGAAAATTAAATTCAGCAGGCATGTTCCTGATATACAAAAAAGATTCAGGAGAGTTTAATTAGTTGAATAAAAGAAACCACCACTAAAAGGATTCAGCCTAAATTCCAGGGATGTGCTGCTCAGTTGTGACTAATTCACAGACTTTTAATGAAGTCTCTCACTCCCTACAATTATATTTTTCTCAGATGGGTGGCAAGGTGGTCGTCTTCTTAAGGAAAGTAGCACTTTGTGGAAGTGCTCATCAGAAAAAAAGACAAAAGTAATTGCTGGCTTATGAACAAGATCTGACGGACCAAACAGCCCAAGAACAGGTTGGAAGACACAAAGGGAAGGTATATGGCTTAAAAAAATAATACTTAAACATTCAGAATTTTTGGTTTTAATTGGAGAACATTGAAGGACATCTCCTCCTTTTGCTAAGTGACAGGAAAACTAGAGGCTTACAGTGTGGTTTACCTCATGGAGAGTAGATATTCCTTTAAATACTTCTAATACATTTATTTCAGCTCCCTTGATGATGTTCAAAACCCCACCGCCTATCTACAGACAGCTACTTACACAGGCTCATGGGTGATGGAAACTTCTTGTGATGGAAATTTTTAATTAGACAGAAATCACCACAGGAGACACGACGAACCAGGTGAGATGCCACCTGCCTAGCAGCATCTCTGTAGAAACAGAACTCCCTAGAAACAGAATTGCATTTCATTCTTCTTCTCATGTCAACATAGATGGTTTCTAGCAGAAAGGGTTTAGTGTGAAAACACACGTTTTTATGGTTCTGGAATATCTTCATCTAAGTAGTCTGCCATCCACAGCTGTCATGTACCCATTGTACTGCTTTTGTATTTATTTCTTCAGAATTAGGACAGACATTATCATCATGTGCATGCATATGTGAAAGCAGCAAATAAAGATATTTCCCTAGGCCCCTACAGTAAAGCAACAAACATGCAGATTTTTGGCAGAACACTGATGCATGCAGTGGAAACAGAAAAATACTATCACACTGCTCTTAGTAGCTGACTTACCAAATCAATCATTATTATGAAGAAAAACCAATCAATCTGTTTCTCAGAAACCTTTAACCCCTACACAATATGTATTACTGGCAATCTATTTGAAATAAATGAGCAGAGGGTTGTTTGCTAGAACTCTCATTAAGAAGGAATCTTCACCTTCTACATTTAAAAATGCATTTTTCAAGGCTTCACTTAAGCCTATGCTAATAAGATCTTCAAAGTTAAGATGTAATTAATCAAGCTGCACTGCCTATGGACAACATGCATTAAACTATCTGAAGCACCTCTTATATTCTTAATAACCTGTTTTTAGATCTTAAGAAAAAAGGTCTGATTTTTTCAATTCATAATCTCATGTAAATCCAGAGCAGCTATGATCAATAACAGACAATTCATGTGCCAAGGGGGAAAAAAATGCTGAATTTGAAGTATCTAGGCCATGAGATACAAGTGAAAAGTTTTAGCTCTCTTAGTTTTTCCTGCATTTTCATGTTTCTATTTGAAGACTGAACTTTATATTATAATTCCTTTTTTGTTTTTTTAGCATGTTCATTTGTTTTGGTTACTAACCCTGAACTCATATACATGTAGCAACATGGTGTTTATTTTCCCGGCCACCTTTTCTAGACTTATGATTACTATTTCCTGCTTTTGCTTGCCATAAACATTACCACATGCTGACACAATCTAAAGCCAAGCAACAAAACCACTGCAAATGACTAGCCACACTGGCCTGTTAAAAATACAAAACAAGTAGCTGAACAGGAGATTCCATTTTGTTTTACCTTCATGACTTTTCTGCTGGCTGTAGTGCTGATAAGCACTGCTTATAAAAATAAATGTTATCTACATTTCAAAGATGCACACAGTCCTCGTACTGAGGGTTTTTTAAGTTTAAGAACATAAACATTGCATATGACTGTAGGTTAAAGTGGTATCAAAGAAGTTAGAAGCCAGCTCCTGGTCCAATTAAAATCCATTCAAATCTCAGATGCAAAGAGTTCAGGTTTCTCATTTGTGTTCTTATTTAGCTATATCAACTTTAGCTTCAAAATTAGTACCCCCTTTATTCAAAGTGTTATGGATTACTTACATTACCACAGAGCAAACAAAATCTTCAGATTTATAAGATGTTTAATATCTTCAAAAATCCACACCCAACTTCCCTGCCCCAAAATAATAAGGGCATGGTGGGCTACAAGATTCTCACCTTTGGCATCCATGATGCCACTACATCCTGTATCACAAAATCTCTTCTAAAGCATTAGCTCTCATGTTTTAAATACATGAAGGCAAGTCTATTAAATTAAAAAAAAAAAAAAAAAAAAAAAAAAAAAACAAAAAAAAACCGCAAAAAAATACCAGAATGCATTCCCTTCCCAACAGATATGAAATTGCAAACTTGTCATAAACAAAGGATTGAGAATTAAATTAACAACTCAGGAAAATTGTGAAAAGGATTTCATATTAAGTAACCAAACGGGTTACTTAAAATCTTTGGCATGTCTCCCTCTTAACACACCAAAACTATTTTTCTATCTGCCTAGATGTATCAAATCACAGCATTGTTACATTTTTTTAACTGAAGAGCTAATCTGTAAATAATTTTGATAGTCTTTCAATAGGCTGGCCTTGCATCTGTTAAGACAGCATAATCACCAGAAAGTTTGCTATTTTAAGGGAAGATAATGCATTAATGTAAAATAGAAGTATCATTTTAAGCTACAACTAGAAATGTCCAAAACTCAGAGCAATGAATTACATGATTCACAGTACCCAGCCAACCTTGAAACACCATTACTTGGTAGAAATCAGTTTGGCCTAAAAGCTCATTGATATATCAATCTCAGACCACATTTTCCAAGGAAGGCAAGCTGTCTTTCCCTAAGGTTTACATTTCACTCATTAAACGTCCAAAACACTCATCTGAGGTGCACTACAACACTAAGTGTTCTGCTTTTTCAGAGTTTCTTGTGATTGTGCCTTATTATTCACCTGACACTTAATTTTTCCTGTACAAACACACACGAATGCACAGAATTCAGCAGGAACTGTTCCCCTTCTCTCCTGAACAGCACTTCTGGACAGTCTATCTTGCTCCTTCCTCCCACAGCATTAGAGACAAAGGTAAACACGCACCTCACTTTTGATTTGGCAGCACATAGAGAATAAACACATTCTATGTCACCATCACCTTTTGGGAAGAATAGACATCACGTGCTTGTTCCTGATATGGGCTGCAAAGGGAGGTGCAGGTGGTCCAGATTTAACAGCAATGCAGCAGAACCTGGAGTACTATGACTGGAATATTGGCAAGTTATTTGGGACCCCATGGGCCACAGCTGCAGAGCAGACACAAAACTGCAGCCACCTGGGTGTACTTTTATCAGCTGGCATAACGTGACGCACGTCAAAGACAAGAAAAACGCTACATGGCTGATCTGCCCTACACCCACATTAGCTCACTCTTAATGTATGTAGAGTCAGGCAAATATCTCTGCCTTTAGTTCCTCAGCAGCTATGAAAACAGCCAAATCTACAATGCGTTCTCTACAACAGGAGAAAGCAAAAAGATGTAGTTTTACACCTTAGACCCACAGCCCCATCTCTCTTAAAGAAGAGATTTATGATAGCAGTAAAACAAGTCTTGGTAGACTGCTCCTATTGACTCTGATCCTTACAGAAAGCAGATGTAATGCATACGGCTACACTGACCACGACTGTGATTCAGGCGATCATTGTTAAAAAAAAATCAAGTCGCCTTTCTTTTCCTGAAACCAGAACGTGAAGGTAGCAGATATCACCTTCCCCCCAGCCCAGGGGTGGAGAGCACGCTGCACGGGGAGGACGGGGAGATCCAGGCCCCCCCTGGGTTCCCAGCTGCAAACCGGGACGCGGCCGCAGACCCCGGCAGCATCTCCCGACGGAAGGGGCTGCCGGGACCGGCCTGGTGCGACGGCGACCATTCGATCGCCGGATGCGAAATCCCCACATTGCCTCCTCGCCCCCACCCCCCCCCGCCATTTCTCCTTTCCACCAAAGAAAAGGTGCGCGTGGGAAAAAAATACCTAAAATATAAAAAACAGCAAACCAGTGCACTGGGGTATGCACGGCTCCACACAGCATTATTCTACACACATCCCAAACCCACCAAATAAAATAATGGAATAAATAAACGGAGGGAAAGCACGCAATGTCTCGCCGGAGACCGGGATGGAGGCGGTCATGGCCGCGTTGGCGCCGCTCTCCGCAGTCCGGGGCAGGTGCAGAGCTGCCCCGCTGGCTCGGAGATGCGCGCACGCCCACGCACCCGGACAGAGGCCGCCGCAGCGCCCGCACCCCGCTGCGGGCAGGAGCCGCCGGGCGGGACTAGGCCAGCATCCCGCGTCGGACACCCGCCCCGCGGGCCCGCTGCCTCCCCGACACCGGTGCCGCGGCGGGGCCCGGCCGGACCCCCTCCCGCTCCCGGCCGCGAACCCTCCGCACCTGGTGCGGGTCCGCGCCGCCTCCTCAGCAGACAGGGCGGCTCCGGCGGGGGCGGCGATGCAGTGCAGGGCGGAAAGCCCAGCAGCCGGCCGCTCCTCCCGCGGCCACCATCTTCCTCCTCCTCCTCCTCCTCCTCCTGCCGCCGCCAGCACCGCCTGGGCCGGGCCCTCCCGCCGCACCGCCCTCACGCGTCAGCGCGCCCGCTCGCTCCCTCCCTCCCTCTCGCCCGTCGCCTTCCGTCGGGAGCCGGGCCCGACGGGTGTGGGCGATGCTGCCCCGCTGGCCCGGCAGGGTCGGAGGTCGGCGCGGCTCGGCTGGGCTGCTGCCGGGGGCTGGCGGCGCGGCCCCGGCCTCCCGCCGGTCACACGCCCGGCGCTCTCCGGACCGGCTGCCAGCGCCTGGGCAGCTCGGAGCCAGGGAGGCCCTGCAAAGCACTGACCTGTCCGTCTCACCTTCCCTGGGCACGGGCCCCGCAGCCTCGGTGGCCCAGGAGAGAGGAGGCTCCCACCGCCGAGGAGGAGATGTGAGGGTGGGTGTGCCAAGGCACCGCATCCGCATCGCAGCTGCGAGCGGGCCCTGGTCGTCCTCCTCACATGGGGGGAAGCTACAATGACCGAGGTGCCGTACACCGCACCAAATTGTGCATGCAGCCTGCAGGGAGGCTTACTGCTATGCTAGAAAGGACTTGGCAGTGCCTCTTTCCCAAAATACCTACGCCCGCGTTCACATACACAAACAGAGCGTTGGACCTTAGCGTGCATCTATATCCCAGCTGTAAAGTATCTCATATCTTCTCCAAGCTCCTACTCCCTGTACTTAACTGCCTCAGTGACTCCACACATGCAGAAAAAATCCTAAACTCCTCCGGATAGTGTCCTGTGTTTTATGGTATTTAAACAAAATACCAGAAGAAATACATAGTTTCTTTTTCACAGCCAGATTTTTTCCTAACCAGTTTTTAATTTTAAAAAAGGCCCGGGGACTTTAAAAAAACCTAACAACTGATGAAAAGTTGTAGTATTGGCAACTTAAATTGGTACATTTTGACAGTATTGTTAATTTACCTCTTCAGGAAACACGTTGTGTGTCGGAGTCCAGAACATCCCTTTGGCTGCTCTGGATGCCTCGAGACCCTGGCAGGGGGCTCAGGGACCTTGACAGCAAGTCAAAAACACCTGTGGCTTAGATTTTAGCCCATGGGAGAGGCTGCCAACCTTATATGAGGAATTACAAGCCAAAAGGGCTCGAGTAGTGTAATAAGGGAATTGACACAGGGTGAAAAAGTAGAATTTTGGGTTTTTTTAGAATGTAATTCAGGGATACAATATGGAGGAATCTGGCCCTAGCCTTTTCTTCCTTCTTCTTGTCCTCCATATCTCAGTGTGACAGTGACAATTTTCTATTGGTCTAGGATAGGGACACACTGTCCAACAAAGATTTTAGGTATTGGTATGGGAACTGTAAACATGGTACACATAATTTTGAGTATATAATGTGGGACATGCCTGGGGCTCAGGGCAAACTGCCATGGCTTCTGTAGGTCAGAAAGAAAATATTTTAGATAAGAAGAAATAAACAACCTTGAAAACTCAGCTTCACACCTTCCAGACGTCTTCTTTGGCTGCTGGGCTAGGGAAAAAGGACTTTCATACTGTTGGGGTCTTGCCAACCCGACAGTTGTGTTAAACATCTTTGAAGTGTTTAGGCAAACCCCACTGCAAAGTAATCTACATATAAAGGTTTCTAACTAATTACTATGATAACTTGGTGTTAGTTTGGATTTAAATTCTGTTTTCCCCCTACTAGTGGATAGAGACAATATAGTTCAGTCACTCTGTATTGCACACCTGCATGTTTAAATGCCCAATGCCAAAATGCTACAGTATTCTCCAAAGGAAGACTTCAAAAATAAGAGTATGAAAAAATATGTTGAAAATAATGAAGAAGTGAAGGAAACAAATTTATTATTTAGACAACTGCTACCAAAGTCCCTTTTTCTGTTTTTAATACATTGTAACACTTAATTTCTTTCCCTCCTATGCTAATAGTTTCTATTCATCACTGATTTTCTATCCTATTCTGGAGGAATCTAACATTTGTAGCAAAAATAAGTATGCCTGGAGGCCATGTCTACTCCCTTCTTCTTTGCTATGTCCTGTATATATGGCCCTGGAATAGCCCCAGGTTACACAATTTAAGGTGTATAGAATATGCATGACAGATTTCCAAAATTATCAATTATTGGAGAGTTTCGTTAGATAAAACACTTCACTAGCAATCAAGCTCCTTCCCCCTGTTCTTCCTCTCAAAATAATGAAGCGGTTGGTCCTGAATGGGATCTAAATTTGTCCTTCTCTAAGAGGGACGTTTGCCCAGGTGACCTCTAGGGGTCCCCTCCGACCTACGTTTTTCTGTTATATTTCTATCGTTTTAAAAGATTAACAATAGCACTCTCAATGACTGGTAAATTATATCCTAGAGAAGTTTCATGTCCTAAACGCATTTTTCTCACAGAGCTCCAATTACCGCCTGTGTTTCACAGCCCATGATGGCAGGTCTTCTAGCGCCTAAGTTGTCTGTGAACCCGAAGAGACAGACACTGCTAGAATGCAAAAGTATTAATATTGCTAATGCTGCATTAGCATTGACCTTCAGGCTCTTGTTTTCATTATCATCATTATTTAGTGAAATTTCAATCTAGAAAATTAAAACCAACTGAAAAACCAGTAGGGAAAGCACCAAGACTAATCTGTAAGATTTATAAAATCAAGTAGCGCTGCAGATGAATCAATACTGTCTGCTGGATATTAAATTATAAACTTCTGAGGGTGACAGCTTTGTAAGTAGCTGTGGTAATCAGTGACAAATACGTACCAGCCAGCTTCTGGCATATTCAGACAATCTTGGTAGGTAAGAAGCGCTCTTTACACTGAACCCATTTTTTTCATTGTATGATGAGGGTCACGGGGAGGGGAGGGAGAAGGAAGGGGGGTGTTGCTGTTTATATATCCATTAGCCTAGATAACAGCTTTGGCCCCGGCAGCTCAGACACATTTTTCCTATTAGCCTACATCAGCCTACTAATCTAGTCAGCTTCTATGTGTTTTCAGGAACTGGACATTGCAATGATCTTAGCTTTGTGTGACATTATTTTCAGGTTTGGGCCAAACGCAAAACAGCTCTCACAGGCCAAAATAACAGTGCAAGCTTGACATTTTTAAGGTCAGATAGCTCAAGACCCAGAAGGTCTGGAAATGAATGCTTTCTACTGTCTGAAAGCTTAGGATTACAGCTTTCATCTCTCAAAATGCACTAATCACTGGCTGTAGTGGTGTGAGCATTACCTGTTGCTAGAAGAGAGTAGGCTGTTTCAGGGGCTCTTGCTGGTACTGAAATAGGTCGGTTTCAGAAATCAAAATGTTTTCAAATTCTGGTACTGGATCAATGAACTAAAGGAAGGCAGTTTTATGAATAGTATCTTCCAGACTCAAACATCTTATCTTCTTTACTAGCTTCTTGGTCTGAAATATCTAAGTCAATAGCATGGAATCAGATCTATGGTTTTCAAGCATAAAAATCCAATTTTGTCAACTATTCTGACTTCCCATATAAAATTTCACTGTGCCTTCATCCAATCTGTCTGTAACTCCTTAGCAGCATAAGAAACACTTAGGTTCCACAGGCAGTGATTTTCTATGTCAGGGAATGATACCTTAACATAACGTCCAAGCACTCCCGCATGCACAAGGAGGATGCTCTTCTTTGTCACTTAGAGAGGTGTAGTCTTGAAGGTAGTATTGGAAGAAATCAAACACTTTATTCTGTAAATGCTACTTCTGTCTTATCTTTGATTATATTTTATAATCACTGATTCAGAAAATAAAAAGTTGAGATAAAAAGAAGTACAGTATCTTGCAAACTAGTTACCGTATGTATCTACCAGACGTAGGAAGGCTCAACTTCACAGACATAGCCAGACTCACAGAAGCCATAAAGTAACTTTTATCCTTCACAAAGGATATCAGCCTTCAGGTTTCTAGACAAGCAGGTCTCTCGTGCTCTGTGGTTACTTTCCTTTGGTGTGGTGAGCCCATATTACTTTCTGTGTACATTCAGTAGGTTTCTCATACCCTCCTTTGTCCTCCAAGTTCAAAAGATAAATTTTATCTTTCTGCTTCTCTTATGGAAACCCCTAATCAGAGAGGAATGGAGATAGGCATCTTCCCTTCTCTCCCCTCAATGTCCAGACTCATCAACAGGTTGTTCCAGTGCTACTTTCTGTTCCAATGCGATCTGACAGTTTAACCTGTAAGCTCATAAGTTTGCAGTGGTTAGTTCTGCTAGTAGGGATAGCAAAGAATTTACATTTTCCCAGTTCATTTTCATATTCCTAATTATGACTCAGTGCAGCCAACTTTGACTTGCTGTGTATCAATAAGCATTTAAGTCTGCATCCCTATTTTTAATCCAGTGGATCCACTTAATTAATGCACGTATGTTCTCTTCATCAGTTGAAGACCAACTGCTGACTGAGACAACCCAAAGTCCTAGACAGAAGGGGATTTCATGTTGGTCCCTCTCCATCCTCATTACAGTCACTTAGAAACTACTTCTCAGCTCTGCCACCCTCTCCTCTAATTACTCAGTTCATGTAGTACTTGCAGTTTTCCCTTTTTGTTGTAGCACTATCTTACAGGGAAAACTGCAACTACTGCTCGAATCTCATGAGCAGATGGAAAGTGAATTTTAATTTCTGTATTAATTCAATTCAAGCACTACCCAACTGAATAGTCTGTGTTTCATAGGACTGTAGGAAGCAATATTCATTTGAGGACTTTTTGAAAGCTTTTACTTTTCCAGTCAATGTGAAAAAGCTTCAGAAAGTAAAGAATAAAGCTATCATGGAATTAAAAACTATACTGAAGCAAGGTTTTCAGTTTTCCTGGAAACAAACCTGTTTGTGCAAGGGTATGTGAAGGGAGAGAGTCTCTTCTCCCTTATAGGTATCTGATCAAGGACCTTTCAATACCAAAGGGCATAACAAATAAAGGGGAAGCCACAAACACAGCACAGAGACACAAACCCAACAGGTGAACTAACAGAGGCAAAGACAAGAAAAAACCCTAATTGACAGGTTATTAAAAAACCACAGGCAAACTGGAAAATTTGCAACTGATGAGGATGCAAACCTAAGGGTCTGGGGTGTCCAAGGCAATTGGTGTACCTGTGCAGACACATGAAGGATTAGCAGGAGTGGGGGATGGGGAGGTAGTGGACAGTGGTAGACAGCAAGGAGTACAAAAGGGACCAGTTACTCATAAAACACAGCCAGACAGCACCTTGTAAAGATAGCAGTTATGCACCAAGAGATCCTTCTTCCCCTTTTCCTAAGAAAAAGCCATATTGTCCTTCAGTAGCGAAAACACCCCAATGAGGAAAGAAATTACTATCAACATATTATCAGTGGCTACTAAATTTTCATAGTTTCACCAACTTGTTTGAAGTGTTGAGAAATCTCACTGGCTTAAAGCAGTCAAGTCCCATAGAGATAAAGATGCATACCCAGACATGCTAACCTGGTGTGACACTAGAGAACTCAGACACCTTTTAGTTTTTCTTTGCTTCATGCCTGCATGTATTAAAAGATGTAAGTTTTTAGTTCTAGAGTGGATGATGATAATGCTGAAACTGATCTTTCTCTTCCTATCTTCTGTTTGACTCCACTTGGTAATCACTAACTGCCATCACTAATGTAATCACTAAGTGCAACTTCCATTATGTCACTTTTCTTAATCAGACAGATGTGTGAGGCAGATTAATATTTCTGTTTAAACAAGCAACCTCATATAGTGAAAGAACGCAAGACCTTTAAAACTTCACAGGTTTCTCAGCTAAAAATCTTTGTTATCCTCATCTTTTGAGCTATAACACAATAGCAAAGGGTACCTCAGCATAAAACAAATATATACTAGAGGTTATGCCAGAGTTGAGAATATATTCAAGATTTTAAAAAAAACCAAAAAAACTGTCTCATATTAAATAGAAAACTTCCCACTTCCCTTGTGAACACTCCACTTCAGAATCTGAAGAACACTTGTCCTTTGTACTGGTTTTGCATGACCTGGTTTTTGGTAGCAGAGGGGACACAAAGATGGCTCCCATGAGAAGCTGCTGGAAGCTTCCACCATGTTCAGCAGTGCCAATCCCGGATGGCTCTGACAATGGACATGCTGTTAGCCAAAACTGGGCCAATGAGAGAAGTTGGTAACACCTCTGTGATTACATATTTAAGAAGAAAATCAAAACCAAGTGCACACAGTATTACTTCTAGTCAGAGAAGAGGAGGAGTGAAAGCATGTGAGGGAAACAACATGGAGACACCAAGGTCAGTGTAGAAGGAGGGGCAGGAGATGCTCCAGGCTCCAGAGCTGAGATTCCTCTGCAGGCTGCGGTGAGACCATGGTGAAGCAGCTGTGCCCCTGCAGCCCCTGGGGATCCATGGGGAATGCAGAAATCCACCCACAGCTCATGCGGATCCATGCCTGCAGCCTCTCCGCTGCTCAGCTGTAGCAGGGGAGGGTGAGCAAGTGACTCTTGTGGGTGCCTGGTGTTGTGCCAGTGTCAAATCATGACACCCTCCAAAGGCTGTCACCTTCCCCCAGGAACTGCTTTCCTAGCTTGTCAGACATAGCTCATGGAGGTAATAGCAAGACTTAGACAAAAATCAAAAAGAACTGCTTCTGTTGTGCTTTTTCCCATGCTGTGCCCCACAAATTTACCCACTCTCTACTGATACTTCTTGACATAACATTTCCACTTTTCTTTTTTTACCTCTTTACCAGACACTGCAGAAAAAAGTAGTTCTCCAAGTGCTTCAAATGTTTGGTTACAGAGGAAGTGGTGAATCCATGGTCTGACTTTAGAGGTGTAGAAGACCAAGAAGACTACAGAGTTAACAGCCAGATACTCCACATTTCCAGAAAAGCAGACACCAGCTTCTGGTATCCAGCAGTGGAGTTCCAAAGGGGTAGTTCTAAAGGGGGATTGGTAGCTCTGGAAGATTTAGACTTACTGGAACTAGAAAACAATAGAAGACTTGAAGCCCTGTGTCAGAGAACAAATAATTATTACAAAGTGCAAGCAGAAGAGAATGACCATGCAGACATATTTTTAACCTCTTTTCCTGCATAACTGAACAAGATACCAAAATGACAAGACAATCCTAGGAACCCTTAAGTAAATTTGAGAAATACTGGACCTACGGTTCCAGTCACACTATACAATATACATAAAATACAAAACCCTCAAAGAGTTTTTTCATATGCCATTACATTGAAATATCCCAGTGTCACTGCTTAATAAAAACCCAATCCTGACTACATGCTCTGATCGTTCAATGTTATTTTATATTGATATTTAGTCATTAAATACATTATTTAAATGAACCTTGGAATTATTTGGATTACAGCTGGAATTAAAGCTCTTTATAGAGCTACTGATTGCCTTGAAATACAAGGACTGGAAGCAAATTTACTGCAGCATTCACTCAAGTCTATGAAAGAGATCTAAACATCTAAGTCCGTTCCGCCAAAAAATCAACAATGTTTCGTAAATGAAAGCACAGAACTATACATAAAGTAGAATACTAGTTGAAGAGTTTAACTGCAGATCGACACTATGGATCCAGCTATTAATGTATTTGTATGTGCATAATTAGGAAGTTTACAAAAATAATGAGCATACCTCAAGTACCTTTTCATCCAGTTCAGATCAGGGGTCAGATTAGGGAGGGTTGTTCTTCAGATAGTCTTATAAAATTTATACAACAGAATTTATGTTCTAAAGGCAGTCAACTGGAATCAAAGTACAATGTACAGTAGTACTTCTATATATAATCTACCTTTAATATGAATCAAAGGAGGAATATTTTCTTAACCCAAGAGGTCAATTACCTGCTTTTAAATATCTGTGAAATGCTTTCCCTTCAACTGTAACAGTATAGGAATTTATGAAACCTGGAAAGACTGGCACAAGCTCTTCTGGTTGCTTCCAGATATTAGAAGAGGCAAGCACATCATAGAACATCACACTGAAATTTTAAAAAGTTAGAGAAACATAAGCAGCAATCAAATCAGCTGTCCAAGTTCTGCAATTCTAAACAGTATAGGCAAGAGTCTGTTGCCAGAAAGAAGTACCTTATAAAGAACTAACTCCTGTTCATCTCTATCCTTTTAGAAATTAATCTTGAACAAAGACCTAGGAAAGCTTTTGAAAAAGGCCTAAGTGTCAGTGTTCAAAAGAACCAAAAGTAAGTCTGCTTATCTTCACCTAATTCACAAGAGAAGATGAACCTCCTGTCAAAAGAAGCTTATCACCAAAGAGCTCAGCAGTAATTGTGTTTGTTGCACAGTGAACAAAAATGGAGTTCAGTGTTGCCAGAAAATAAAGTTTGTTTAGGAGATTAAAAGTTTATTTATAAACTGCCAACATTTAACAAAAATTATATTACACTATTTTCCATTTTCTACAGAAATACAATAACTTACAGCGGTGATTAGTCCATTTTGTCACTAATACATATAAAAACAAATCTGCTGATAAATAAGTGAAAAAAATCTGTTTACCAACCACCACCACTAAATCTGTACCTGTAAATTTTGGAAGACATCTGCATAGAATAGTTAGAACTGTAAGGGTGCTCTTTTTTATTTTGTAAGTAATTTTGCATTAGGATATGCATAAATTTAATTAACATGCAATACAAAATATTTGAGATAAACAAGGTAAACCTCAGCGTGCATAACTGGAAAACAGTGCTACGATGCCCTTTTATGTTTCTAACTAGACATCAGGAAAATGCATGTTTTATATGGTGGAATTTCAAATACCCTTTACAGCAAAACCAGATGTATAACCATGAAAATCTATACTTGGCCAGGCTTCACTGAAGGAGGACTAAAGGCATGGTGGAAGTCATCTAGTACTAGGTAACAACAAATAATTGCAGAACATCTCAAATCAACATTATGTAGATGCATTTTACAAAGGAGATTTGCTGTTAAGGTAGTGATAAGCATTTGTGGAGATGGAAGGGTGACAAATGTGCAGTTTATTGTTGATCATAAATGCAGACAGACAACACGCCTGGAGAACAGCAACACTCAGAGCATCCACTCTTTATTAAGACATTCCTGTTCAATATTGCATCCGTTATCACACAGCACTCAGAACCTCACCAGTCATCCCTAAATATCTTGCACAAACCTTGAGCACTGGTATCAATTTGCTACTGATATGCAATACTTCCAAAACTAAAGTGTTATCCTGGTTTGCACACAGGCATATTATGTGAAACTTTTTGCCACTAGAAAAGATGAAAAATCATGAAAGCAGGGGAGAGAATGGGGAGTTTTGAGCTGGGGCAGGAGGTGGAGGAAAGAGGGAGAAGGAGAGGAGAGAATAGAGGGGGGAAAAAAACAGAGGGAAAAAGGAAGCTTCCTTATCTACTGATACCCTGTAGTACCCCTAGTTTTTCTCTAGCTGCTCTTTTAAACCTCCAACATTCCATAACCTTAATGGCTCCTTTTCCACAGTGCTAATGACTATACACTATACTAACTGTTGTTTTTTTTTTTCTTTTAATTGAAGCCATAAATACAACCGTTTGTGAAAAACAAGTCCCTTACAATTTATCACACTAAATATGTCATGGCTATCAAGTGGAAGCTGATAATTCTCTCCACAGCATGGCCTGATCTGAAGTCAGTGAAGTTGGTGGGAATTTTGAAACTCATTTCAATAGATGTAAAAATAAAGCATTCAGATCACAAACAAATAACCAGATCCTGCAAATTACTTCTATACAAGGACCCTAGTGGGTTTACTTGTGGGTTTTTACTTGCTCCTTACTGAACTAATGAACACACAAATTAAGTAAGCCAAGATTGCTCATATTGACTACAGTCTTCCTTACCTATCTTTCTACCTAGCAGCTAGTAAGAGAAAATGGGAAAAAAAAAAAAAAAAGAAGACAAAGTATATGAGAGAAGATTTTTTAAGCTTTGCATTTAGGATAATAAACAATACTTTCAGTGACACCCTGTGATTTCAGGTGCACATTTTCCAATACTTGGAATGAATCACATTGTCTAAGAGGAAAGAGGAAAGGTGCTAGCATTTTCAGGAAAATTGCTTCCTTTAATGAAAGCTCTCAAATCCAGTAATTCAAAATCAGAAGATACTCAAAATTAAGAGTAATTATGAGACTATTTTATGTGATTTATTTTTACAAAAAGAACATGAGAAAAATACTGAAAACAAAGTACCAAAAAGACTACTTGTTGTTTGTTTTTAAATACCAGTTTAAGTCACTAGTTATACTTTTCTCAGTCTCCTGTGATGCTAAAGCACTCATCCAAAACAAGCCTGACCATTTCCTTTCCTTTGTGAAAAGTATCCCCTGGGTATTGACTGAGGACCCCCAAATTTTCCCAGCTTGCAAGACCTTATAAACTCTTTCACAGTCTCAAATACTCTCTACAAGCACTTGGAGTAAACACCATCACTAGTTGGCATTTGTCCAACTATAATGATAATCAGGCAGATTAAGACAGAGAGGGGAAGCAATAGATCTCACTGCTTTCAGCAGACAACCTGGCACTGACCCTGCTAGACTCAGAACAGGTCATCCATAGAGAGTGTGTCAGCAGATAGCCAAATGTGAATGATTTTTGCAAAGTTCACAGGACATAATTACAGTTCCGCCATCCATCCATTCACACATACATGCAGACTTATTGTGGGAGAATAAATATAGATAATTTATTCACAGATAAATTCCCTACTGATTACCAAAAAAAAAAAAAAATACAATAATCCCCATCTGACAGGAATGCATCCTATGACAAAATAAGACCAGTGAAAAACAAACTTAATGCTTTACATTCACTATCCTGTAGAACACTGGTCATTTAGCAGATTACTCTTCAGTGTCTTACTGTCCTGTCATATTTTTAGTCTTTGTGCTACAAAATTTATTATTTATCTACATAAAATTTACAATGGTCACAACTGTGCATCTGAGAAATTTTCATAGAAAAAATATTGCAAAATATTATGTTCAAAACTAGTTTTATATCCCCCTAATAAGAAAGCTATGAGAATTAAATATTTTTGCACAAATCTTGATAAAATAAACATTTCCCTACATATAACAGTACTTTGATGAACTCAATGATGTTATAAAATTAGAGATTATTGGCTCACTTGAACACTGTAGTGCTGTCACTACCTTGGATCTTAATGCTACTTCAAAACATTTAAGACATCTATTATTTTGATTATATTAAAGTAATGAGATTATATGAAGTTAAGTGTGTTCCCAAGTACAGCTTTCAGTTTTTAATTGTAGCTACTTCAAAAAAGAAAAACTGATACAAAAGGGAATGAACACAGTAGGTACATTTCGCTTTCTAAAAACAAATTCTGGTACCTCATATCATTTATGTGATTTTTTTTTTTAAACAGCAGATTTAAAAAACCACATTCCTTTTATCTACTCATTACATGAAGCCATTCAGTAAATCTTACTGTATTAATGATGTACCAGTTTCATAACTTTATTCACAATGAACAGACAGGTGTACCTCATCCAAGAAAAGCTCTTTGTTTAACCATAATTATATTCCATTCAGAAAATGTCTCATGAAGAAAATATGCACCTCACTGTGGGTTCTCCCCAACTCTGTCTATACAGTAGGATGTACAGCAGGTTCCAGATGGTGCAGATAAAGACATTAAACAAACCAGACTTCAGTTAAGAATTCTGTTTTCCAGAATAACTCTGTTGCATGTAAGCGTTTGACAGCCATCAAAAAAAATTTAGCATGCAGAATCCTAACAAAAGGTTTTTAAATATTGAATCTAAGACCTATGGTGCATCAACACTGATGCTGTAAAAAGCTTCCCCATCATTACAACATACTTTGAGATACTAACTACTTTACTGAATATGAATACTACTAGGAAACTCAGAGAATAAATCCAACAACTGTCAGGAGGTTCCTGCAAGACTGCAACAGCAATTCAACACAATAACAGTATGAAGCAGATGAGATGGTGAGGTCTATTATACATTACTGGGTACACTGTTGGCATGTGGGTAGATTATAAAATACTAAAATACTATGCTAGACAAAAAAAAAAGTAATTAAAAGCCAGTTACATGTTTAGCTTTTTTTCCTTTTTGATCAATAATTATAAACTGTAAAAATGTGCCCTAATTCACTATAATAGACTATGCCCTGAGAAGTAACATTATACATTAAGCAAAAGCCACTAGGAAGTGTTAGGTCTGCCGTTCAAAAGTGTAATATATGGAATTCCCTGGAAGCATATTTCCTCCATTTTTCAGCAACAGAGTTGTTTCTTCAGAGGAAAAGACAAATGAAAATTTATCTTAGTTCTAGTTTTTCTAGCTTTAACTACAATATTTTTTCTCCATTCTCCTTCAAATTCTCCCTGGAAAACTTAATAGATTAATTGATAAAGCTCTTGCTTTTCACATCTAAAAGAGGATATAGGCTTAGCATGAGGTTCTGAAATAATTGAGCCTGATGAACTCCACTTATGGCCATCAGTCAAAATATTTTTTGGGAGGTAGTCAGTTACTCAAACACAAAATTAGGCCACCTCACCAATGATTTGCTACATTCTTTTTTGCTGGTTGGAAGAATAGAGAAGAGGCTGAGAAGAAACATACCTCTGTGTACACAGGGAAAATTATCATAAACAGGGACACTGAACTTCCTTTGAAACTAACTTGAATATTAAGTGCATTTGAGAATTGGTGAGTTACATCCTATTCTTTGTATCTGACACTGATAAAATAGTAAGATCTATTTACACATATCTTTCATCACCCAGTGAGTGCAAAGATGCATTTTGAAGTGACATCTACATTTCAGTGTCAGTTCACTGCTTTTTCCAAAATTGTTCTACGAGATACAATTCAGCAGTTGTGGGCTTTTCTCCCCATTTTCTAAGTGCAATGGTTCACCTCCTACTGGATTTTAAAAAATCCCCAAAAAGCATTCTTCCCTTACAGAAGGCAAAACAAAACTAAGCAAACAACAACTTGTCCAAAAATTTAATCATCAAATCTCTAAATTATTATCTCTTAAATTATTCTCTGGTACTCACATTTTGCTTAGTGTATTATATGTTCTTGAAAAAAGTATGCTTTTTGAGTCTGGTTATGCAGACAAACTTTTCCAAAACCCTTTCTTTCTGTTCATCAGTATTACACAGTACTGTTTTAAAAATTCATTAACTATCTACTTAGGAAAAAAAATCACTCCCATCCATAAAGTCTAGCTACACATTCTAACTAAGCAGCACTAGAATAAAACTGGAAATGCCAGAAATTTTCATTATAAGACAAAAATCTAAGCTTTCTCACTGTATTATCATTTTGCTTATTTGTCTTAAAGCAAATTACATATAAGGTAATTAATCAAATAGTATAAGCTGACAAGTTACTTTATCCCCTATTTAAATGATACATGGATTTTGTTGTATAAAGAATATGTAAGCAGGCAATAAAACACAAATAAACAGACATGAGTTCATTAAGAATATTAATCAGAGCAGCTATAACAATGTGTTCCAATGACTTCATACAAGTTTGTTATTGTAGCTGTCTTTAATGCTGCATGTTTCTCCAATGACTGTAACGCACAAAACAAACAAAATGCCAGTGAAATAACAGTTACTGTATTTAGCAGCTGAGATTTACCACTTTAAAATGTGGTTCCTTCTATTCCAAATTCTGTAGTTTCAAATTACATTTGTTCCTCGAAACCCTTTGTTTCTAGCACAAAAAAAGTTTCTACAAAGACTAATCCAGTGAACAAAAAGAATCAATTCAAATGACACATATTACAGCAGAAGACAAAATTATGAAAGATCCTGACCTTTACATTAAGATGTTTAAAGACGTACAAAGTTTGATTTTATATTTGAAGAAACTTCAGAGAGTGAGAGCCTTGAATTCTGCAGCTTTGGCTGGACTTTTTCTCTGCAGGAATGTTCACTGACTAAATTATTAGTCTCAGATCTCTGAAACACAAAACAGCTGAAATGATTTATGTAAAGTAGCTGTGCTCAGTACATTAACTACCAATGGCCTAAAGCCACTTTCTTTTTTTCAAGCAGTGCCCAAACGGGACTCTGCAGTAACACCAAGTGGTCAGACAGGCATGCTGCAAAGATCATAGTTCCAGAACTTCGCATCAGTTTTGAGCTTAATGCAGTATGTTAGAAGTACCTCTTCAATCAATTCATGCATGAGGCTTCAGGACATTGACAGTTCAAAGCAATTTAGATATTATTTTCCTTCTTAATATCATTTATATAGTTACCGTTAAAAAATTAAAGCTCAAATTTAACAACTTACTGTTTGCATTTCCTTCAAACAGAAAGATATTACTTGTTTCAATTTCACTGTTTAGTTTTCAGGTCTGCAAACACTTCTAAATGTAACTATTCTAACTGGATTTAAAAAATAGAGTGTAGGGGAATATTTCCATGAGGTGCAGACTTCAAAACCCCACACTTATGAGTTATACTACAGCCGTCAGTGTTTTACAAAAGCAGTAAGAATATCAGCACCATCTCTAATCAGAGTTCTCAGAACATTTTCCAAGTACTAAAATTCAATGCAACTCTATTCAGTTACATAGGACCAAATCTTGTCATCCTACAAGAATGCATCACTTGTGCTGACATGAATAGGAACTATACACATGTATATGAGGGCACCCGCTTAAATGTTTATGATGCCAAGTTCAAAAATACAGAACTTCCACAATACAGCTCTGAGAATGCTAACTAAGACTCCAGATTATAGTCTGAAGAAGTTTCAAGTCAGATTCTAATAACAGTATTTTCTTCTGAAAGCGTCAGTCTTTCCAGTGCAAGAAGAGAGAATCTCTTCCCTTCCACAGGTCAAGAAATGTTTCCTATCATGCTCCCACTTCAAAGATTGCTCCTATCACTACTATTTTTCTCATAAACAGGTAAATTTTGCCAAGGTAAACAGAACACACAAATACATTACTAAGTAATCTATGACCAAGAACCTGACCTTTAGTCCACTGCCCCTTGACTTCACACTTTCCAGGTTCATGAGTCATTAATGGGATACTGTTAATCAAGCTGACCCAGGCTCCTACACATACTTTAATGTATCATCCACATTCACTAAACATCAGGTCTCTTGGGATGTGTAAAAGTTCTTGCTCAAGTTAAGATCTTAAGTTCAGACTCCTATTTGTACTTGAACCCACCCATTTGTCAGTGACCACTGAAACAACATCTTATGACAAAATCATGCTCTCAAGCCATTCCCCCATCTCCTTCAGACAACAATTATGTTCTTCTGCAACTAAAACCATCAACCAAAACACCACAGCATCTCATAGCACCTCAAATCTAATGACCATGTAATACATCTATACCTATGGAGAGGCAGGTGTGGATGCCCTCTGAAATAAACCTTTGACATGGAGATGCTCAAGCCTAGAACAGTCTTATCTGTGTACTGTAAACAGAATAGTGTACATTTAGAAATGTCATTTTTAGCTACTTTGTGCCCGAAATGGATCATGAACATACTTTCAAAGACTGGAGGTGGTTTGTTTTCATTTTGAAATGCAAGAGTAAACTCCATTCATCTAACTACTAAGAAGTAGTAGGAACTTCACATTTTGAGAGCTTTTTTGATTCAAAGTGACACCTTTTGAGCAGGCTACCTGTGTTTTTCCTCCCTCATTGTTTCTGCCCAACAGAAACAGTATCTTGAAACTTATGGTCAAGAGGCATTTGGGACAGAAGATAAATAAAGCAATTATGGCAAGGACACTAACTTGAAAATCTAATTTCCCCCCAGAAAACAGTCTGCTTTTAAAAGAGGCAATGTTGCCATTGTATAGACTTCTACAGTTGTAGAATGTTTTCCCTGGGTTTGTGTACCAGCGCAATTCTACTAGTGTAAAAAATCCCTTTTACAGACAAATTCTAAGGAAATGACAAAATACACCATTCATAATTGATTTCAAATTCCCTTAAAATTTACAGTTATGTAAACAGAGATATATGGTTGGAGTAGAGCTCTTCTTTAAGAGTAAAAATGGAAAAAAATCCAAAACAACAAAGACTGAAGCTCTTCAAAAAACAGAAGGGAAGGGTTAGCTCCCTCCTCACTGTCACTGTTTTTATTAACTGTATAGTCTCAATCATCAGTTGGAAGAGCTACTTTTTACTCCATCCAATATTGGACTTGTAGGGTCTTGATTACGTACAAGTTACCAATGTGTGATTTGGTAGGGTGAGAATCTGTAGTGTAAAAAAGACATTCAGAAATGTGTATCAAGTGTGATTGAATCTGGATTGTTGAGATAAAATAAATAAATAAACACCAAGTAAGAAATGAAGGTAGCCTGTTTTAAGAAAACTATTCGCAAATACAGCTCTGACTGTGGGTAAATATGTGTTTGAACTATTTTCTGCCACATTTTCCTGTATCTGCTTTTAAAGATTTCAACATTATAGACCTTCCTATGAAGCTAACATGACAATTAATAAGCAAACAAAAACCAAGTTAAAACAGTAAAAGCCATCACAGCTCCAAAACTGGTACTGAAGCCTTCAGAAAGGAACACAGTATTCTGGTGTTCTACCAAAGACTGCTCTACAAAAATAATAGCACTCACCAAATAGTCTGGATCCAATAAGGTATTACCATGATGCCATACAGAAACAAACTGGCAACAAGTTTAGCTGATACTGATAGATTCTCCCATTTTTTCAGACACTCTGTTTCACAAGCATTTCAAACTTTTTTTCTTTTACCTCTTTTTTTTTTAAAGTCAAATGATTCAGAGTCCACCTTAATGCAGAAGGTTAAAAAAAAAAGAAAATGTCATGGTAGGAAGCTGGTAAGAGTGACTTCTTTGAGAAATTAAGTAACAAAATGCATTTGCTTAATAAAAATGTATGCCAGTTCTTTAGTAAAGTGACAGATGTCTACTCTGAAATTTAGCTTTAGGACTGACCATCAAAAGAGAGAGAAACACAGAGCTAGCTAACACTTTCAACCAAGACATGCATTTGTGTCTGAAAAGAGAATATTGCACTAAGAGAAGAACCCTCAAAGCTTTCAACGTTTCCTTCACTGACCTAAAAATGTAACTAACCATTTCCTATAAGCAGTAGCAAACCTGGCTTGGTCCACATCCCTACAAGTTGATAATACTTTATCAACAAACCGGTATTCCATTTCTGGACCAAGAGGGTCCTGCACAGGAGCACGCTTCAGGCGTTTTGTTTCTTGGGTATAACCTTGTTTGCTGCTGGATTCATTCAAACCATCAACATCCATAGCTTGTGCCATGTGACCTGTTGCAGGACTGTGGTGGGAATTATTCAGACTTTCATCACTGCTGTCCACAGATACCGCTGTACTCACGAGAGGAAGTTTGTTGCTTAAATGCTGCTGAAGGTAGAATACACACCTTCTTCAAAGGAAAAGAAAAGAAGAAAAATAAAATAAAGTCATGCACTGAAAATAACCTGCTGTTGCTGCTGAACTGTTTCAATTCATTTGCCATCCCACCAGATTTCCCTCACAGACACAAAATCTGCTGTCTCTGCACACTGGACTAGAAAGGGCTCCATGTCACTTTGGCAAATCTCCTGTTACCTAGTCAGGAACCTGCACCCAGCTAGTAAAGCAAACACTTTCTGCACCCAATCTTCTGTCGACATTCTGTTCATTTTTTGTTGTTTAAACATTCAAAGTATGAGGAGGCTCATTACTAGCATCTTGTGTCTCTTGCACAAATTATAGAGACAAGCGGAGCTTACACTGCAAGATATTTAAGCCAAATCAAATTTCCCACAAAATAGCTCTGATTATGCTCTTGAATATTTTCCAAAGACTTAATACATAGTAGCTTAAAAATCTTTTATTGAGTGCTACTTCCTAAAACCAGAACAATTTGTTTGGAAATGCCATGTGAAGAATCATCCACAAATCAGAAGGAAACTCTTTTGACCAAGTCCTCTTACCTATGACACCACAAGGTTTCATGCCCTGGGTAATTATCAATCAGTTCACTGCAGAGTTCCATCTCTTCATCTAAATGGTGGGGAAGATCCACGCTTTGCTCCTCTGCACAGGCAGCTTCTGTCCCTGCACTCTCTTCCTCCTTCTGAAGGCTAGAGTTTTGTTCATTTACCACTTGATTTTGTACCAGTATGTTTTTGTCAGTCATCGTTCTGCATATCAAGGAATTGAGTAAGAACTGGCGGTAATGAAATCCACTATGGTCCGAGACATGCATGGATACCCAATATTTAGTGGATGAAAGTTCATCGAGGAGAACCTGAAACAAAATGCAGAGACAGTTATCAACCAGTATAAAGGAGGAACTTACCACTACTGCTTTTGTATTAAGGTAACCTCTTCTTTGGGGATTTCAGCCACTGTGGTAATGGTTTAAGAATACACAGAAAAAGAACTATTACTGAGCCTTTTCTACTATGTGCTGAAAACCATCTTGGCAACCCTGCAGAAAACAAATAAAAACTTCTTCCAAACTGTGAAAAGGCAGGTTTTTCAGAAACCAACCCACAACCTGAGCGGAGAAAAAAACCCAAACCACTTCTGATATGAAATAAGCAGTGGTTTAAGAACCTCAAAATGGTTAGCAATAAATACTATTTAGAGGAGGCACAAACTACACTGTTATTAGCTTTAAGAATTTTACTTTCTACCCAGTGGATTGAGGGTGTCAGAAGGTAGGTGAGTTGCTTAAAAGGAAAAAAACCCAAACTTAATTTGCACCTTGATTTTCCATGAGAGAATGTCAACCATAACATTATGTTTAAAGTCCTAGAACCAGTGAAATATAAAAGTACTTGTCCATAATCAGGTTGCTTGATTTTACTACTGAAGAATCCCTAGAAAGGCTTTCACACCAACTCTGGTATATACTTAAATTGCCAACTGTAGCTCTGTTTTTAACACTTCTGGCTCCTGCAAATTGTCTCTTAATTCTGAGTGCTTTTAAACTTTCAAAATTAATTTTTGGAGAGAAATGCAAGTTTGGCTCCCAGACAAAGCTTTTACTATGCTTTGCTTTCTCTGTTAGAGCCACTGGTTTCATTTTTTTCAAAGGCCTTAACCTCCTTCCTCACACTGCTTCTCCTCCAGAGCTTAAACTATCCAAAGAGATCAAAATTACCCTTTTCATTTACTTCTAAAGACTTTTGGAAGTAATCTTAATAATCTTATGGTATACTCTTGCTTTTAACCTCTTCTCCTAATCTACCTACATCACTTAACAGGACCAGCTGATGCAAAACAACTTTCATAGGTAGAAGTCTTTCTTTCAGATACTGCAGCACAAAAGCCACAGCCTGCCACAAAGAAAACCATGGAAACACACAAGGCTAGCTATACAGCTTTTTTGAGGGCATCTGTTCTAAAAGAAATTGGAGAAAATACAAGGAAAACAGTGCCTTCCACCCTAGATAGTCATCATGTTTTTCTAAATCTTGCCAAAAGATACCAGCATCACCTTCTTTCAGAGATCAGCAAACTGAAGAGCAGTATTAAATAACAGTCCCCACACAGGGTTCTCAAGGGGGCTAAAACTCCATGTCCAGATCTGCACATTAAACCGTAATATCAGATTTTCCTTTCTTCATAGAATTTAGTATTTTAAACTTTTGAACTTCAAAATTTATAAGTCTATTAAGAACAACATAAGGCTCAGAAAAATCAGATCAGCCTTTATTCAGCTGTGATTGATACTACACACATTTATGCTCAACTGAGACTTCGGAAGAATCCAGTTCATTTATCTGAAATATTTATAAGCTACATATTTACAGAGGAACATCTTAATTACACATTTTAACTCCCTGTACAAAGGGAACAAAATTATTCCCAGCATCACTCCTTACCTGAACCAGAACACCTCTTTTAAAACAGCAACACAGAAGATTGCCATGAAAACTTCTTCATATCTACAAAAAACAGCCTTGTACCTAGGAACCTCAGAGTACCAGTGGAAGATGCTTCTAACAACTGGAAGTAAAAGAAAAAGCCAGCTAATGTCTGAATTCCAAGAGGTTCCTTCTTACAAAGCCAGCTTGCTTCCTCCATTTCCATCTCTATCAGTACAAGGCCTTTGCCAGTGTTCTGTGAAGAAAGAGGAAACTATATGAAAATACCTCCTTCCCCACTCTTGACAACCTCTTTTCTACCTCTGCTGGTGAGCTGACTACCATGGAACTGGCAGCCTCTCCCAGAACATTACATGTGTGCTCAGTGACCTTTGTCTCAACCCCTGGGTCTGCATTCCCTTTTACACCCTCCCTGACCATGTGCTTGCTTGTTTTAGCACGCTTTTCCAGCCGTAAACTAAAGACTTCCTCCCTGGTCTGGGACACTGAGAAAATGAAAAGGAACTGGGGAAACAAACTTTTAAGGATAACCAAATAAATATAGCACTCATAGCAACTAGAACTTTTAAAGACCCTGCAATCTAAGAAAAAGCTAAGGCATTGCTGGGGATGGCTACAAGAAAAACTACTTTGTGTCTCATGAACATGTTGTCTTCTGGGCATCACAGAAGTGTTGCCTCATGACAATTACCCCTCTACTTGCTTGCTTGCTTGTTTTACTGTAGGGTCTGATCAGTCAATCTCCATCCTTTAATTATGAAATTAAGTATTCCAATCTAAAGAAAACAAAAAAGTTTGTCAATCCTTGCTGAACTACAACCTATTCTATCTGCATGACTTCACTGAAGCAACATCGTGTGTATGAATTTAAAGAATATACCCCTACTACTCTCCTACCCCAGTTCTCTAACTAATTATGCACCCACCTTTTAGTAGGTATCTGAAACTCATGATCTAACCCCACTAACTAACTGTACAGTCATGTGAGAAAGCTGAAATCGGGCTTTCCATGGCAAGAACTCCAATACCAAAATTATTAGATTAGTTTCAAACAATCTATTCTTGACAAATTCTTGATTTATGTTAAAGAACACTTTTAAACACTACATAAACTTGCTAATGTCATTCAAATTCTGCAGCTAGAACAAACTGAAATTTCTATATTGAAAGAAGATAATGTTTTTGACTGTCTAGTGTAAGAAAGAAGAAACATCTAGAGCCTTTTTAGTACATTTTCCTACTGGGTCAAAAGTTTCTTCTCTAGCATTTTAAATCTTTTTCCCAGAGCTTGAGCTGAGATTCAGTCTGCATTAGCATTAGGATTATCAAACCTAAGGGAAACGAATAACCAAAATCCTATTACACAGCCTACCTCCTGAAATCGTTAAAAGCAGGTTGACAGCTTTGTTAATGATAAACTCGTTTTGACAATTAATATTTAAATAATACAACACAGAATTTATGTTCCTGGGCCTCTGCTTCCTTGTACACTTCAAACTACAGGCAAAGTTTGTATTACAGCAGAAATACAGCTCTAATTAACACAAGTACTCCTTAATTTCAGGCAACCTTGCAAGAACTAAATGGCCATAGAATCAGTGACTGTTTTATCTGTCAATTTTTCAGCATGGATCCAGTCTTGCATCTTGTTGATATTTATCATACTTTTCAGATATTCAAACAAAGAAATTGCTGAAGGTGTTACATGAGACATCAAGCAAGTAAAAAACCTCTAAAGAATAGAAAAGCCAAGGCAAAGCTGGACAGGACTTAGCAAGAAGCTGAAAAAATAACAAGAAGGGACTGTGTAAGTACACAGGTCACAAAAAAAAAAGACCAAGGAGCATGTATGCTCCCTAATAAACAAGAATTGATGGCAACTGACATGGAAAAGGATGAAGTACTGAGTTTGTTGTCTCAGTCTTCACTGGCAGTCAGGCCTCCCTCCCACTTCTCTCTAGTCCTGATCCTCTAGACTCTTGTGTGGGAAGCTAACTCCCTCCCACTATAAGCAAAGAGCAGGTTCAGAACCACTTGAGGAAGCTGAACAGCAACAAATCAATGGCATCTGAAGATCCACGTTACAGAGTTCTGAGACAACTGGCTCATGTTGCCAAACCGCTGTCCACCGTATCTGAAGTCATGGCGGTTAGAGGAAGTCCCCAGTGACTGGAAAAAGGGAAACACTGCTCTCATTTTTAAAATGGGAAAAAGAGGAGAAAGGAAGACCCAGGGAACTGGAGACCAGTAAGCCTCACCTCTGTGGTTGGCAAGATCATAGTGCAGATCCTTCCAGAAGACATGTTAAGGCACCTACGAGACAAGGAGGTGACACAAGATAGCCAACAATTGTGCCTGACCAATCTGGTGGCCTTCTATGACAGAGTGACTGCAGTGGTCAACAAGAAAAGACTAACAGATGTCATCAATCTAGATGTGGAAGGCATTCAATATGAGTTCCACATGACATCCTTATCTCCAAATTTGAGACAGATGGAAGGTCCATACAGTGGGTAAGGAACTGGCTGGATGGATGCAACCAGAGAGGAGTGGTCAACAGCTCTATGTCCAAGTGGAGACTGGTGATGAAGCCCTCAGGGCTCTGTCTTGGGACTGCTCCACTGTCCCGTCCATTGAAGTATTTAAGACTGGGCTGGATGGGGTCCTGAGCAACCTGATCTAATGAGTGGCATCCTTGCACATTGCAGGGTGGTTGGAATGAGATAGAGATCCCTCCCAAGCCAAACCATTCTGTGATTCTATGAACCTGAATATTTTTGTGAAAATCCGTAATGCCTGCTTTTTCCTTGTTCTCCTTCTTATTTGCTTTTTTCCTTGCATCATATCTTGCTAATAATCACTGTATAATTCTGCCTCTTAAAGTTACCTAGACAAATTTTATCACAAGTTTCTCATTGTCTTTTATGTTCCACACTTTTCCTTAATTTTCCTGTATCCCAAACACCTTCTACTAGGCCCTCTGATGAGATGCATTGGTGTCCTGAAAAAAACTTAGAGCCAACATAGACACTTCCCAACGAGTTTAACACATTGGCGGAGGAACAACAGCACCAGTGAAATTTTGCCAGAGGTAACAGAAACCAGAAGGACAACTCTAGACAAAAGTATCACTTCCATAGTCTTCATTCCAAAAAAAGGAGATCAGCAGGGGAAGTGAGATGGCAGACAAAGTAAACAGACTTTAGAATGGTCAAACAAATTTAAAATACTACCTTCACAGGCATGTTTGTGATTTGTCACAAAAAGCACTCACAACTGATAATGAATAAACTCACCAGAATAATTCCAGTTCTGCAAAAAGTTATTTCTATTACAATGTAATTATTTTTCTTTAATTAAATCAGTACGGAATAGCGAGTACACTCAAGGTGTAATCCTGATACTCAAGACTACTGTTAGCAGTATAATGGACACAGAGCTGTTTAGAACATGTTATAAGGCATAAAATGATTTGAATTTTCTTTAATAGTGCTAACTCCCTTCACCTTTTAATAAGCTCTTGAAGACATCTAAGTTCCTGTTTTCTGTTAATACAGACTTCTAACCCTAACTTCTAACCTCCAATCTATCTGAAACCTGCAATTCTTCTGAGTTTTCTGAAAACTACCTTTTCATATAAATCTGCTAGGCAGACAAGTCCAAATTCTGCCCTGTCTCTGCAATGGACATAAAAATAATGGCTATATTGACTCAACAATGTCCAGTAAATGACTCAACAATGTCCAGTAAAATTCCTCCCTTACAACCCTATGTGGCAAAATGCAGAAACTGCTGTTAAAAGTGAGTGATATGTCACTCCTAATACTCACAAAGAATTCACCTAACCACTCAGAAAACATGGTATTACAAAACTGCCTATATAATTTTAGACCACATCACATTAACTAATTTAATTTGCTGCAGGTCTTGATGTTATAGATGCAAAACATTCAACACTGCATAAAGTGTCCCTGCTGTCCCTGAAATAGTTTAATCAACTCCCAGTGTAAAGGCTGTCAAAAAATACTGCTAGAACTGAAGAAATTAGTTACAAGCACTACTATGCTTTCTCCAAAATTCCTGCTGTCTTTACTTGGTACTTCAAAATTCTGAAACCACAGGTAAGCTGAGTAAGGGCATCGAAACATTGATATAACATTATGAAAATAATATCTGTTATGTATTACCTTTTTCCTCTACTATGAATTTCAAGACTAGTGCTGAAAGAATTACTTAGAGTTGCCCATTCCTTACTTTGGCTCACATAGTCCCATCTATACTCTTCCCACACATATATTAGCACCAAGTACTAAAAGAGAAACAGAACTTGGTATACAGTAAAGAAAAATGTATTATTTCTGCTGACCAGAACCTGCTTACATTGGCAAGAAAAATGCAAAATATACTCACTGCAACATTTTGCCCCCTTTCTTAAAACGTTCTTAGCTCCCTGTGATAACTTCACTTGATACTCTTCATTCATGTTATACAATCTGCTTTGCAAACCAGTATTTGGGTTTTTTTGAGAAGAAAATTTAAGAATTTATTCACTATTGTATTATACCTTGACAGTGAGTTTTGCCAAATGCTGTAAAACCCAGATGCGATGGGACCAGGCATTGTAGTTGCTTGGATATCTCCCAGCAGCTTCAGAGCAGACATTCATTTCCTCCTGCACTAGTCGGTGAATCCTCTCCACAGGTGCTGTTCCCAAGTTTCCTTTAGTTGCAAGACTGGGCAAGGAGTTTTCCTGAATTAGCTGTTGCAGCACCCATCGTCTGGTTAAACGATGTAAAGCATTAATGGTGAGAGAGCAGTTTTAAGAGAAAAAGATGGTTTTTCATGTGCATAAATCAAACCTTTCTAATCTTTCCATCTCTGAACTACTCTGTAGCTAGGTAATGAGTGAGTAGTAAACAACCATCTGAACACTTGCCATGCTATAAACTACGACACAATGATTGCACTCCCAACACACCTACATCAGTTTGCTCACTCTAAGTGATCATGGCTACTTACAGCATTATAAAATAAAACAGAGGGAAAGAGCAAATTTATGAAAGAGTGCAAGCAGCATGTGCATAAAATTTCTAATGCGCTCCTCTTTCAAAGTCTTGCATAGCACTAAAAATGAAGTAGCCAAAGCAAGATAGAAAGAAGTGATTTAATAAAAAATTAATTCTGCTCAGTATCTTTTACTTTTGACAGTACTGCACTCAGCAATTCAAACCGGTTTCTGTACACCACCAGCAGTAGCAAAGTCCAAAAGGCTTGTGGTTTCAAGGGCTATAGGTATAAACAAAATAGATGTTTCTACTGATGAATTACACAGATTTTATTTCATGTGTCTGAGATAAGCACAGATTCCTAGATGTTCTGTTTTTTCATTTTACTCTGGACAAAATTTTAGTAGTATTTTTAGAGGCAATCTCAATGCTGCATCTGCAGCCCCAACATAAAAGGGTTCTACAAAAATAGATTACTGACGTGTAAATTCCCACAGAGCAGCCCATGTCAATGGAATTGCTACGGTCCAGTGTGGAATGCTCTGGAGAGACTGACATCCTCTGGTGTGCAACACAGAGGTTATCCTATTTTGTACTGGCTCACATTGGTTCCAAAACCAATGAACTGCTACTTTCAAAGGTATCAAAATTTCTTTTCACTCCAAGTTAAAATAAATCAATAAACAAAATAAAAGTAATAAATTACCTTTTTTGAAAGAGATAATTCTATTTTGCAGACCATATGTAAAATAATGTATCTACATATATATATATACACATATATAAAAAATAGATAAGTTAACCACATATTTAAAAAATTGCTAACTCATCTGCTTTTTCTCTCATTTGAAGACATTCATAATATGCATGTTCACTTGTGGGTTTTATCTACATTTTATCTTTTTCACTCAGTTCTCAAAAAAGGGCAATGTACTGGAAAACAATATTAAAGATAATTTATAAGAATGCAATTTTAAACTGACTGTGTTTCTCAGCAGAAAGTTACAAGCAGTGTACAAACACTTTCTTCCTATACACCATTTGTTCTAAATAAAGATGTACAGCTAAGCAAACCATGCTCTGACTGTTGTGTAACAGTATTTCATGAAACGTAGTAATTTTGAAGACTTAACTTTGAATTTTTAAAAATGTTTTTGATCCAAACATCACCTTTTGTATTTTTTATTTCAGAAATTTATACAGATATGCAAGAAATGAAAAATTTAAAAAGTCTAGGCAAAAAAACTCAATGAGCATAGTCACTCTTTTAACAAGAGATATGTATTATTTCATTAACATCATTATCTGAGTGAAACCATGAAGACAAAATATTTCAACTCTCTAATTATTTCAGTTTCTTAAAATGAGCATGCTTTATAAACCAATGAAATTTCATCAATTACATATGCAGGGAAGAGTGAAAAAATACAAACTTTATGGTCTCTGTGACTACAGCATCAAAAAACCCATAAAATTAAATTAGAGCTACTTCCTAGACAGTTCAATCATAACCTCAGAAGATTTAAAATCTATTTTTGGAACCCGTTGAATATCACAGTATTATCTGGTTTTTATGCAAAATTTCCTGCATTAATTTTACTCCAATTAATCTGGAGTCACTTTCACTTTTGCATGTTACTACTGCTCTTACAATTCCTGGAATGACTACAAATAAATGAAGGATTGTTAAGTGACAACTGCACAATCAATAGATATACTGACTGTATATGCACAAGATATATATGAACTCCCAAAATATACAGCAGGACGTCATCTGACAAAATGAATGACAGGTATTTGACATCTTCAGTGAGTGTAGCTCCCATGCATAAGAAAAAACAATTTGGTTATGTTTTACTGAATTTTATTCGTAGCCCCATTATAGGTTTTTGCATATTCTGTCTGAGATTTAATACCATGGGGGAATAGGAAACCCAAAATTAATCATTATGCTGACGCAGAGAAGTATTTTTGCAAGTCTTATTTTCTAACATGTATGAATCATGGTCAGCATATCCAAATCCAAGCCAAATCTTTGTGCAATCACCCTCAAACACAGTTTTCTGATGTAAGCAAGTAAGAGAAAGAAAAACAAATTATGACACTATCAAAATACTCCTAATTTAAGTTTGCATGAAAATTATAGACAGAAATTTATATTATTTCTAAAATGTAAATAAATATAAAGAACCTAACATTCTGACTTATTTAATAAAAACATATTGATCATCATAATTATATGGATGGCATCAGGTTCAGAAGTATTAACATGCAAAAAAAATCTTGTTTTTCTGGTGTTAGCTACCATGTAGAAAAGGTAAACTATGACAAACTGCAAGATTTTTTCCCCATTATAACTATATACTTCTACTCCAAAGCTATCAAGTAGCACAAATCATTAGCATGAGGATGCTGAAAAGCAGTTGAACATCAAAATTAAAAGTCAATGCTGCAGAAATTCATTGTTGTTGCTGTATCAATGAAATACCTTGGAATATTCCAGGCATTGCTTACTAGGTTTACCTTGAGACTTTTAAGCTCATGCATGCACTGACAAACAAGAGTTTACCAACAACTTTCACTTCCAAAAATTCTCATGTAGTCAGTAAGTTTTGTTGTGTTCCTTATAGAGTATGAAGTCCCTAATGCAATATCAACTTTAATACGTCCAGCATTAGGGCAGCTGTAAACACAAACATTGCAAACTGCTTCCTAATATGTTACATTTAAATCTCTTTAGGGCTGTCTATAAAAGGTTGACCTAGCTTTTTATTTCTATCATGAAAAAAGATAACACGCGTACAAAGTTTTTTGGGTTTTTAAAGCTGAGCAATGGATCTATGCTTCACTTGGCTCTGACACAGGCTTTTTATGGACAGTCATGACTGAGATGGTTAGCCTTGTGCATTTGAGTAACTCTGGAGTTAAATTTTCCAAACATATGATCCATTATTTTAATATCCAGTAGTGGTGAAAGAATGACTTAGTTTAAGTTAGAAATAATAAAAATAAATTCACCAAACAAAAAGACCAGTATTGAAATGGAAAAGAACCCAGCTTTATTTAACAAAGGTTGGCTTTAATAGAATCTTCACTTTCTGAAATGTAGACAAACAATACAGTAGTATATTTGAGGGAAAGGAGAAATCTACAGTGCTGAAATACTTACAATTGATGAAATCAGAATTTTCAGGTTGAGGATTTTAGGTGCTTCAAGACATGATAAACCTCTAAGGGAATTTATCCCCCCTCCAAAGGTTTATTTAAAAGTATGCAGCAGAAAAGGTACATATGATTTCAGTTCTAAGTGTATAATATAGACAGGTAGCTTCAAAAGCCAAAGCACAGTATTCTGCAATGACTGGTTCAAAGAATCTGATATATTTCTAAATGTCCTCCTGCATCTACGATTGTCCTTAACCCAAGAACAAGAAAAAAAAAAAAACTAGGAAAAATGTTTCAGGAGTCAATAGAAGGCAAAGGAAACCAACCTATGAATCCATGTTTCTGGACTCTTTGGAAACTTGGTTAACGCCAGTTTTCCAAGATGCAAATCTTTAAGTGGATTTAAAGTGCCAGACAGTATTAATTCTTTCCTACAAAAGATAAGATAAATCTGTGTGAATAAAAGCAGTAACCTGAAAACAGAATACAAATCCCAATAACAAATTGCATGGCATTTCCTTTGTATCATAGCAGAACTTCACTGTCAAACTACAAGAGTTTAAAAAACCCTTAGTGCATGAATCCATTCTACTATACATACATATGTACTATACATATGTGCACAAAGAACTTTATCTTAAACTGAACACATACAACCCATTAGTTTTCAAACCTGCCCAGAAATTACTGAGTCAACTACCTGTAGGGTTACATATATGAACAAACATCCCTTCTTGAAATTAAGCCCTTGGATCACTGTGTATATCTGGAAATACTCTTACACACAGCACTCCTCCATACTTTTAGTTTTTAAATACTATTCAAGATACAGTGTCAGGGTTCCCTACATTTATTAAAAAAAGAGAAATATTCTTCGTGCGTAGAATGTCTTACAAACTTAACAAAAAGGCTGCAATTGCTCAGTTTACTTAAATGCAAAACAATCTCTGGTTAAAAAAAAATGAAAATTTGCCCTGACAAAACTTAATGTTCATCCAATACAACCCTTCCTAGAGTACCTCCCACAGACAGAGCAAAATGAAAACCTGTACTTGGCTTTCTTACCTTCTTTGCACAGATTTCCCTGCCCCTCACCCTCTTCTCTCTAGCTTTATAACTCTTATTGCCTGTCCTGAGCATGTTTGACTGGCTCCTCCAAGGGCATTAGTCTTCATATCCTATTCTCCAATCTAGTAGGTAGCAGCTTTGAAGTAAAGATACAGTAAGTTCCTAAGTTACAATCTGTAGAAAGAAATTACACATTTCCCAGAACCTGCAGAAGTCACAGATTCTGGGAAAACTGAAAACTGAGAGTACAAGAAGCAGAAGCAATTTTGGCATGGGCTTGGATTTTGGCTAATAATTTCTGATTCATCATAATGATAGGCATGGCACTAGTAAGTGAGGAGCAAATGATCAACTCTCTGACCAAAAGATCCCAGTGGGAGGGGAGGAAATAGATTCTGGAAAGATCTGCTATCACATAAGAAGGCAAAACTCTGCAATCTGATGCAGAAAACATAATGTTGTCCTAAAGTTATGGCCCAAGTCTCACAAACAAATTGACATATTTCCTTTCTGTGAGTACGTATTTTCTGTCTGAGTTGGTAATTTTTAGTAGGAAACTGACTCCATCTGGTACTTTGGCTTTGTGTTGGTGTAATTGAAACTTATAACCACAGTCAGAAGCTAATGGTTGCAACACTAACAGTGAGCAAGTATTATTTAAAATGGAAGCAGAGTGGGGAACTTATCCTTATGGAACGAATCCTTATAAAAGTTTTGCTTCTGATAGCTACTGGGGCATCTGTTTTTATCTCAACCAAGTTCCAGCATGCTTCAGATTGGATGCTTTTAGATGTTTTTTAAGAGGCAGTTCAGATATACCAACCAGAAGTGGCAGACTGATCAGACCATTCTGTGCTAATGCACTCAAATTTGGAAAGCAGACAAAAGAAAGATTCAGGGTCAGCACTGGAGCAGGTGGAACAACTACCTCATTACTGCAATGCAAAAGGTGACATTTTAGTAAAAATTACTTACCACACACACACAATGAAAAATACAGCTTAGATCAGTCTGATACTTAAATACATGTACATATTTAACAGAGATTTAGCTTACCAGGCCACCTACCTCCCAAAACCTAAGCTTTCTGTGAAGAAAGTGCTCTTTCTATATTAAAACATTCACTATAAGTAAACAGCCTCACACTTACACACTCTTAAACTTCCACATTTGTAAAATTGAGGAACAGTACAGACATGACTCACCTTTACTGCTGCAGTAGAAAGGCTGGGTTTAGCTGTAATGATTTTCAAATGAGAGATTCTCTCATTCACAAAGGACCGCAAGCACTAGTACGACTGAAGTACCATACACTCCCACATAAACCTCTTCTAAGCTCTTTCAACTAACATCCAACTTGGGCTATATAATTTCTAGCTCAGTTTCTTGCCATATGGATCATAGATAATGTTTCAGCCTTAAGGATTATAGCTCTCTGAAAGATCATCTGGAATAATTTTTACTTGCCTTATGCTAACACCTTTGAAGTCATTTATATCTGAAAGCAAAATGGGACTTTTCAGAGCATCTTGTTACCTAATGTCTTTTCATGAATTGTACATGGCAGGAAGTATAACAGAAAGAACAAAGGCATTTATGAAAATTCCTTTACAATCACCCCATAAAAATTTTGGTCAGTTTAACTGGCAAGACTTTTCAACTTCTAAAAACACAGGATAACTGAATTTGGGATTAAAACTGGCGGTATCTCTTATCCCATTCAGCATAACAGGGGTTTCTCTCTCTGTTCCTAGGAAGTGACACACCTACTCTCCAGCAAGTCTTTCTTCTTACCTCTTGCCCAGAGTCTCAGGGTTTAGGTTATAGCCCCTGCCCTTCTGTAACTTTCCAGTCACTTCTAATTTAAACAAATAAATAAACGACAAATGTATGTGGTAGGCACATTGCAACTGTTCAGAATAGCTACAAAGTCAAGGCAGACCTATTCCTAGTTGGCCTAGATAACATGTTTAAAGTTCTGTGTTCTCCTGTGCCTCATTAATCAGATATGACTTTCTATGATTGTCAGCTGAGCTGAAATGCCCACTTGTCTTCCACAACACCATTCAAGTCTTCTGACTGGGCTCTGCAAAGTCCTGTGTCCTTTCCTTGGAAGGGATTTCCTTTTCTCTTTCTTCCTCTATCTTCAAGTTCAGTGCTACTGAGTCAACCACTATCTCTGAAGCTTTCAGCAGTATTTGACATATGAAAAAGGGACTTTTTCATTGCCTACAATGAAAAAGTCAATAAAGAAGATACAAGAAACACACTGTGTGCAGGGCTGCTATTCAGTAAACAACTAGAACACTTTTTATTTTTTTAGGCTAGAACACTTTTTATTTTTTAGGCTACTTAAGAGTCTATAATGATTTTTCCCCCTCAAAATAAAGCAGTGAATTAGTGTATGGAGAATGCAAGATGAACCTGGCATGACAAACATCGTCTGAGCAACAAGAAACCAATCACCCCAAAACAGATCCATCATGTTCTGCAAGCAGAGTGCAAGACTCATACAAGTAGTTCTCAGTTGTGACTATCTCATGATAAGGATATATCACCAGCATCCATACAGAACACAGTCAGTCCTCTACTCTGTGACTGATTATGCCAAACATCTGGCTAGATTGATCTGTAATTTCACAGAGAAGCTGAAATATATGTCAACATAGTTAAAGTGCCTCCCCTTCAAAAGAGCAAACTCCCAGCGGAAACCTAGAACAACGTAGGGTCAGATTCAGCAAAGCAGTTCCTTTGCTAGAATGGGCTCGCTGGTAAACCTCCACAGATACTGACTGGCTTGTGTAACAAGATCTCTCTGGATGCTAAACAGAGCTTCAAAGACAGACTGACTGGTACATCACTAGTCAACAATTCGGGGAGTAAGGCCAACTTCCATAGTAATTTGTATGTTTTAGTAAATCATAAACATCATAAAAGAGAAAAGAATCTTCATCCATATTCCTTAGCCTTTTTAATTTCACTTACAACTTTGAACTACTCTTCTCATGTACATAAAAGCTAACTCTTCCAGCTGTCAGGTACAAAAAAAGCCAGACTGGTAAGGATGAATGCATGTGCAATAAAAAAAAAAATCCGCAAAACATAAACCAAAAATCAATTGTAAGTACCATAACATGAGATTACTGTGGCAGCTCTAGTACTTACACAAGCTCCTAATTCCATTTCAACACTTCAAAGCTACTCATGTTACACATTTTCATAACACGAAACCCTTTGCTATCACATTCATCCCCCTTTTTTAGACCTGAGAGATAGAAAGATACAGAACACAGCAGAATCCTTCAGAACTGTATTAGCAGTGAAAGAACAAAAAAGAAAAAACTGAATTTGCCATAAGTAGGGCTGACAACTAGACGCAGCCATTATCTTTCTAGGTCATTTTGTTAATACACCACCTGCAATAGTGCACTGTAACTACAGAAGTCCTGTTTTCCACTAATGCACTCCTAGAGACTATCATACTTTTGTCAGTCCTCCAGCCCTCCTGAAACTATAGCTTTTGTTGACTGTCTCCAGTCTTACCTCGGCAACAGAAAGAGAATATTCCTCCAACTCTGAAACCTCCAAAACAGCTGTAAGATTACAAAATTGTAAATAATTGTTGTTTCTGCACATCCTGACGAGCAAGGAGGTAAATTCCTGTTCCTCCTCCATTATGACTCCTGGACAAGTTCTGAAGCTTGACCAATGATGAAGCTATGCTAAATCCAGCAGGTACAAGGAAGAGAGAGGAGGGGGGGAAATGTGTTTGAAATAAAGAGTAGACACCTTCTCCCCCTCTCTTGCAGTGTACCTACTGAGCCCTGATAGCCTGCACTGGTAATGGCAGCAAACTGAGCTGGAATCTCAAAAGAACTCAAAGACAGGTAAAAATGAGAACAGTGAATAAACACAGCAGATATCAGCTGAGCACTACCCTCATTAACTGCAGAAGGAAAGAGGAATGGTAGTTCAGTGGGTCTTATACACCCTGAAAATGTGGTGCAAACATGCCTTCATATGCATCACTGTAATCATCAGCCTGCAATAAAAAACTAAACCAAAAACAAAAAAACAACCAAACAAAAACCCCCAAACAAACAAACCAACCCAACAAAAACCAAAAAAGGGCAGTCTCAAACTATCTGCAACATACAGGAAAGAAGAGATTTTTAACATTCCTTCAACACTTCTTAGCTGACAAGTTCTTGCTGTGTCACTAACAACCACTTGAAACAAAGCTTTCAGTTGACTCATGTAAGGCCCAGGTCTTTTGATGGCATTTTCTGAGTGCTACTTACCTCACATTCCAAGCAGTGGTGAAGTCGGGGTTCAGCAGTAGCAGGGTACACGTGATATCTATCAGCTCTAAATCAATGGAACAAGAGACATTGAGATTAGTAATGATTTGCACACAGCACTCATCTCTCTGCAGATCCTTACTCCCTCTCATTCCTCAAAGTCTGTCTGCTACGGGCTGCTGTACCTCTGTAAAACACTGTTCTTATTCCAGAAATGAGAGAGCATTAATTAATTGTTAATTTAAGAGGGAGTAAGATCTGCCAAATCCCCCCTTTTCATTATTTAAAATAATGAACTGAGTATGCCCTCAGCAAGGAAAAATCGTAATATAAAATCATTGAGTATTCAGTGATTTTAACCACACACACATGAGAAGCAGAGAATTCTTCAAAGAAAATCCAAAGATTTTAAAATACTAGAGAAAAATAAAAATATATCCTACTATTTTAGAGCAAGTCTGAGCTGCAGATGGCTGCCATATATCATACTGTTACAAAAAATACACACACTATTAAAAAACCTGTAGCTAAAAAATGAAACACCACAGCTATGAATGAGGATTACAAAAGCACTCCCTATTAAACTGTGCAGAAAACACTTTAAATACATTGAGAAGCACTTCAGAATGAAGTTTTAAGACTAATTCAATAAAAAACCCAAAGCAAAAACCAAAACATTTGCTTGCATCCCCACATTTAAGCTCTGTATACTGTAGATTTATGTATTACACATATTTTTAACTATGTCATAAAACTGGAATGTGACTATACAAGCTTTTACTGTAAATTAAATTTGGCTACATTCTCTCCTAATTACCCTGCATTTAACATACTAATTAGATCATACTTCAGGTGATTTCCAGCAAATAAGAGGTACTTCATTCCTTCAAGGAAAAAGAAAAGGATGGGATCTCATGGAAACAGATCTCTGGTTAGTGCAGTCAATATGACAGCAAAATGAACTGTTAAGAAGTTCCACAGTAATGATACATAAATTCAAAACGCAAAGTCACGCAAAACGTGACTTGGCTTCACATATCTTTGAAACAAGAGTCAATACTTAAGTAGGTCTAAAAGTGAAATACCTTCATATATTACTGTGTGTCTGATTGATCATTTATGTCCAACAAAGAAATATTGTGTTTTCCATTATGTTCTTTCTTATGAGGAACATGCTAAGCCACCATATAATGCAGGGGGTGATGGGGGGGGCATGTGTGGGGAATTTTTTAGTGTACTGTTGACTTTGCACTAAGCTGCAATGTTTTGAAAAGTGTCTCAAGGAACAAACTTAACTTTCGATTTTCACAAGTTAAACCTCTCTTTGCTACCAAGGAATAAATATTTTTCATATGTAAAAAACTGCACATTCTTCCTAATTTGCTGCCTGAATGTACAAACACTATTCCTTGGTTTACCCAATTCCTGAACCGGCAAAGTATTTAAACACCCATTTAATTTTATGCAACTGACTATCCCAATTCTTAAGGAATCCCAAGATTATTCACATACACAAAATCAAACATACATAAAATTAAACATCTGCTAAATGTTTTGTGGCTACTATTTCAATTTTACATTTAGAAATTAGTTTGGAACATTTACCAAAGCATAATTTTTATAAGGAGGTATAGTTAAAATTGTGAGCTGTGATTGTTTCATGTACATTTTCCATTTTACCTACAACAATGGTTTTAGTAATTATTAGGTACTACCACTCTACATGTTATATGCACATCAAGCAAAAATTTATTATAGCCTATTTCAGTTTTTTGAATACTTTTCATAAAAGCTTTTCAAAGTCAACTTAGAAAAACACAGCTTGTTTAGTTATGATTTCCAGTTAGTATGATCATTCTGGTAATCTCAAAGGTCTGTAACAGCACTCAATCAAGTCCAACTTAAACAGGACTTGTTTGCATTTGTCCATTTGCCCATCACAGAGGTTCACTTCATCCTGATCATTATCAAAGGAAAGATGCAGATAAAAGGAAAATCTCCATGTAAAACCCAGTTCTTTCATGTCAATATTCTTTGATGTAAGTAACAGATGAAGATTCATGAAGTGTGGATTCTGAGCCAGAGATGTAAAATGACAATTTAGTAACCCCTAGGCCACTTTTCAATAGAAAAATGGCACAATTTAGTAACCTCTGAGCCACTTTTTATTGGGAAGTCTTATGACGGATCTGGCACACAATGATAGTACTTGCCAACTATTCCCCCTGCGTCAGTAACAGAACCCAACATCTTTTATTTACAATTTAAAATTACTTTCTACTAGATATGTTTCAGGCAAACTACTGCATTATAGGTGCTCACACTGAACACATCCTTTTGCATATTAAAGTCTCCCCAGCTGCAAAAGGACAAATAAAACTATATGGTTTTAGCTCACCTTTAAATACAGCTCCATCCAGTTTTTTAGATATACTGTGAGTAGTTTGTAACAATTTCACAAAATCATCTTGATATGACATAAATAGTATGCATGCATAAATTGAAAAAATACTGGAGAAAGGATAAAAACATATTGCAAAATTCAGATGTCTAAACTCAAATAACAGCAGGGGGAGCAGTCATGAGTCTGGGTTCCAAGTATCCAAAAGAAACTGTAACTAAATATCTGTGTCACTAACCTATCAATGAATTACTATAAAGCACCTCCTTCTTCCAGGATCCTGTCAGAAAAAATATCAGACATCTGAAAGCAGACCCTTAAATTAGCAGCCTGTTCTCTGCTGCTTTATTTTAAATGGCTTACAGTGACTCAAAACAGAAGAGGCGAGTAGAGACTACATCTGCAAACACCGATTATATCAAGCTTCAACAGAAGATACAATTGAGTTCTGAAGCAGTAATAGACAAATCTATTTCTTTACCAGATGCAAAAGAAAACAACTACCCTGACAAATTCCAAGCATGCACTTTTAATTCTCTCCACCACTGCAGCTCAGTTTCTGCTCAAACCTTTTATCAAATGTGAAACTCAATTATGGTAAAACATCCTAAACTCAATTACAAACAGGGTTTGAACATGAAGAACCTGACTGTGTTTTACAGTGGTTACAGAAAACTTCAGCAGACATGAAAATGCTGCAGATCACCTCTTCTCACACAATTGAAACTAGCTTTTGTAAATGAAGAGACAAAACAGAACAGAGTTTCATTTTCAAAAGAAAGCCAGACAAGTTGCAGGCACTAGTCTAAAATCCATGCTACTGCAATATTCACTGACAGAGTGTTCTGAGCTGCATTTTGAGAGGAAGGGTTGTGCAAGGTTTCACCTGAGGGAAGCAGAGGCCTGCAGACACCATCCCTGCAGCATCGGCAGATGTGACAGCATCACAACAAAGCACCTGCAGTGGTGTGACTGGAGCAAGGTGCCAGCACACAGGTAATGGCTATCAGCTGTCTTCAGACATCCAAAAATGTGACATAGATCTCAATGTTGTAGTTTGGCTTGAAATAAGAAGTTTTTCTCTGCCTAGAAATTTCAATGGTTAGATGTTACAGTAACACCTGAGACCAAAAGGAAGCCACCCTTCTGAAGATCTGCAGCGTAATAACAATATACATCAAAAACTCCTACCTCAGATCTCCAAAAGCACTGCAATGACAACCACTGGTGTTGCTAAGATTGCCCGTGCTAGTAGGTTCAACTCCTTAAATGCTAAAGTTTGTATTTAGCTATGTAATTCCCTGTATTACAGCTCTGTTCATTGAATTGTGTAATAGTCTGCATTACAAATTTCAAATTTGGCATGTCACAATCAGCAGTTTCTATGAGAATTGAATAAATCAGCAGCTGGTTGGTAGCAGTGATCAAAAACATCCTGGTCTTAACAGGTCCAACCATAAACCACAAAGACCAAGAAGAAATGGAAGTTACTGTTAGGAATACACATCCTCTAGGAAGAGTCTTTTAAAGATGTCTGTTATGAGAAAAAACATTCAAGAAAATAAATTATGTAAAAATAAAAAAATAAAGGGCAACGTAAAACTTTTGAAGTCCACATAATGACATGACATCAACCCTCTAGGAGTGTGGGAAACACGATGGCACAAACACACACAATCTGTTAGACAAAAATAAAACACAACTGATGGGTCTGTCATACCCAGCAACACATGAAAACACTTCAATTTCTTTAAGCTACTCTTTTGAAGGGTAATTACTTCTAAGGATCAAGCCAGTGCACTGTTACTCTAACATCACTCAAGGTGTACAGCTAGCACTGGAAGACTCTGTGCTGCCAGGAGAAGGGGTTCCTCCTTGTCATGATCTGCCTTGTCTGCCATTTCCAAAATGCTTGCATTATATATCCATATATTTCTAGTAAGAAATCAGTGTGTTTAGCAAATCTAGATCCCACCATCAGGCAGACAACACAGAAGAATGCAACACTCTCTGCCTTAAGAATGCTCCCACTCCAAGATCCACTAAAGACCTCAATCTTCTTTCTCTGTATCTCTCCAAAGGCAAAAGAAGCTCAAGTGCACATTTACAGACCTGACCAACACCACCTGACTGTGCCATACTCTACACTTTAATGAGCATCAGTGCATATCTGGCTTCATCCACTTAAAGTGAAACAGAATACAGCAAAAAAACACTAAAGAAAAGTAGGTATCAAAGGAGAAGTGCTACTGGCCACATATCATCATCTGATCTACACAGACCTACTCTAAAAACTTACCTAGCAGTAATACCAAGTAGTACACCATGTTAGTTATGACTAGGTGCTAGAGTCTGCACCAGATGTATGCTAACATCCCACTGTTTAAAACATAATTCTTTATCTCTCTCTTTCATAAAGCAGCCAGGGAGATTGGCTTTGCTATAGCTGCAATCAACACAACTGAATGAATGGTGGCTGTTTGGTATGCTTCAGGAGGGGAAGACAATCCCACACATGTTGAAGCAAAATGGACACAGTCAGTGCTTTATGGACAGGTTAGTTACAAGTAAACAGAAAAAAATTAAAATATGGTAACATTCCAAAACTGAAACCCAGGTGCATATGACATACTAAAGATCTGAATTCTGTGAATGGTTACAGGGTACTCTTCAACAGAATAGATATCCCTCTTTCTGAGGAATATGAAAAATACCACAGTAGGTAAAAGATACTAGAAAGAAGTCTCTAAAGGAAATTAAAAAAAAAAAAAAACAGCAGAAATAAGACACTCAGAAGCCCAGCATTCTTTATTCCAACTGCTACTTAAAAGATACTGCAACAATAAACAAAAAACTTGCTTCATCAACTAGCTATTCGTTTTCATTCTTAGTCTGATCAGGACAACTTATAAGCAGTCAAGTACCTCCTATGTCACATGTGTTCATAATTTTTTATTTTGAATTTTTTTAAAGAACATATACCAAAGAATTTTTCATGCAAGTTAAACTAAAAAACAAAACAAAACAAAGAGATGAGAAAGAAAATAAAACTTGACAATTATCAAGCAGTAGGGACTAATGATTTCTGGTACCTCTGCATCTGAAACACACTGCACTCATTTCTTACAGTAGATATATACATCACCCCATTTTCCTTTGACTCAGGAAAACAGGAAAAGATTCTTTCTGTATCAACTAACATCACTTCCTCAAAGAACTCACTGAAGTTGTATGTCTCTAACCTTTCCAGTTTGAGCAGGAGAGAAAGAAATTTAATTTTCAAATGACCCTAAAATCATTCAAGTTAAGAGGCACAATCCAAAGCCTGCTCTACTCAGTAACCACCGTTTCTTCCAGAACACATTAAATTGGCATTAGGAAGGGTAAATGATCCAGACAAGGGCATTGAGTGCACCCTCAGTCGTTGCATCCCGGATTCTGGGTTCAGATTAGGGGTTTTGATATGTATTACTCTGCCGGTTTTCTGTATCCCTCTGTACACTCCTGTTCCCCCCACGGTGTCCAGCTCCAGATCAATTCCAGCAACCACCCCCTGCTCCTTCCTGAGGCTTCCCTGTTGGTTACCCCAGCCCCGCAACCCCATTCGCCCCGGAGCCCATGTCCACCCCCGTCACGTCCCTGTTGGCCATCCCAGTGCACATCACACCCTTGTAGCCTGCCCCCATTGGGCGAGGGGAGCTTGTGCCTCCCTTGGCCTGCCCCCAGTAAAACCCACTCTGTTCTATGCCCGCCGACATTTTGTCTACGCTGCATTGGAGAGCAGCAGCACTTCTCCATCGCAGCTCCACATGCCAATAAAAACTCTCTAGCCAACCACGCGGACAGAGTGGACAATTCCTTACTTCTTCGCCTTGTCCCTCATGCCTAGCAGCAGAACACGGCCAGCCCATCCCTGGTGCGCAAACCCAAAAGTGTCCAGAAGCAAGTGGCGTCCCCAAGTCCTGCCGAGAAGCAGGGCCATTCCAAGCTCTCGAGCTGCGCAGGACCGGGGAAAAAAAACACAACGTCGCAAGAGGCGCCAAGACGTGTGGCCATGGGCAGCGGAGCAGCCGGCGCAGGCGGAGATTCACCGTGAAGCACCCCGAAGCCACGCGGAGAGCTGTCATTACCACCGCAGGGCCGCACCGCCCACCAACAAGCACCGCTACCCAGCCGAGTGAGCGATGATCCACACTTTGGTGGATCAAAGCACTGGTACAGTGCTTTGTGCCAGACTGAAAACAGGAGTGTAGACTCCCTGAAGTAGGTCAGTAAAGTCTCCAGCACCCCCGAGGGAAGCATGCGGTGCTTTACTCGTGTGGGAAAGGAAGCACAACTTTTCACGGCCACAGAAAGCCGACGAGAAGATGCTTCCCAGGAGCCGAGGACCCTGGTGCAGTTTCGTTTGCTGAGATTCTCATTTTGGTGAGTATTAGTCGTAGGGACGGGCCCAGCTAATACTCTCCTTCATGTGGGTGAGCTTACCGCATTCCCGGATTAGGGGACGCGTGGTGCACAATGCAAGTGGTAACCACTGAGGTCATACACCTTTTTTGGTTTTTTTCCTCACTTTTCCTGCACCTAGGGGTGAAGGGGAAATAGCATGGGGTCCGTGCTAACCACCCAACAGAAGGAATTCTATTCCCAAGTTAAAGAAATCCTGTCAGTAAAGGGCCCATTCCCCAAAAGCTCGGTGAAGAATTTTGTTCGGTGGCTGTACTTTTCCTTCCCCCGCGTAACTGCAGAAGATATTCATAAAAAGGAGTTTTGGGAGTGCATAGGGGCAAAGTTAGCGGAGGGGACTGAGCACAGGGATCCCTCTGTGAAGGGCTTTTTCCCTAACCTTCATCTGTTAATTTGGAAAGTAGTAAAAGCGGAGTCGGTGTGGTATGCGAACCGGGAAGGGAAAGAGCCATTGAGCAAAACTGTTATTACCGGTGAATCCGCTTCCCCACCTTCTTCTCCTACTCCCTCTTCCCTTAATCCGGGTAGGCAGGGGAGAGTACTCCGCTGCTTTAAGACACAGGGCAGCTCCACAAATGTGGACCGTGCTCCTGGCTCCCCCGAGCCGCCCCGGCGCCCCCGCCTTAGCGACATTAGCTACTTTGCTGAGGAACCAACCCCAAACCCTTTTTTCAACCCCTTCATCCCAGTTAAAAATCCCAGTTTTGGCGCTACCCCGTGCAGCACCGTGTCCCTGAAGTCCTTTCTTTGTTCCCCTGAGGAAGCCAAGGCCATGTGTCCAGGGCCTTTGTCTTCCCAAGATGGAGGGTGGCCACGAGGGAGGGCTGCACCTCGCCCCTGCTCTTCGGAGACGGGGGGGAAGGGGGGGGGAGGGGGGAGGAGTGTGCAGAGAGAGGGGGTGGGGGGGGGGGGGGCAGGGTCCAGTTTATGAAATCAAGCAGTCGCTCCACACTCCAGCCCCCTACACCAGAGGAAGGGAAAACCCTACATGGACATCCCTTCCCTATGAATCAATAAAAGAGGTCTGCAAAACATCGTGCAATTTTGGACAAAAAAGTCCTTTTTTTAAGGGCATTTTAAAAGCAACTTTGACATCTAAAACCATAGTGCCAGCAGACCTTAAGCATCTGTTTAGCTGCCTGCTTCTCCATCGGAATACAGCCTGTGAGAGAGGAGGTGGAAGGAATTGGCAGCAGAGCTGCTTCCCGAAATCCAAGAGGGGCCTTACAGCTTGGATTTCGCAGAAGAACCAATCACCCTAGGCCATCTTGTGGGTGAGGGAGAATGGAGTGAGGGGCAGCTCCAGGCTCGGGGGATTCCAGCGGCCGTGCTGGACATATCCAGGGGTGCAGCAGAGCGTGCGTTCCTGGGCATGCCCACCAAGGACCCGATGGTTCCCTATACAAGGTGTTGCTGAGCCTTTTGTAGACTTTGTAGACCAAGTCCGGGCAGCAGTTGAGAGACGTGGAGAGACCTGAGCTCTGGGACAGACTAGCCTGGAACTGGTGTACATGAATGCCAATGACACGTGCAAAAGAATCATCTTAGCACTGCCAGTCTCACCACCTCCGACCCTCGAACAGATCATTGAAAAGTGCACCCTGAAGTCGCACCTGATGATGGAGGAAGCCCCGAAGAAACCCAAAAACAAGCTGGTCGCCTCGGCTGCTGCTCCTCCAAGGAATTTAGCACCGAGGCAATTCCCACCTAAACGCCGGTGCTTCCACTGTCATCAAGAGGGACACTTTCAGGATCACTGCCCATTTCTAGGGTCTACACCACCCGGGGCTGTGGGAGGAGGTAGTGGGGACAGGAACCCCACTGCTTCAAAAAACTAGGGGAACAGCGTGGACTTGCCCCACACTTTGATAGAAATGAGGCAAGGCACGGTGCTGCAAGAGGGGCCGCAATGCACCACCTAATTCCATCTGTAAGCGGCTGCCTCTCCACCACCGACAACAGGGAGCCTTATCGGCTCCAACTCACTAATTCTGTCCATTTCCATTCCCAAGACTGGCAGTTCTTCATAGCGGATGCAGAGCTTCTATTGCACATCGGCCGCTGTGAAACCAGGAGGAAAGAAGACCTTTTAAACTGCAGGTACCTCGTTGTTGGGGACACAAAGAGCACTCCATTAGAGACAGAAGTCCCTCCGGTAATATCCATTCTTAATCCAAGGCTTTTCTATGCTTTTCTATCTCACGGCACACTGTGTCCACCACCCCCCCCCCCCCCCTTCCTACCTAAGGGCAAGTTATTGCACAGGCAATTCCCAATCCTCGTGCCCTGTGCAATGACTTGGAACTCTCAAGTCTTTTATGCTGGGAAGTTGGGAGAGGAAAAACCCCTCGTATGGTGCAAACTTAAGTGCAAGGGATACTCAATACATCTTCAGGGGAAGATGGACACAGGGGCAGATGTGATGGTCATTCCACCACACAAGTGGCCGTCACACTGGGAGCTACAAAGCATGGCCACGCCAGTCTTACAACTAGGCAGGCCCCATCCAGTGAGACAATCTAAGAACATTGTCCAAATTAAGGGTCTGAATGGGCTGCTAGCCTCAGTACGTCCATTCGTCATCAATTGCAAATTCACCTTATGGGGGAGAGATGCCCATGTCACAGTGGGGAGCCAAATTGGAATTTCCGGACCCCCAGCATTTTTAGGTGCGGCCACTGAAAAGCGCCCCACACAGAAATTAACATGGCTCACAGATAAGCCCATCTGGGTGGAGCAGTGACTGCTGAGTAAGCAAAAACTGCAGGCACTCACAGAACTAGTGGAGGAAGAATTAGCAAAAGGACACATTGTAGAAACAAACAGCCCCTGGAACTCTCCAGTGTTTGTAATTAAAAAAATGGGGAGGGACAGGTGGTGACTCCTCCACAATTTAAGAAAGATCAGTGAGGCTGTGGAAGACATGGGCTCTCTCCAACCGTGTATGCCATCTCCCTCTATGCTACCCCAAAATTACAATTTGGCAGTGACTGATATCAAGGATTGTTTCTTCCAAATCCCACTCCATCCAGATGATGCCCCTTGCTTTGCCTTCTCTGTACCCTCCATTAACAGAGAAGCCCCAATGAAGCGCTACCACTGGACAGTGTTACCACAGGGTCTCAAATGTTCCCCCACTATATGCCAGTGGTATGTCGCTGGGGTCCTGTCCCCAGTGCGTGCCAACTGGACATCCTGTATTTTCTATCATTACATGGATGATGTGTTAATTTGTGCCCCTGACAGCGAGATCCTACAAGTGGCTCTGGAGGACACTGTTAGGGCCTTGTCGGTGGCAAGATTTGAGATACAGAAGGAAAAGGTGCAGTTGTTGCCATCCTGGAAGTATCTAGGCCTGGAAATTAACAACAAAACAATCAGGCCTCAGCAAATTAAAATAAATAACAACCCTAAAATGCTGAACGACCTCCAATGCCTGTGCGGCTTGTTAAATTGGATCAGGCCATAGCTGGGGCTCACCATGAGGGAACTATCCCTTCTTTTTGACTTGTTAGCAGAAAGGGAGGGGATGAGGGTTTAGGTTCCCTGAGAGTCCTGACCTGGGAGGCCAGAGCAGCACTCGAGAAGGTCCAAACCACCACTGCGAACAGGCAGGCCCATCGCTGTCAACCAGGGCTGCCATTCCGCTTCATTGTCCTAGATGAGTTACCCCATTTGTATGGGATGATATTCCAGTGGGACAAGGGTCCACAGGACCCCCTCTTAATAAGAGAGTGGGTGTTCCTTGGCCACAGACAGTCTCCAAGAGTATCACCAGACCGCAAGAGCTGATGGCGCAGCTCATAATGCAGGCCAGGGCTCATCTGCAGGTACTAGCAGGTTGTGACTTTACATGTATCCACCTCCCCATCAAAATATCCACAGGGAAGCTGACCAAAGAGATTTTCGAACACCTTTTAAGACAGAATGAGAATTTGCAGTTTGCTCTGGATAGCTTCTCAGGCCGAATTCAGATCAGACATCCTGGCCACCACTTATTCAACACCAAATTCAAATTGTTACCAAAAGAAATACAAAGTAAAAAACCACTCAAAGCCCTGACAGTGTTCACAGACGGGTAAGGGAAGTCCCACAAGTCAGTAGTGACTTGGAAGGACCCAGAGACTCAGTTGTGGGAATCTGATGTTAAAATAGTAGAAGGCTCCCCACAAGTAGCAGAGTTAGATGCTGTGGTGAGGGCTTTTGAGAAATTTAACCAACCTTTTAATCTGGTAATGGATTCGGCATATGTAGCAGGAGCAGTGTCCAGAGCTGAACATGCAGTCATAAAAGAAGTCTCAAATCAGGTCATCTTCAGGTTGCTCACAGAATTAGTACACCTGGTTTCTAACCGTGAGCATCCCTTCTATGTGGTACATGTGAGATCACACTCAGATCTCCTAGGCTTCATTGCCGAAGGGAACCGCAGAGCAGATGCCTTGTCAGCCCCAGTACAGCTAGGAGGCCAGCCGAACACAGTCGAGCAGGCCAAGCTCAGCCATCAGCAGTTCCATCAAAATGCCCCAGGTCTGGTACGCCAGTTCCATCTGCGGCGTGACCAAGCCAGGGAAATTGTGGCCTCATGCCCCAACTGTCAGGAGGCAGCTCTACCAACACTGGGAGCAGGTGTGAATCCCAGAGGTCTCCACAGTTGTGAGGTATGGCAAATGGATGTCACCAAGGTCCCTGAATTCGGGAAACTCAGGAATGTCCATGTAACCATGGACACCTTCTCGGGAGCAGTTTTTGCCTCAGCCCACAGAGGGGAAAGGGCCACAGACGTGAGAAAACACCTCATACACGCCTTTGCCACTCTGGGGGTCCCAGCCACAATTATAACTGACAATGGTCCAGCATATACTTCCAAGGTGTTCAGCAACTTCCTTCAGGAATGGGGGGTCCAACATAAGACTGGGATTCCCCACACCCCCACCTGCCAAGCCATAAGAGAGGACTCACCAGACGCTGAAACAGGTCCTCCAGAAGCAGCGGGGAGATGTGCGAGTGCTGTCACCGCACAAGAGGCTCTGCAAGGCATTGTTTACCATCAACTTTTTAAACTGTTCTTTTGACAGACCAGAACTGCCAGCCCTGAGGCATTTTAAACAACATCAGGAGCTCCAGCCAGAGGAGTGGCCTCCCGTGTTAGTGAGGGATCCAGATTCTAAAGTAAAGAAATCCAGGGTCCCTTCCCACTTTTGACTTGGGGACGGGGATATGCCTGCGTATCCACACCCTCAGGAGTCAAGTGGATCCCCAGGAGGCATGTCAAATCTTACACACCAGGATAGTCAGTGAGTCAGAGCGATACAGTGCCTGTAGATGCAACCAATGATCCCACCAATCTAGGGGTTGCATCCAATCGCAGACACCGCAAGGAGGGAGGGAACTCCACATCTCCCTAAATAACATTCTTTTTTCAGCTACCTCAATCCAGTTATGCCCCAGTATCCTATGTCTACAATAAAGTTGTTTTCCCAATTCCCCTGTCCGCAAACACCCCGAGGAAAACCAGCTCCAGCAGCATCTCCAGGCCCCTTCCATCTGCAAAGCAGTCACCGCAGTCGCAGCAGCAGAAGAAACTGGGAGAAGAGGCCGCCGTGCAAAAGGCAAAGAAATCAAAGCAACTGCCTTCTTTATATTTTTTAAAGCGGGGAGATGTTGCATCCCAGATTTTGGGTTCAGATTAGGGGTTTTGATATGTATTACTCTGCCGGTTTTCTGTATCCCTCTGTACACCCCTGTTCCCCCCACGGTGTCCAGCTCCAGATCAATTCCAGCAACCACCCCCTGCTCCTTCCTGAGGCTTCCCTGTTGGTTACCCCAGCCCCGCAACCCCATTTGCCCCGGAGCCCATGTCCACCCCCCGTCACATCCCTGTTGGCCATCCCAGTGCACATCACACCCTTGTAGCCTGCCCCCATTGGGCGAGGGGGGCTTGCGTCTCCCTTGGCCCACCCCCTATAAAACCCCACTCTGTTCTATGCCCGCCGACATTTTGTCCTCGCTGCATTGGAGAGCAGCAGCGCCTCTCCATCACAGCTCCATGCGCCAATAAAAACTCTCTAGCCAACCACATGGACAGAGTGGACAATTCCTTACTTCTTCGCCTCGTCCCTCGTGCCCAGCAGCAGAATGCAGCCAGCCCATCCCCGGTGCGCAAACAAAAAAGTGCCCGGAACCAAGCGGTGTCCCCGAGTCCTGCCGAGAAGCAGCGCCATTCCAAGCTCTCTGGAGCTGCGCAGGACCGGAGAAAAGAACACAACGTCGCAGTCAGTTTGGGGATTACACCTCTCTGGGTGGGAGTGATCTGCTGGAGGGTAGGAAGGCTCTGCAGGGGGATCTGGACAAACTGGATCGATGTGCCGAGGCCACTTGTAAGAGGTTCTGACTGGTCCTGCCCCTGGGTCACAACAATGCCTTGCAACACCACAGGCTTGCGGGAAAGATGCTTGTTGGAAAAGGACCCAGGGGTGCTGGCCAGAACCAGCTGGACATGAGCCAGCAGTGTCCCCAGACAGTCAAGAAGGCCAAAGGCATCTTGGCTTGGATCACAATGGTGTGGCCAGCAGGACCACATCAGTGACCATCTCCATGTACTCACTGAGACATCAAGGTGCTGCAGTGAGCCCAGAGAAGGGCAACTGGAGCACAGCTCTTATAAAGAGGAGCTGAGGGAGCTGGAGGTGTTTAGCCTGGAGAAAAGGGGGCTTGGGAGAACCTCACTGTTCTCCAAAACTACATAAAAGGAGATTGTAGCCAGGTAAATGTCAGTCTCTCTTCACAGGTAACAAACAACAGGATGAGAGAAAATGGTCTCAGGCTGTACCGAGAGAGGTTTAGGTTAGATATGAGGAAAGATTTCCTCACTGAAAGCATTGTCAAAATTGAAACAGGTTGTCCAGGAAGTGGTAGAGTCACCATCCCTAGAGGTATTTTGAAAGTCATGTAAACACAGCACTTAGGAACATGGTTTAGTGCTAGACTTGGCAGTGTCAGGTTTATGGCTGGACTCTGACCTTAAAGTTCTTTTCCAAACTAAATTATTTTAGGATAAATAAAAAATGTGCACTAAAGTTCACATCATATACTCTTCTCCAACTCAGAACTTACCATCCTTGTTCAGCCACTGTTTTCTCTGTTTGTAGAGGAGAAGTTTATTGTGGACATATGGCAAAAGAAACTTCACACACCAGCTCTCCACACCAAGCTTGTTTTCTACCAGGACAATAGGGCTCCGGTTATATCTGGCTTCAGGGCAGGGTATTAATCCAATTTCATCTCTTAAAAAACAGAGAGAAATACAATTAAGCTTATTTCAAGTAGGTAACAATTATTTTTCTCGATACAGAAATGCAATGGTTGGCAATGCTTCCCAAACAAACATTACATCATCCTTTTTCTTCGTCTTTGCTGAAATCTGTAATCGGAAAAGTTTTATTTGATCTTCACAAAGATCTGAAATGATGAAGGCCCCATTTTTTCTGTTTTTAGACTATTACCCAATCAGTTTAACTCAGCTAAATCAACATGAGCATCCCTGGTTTTGCAATAAATACACAACAGAGCTGTAACTGCTGCTTCGGCAAGAGAAACAGAACATGCTAACTAGAACAGGCACCTGACTGACCAAAAGCTACCCAGGTGTACTCTGCAGCAGGTGCTCTGAAACTGAGAATCACACAGAAGAATATGCTCACTTCCACATGTCCCATTTTTCATCGTCCTATGCAAAGCAGGATGATCAACAGGGGGAAGATCTGAGACACAGAGGCCAGTCTGATTAGATGACAACTCTGTACAAGAAATGTAAGCCTTTAAAACAACAGTGACAAACATGACCATTTGTACCAGCAAACAAAGCAGAAGAGACTCAGCTGTTCAGTTTCAATGGGCCATATCATATTTTACTTTTTGTCAGGTTTTTCTAGCATGCTGAATAGCAGCTTTGGCAGCTTCTTAGAAATAAACACAGCTTATCAAGAATTCACACTTGTTTAGACATAAAGCAACATTGTTTTATTTCGATTATGCATCATTTCTCCACCAACTCCCATTCAATAGAAAAGATTGTTGCTAAAGAGGAAAATCCTCATATCTCACACAGGATAAAAAATATTTCTTGCGATCTCAGAAAACAAATTCTCCATCTTAAGACTTCTTAATACAAGATTTGCAGATACACGGCAAGTGTCAGCTCCTAAACCCTAACTCAATTATCTTAAATAAAATTTATTACTGGGTACTCTGAGTGTGCTGATTTAGTTCTCTGTCCTCACTGGACTGTTACTGAGATAATCAAAAGTGACACAGTGTGCTTGTTTAAGAATGCATTTGCTTATTGAGGAAACAGATTTGATCTTCCATATGTCACAAGCTGCAAAAAACACAGGTAAGGTGAACTCAAGGTAAAACACTTGCAAATCACATGGCTCTGTCTCCAAATGCACATGCAGGTCCCTTTTGCTTCCCCAGTAAGCTGAGAAGAGAGAGAAGAAAAAAGCATTCCTCTACCCCACTAAAAGCAAGAAACGGGTATCAAACCAAGATCCTTATCTGTGCTGCTCTATTTAACACAAGCTAAGCTCTTCAAGAAGCAAGATTAAACCTAAAATGACATTCCAGTCTGCTTCTTTCAACAAAGTATCTTAATAGCCTGAAGTTTGTATGTATCACTGGGTCTTTTATGAATGCTAAACCCAGTCCTTGGCAAAATGTTGCCTGGCCTTGCATACAGGGACATGAAAGTCTCCAAAAGAACCAAGATGCAGTCAGGCACTGCTTGGCTAAATAACTCTCTGAATTACCATATGAACTTACCAGCTGTAACTCACAAACAGTATACCAAAGGCAAACAGCAAGCAGAGGAAAAAAAACCCACAAAACAAACATCCACACCTTTACTTATCACCAAATGGAAGAAGTCTGACTTGGGTGAGCTAAGTTTCACAATACTGCTTTGAACACACCAAAATGACAGGCAGGTAGAGTTTGCGCAAAGCTGACAAGTGGGTAGGTGTACAAGCAGCCATTGACAAGGATCAATAAATGCTGGAAAAGAGGTGAGTATTGGACAAAAGTATGGTAAGTAAACAGGAACATCATGCATGTAGCAGAATCCCTATTTTCAATGAAGCTAGGCAGTTCCCATGTAAAATAATTCAAACCTGGATCTGTCACATGTTTAATCCAGGATATCACCTGTCAGGAACTGCAGCTGGCCAGCACCAGAAGACAAGATGAAGATACATGAAAAGACCTGGCCAGCACAGCTACAGCCCAGTGCTCCTGAGGCACAGAGGCAGCACAGCAAAGGGCTCACAGCCTACATTGGCCTGAAGAGTCCTATTTCAAGTATTTTCAACCACTTCAAAAATCTAGCAGACAAGACTGTTACTTTTTCTACTTCGAGACATAAAGTAGCAGCAGCTTGTGCTTTTTCACTTGAAGCACGTCACAGTGCATCAGTCTCAGCACGCACAGCTCTTGCAGCATACTTTCATCTCTGAGATTACATCTATGAAACAAAATTGCAATAGCAGCAAATTCTTCAAAAACACCATCTCCAAGTTTGCTACCAATAAAGAATCCTGGCAGAGGAGTGGGAACTATGAAAAAAATCAGAACATTCATTCATAAATACTGGCCATTTACAGCACATTATGCTTCACATCCTAAAAATGAAGCTTCAAGGCAAAACACAGCCTTTTTTTAAACAGCATCCATATGCTGCATTTTAAAACCTGGCCGCCCACCCAAATTGCTTACTACATTTAGAGAAACATGAGGGTATTTACTCTAATCTTTTCTTGTTAAGCAAAGGGATAAATTGACATAAAATTTTCCTACACCATTGTTTAGCTTATCACTTTCTGGAACAAATTAATAGGCCACTACCTCAGAGACTGCAGAGTTTTCAGCTGACATAAATACACCTCACTTAAATTAGGAAGTTGTTATTCATTATGTGCTACCTTATTTGTTATAACCAACATGGAGCTTGTATATCGATTGAAAGATAATTCCCTGGTTTATGTCTTAAAGGCTGGGGAAATACATTCTGTGAAACAGAAGTATGGAGGCACTTAAAACAGGGTCTCAAAGCTGGTCAACAACACTGAAAAATAAAACAGACCATCTGCCCCCAGATTGCTGGATAAATCTGATTGTCATAAGATAACAATTACTGTGGTTTGTATTTTCATAGTCATTCTGTCTTCCTCAAACCAACGCACAATGAAAAGCAGTAGCACTTCTACCAACAGATATGGATTTGAAGGCGGCATCCACCACACTGCTCTGTTTGTGCAAAAGTGCAATTCAGGAGGCTTCAATCCTAAGCTTTGTTCCCATCAGCACCAGTGCTCTGCTCCAGGCAGACACAGAACCCGCTGCCTCCTGTGGGGCTCGGCAGGGCTGGCCCATCCGCGGCAGGCTCAGCCCCATCCCGACTCCCCGATGAGTTTAATACTGCCAAACACCGAGTTCAGAGAGAGCTCATCAGCAACTTTTCTTTGAAAATATGTATGTCGCTTCCAGACTGCAGAACCCTCGCTGGTTTCCATGACTCGCTGCGTTTTACCGGCGGGGCGGTTGTGGCCGCCGGGCTGCGGCCGCGGCCGCACTTGTCGCCCCGGCTCAGGCTCCCGGAGCGAGCCCAGGGGAAGCCGCGGCGGCAGGAGAGCACCGAGGACAGGGACACGGCACCCTGCCCCAAGGAGGCACAGGTGCCACCGCAACCGCCCGGAGCCGGCCCTCCCGCTCGGAGGAGACCCGGCTGGTCCCCGCGGCCGCTCACGGCGTGACCTTGGGCCCGGGCCCGGGCCCGGCCCCGGCCGGCCCCGCCGGGACCCGCACCCCGCCCGCCGGCGGCCGCGGGATGCGCACGGACCGGAGCGCGGGCAGCGCTCCCTCCGCGCCGCCCGGCCGCGGCTGCACTCACATGTGTGGGTTCCGCTGGAAGGCGTTGCGGATGTCCTTCACGACCCGCTGCACCAGCACCGCCACCTCCTCCGCCGTCTCGGCCATGTTCCCGCAGGCGGCGGCGGGAGCGCTTCCGGGGCAGCGCGGCCGCGGCGGGCGCGGGGCGGTGCCGGGGCGCGGCCGGAGGCGCCCGGTGCTCCGACGTGGTTTTATCGCTCCGTGCGTTTGTTGTGTCAGGAATCGCGCTAGGCCGTGTAGCTTTGAAAGATAAGCGTTGTGTATATAGCTTCTCTTGACTGCCAGCAGACATGGGAGCGTTTGTCTTCAAGGCGGAATGCGAAGAGGCGACTGTAATTCTGGACCGTGACTTATGTATTTACTTGTCATTAGAAATTGTATGTAATGTATTTACAAAGCATTAACCGTGCATAGTTGATTTGTTTCTAATTTGAAAGTTTGCAATGTCATCATCATCTGCTTCATCATTGCTTCCCTCCTCCCCCCCCCCGAAGAGGCCTAATAGACCCATATAGTCTCCTTAAAAAATAAAATAAATTGGCATGTGGGACATTTTATGGGGCCTTCTGAGACATTAATTTTGAAGAATTAAGAATTTTAGGAAAGCTAGAATGATAGTTAAATTAGATGTTGCTGAGTTAGCGGAAGTAGATATATAGGCTCTGCTCATAGTTAACAGTAGCTGGATCTTAGATCAGATATCCAGGATCTAGTAACCCATTGCTTGTCAACTTTCTGTTTGGGTAGCTGTGCTTATGAAAAACAGAATGTGATAAATAGATTTCAGGGACACAAAACGGTTGCAGAATTCCCATACTTGAGGAATCCATTGAACACAGGAAAACTACAAGGATTCATTTGTCACATATGCATTGAAAAGGCAGAAAGGTCAGAATGAGGAAGACTTATTTTACTTCTTCATTTTGGAGACTCCTCCCCAAAATGGACCCCCGACTCATTTCAGGGAACAAAACTACGCATGCTTAATAGCGTGTTTGCCAATTAGTGGAAGTGACAGGGATATGAATATGCATTCATACTTTGTGTATTCAAGACTTCTGTAAATTAAAGGGCTTTGTAATACCTGTAAAACCTGTGCACTTGTTGCAGTGCACATTAGGGAATTATCCCACGTAGTGCCTGGCTGTTGTAATAAACATACACTTTCTAATTTTAAACTGTTAGAGAGTTTTTGTCCATCTCAGTTGGATGTCAATATTAGATCAGTATTCATATTTTAGTAAATCACTTCTTAATAGCCAATATATTTAGTGGAAAAAATTAGACTAAATAATGTTGGCTTCAGGGAATTCTGTCTGTGCTGTTGCAGGTTTTCTTTCACTTCGTAGAATGTATAGACACTTTTTTATGACTGTGGTGTCTAAAATTGTTGAAGCAAACTGATACATTCTGGATGTCAAATAGGCAAAAATACAAATATGAGGAAAAGTGTTGCAACACTTGGTGACTATTGGGAGATATTTTTAGCTGAAAAATGCAAACTGTTTTTTCAAAATAGCTTAGATTACTGTGTTCAGCATAACCCTGAATTTTTAATTTTTGCCTATTTGCATTGCGGGAAAGGAGTAAGTTGGTTTTATGTGTTGGACAGTATACCTTTTCTGACTCACTGCCTGCTCACTTTGTCCTGTGCAATTTGTTTGTTCAGTCTGGTAATACAGTGCCTGAAATTGTTCTAGCTGTGAGGTTGGTTTGAGTTGGGTTTTTGTTGTTGGAATTCTGTTAAGAGGTTTTGGTGAATTAGACCTAAACTAAACAACTTTCAGATGTCATTAATCATGACAAAAATACTCTGTGGATTAAAAGTTGAATTTTTGTGTTTGTGATGGGTTGGGGTTTTGGTAGTTTTTTGGTTTTACTATTGGGTAAAAGTGAAAGTCAACCATAACAATGCAAAGTTCTTAAAGTACTGAAAATTGATACAAAACTACTAATGTACTTAAAGGTTGCAAAAGTAGTTATTTAGAATTGTTCAATCAACTGACCATATACTGTCTATGACTTCATGCACACCTTTTAAAGAGGAATGCATATTAAATTGCTATTCTTATTTAAATGTAATAATAAAATTTATTTTAATTGTACATCTTAGCAATTATATATGTTGTCAAAGCTTGTAAGGTGGGCATTGGTGTTAATATTGCACATGATACTTTATAGTAGCTTCTGGGAGTGATTATTGAATTGTCAGCTAAGAATGCTTACTTGCTGTAATTTTGGGGAAATTGTAAAAATTTATTTCAGAAAATACTCTTTTGTTACATTTCACATAGGGCATAAACTGTAGAAAATAGACTGTAATTAAATAGTCAGGAATTATCTTTCTGTTACATGCAGAAATTTCCCTGAGTAATCCATTCCTATGTCATCTGAGGCAGTCTCAAAAGTATTGGAAACTATTTGCTTGAGGACTTCTTCTCTCATGGGTACAGAATAATAGTCCTTCTAACTATCTAAAGTGACATAACAAACTCCTAGTGCATTAGAATTGCCTTAATAAATGCCTAAAAGGTTAAAATTTTGCAATTTAGATCCAGTTCACCAAGTGTGAAATGTAGTTGTTAATTTGTTCATGGCCACCTTCACAAAATGGGTAATAATCTTGGCTTGTTTCTGTGCCCCCCAACAATGTTAATTTGTTAGAGCTTTATAGACAAGTCCAACTGAGTTTAATGCAATCGATTTCAGTATTATATTTTTTGTGAAAATGTCTCACAGCTGGTGCTAGTTTTCCCTCCTTTGTGAGAGTGAAAACAATTGCATGGGGAAATAGGCATATCAGTCTTAGTGATTTCCCATGGCCTAATATTTTTCTAAGTAGATCACATTGCATGGCCAACACAAGTGAAAGTGTATCACCACTGTCCTTGCTTTTCTATTTATTAAAAAGATTTCATATAATGAAAAGCATGAGTCTTCAGATTTTTCAGTGATGGTTCTTCAACATCAGAAAATGTGGTGGGTGTGTGTATGGTTTTATACCATTCATAACCATTGTGCCTGTGTTTGCTTCTCAGGTTAGCAGACAGAAAGATTGCTGCTGTTTGCAACAGGTGCACCCGCTGTGACTGAGCTAACAGTACTTTGGTTCAGGCCACGCTGACAAACAGGCCTGGCTGAAATCAGCCCTGATGTGCAAACCCAGCCAGCTTGTGGGAAGTCACATCTTATTGGGGACTAGTGCCTGAGCCAGAACTGCAGTGCCTTGTCTGGTCTGGAACTGGGTGGAATGAAGCATTGCCACACCTGTACACTTTCACACACACCAAAGGGATGTTTGACTGCGAGACTGTCACTTCTCACTACAAGTGTCTACAGCCACCAGAGCCCACTGAGCTCTTCTGCACTGAGATCTCTCAGGCAGGGATGCTTCTCAGGGTTACCTCTCAAGAGTGACAGATTGCCTTACCCAGCATTTGATATCTACAATGGGGGATGATACAAAAAGGTCTAAAACTGTATTGTAGACAAGCCAATTATTTGTCATGCAGTAAATACTAGGTGGTATGACTGCTGTTCAGTCATTGTTTAATACGATATTTGGTTAAACGCACAATACTGACTCAGAATTGTGGAATCGTTGTGGTTAGAAAACATGTCCAAAATCACTGAGTCCAACCTCTGACCAAACACCACTGTGTCAAATAAACCATAGCACTAAGTGCCGTGTCCTGGAGAAGTTCAAGAAATTACTCCTCCAGGAGTGTTGTGTCCATTGCCTCCATGTGCAGCCCATTCCGATGTTCCATTGTTACTCTAGTGAAGAAATTCTTCCTGGTATCCAACCTGACCCTCCCTGGGTTGCAGTTTTAAGGCCATTTCTTCTCATCCTGTTGCCTGGAAGAGGAGACCAACCCCCACCTGGCTACACCCTCCTTTTAGGCAGTTGTAGGGAGCAATAAGGTGTCCCCTTAAGCCTCCTTTTCTCCAGCCTAAACACCCCCAGCTCCCTCCGCTGGTCCTCATAGAAATCGTGCTCCACACCCTTCCCCAGCTCCATTGCCCTTCTCTGGACACACTCCAGGAGTATGTCTCCAAGGACTCCACAATGTCCTTCCTGAACTGAGGGGCTGAGAACTGGGCTCAGGAATTGAGGTGTGGCATCACTAGGACAGGGAGAGCTGGCTCCTCTGGGCACTTGTCCTGCAACTCTGTTACAGCAGTGTTCCGGCAAGGTCAGGTACTTCTGGCTTTGCTCCAAGGAAGCTCCAAGGTTCACGTGAGAAATTCATTGTATATTGTTATTGCATCAAAATGTAATATTCTAATGTAATGGTTTTACTGCAATAAATTATATTTTATGGTAAAGACTGGTTACCAGAGTAGGGAGTGTGGTGTGGCTTTGTTCATTATGTGGTCAGTTAAGCATCTATGGGCTTGTGGAAACAGCATCATTGACAGACAGTTCAAACAAGGTCCTCCAATGGATGAAAGAGAAAAGGAATGGAAGCAAACCTCACTCTAAAATATGCTGAATATTTTTGGATAAAACATTTCTGAGAAACACTCCATATGCTTTACACTTTGGGTATAATGGACATCATTTGTGGATATAAGTTTGTCTGTGTTTCTCCAAATTTTTCTCTTCTTATTTAGAAAAAAAGTGCAGTTGAAATGCCAAGAAGAAATAATCTAACAAACAGTGAATTCCTCATTCTGTTGAATGGAAAATATGTTAAATTAATAAAAATTCTAGTTTTTTTAAGAAATAAATTTTTAATATTGTGAATGTTCCCAACATGTTAACTAATGTCAAAATTTTTCTTAGGAACAAACTCTGTATTCATTTTTCATAAGACCTGCATGACTGGGAGAAGTTCCAGCACTACTTTTATATGTATAATATCAAATGGTTTGAGTACATGTACACAGCCTGAAGAGCAAGATGGGTTTTAAGCAGCAATTGTTGGTCATATGCACTCAGTCAGCAAATCATGCATAACCAATTATTGTAAGTCTGACACCTATCTTTTCCTCCTGTTAAAAAAGTAATTTATTTTAATTTTATTAACACCTCTCTGAAAGGAAAAATAACTGGTTTTAATGCTAGATGCACACTGCTAGTCCAATGTTAGCTAGGATGGTGTTGAGATTTCTTTATAATTTCCATATCAGCAAACTCATGTTGAAATTCTTTCCCTTTATAAATGTAGTTTCAGCATGATTTTACTTTCAATCATCAAGGAGTGATTCGGAGAAGTAATAAATTTAACTATTTCATTTTCCTTCCTGTTGTAGCAGAGTGCAGGATGATTGTTTATATAAATGAGCATATTTTGTGTTGTGTTTAGAATATCTTCAATGTTTCTGCTTACTGCTAAATGCCATCTTCGACTACTTTTGAGAATGCTTTCTCATTTTCCAGTGAAAGACAAAGTTCAGTCTCAAGAGTTTTTCCTTATATGTAATAGAACTGATTCTATATATAATAGGATTACTTTTTATTTACAATAAGAATGGTAAAGAATGAATTTTTGTGACCTCTTAATTTCTTTTTGCTGTTTATTTGTATACTCTAACTAATTCTTCTTCACAGCAGTCTTGCAATATAAAGGAGTAAGAGATTTTTTTTAAGCCCCCCCTCCCTCCCTCTTGAAAATATATTGACTTTATAACAGAGAACAATTTTTGTTTAAGGGTAATGCATGCAAGCCTCAATTAGTTTAGTCAAGCTAGATAATGAAAAAAAAACCACTTATAATCAGCAGAAGACTGCTGAGAATAACAACTCTTTAGCCTTCAGATCCTGCAGCACTCAGTCCTGGTATCTGTAGCTTAACGTGCTATACATATTATGCACATATTAACATGGATTGCTAAAGAAAATCAGGCACTTGTTTGTTCCTCCATTCTGTAAATGATCAAATCACATTTTTGGTTAAGATGATGGCAAAATACGTGTGGAGCCATTGGTTGAAATCTCATCTTTCTTTTAAAGTCCAGGAAGCAAATACAGGGAAACCCAGGAATACTGTGGTTTCAGTATCTGCAGCTGCTCATACACTTTTCATTTTTCAGTGATATTTTTTGTGGAGTTGTTGATGACTGACATTCTGAATATATCTTATTAAGATAAAATGTCTTGGATGTGGTTAATAGGACAGGGCAGTTGTTGATCTGGAGGTTTAAGGGGCTGCTAGGAAGGAACTCTACTATGTGCCTGTTAATGTAGGTAAAGAAGAGTTATGATAGCTCAGGAAATGTGCATACATCTACAGCTAGTTTTGTTGCTGTTTAGTATTAGTGTAGTGATCAGGAAACAAATTTGACCTTTTTTATTCTTTAATGCACAAAATACTGTGTGTCGTAAGGAAGGGGTTTTTTGCCTTGAAGGGCAGGCATAGATCTTACTTGCCTTCTCTCAAGTGTAATGAGATACAATTGCAAACATTATATGAATTAAAGGTGGTAGCAGAGAGGGTTGGAAAATAGTATTAAAAATAATACTGTTTTTTAGCCTTTATCCTGAAACTGGTGAATGTCTCATTCTGGCTTTCCAAAAATGTGACTTGTACATTTTTTAACCTTTATTCTTGCCATGCCTTGGCACTAGGAGGCTGACCTCAAAAGACTAGGATATAAATGTGATTCTTTTCAATGTATTTGATACAAGGAAAATACAGAAGAAGCAACTGTGCCACCTCATTTATTATAGCTCAGAAATTGAAGTGCACACATCTGTGAGGTCTGTTTATAGCTTTAACTAATGACACCTGCATCTTCATGTCCTTTAGGTTTAGTTTATTCAGCAAACATAACATTTAAATGTACATTTTCCATTGAGAAGGTTAAATGCAAATTCACTTAAATTAAAGTAGGTAGCTTTTCCTCTTTGTACAACAAGACTAAATATACATTCACTCAGTGAATAATCTTTTTTTTGTGTGTGTATAGAAAACAAGGTTTTTCAAATGTAGTAGGCATGGCTGTGTTTTTTTCTGGGTCAGATCTGATGGCTTATAGGAATGTCACTAAGGCAAAATGAGAAATATGTATGTATCATTCCATGCTGGCTATATTTCTCTGCTTCTACTGGAGAGAAATACAATTCAGTTATGCTAAACAAAAGCATTCATACAGAAATCTTTATCCACGGAACTGTAGTCAGCTGGGCTGCAGTTTCCACAACAACACCAACTCAAAAGTATCTCGGCTTTTTTCTTCTGAGTTACTTGGTGGATCTCCTAAGGTCAGTAAATTAAGGTATCAGGTGAAAGCTGGTACGGTTCTATTAGACAACTTTTTATTAATTAAGCCAAACCTGTTCAGCAGCCTAAGTCTAAAGTAAAACATATTTTGATTCATTATCACCTATGCATTTGACATTTTTGCTAGAAAACTTTATATAAACTAGCTGTCATTTTTATTCAGTTGACTACAAAGGTGTGTTATGAAATGATGTTCTTATTTTTAGAAGCATTCATATATCTGAAGTACAATAATTCAAAAGTGTCAGGCTTCTACAATTTCTGAAGTGTTTTGTGTGAAAAACTAAGATTCAAGAGCATTCTTAGAATAGAATCAAGAAGAGACTAGACTTTTACATCAGGTGTGTGTAGGACTTCCCCCTGCTTGTCTTCACAAACCCAGTTCCATTAATACTCACATGGATGCAAAGTAAATTCATTTACTTGTGAGAATATGTCCTAACCTGTCTTTTATTTTGAAGTCATGTAACTTACTGTGTTTGGGTTTGCTTATGTTTATCTAAGTGTTAAAGCTGTGACACAGATTAGTAATATTGTAAATATGAAGGATATTAGTGAACCTGCAGTCGGTGCAAGAGGCTTCCAAAGTGACAGATTCTGTGTTGCATTGAACTGTGTAATGAATATAAAACACAGCCACTGCTACTGAATGTGACAAGCTTTCCACACATTAAAAAACAATGCTGTAAATGTCTGCTTAAAATACTGAACAGTACTTAAGACTACTCCTTAGCAGCACTGTCATTCTTTACAGAAGACAAGTGTTTAAACCAAATAATTATGGAATTATTTTATTCTTACTTAGACTTACTGATCTGACATACTTAGTGTCATTTTATTCAATTAAGACAGGGGTTATCCATGCCTAAACTTCTTATGAAACACCTTCCTGTTCCCGAGTGTTAGGAAAATGTGGTAGGAATATGCGAGTGGTGGTAAAGTGTAGTGGGGGAGCCCTTTAATTTTGTTTCATTTAATTGAGATGATGTCACTGTTGTTTTGACTTCACTTTTCATGCGGGGCTGACAAAGCCCCATTTCAGATTTATCTGACTCATAGAAAAAGCACTTAATACTCATTGCAAAAAGGAGAGGTTAGAAGTTCCTCAAGTCCAGGACAAACAGAGATAGCATATGGATTTCTAATGTGTAATATTTCCTGCATTCCTTTTGTGTTAAATCGCAGCAATACAATGCCATTTCTAAATGCAAAAAAAGAAGAAAACAGCTGTGTTCTGCTGGAACAGCAGTTCTTACTGCAGTTGTAGAAAACTGATTTCTATTAGAACTTAACCTCATTTTCCCACCCTTTTAGTACTGGGGCTTAATTGTGTTACGAGGTTGTGGTTTTGGAGTGACTCCTCAGTGCTTACTTTGAGCAGCAGTCGCTCCAGGCTTCCATGTGACAGGGAAGATACTAAACGATATTTTAATGTAATCTGAAGGAAAAAAGGATTAAAAATGCAAAGGCTTTTATGATAAAGAGCGCTTGCACTTCATATATTTTGTTTTAACGTCCTGAGTTTGGCTGTAGCTGCAGGAAAATAATTGGATAGGAAGGCAGGAACGACTTACAGGATTAGCACGGGAGCGGGTCCTGGAGCCCGGCCGGGGACAGCAGGGGGCGCGGTGACATTATCCTTATCCTGGCGCTTCGGGGGCGGAACCCTCTGGGAACTGCGGGGATCCACGGATGGACGGATGGATGGATGGATTCTTTCTCTGTGGCTGTGTCAAGAAAATGCTGTGGCTGAAACACACTCATGCTGTCTAGAGTAATACCTTTGGATTTTGAGGATAGAATGATGTTTTCAATCCTAGTCCTAAAACCAAAACAACATAAACACATGCAATAGTTTGCATACTGCCCAGACCCTATCCTGTATTTAAAAAAAATTACTCCACCTTTCTCTTCACCAAATAGCTTTGCTTGTAGACTTGTTTGCTAGTGGATAAAGCAGTGATGAAGATGGTATTTGAAGTCCTCAAGTGTTTAGGAACTGTATGTTTGTAAGGGAATACTTAGTTAACAGTGATGAATCCCATAATGAGTGGACCTGAGTCTGTCCCCTTCTCTGATGGTCTTCACCTAAAGTAACAATGGAATTCGGTGTGTATTATTGCACTGAGTCATGAGATAGGATAGGCACAATGTATTATAAAAAGTCACATGTGGTTGTGGAGGGCTGGCCCAGAAACAGTAAGCTCACAGCAGCCACTCTAATGTGAGAAGGCAATAAAAGAGCAACAAATGGCAAAGAGGTGGGTAATGTAATGTATTTTAGGGGCTGTTGTAGTACTGCTGCATGGTCTAGGAACTTTCCAGTGGAAAATTTATTTTGTAGCATTGCAGGAAGTAATAAAATAAACTCCCCATGTCTTCTTGAGTACAGAAACTTTTATTTTTGAGCTCATGGACTGACAGTTGGCTGCTCAGTGGTGAAGAATCACAGGCTGGTTGAACTTGGATGAGACCTCTGTAAGCTATCTGGTCCAGTCCCCTGTTCAGTCAGGGCCACTAAGAGCTGGGTGCCCAGGACCATGAATATTGACTCCAGAATATTGACTCCAGAGCCTCCCTGGGCAACCTGTCAATGCTGAGTCACCCTCACAGTGATAAAGGGGTTTCCTGCTGTTTGTAGGGAACTGTCTGTGTTTTAGTGTGTGCCCATCATCTCTGGCCCTGTCACTGGACTTGTCTAGAAAGAGTCTGGCTCCCTTCTCTGTGTGCACTCCTTCAGGAGTACACTCCCTTCACCTTAATAAGATCCCCCTGAGCCTTCTCAAAGCTCCGGGCTGAACAGCCCCAGGTCTCTCAGATTCTCCTCAAAGGAGCAGTGCTCTGATCCCTTCATGATCTCTGCAGCCCTTGCTCGACTCTCTCCAATATGTCCACGTCTCTTGTGTCTGGGGAGCCCAGAACTGGACCAGCACCTGAGTGTGGCATCACCAGAGATCAGTTAAGGGACAGGATCACTTCTGTCCCCCTGCCAGCAGCACTGCTCCTCATGCAGCCTAGGATGCTCTTGGTGGGATTTTTTGCCACAAGGGCAGACTGCTGGCCCATGGTCAGTTTGGTGTCTGGGGGACTCCCAAGTGCTTTCTGTGAAGCTGCTTCCCAGCTGGGCAGCCTCCAGAATGTGCTGGTGCCAGGGGCTGTTCACTCATGCATGACTGTGCACTTCTGGTTGAACCTCATGAGTTTTCTGTCAGCCTATTACTCTGGCATGCTTTGTGAAGAATGTATAGATTTTTTCAGAAAAGGTGATAAAAATTTTAAAATAATTCTAGAAGTAAACGTTACAGCATTTTCCATAATAATTCCACCAGATTTTGTATCACTGTGCCAGAAGATAACTGTGAGAATTTTCTTTCGCTTCCTTGCAGACTTGAATCATCACTTATCAAGCTCATCTTTCTCAGCCTGTTATCATTATGTAATATAAGAAAATTATATTTAAGACTTCTAAAAGTCCACACTAATGGAATGAGGACTTAATGTGTTATTCCTGGTACCATAATGAGCATTTATCTCTGTGTGTGACACAGAAATCTAAACTGGACCTCTAAAATAATAATTTGCAGCATGATGAACTGGAACAGCCTCTTCAATCTGAAAAACTTAATTTTTAGGATTTTCCCCTCTTCAACGCAGGCCTTTAATCCCTGATCAAAAGCCATGATGATGGAAGGGGTCTGATGGGGAAGAAAATGCATATGGCCTGAAAATATGTATAACACTATATGATGCAAATATGGTTAAAATGTAATCTGTCTGTCAAACAAAAAGTTTTCTCTATATATGGAGAAGTTGAGAGGAGGGACTGTTGAAAAACTATTTAAATAGCAAATGAGATCATGCCTGCTTAAGATGATACTGCTTAATTTGCTTTGCAGATTTTTATGCCATTTTTGGCTGTGGAAAGGAAGAGAAACTATATTTTGTGACAGATTTGTATTATTAAGCCTTCAGCAACAACCTTCCCTGAATGCACAAATACTGTGAACTTCTAAAAAATTCCTGTAAAACTGTTTGATTCATATCGGTTTTCTATTAATTGTTTACTATTTAAACATTTTTTTCATAACAGATGCAATGCAGTAAGTCTGGAATCTCAAACTAATAGTGATTGATTTTCAGGAAACTGACAGAATGTCTTTTACACTCTGTAGCTGTTTTCTCAGGCCGTCATCCAGGTCACTTTAAAATAGTCATGATTTTACTTTTTATTATTTCAGGTAAAGAATATTACTGATCTGTATGGTGTAATATATTCATGGCAGAGAAAAATGTTTGGGAAGATTGTAAGAAACTTCAACACAACATAGCTCAGAATTGCTTTTATTCTGCTCTTGATTGTCAGTATGTCAAGTTTGCCTTCCAGGATTGGAAAAAAAGCAGTAAAAGGATGTTGACTTCCAAACTGATTCCCCCAGATATTTATCCTAGAAAAGCATAGGTGGAATGTAGAAAGTTTGTTTAAATGAAAGCTCAGATGCTAGAGGACACAGTGTATCTAGCAGAGGGAGGGCCTGTGTATGTATTTTACTTCATTTATGGTTTTCTCTTCCTTTGATCTTTAGTTGCAAATATAGCTGAGGATAGCCAAACTCCACAACTGGATGTAAGCCATCAGGTGCTCTGGTGCAACTCTTGACAGAGATGATATAGTACATGCAATGACTAATGACTTAGTGTTGCATTTTATATATAAAGGTGTGATTTATTTTTCTTCTTTGTCCTCCTGTTTTGTAATTTTTCAGTAGGCGAATGTTGGAGAACAGTTTTCAGTCATCTCTGCAAATGCACTTAAAATACAGGACTTTAAAAAAGGCTGACAGAGTTGAAAACATGCAGGCTGTTGCATACTGCTGGATAAAGCAGTTCACTCTGGTAAAACAGGTGGTGGGCAGTATGTGTTAGTGTCACCTGAAACAAAGAGTTTTACTCTAACTAAGAGTAAGAACTTGTCCTCAGTAATATTCCAGAGTCACTCTTCCTGTAACTACACCTATTTCTCTGACCCATATAAGCATTATAGCTGTCCGCATTTTTCAATTTTCAGCCTTTCTTATAAATCTCTTTTCAGAATTTCAAGGGTAGGATCTGAACTGAGGAGTTGAGAAAGTTCATATCACAGTTAAACACCAAATCCATTTAAGACTCATTTGACATTTATATTATATTTAGATCACCAAGTTAAAATTGAGGGGTGTGTATCTGATATGAGTATTGACAGCTATGTCTTTAAACTATTCTGACATATTGACAGAGTGTCTTCAAATGCCTTACAAGTAATTTCACTGAAGCCAACAGAGATAAAATGGTTCCTATTAAATGAGAATCTGCAGACATAGCAGTTGTTCTTATTTGACTGTTGAAAAAACTTCATGCTCTTGTTAATTCGAAGGTGGTCAAACTTGAATGTCATGATCATTAGAAAACTTCAGAAAACTGTAGAAAATACAAAATCTGTCTCTGTTAACTAAATGGACCATTCCCTAAATGGATACCCAAGTCCAGTGTATGCATTATCCCATCCTTCTGTAAAGGCCAGCAAGAACATATCTTGTAATGTTTCTCCAGCTCCAGGCAGCCACAATTCTTGGCTTATTAGGAAAGAATTTTCAAAATGCATTTTTCTGAAATTATGTAGTCTTGATTTTTCTTCTTTTATTTTTCCAGTATTTGGTTTGTTGGGTTTTTTCTTTACAGCTGTAGTCAGTATAACATCATAAAACCAGATGTGTTACTAAAACCAAATAATTTTGCCCTTTTTTTTCCACTGTCTCATCTCAGAACCAAATGGAGAGTGTTGAGTCAAGGTGATAAAGAGTAAGATAATTCTCATCTGGTCCCCAGCAAATGGAATCTTTTCAGGACTTTTTGGGAAAGTATTTTCTCGGTGTTTTTAGTGGTTTTAATACACAGATGGCTTAAGCTCAATTCTGTGGAATTAAAATAACTATAGCCCCCATCCCTGAAACTTACTACTCTGAGTTACAATTTGTAGGTTTTATTTTGGGACACTAACCCAAGCACTGACCTCTCTGAGTTACAAATTGTAGGTTTTATTGGGGATTTTCATATAAAAAATTGATTGTGCTCTTCATTATTTGGTTTCTTTCCCTGCAATTGAAACCTCAAAGAAAATAAATTATCCTGCCACTAAAATAAGGTAGAACCTAATTTTTAAAATATATGTCTGGAGATGTGAAAGCACTCCAAATGTTTTCTTCTTTTTGTTTTCATTGCAGTTCTTTGTATATGAAGCCACCATGTAGCAATGCACTGGTATGAAACCTTGAGAGCTCTAAATGTGACTGTATCAAGTCACTGGAGCTTTTCCAAACATGTCTTAAGTTTCCACAAAAACAGTGTAACATTTTAAGTAGAACATTTTAAATTGTTCCTCCCCCAAGATATTGTCTGTCCAGTTACCATCAAATACTCCATATATTAAATATTTGCTTCCATTGTGTATAAACCTAGAAAAACCCAGTGTAACATTTAATTTTAAACATCTTATGTTTAAAATAAAAAAGTATTAAAATGTATTATTTAAATTAAAAAGTATTCATTTGTTTGGGGTTGAATTAGGCAAAGTGGTAGTCATATTTAGCAGATCTGTGTATAGCATATGTCTTTCACATGGTATTTTCTGAGTTTTAGATCTAGCACAGTTATTAAAATAATTTGTTACTGGGGAGAAAAACCCAACAATGCTCACAATAATAGATGGAACACTTTTTACTTCATCCTTATTTACTTGCATACCTCTTTTGCAGTTTTAGTGAATAAGGAAAACCGATAGTGTTTGAACTATCCATTAATTTTCATAGATCAACAAGAGGTCAAGCTAAGCTGTGTAAATAGCTTCTGTTGACAAGTTCATGGAGTCTAAACAAAACATTTAGAAATAGTTTGCAACTATTCCTTTATAATACCCAGTTGTAGACAAAAATAAGTCTAGGTAAGCCAAGATGGAGAAATATTGGACTGTTGTATACCTCTAGGTGCTTCTTAAGAAGAAATTACCATCTTAGGGAACCAAGGAATTTAAACTGTCATGTATTTCCTAAGGCATACCCAGAAAATAAACTCTCACCTACAGGTAAGAATTTTATGTTTCTATTTTCTTTTCCATTTGGATGTGTATCCAGGAAGGGGAGAAAACAGGAGAAAACAAAAATTGTGTTGGACCTAGAAGCAAAGCTGCATCTGGACTCAGATTTTGGGTTTTGCAGAGGCTGTTTTGGAGGCTTATATAATAAGCCTTTCCTGCTTTCATAAATGGCTCTTGTTTTGCTACATTTGCATTAGGCTCATATTGTCATAAAGACTACATTTTCAGGGCTATGTCCTGCTTCTCTGATAACTTTGTTATGTTTAAGCTGGTTAAAGTCTGTTTTGCAAACAGTATAGAAAAAGAGAAAGTGCAAGTGTAAGGGTGAGTCTGAATCATGTCTATTGTGTGTCAAGTGCAGGATACGCACCTAATTCTGTGGGAGTGTCCTAGTAACAAAACTACTATAAATAGTGACAAATCAAACACACCGGGAGAGACAGCTGATGTTTTTGTTTCTGTAAACTATTCTCTTACAAAAAGATGAATAAGAGCCAGGTCTTACATACTCTTCGCTCAGCAGCAACACAGAGCAGCAGGAAAAAAGAGCATAACTAATCAGGTACACCTGAAAGTTACTACCTGCCTAACTCTTACTCGGCCATTTGATTTCAATACGAGATGGGACAAAAGGCTAAGTATCTGAAGGGTTTTAGTTCAGGTTTTTTTTTTTCCCTTAAAATCATTGGCTCTTCATTAAATCATTGAATCACAGATTATGCTGAGTTTAAAGGAGCCCATCAGGATCATTGAATCCAATGTCTGGCCCTGCACAGGATACCCCAAGAATCACATCCAGTGCCTGAGAATATTGTCCAAATGATTTTCAAAATCTCATCAGGCTTTGTGCTGTGACCACTTCCCTGGAGAGCCTGTTCCAGTGTCCAGCCACCTTCTGGGTGAAAAAAACTTTTCCTGATGTTCAACCTAAACCTCCCCTGACTCAGCTTCAGGCCATTCCCTTGGGCCCTGGCACCGGTCACCACAGAGAAGAGATGAGTGCCTGCATCCTCTTCCCCTCACAATGACAGGAGACAAAACATACTAGTTAGACTAGGTAATTTAGCAGAAAAAATACACAAACTGTTAAGCATGTGAGCACTTTCTTCAGATAATATTACTCATAGAGGATTTAGAAGAATGCAAGCTAACTTGCAGACAATTACATAATAGATTAGGGTGTTAAAAAGAAAGTTTTCAGGCACATGAAGTCTAATAAAGAACTAACAAATTCCTGGCTAAAATAATTTAGGACAGCACTTGGGATCTGCTCTCAGTATCTGATTAGGCCTGTTGATGACTGTACATCTTCTGGGGCAGGTATTCCTTCTGTATGTAACTATGTATTAAATGGTGAAATTAAGTTACTAACTATATGTTGATGAACTAGACAGATTTCAGTGGAAAAGTTTAAACAAAAAGAAACAAAAGTCAGCAGATGTTTCGGGAAGACTAAAATCATATAAAATTCAGTCTTCTCTGCATTGGTGTATTTGGTTTCAGCAGAAGTGTGAATTTTGTTTACAGGTTCATCTTTTCTGTTTGTCTTTGTTGAAAATCAAGTTGAGACATAAAGATAGAATGCTATTTTTGAGACAGGATTAGATTACTTTTGCACAAGATTAGTATATAATTTTCTTAGTCTTCCTAAAGAAGTTCCTAAAGGTACTGTAGTTGAAAATTTCCTATCATAGTTACATCATAGGTTTAATTTCTCTTTCATGTAGAGCTTAATCGCATCTGAATATTCTTGCCAGAATATCAGTTTATTGCTCTTTAAGTTGCTGTTTTATTAATGACAATTAAATCACTCATGGTGAAAGCTGGTATTATAAATTAGTATGTAATAGGTACAAAAATAAGCAATGTTAAAGCTCATAAATTATAGTAATGATTCATTAAAGAGATTGATTTTCATCGAGTTTTCTGAAATATTTCTTATTTTCATCTAGTAAAAACAGAAAATTATTTTGTTTCTTAATCATTTTCTGGTCAACAAGCCCACTACAAGGGTAGTTTACTATTGTCATGAAAATAACTTTATTCGTTGTTATCGGAGAGCATGCTTTTCTAGAGTTTAGCCGTATACTGACCACTCTTTTCCTCTGTAACTTGACAAACAAAACACAAAATTATAATGATAATTGGTTGATTTAAAAAGTTTTTTCCAACTGAAATAATTCTATGATTCTAAAATGAAAAGGCAACTGACAGCTGAAGTGGCTTCCTAAAATCATATGTGTTGGGATAGAGCAACCTCCCAGAGATGAGTGGAGAAGGCGAAGATGGTAACAGGGTACTTAATGAGTGAAAAGTGAGACCCACGTGTGCATTGTTCAGATCCACCCCTTCTACTCTGATCTACCTGTCCAGAACTCAAAGTCTGTCACTGACATCAAAAAATGGTGCAAAATGTGTAGGATGAGGATTCCTAGAGCTCTGTGTCAGTCAGCAGATGCCTTGTGAGTCTGGTGGATAAAACCAAGGGCACAGCAGGACATTCTTACATTATGCGTAGAGCACAAGAACATTACTTGCTGAAAAGTGTGTATACATATTCCTAAGGAACAGACAGTACCATTTCTACAGTTGCATGTGGCAGTATAACTCACATTTAAGGCTTTTTGATTGTGCTGCGATACATGCTGTTCTGTTCTACCTTGGGTATATAAAAGCATAATTATCTGGTGATAACCATGTTAAGCTTCCCACAGTCTAAAAAAAACCCCAAACAACCAACCAAAAAACTATATTTCATACTGTGATATTTATATGTACCAAATAAATCAGTGTTTTCAGGGTTTGTCTCTTATATGCACAGTGTTAGTATGGTCCTCTCAGACTCTGAGGTATTTTGTGCTACATACACATTGTTCTAATTATGCTTACTTCTTTCTCCTAGACATTGCTTCTCAATGCACCTCAGGTGTTGACTTTATCTGTTGCTGTGAGAGAATAATAACTGTGCCTTGATTTTTCATTTTAGTCATGGAGAAATAAAAAAAAATTAAGTATTGTTTGGACACTTAAAAGTAAAAACTCAGTTTACTATTGTCATAATTTAAAATTTGCAGTACTTATGCTGACCTCTCACACTCTTTTTGCTTTCCTTCTTCTTCCCCTGCCCCAAATGTGTAGAGATTTAAAAGGAAAAACATAAAAGAAAACCTACATTTGACTGTAAATTTTCAGTGATTCCACAATGAACTCAAAGAATTTTTGTGTTTCAGCTGAGAAAAAGTCAGAAGAGCATAGTTATTGAAGAGGTGTTTGAGAAAAGAATTTTTAAATGAGACCAAGTAAGTGCAAAAAGGAAGTGGACTGTTAAAATTGTAAGCTGTCTTTAACTAAAATTTACCTTTGCTCTTCCTATATACACATAATGACAACATTGTTAGGAAATTACTATTTTATCCAAGCTACTCTCATGTGGACAACAAGTTCTACATTTGATTTAAGAATCAGGAATAAATTGTCATTTTAGGCCTATATGTTGTGTATTTTACTATAATTTTTTTCCCTTGAGTAAGAAGAGTGGAAAAAAATGTTCCAAGCAAATACTCATAGAATCATAAAAGATTCTGAGTCGGAAGGGACCCACCAGGATCATAAAAGTCCAACTCCTGGCTCTGCACAGGACAGCCCCAAGAATCCCACAATATGTCTGACAGTGTTATCCACAACATCCTCGCTGAAGTTTGTAGTTTTCACTAAAGAAAATCCACTGTAGAAACAAGTGCTCATAATCTCTCGATACTTATTTTGCTCTCTTGTGCTAATTAACATGAGTACTCTGAACCATTTTGTCGTGGTTTGACATGGAAGTGATTTTTTTTTTTTTTCAGGAAGTTGGGTCAAACCAATCAGTGGTCAAGTTTGGATATTGGCACCTGAAGTGACCACTGAAGATAGGGATATGCCTCTGAGAACACAGGGGGTTAAAAGCAAGAACTCCCAAGAGCTCGCTCTCTTTGGTTCCGGTCAAGGTGCTGTGCAGACCTCCCCTGCCCAGCCATGGGGCTGGGTGGGGGAGGGGGAGCCATGAGGCCTGGTCGAGGTGAGCCGAGGGGTAGAAGGACTGGAACCGAGCCAGCTCCTGTGGACGGAAGGGTGGAAAGAAGTGGAGATGTTTTTGTCATTCCCCCCGCCCAGGGGGAAGAGATAGAGAGTCCGGACGGCACCTGTAACTTTTCCGGCGCGGAGGAGAAGGAGGTGGGGGGAAGGCGCCCAGCCTTGGCCTTGGGAATCGGCTGCTGGGCAGAGATTTCAGCCGTCCAGGGAGTCTGAACTTTTAACCTTTCCTGAGAAACGAAGGCTTTGTAAAATATTACTCCTCCTTGATTTGAAGTAGGAGAGAGACAGTCTGGGATCCGAGATGATGGAAGAAGAAATTCTCGAGTTGGAAGGAGATGATAGAGTGGCTTGTGGCTGGACTTCTCTTGTTAGCCATAGACTGAACCAAATTCTCCTAACAGAAGCTGCACTTAGGGTGGTGCGTTGGTGTGCCAGGAGACCTGTTTCAGTGATTACCAGCAGAGGAGTAGAGAGAAGGTGTGGAGAAGCCCTCTATCTTCAAGGAAGAAGAAGAGGAGAAGAAGACCTCTGCTCTTGGACCCTCAGCCCCAGGGGAAAATGGGGGGGACTGTAGTCCCAAAATGAGAAACTGAACTGTTGTCTCTTTTGGTCCATGGCAAAGCATCCTTAAAAGAGCCCTGTGAGCAGTCTGTCCATGCCCGGTGGTGAGAGCACTGTGACATGGAAAGGAGAGTGTCACCATGGCAGATTTTCTCCGGGCGGTTGCCATGTGTGACATGGAAACACAAGGGTGGCAATTGTGTTTCCTGGGGGGGGTGGTCTGTGGCACAGGAGAGACTCCTGTCTCCCTTGAAAGATTGAGTATTTGAATATCTGAAGGGTAGCAACTTGATCAAGATCCTGGGTGGTGTCTCACTGTTGAGTTTGTTTAGAAATTAGGTGGGAGGAGGAGGGGTGTTTTGGAAAGTCTTCATCCAGGATTTAGTGTTTGTAGTTTTTATAGTAGTAGTAGTTTAATAAAGTTCTTTCCTTTGTTACTAAGATGAGCCTGCTCTGCTCTGTTCCTGATCACATCTCACAGCAATTATTTAGAAAAGTACATTTTCATGGGGGCGCTGGCATCGCGCCAGTGTCAAACCATGACACATTTCTACAAAACTAGGAAGTAGTAATTGCATTTTAGCCAATCTAAACATGGGTAAGATGACACAAAACATGCTTCAAGCTAGAGCTGTTCTTGTTTCTCTGTTCCGTACTCTTTGCAACTAGCAGAGAAGTTTTTATGCCTGGCCATGCCTGAGTCCTCATTACGCTGACAGCCCATGGAGGAACAGCTCTTCCAGAAGAGATGTAGGCAGAAGGAAGGCCTCAAAGACATCTCCATGTCCATTCTCCCCATTCTATTTTGTTTCACTGGACTTCTCCTTTTTCACATTTCATCAATAACTGCAACAAAAATATTTATGGCAGTGGCACATAAAGCAAAGCAGCCATACAGGTATAGGAGGTGAGTAGGCAGGAAAACACGTTTTCTACATAAACTGAGTTTTTGCGATTTGGGAATCTTGGGGATAGCAAATCCCCAACCTGGTGTTACTTTTTACTCTAGAAAGCTTGAAAACAAAAGTTTTGTCTCAAAAGGATATGCTAACGTTATTAAGTCATATTGCTTTTACACAGTATGAAAAGTGCAGACCAAATCACATCAATAGTGAAAGATTTACTCCCCACCTCTTTGTTTTCCTAATTTCTTTTCCCCTAATTCAAGAGGTGTAGAAGGAAAGTAGTTGTTACTTCAGTAACCTCTTATTAAAACAACTGAAGAATAGGTTTTTATTTGCTGGTGAAACTAGAACAAAGTAGCAAGCCTCAAACATATTTTTTAAATTTAAAGTGTGATATGTCTGTAAAGGCCTTTTCATTGTTCTGACGGTTTACTGGGTCATGCCCGAGCTTTTAAAGGTCTTGTAATTATGGTCTGTTAGCTGGAGCTTCAAGTACAATTAGAAACAAATAAACACTTACTAAATGTACGAATTATCTGCTAATAGGGCTCATCTGAAATCCCAGACTACAGGAATGTGAGCTGAGACTGTTACATGGGTCACCATAACCTTGCTGCAGGCATCTCAGATACCACTAGCATCTGGGTTAATAATTCCTTTGACATCTGGCAATAATGACAAATAAAACTGTCAAAATACTGATACCTGATATTCTGAACAGCTGTGTCAATTGGTACAATAGGGCTGGAATCTCTCTTCTGGTGACTACCATGAAAAAGGAGTGGTACCATGAAAAACAGCCTAGCTGCCTCTGTTTTGCTGGAGCAAACAGCAAATTATTTACAGGGATGAGGTGTTCTTATAGCCAAGGGCTGTTCAACATGGACCTGTTTTTTTGATAATTTAGGTTTTGGTGAGGAAACACAGGAGGAGGAACTTCTCCCTCTGGTGGGTCTTGGGCCCACAGGATTCCCATGCCTAGCTGATGCAGGAGCAGTTTCAGCTCAGGCACTTGGTGGTCACATGTGGCTGTTTCACAGAGAAGGTTTTGTGACTCCAGCGAAGTGGTGTTTGATGAGGCTGCATCTTTTGGTTTGCATCACTGGTTTGGGCCGTAGGAGCCTGCTTTTCTGTTCCCTGCATAGACAAAGTTTTATGTATGAAAAAGACAGGTTTTGCTCCCTCTTTCTTATTTGGTTCATTTTTGTACTTTTTTTGTCTATTACGAAGTGTCAGCTTCAGATGTTTAATAAGAATTTTACAGAGACTGCCCTAATATTTTCAGAGGGTTTCTCATGACCTAGTATTAACTTTCTAATGAAAAATTTTGCCCAGTAGTGACCTGCTGTGTGGAAGAAGAACTATTTCCAAAAAATCCTGTCTAGAGACCTTTTCCTATTTATTTTGTAATAATTCCTCTTCTGTTTGAGACACAGGAATTAGAATTGTCTCAATCACTGTCTGAAGAGGAGGAGTAAACCATGAGAAGTGGCTGTTCTTTGTCAGAAATAAATGCATAATTGATCCTGATTATAGTATACAACTGTGGAAGCCACCCAAGAAGAAAAGATGGCTCAAGCCTGGAGATAATAGTCTAGTGGCCACAAATTTTAGGTTTTGAATGGAAACTTGAGCATCAAGAAGCAAAATGCCTCTTGCTGAGTGGATTAGTATAGGAGAAACAAAAGTTTCTCCTATAGAATAGATGAACTTCTTTGCCATAATTTTCTTTGCTACTGGAGGGTACATGGGAGTAAGCAGACAATTTACTGTAATGACTGCTTTGCTGAAGGACCTTTTCCTATGGCTCATCACTCAGGATGTACTTGTGATGGTGTCTCTGAGGTGGGGCAAGGGAAACTGGGGCAGATCTGTCTGGGTGTTTCAATACACAGATATTTACAAACAGGCAGCACCAACACATGTTGCACCGTGTGTGGGTTCTCTCACCACATGCAGTTCCAGGAGGCCTCTGCATTCTTCATGTCCTGTGCTAGGACAGACAAAATACAACAGTAGCATGATGTTTCATTAATACTGAATAGCAGGGTTTTCTGTATGTCTTCTGGTTTTGTGCACCATTTGCCACTAAAAAGTCTTCAGAGCAGGGTGAGATCTCCATCTATCCCCAGTTATCCTGTCTGTATGGGAGATGAAGCTGATTGTCACCTTAGGAATTCAAAGAGATTAAGTGTTTGAACAGTTAAAGAAATATTATGAGCTTTCTGAATTTGTTTGTTGATATTGCTGTTAAGGAAAAAGAAAATCACAAATCTGGATGCCCTTGCAGTTAATATAAACCATCTGTCTGCTTTAGTCTACTTTTCTGGCAAAACTTTTACTTTTGTGGTTCTTTTTCTTCTCTTTCTGATTAGGAAACAATCCCCAGTGGCATGTCAGAGATCACCATTATAAATACAGACAATTGTTCTAGGGTTAGTATTAAGGGCTTTCAAAACCCAAGATATGTCTGAAGCTGTGTACGTAGTCATTGGCTTCAGATGCAAGCTGCCCTCTGTTGTGATCATGCTACAAATTCTTTTAACACAGATAGGCTTGTCAAGTGCAAATCAGAACTTAGTCTTTGGGACACTATTCCTAAGAGGAAGGGAAGTTTGCCAAGGAACCGGTTGGATACAGTGGGGTGGCTAGAGGTCCACAACTCCAGCTGGTGAAGGTGGAGGGGGGCAGAGGTTTTTTGTACCAACAAATCTTTGCCCTGAAGACAACCAGGGACAGAAATGGTAAATAACTGTCACAGCTGTGTACAAACTATTTGAAAATGAAAAAGTGTGCAAGGCTGTTTTCTCAGACAGATTAGTGCTCCTGCCTAAAAGACTTGGCTTCTTTTGCATGTTATTCTTCCTGCCTTGATTTCATGGGTGTTTGTTGACTTTTATGCTTGATTGGCTGAGACTAGGATTTGACTCATGGCCTCTTACATGCACCTTTCAGTCGTGGAGAAAAGGGGGGTGCAAAAGAACAAGAAATGGGTTTAAGTTTGCCTCCAGTGAACTAGCAGCTGTTTTGCCTACAGCTGAACTGGTATTTGAACAGCACACATCTTTTCAGTTTGCAGCATCTCTAGGTGACTGAAAATCTTTGCCTATTTCCATTAATATCAAGTGAAAGTCTTTTTCTTCCTTCAGTGGGAGCACAATTGAGTCATTACATACAGTTTCTTGAAAGCAATGTCTGATCCTATTTTCTTTCACTTTTTACTTTTTCCTCCTTATGTCTATTATGGAAATGAATAAATATCAGTATTTTATTATTCTCTAGACTTTTACTGCACTCTTTTTCTATTTCCAAAATTCAGTCTGTTGTGTTGGCACACAAGAACTGTCAGCAGAAAGACTTAGTTAATATTATTTGGAGAGTATTACAAACAAAATCAGGTATTTTGTGTGTCACATCACTAGGAGACAGGTTGAAGTAAGCTGAAGATTCAATTCTGCCTGTGCCAGCATTTCAGAAGTATGATTTTTTTCAAATTCTAGTGGTGTTTTCCACTTCTACTTTCATCAGAAGATTCTGAATCTTCATTGAAATCTACAAGGGAAACATGAAGGATTCATTCTGTTTTTAAAAGCAGGTGATTGTGTAAAATGTTGGTTTTGAACAGAGTGTGTGACCATAGCAAAGTCAAACATGATTGGACTCTCTAGTGCTTGACATAGTGTAATAGGGTTTCTGTTATTTATGCATGTCAAAATTTAGCTTCCAACACTAACAAACTGATGTCATACTAGTTCTGGTTTGAATTAACAAAAATCAGAGCTCTTCTTTCTACTCTTATTTATGTTACTCTTATAACATTGCCAATTAAGAAATAAGACACCAGTCATGAACAGAGAAGCGGTTCCTGCTCTAATGGGTTTGTGGTCTGAATTCAACAGGCCTGATGGTCACCAGCTGTTTTACAGCATCAAACTTGTATTTCCATCTTAAATTGGATGTCCTCATGAAATGTAGTTCCTCTTGCTCAGGGAGCCTTTCTCTTGTTTTTGTGAACATACTGGGGATTAGAATTATGATCTGTATAATTACACAAAGAAGAATAATTTATTATTCATGTCTGTCTTTAAAACCAAATGTTTTCAGTTCTTCTTCTCACAGAAGTCTCCACTTCTGGTGGTGTTTATGAATTTCTTTATTGGAAGAAAATCAACACAAGTAGTTCTTATGCACAAATTATTTCAATGGAGAGTTTTGTCATTTTTTTATAAATACTTTCTTTCATATGAAATTTTTTTTATTTTCTGATAGGTACCACATTTCCTCACAGGTCTGAGGAAATAAGAAAGCAATAGCTGCTGTTTTCATACTCATGTTTTGTGTGAAGCTGTCTACACCAATTTTGGAAAACTCCTGGCAGGACTGAATCAGGGGATTCCAAGTAGGAAGGCTTTGTTTATCATGGCATACCTTTTTGGCACAGATTTTCACATGGCTTTTCCATAAAACTTCTGGCTTCTTCAAACTGGGACAACTCAACCCAGTAGAGATGACTTGTCCCAGTTTTGCATACACACTTACAGTGTGTATGCAACTTTGCATACACACTGTAGATTTTAATTACCATTTTCCATTATTGCTACCACATCCATGCCAAGTACTAAGCTGGCTATAATCTCTTCAGCTGACTTCAGATTTGTCAGCGTCATTGCATGGCGTTATACCTTTAAACATGGCTCCTTTTTATTTTAACACACTCCATAATTTTGGATACTCATGCTTTATCTCTATTTCTACCCATTCTATACTTATTACAACCAAAATCTGCAAGTGTTTACTTGTGCCTGCTGCTTGGTGAATATGTACTGCTATCTTTTCTTTAATATACTTACCCATAGCATAATAGGAAATCACAATGCACAGTCAGGCCATTAATAGAACATCTCATTTTAGGGATGGAAAATGTGGTGATTTCTGAGCTTGATATAAAAACAAACCATATGTTATGTTTTCAGTCCCTGTGTGCTGTATGATTCCTTTGAGGAGAGTCAGAAAGAGCTGGGGCTGTTCAGCCTGGAGCTCCGAGAAGGCTCGGGGGGGATCTTATTAAGGTGTGCAAGAACCTGAAGGGAGTGCACATAGAGGAGGGAGCCAGACTCTCTCTAAACAAGCCCAGTGACAGGGCCAGAGGCGATGGGCACACACTGAAACACAGACAATTCCCTACAAACAGCAGGAAACCCCTTTTTCACTGTGAAAAAGCACTGACAAAGGTTACCCAGGGAGGCTCTGGAGATGCCATCCCTGAAGATATTCAGAAGTCATCTGGACACGGTCCTGGGCACCTGGCTCTGGGTGGCCCTGAATGAGCAGTGGGCCAACAGAAGTCCCATTCAGCTTCAGTCAGTCTATGGTTCTGTCATTCTGTGCATGCCTTTCCTAGAGTCTCCAATTAAACTGAGCTCAAATCACTCCTGTTTTGTTTTACAGACTGATTTTTACATTATAGAGGTATCCATAACTGCCGTTTAAAATTTTGATGCGGTATCATAATGTATTATGAAATAGATAAGACAAGTTTTCAAGTGAAAAGCATAGACATCAAATTTAAAATTAACAGTAGCAGCAAAGGAAACAATAGCAAATAAACAGAATTGTCAGGTGCGTTGACTGCAAATCTTGTATGGATTAAGCAGCTGTAAACAGGAAGTTACTGAGTTCCAAACATAACTAGGGTCTATTGATTTTTAAAACTGGGCATTGTTAAATGGTCCCTATCATCATCTAACATAGTTTAACCTCTGGTTGTTGTATGAAAGAAACTTGCCATTCAGCATTATTCTCCATCTGCTTTTGCTCACAGTTGCTACTGTTGTGGCACAAGTTTCTTTCACAAGCTTAAAATTTTCTGTTGCAACAGAAAAAATGTAATTTTCATTTTTGTTCAAAAGCCAGTCTGGGGTTTTTTTGCAAATAGCACAATTTGCCAGCTGATATAACAATGGATTATATATACCTGTGGTTATAAGTAATGAAAAATAGCTGCAGTACATGCTTGGATTTCTTTGTTCTTGAAGTCAGTGTCATCTTCTTCTGGCTCTGCTGACCTGTAGAGGTTAGACCTCCCTGCCCATCCTACTACTTTGTATTCCTTCCTTTTTCTAACAAGTTTTTTTTCACTCTTCCTGTTCCTTACAATCTCATGACCTTGAAATCACTGACCAATATATGGTAACACCACAGAGGTGTTTGAAATGCCTGGTGAACAAAGATGCATGCTATTTCTTCCACCTCCCAAAAGCAACACAGCTCATCCCTTTGCCTTAAGTGATGAACTCTCTAGTCCATGTGGGAAAGTGTTTGTGACACGATCCAGTGTCATTGTGTCTATGTCACCATCCCTTTGGGGCACCTCAGGTTGCAGTACTGTGGTAGGTTCTCAAGGTCCTGAAATTCTTCCTTGGCTTATAACTGTCTCACAAGCAATCATGGAGTTTCCTTTCTCCCTGTCTTTTTCTGACTGGCACCAAAACAGAAGTCAGACACAACACGTTATTTTAGGGTTACTTAAAACTTAAACAAAATTATTTCCCCAAAAGGAGTTACTAGGGAAAACTAAAGAAACAATTTGCTGTAGTGCTCTGTTATTCCCTTGCATTCTTTGCTGTTTCCATCCAAAGCCTAGTAATTCCACAGTCTTTGGATTAAGCTGGAGAAAAGATCACAAATTCTTGTTTCTTGGTTAAAGAAAGGACTGTATTCCTAAAAGACTGTATACCAGAAGATGAAATGGAGGTTAAAATGAGATTTTTTTTTTCTTCACCCTCTCTTTTGGAATTCATAATTTAAGTTGCAAGCACCCATTACCATTTAATTATATATTGCAGCTTGGGGAGCATAGTTGGAATTGGAGATCTATGTGCATTTGCAGGGTTACAGTCTCACTGCACTTACCTTGGTGTACTGCAATGAATGGAAACATACTTAGATGGCTAGAGTGCTGTGATGTAGGGAAACAGATTCATTAGGAAGGACAGGCTGGGAGATTGTGGAAATGGAACTGCCCTTTGTATAAAGGAGCAGCAGGAGTGCATGGAGCACAATCTTGGAATGGCAGGAGCACACGAGGGGTGTTGAAAAAGGTGTCTTCTATGGAAGACATGTTTAGGAAAAAGAAGATCTGCTTCAGAGAAGATCTGAAGATCTTCAGATAAGGTCTTCAGACACCTGGAAGAAACTTCACTTTCAGTTGCCCCGGCCCTCAGGGGGCTCTCCAGCTCTTCAACTCTATCTGCTGCAGAGTTAATGCAGTAGAGCACAAGTAATTTGGGAATTTTCAGGACTCCACTGATGATGATTTCCTGACATCAGTGACTGAAAAGCTAAAGAAGTTCAGTTGTTTCTGTTAATTTCACAGAAAAAAAATTAGTTGGGAATGTGACTTTTGGGGGGAACCACAACTGCAGTTACCACAAGACAGTGTAATTCAATGTGTACAAACACCTGATGGGGGGCATAAAGAAGATAAAGCCAGGCTCTTCTAATGGTGCCCTGTGACAGGACAAGAGACAAAGAGAAATATGGGAAATTCTACTTAAAGAGAAGAAAAAATTTTTTTAGTGTTTGGACCATTAAACAATGCATCCAGTGTCTTAGGCAGGTGGTGGAGTCTCCATTCTTAGAGATATTAGAAACCCCATTGAACAACAGTCCTGGTAAACTTGCTGTAGCTGTTACTGTTTGAGCTGGGGTTTTGACTAAGTGACTTCCAGAGATACCTGCTAACCTCTGAGATTCTGGGATGTGGATCTGTGATTAAAATAGATTCCAAAGCACATTTCATGGTAAATTTTAGAAAAGCTTATTCATAGAGAAATTACAGGGAGGAATCCCAGCTGAAAAAGAAATTTGAAAGTGTTCTTTCTTTAAAAATTCTGGAGCACCAGATTTCTTTAGTCTGTTATGCACAATGCCGTACAAATAGTAGCAGAACATGCTCTTATTTATTCTCCCATATTCTGTGGCCCTTTCAGCCCATGGCTTCACCACTGTGCACAAGGTGAGCTAAGTATCACAGTCAACTGTCATATAACTGGGGCTAATGGGCACCATCAATTAATACTATTATTCACAAGCTGTCAGATGGTGTGATGACTTCCAGACTATCAGCCAAGTATAAAGGAGATCGATACAAAGTTAATTAGGAGACGATGTGTTGACAATGCCCAGCTCTCCCTTCTCATAAGGCTAGGTCTGGACAAAGAAGTGAGTAGCCCAGTGCTTGGGGGAGGTGGAACAGTGATGAGCAGTGGCCCAGTCAGTCTGAGGAAGCTGATGAAGTTGTTGCTATGTCATGGTGACAGCTGTAAGATCTGTGTGGGAGCCCTGCCCTGGAGCAGGCCAGTTCTTCTTGGCCCACCTGTAACTGAGCACCTCAACCCTTATTCTGGTTTGTTCCCTAGGTGGCTATAGATATTGGCACAATATAGTCATAAACCTCTCTATGAGGATTCACCTTGGACAAAACCAGTTTAAGCACTCCTGTTTGTCTCAGAACATGTAACAATTGATGTCTAGAAACTGAAGGAAACAGGATCTGGCAGCTTGCTAGTTATTGAACCATCTGGTCATGATGCTAGCACTAAAAGTGGAGTATTCCTAACCAGAAGAGAACACAACTCAAAAACATATACATATATTGTATAAGTCAGTCATAGGACCCAGTCCATGACAGCACATTGCTATGGAAACCTCATAACCAGTGTCATTAATTATTAGTCATTTCCCCTCTTGGACCTTCCCTTATACTGTAATCCTCACTCACTGCTTTTGTCTCTACATGGTTGAAAGAAAACCACAAAACTGTAGCTTTGTTGACAAATGAAATTTGCTTATTTACCATGATGTGCAGCTTTTGGTGCAAAGACCACTACTGGCTCATTTGATAGTTTATCTGGTGTGAGGTAGCCAGGGTGAACACATAGATTGTTGGAGACATTGATCAGATCAGCTGACAGGGCAACACCACAGCCACAAGAAGGGGTATAATTTTGGCTTTGCTTTTTTTTTTTTTTTTTTTTTTGTCTAAGTAAGAAACTTTAGAAGAAATAGCCTCCTCTGTTTGTTAGCTTTAAAAACAGGAAGAAGAACTTCTGTAGTTTCTAGATTTAATTTTTTTCTTTAGAGATGATCAGTGTGAGTCAGTCATTCCTTCTGTCAATCTGGAAGCATTCATAATGTCCAACACTCCCTAATAATTCCTAGGGAACAAATATTTTAACCTGTGGAAGACATTTTTGTCCTTGCAGATTTTCAAATTGGCAAGACTTTTTAGTTGGAAAGCAGATCAGGAATGACAAAGTGATGCTCTCTCTTTCATGAAAATTGGCTTCTAATGAACAGAATATACAGGGATTTTTCTTACCTCCCAGGTTTGTATTCTTTATGTTCATTATTTGGGTCCTATACTCCATTAACTTGACGTTTCAGTCAAGCTACATGACATTTCAGTTTCAGAAGGTGCACTCTTCTCACACCAACCTGCAGGGCAAACCAGGAAGTAGACTGAAGTATAAAACTGGGACATGAAATGCCAACCAGGCCTTAAGTGTTTAAACAACACTAAATATATAAACATCTGAGCTAATTAGCAAGCTGTCCCCTTTCTGAGGAATGAAATGGATGATTCCAAACAATAAACAACCACCATGTTCATCTCCCTCCTTTCTTGTTCCAGCAATTCCCTTTCTCCGATCATTGTAATAAATGCTGCACTAAACATTTTCAACAACTGCTTGAGTGCCACAACATTTACAGATAAGAACAAATTGGTGTAGAAGGGAAAAGAAAGGCCAGTTTTGGCCATGAAACAAGGTGGAAGTCAGATCAATTGGCTATGCAGGAACACAGTGGAGCTGCCATTCAGGTTTTTCATCATGTAGCTAACAAGTTGTGACCTGTAATCAAAGTAAGCAATGCTTGCAGAGATTTTTTTTTGTTGCATGTAATCTGTTGAAATGCTGGCGTTTAACATGAGTGGGCTGGGGTACCCTGTGCCAATACCTGCCTGTACAGCTTTAAATATATATTTATCTCATGGCCCATATATTTATGCTATATATCAAATAGAAAAACGATGAGCAGCTGGAGCTGCCTCTTTGGATGGTTGTAAAAGTGAAGCTATACTTCTTGTGATAATCAACAATCTCTAGCATTGAGTGGGTGTCCTGATTTCCTTTGCAGTTGTTGTAAAATAAAGAGTATTCTTCACTTTGTTATGAATTTGTAAAACTGCAGCCATAGTTCCTTCAGGCAAAAATGCCATACGTATGTCAGCTCTCTTGTTTTTGTGGTGGTGGGTTGGTTGTTTTTGTTTTGGGATTGTTTTTTTTTTCAATGTCATACACTTCCTCTTTGAGGTTGCAACTGGGACTGCTATTGCTATGAGCATGTCTTTCATTTATGTACATATGTACATATCCTCTATTCAGCATGTTTCAACAGAAGAGATGGTTCCAGTGCTGGCAAAGAGAAAGGTCTGTCACAGGCAGGAGGAGATACCCAGCTAAGAGGTGGAGTACTGCATGACTTCAAGCCACACAAAATTCCAGCCCAGCAGCCAGGTGAGTGCAGTAACGTTCAGCTGTAGGACTTGAAACCTCAAGGATACAATGCTGAGATGGTGTCTGCTAGTTCCTTGCTGCCTCAGGAGACAGAAAAGGTCTTGACACAGCTGAACTAATCATGTGATAGGAGATCTCTCTTAAAGAGGGCAACCCTTCTTTGCAGGATTTTGCTACTTTTTTTGGCAGAAATTTTGCCCCTGACAGGGGAGTTCATTACCCTATTTCAGTCTCAAGAAGCCCCTGGAAAGCTACTTTATAGCAAGATAAGGTACATGCAGATCCACTTCACTGAATCCTAAAACATAGGCACTAATGATTTTCAACAGCACTGAATAAATCTTCCTTTTCTTGTCTCACTTCCTTTTTCCTCCACCCCCCCCAGCCTTCTCCATCTCTGCACATATCGTAATATTTGGCTTTGTCCTCTGTTTTCTACAAAGTTCTGCAAAAGAATTGTCATCTGAGGGAGAAACTGTCTGCAGGGCATTTATTTGTACACAAATAATATTTTACCATGGCAACCCTATTTTTTTTTTTCATTATGCAGTCCTCTGCATCATGAAATAGCTTTTGAACAGCTGGGCATTCCCCTGCTTCTTCTGCAGCTGATATCTCAAAGAAATCTTAAAAGTATATTGTTACAGGCACAGAACCAATAAACAAAAGGGACACCATCGATATAAAAGGTTTTCTGCAGTTGTCAGTGGCTTTTGTTCATGACAATAAGAAAGAGTTACTTATTTTAAAACAATCAGTGATGTTGATTTGCTCATATTTGATGTTATAGGCCTAATTATATTTACTTTTACATCTATACTGTAGCATCTGGTACAAATTACTGTCCATGGTGTTTTGTTATTTCTGGATTACAAATTTTTGTTTACAATTTCTTCTCTTAACTGATTCATTCTACAATGTCCAAAGAGGATAATGACACTTGAATGCTTATTGAGCAAAAAAGTACTTTTCTATTTTCAGAGCTAAAATTTGCAGCAGAATACAGGTAGTCTATATTGGAAAGAACAGTTTACTTTGGCCAATTGGACACTGCTCCAATGTGGTCCTCAGATAACTAACCCAGACTCTGACTTTAAACTAGGTATATTTGCAGGGGATAAGACCTGTTCATGATTTCTACTGTGTACTGAGTTACAGCTTTTCCTGAGCCCAGCAGCCATCCCAGGTCTTTGGGCTGAGCAAGATGTTGCTGGCACTTCAGCTCTGAGGTCTTTGATTTCCCTGGCCCTAAACCAAATCCTAACTCTAGCTTTATGCAAAGTAAATGATAAACCTCTCCCATTTAAAATATATGCTGTCCTTCTACTCTATCCTGTGACCATCTGGATTTTCCTGGAATTTTTTCTTCATGGGAAAACTTTGCAATTTACAAGCTAGAGTTACACTGGTAATCATTGTATAACTGCCTGCTCTAGTACATATTGTTTCAGAGTACTGTGAATCCCTTTAAAAATGAGAAATATACTTGTGTTGGAATTAATATTTAGGCTCTATTTTTGCAAGTAGTCTCTATTCTATATTTCACAGAATCACAGAATATGGTGAGTTGGAAGTGACCCACAAGGATCATGGAGTCCAAGTCCTGACCCTGCACAGGACACCCCAAGGGTCACACCAGGTATCTGTACTTATTTAAACTCATCTTTTCATGTCAAACAGCAAAGGCTGTTCTTTCATCTAGATATAACTAACCCTCAGTAACTGGACACTCACAGGACAGCTTTAATTGAAGCATTTATTTTTGTTCTCACCTGAGTAGCTGAAATATTCACTAAAATGCCCGAATCTTTAGTAATTCTGTGGATTTGTCCAGGAACCAAAACCTCCTTGAATATTGATCCCCAAAACCCAAAATATAGTAATATTTCTTCCTTCTTCTTCCTGAGTTAATTTCCTAACTGCTCATCTCTAGCAGAGTATCTGGGGAATTCTAGCACTCAGCTTTGTCTTGCGAGGTCTTCTCTTGTGGTGGTTCCTGTCTCTTGCTAGTGAAGCAAGGTGCTTGCTGTAGCTTGGACTTATTCCAAGAAACTCCCTTACATGGATGCATGTGGAAAGGCTACTTTTTACTACTACTTTTTCATCTGTAGTTCTCGTGACTATGAGATTGCCCATCTCACTTTGGCTCTCATGCTTTGCCAAGGATGGTGCTACTCCAGTTCCTACCTACTGGCTTCCTTTTCTCCACAAGGCTGACCAGCCTATAATGTGAAGCTGTAGAAGGGACTCTTGTAGAACTGCATTGCCTAGGATGGATCAAGCTTGGGTATCCTCGTGACATTCCTGATCACTTATGCCAACTGCAAAATCAGTGACTTGCCCACCCTCTGTTGACAGAAAAGGACAGAATTTGCAGTTAAAAGCAATGTCCAGGGCCTTCAGGGGCCATTACCTGGCCAGCAGGCCCATTCTCAGCCTTGTAGCCAATGTTTAGATACTGTACAGTTCAGTCACAGAATCACAGAATAATAGAATGATTGAGGTTGGAAAACACCTTTAAGATCATCCAACCACTAACCTAACACTGCCAGGTCCTTGACTAAACCATGTCCCTAAAAGGTACATCTACATGTCTTTTAAATTCCTCCAGGGATGATGAATCAACCATTTCCAATAATCTGCTAGCTGTCTGATTAAAAAAAAAAATCATAGAACTCAGATGTGAGAGCAGTTGTAAACCATACATTAGCTATTAAACTGAGCATTTTGTGGCTAGCTATTTCTCTGGCACCTGAATGGTGTCTCTTTTTTTTTTTTTTTGTTTTTTTGTTTTTTTGTAAGAGGAAGTTGCAGTTTGCTGGTTCCAGCAGAGATTTAACAAAGTGACAGATGACTGGGATTTAACTAATTTAGTAATTTCACATGCAGGCGTCATTCGTAACTGTTCCTTTTACTCTTCTTCATGAAACCACAATGATGTACAACAAGAACCAACTTCGTTCCAGCAGCTGGCTTTCCTTTACACAGAATTAAACAAGATCTGAAAAGTATAATCTTAGTAAAATAATGCAGAAATTATAAGAAGTAACCTGATTATTTTAATGTAAGAGAGTACTTTTATTGTATGAGAGGGCTCCTGTAGTCTCTTTGTTGCTCCTCAGAAAGAGCCAGCTTTATGGAGCAGTGCCTTCATGCCCAGCTTTACCTCTCCTGAGATTGGCCTCCTGGTCTTTTCCCTACTATGAGAACCCTGCATATTACAGAATGATTGAATATTTTTTAAGACTTGCTCAGTTCAGCCACTAACTAAATTCTTATCTGTAAGTACAGCACCACTTACAGATATACATGTATCTCGTATATATACATATATACAGCAAATGCTGACTTAGCATCTAAAACAGATCAACCCCCTCCTGTCTGTTGCCATGGCTCTGTATCACAACCCTCAGCAGCAGCCAGTCCTGCCAAGCTCAGTCGCAGCAGGATTTCCTTCACTCAGCAGGTGACCCAGCACTGGACTGATTGTAATTTCTATTCACAAAGTCAGGTGCTCCTTAAGATCAGTCACCTACCCTCAGCAAACTCGAAGCAGAGGAGAGCTCCATGGGTCTCCATGTGTAGTTTTCAGAACATCAATTAGTAGATACAACTTCAGTGCACAGAAGAGTAAATACACAGAATCAAGACACAGTAAGTTGAAACAACATGACAAACGTGTGCATTTTGTTAGGAATAAACCATGTCAGGCTGTGCAGAGTAGGACATTTCAAAGTGTTATACAGAATCAGTTCAACAGAATGTGAATTACTTTCCTCTCTGAGCCATCCCCAAAAGCACAGGTGTATCTGTTTTGCTGGTAAACACATGTGGCTCATGCCGGAGATAGCAGTAGAAGAGATTTCCCCAGTGCTTCAGCTGGCAGTTGCAGTTTGCTGCTAACAGTACAATGTGATAGCAACCAGAAGAATGAAATAATGCTGCCAGGAGTTTTCCTGCTCATCCTATAGGTACATTTCTTCTCTTACCCCACCCTCAAATGGTAAACTGTATGGGAGCAGAAATGTCCAGCACAGCCACTGGCTGCTAGTACCTTCTACCTTTCCAGTGGAAGTATTCCTACAGCATGATATACTTCCAGAGAATGGAGAAGACAGCAGCTGCAGAAACTGGCTCATAGGCAAGATCAGAATCATCTGGAATTGTGAATCACAGACACAATGGGCAAAAGACATAAGAAATATGGATACACCAAAGCAAAGTTAGCTTAGATGAGCTTGGCTCAAATTATTTGTATTTTTCTTATTGAAGATAAATATAAAGAGAAAAAGATGCCAGGATTTCTGCCTAAGTAGACTTGTAAAGTTTCATGCATTATTATAGTTCCATTAAAGCATATAAAGCATAAAATAATAATATTAACACTTGTATATGAGATGACTGAAGTTTGAACACTGAAAGGTACTACAATACCTCATTTCCTTTTCCAGTCCTGATATCCTTTTCCAGCTGAGAACAGTAATGGTGTCCAATGTCTGAGAACAAGTGGAAAGTTTGGATGTGCCTGGGCATGCAAAGAGCGTTTTTTATTAAGTGTATTTTCCAGGATTTCGAAGCAAACGCTGGAGAGGACAGTATCTGTAGCTGTGCAGAGAATTTGGAAAAGCTCAGACTTTAGTTGCTGCTTGTCTCCTTCTCTGGTGTTGCAGTTAATCTGCAAAAATTTGAATCAAATTAATAAAAGTCAAATGGTAGCCTGTGGATTAACTTTGTACTAAAAGCACGCTCACTTGGTAGTAGGAATTGACAGGAGGTGTAACTGGCCTTCTGCCTTATCCTAGATCTCTGCATTCCGAGTTTCAAAAGGCAGTAAGGACAAATGTGGCTTACCCATTTCCTGCCTGCTTAGGAACAAACTGGGTAAGTGCTTATGGAATTAAATTCAGCCATCTGTAGAAGCCTCTTGTACCTATCAAATACTCCTATAAAACAATTAATGACACTTCTGACATTTGTTTTCCCTTGTGAGATTGCCTGGTTAACATGGCCTTGATTATGTTACTCCCTGATATGAAGAGAACAACCTAATTAAATGAGCAGGAAAGGATGGGGTGAGATTTCAGGAAACATGAGTCAATAAGGGGCAAAATGCTTTTACAAATTCATTATTAAGGAAAATGTCTTCTATACAGTTTTTGGGAAAGACTGTAGTGGGCCACTGAGGTTTTACATCAATTTCAGGTATTTTAATGTCATCTCATTCATACACACCTGCTACTTCCTTGGCTCCTGAGAGGTTGCAGGAAGCTGGAGGTGCCAGTTTGAAAAACAGTTTACACAGAGTGCTGTAAACTTCGGTGGCTGACATGAGCAGCTAAGCCATCTCTGCTAAGAGGTGGAACATCTTGGATATCAGCAAGGAAAAAACTGAGTCCATTAGCCACTTCAGCTGTTCTTAGTGAGTGCTTATGTTGGTGAGTCATCAGTATCAGTTGGCTATTTGTGCCATCAGCTTTTCAGAAATGGTGTATTCTAGATAATGCCCTTTACTCAATTCTGTGTAAAAATGGGCATGTGTCAAAGCTGCTGGAGAAATTCAGCTAATCAACTGCCTTAGTACTGAAATTAATTCATGGAGATAATGAAATTGGCCAGAATTACTTGGGGTAACTCAATTTGAAGGATTAGAGAGCAGGCATTCTTTACCTGCACAAGACAAACAGAGGATCAAACTCTCCTCATTCTGTGTGTGAGGTAAGACTTTACAACAGGGAGTTTATCCATCATAATCATATATATTCATTAAAAGGTGTTTCTTATCTAATACAAAAATATCACTTCCCTAAAAATAATTTACACATCCAACTCCTCCTGGAACTCCTTTTATGGTCCTGGAGAGTAATAAAAGGGGTCTCTGGTGGTCCTATTCACCGAATGCTTTGGTATTAAAGCATGGTAATAAAACGGAAGTCTGTCTTTTAAATACTATTGTGTGCCACCAGTCAAATCTAAAAAGTATGCTATGTCTGCAGCCCTGATTAGACAAATAATTCAGAATTTCTGTACTTGCAATGTGTTATAAATGAAAAATGATCCAGCCAAATTAAAAAAATAAAAATAATTTATTTTAGCAATAGAGATCTAACTTAGCCAGCCACACGGAAAAGGACAGTGCCGAGCCCGGGATCGGCGCTGGGTGCAAGACACAGAGATCAGCCTCAGCAGAGGTTTCACTCTATGCCCCCACACCACCATCCTGGTACAAGCGATTTTTATAGGGAAAATTTTGCCTGAAGCAAGGATTTCGGCATTCAGTCCTTTGTTTCATTCAAAGTCCCATAAGTTGATGAGATTTCCTTCTCGGCGACAAGGCAGAAAGATTCGAAGTCTGGTGTCATGGAAACTCTTGATGAAATTTACGGGAACAGAGCATTCACATGTATCGGCCCGGGGGGATGTTCCTGATGTCCTACTCGGGTCGTTCACACGATGATCAGCGCCTGGGTGTCTCCATATCGCCTCAGATAAGGCCCATCTCCTGGCGAGCCACATCTCTTTGCTTGTAAATCAGGTTTCAACACACACTTAGTTTTGCCTGAGAAGGGGGGGGCTTCTAATGCTAAGAGGTACATCCTAACAACTATTTAACATTATATATATATGAAGCAAGAAAATGGCGCGAATTATACCTGTTACATATAACACAATGCAACAAACTAAGTGATCTTAATCTCTTTTAGATGTGAGGTGAGGGAAAGCCACTGAGGCAGCTGGCCTGGAGACCCTGTCCTGCAAGGAGAGGGTTCAGCTGGGAAGAGAGATACCTTTGGCAACATCCGACAGCAGTCCTGGACAGGAGAGGGATAGAGGTAATCCAGCATCAGGACTCGTCAGAGTGATGCATGGCTGGAGAGTGAGAGGGAGTAGCACAGATGAAACAGTGGAAATTCAGAGCATTCACAAGGAAGAAACACTTTCCCCACAAAAACAGCCCAGGACTGGAGTCAAGGTCCAGGCAGGTGTCACCAGCCTTGGAGGTTATCAAAGCCCAACTGAGCAGCCTGGTCTAAGCTCAAAGCTGGCTCTGCTTTGGGCTGGGTTTGGACTGGACATCTGTTGTGGTCTAGTCTTGAGTTATTCTGTAAGCCTATGAACTACAGCACTTGGAGCATCTCAGCAGCTGCTGGACCATTCTTAGCTAAAAGCGCCAGGGTACCCTGCCATGGTCATCTGAAGGTCAGATTTAGTTGAAGGGAAAGCTGGAAGGGTAAGGTGTGGTAACACGGGAGCTCTGGTGGGGTGAGAGCCCCTTTGTCCTCTGCAGATGTGTTTGAGTGGGCATCTTGCTGTTGTGCACAAACACCTGACAGCGAGTACGTCAGACAAAGTCAAACTCTTCGTGTAGTACCCAGTGATGGTACGCAATGACGGGAGCGATGCACTGTGTACAAGCTGAAACGCGGGAAAAAAAAAACACTTAAACGTAAGAAAGCACATTTTCTCTGCGCGGGGAGTGATACTCTTACGCAGGCTCCTCGGAGAGGAGGCGGCAACCCCCACTCTGGAGGGCACTCCAGCCTCAGCCACTCCGGCCTCGGGCCACCGTCGGGGCCGACCCCGCTCGGCGACAGGAGTGAGACGGGCCGCCCACCCGCGGTGTCCGCGGTCCCTCCCCGTCCCTCCCCTGCCTGCCCGGCCGCGCTGCCCTCCCCGCGCCCCGCCGGGGTGCCGAGCGGCCGCGCTCAGCCCCGCCGCACACCGCGCCCCGGGCCGGCCGCGCTCAGCGCCGCGCTCTCCCCGCCGCCGCCAGCCCGGGCCCCGGCGCGGAAGATGCTGCGGCTCTGTCTGCTCGCCGCGCACGGTAAGGGCGGCGGGGACGCCTCCCGCCCGCCCGGGACGCGCCTGGCGCTGCTCTGGGGGCGGCAGCAGCCCCCGGTCGGCAGCCCCCGGGCCGGGCGCGCCGTGACCGGGGCTCGTTTTGTTCTTGCAGCTTTACGGCTCGCCGGTGCGGCCTTGCTTTTGCCCGGGTCGTGCACCTTCGAGGACAGCGCCTGCGGCTACCAGTGGGACTACGCGCATCTGCCCTGGACGCTGCACGGGGAAGGTGAGAGCGCTGCCGCTCCGGGCGCAGCTCCCCCCGCGCTCGCCTTTCCGCCCGGCGCTGCCGGAGCCCGCGGCGGGGCGGCGGCATCTCGGGGTGCCACTGCTGCCGGCGGTGCCACGCCGCTCGGTTTTCCGCGGGGAGCAGCCGCCGTCGAGCCCCTCCCGTGTGGTTGACAGTCCCCTGACAACAGGCAGGCCCTGCGGGGAGGCGTCTGCACTCCCCCGGCACAGGCATCTCCGCAGGTTTCTGCAAAATGCCTCAGAAATCTCCTTTCTTTCTCTGTCTTTCATGTGTTGTTGGGAAAAGGTGTCCTTTATCAATTCCTCTTTCTGAAAAAAACAGTCACATCGGTCCCATTCTTTATGCATTACTTTCCTTATGCATTTCTTATGCATTGCAAGAGACAGTCTTTGGCAAGAATGTCTTTGCAATATGTTCAGTTAAGACTTTTCTCTGATTTATAGTACCTCCAGTTGAACAGAAAAAGTGAAGTCTTTCAGTAAGTTGTATTAGGCTTTACAAGACCTAATGCTATTGAAAAGAATAGTCAGTCACTGCACAGAGTTTCCATGCAACTGCAACTACTTCGTAAGTTTTCAGTGTGGGCTCCAATTTTTGACAGAATCTCCATGAACAAGAGACTAAACAAAAATTTACACAGCATAGTTGTAACTGGGTGATAATTTAATTTTGATTATGTGCTCACCAAATTGTCATTCATGAAGTGAAAGCAGTGCTCACACAGAAAAAGGGACTATGTGTTTTTAAAGATTTTAAGCCCAAAAACAGCTGCCAAGAATAATGAAGAGGTGAGTACAGATATGCAGAGATAGACAACCCCTCAGAAACCATTAATCAGTGCTCCATTCAAAACTGGCTGGTCCAGTTTTGTATTCCGCTTGTCTCTCAGTTGAGAAAAACTATTTTTTCCCCCTGATTCACACCCAGTTCTCACCTATGCAAAATAAATTACCTTCATTGTTACTTTTTAGATTAGTCAGTAGGCTTTGAGAATGTACTCTAATTCTGAAAAGCCTGCAAGGATGTAAAAATTGAAAAACGTGCTCTTTCTCTTATTTATTTGATATATATTTCTTAGTTAATTAATTTAAATACACATAGATTTTCCTGCATTTTTGAAGGTACTGGTGGAAATTTAATAACCCTCTTTGCTGTCCCAGCTATGCCTCCTAACACCATGCCCTCTTAGTCTATCTGTCTGCAAAGCAGCACTTCCTCCTTGTGATTTACAGGCAGCCACATGGTAGTAGTATTGATTCAGCTCCAAGGGACTGGGAGTTGCTGGTAGCAAAACCTGCAGAAGTGGGTGTGTATCATGTTGTGTACATCCACACTACAGTGTTTCAAGATATAAGAACCTCTGACCAGAGATTTGGATCAGCAGCAGCCTGCTTTTTTGGTGCACAGAACACAATTTTTGTTACCATAGTTTGATCTTTCTTTACAAACAAACATACCAGTGACTGCACAGCTTCTATTATTGCACATCTCATTTTCAGAGATGCGTAACTGAACTGTTATACTCTGGGAGGATATGTGGTATACCAGCTCTCGTAATAGGCATAGTTCTATGTTCATAGTCAGCATTTCCATTATAAACAGTTTTTCTGCAGTCTGTAATTTGATCATAGCAAGACATTCTGTGCAAACATTTGGTACACAAGGTACTATGTTGGTCTCCTTAGAAATACATCATAGAATCACAACTAAATCTAGCTGAAAAAAATTCATTCTAATTTACACAGTAGGTGTGCAAAACTAGTCTTCCTTAGATGCTCTTCCATTCTTTTGTTTTATAAAACCATGCCCCTTATGGCAGCACTGTGTCCTGGTACTTGCTGGTCAGTGTATGTACATGTGGTAATTTACTGGGACAACAGAGGAAGTTAAGAACAGGAGACACAGTTTAGCTTTGAATTGTTCCACTTCTCCTTGCATTGCTTCAAAGTTGCTTTATTGTTTTAAAATGTTATTTGTGGCATAGAATTACATTCAGTGGGTTGTTCACAGGGATTATCTGACTTGCAGTGTAAATTCTTGCATTTTATAAATCTCTCAATAGTGTAGTCTTGTGCCAAACTGTCAAGGTGAAGTAAATATAACTAAAACCGTGCCTCGAAATTTCCACTCCATACTTGAAAGTATTTTGCCCAGTTGCCAAGGAAGCCAGTATCTTCTGATGGGCAGGGCACACAGAAAGGAAGTGTAAGTTTTGCTTTTGTTTGCAGCTACACAGTCCCACTTAAATTAATATATTTCTAAGGTTTAGCTGCTGTTTTATATGTTTCTGCTGTTTTAAATGTATCTGGCTTCTCTTTAGTGTTCTGGTAATTCCAGCATACAATAATTTTTTTTGTTTAATTTTAGAATTTTCATAATTGAAAACAATTTAATTTTTTAGGTAAAGTTTTGATACCTGTAACTGGCATTTTAGGGCCTATTTTAATCAAGTGTAAATCAAAAGAAAATACTCAATGCTACAAAGGATAGCTGTTTCATTGCTAACTGCTTTACTCAAGACTGGCAAATTAGGCCCTAGTGAAGTGGATGTCTGAAACAAGAAACAATTCAGACATCTGTCCAGTTGACCTGTGCTCCTATAAAATCTCTGCTTCAGTGAAACCCTCCATAAGCCTCAAGCTCTCTCACATTACTCTGAATTCAGGAATAGGACCTTCAAGCATATCAAGGTGCTTTTTTTAACTGTCAGCTTTTTCAGTCACTGGCTAGCTCGGTGTTTGCCTTCTGGAACTATAATGATTTTAGCAGACAAACACCATGCAAGGAAAAATGTAACACACAGAAAAAGCTGTGGATATAAATTTCTAGTGAGCCTTGGGGTGGGCTGGGAAGCACACCCAACTGAAGTCATGGGCCAGGCTGGTTAAGTACAGCATCAGGCTTGAGGCAGTGTGTTCCCTAAGGAGCCAGTAGCATGGGAAATTCCATGCAACATGTTCTGCTTTGTGTGTTTGTAGGATACCAACTACACAAGAAACATAATAATGTTGTTGCTCAGGAAGAGATCATCATAGTGTAATCCTGCTTCTGAAACGAGAAACAGATCAATTTGTATGTTACCAGTAGTAAGATCTGAAAGCTTTATTTGAGTTTCTCCTATACATAAACAGAGGGGACAATGGTCCATTTTAATTTCAGTGGTGTAGGCATGCCCACCAAAATGTAATTGCATTCATGATGCCTCTGAACAGATAATTTTACTTAAAGTTCAGAATATAAGACAAAGATTCAACTCTTGGACTCAACCAATGGATAGGAAATTTAGAAATCACATCTCTATTCATCGCTACTATAGTAGTTAGAGATAGTTGAGAAGTTTGAACACCATGCTGGTTCTACTAACACCTACAGGTGTATGGAGCATGAGTTCATGTCCAGTTATTTTGGGGCATAGAGCTTTGCAGATCCATAGTGGCTGATTTCCACAATAATTCACTTCTTTGTCAGGAGCATATGTGTGGGTAAGGGAAGTACCAGTTAATTCTAATACATACTGTCAAATTGTGTAGGGTAAGATTCATCAAATAATCTTGGGATTTTCTTTAACCAAATTGCACAATTATTTTAGACCACAGACAGGCTCTGCAAATCCAAAACAGTCTTTGAAACAAAGGAACATGCTGTGTGTAATAGGCAGTAATCCTGAGTAGAGTAATAAATAAAAGCATGCAGACCCACTTATAACGGCAGTAGGAAACACAGCCTTGGTTCAATTGTTGGCATTCTGAAGTGTTAGGTTTGGGCATTTTTTGCATTCCTCTTAGCCATGTCCAGCACAGAGCTGGCCATAACCTGATGGTAAGAACATCCTGCTCACAAACAGTATTAGTATTACAGATAAATTTCATTAGACACAGTAACTGTGGCATGTTTTTTCTGTGACTCTGGGCAATGTTTACATTTTTTGCTTAGAATATCTGTACAGCACTTTATGTGTACTGTGGGTATGTTTGGTTTTCCATTGCCCTTCACTCTAACAGAGACCAGTTTAATAGTGCTAAAAATAATGTGCATTTTGGCTTTCAGCTTAACTCTGCCCTAATGGAGTTTGCTATGCTGCATCTGCCTGCCTGGATTTAAGCATTAGATAAGAAACTTGTGTATTACGATGGCAGCCTATAGGGAAGAGAGATTGTTTATATTAGCAATGTGCTCCAAAAAGCAAGTGATCACTGTTTAATGTGCCTAATGAGTTTTGTGGCACTGAAACACTAAAGCTATCACTAGTAGTTCATACAGCTGTATGCACCTAGCTCTCATAGGATAATTGACAGCTTCAAATGCATATTTTTATGAGTGTTGCTTTCCTTCAAAAATTCTGGAACTGTGTGTTTCTTCATATCTCATGTCACCAAGGATGCATTTTAATAGCACACATTTCAGGGTTTTAATAATGTTTTTTCTTTCTGCCATATTTTGAAGGAAAAGAGATTTCACTCAGAAGAGTGATGTAAAAGATTGCATTACATACAAATATGGCCTTATTTTCTTATTCCTAAAGCATATGCCTATTTTTGCCTCATTATTCCAAGACGCTGTTCCTGTGATACACTCCAAACAGGCATCCATCAGGTAGCAATTTATGGAAAGCTAGTGAGCAAGCAACATCAATAACAGTAGTTTCAGGAAACTGAAGTTTGTCTGTTGGAACATATTTATCACATAGCTACACTTAAAAATATAAGGAAAATAATTTCAAGAAACAGGACAGCTATTGCAGGACATCAGATAAATCAGGAGCGAGAGCAGCAGCATAAGGAATCTCAAATCTAAACATTGCCTGCATACCATTTAAATAGCTTGTATTTACAGCTGTGCCATATGACTTAAAATTGACCTCTTCTGATCTGAGCTCTCTGATCGTGACTGTCACATCATGTGGTTGTTACATGCAGAGTAATGAAGCAGGTGATAACTGGCAATCCTAGTTTTTGTGGCACAGCAGAGTCTATATCTGATGTGTGCTATTGTCATGCTCTGTTAAAAACCTATTGGCAAATAAATTAGCACATTTGAGGTCGTAGTTTTCTTTCCATCTATCTACAGTATTTTCCTTAAATTGGGAAGTACATAATTTGAAAATGTAAAAAAAGTTGTAACATTGCTGGCTTTGTACAATTCTTGTAATGAGACAAGCAGTCTCACGTGTTTGTTGTGAGATCACTGTGTACTTGGGAGTCAAGGAGACTTGCACCAGCTTGTACCTAGCTGCAGCAGAACCAGCCTGGCATACCCCAGTGCTTGTTTGCTGGCAAGATCTCAGTTGATGAATTCACCCTGCCACAGGAGCTTAATGGTTTGGGATTTCCAAACCTGTAGCCAGGGCATCTCTGCATCAAGTGCAGATTGATGGGGGGTAGAAGCCCTTAGATTGGCGCACGGTCTGTTTTGCCTTGTCCTGATAATTAAAATGTTGGTGCTCCTGGCCACAGTAATTGAATTTGGAGTGACAGCTGTCCTTACTGAGGAGCAGGGAAAGAAAAGCTGACTCACACACTTCTTTTATGCTTAGAATCTTGTGTTCTCCTTGTTTTCCTTTACTTCTTCCGTAAAGGTGCCATTTCTTCCGTACACTCGACTTTGACTATTCAGCCACCACTCTTGTGTTAGCAACTTGTTTCTTCATACTGTATTCCTGTTCAGGCTGTCACTGGCAGTTTAATAGTAGTGCCATGTGTGAGGAGCATTCCATCTTGCTCTAGCCTATCCCTTGTCTTGCTGATGCCAGTATGAAATTTTATATTTTGCTTGTCCTGCTGATCCCAGTATGAAATCTTACATTTTGCTTACCCAGGTGTAACTTTCATCCTAGGCTTCTGGGTAATAGCATTTTTATTGAGCTATGCCCACTTTACAGTTATTAGTGTATTTTTTCCCCATCTTCGGAGGCAAGTCTTGTGCAAAAAAAAAGACGGCCAAGAGCACTTTATGTCCATCAAGAGCTTCAGCAGCAGTTGCTTGTGCAGGGGTAATGGAACAAACAAAGTCTAAATTGTTGTCAGTGAGTCACTACATGAGAGATGAGTTTCAAAGCATTCCTCTTCTCCACAGAATAGTAACATTCCCATAAGTGTATTTTCACATACAGCTGTTACTGATTCAGCGCTTATAGAGTCAACAACTGCTGTAGTGTGATTTACACTGAGCCATGGAATTTAGCCACAGGAGCGGGAGGATGATTCTTAGAAAATTAACGTTTACTGAATATACCCTGCACTTCTGACAATAGGCTGGACTTTGTTTTGCATGAAAATACTGAAAATAGATAATTTGCCACTTGAATTAAAAAAAAAAAAAAAAAAAAGAAAAAACTGTAGGAGGGCAAAAGAGAATTTGGGAGTTGTGATGGAGGTGAAATCACCTCAGTCAAAAAAATCACTTGCATGTAACCCCTGGCCCTGCAGATGTTGTTGAAGTTTGTTAAAATTCAAGTACAGACATGCAAAAATCACTGAAAACTGCTAGAAATATTTTCAGCTTTCTGAAAAAGAATGGAAGATGCAAATGAACTGAAGTTAAGTTTCTTTCAGGTATTTCAAGATACAGCATGGCATGAGTTTTTTTAATCAGTAAAAGTGCTGTTAGGCAGTACTTCGTGGTTGTTGCACCTACTACATGCATAATCATTTTGAAAAATTAAAAGGAAAGCTGATCATTTGCCAGTTCATTTTTTGGAGGGAAGAAATTTTTATGATAAATTTTGGTCAAGAGCTAATGTGAGTCAAGATCTGTAATGAGGAAAAGTAAGTTTGCAATTGTGCTGAAAGGATGATCACAGACACTCCAGAAGCATTTCTACAAGTAAAGAAGATTTGTTCATTTTGCACTTGGTCCAGACTGTTCAGAACTTTAATAGAATCAGCCTGAAAATGCCCTAATATTCTTATTATATAGGATGCTATTGAATAGAAATATTTGGAAGCTTATTGAAAAAGTAAGTCCAAACCAGTTACAACTAGTTGGTTTTGTTCACTTTTTTTGGAGCTCTCCCATTACATTACTTTCTGAGACATTTTGTCTCCAGCCACTGTGTGCAAGAGCAATACAAGCAAAGCTATAATTACTTGACTGATTAAACTTACCAAATAGGGCCAAATCTTCTGTGGTTATATCTCACAAAAATATAGTTTAAAAATTAGACAGATTTTCCTTTAACATTTGAGTTTTTACTGTTTTAATAATACTTTTCAGTTGGTGTCCTATAGAAGGCCAAATCAAAGGCCACAGTCATCCATGTGATTTTATTTAATGCTTTGATTGCTTAGAATGCTTTATATCATTTGAAGAATTTTATTGCTCCCATTGAGAAGAGTAAGCCTCTTCTGCCTCATCCTTCACTGTGTCTCTAGACAACCAGAGATTAACGTGTGATTATTGTAGTTCCTCTTCACATCATAATCAAGCCAAAGATTCCTACAATTTTATGTAATAGTATAGTGGTTTTTGATCAACAGAGTGTGTTCTACACTATATGTCTGTTCCTTTCCCCCAACACATTTTCCTTTACCAAATGTAGCTCAAGATCAGTGTTTGAGACTACAAGTGTGAGTAATTGTGTTGGTGTACTTTGAATACTGTTTTAAATAGATATATTCTCTGATAAAGTATGAACTACATATTACTAGCACTCCGCTCTGTTCTGAAAACCTTGTAAGTCTAGTATGAAAATAACCATGAATCATGGTAATTATATTTCCCTTTGAAACATTAGCCAAAATCTTTTAGGAAACAGAGTCTTCACAGTTTTCAATTAGCAAACTGTTAAAATGTTTTAAGAGGCATTCTTGTGACGTGCCAATTTTCTTCAAATTTCCTGGCCCACAAACTGTATTTGATATTAAAAATGCATAAAGAGCAACAGAAATGGAAGGGCAGTTTACAGCTGTTGTATACAAAACCATAGTGAGATACGAAGCTGTTGAAGGAAGTAATTGATTGTAACAATTGATCAATACTGTGAGACTGTTGCCTTGTCTATCCCTCATGGTTGGAGCATGAGGGATTGGAGATCCCTCCAATCTGCATGACAGGGAAGTCTAGGGAAATGCTAATGCATTTGTGGCAAGATGTTATGCCTGGAGAGTAAGGAAGCCAGACAATTATACCTAATTATACCTGGTCATACCTGTGAATACGCAGATTTCCCTCTTTTCTAATCATAACATTAAAGATCATGTTCTAATGCACAAAACAAAATTTAGATTTACTCTTTAAACACTTCTCTTCAGTAAAATTCTTAAGTGTTCCAAAAAGCACTTTCCACTTGCAGTAGAAATTCTCAGCGCATACATAAGATGGGGAACCTTAATTGTCCAATGTACTTACTAATTCATTTGTAGATCTGGCAATGGAAATGTGACTCCCTTCACCAGCCTCTTTCACATTTATTCCAGCCTGGAACATGGTTTCTTGCTTTTCAAAAATTACCATGAACACGACTTGAGAAGGCCCTTGAAAAGGGCTGGAGTCAGCAGGTGGGATGAGTGCTTTCTCTGGGTTAGAGAACTGTGGAATGCAACAAATGCCACTTTAAGATCTGTGTGTCCATTTCAGGGTTAGATGATGAGATTGGTGCCTGGCTATAAGGATCCAACCAGCCTCATAAGAGTTATAGGTATCTGTAAGGCAAAGTCACTTCTGACTTAAAGTCTTTATGGTTACTGCAAGATTTGTGAGCACTGGAGGGTCTTTTGAGAAAACATTCCATGTTTTTTATATTGTGGTCTAGTTAGAAACAGCTAAGCAGAAAAGGCCCCCAGGGCCTTGGTGGATACGAGGCTGGACATGAGCCAGCAATGTGCCCTTGTGGCAAGGGCAGCTCATGGTGTCCTGGGCTGCACTAGCAGTGTTGCCAGCAGCTCAAGAGTGACCCTTCCCCTCTGTTCAGCACTGTTGAAGCCCTGTCTGGAGCTCTATCCAGTTCTGGCCTTCCCAGTACAAGAGAGACATGGACATACTGGAGAGATCCCAATGAAAGATCGTGAAGATGATTAAGAGACTGGAGCATCTCTTGTGTGAGAAAAGTCTGCAAGAGCTGGGACTTGAGAAAAGAAGGGGAGAAAAGAAGGGTTGTGGGGGAAGTTTATATTATAAATAAATTGAAGGACCTGAAGGGAGGGTGCGAAGGGGACAGAGCCAGGCTCTTTCCAGTGGTACCTAGTGACAGGACAACGGGCACACGCTGCAACACAGAATGCTCCCTCTGAACTTTAGGAAGCACTCTTTCACTGTGAGGGTGGCTGTGAGGCTGTGGAGTCTCTCTTCTAGCTGATACTAAAAAGTTGTCTGGACATCGTCCTCAGCAACTGGCTGTAGGTGGCCCTGCTTGAGCAGGAGGATCAGAACAGATGATTTCTGGAGGTTTCTTCCAACTTTAACTATTCTGTGATTCTGTGGCATCTTCATATTTTTGACTAAAAGTTAAAAAAAGCCTTACTGCAGTGTCCTTTCAGAGATATTTTCATGCACAGCAAAAGAACATAAGAATTTATGGTTTCTTTTAAAGTTAAGAATTAAACAGAATAATCACACACTGTGTAGATGTCTGACCATTTATATGTATGTATATATGAAATCTCTGCACCCTCATGCAAGAGAAGAAATTAGTTTGTTGTAGATTCTGTTAGATGAATGATCTCTTAGCTGTAAGCAGGATATGGAGAACTTGCTACTTACTGGTATCTTTGGAGCTTGATTGTCATGTAGCTATTGTTTCTAATGCTCATCACTGCAGAATTTTGTGGGAAGCAGATAGGTTAAAGTGTAGAGTGCTGTGATGCATTTTGTGACAGGATCTGTTCTTTATAATTTTCTACTTTTTTAGTAATTTCCTTTTGAAAGCTTGCCTTTGGCATGTTCTGTTTTAGACATGGTTGTTATCCTGAGGAAGTTTTAGCAAAATTGTTGTGCTCCATCTAATCACTCTTGGCAGGTCATTCTGCACATGAACCTCCTTGACTGAGACCATAGTTTTGCAGCTGTTTGGCCAAAGTGATTTGAGTTCATTTTAGGCCATATGACAGAGTTGATGGTAATTGGCATCATTGTTTTCTGGAGCCAGCAGAGAAGCTGATGAATTAATGGATATTGACTCTGAGTTGCTCTCAGCTTATCACTATGTTCAGGCAGGTGATGAAACAGATGTAATGTCTGTGCTCTCTCCCTTGCATCTGTTTGGGAAATAGAGTCCTTAATTCTCCCAAGCCATGTATCCTCAAGCTGACCTGCAGTTCATTATCAGTATTTATTGCGGTTGTCTGCTTCTAGCAAATCCCTTCTTCTCTCCTTCCCCTGAGTGCCAGATGCTTGGTATACAGCAAAGTATATTTTCTGCCTTAGACATGTAAACACTGGTGGCAGACAATCACAATCATTTGCAAGCTTTAGGTAGGAGCTGAAACCAGCAGACCAGGTACCTGGTGACACATTTCTTCATGCTTCACAATCTTGCTGAGATATTTTTTATCCCAGGAGGATCGTATTTGTGTACCCGTGTCAGGTGATAGTCAGTTTTGTCCTGTATGATTACAGTAGAACAGTGAGAACTGGAGTAATGCCATTGTTGTTATATTTTGCCTGTACTCCATAGTAATTAATTTTCCATTATAGAGCCTGACAGTTTGGTGTCATCCTTAAATGTTCAGTTCAGAAAATTTAATCAATATGGACTGCAAGAAATTGAGGAACTTTTAATACTGCTCTGGCTTTAAGCTACGATTTTGTTTACTCCAAGAGAGTAGCAGAGAACAAATTTGGGTATGGTTTTCCATAGTGTAAACTACTTTTTGATTGTGTAAATTCCTGAGTTCTTAAGGAAAGTAAAGTCTGCCTTGAGTGCTAGAGTACACAGAGATACACAAACTGCAAATGCAGCTATCCTGGTGCCTGGATTTTAAGAGGTAACAAATATAGCAGCAGTATTTTTTTTAAGAAAACTGGATATACTAGATTTTTTTCTTCCCTTAGAGGTAGTCCTTAGCAACATAATCATGTGGGCACAAGCAATGATAAACTCTGACACTGTACAGAATAAAGTGTGTTTTCTAGTCTGTGTCATTATAAAGGTTTGTTTAATGTTTGCATCTGCAGCTTAATATTAAGCTTCACCATGCTCACTGAGAGGTATTAACATCTTCATAGACAATCTCGAAAACTTACATGTAGCTATAGGAATGCTTTATTTTAAGATGTTGTTTTATAGCATTTCAAGTAGAGTAACCTTTAACATTTTGAATATGCATCCATATAGCTAGACAGAACTAATCTAAGCTGTGCTTTGTAGAAGCTTAGTTGAAGTTCACTAACAAGCAGGTGGAACTCAAATGAATGAATAATTTCTACTCCCTATACATTAATTGCTTTGCGTTTGAATTCTTACAAGACCTTTCACAGAGGGATTTCTTCCCTGGCCAAGGATATTCTTGTGTGCTTGAGCGGAAACTTGAGAGGCTTTATACCAATACCAGATTGTTCTCTAAATATAGCCACTTCTAGTTGTTATTTTAAACTGAGTGTCAAACTGGAGAGTTATTAGGGCAGTAACTGTGGTTTGTTTGAAAAAGAGAGAACATTGCACAGTGAAGTTGTCTTATATGGAAATAAGATGAGTGGTATGTGTAGTTTGGACTACCACGTGTAGGTAAAAATCTGAGAGCTGTAATCAGTGTTTGTTTTTATATAAATTTGGACTGAATATAAAATGAATATAAACTCACAGCTGATGGGTGTTGAAGCCAAAAATAGGGTTACATGATCAATCATCCCTTGCTAACATAGGAATGAGGATATTTTCCTGTGCTGGGCAGCTAGATATTTTTCTTTTAGTTAAAAAAGTTCTCTTTTCAAGGTTGCTTAGATTTTGTGCTAGTTTTTTTTGTTTGTTTGTTTGTTTGTTTGGTTTGTTTTGTTATGTTTTGTTTTGTGAGAGACCATTTTGTGTTTTCTGTTAGTTATGCATCTAGAAGGGAGTTTCATTGCTATGCCTATGGTTGACCTGCAGGTAGTCCACTATGAGAAAGTTGAAGCCCAGAGCAGTAAGAAGTCTCAACAGATGTCCACAGCTTGAAAATATTTAAACAATTCTGTGAAAATACAAAAAAAACCCCTACTTTATCTTTGAAACTTGCTGGAAAATGGAATTTTTGCCTGCTGGACATCTGCACTAGCTGAATCATCCTCATAAGATCTTTTCTAATTCAGTGGTTGTACCATCTGATTTTGTACAGTGTGTGTGTATGAACTGTAGTGCATACAGTGTGTGTGTATTTTGTACTGCAGTGTACCCCCTGGCAGGGAAGAGTGGCAGACAGAAGGGGCCTCACAGGAATATTTTTCTCTAGCCTGATGGAAGAAAGCCTGTAAAGTCTTTTGGGGAGATGTTTGCAGGCTTTATCTGGCCAGGAGGTCTGTGGCATTTAAGCACAGATCACGGAGGAGGTAGCATGGTTTGCCCAGGGAATCTGCTGCAGGGTTTCCTTTAGTGCTGCTGTGGTCACTCTTGTCTCCTGAGGTGCCTGAAGGTGACAGGAAACAGCCCTGCAAAAGCATGGAGAGGAGTTTAGCAGTGGTAGATTGTCCAAAGCCATGAATGCATTCCATAGGTAGACCACAGTATATCTGTTGAAAAGGGTGCTGAAGGAGTCCGGGTCAAAGAGGAATTGATACACAGCATAGAATTTCAAAATTTAACCAGGAGTCATAGCTCTGCTTTCCAATCACTTTATCTCAACTTTTTACAGCAGTATCTTGCCAAACAATAAATTCATTTTTTCCCAGAAAGCTGAGAGAATTATAAAAATTATGAAATATCGAGACCTCTGTCAGTCCTCTATCAACCACTTCTGCTGCCCCTCATCTCTAGCTAATACCAATAGTCTTATGTCAGCAACAGTCTGCAAGCATTGACAACCAAAAAGCCATAAGCTGTGAGGGAGAATGGACCATACTGTGACAACTTAAGTGATCATCAGAAATGAGCATGAGATGGGTAGTTCAGTTCCAAACTTTTATTCTTCATTAAATTATTCCCTGATGAGATTAAAATTAAACGGATTATATAAGTAATACTCCAAATAATTTATTTTGCTCTTTTCTCCAGTTATGACATTTAAAAAATTTTCATCTAAAGCAATTAATTAAATTAATTGCTTTTAAAACACCAACTGTAATGAACTAGTCTATACTTACTGCTTTATTCTCCTATCTCACCAGCTTATTGCACGACTGAATAACATTTAATAATAATAATGTGGAGATAAGCGCAACACAGTACAATGCAGGCACAGAATTGAGGGCAAGAAGTGGGTAGGGACTGTAGGGGGAAATGAAGACCACCAAAAACCAATGAAGCCCTCTGAACTATTTCCATAAATGTCTAAAAGAATGTACCATGTGTGGTAGCTGATTTACATAGAAGGCAAGAAACTTATCTCCAGGACAGGGCTAACATACTTGTAGAAAGGTAACTTCGCAAAGCCTGGGTGTTTGGGCACTTCCATGTCCCTGGACATCCCAGCTAGTTCAATACTAGAGCCAGGACTGGTGACATCTTTTTTTTTTCTTTCTTCCTTTCTTTCTTTCTTTCTTTCTTTCTTTCTTTCTTTCTTTCTTTCTTTCTTTCTTTCTTTCTTTCTTTCTTTCTTTCTTTCTTTCTTTCTTTCTTTCTTTCTTTCTTTCTTTCTTTCTTTCTTTCTTTCTTTCTTTCTTTCTTTCTTTCTTTCTTTCTTTCTTCCTTTCTTTCCTTTCTTTCCTTTCTTTCTTTCTTTCTTTCTTTCTTTTCTTTCTTTCTTTCTTTTCTTTCTTTCTTCTTTTCTTTCTTTCTTTCCTTCCTTTCCTTTCTTTCCTTCCTTTCCTTCCTTTCTTTCTTTCTTTCTTTTCTTTCTTTTCTTTCTTTTCTTTCTTTTCTTTCTTTTCTTTTCTTTCTTTTCTTTCTTTTCTTTTCTTTCTTTTCTTTTCTTTCTTTCTTTCTTTCTTTCTTTCTTTCTTTCTTTCTTTCTTTCTTTCTTTCTTTCTTTTCTTTCTTTCTTTTCTTTCTTTCTTTTGTTTCTTTTGTTTGTTTCTTTTGTTTCTTTTGTTTCTTTTCTTTCTTTTCTTTCTTTTCTTTCTTTTCTTTCTTTTCTTTCTTTCTTTCTTTCTTTCTTTTCTTTCTTTTCTTTCTTTTCTTTCTTTCTTTCTTTTTCTCTCTCCTTCTCTAATTAACATCTCTCTCCCTCCTCTCTTTTACCCTACCCCTTTATCCAAAGCCCACTGTTTCCTGTTTATATAGCAGGTCAGGAACAAACACACCAATTTCCTTGGCAAGGGTGTAATTTACTAAAAAAACTTGGTAAGCTTTTGCAGACCCTCTGACTTTTGTCATTCCTTTTGAGCAGGAGCCTCAATTAATCTTACAGAATCTTTCAGAAAACTTAGTTACCTATTTGCAGGATACTTTTATTGACACCCCCATTATAATTTTTTTAAATGGAAAAAGTAAAATGCATATAGCAAAGTTCTTTGCAGCATTCTTGTATCATTATATTTTCCTAAATTCAGAATGTGAAGACTTTTTGACTTAGGTAATTGTTTCATACTAGGTCAGCTTGTATCAGCTTCTTGGTAGCCTTAGAGACCAGGCTTTTGAAGACTGGTATGTGAGCTCTTGTGCTTTCTTTCCTTCCTCAGACACTGCAGCTACAGGGCTCGGTAATTTGGGTTATTTCAGTATCATGCATTGAAAAGTTGTCTTTTTGTCTTTTCTGAGTTCCCAATGGTTATAATTATTCCCCTTGTTTTCCAAGATAAAACTTGGTAAACATCTACTCTTGTGGCCTAGTTTACTCTCAGCTTCTGAAGTGTGGAGGAGCAACAGCTCTGGGAGTTTCCCCCTCTGTGTTTCTGGAAGTGGGTCTTTCCTGGTTCACAGCAGAGGGAGAGGCTGGGGACCATGTCAGAAGGTTGCACTGATACCATGTTTCATGACAAATCTTGCCTGTGTGTTATGAAGCAGCTGTTGGTGCTATTTGAGTCTGTAGCTTGGAGCAGAGGCTGGAAAAGACAGTCTTACACCTTTTTGCTTTAAAGAGTTGAGCAGCCTGTGTATGAAATTTGAAGCCAAAATAACAGTTGTCCAGCTAGTCTAATCGCTTATTAACATTTAATAAGGAATTAATTGTCTCTGTATTCCCAGAGATGTCCATTGATACTTCTTGGAGGAGCAGAACTGCAGATTTCTTCAGTAAACAATGAGCTTTCTCTGCAAGCAGCAGAAGTTTCTGACTCCACAGGGTAACAGGCTAAGCTGCTGGGAGCAGCTGCAGGGACAGGCTTGAAAATCTGTTTCTTAAATTGTTTCAATAGAAACAAAGCAGTGAGTCACTGCCAGTGACCAGCCAGACACACCAGCACTCCTGTCGGTGCTGTGAGCAGCATATGGGAGCACTCACATGTGCCCAGTATGAGCTCCTGGCTCCCATTTCCCCTCAAGGGACACATGTTTGCAGAAAATACTTTGCAGCAGAGAATTTGTTCTTCCTGGGGAAGCTGCAGACACAGAGAACATGTGTTTGGGATCGACACCGAATGTGTTTGTTGATGTTGTAGGAACTTTGGTAACGCCTTCAAGCATTCCAGCATTTGCTCTGTCTCAACTTCTGAGTTATACTTTGTGGCAAATATGACACTAAAAGGCATTCTCAGAAGACGTGGACTAAGGACTATTTTTAGAAAGACCACACAAAGCTTGGCAGATAGAGCAAAGTTATTTCTGCAGGGTTTATTTTCTGCATAGTTTATTTTTATTCATAATAAATGTGAGGCACATGCTGCTTAGTTATGCTTGTGTGTTCATACAGTTGATACCACAACCAGCACAGGCAGACCACCACACTGAAAAATGACCACAGGAACTGGGAGGCTACAGGAGGGTAGTGTCACAGTGTGCTTATTCTACACATTATTCATACCTGAGCATACATCTGAGACCACTCTTGAGTACTAACAGCCAGCTGTGAGGAGGTGAGGTCAGATCTGCTGGTACATTTTGGGGCTCTTTAACTGCATTGTGAGCAATACTCAAATGTAGAATGTACATTTGCAAGGGAACCACTCCTTTGGGGTAGTGTTAAGTGCCCAGTGAGATTTAGCACACTGAGTGTAAGTTAATTTAAACAGTGTTTTATGGATTTACATAAACTTCATTCATGTCTATTTGATCACCTAGGATCACAAAATCACAGAATATGCTGAGTTGGAGGGGGCCCATCAGGATCACTGAGTCCAACTCCTGGCCCTGCTAAGGACACTCCAAGAATCACACCATGTGCTTGAGAGCATTGTCCAAATTCTTCGGGAATTCTGTCAGGCTTGGTGCTGTGACCACTTCCCTGGGAAGCCTGTTCCAGTGCCCAGCCACCCTCAGGGTGAAGAACCTTTTGCTGATATCCAACCTAAACTTCCCCTGACACAGCTTTGTGCTGTTTTCTTGAGTCCTCTCACTGGTCTCAAGAATGCAGAGATCAGTGCCTGTCCTTCCGCTTCCCCTTGTCAGGATGTTGAAGAGCACAATAAGGCCTTCCCTCAGCCTCCTCCTCTCTAGGCTGTTTAGGATATAAAATAAGTAGAATAAGGCCTTAGTGATCCCTTAGGGGGAATAATGCTAATATAATAATACAAAATATCTAATGAGAGGCTATAAACTCAATTACTTTGGAAGGTTTTGACAAGTTTTTACAGGAGTCAATGAGGACATCTTGAAGAAAACAGTTTCATGAATTGGCAGGGTCAGATTGATAGATTTTTTTCAATAACTCATTTATATCTCAGGTTTTACTTCAGTCTTGATAAATCTGTATTACAGCTCAAGTGGGATTTGCTGAATTCCTTTGTGAGCCATTGCCTGAGGATAATACTGGATATTCACTGGAATGACATTGCAGAAAGTGCTAAAATTCACTAACATTCTTGTGAGCTTTTCACTTCAAAAGTAATCTAGGAAAAAAATTGAAATCTTTGACGCTTGAGTTACAAATAAAGTTTTAGCATTTGTGATGACAAATGTCCCAGGGCAGCTGGGGAGCATTTGAAGGGGATGCCTGAAGGAATTAATTCGTTGACTCTTGCCTAGCAAGGGGAAGCAGAGAGGCCCCCACAGTGTGACCGACGTGTGAAGACTGGACTGGGACAGACAGATGGCAGAGTCCTGCGCCTGGTGATATCTGATGGCCTGAGATGAATTCAAATGTGTTAGGTGGTTCACGGAGTTGGACAAAAAAAGGTTTGACTAGCTATTTTAATTAAAATAAAACCTAGGGAAGCTAAAATATATCAAAACTCAATGCTTACAATCAGCAGTTAGATACACTGTAGAAAGCAAATTACTGCTTCCTAAATCTCCTAAATTTTTAAACATTCATACCATACTGTCATCTATCTCTTTCTGTTCCTTATATCGGAGTATTGCTTTTGATATTAACTGATCCTCACGAATTTTGGATAGTTCAATTACCCTGCTTGGAGCAGAAGCTCCATAACTGAATATCCTTCCAGTGGTTCTAGGGACTGCAACTACTTAGGGATGGGGGAGAGAATCCTAGGGCATCAGCCCCTCCCCACAGAGGCCCAGAGCATCCTGTAAAATACTTTGTGAATGTTATGGGTATTGAGACCATCAGTAAATTCACCACTGTGTGTGTGAGATGTTCTAGAGATTACAGATACACATCTCGGGACTATTTTGATAAACCCTTCTCCAATTCTGTGGATTTTGGCTCAGTCTGTCTGTACCCCTCATACACATTTTCAGTTGCTACCAGCCCCTGCCAAGCGGGAATGATGTTCTGGACTTCAAGCCTAGAAGCATCCCTAATAAGCTGAAGCCAATCTTTGAAATGGTTAATTGATGCATGCAATTGTGCAGAACTCCAGGAAATGTTAGCCATGGGGCCTGGTGGTTGTGATGTTCAACATCAATAGATGTGTTCCTTGACTGAAGGTTTTATGATTGTGCATGTTGAATTTTCACCATCGCATGCACCTGGTCCAGGATGAAGATTGTTGGGGCAGAAGATGAGTCACTGCCCCTACTTTCTTGCTTAGGGCCGGTTCCTCTGGCCAAAGTGGCCACTGAGTGAGTAGAGCAGGAAATAAGGGGCTGCAGTGATAAACTGGTTAGAAGACAGTGATCTCCAGCATTTTTTGGAAACTGATGGTGTGGCCTGGCCAGTTCCCTGAGGTGACCTGTGACCAGGTTACTACCCCCACTCATCAGATCTGATTAGCTCACCTGTAAGCTCTTTCTATAGCCAGCTGTTTCAGGTCATGTATATAAATATGTGCCTCACCGGTCTGCAGTTCTGTTTGCATTTTATGATGTGAGATCATCGATCAGCCCATCATAAGCCTGCCAGTTATCCCAGTGATTCTGGTATAAAAAAGAATATGAAACCACTAAGCTTATGTAAAGCAGGAAACTGAACTCATAGGAGTTCAACTTCTGACACCAGTGAAAACAAATACATATTTCAAGTATTTTTTTTTTTCTGTCTGTGTCGGCTCTGGGGCCCAGCCAAGTATCAGAATAAATGTAATTTCTACCCAAGCAGGTCTGTAGTTTCCCTTGGAGAGATAAGGCTTGTGGATAAAGGTTACATTTTAGTTGATCTGGTTCAGCTGGGAGAGACAGACAAGAGGCAGATGAGCTGTTTTCCAGGGTAATGCAGTAGGCCAAGTGATTTGGCAGATACTGAGAGAGCAGATCCAGGCAGTATAAAAATTTAACTTTTATAATCTTGCATTTAGTGCATCCACATGGTTTGCAGATGCACTTCAGAAGGCCACCAGCTGAGTTTTTTTTTTTATTTCGCCAAGGGAAAACCTGGTCCAGGACCTCCCATGCATGCTGTGACCCTATTCTGTCATGAAGCAAAGCCAAGTCATGATGGGCAGACTTGTTCCTTGCTCATGCCAACTCCAAAGCTTACTTGCACTCTCCCTCCCAGGGGCACTACTTACTGTGACCAATCTGACTGCTTCCCTAAGTCCAGGATTGCTTCAGAGGTTGGCTTAGATTGTAAGCACCACGGGCTTTTAGTTTAACCACTTTGGAGTACACCAAGGACTCAACCAAGAAATCTTTACCTTTGATGTACAAAAGCCTAACTTCCAGATGATGGAAATCCAGACATGCAGAAACCAAAACAGGGTTGATTGGGTTGGAGTATCTCTTTCTTCTCTTTCTTAAACTCTTACTCCTCATGGCTGTTCTTGTCACTCTGATCCAAGGAGAAGTGTGGCCCCATAAATGCCCCCTTTAAAAACACAGCCAGAAGTCCTTTGTTTCATGGTCTGGTTCACCAAATTCCTTATGCTGGCTCCCTGTGGAGTGCTAGCCTACAGTTTGATGTGGATTGCAGATTTGATAGTTTTTTTCTTCAAAGATGTGTCCCCAAAACTTTGTGGACTAGAGTTACACAGGTTTGCCTTGGCCAGGCTGAGATGTGCTCATACCACAGAGCACATTATGTGCACATAATACAGAGCAGAGCTTGTAATATGTTATCTGCATACTCCACTGCATCACATCACGTGCACCTATGTAAGCAAATAAAAGGAGTGATGAGCAAAGTAAATAGACAACATAATGCAAATGAAATTTTATATTTTTCTGCTAAAGAAGGGATGCACTCAACCAAGGCAAGCAGCTGTGGTAGAAGAGATGTCACAGTGCATTACTGTAGGTGCTTGATCCTGGTGGAAACATGATTTAGCAAAGAAATAGAGCTAGTAATGGAATAGATGAAAAATGTGAACAAATAGATGCTTGGTGATTTCCACTGTATCTGCTCCTTATCTTTAATATTCCATGCGCACTGTGGGCAATGGAAACTCATTTAGGATGCCAAAGAATGAAGAAAAAGCTTTTTTCAATTATTTCCCCTCAAGAAATTCACAGTAGAGAATCTCGTGTCTCCAAATATTACCTATATTGGAAACAGAAGATGTTGATGTATACCAGCTAACAGAAGTCATGGAGATGTCTTTTGGAAAGAGCTGTTTGAAGGAAAATCAGAGATACTTAACAAAAACTTGGCAGCCTTTGTGTCAGCATATGAAAACTTGTCGAAATTATGTGATGAGTAGCATGAAAATGAGAACTGAATGATGTGAACAGCAGTTTAGTGAGACTGATGTGTTGGTTGAAACAACAGAAACAAAATTTGAAAGTGTATAAAAATTGTTGAGGTCATTGTGAAAGGAAAAAATCCACATGATTGTGGCTCAGAACAAACAGGAGATCTGGTGCATGATGTAAGGACCTTGGGACTTGAAGGAGAACAAGGAGAGGAAGCATCCCCAGTGCAGTGGAGCAACTCCTCTAAATCAGAAGCAGAAAACAGAAGCTCAGGTTGGACCCTTGCCAGACCTTCACAGGCAAGCTGACAGATGGAGGCTGGAAGACTTTTCCACAGTGGTAGTTAGCTGCAAGCAGATGCCGCAGTCACAGAGTATTTCAGTGCTAATTGTATTCGCTTTGACAGGATTGCTAACAGCTGTATTCTGAACTTCCTGGGGGAGCAAAGGCCAGGGCAGGAGGTGGAGCTGGTCATTAATTTATAAAGCCATCTTTGGGAAAGGAGCCTTGGAAGATTTATGCCCTGGGGCTGGCAAACAGTTCTCTGGCCTGGTCTGATGAATGTGACAAGAAAAAGATGAAATCATTAATCTCAGTCCCTGTAGGTAGACTCAGCTCGTAAAGTAAGATGAGCTGGAGAGAAAGCTGCTGGAAGAACTCCTGTTGTCAGGTTTGTCCATTTGGCCAGAGTAAGGTGGGTGACTACCTGGGTGAACTGCCTGTATGTTCATCACACCAGGCTGTGCTTTTCTAAGAAAATTCTTCTGTTTTTTAACATACTACTCAGCTTTGTGAGAGTTACCTGGAAACCCTGTTGACTCCTTGAAGAAGATGAGTAGATCTGGTGGGGTATTCAGGTTCCCTCCCTGGCTGGAAGGGCAGCTAGCAGTGGCCAGGTGGGACCATGGGCTTTTTCTGCAAATAAGTGATGTCTTTAGGCTTGAAACTGCTGCTGCCCCTGTAGATACAGAAGAGAAAGCAAAACCTTGACAATAGCAATGCATGCCAGTCATTGCAGACAGCAAACACAAAACACACAACTCCTGCCTCTCCATCCCTCAGCTGTTTTCACAGGGCTACTTTTAAGAAACCATGGAGGAGACAAGGAGACTTAAAGAACAGAATGTTTTTTCTGTGATGACAACACTGATTAGTCCCAGGATATACCATGTAGGTTGTCTGGTGTGAATCTAACAGCTTACCAGAAATAAAATAATCTGTGGCTTGATGGGAATGAAAACACCAATTATGCCCTGCAGCATCAAGTAGCTGTAATCATGGCACCCCCTTGAATGTTTTGGGACTGAGACTCTATGTTCATTAATGTGGGCTAGGCTTTTCCACTCAGTCCCATGTGTATTTTGAGTGCATCCATCTGTTCAGGGGAGAAACTACTGCTGCAAGTCTCCCGTGGGCCAAGGGGAAGGGATTAAACACCAGCTTTGGCAAAAGTGGATCACTGCTTGTGTTCTTTTAAGACAATTTAATGAGTGACGCTCTGAAATTAGTTACCTACCCTTACAGTTTTAATCAATTCCTTTCCACCAATGAAGAGAAACTTAATTCGAATAGATATAGGTGAAGAAAATAACATTTCACTAACAAAACAAAATAGCAACAGGCAAGAAAAAAAAAAAAACAACACTAATAGTCATAAGTTACAAAGGTGCTGAAATTTCACTGGCTTCTGGGGAGCAAGGGGAAACTCAAAATGGGGGAGTGACCCTCCCCAAGACAGTGCCTTCCTCAGGCGACTGCATGGTCTGGGAGACATGAGGAAGACGGCAGACAAATCCTGCTTCTTTCTGAATCAAATAACCAGGAAGGCAGGAGTTTATGAAGCAGTTCTGGTAGCAGAATTGCTGGTGTAGCTGGGACACTCCAGCCCCATGGTGTCAGCCTCTGGTTCACTGGGTGTTGGTGCTGTGGTCTTTCTGCCTCCTGCTGAAACAGGACACCTCACCTCGCCGGTGTTGGTGCTGCTGTTCCCAAGCCGTGGGTGTGTTGGGGGGCACAAACGATCTCCCCGAGCACTGAAAACAGCACCCTCCAGCCCCTACGGCTCTAGCCCCACATTGCACAATCCACTCTGAAACAGGTTTTGATTGTGAAATGCAGCTTCTCGGGTTGCTGCTGTTGTGGGCCCACAAACCTGCCCGAAACAACAAGAGGCAAGAGAGAAACTAAACAACCCACGAAGGGGAGCCTCTGGCTTGAGCCAGGGCGTGGAGGCAAGAGAGCTCTGCTTGGGTGACCCTGGTTTTAAAAAGACCCAGCACCCACTCCCCCGTGTTTGCCGCTGCACTGCTGGGTCTTAGAGAGACAGTAGCAATTTTGGGCACAGATAGATATGGAATAAAATAGCATTTTGGGTTATCTACCACACTGTTGCTGCATTTTCTTACCTGCAGGATCCAGCTGGGGAAGAGGGCATGGAGCATTCATGTGCAAACTTCATTTGCAAAATTTTGTCCCTCTGGCTTATTTTTAATATTTCCAACTAACTTTCTGGAGATGTAAGAAGACTTCATAGATCTCAGAAATGTACTGCTTTTCTACTTTTTTTTTTGCAATAAAATATAAAAATAAATCTCAAAACTAAAGCCAAGATCCAAAATCGAGACTTTTATCCTAAGGAACCCCGGTAACATTCTTTCCTGTTGCTGTATGGGAAATACAGAGAAAAATGAAGACAGGACTTGCAAGTGTTAGACATTTCTTGCCATTTTTCTATATAAATGAGTACCTAACCAAATGTAAATTTCTCAAATTTTCCTGCTTATTATTGTTTTTCTTGGAGCTTGCTGCTTATATTCAGTTTTTCTTGTAAAGCTGTTCTGTGGCTGAACTAAGTGAGCAGCTGTGTCAGACATAAACTCCACGAAGAGCCAGAACAAGTCTGTGGCTACCCTTCCAAATTTTTACAGAGGAAATGTATCATTGAAAAGCTAACTGGTAATTTTTTTTTTATTTCAGTGGTTGGTTGGTTGTTTCTTTTTTTTTCCCTCAATGCGATTTGTTTCAGTTTATTATCCAGCATCTGGCTTTTTGTCTTGTTTGTGCTATTTACAGAGAAAGCAATCAGTGTCGTTTCTGTGCTCTTTTATGGAAAAAGCATGATTTCTGACCTCAGTAGCCCTTATTCCTTAGCAATTGATATAACCACTGTTGACTATCTACTGATGCCCACCTTTATGTATATATTTTTGGAAATATTGGGTGAATGACTTATGGAGTTAATGCATCACAAAGTGTAATTGAGAGAAGCTCTGTATAGAATTGCTTATTAGAGCAGCAAGATGACAAACATTGATACAGGAGGATTTTAAAGATCTAGTTTAATCAGCCTTGCTGCTGCAGTGCATAGTTGCATTGGGAGGGATAGGCTTGAAACACAGTGTCCGAATTCCCCCTGGGCTCAATGTTTTGCTTGGACATGGAGGAATATAAAGGGAACACATGCTTGGTCCTGTAAAGTTTGATTCAGCTGTCAAGCAGAAGACATTCAAGTTACATAGTAGGTAAAACATCATCATAGAAATGTGAGTAGAAAGTGCATTACTTACTAGCCTGAGCAGTGAGAGACTGGTGAGGGAAATGTATCTGAGTCTCCTTTCTCTCATCCCTTGTCCTGGCTGGAGGTGTTTGCCTTCACCAGGCATCTGCTGGCTGTCAGCTGTCAAAGGTAGTTAGCAGTCCCTGGCTTTTGTCATGTCTGCAGAAGCTTGTCTTTGCTCAGGAGCGAGCAGAGCTCATTGACAGAGGTTTAAACTAGATGTGTCAGGGAAGGGGACAATGTCAGGCTTGCCCTTGACAAGCTGCGGGTTAAAGGGACAGGGTATAGGTGAGGGCCCTCAGCCAGTGGACCTGAGATGTGCTGGTCGCACTGTAGCACATTTGATGTCGTATGGAGACAAGCCAGGGCACCTGAGGTAATAGAAGGCAAGAAATACCAGTGAAATTAGAGGGTGTTCCTCCAAGAGGGCAGCATGAGCTGACAGCTCAGCTAAAGTGCCTTTCCACCAGTACACACTGTGTGGTAAACAAACAGGAAGAGAAGAAAGCCACTGTGCTGCTGTGAAGTTTTAATTCGTTTCCAAATCTAAAACTTGGTGGGACAAATCCCATGACTGGATTGCACCTGTGGATGGCTACAGGCTGTCCCAGAAAAGTAAGGGTGGAAAGGTTGCCCTCTGTTTCAGGAGGTGGATTGAGTGTCAAGTTCTGTCTCCGAAGAACAGGCATGAGCAGGTTGAAAGCCTGTGGGTAAGAATCAGACACCAAGACAGCAAAGAGAACCTCAAGGCTGGTATGTACTACAGGCTGCCCAACCAAGGGGAGCCTGCTGACAAAGGACTTCTTGCTCCACCTGCAAGAGGCATTGTGCTTGCAGGCTCTTGTCTGGCCAGGGGCCTTCAACACTGGGCAAGTAACACGGCGAGCTGTGGGCAGTCCAGGAGACTTCGGTAGTGCATGGAGGATAACTTCTGAAGTCAGGTTATAGACAGCCCTACCAGAGGGGATGTGATACTGAACCCGTGGGTTGCCAACACAAGTTAATTTGGGCTGTCAAGATTAGAGGCAGCCTGGGCTGCAATGATCATGCACTCAAGGAGTTTGCAGTCCTGAGGGATATGGGTCAGGCAAAGAGTAAAGTGAGAATCATGAATTTTAGGAAAGCAAAATTCCAGGTTGTCAAGGATGTAGTCAATAGGATCTTCTGGGAAACTGCTCTGAGAGTCAAGGGAGCAAAAGAAGTTTGGCAGATCTTTAAGGCTGCTTTCTGTAGAACACAAGAACTAGCAAAAGGAGTAAAAATTCAGGCAAAGAAGGTGTTATAAATTAATGCTCAAATTTATTAATTAAAGAAAATTTATTAAATGGTCCAAATAAAAATTTAGAGAATAACAACGAAAAAGCCACTATCCAAAAAGGTCAGTGCCAAGCCAGGGTATCGGCGTGGGTGAGACACAGGTTTGACCACTACAGCAGAGGGTACCCTATGCTTCACACCAACTGTCCTGTCCTAGCAATTTTTATACTGTTTTTCTTGCCTGAGGCAAGAGTCCCTTTTCTTCCTTTTCAGACTGCACATATTCATGTGGAGCTCTTTCTCTGTGGCAGTTGAACAAAAACTTGTCCAGAGAGTGATGAGCACCCATGATCATGTTCCCTGGTATTGAGATGTATCTCCCCGATGGCTCCATGGCTCCGGCTATCTCAATCTCAGATATTTATTGCGTATTCATCATCCGGGTGTTCCTTGGATCACTTTGATGGACTATCCATCTTTGGGCTGGCCACGTTTATTTGATTGCAAATGAAGTTCTCCCTCCCTTGTCCAGGTGGTTTCGACATTGTGTTGCAATCCCTGTCACTGGCTTGTGTGTTTTAAAACTTCTTATAGAAGTATATCTTAACAGTACATAACTATAAAACATACAACAATTTTATTTGCACAAATTATCATATACACATATAACAAAGGCAAAGGACTGGAAGGAATTAATCAGGACCTGCTGGTCAAACTAAAGGACAAGAAAGAAATCGACAGTCAGAGGAAGCAAGGACAGATATCCAGGGAAGACTATACAGTCACAGCCCTGTTGTGTAGGAATGGGGTGAGGAAGGCAAAGACAAAGCTGGAGCTGAATTTCACAAAGGTCACAAAGAACAAAACAAAGAGCCTCTATAAGTGTGTCAGCCAGAAAAGGAAGGTCAAAGAAAGCATTTACTCCCTTGATAAGCAAGGCAAACTGGTAACTAGGATGAGGAGAAGGCTGAGGTGCTCAAAAATTTTTTGCCTGAACCCTCACTGGCAGCCTCTTTTCCCCACACCTCATGAGTGAATGGACTGTAAAATGTAGTTGGGGGAGCCATGTCCCTCAGAGAAAATCAGGTTTGTGACCACCTGAGGAACCTGAGCATAAGTCTATGGGACCTGATCAGATGTATCCCAGAGTCCTGAGGGAGTTGACTCTACAGTTGCCAGGCCACTCTTCATCATACTCAAGAAGTCATGTCAGTCTGAAAATGACAAAGTTCAGCTTTCCTGTATTTGCACAGCCTCTTACTCTGCTAAGGCAGCATCTACCCCCTGAGCAAGTAATTGCTGGAAATTTCATGCTTGTGTTTCTGTGTCATCAGGCTTTTCCTAGAGTTTTGTGACAACTCTCATCTGCCTTCCTGTGACTTTTGAAGAGTAGCCCTCTCTTGATAGCTCCTGAATGACTGCTATAAATTAACTGTCATGAGCATTTACAGGAGGATTGTGGCATCCTGCAATATGTGGCATGGTCTATGTTATATTTTTGAGAGGCTACACATTGTGCATTCATCAAATTCTCCACAGACTGGAAAATAACCTTCTATTACTCCCACAAACAAGTGTGGAAAGTTGTCTGCTTCTTTACTCCACGGACCCCACCCTCCCCCCCACCCCCGGTTCGCCTTGCTTTGCTCTCACAATTGCTCTGTGTCAGTCCTTCAGTCCTTGAGGTCTGCATTGTGAGACTTTCCTTTCTGCATCAATGGCACGTCACTGCTGGTACTGAAGTGCAGTTTAGGATAAAGGCCGCCATTCATTTGGAAGAAATTTAATGTTGGCATTTTCTGTGCTTGGTACTGCCAAGTGCCACGCTCCCTTATCCTGATTAGCAAAGCATTTGAACCTACACATAAAGCTCTCTATCAGTACTCACATTGATTTCAGTGGAGCCAATTGCACATTTAAGTTTTCAAAAGAAGCTAAAATTATTAGGTTGGGAGTGAGAGCACTCTGTTTCTGGAGAGTTAATGAATATGTAAAATTATTCCTTTTAGAAAAAGCAACCAACCCCCATCCCCAGTTAAAAAGGGAGTTCATGATCTTTGCTCTCCTATCTGTGGTGAATCAGACAAAAGTGAGAGCAAGTGCACAACACACAGATAGCAGAGTCAAATTTACACTGACATAATCATCCCGATTGGAAATTATAAGAGGTTTTCTTTGAAACCACTATTTTTGTAGAAGAAACTTAGTCTACATATAATTCAGTTTTAAATCCTGGCATCCATTTAAGCTTCATAGCTGGTAATTTGAGGTGTTCATGTGAATGTATTTTCCTATGTCAATGCTAATTTCTGGGAAAAAAAAAAAAAAGAAAAAAGATTACTATTATAAGAAGGATCTGTTTTCTGTGGGGTTTTTCTTGAAGTACAGACAAAAACAGGGCTGAAATCTAAACTGAAATAGCCAGGCATGGATTCCAAATTGTAGGTTTCTTTGTAAGTAAAATGATCCAAGTTCAGGCTAGCCTAAAAACATAGATTCTTCATCTGAATAGGATATTATCAATTACATAAATTAAAACCAGATGTTTTAATTTAAGCATTTGACTTCTGATGGAGTCTTGATGATTTCTCTCTATCTTCCTGTGAAAAAACATGCATACCTTGGGCAGGCATATGCCAGCAAATAAATGCTGTCTGTGCTAACTTGTGTGAGCTAACTGGATTAATGCATGAAAGTGGATGCTACGGACTCCCATGTTACATACTGGCAGATTAAGTATTTGGCATGCACATTAGGTCTATTTTAAAATATTTATTCTTGTGTTTATTTTTCTTTCAAATACTGCTACAGTAACAAGTTACTTGTACGTTACCAGTGATTTTGTCTCTTTCCCCAGTAGACTAAAACCAGACAGCAAATATAAAAAGAAATCATGATAAGAGGCAAAAACAATTCCATTCCCTAAAAAGGGAAAGTGAATGCAGCTTTTCTGTATTTGCAGAGCCCCTTACACTGCTTAGGGCTGCAGCTATCTCCTAGCAATCATTTATCTTACATCAGTTAAACAAAATATGCAGTACAAAGGGGTTGTTGGGCACTGTGTCTGCAGGTGAGAAAGGGAGCAGATGCAGGGGGATGCTGTAACATGCAGTTCCCAAAGAATCAGGTGTTGTCAGAGTGATTATCTGCTCCTGGCACCTTCCTGGGGGGTCTATGGGAGAAGATTTTGGGAACCTCATAAAGCAGATCTATAAATGTGCTTTGCCTTGAGGGGGTGGTGACCCTCCATGCAGATGATTTTTTTTCCTTTAGAGAGAATACTTTTCAAAAGGCAACAAGGGAGCTTCTGGGAAGCAACCCCAGCGTGTCTTGGTAGAGTGGGAGGGTTCAGGCAGAATTAGGGAGGGGATTTTTGTGCCTCAAAGGCAAGCAATGTATTTAACATCAGTGTGGCTGCTGACATTTTTGAGTTATCCAAGTATTTACATATGCATGGAAACTGACAAACTCTGTGGTCAAGTGAGAGGAGATTAAAGAACAAGTATAATCTCTGGAAAGTGTGATGTGCTGCTGAGTAAAGGGCTAATTTGACAAAGGCCCTGATAGCACTTCTGACTCATACTTGCAGCTCCGGTGATGAGAATTAGTATCAGAAATGGGATTTCTCGAATGTACATTGACATTAGGTTAGCAGGATCATTTTCCTGATAATCTGTGGGATAATGTTTCAGACATGGGTGTCTTAGTTTGTCTTACTGTTTTGTTTTGTGGTGTTTTGGGGTTTTAAAATTTATTTTTAAGTTTTCATTTTTTGTATCACTTGTTTCTGACATTGTATTTCAGGTTTCTGTGACTCCTGTAGTCCATTTTACTCTTCTCATCTTGGTTTTGATATCTTAGTAAAGCTTCCAGGACCATGCTTATGCTTCACTATAATTTATTTATTGTTGCCTCATTTTTCTACACATTGTTTCTTTTGCACTTTTTTTGCCTCCTCATGCACTTTTAGCTCGTCATTGCACCCTTCCATTTTTATATGGAAGGCAGTTTTAGACCTTGCCCCAGAGAGTAATTTTAAAATAATCTTGGATTGCTGCTGTGTTAAAATGTTGCTTTACATTTCGCAATATTTTGAATCAGCAGACTTGAACATGTTAACATTACTATTTAGAAGTGTCTTTCTAGGTTTATTCTTTGAAACTAGATGTGCTTTGGGAGTTTTTAGCTGCAATGTCTCATTTTATGTATTGCTTTTAAACCTACATGAAAATAAAAAGTTTTGACCTATAAAAAAACTAAATATTCCTACAAAATATTTCTCTGTGTGCAAATTGTCTTGTCAGTCAAATTGTCTATCTACAGCTATCAGTTCCAAAGGGTGCTACTTAATAATCTGCATTAAATAAATATAAATAAAATTTTGAGACAAGATAAAATGTCTTGTCTCAAAATTTCCAATAATTTAAAAATTTTGTTTCAACATGATGGGAGACTTGTGAAGTCACACTTGTATGAGTACAGTAGGATATCAAAAGGTTAAGTGACTTACCAGAGGAGTGGTGGTCTCAAGCCTCCTGACCTCAGAATTACCATTCCTTCCTAAATAACTACTTTCTCCAGGGAGGCAAAAGCAAAGCCTCTGACATTTATTGTCCTGGTGTGTGTCTGTTCCCAGGACATTACATTTCTGTGGATACGTCTTATGAGGGTGAGAAGGCGGTGCTGTCCAGCCCTGATCTGTACTCCGAGGAATGGAGCTGTGTCAGACTGATCTATCAGATAGCAACAACTTCAGACACCTCACCTGATCCTGCCAGGCTCAACTTGTACCTGAGGCAGGAAGGAGAAAGTTTTGATCATTTGCTGTGGTCAACCAAGGAGCCATCAGACAGCTGGCTTATAGCTAGCTTAGATTTAACTAACAGCACAAAGAAGTATAAGGTAAGTCCAGTTTTAGAAGATGCCACAGGCTTTCTGATGCATATGTTGGGCTGCACAAACTTCTTTTTATAATATATACAAACTTATTTTGAGCCCTTTTCTTGGCTTTCATGTCTAAGGCTGGCAGCACAAGTCAGCTGAGCCCTCTGTCCCTAGCACCCATGGGCAGAGCTGGCACAAGGCAGTGCTCTGACCAGCAACTGCGTGGAGCAGCTCATGGGGACACATGGCCAGCTGAGCCCTGCCATGAGGATGCTTCATCTCCTGGTATCCCTGCAGAGCTGCTGGTGCCACATGGCAGATACAGGAACCTCCAGGTCCTGGGTCTGCAGCTGTGCTCACTTATTCCTGCCCTCTGTGCCTTTCTGGAAGGAGTCACATGCTGACAGAAGAGTATTTCTACCCAGAAACCATCATGTTGCATCACTCACAATAACATTTTGCATAACCACAGCTGAGGAATATGGAATTCCATGCTCTTAAATGAAGTGTGGGAATTTTTTGCCTTGTCTCATTGTTCTTCAGCAAGTCTTCTGTGGCTACAGAAAAACACTGGCTCCATCTGTAATACATTCTACCAAGCTCTTTCAGCAAAAGTACGCCTGACTGTAAAGATGATGGTTCCTCAAGAAACATTTAATTTGTTCTCCTGTTTATCCTGTTTAAATATTCGAGGTACTAATGAAATCCTAAAATTGACAGTTTGGTTTATATTGTGCAGCTGGTACTGGAAGGTGAAATGAGACAAGATAAATCCACCAGTATAGCAGTTTTTGAAATCAAAATAACTTCTGGATATTGTATTGGTAAGTACTCTTCACTCAACACTCATACTCTCTGCATAGAAGCGAATGCCTTGTTGGTTGTTTTAAAACTGGATGAAGATATGGCTTTAAAAAAAAGATAATGGCTTTTTCATAATTGAAAAGTACACTGCCATATTCAATACAGATAATTTTTAAGATAAGAGTGCGCAAACTAGTAAGTGGGGTTTTTTCACCTCTCTCTGTGATATATATTTATATACACACATATATTAAATATAACAATAAAATTCCAAATCTATTTGTTTTTCAAGCAGGAACAACTGTTATATTTTAAAAAGCTTTGCACTGCTTCAAATACTAGACATAACAGCTGCAAGACTATTTCTGCTCTCTGCCTGCTCATGGCTTCCTTACAAGTGTCATCTTGTGGCTGCAGACAAAAAACTCTGCTGATATATATATATATTTACACTTACTGCCATTTCCTCATGATATTTGCTAAAAACTGCTAATAAATTTCAAAAATTCCAGTGTCTAGGAGGCTGGGAGATCTTCACATTTCTGGAGAGCTCTGGTGGAGTCCAACCAAGTTGTCACAATTCTTTGGCTATGTGAAGAAGACAAAGCAGTTGCATTACTGTCATGAAATGCTTATCCTGCTTTGCTTCTAGCCATCCCTGATTTACAAGTAAAACTTCTGCTTTTATTTACTATAAAGAGGTTGTATATTTAAATCTGCTTTATTTGGTTCTAAATTACATCAGTCCTATCCTGGCAAATGATGAAAAGACAGATTGGTCCAAAGAGGATGGAAATGAAAATTTTATCAAAAAATTACCAAAATTTTGGATAGGTTTGCTTCTATTTATTATGAGCTCTTAAATGCTATGTCCAGTTTTATAAATACAGGCATTATCTGCTCTGCCATATGTGAAATGAGGTCAGTACTTAGCAATTTGCTCTTCCTATTTCTGTAATGAAAATGTGTGCAATCAGCTGGTGGTGTCTGCAATTGCAGAATGTGACTTTGAAGAGAACCATCTTTGTGGCTATGTGAACCGCTGGAATCCTAACGTCAACTGGTTTGTTGGTGGAGGGAACATTCGGAATTCTCAGTCTATCCTGCCCAAAGACCACACATTTAACAGTGCACTGGGTAAGCAACAAATGTAGAGCAGAAATATAGTGGAAAAATCTGAATCTGTGATTCATGTATGACTCTCATACTGTGAGTTATTATTATGTGAGTTCTTTCCATTTTGGGGTTGGGGTGGGGATGGTAAGGGTGATTTATAGGGAAAAGAAAAAGGGATTAGAAAGAGGTTGGGGGATTTTGCAGAAGTTCACACAAAATTGCCTGTAAGCTTTATAAAAAGTTTGTTACACTCTTTGCTAGGATTAGAAAGTACTCAGAGGTACGAGTAAAATTTTGGATGTGAGAGCTGGAAAATTCAACTTTCTGAATATTCTAAATGTATGGGCCACAGTAAGTTTTAGATTCTTCTTCTGCTGCCCTGTATGTCTGGCAGGAGTTTTCTTTCCAATGGCTACTGAGAAAATTGAGTAGGAAAACTAAGGTATTGAGTAGGAAAACTAAGAATCTTGGGTGAAATTGTACAGTTTAGAAGTTTTGTTTCTTTTAGTCAAAAGTGCTGTTAGTACAGCCCCTCAGAGACATAATGCTGAGAAGAATTATTGGAATTTCTGCACTTGCCTGGTATGAAATGTTTGTCCTGGACACCTTGCTCAGGGAAGAGATTTTTACACAGCTGTGAAGAAGGTTGTGGGATAACTTCACCTTTGCATGAAGTACCACAGCAGGTGATGGTCAGGACATTGGACAGGTGCTGCACACTGTATGTCTGGGGTGGCATGATGCTTGTGGCAGTGCAAGGAATCACATCTCATGAAAAGCAGGGTTGATCCTCTTTCCTTAACTCATGCCACTGTGCCTTCTTATTTACTTCACAATTGTGTGAGTTGAGTACAGAGTGTCTCTCCAACCCTGCGTCACTCCCTGGCACTGAAATGATGGTAAAATTTTGATGGAAGTTTACACTCGCCACAACTTCAACAGCAGACAGTGGATCAGCCTATTAAATAAGTACTGTGACAGGAAATGCTCCCATCTGGGAGGGATGTGTTTTCTTGTAGCCACAGAATTTCTATTTCACACCAAGCCCTCACTGCTGAGCATTTACTGAGAAGACTTCAAGATGCCTAAAGTCATGGAAGAGCCTTCCTTTTGCAAGAGCTGCGAAGTTGCATCATCCAGGGAGATTGTAGCTAAGCTATGAGATATGCTAAAACTGCAGAACAAAAGTGGAGCTGAGAATCTTGCAGGCAAGTATTGCTGAAGTCACCCATCACTGGCAGTGGGCAATCTGGAGGAGACCCACAGCCAAGCAAGTCCTTTCCCCTCATTCTACCAGAGTGAAGCAAGAAGTGACATCTGAAGGTCTGAGACTGCTGTGTGCTAATTAAGGTAGTGGTGCCCACTCAAACCGAATGGCACAGTTTGCAGTGTTCATGCTGAAGTACCCCTCCAGTCTGATGTTTCTATCTTCTCCAGGCTTTCTACTTGTGAAGAGCCATTTTTTGTTCACCAAATACTATTTGTTGCTGTGCTTCTGGAAGTGCAGAAGAAGAAAAACTACAATGCACAGCATGTTTGTGAACATGGATATGTCCTGTTTAAATTGAGATAGCACTCCCAAAATCAAAGAATTAGAAGTTGTACCCTTAGAAAATCCTACAGGTCATATTGGCTTATATTCATGATGGGAAGATACTATCCTCAAATGCAATGCATTTTTCTTTTCATTAGCATCTCCTAAAAAATCTTCTTTAAGGATTTTACATAAAAACTCCAGTTCATGCAGTAAAAATAAGACATTTTAAAACCAAATCCTAGAAACACTGAGCAGATATGTAAGGACTAGAAGCTATTTGCCAATAATTTGATATATTAAATGAACTGCATTAAAACACGTGGCTTATAATCTTGTTCATTTACTTGGATTGCTTCAATAAAAGTTGCACTTATGAGAGACTAAATACTATACCAAGCTGTTGGGAAGCAGTGAGCTTATACAGTTGTTGCACATTTTTCCATTTATGAATGGCTCCCAAAGTTTACAGTTTATTATGTTTCAAATATAGAAAAATATATTATTTCTAATAATAATAAAGACTTAAGAGAGTCTCTCTCAGAGCTGAGACTATTTTGCCAGTGGTATGTTAGCCAAACAATTTTGGGTTGCACAGAGGAGGAAAAGAGAGGAAAAAAATCTTTTAGAATTACTAAAATTTTCTAGGAAGCAACCAATGTTGCTCATAGATATATATGTCTAGTCCTTGTTCATCTGCTGAGAATTCTTGTACGTGGTGTTTTTTAAAGAGTGTCCTTATACCAAGTGTTTTTCTGCTTCTAGGTCACTACATGTATGTGGACTCTGTTTATGTCAAACATTTTCAGGAAGTGGCCCAACTAATCTCACCAAAGACCACAGTCCCAATATCTGGCTGCTTATCTTTTTATTATCAACTTAAGCAGGAAAGCAGCATTGTTTTTACTGTTTACCTAAGAGACATGAGTGGCTTTTATGAAGAGATCTGGAAAACAGACAATGCACTGAATGCAGACTGGGCACTAGCAGAAGTCGACTTCAATGCGCCGTATCCCATGGAGGTAAAGCAATCCTTCCTGCACAGTCCAGCTGTGACTTCCAGGTTGCCACAGACATGACTGCCAACTCAGGCCAAGCCAGGAACATAGCAGGGACCATCTAGTGTCTGAAAGATGGCTGTAAAGGTGGTGATCTGTGATTTTCTTTACCCTTTGAGTAAAGGCCAAGGAGGGATCACTTTACACACTCATGCCTGATTTTGAAGCCAGGTCATTTAGTGCTTGATCAGAGTATCTTGAGAGGTTGTAGAGTCTGACTGATGGGAGGATTTTTAGTTGCTGAATAAAATCAAGCTTCTCTCAGTGCCCTGTTTCTGTGACTCTGTGATCCATTTTTGAGGATGTTGAGTATTGTAAAATAATGCATAAGAAAAATACTGCAAAAGAAAAAATTAAAAAAATATTTGAGGTCTATTCTCCACCTTACTTAGATCCTGCAGTTCATGATCCAAACTTGGGTCCTAAGTACAGTAGTCCTTAAATGTGAAAGACAGCTCTTGATGGTTATTATAATGACTTTCAAGAGTATCAGAAAAAATGGAATATTTTATTCTCTAGTGTTTTCTAAAAATACCCCAAACTTAGAAGACTGAAATAAACAGTGTATGTATATTATTTACATACATATATACTTATATGTGTATTTTACACATATATATGTAATTTTTATATATATACACACATATACTCTCTCTGTACATACCTACTTCTAATACATGCATTACAAGTAAATTCTACTTGCTTTAATTCTACCTAAATTATTTGCTAATTCACCATAAACCTGCAGATTTTGAGAAATTATTAGGGGTAAAACTAATTTTCATGAGATGTTACGTAGGCCTTTTACACTCTATAAAGTCAGTGATAATTCATTTAAATCATCAGACTTCACAGGAAAGGAAAGCAGCTCTCAGAAGGCTTCATAATACAGAATGGTAAGTGAATTACTGATTCATTTAATAGAAACTAAATTCACGTAAATAGAAACTCAGTCCTAGTACTATCGATGGAAATTAATTAATGATCACTTTGAGCTTGGCAATACTGTTGTTGAGTTTGTGAAAATATCCTCTTATTTCCTGGTGGCATTCAAAAATACATCCAGAATGTTGGAAACTATCCATACAGGAATAAATTGCAAAACACAGGATGTTGTACCACTGGGTAAATGCACAGGGAAACCTTGTGTTCACCAGGGTATGCAATTTCAGCTCTCTCAATTAAAAAAAAATTTAAGAAGATTAGAAAAAGATTAAAAAATATTGTCCAAGAGGGAGATGCAGATAATTAAAAGTATGGAGAAGTTACATCAATGAAATAACAGTTTTCAGCCTTATAAAAAAAGATGGAAGTATAATATGTTAGAGACTCTTAAGAGTCGTGGAGGACACAGAAAAGTTTAGCTGTTCCCCGTTTCTCAAAATTTACATTGCTGTTCCAAATTCTTAGTTACCATGTAACAGTTTAAAAATAAAATGAACAGAGGGTCTTTTCATATATGATTTAACCATAGAACTCACTTCCACAATGTACTGTAGATACCATTATTAAGATAAAAAACTGATCAGAAAAATTAATGGGAACGGAAGAACCCATCAGAAATATAATGCAAGGGAGGAAGAACTGAAAGCCTGTCATTGTCTTCAGTTTTTTCTGTAGGTGCTCTCTGCTGGAAAAAAAACACTGGGCTAGACAGGCCTTTAATCTGCTCAAGGAATTTCTGTGTAACTTAACACAATAATTATTTCAGAGATGATTTTATAGAAATAGTATTAAACCTCAACACATAAATTCTTTGGTTGCTTCAAGAGGGCCTTCGTCTTTGTTTCATCTGGCTAAAGGAGATTGCTCAGGATTCTTTCACTAGCTCTCCTAGTTTGCCTCCCATCCTCAGACAAAGCATCACAGGCATTGCTTTCACTGAAAATAATCTCACTCTGAAAGCATTTGTCCTTATTTCCTTACTTTGTCCCTGGGGGTGGCTCTCAAAGTTTTCTTGTATCTCAGACCTTTGATACTTAAGAGAAATTTTAAGACGCTTCCTCAAGAATTATGGATGGTCCTCCACTTACTTGAGGAAATTATTTCCCCTGGGAATCACTAAATACAATACATTGTTTGATCTTTGTGGTAACCAAAACACAGCAATAGCTTTTCTGGTTCTTAAATAAATTCTGTACAGGAAATCTTCCCTTACAGCTAATGCCAAGTCACAGGTTTCAATGTCTGAGGATATTTACAGAAAACTACTAGCAGAATACTGAACATAGGGGTTTTTTAGCTCTTGATCCAGACAGATTCTAGATAAAACAGGATAAAACAGTAGTACGGACTGATGATTGTGAATAGTGGTTTTGTATAATACAATGGCAGAAGCCTTACTGCATCTTTAAAAGTGGTGCTTCATAAAGCAGTAGAAGTGCTATATTCCTTTTGGTTTTTCCTTTTACCTTGAGTGAGCAATGATCTAGTGCTAAGGTCAGACTCTGATTTATATCCCTAATAAGTGATATAATTTAATTAGTCCCAACACTTGCAGCACTGTATGAGATGTGCTGGAGTCTGTCTGGGACATTCAGTCAGAATTCTGTATTTCAAAGACGTGTACCAAAATTATTGCTGACTATATGGCAGACGAATAACAACTTATTATAATTTCTAGGTAATATTTGAAGTTGCTTTCAATAGCGCCAAGGGAGGTTATGTTGCCCTTGATGACATTTCTTTCTCTCCAGTTTACTGCAGCAATCAGACAGGTATGATGAGCTCTTGCTGCTATTTACCTCCCTTGTTTCCCCCCTCTGCCTTGCCCCTCAGAACTGTCAGTATTTGCAGTTTTGGTGCTACCTTCTCAACTGACTAGTGCCACTGGGCTCCTCTTCTTTCAGAAAACATAACAGCAGATAACACCAGTGCCATTCAATTTTTAAGAAACCAATTTTTAATGCTTCCTTTCCAAAGACCTTCCCTCAGGTTTCTGCAGCTGGAGTGCTGGACTGAATGGTGTATTTGTATCACTACGGGTTTTGAGAAATTGCTGCTTGCAGGCTTGTCACAGAAAAGAGAGGGTTGGATTTTCCTAGGTGTGATGGTATGAGGGAGAAGATGGCCTGGGCTTTTCATTAATGCCAGTGTAGGCATTCTTCATGCCACATGCCCTGAGGTGTTCTTCAGAGCCAAAACATGAGCCTTGGCCTCCCTGTCTTCACTCTTCCAGGATGTATTACTCATCTCAGGAAGGGCATGTCTGTTGGGTATTTGTTAGGTTTTCACAACAGTAGACACCACCTGAATCCCTGTGACCTCTGATGTAGAGGTACTTGGGACAAAGGACATTGTCATTTGTGAATGCAGCCTCTTAAGTAGCTGGTTGCTGAGGTTTTACTGTGGCACTAAACACTAGTCAAAAGTAGATTAGTGGTTTCCCACTGATGCCATCTATTCCTTTGGTCAGAAGTTTGATTTTTTTTGGCAAATTCTTTAAAGCAATCAATGAAAAAGAGGCTGGTTTTCCCCCTTATCTCAAAGCATCTGCTACCTCTGCCTCCACTGCTGAAGTATCCCTGCTGAAGGAGGTAGATTCCAGATACATTAATCATTAATAATCCACGTCTCCTGGCTGAGTAAATCCATTATTTCATAATCTCCTTAATAACTTTTTGTTATTTGCTCTATTTTGCAACAAAAATGCTAAATTATGCTTGCAATTTTCATGGGGTTGGAGCTGCTTATCTGTTTTTTTCTATTTTAATTTTCAGATAAGTTATAGCTGTTGAGAAATGGGATAAATTTTATAGCATTTTCTGCCCCAATGGCTGAAGTTCAGATCTAAATGAATGGTTGATCGAATCAGATCTAATCTGAATGGATCAGAATCTGTTCTGAATATGATAGGTTCATCTAGAACTTCACCTACTAACTTTGATTTTGAATGTTGCTTTTGTGGTTGTTTTGGGTTTTTTGTTTGAGAAATGAAAGTAAATTATTTTCTTTATACTTTGTTGAAATAAAACTTATACTGTTTGATCCTTCAGACTTATCAATTATTGTCATCTTCAATTCTTCTGAGTAGAGATGTTAAAAAGCAAGAGCTCTTCATTTTCCTTGTATTTGTCCATAGCAGTATATATAACAGCACTAAGTTTTTTTTTCTTTATTTTTTTCTGGAAGTTTTGCTCAACAGAAGTCTTGATGTTAGCCAAATGGAGGAAAAGGTACCAGAGTACTAAACTTGCTCAGCAAAGGATGAATCAAAATATGGGTTTGATGCCACATGGTAGTGCTCCACCTGCCTTTTATTTAATTAGGAAAGCAGAGGTGGGAGGCCATGGCTGCAGGAAGAGTTAAGACACATAGGAGGGCTTAGATTTGGCCTATCTGAGACTGAAAAGACCTCGGACATCACTCCAAAGCCACAATTTTTGTTCTACTAAAGCTGATTGACTGTGTACCTGCCACTGGTAAAAAAACACTCTTCATCTCCGTGAAGAAAAGTCATATGTGCTGCTGTAGAGTGATGCACATAATGTCCTATGTCTGGGCTCCTGGCAAAGCCAAAATTTGCATGATAGCTTTGGGTTCTGCCTCTCCTTCACCAGGCACCTTCTGTAAGAGACTGGTGAGGCCTTTGAAGAAGTAGAAATGTTTTACTTACTAGCATGGCCCATACAGCAGAGTCACTTTTTTTCAGGGAGCCATCAGCAGGGCTGGGGAGGGTCTTAGTTTTGCTTTTAATCAACTTTACTATAAATGGTTCAGCTTTCTTCACTGCAGTATTAGCACTGTGTGAGGCAAGCTCCAGAGCAAAGTTGCCATGAGATGGTACAGGAACTAAAAATTATTTTGCTTACCTACTTACAGTATGCATATGCACACACGTTACACATAACTATGAAAAGGATTTTTAATAAGTGCTCTTTAAAAAAATACTAACTGTTGATGTTCAGTGCACACACAGGCACACGGACACACTCATTCTGTCCTAATAATCTTTTCAATGAAGGAGCAGATGAAAACAAATGCTCTGAATGTCCTTGTGAATCATCTATCCTGAAGGAAGAATCTAGTCTTAATATGTGGAGCTCATGTGTGTTTTAGGGGGTCTGTGAAGAAGGGATTCTCCTGGCTCCTGCAAAAAATATAAGAATATAAGACCAACTTGCAATAGAAATTTGATAGTTTGATTTCATCATGGCTGTGCACTATATATGTGTAACATCTTTTCACATGCTTATCTTCAGTAAAGAAAAGCAAGTCAAACCAAAGTATGCTTTGGCATCATTCTGCATCAAACCTATACTTATCACACTGTACTCATCCTAACAGAACCTATGCATCTTTCTTTTAGGAGCTCCTTTCAATCCTGCCAATGCAGGCTGCAATTTTGAGGAAGATCTGTGTAATTTTTACCAAGATCACAAAGATGGCCCAGGATGGAGCAGAGTGAAAGTGAAGCGCAATGTGTATAGAGCAGGAGACCACACTACTGGATTTGGTGAATCAAAACTGCTTTTTCCTATGAGAGTCAAACTATATATAAACGTTGTATAAAAGGTTAAGGTTATCCTATTGTATAATTGTTCACTCTTTTAAGTAATATCACTGGCACAATGGTTAGCTTACCTCATTGCAACTCTCTGCCATTAAAAGTCAATGTTCACAGCTTGGTCCTATCTGGAACTCTGGCTGTGCTTCCCCATGTGTCGAGTAGGAAGGTCATCTATTGAATAGTCAGGCAGGGCCATAAATCAGAGTATCTTCACTATACTGCTCTGTAGTTGCTGGAGGGATGAATCCAAAAAAATATGGAAGTAAATGTAATAATAAATTAATGCATTGTTTTTAGAGAGAAAAAGTGGTCTTTTAACTCTTCTAGGCTTAGGATAGTTGGCTTTTTTAAGGGAAAACATAAATGTTGTGTAGTGAAACCACATGGTGAAAAGACTATTAATAAGTTCTGAAATTCAGACATCTCTCTGTGTAGAGTATTCATGATCATTAATCATATGCACTAAAGTCTCAGTTCTTTAAATTTGGTGCGGGGAATAACAGGCCTTGTGCCCCACCCTCCTTTTTTATTTTGTCTCACTGTGGTATCCCTGAAAAGGCTAGTTTTCCAGTGAGGTCAGCAAGCCAGGGAATTTTTCAGGATAAATTTGATAAGTGCTTATTTCTGGTAACTTTGCCATGTGCCAGTTTAGCTAGAAGCAGACAGGATGCTTTTGGAAAAAAATGGTTATTTTCTGTTAGAGTGTGATAATTTATTTCTTGCCAGTTGGAACTGTTTTTATAACCCAAGTCTGATGCAATAACAGAAGAAGCTGCTTTAATACCAAATCAGCTGTGCTAATACCATATTAAATACAATAATTATGCTGTCTTGCAGGCTATTACTTGTTGGCAAACACAAAGTTTACATCACAGCCTGGGTACATTGGTCGTCTGTATGGCCCGACCCTGCCAGGAAACGTGCAGTTTTGTCTGCGTTTTTATTATGCCTTATATGGGTTTTTCAAGATGAGTGGCACTCTTGCAGTTTATATCTTTGAGGAGAATCATGTTGTTCAAGAGAAAATCTGGTCTGTCTTGGACTCTCCAAAGGGAGTTTGGACTCAAGCTGAAATCTCCTTCAAGAAGCCTATGCCTTGCAAGGTAAAAGCCAATTCTTCAAATTTGCTGAATTCTGATAGGAGATTTTCCTTGCCTTCTCAGAGTTCTTTTTTATACAGGGATTAATCCTAAGTGAGCTATACCTGCCAAGTGAATTAGCTGGAGACTTCACCAGAGGAGCTCTAACAAAAGCCAGCTGTGTCTTGGTTTCTCAGCATGCTCCACATCCTCTCATTTTTGTTTGCTTATTTGCTGTGTGAGTCATATCATCGTCACACTCAATTGCAGATTTTAACTAATCAAAAAGTACTGGCAAGTTCTGGTCAAAATGGGGAGCTGATCCTACTTCCCTAAACTCAACTGCTGGGTTACAATATGAAACCAGAAGTCAATGTAAATGAGAGCAATGGACTTGAAAAATTAGCAGTGTCTTGTTGGAGACGTCATTACATTATCTCAGGAAATTACGAACTCATTGGTACTTGACATCACCTCCTGAGTAAGTCTTTAAGCCATTGTAATTCCTCATCTCCACTCTTTTTTCAAAGACTGACTTTTACACAGATTCCTATACGTGCTACTTCTGTATTTATCCTGATTTCTGTAACAGATTTGCACTATCAGTGAGTCATCTGCAGAGAATGAGATGGATCACTACATGTTGACCAGAGTGTGATAATATGATGAACATATGAATGGAAGCTTGTCTTGAAACTCCAAGTATTTCTGAATTAAAGACAAACATCTTAAATATTTTGTCCACTACAAATTAGTTTTTGAAATAACAGTAGTTACTGACCATAGAAGGTCACCAAAAACCAGGGGCCTAATTGTGTTGAGAGGCAAATTTACATTTAAAATTTCAGTCCTAGCTGTTGGATAGTGTTTTCTGTCAGATACCTGATATCCTAAAGTATCAATGGGGTTTTTTATGTCCTTTATCCATAAAAGATAATATAATTTGTAATTCCCTTTCAAGTGTTAGAGAATAAAAAAATAATTTTATTAGTGCTCAGCAAGTGCATACCAGAAAAGTTTCTCATAGTATCATCCCAAGATCCTTGCAGAGAAGTTAAAATGGCAAGCTTATAATTTACTTGTGTCATCTCCTGTTTAGGTGTTTATTACTTCTGGAAGGGTTTAGTAGCTAATGTAGCATAATCAGCTGCATGAGTAGTGATGACATGTGAGCATGACTGTTAGAACTGGTTGACAGCCTTGGAGGTGGCAGGTTTTTAGCATCAGACATTTACATGGAAAATCTTTTCCAGCATGAATTTGTGAAGAACAATTTTTGTTTTCCTACAAGTCAGGATATGTAAAACAGTTGTGAAGAAGCTTGCCTCGCTGCTTCTGAGCCTGAAGATGTGTATGAGGGGGGTAAAAACCATGCTCTGCAGCATGGTTTATTGGCCTCTTGCAATTCTCAAAAATATTCTCTGGGTGCTTCTGGTCTCGTGAAAGTCTTCCTTCCCATGGAAACAAGTCACAAAATGTTTCTCTTGAGGAGGCATTCCTGAAATATCACAAAATATTGGGAGATTTATTGGGCTTTACAGAAGTCAGCATGTGTTCAGCAAACCATACTTCAGGCACCCCTTAGGTAAATAACTATGTATTTGTCAGGGGGTTCAATTTATAAAGTTTTCCTTAGAAAAACAGAAGAAAATGGGTGAAGTTCTGAAACATAGTAAATGGCAAAGTACATCAAGGTATGTTTACAGATGGGAAGGTAGCATAAATAAGACAAATATTGCCAAAGTTTAAGCATGTCTACTTAAGGAAGAGGGTGAAAACCTGGTGTAGTTACAGGTTGTCTGCTTATAGTATTTAGAAGCAGGCTCAAATGAAGTTGCACCATGAACTTGATTCTGGCTTTTCCTTGCAATCTCATGTCCAGCTCTTCAACCTTAATACTTTCTGAAGTCTTATCGTTTTTTATTTTGTTTGTTTCTTTCCAAGGTAACAGAAGGAAACAAAGTATTACTGTGTGGCACTGTGTAAACACTCAGGTTGGTTATCTGTGAAGATATGTCTGCCTAGCACGTAGTGAAATAGCTGGCAAAACCCACGTATGTCAATGTAGGCAGCCCTGGAGGTGCACCAGAGCACGTTTGGGCTGGTAGAAAGGCATGGTGGAACCAGCAAGTAAGGGATTACACTTCTGGCTCTGCAGGGAGACAGTGCTTAGACACATGACACACTCTTGTCCCGTCTTCTGCGACCTGTCCTTGTGTCTCTTGCGTCCTCACTGAGCCATCTTTATTTTATCTAACCTGTCCCACAGGCAATGAACCACCCCTCTGCCCCTCACACCAGTCCTCATCTTACTCTCAGCTCTGGACAATCCAAATTTTTTTTCCCTGTAATATTATTCATGTTCCATTCTGTTTGCCCTGCTTGTCCCATTTCTTACAAATTCTAGTTTCTCAAAAACTAATGACTTGACAGAAAAGATAGCACTGGCATAAAGATCAGACTCTTGACACTTTTCTGTTCCTATTCCAAAGCCTTGGAGTGCTCAAGATTTTCACAGATTTTTTTGGTTTTTTTTTTTGTTTTTTTTTTTTTTTTTTTGTTTTGTTTTGTTTTGTTTTGTTTAATAATAGGGGCAAAATAAACTCTTTTTCCTAGCCTTGGCTCTTGGAAATGATGGAACTGTTTTGGATTAAATCTTCCAAAACAAGGCTGTAGCAAGGACCTGGCATGGAAAATCTGAGCTGAGGTCACTGTGTCTTGGCAATGTTATAGACAAGTGAAAAGCAGTCTTTCAGTGGAGAGAGGTGGTCTCAAAACAAGATGGGCTGCCACCATTCCTCTAATACAGACGTAGTGACTGATGTGCCTATATTATTGTTTTCTGAGATGTATCATATGTAGACTTGGATGGTAAGAAGTTGTAGGCATGCACAGTAGTTTGGCTGAACATATTCTTGGTTACCAGGACCCACTTTTGGATTGGGTCAGCCCATGTGGAAACAGTAAACAGTCTCCTGGCAGTTCCTTAACAGCCGATCAAGTCAGCGACAATGTGTCCTGAAGGTCAAAATTATTTTTTCAGCCAGAAAACAATTGCTGTAAAATAACCAATTACTCACATCCTTCATCCTTTTTCTATTACGAATACTACTTCCAAAGCTTAGAAAATAATACAAATTCCATCTAATAGATTTTAGTTTTGATAGCATATTTGTTTGTATCAGGACAATAAAAAGATGCAGATTTTCATTGCTTGGTTTCTGTAATGGTTTTTGCAAGTTCTTTTTGAATTAGGTAACTGCAGTCTGGCACAAGTTGATGGCTTGAGTTCTGTGAGCAGGAAATGTGAAGCTGGCCAGCTGGCTTTAGTATGACATTTTGAAAATAAAACGTTTTAAAGGCTAGGCAGGTATGATCCAGCTAAGCAAGTCATAAATGTCTTTACCTACATACATATATGTGTGTCTGTGTGCATATATATTTATATTTATGTGTGTGTGTGTATGCACATACTGCAAATACAGATGCTGATAATATTAAGTGAGAAGGCAGGGAATTTAAAATCCTGATTTTCTACTTTGTACTCTCCTAGTTGGTGCGAGTACCTATGATCATATATACATACAGTGTACATTGATTTATACTGTACCCAGGGAATCAGTGTGAAAATAAATCCTTCATGGTTTATTGTATAAGCCTCTAGAAGGATATCATGAAAACCTAAATCTGAATTATATAGAGTATTTTCAGTTGATTGAATGTACTGAAATTGATCTTCCATGCCAATACATGTCAGGAAAATGTAGGAGCTAACTGGAAGAAAATTTCACATATCATTTGCATCCTTGAGAAGCTCACATGAACAGTGAAGCAAGAATCTACAATTTAATATTTTGTGTGTGTGTATGCGCGCACGCGCGTGTATGTGGGTAAACACCAGCATGGAAAAATATTCCTCATATGCAACTTCACAACGAAATCCAAATACCTATATTAAATTAATGAAGGTTTGAGTTCATTTTGATGTGCTTTTATCAATTCTGCTCATTCTTCCTAGATTTGGGTTACCATTCTGAAACTCAGGTTTTTGAAAACAAACATCTTGTGTTCTTTATCCATCATGCATGCTTTTGCAATACTGCCTAATAAAATATTGCAATATTTTGCTATATTACCTGCTTGAACCTCCCAAAGAGTTCAAAATCAAATCCTCAGAAAGGTATTTGGCATAACAGTCTATCCTACTTTCATCAGAGTAGCTGTGGCTGCATTTTTGGGTTTTCATTCCTTAAGTATTTTTTTATTCCTCTTTGATGTTTTTTCCTCGCTCTCTTTACTTGAGTTCATCTGTTTGCTTTCTCTCATCCTCCATAACTAATTTTAGTTGCCATTGTGAGAAAGAAATATCAAGTGACTCAGTGTTGCACTTGAATATTTACATGTTTTAAGAAAAAGGAAAGAGAAGACATTCTCAGAACAACACTGAGAAACTTTTCTGCAAGATGCTGTGAAGGCTAATAGTATACATACATTTTTAAAAGATTAAAAAAATTCACGGAAAATAGATCTCACAGTGACTGTAATCACAGTGGTCCAGTTGAGACCTCCAGTTCAGCAAGTTCTTCAGCTTTTTTTGGGTTGGACATTATACAAAGACTTTAGTGCTGGTTTCTTTCTTTGTTGTTTCCCTAAATACCTATTATCACCCTGCTGCCTTCCTAGTACTTGATCTGAGTGTCTTTGGACCTTTCTTCGTGGTGATGCTCAATGTTAAATGATTCTAGCATTTGGTTCTCTTTGATGGCAAGAAATCTGTGTTTCCTGCTAGTCCGCCAAAGTCATAGGTAAATGACTAAACTAATCTTGGATAAACAATGAAAACATAGATCCCTGTGATCAAGTCACTAGTATGAAAAACAGTGTTCTCCAGTCAGGTGCTAACTGAAGGAGGGCATCTTCATCCTCGTCCTTGTCCTCCTCGTCCTTATTCTTCTCCTCCTCATGCTCATCCTCCTCCTCCTCCTTGTCCTTCTTCTCCTCGTCCTCCCTCTCCTTGTCCTCCTTGTCCTTGTCCTCCTTCTCCTCATCCTCACAAGCACCCTAAAGAGGCTGGAATGAGCTGCAGTTTTATAGGATAGTCCTGTCATTCCTTCCCTTACCTTTTAAAAGAAAAAACTTCTTGAAGAACAGTCACCAGAAATGACTGTCTAATATAAGAACGGTAGAGTTTGGAAACAGTAGGGTAGTGCTGCTAAATGGGAACCTAAGTTCCTGTGGTGCTTGATACATGGTTATGGAAACAGTATACTGGAAACTGAAAAAGTTACTCAGGTTAGGAAGCAGTGCCTAAGGGGCTTGCATCTTCACAGTTGCTAAGCAAGGTGATATGTTGCATGAAATATCACACATCTCCTTTTGGTGTCTCCGATCCTTAATGGACAGGAAACTGTTTGACTGGAATGAGGATAGAGCCCTTACAGTAGATTTGTGGAAATCTGGGAGGGTCATGAGGGACAGATGAGAATATCAGCATCCTGTATATATTTGTGTGCAGGCAATGTTCTCTACTAGGCTGTGCAATCCAGAAAAATGAGATGTAGGATTAACAGCCTGCGGCACTAGGTTATTTTGTTAGCTTTATGTTTCTTTTTCATTGTTTGTTTCTGCACTTGGACAGGAAAGGTTTTCAGAAATACTTGTTCAACTGTCACAAGCTTATTACCAATATTATCCAATTATTTATGTAGAAGCTTTCTTATTACATTATTTTTCCCATAGAAGCTTGTTGTATTTACATGGCAAGAAATTGAACTTGCCTGCCGAGTGCCATTTTAAATAAATTTATTTTAAATTACGGAAGCTTGCAAATGTTCTAATTTTGCCTTAATAGCTTACTTGAATTCTTGATAAATGAGTTTCTGACTGTTTAGACCAAAGAAATACAAGCCACTTAAAGTCTAGTTTTATTTAAGCTAGCTATGAGTAATTTGGTCTACACTGAAAATATCTGCATTGAAAAGCCCTGAGACAGTCAGAATGGTTTTCCCATCCCCTGTGTGGTCAGTCCCTGGCTTACATGCTTATATGTAAGCTCTTTATTAGCATAACTGACTGAAAAGTCAGGCTCTGTGTCTTCTGTGAAAACATCTTGACTGCTTCTTCCTGTCAAGTCACACTTTTGTTTCTCGTGTTCAGATTATTCTTTCATTTTGTAATACTGAGTTTTGTGTCACTGTGAGGAAGTTACAACAGTAGCTTCTCAGAAAAAAAACAAACACCTCAGACTCCACTATAACAGCCCTTCTTCTTTAGGTAATTGAACTTTAAATGTGTTTAAGTGAAAGACTGAGTTTTGTGTCTACACAGATTTACAGTGTGTCATTTAAACCTAGGATTATTCGTTAGGATGGAAAAGATAAATTACCTTGCTGCAGAGGCATAGCTTGCTTTTAAATCACCAGATTGCGCTGTTTTCATGTTTTTCTTCTGTTTGGCTGATCTGGCTCTCTCATTGAACAAGATGTGTATGTTCTGGGATAAAGAAGGAGGAAAGAAAACACACAGAACATATAGGGATCTCCTTTTCTCCTGTTCTCAGTCCAGTTCCCTCCAAACCTCCTATAGCAAGCTTCCCCATTGTCCCTCCTTACACTGAAGGCACCTTACTGTATGTCTTCCTATTTCTTCTCCTCTAAAAGCAGATTAACTTTACATGCATGTGAGTTTTAACTCCTTGTGGAGTCACTGAGTGCTAAGGATGAGAAATCCCTTCTACCTCACCCAGTATCTGCAGCACAACCCAATATGGTGTCCTAGCAGAAGCTTGCTCGACTGGCCATTTTCACCTGGCATTGCTCATACCTCGTATCATCCAGGATAAGTGCTAAGAAAGGATTATTGATACTTTAAGACTGAAGGCCAGGACCATTGATTAGGCACTGCAATATAAACAAAACAAACCAGCTTCTAAGCTGGGGCAATGGTTTGGAAGGAAACTGATGGCCTAGCTGTGTCCTGTTATTGGAACAAAAAGAGACATGAGAGATATGTTTTATTTTTCAGTAACACAGGCAACAACTGCCTTCACTGGATAATGTTTTAAATTTAGCGTCCAAAATAGCATGTGAGTCCAGGAATCTCTGTTACCTAGCTTAAAACAATCAGTATGTTGTTCATCTGCCATGCTTTACAACCAAAAAAAAAGCTCAGCACAAAGAATCCCCTATTGTCTTCTCCAAGGCATGAGATAAAGTAATACAATTATATTTTGGAAAAACTGAACTAGCAAATATTTTAATTTAAAACAAGAACAAATGCAAAGCAACTTGAGATTAGTTCTACTGAGACTGTAGGAAGGATTCAGAGATCTGAAAAAGTGTGAAAATGAGTTGTTGAGTAAATCCAAGTTGATACAATTTTGTAGGTGAAGTTCAAATACTCAAATATTTTGCTTTATGATAGAAAAGGATATTTAAAACAGAAGAAGAGTAAATAAATTTGACCTGTGAATAAAAATGTTCTAGTCCACTGCCTAAAACTAAATCAAGAATGTAACAGCAAAATAAATTGAGGAGACTATGCCAAATTCAGTACATTTGCTATAGCCAATACTGAAAACTCTGCACTCCCAAGCAGAAGCTCCCAAGTAGAAGACTTTGTAATTTCATCCCTGAAATTACAGAGTGTGCTCATGGCAGTGTGTCCCTCAACACCACAAAAATCAAGTGTAAAACCAGTGAAGCTTAAGCTACAGATGGAAAAGCTGAACACATTTACAAGTGTCACTGAATCAGATCAATCCTTTGGTTGCACAAAGATCACTGGTTCAATGGCCTTTGAGAGATCACAGTTATTGTTGTGATGCTTTTTAAATGGAGGGCTTTCTTAGGGAACCAATGGGTAGTTACATACCTTGTATGGAAAAAATTACTGCAATCTAAGAATAAAGAACTTAATCCTGTTCCCAGTGAGGTCAATACTAAAGCATCGCTTAAAACATTACTCCACAGTGTGGCAATATTATTTCATAAATGAGGACTGACTTCACCCTTACATGTGTGGTTTTCTGAAGATTCATGGATTTAGGGGTATAATATGTCTTTAGATCATTACAAATGTCCACCAGAATGCATTTATTAAAATTCTGGTGAATGATAGTCTCCCAATGTCAGTATCTTATTTTACGCTTATTTTATGCTTTTTTCCAAGACATGCTGCTGTTTTTAAAGGATTGCCCCTGTATGCTGACAATGAACTTAAAAAGTATAAAAGAATATTTTTTCTGTTAAACCTTGAGGCTAAGATACAGTTCTACAGTGGGAAGAAAAAAAAAAAAGTGTGGGGTTTAGGCCACCATATGCTGAGCAGTTTTGCATTCTGTGCAGGGCCACTCTTTAGCTCCACACCAGTGGCAATTTACAAGACAGATAATCAATAATAACCAGGATTGGTAGCACTGAATGGGAAGAGTTTCAAAAATTGCTCCACCCAGGGCAGCATAATACATACATGCTTCCAAGTTTTTGGTGTAGTTACTGTTATTAAAAGCAAAAGAGTCAATAAATACTGCATAGCAAAACTAACTGGTAAAATACCATGTAGGTACCATATTGAAGGTGTTACCAAGCCTACTAGAAGATAACACACTAAATAATGCTCTAACAACTTTTAAATGCCTTTTTGTACCCATATGAAACTTGTCAGTCAGCATTTAACCTCAAATATGCAACTGAAGTGTTGTCCAGAAGATTAAACAATCAGAAGTGACAGTAATCCATCTGCAATCACTAGAATAGACCTCAATACAAAGCAATTGTTTATTGAAAAGCTCCTACTAAATTATGGTCATAACCCCAGTGGTCAGCCAGATGGTTTGGAGTAGTTGGGCCAAGAAAACCGCCAGCAATGTTTTCACAAAACAAATCCTAATGTGTCTTCTGCAATTCAAAGAGATCTGTGTCAACTTTGGCAGAAGGGCAACTGAGAGTCTTACAGTTTCTTTACATTTTATTTTACTATCTCATGAGTGACTTGTATTTTCCATGGCAGAATTAATGTTTACTCAAATCAATGATCTTGGATGTTTTTATTAATCTTCCCTAACTCAGATGAACACTGTGAATTATGAATAACATTTCAAGTCTCCTGCTCTACGATATCATGGCACTGAGTCACTTATGAATAATCTCATTTGTGTAGTAGTTTCAGTTCATCTCTATTATTCTTTGCATTTTGCCACAGCCACTCTTGTCCATCACTCCACATTACTCTTTCAAATTTATTTTTCCATGGATGAAACCTCCTAGTTTTCAGGGTAAGACAGCTGAAGATATTTGAGCTGGTCATGTTGGGTGTTGGGCAAGAAAAAACCACAACAACCCTAGTGAGTCTTGTTTTCTCACAGACAAAAAAATACTCTAGTAAAATGGGAATTACATACAGATATACATAATTTGCCTACAAAAGCAAGAAAATATTTTCTTTAGATTGAAAACATACATTTAGTCCCCACTGGAGTCGACATTCAGTCATTGGCAGAAAATGCCAAAGCAAAGTGGATCCATTATTCCTGTTCTGTAGATTTCAAAATTATCTCTGCATTTGGAAAAAAACACTTAACATTTCAGACTCTTAACAGTGCCAGGTTTTGTACTGAAATTTCCTTCCTGTATTGCAGGTTGTCTTTGTTAGCTGGTGTAAAATCTTCTGGGACTGTGGACTTGTGGCACTGGATGATGTATCATTGAACCTGGGAAGCTGCCAGGCTGCTGGTAAGCCAATGAGTATTTGTCATCCAACAGCTGCTATCCTTTTGACTAAGAGTTCATCATACAGCTTCATTTTCCAAGCCTATCCTACAGCTGTCTTCATCCTGTTATGGTTTCTTGTCTTTTATTTTTTTCCAATAAGTATTGCATAAATTCTATTTTTGCAAAGTAGCAAACATCCAGCAAGGACCAGTTTTTGCTCACAGGGGTACCAGCTAAATCCTAATAAATTTCAGTGACTCCAGAGCAGTTGTATATAGGTGAATTGTCCTTTGAGGGCTTTAAAATAAACCCACTGTTCAAATGAGTGAAAAGTAGTTTTCAAATTGTCTTTAAGAAGCCAGGAATGGACCCCAAACCAGTATTTTTCAAAACACTGCATAATTTTTTTTAGGCAAGAAGTACAGTTGTGCAAGGCCAAGACACAGCCTCACCTGAGCTGCAGTTCTTTGATGAAGACAGAGAAAAGCAGTCTAAGACTCCCTCTGTAGTGGGAAGAACTGAATGGTTTTCAGCAAAACTTTACCCTTTGACATGCACAGGCCAACCTCTCTGAACTCACCAAACTCCCTATTTGTGGCTTTGTGAGGTTTGACAATACAACGATTGTATCGTAATTTAAAAAAAAAAAAAACATTCTCATGAGGCAGGCACAATCTACAATTCCATTCTTCTTTGGAATAAAGCCATGTCTTTGCAATGTCCTAATAGCTTTTGCAATGTACTAATGGCTTTTTAATTACCTCTTTTGATTGGATTTTATGCATTCAGAGTGAAATGTACAAAACAGAGAGAAATCACATGTGCAAAACAAGATGCCATTTTTCTAAATTATTTCCAACAGTTGTCTGTTTTGCCTTGCTGTAATTTTTAAGTAATTGGAAAAAGAACCAAAGGTGCAGAACTGGTATCTGGGTGTACAGTCATGCCATGGCTTGTCTCTGATGGTAGCAAAACAAATGCCTGAAAAATGCCCCAGAGGTAGCAAGGCTTCCTCATCTTCAAAAGGTGGAGGCAGCTCAAAATGTCTACTTCTGAATGACAAATTAACATTACCTGACAGAAGCTTCCTGGCATGCACCTGAACTGTATCATCTTTTGTATGATCTAATAGAATTGAATACTAGTAATTGCAGCTCTGTGGTCTGTTGTAGGCTGCAGTAGAGTCTGGTGACAAAGAAGCAGAGGAGAGCTGAATGTGGCATTGATTTCAGTTTACAGAAATTCCAGTCTTTGACAAGGCTCATTTATTGTGCATGTTATACATGCTGGAACTTATATGTGTGTTTGGGGAGCCAAAACAGTGAAGAAAATTACACTGGTAATCCTACAACCGCCTGTTATAGAATCATAGAATTGCTAAGGTTAGAAAATACCTCTAAGACCACTGAATCCAATGATTAAAACCAAAAGACCTCATAAGATAATCTAGTGCAAAGCACTCTTGGGAAGACAAATAAGCTGTTTTAAAGAATCCTAGCACTAGTGAATCCTAGTCACTGAGCTAGACTAGGGCACAGATTTTCCCAAAGATGTGAAGAGAATTAAATTAAATTTTATATGACAGTTTGAAGGTAGCTTGTATAAGCTTGTGACTATTGTAAGTATTGCCAGGTGGCTGTAATTGATGTCAGCAGGTGAGGAAATGCAATACATTACTTATGTAATCTCTCCATATATCAGTCTAATGTATTTGAAATTTTAAACTATATCCTCTCCTTACAGATTTGTTGCTGCCTATTCCTGGAGAATGCACTTTTGAAAAAGATGAGTGTGTGTTTACCCAGAAGAAGAGAGGTCGTGGGACCTGGCATAGGAGAAGGGGTCCAACTCCCACTTCTTACACTGGACCGAAAGGAGACCACACTACTGGGGTAGGTGAGTTAAGTTCCACATTGAATTTTCAGAACAGAGATTGACAGTTAATTAAAAATATTAATTAAATATTTCAAATGATAATTGAGAAGACAGAGAAAGCTTTTAGTCTTCTCTTCAGAAAAGCTACTAATCAAATTAAGTAAGCACATTCTACACAGAGTCATGAGTGGTTTTGAGAATATGACATTTAATCTGAATTATCTTCAGGCCATGTGGATAATTTGGTTGTCACATCCCAAAGTAGCCTTTTCCTTAGGAGATAAAAGAAGAAGATGACTGTGCAGATCCCACAGAAAAAGCTCCTTCCAAACTCCCAGTTTATATGAATAGTCCCTGAAACTGAGTTTAGACCTATTTTCAGTTAATGTGGATCATTAAGTGGTCTGAGAAGTGAGGCTGATAGCTTGACTTCAGAACTGAGAGCCTTTTAAGCCTGTCTGTGACTCAATAATCATTCCTCATTATAAGGAATGATTATTCCTTAGTTCATTTCTTAACAGGAAGTTGTGCAAGTGGTTGGGATTCTTCTGCATGAACACCTTTGGGTTCAAACTTAAAAGAAAACATGAAGAATAAAAGAGATCCTGTGAGCCCTTTATCTTGAAAATGTGTTCCACAAGCTCACTAGTGCAAGTTCAAGTATTTAGGTAGGTAGGACCCCCATCAGCCTAAGTGCATCACCACCAACCATAGCCTAAAGCATACCCTCAGATGTACTTGCAGCTGTCTCAAAATTCCAATGAATCAATCTCTATCAGAGTGCAATTCCTGGTGTAAGAGCAGCTGTAGTATAGTCTTCCTTTGTATTCTTTTTTGTGGCTTTGTATTTCAACAGATATAACCAAGTTTTAAGGGTTCAGTCTGTGAATTGGTGGAAGGCAAATTCCTGCCCCTCATTCCATCACTCAGATATCACCAGCTGGAGCAAACTGAGGTGTGTCACAAGACTGAGGAGCATCCCCACATCACATCCACTGCATAAAGCAACTGTTCTGTTTTGAGATGTACACTCTGCCAGGAGACAGTGAACTCAGATAATGCAGGAACCCTTCATGCAATCCCCGTGCTCCCTTTTGTGGTCTGTCCCTTTACCTTCCTGTCACCACAAGTCCTGGGGGTGAGATTGCCTTCAGAGGGAGAGGGAATTCCCAAGAATCAGTAAGACACGTGGAATGCCGAGAGTAACAACAGCAGCCAGTGGATGCTTGAGAGTCTCTTGTGATACTGAGGAGTCCTCTTTTCTGCGCAAACCCCTAGTGAAGACATCCCCTCTAAGCCAGGTTGTAGTTTGGTGGGGAGCAGCAGTCAAGAGAGAAAGTGAAAAGGAAGATAATCTACAGCTGTAGGTCAATAATTCATACAGCGTTTTGGAGAATTCCCAAGCTGGTTTGTACCAAACTTAGTGCAATCCATTTCAAAGACTTCGTTGTTCACTATGCATAGAAGTTCCTTCAGTTAAAAATCAAAACCTAGAGCTCATATGACAGCATAATAAAATAACTTGCCTTTTTCTCTAAAGACTAAATCATACTATAATCTTGTTAGAAAGACTAGATCATCTCTTGGCTTTATGAATTCAAACCCATCATTATTACAGTACACAATTATTACAGTATCTTAAATATTACAGTTTACAAATGCAGAAAGTTTATGAATCATTATCAAAATAGTTGCAATTGTGGGTTTTTTTAAAATATAATGATCATGTTGAGCATAATGAACATTCCAAATTAATGTAATATTTACTATATATCTTTGCTAATATTTACTTATATATCTTTTTAAGGATACTACATGTATATAGAGGCATCTAACATGGTCTATGGACAGAGAGCATACTTAGTTTCAAGACCACTAAGAGGAACATCTGGAAAACAGTGCCTGACATTTTTCTATCATATGTATGGAGCTGGGACTGGATTATTAAGTGTTTATCTAAAAAAGGAAGGGGATGATGAAGAGATACCTTTATGGAGGAGGACAGGAGAACAAAGCATCTCATGGCTAAGGGGACTGATAGAATATGAAAGTGATACAAACTACCAGGTAAGAAAAGCAAGAAGTAGTCAAATAGGAATATTGAAGTGAACTATGTACTAGAACCAAAGTTTTGTATTGTTTTAAAAAATAATAAACTAAAATGTTAAAATGTAGGTAGCACTGAATGGATACCTGAAGAACATGAAATAATGTATTTTTTTACAAATTAAGTTAGGGAGGGATTTATTAAAGGTGTGAATAGGTTGCAAGTAGGAAAATAGTTATGAATTCAAATTTTTTTAAACATACTTAAATGCTATTTCAAAGTATTTAAATTTAAACGCCATCATTTTTGTCAGTAGTGGTAGGGCTTTCTCAGGATCATTTGTGCAATTTCTTTTCCTTCAGTTGTCTGTAGCCCTGTCCAGATTTGACACAGCCAGTGATCTGTGATGAAATGGCAGCTTCTTGTAGGGTAGTTTTTCCAAGGGAGCACCAAGGAGAAGGGATGATGCAAAGCCAGAGGTCTGTCTAAGGAGAAGGGAAAATGAAAGGGAGGGGAAAGGAAAGGGAGGACAGGGGCGGGGGTAAAGGGTACCCCTTGAATAGGTTGCATGGCTATTATTTTTTTCAGTCCTTCCACCATTTGGTTTCATGAAAATTTGTGTCTTACTTTACAGATTATTTTTGAGGCAATCCGTGGTGTGTCAATAAGAAGTGACACTGCTATTGATGATATTCTGTTCCAGGCAGGACCTTGTTTGGGTAAGTTTCTTTTTACCTTAATACTTTGTTAGACACACCTGAAATTCACAGTGCTTGTTTGTGAGTGGGTGATATTTCCCTTGAGTTTCCATTTGAATTTAATATCAGGCTGCTGGGTTAGTACAGAACTTTTACTCTCTAATAGGATGTGAGATCATCCTCAGAATCTCAACTAGTAAAGTGGCTGTAAACTTTTTAAAAACCACATGACAGTCCCATTGAAATCCAGCATGCTAATTAAATTCTGCTGTAAGTATTATTAAGTATGACAAAAATAATTACAGTGTTTCTTCATCCTTTGTATTCCAGAAGTTGAAGAAATTCAATTCTCATCAGGTTATCCTGACAGCTTAAACGAAATTGAGTATTAAATACAGTCTGCTGAAAGGAATGAAGCACATTGAAGAACTGTATGTGAGAAACTGCACGAACTGCCTATTTTAAAATATGTTTTAAGTAAATGTTGGACTGGTTTGAATACACACCAATACATAGGAAGAACTTGGACCACTCATGTTCCTCGCCTTTTCAATGAAATTATTGACTCAGGGCTTCTTAGACCATAAGTTTTTGATATTATTTCCTCTTTTGCATGAGGTATCAGTAATTACATAAAGGCTTCCCATTTTGCACAGATCATTCATTTTTAATTTTTTTAATGTTTCTGGTATACAAGTAAAAAGAGGAAATTCAAGTTGCACCTTTGAAGTCCAATATTGTGTTATCTTAAATCTGCATTCAGTGAATGTTTTGTGTTGGGGATAGAATGGATTTTTGTTAAGAAAATTATACATGTTTTGAAATAACAAAGAAAATAGTGTTAGCTACTAGTATTATCCTACAGGTTAAGTGCAATTATTCTCAATGACAAATCTCTCTGGAAAACTTAATAGTCTGTTGGCAATTTTTTGTGACTGTGTAATTTGCTATAACAAATACATTTGTCAATAACAAACTCACTTTTAGTGTTCAGTATAATACAGCATAAGATGCTTGCTGTGGATTTATATGAAATGAAACACTTTAAAGCCATATGTTTTCTGGGATGAGAGTCTTGTTGTTTGTTCTTTTATTAAATTTGTACACTCACAGAGAATGCACTTACACTTTGCCCAACCACAGATATCTTGCATTTATATTAATAAGAAACTGAATTCACAGCTTGTTATTTTTTAAGGTTTTATGAATTTGTGTGTAAGGGTTTTTTTTTAATTTACTATAACTTCCTAATAAAATTTGAGTATCATCTTATTGCTCTGCTCTAGATTTCATACTAATTAGTTTAAGGAGAAAGTATTGAACATAATAAAGTAGCCTGAATTAATTTTGAACATGAAGAGAATGAAATGTGTGGATCATATCACCTACAAAGGCAAACAAAAAGTAATCTGAACTGCTGCAGGAAGCTATGTACTGAGTGGTAGAAATTCTTCTTACAGCGACCATATCCTGCTCCTTTAAGAACTAAGGATATGCTTTTCCTAACAGCATATAAGGATCAATAGCACCTAGGATGATCTAGGTCCTTGCATCTTTCATAGATTTTGATTTTGGTGACAGAAACAATTTAAGAGATTGTTCAATGCAGTACATTCAATACTCATATATTTATTTAACCACACAGATTTAAGCCATTTTTTGTTTCCTGGAGACCAAGGAAGAGCCAAAAGGAATTGATATCTTATCTGCACATCCTAGATACCTACAGTCTCCCTAGTCCTGCTTATGAACACATCACTCTTGCTATTATTCAAAAATGAAACCAAATAATGGACTGTTTCCTACATATCAACCCAATTTTACAGTTGTTCTGAAAAGTGCATGTTTTGGTATCAATATTCAGCTCAAATTATCTAAGCAGAAAACAAGTGAAGATGAAGCAGTTAAAATAATCAGGCTTGGTGGTTCTCTGTATGTAAATGAAATGAAGCGTGAAGTACAACTGTTAGGCTCCTATCTCTAAATATTTATGCAACTCTGCCTCACTCCATTAAAGTGATCAGATTTAGGCTGATAAAATAAAAACCTAAATGAAAGATTCTAACCTGCTCTCCACTGAGTGATTTCTAGGGACCTCATTTCTACAGTGATTTTATCAGTATCACTGAAGGAAATACTTATCCACAAGGTGTGAGGCATTGCCCTGAGTGGGGGGAGAGGGGTGGAGGCAAAGAAGGGGTGGGGGGGAAGCTCACCATCACCTAAATTCTTCCTTAAGTAGGGAACATCACCTTTTCAATCATTTGGAATGACTAAAGTACAGAGAGAAAATCTGAAAGGTGGCTTTCATTTACTTCAGTGTCTGATGAATATCAATTCATAGAATAGGAAATTCAGAGATTAGTGAAAGAATGGCTGCAAAACATTTGAAAACTGGGTACGGTGCATTAAGATTTCTCCACTGGCAAACTTCAATTTTATGGTGAGATAAAAAAATATTCTATCAGCTCTGTCCAAATGGGAAACTCCTCATACAATTAATTTCTGTCCTGGATCCATATTTACTTACTATTTTTAATTCACTGCTGCAGTAGCTGTACCAGGACCACAGTGGGGCAAAGAACAGTTCTTCTGAGACTTGCCATACCAGTCCTGTTTAATGTCTGAAAATTTCTTCAAAAGTTAATGAAGACCTTACAAGTAATTGCTTTGATCCCAGGTGTGTCAAAATCTGTAAAATGGAAATGAAAAAACCTTGAAAAGCAGCTATAATGCCCCAAACAGTAAATGGGCTTGTATTTGATTGCTAAAAATGTAGCTTTGTGCTGGACTGGAACTCAGCTTGTCCTGAGATCAGTGGAGAGCTCTTTTATTGTCTTCCCGTTCAATACTGTCCTTATGTTTAATCTTGATTTTATTCTTTAAATATTGTCCCATTAGTTTTCATTTTATCATTATCCTTGCTAATTTCAAAAAAGAGGGGCAAATTCAGATCTCATTTACACCAACAGAAATCCAGAATAACAACTGTTATAAAATGTCACTGTTATTCTGTCTTTATAAAGTAAATGAAATGGTATTCTGACTACGGTATCACACCAAAATAAACCTAATATAAACTTCACTTTACAATCACGAAGACTCACAAAGGCTGCTCAAGCCAAGCACTAAAAGACCTGGCATTTTGTCCACCTGGTTGTGAGCAGAGCTTGCCAGCGTGACTGCCCTCACTCAGGAGACCCACCACTCCAAAGCAGCAGCGGTGTAAGGGCAAAGCCTGGAGAGAGCACACTTCTCTTGCAATGTGACAGACACACTGAGTACTGTTCTAGCTCTCACGTTTTGAGAAAGAGAAAACCTGCCTCTCATCCCACCTCAAAGAAAAGACAAGCTGTCTGTTGTGGTGCATTCACCAGCCACACTCCTCAGTCTGGGCCACTCAGGAATTCTCCTTAGGCCTCAGCCTGGATTCATGGCTCCTGGGCTCACCCTTGAGCTGACCAGAAACACCCGGGAACTTCTGCTGCCAAACTAGCCCCTGTTGTCTGACAGGCAGTCTTGGAATGTTACTTACCTGAACCATTAACCTGAATCATGGAATCACAGAATTGTTAAGGTTGGAAGGGAGTTCTGGAGATGATCAATTCCAACCCACCCTGCCAAGGCAAGGTCACTTACAGCAAGTGACACAGGAACGAGTCTAGGTGGGGTTTGAATGCCTCCATAGAGGGAGACTCCACAACCTCCAGGGGAAGGCTGCTACAGTGCTCTGCCACCCTCAGTGTAAAGAAATTCTTCTCATGTTGAGGAAAGCTCTTGAGCTTTACTTTAGGGTCAGTGCTCCTCTTCCTGTCGCAGGACACCACTGAAAAAAGTCTAGCAACCTCCTCTTGGCAACTGCCTTTGAGATAGTTGTATGCATCAATGAGATTCCCTCTCAGTCTTCTCCAAACTAAACACGCCCAGCCGCTCATAACGTCGTAAACGTACGCAGGAACTGCGGCGGTGACCGGGCCGCACGGGTAGCGGAAGGCGGGGCGCGGCACCAGCCAACCCGGCCCAGGCGGGGCGCGGCACCAGCCAACCCGGCCCAGGCAGGGCGCTGCCGCCGCGGCCGCCCCAGCAACACCGGCCGCCCCGCCCCGCCCCGCCCCGCCCCGCCCCGCCCCGCCCCGCCCCGCCCCGCCCCGCCCCGCCAGCCAATGGGCGCCGGCGCCCAGGCCAATGAGGAGCTTTGGGGCGGCTCAGTCCGGCCCCCTCGGGCGGCCGAGCTGAGAGCGCGGCGCGGGCTCGGCCTCGGCCTCGGCCTCGGCCCCGGCCCCGGCCCCGGCCCCAAGGGGGAGGGGGGGTGCTCTGGTGGGAGCATGGCGGCGGCGCGGGAAAAGGGGAAGATTGTGAAGCGTGGTGAGTCCACGTCCCCCTTCGTACTAGGCTCCATCGTCAGGATCTTCATGAAGAACTTTCTGTGAGTGAGCGGGGGGCATTTCTCCCGCCTTGAGCGGCCGCGGCCTGCTCCTTCCGCCCCGCCGTAGAGGGGCCGAAGCAGCGGAGCGGGATCGCGCGGGTACCCAGGGCTGGAGGAGGGAGTGCGGGAAGCGGTGTTCCATGGAAGGTGGTGTCTTGCTGGGGGGCACTGCTTTGCGGGTTACGAGTCCCGGGGGTTGTCAGCGCAGTGTCGCTTCCCTGGGGGCGTGTTCCCTGGTGGCAGCCTCTGCGTGCTCTTTGTCTCTCAGGTAGGTGGCTGCCAAGCAGTGGAGAAGGGGAGACTGCAGAAGGTGCTCGTAGTGCAGTGGGGATAGGCCTTGAGACCCATTAGGGTGAAGTGTCTGTGGTCTTTGCACGTGTTTTTTCAGCTGCTGTGTACTGTGAATACCATTATTTTTGGGCGTATTTGTTCCAGCAGAAGTTGTCGGACCGTTTTCTTACGGCTCCATTCGAGCCTTGAAAATCTTCAGTATTGTAGTGCGTGAGTTATGTGTTAGATGTTAATTGAATTCTCGGAGACAGTAGTTAAATCCTCATTAAGGGTTCATATACCTTCTCTTCCACAAGTACATGGTTTATGATATTGTCTTGCCATTAACTGCTTTGTATTCCTCCTTTGGTGGTAATGTTTCAGCTCTCTGTGTTTGGCACAGTGCAGGAATAGAACATCAAATGGTTCTTTATAACTTTAGGGTGTTAACTTGATACGAGTTAGCATGGGTGGGTTTGGTCTCTTCCCATAGTTCCTGTTGCAGTAGGCATTCTGGATGCACACGATGAAAGGTATCAAATGAAGTTAGAAAAAAAACGAACACTAGAGATAAGCTGATGCGGTAACTTCAGAAAGCTACTGCATGATCAGTTTTCTGTCTTTTTTTTTGATGCATAAAATAAAATGATACCCTAGTAAGTTCATTTATGAAGTTGTCATATTGCTGGATTTTATTCTTCATAGTCACTGATTTTAAAGAAAGTTCTGGTGAGTACTCTGGCTGGTGGGAATATATTTCATGGTGTTTCACTGAAATGTTGGTTTTCACTCTTGAGACTTTCTTACAAAACGGTATTTTCACGGTTGAGTCTAGATGACGAATTGTATGTGTTTAATAAAATAACGAAATGTTTCTAAGCAAGTTCCATTTTGTTTTTAAAGGTTATGTAGTGTTTTAAAATTCAAAAACTTGCTGTGCTTTCCAGAACATACACTGTCTGTGAGATACATCCAGGGCCCAACCTGAACCTCGTTGTAGGTGCTAATGGTACAGGCAAGTCAAGCATTGTTTGTGCTATCTGCCTGGGACTGGCTGGAAAACCTTCTTTCCTAGGGCGAGCTGATAAGGTAATTATGAGCTTTTGTGATTTTCATAGTTACTCTGAATTTCATTCAGAGCGCTTTCACGCAGAGGATAGGGGGAAAATCTCTTGTCCTTGATTTGCTTTAATTTTATAAAAGGTAAAGCATCTGAATTGAGGAGTAACCTGGTCCAGAGACAATGGAGGGTTATTTTAATTAACTACTTGCTGTCTTGTATAAGTTATGAAATGGAAACACCTAAATTGTAGCGTAATCTAAGTCGACTAGAGGTTTTATTTGAAGATAGCTAAGCATCCACAGTGGGGTAGAAAAATGCCACTTAATGGCCTAAACATTTGATAAGGAGTACCAACTAAAGGAGAAATAGACACAGTCTGAAATAAATTCCAAAATACATAGTACCTCTAGAAATAATGTACTTCTAATGTGTCTTGAAAATTCAGCTAAAAGCATAGTGGCACTGATCTTTGATTTAAATAGAATTTGGATTGCTTTACTCTGTTTTCACTTTTTACTGTCAAGATATGCATTGACGCTGTAGTAGGAACTGTATATCTTGAAATTTTCACATTTTTGCACTTGCTTTCTTGGATATTCTCATTGGGTGAAATTTCTCTGAGTAGATTTGGAGCAATAAATCTGGGTCTAAATGATTGCACATATTCTCTTGTAGCTGCTCAGTCATAAGCAAATGTGAATATGGGAATTGATTGCATGGCAGTATTGTGTTTTGGTATTTCTCTTTGCTTCTCATGATGTGTTTTCATACTATTAGAATTGGCAGTTCTAGTACAGGTACTTGGCAGTGTCTTGTCTTTGTTCCCCAAATTCACAAGAACTTCTTCCTGTGGTTCTGCTGATTATAATTTGTTCAGTTTTGGAGGCTGAAGTTGATTAGAAATTGTTAACTTGTGGAGGAGGTGCTAATGCTTCTGGTGGAGGATAGTGTCTTACTTTATTCTTAGTGCTTTATTTTTCTTTTAAGTTTTCAATAAAATACATTGTTAAGTAGCTCCATTATACAAATGTTTATTCTTGTAAGATAATACATTTAATTTTGCAATAACAACTTGTAAATTCATTTTGTAGATCGGTCTGTTTGTGAAGCAGGGGTGCATGAAAGGCATAGTGGAAATTGAACTGTAAGTAGTAAAACTGTTTCCTCGTGTGCTTTTAATTGGATCATTTCCCCCCACAGTCATTCACAAACTTGTGAGAAAAAATTTTGTTGTGCAGAGGTCTGTCTTTAAGCTTAATTTGTACTTTTTTAATTCCTTCAGGCTTCAAAACATAAAGTTACATAATTATCACACAAGAAATAAGCAGTGATGGCTACTCTTGATCGCACTTTCTGAAGCATTTCACCTTGTTTCGATGTACAAAAAATGCATAGAAAAAGATAGTTCTATATGGTGTGTTTAGCTTTTGATTCCATTTAAGGTTCTGATGGTTTAGTCACTACTGCCATCACCATGTGGTGGTTGGAATTCTTTTAATTGAAGAAAAAAAAGACAAAAGTCTAAGTTTTAAAAAAGATTGATCTGTCTTCACTTTCTTATACTGATACTGCTGGTAGGAGGGGCTTGCCTACATTCTCATTGAAAATATCACATACAGCTAGAAAAGAAGTAAAATAAATGATCTGACTAATTCCACGTAATGCAGTCTTGTAGGTAAGCTGTTATAAAACAGAGCAACTGGAAATCTTTTGGCCTTAATATTCCATTAATAGCTTCTGCATAGGGCAGTACTACATGCATCCTTTTGTGGATGCTATGGCACAGATGACTTTAATAAGCCTTAGCCTGGTCTTTTGGCGTGAATGAAAGAGAAAGTAGAGATAGTCAACTGATTCATAGCCTGTGTTAATTTGTATAGCAATTGGCCACCTTGATCAGATTCTCTGAAAATTTTATTGAGGAAAAGGAAATACTGCAGCATAGCCTTGGAAAAATTTTTGTCTGTCAATTTTTGTTATTGTGGGATTGATCAAGTAAGACCTTCTTTAGAGATTGGCCAGGCAATATGTTCAGGAGATAGGATATCTTTCAGGTAGATGGTGTGGTTGTTTTAACAGAAATGTATTGCAATGTTACTTGAAATTCTGGAAAGAATCTTGCAATGTGTGAAGATTTAGCATTTCATAGCTCATTAGACATAACATGTCATGGTTGCAGTGTAATTGAGTCCTTTGTCTGATTGGTAGAAAATATTTAAATACAGTATCTAGAATGGAAGACCAATGATGCAGAAGATTGCTTTTTTGACAGGAACTAAAAATTGAAGATCTGTAGGCATGTATTGCCTTTGTTGAATTTGGTGCTTGGAGTGTAGCTAAACCCAAGTTATGATAGTACAGTGATGTTATTTTAATGAAAGAAAGGAGCAAAGGAAGTCTCATAAATTAAAAGGAGGTGACACAGAAAGTAATAGTTCAGTAATCAAGAAATAGGATCATGTCCCTATGGCACTTAGTCCAAACACCAGCAGCAGATGTGTACTCACTTCTGCATTGAACTCCATTCTTAAATGTCCTGAGGTACATGGCCACTCTGCAAGTCTATATTCTCCATCCTTAACAATGTGCTTAATAGGCACTAGACAATTTTTAAATCAAAATAGTAAACTAAAATTCCAAGAGTTTGACTTAGTTGTTATTGCTGCATCTTAATCAGACTAAATTTTTGAAAATAGGTATGGAGCTAGAAAACTAAATGAAAACTAATGTATCTGTGGTTTTTAAAAGCAGAAAAAAATAAAAATAAATTAGTATTTTTTTGTGTTGTATGCTATTTTTTCTCAAATTGAATATATATACACAGCTTACTGATGTATTTCTGTATACTAATACTTACACATGTATTGTACCTCATTCACAGCAATTTTAAAACTTCCTAAATGTCACACAGATTATGCTTTTATAGAAACTGTTCATATTTGTAACAACTTCTAAGTATTTCATACATTCAGCATGAGCATCTCATTTACATAAGTAACTTCTGAGTTAAGATTTGCCAATATTCTTGATGTTTCCCATGTGAGTGTAGTTCATCACTGAAGTACTGGATTTTTTCTGAATCATGAAAATGAGAATCTCATGCTACTGTCCAATTAATTTACATTAAATATTTAGCTGTCTATAAATTCTAACAATACTTTGACACTGAGTAACCTTTGAAAGTGTAACATTTTCAGGTGTTCTTGAAAGTGTAAACACTTCTTTTTATTAATCAGGTTCAAGTCACCAGACAATATTCTTATCAAACGTGAGATTTATGTCATGAACAACACATCAGTGTGGTTTATCAATGGAAAACCAGCAACCTTGAAAACAGTAGAAGAACAGATTACAGCCTTAAACATCCAGGTGGACAATTTGTGCCAGTTTCTTCCTCAGGTATGAAATAATTTTGAAAGACAGTGGGTGCAAATAGAGTGCTGTACTTTGAGAAGATTTTGTTGCTGGTTAGCTTTAGCAGCACTTTACCTAATTCAGTGGGACAGCACAAAGAACAAGAGGGGTGAGGCAGCCATACTGGTGTAATGGTGAAAGAAAAGAAGAGCTGTGTGACCTTTAAAGCTCACTAATCGGACAATTTTGTACCTGTTGATTCTGAAAGGAAAGATGCTGATGTTCCCTGTCTTCGTGGTCAAGTAGCAGCACTTGCTAATAGAGCCTTTCTGGTAATGTCAGCAGTTTGTTGAGCATAGGGCTGAAAGATGTGTAGGATTGAGTTACGTAAAAGTAAAATCATTGTAATGGAAAATAAGTTCTAAAGGAGAGAGAATAAAGAAAATACTACTGGCAGTTTCTGTATTTGAATGCAGGTTCATGCAGGTCAGAATTCCTGTGTAGAGAGCTGAGTTGCCTCACATTGCACCTTAAAGTTGTGACAGGTTTCTTCCCAGTTCATGTGGATCATCAGGATTGGTACTAAAAGGAAACCTTATCAGAGCCTAGCCGTGGGGTTATTATTGAATTCAAGAAGACATACAGAAGAGCATTAAAGTTTAGAAAGCTAATACTGCAGAAATAAAAATATGCCAGGTGGTGTATGGTTCATTTTTACTTATATACAGTATATGTTTGGAACTTCCAGCATACTCTGGTAAAATACCTTTGTTTTTAAAAACTTTTTCTCATTTAGTATATAAATGTCAGTTCAGTCAGTATTATCTTGTTGATAGTTCTGGTTTATTTGTTCTTTCCCAGTGTATCAACAGCAAGCATGCTTCTTATATCAGTCTCAGTTTTGAGCTCTTCTGTCTTCAACAGAAATACTTCCTAATAGCCTCAGCTGCCAGCTTTAATAATAACTTCTACGTGGCTTAACTTTTGAGTTACTCATAGTATTTATACTGCAAGGCTGCTTCAGCAGCCTGAGAACAAATGCTCTGGAAGATTTGGTGGCTACTCCATGAGATGGTCATTAACTATGACAGAGCTATTTAGTGTCAAACTGTAAGTGAGGTCATGTTCATGAGAAGTATGTTTCAATGTATAAATCCAGTATTATTGTATTGCACTGTTCTAGCTAATCCTATGCTTTTTATAACTTTTTAAAAATTTTGTAGGACAAAATAGGAGAATTTACAAAACTGAGTAAGACTGAGTTGCTCGAAGCCACTGAAAAATCCATTGGTTCTCCGGAAATGTACCAGTTTCATTGTGAACTGAAAAATTTCAGAGAAAAGGAAAGAGAAGTAGAGGTAAATACGTTCTTCAGACAGCAGTGAATGCAGGAAAAAAGAAATAAATTTTACCCTGACATATAACAGAATTAGAAAGTGGTACTTATTTACAAAGTCTGTGGTAAGTTGATTTTAGCAAATAATGCTAATCTTCTCTCAGAACTCATTCACTCTGACACTCACATGCTTCTGAGTACAAAGACGTGTGCAAATGGTCCAGACCCAAAAGACGAGAGATGCCTGTTGTCAAGTACTACTTTCTTCTCTGGGATTTTTGACTGGCAACAACTTCCCTAGACAGATCTTTTGTCTTCTGTAAGTCATTGACTTATGAACAAGCTTGGTCCTTTGCTTGAGTATTGCTCACTTCCTTGAAAATAAAGAGACAGACAAAAAGGAAAAGGACCAGTGTTCTGGGAATGATGTCTGTCCTTACCCATACAGGCCATTATTTTAATCCTTTGTTCTCCTGTTCCTGTCATTTTGGATGGTTTCCCTCTAGTTACTGCTGTACTAAAATGTCTCCTCTGATGTTAAGTTTCTGCTTTAATGTACAGGTGAGATGTAGACTATTTCTGGGAACTGTTTAGATACTGTAAAACCTGAAAATATATATTACAGAACTTGTGCAGAGAAAAAACCACCTCTTTAGAGAAAATGAAACAAAGGGTTGAACGGTACAAGCAAGATGTTGAAAGATACCATGAATGCAAGCGCCATGTAGGCTTAATAGAGATGCTTGAGAGGAAAAGGCCGTGGGTGGTAAGTTTCATTTCCAGTGTTTTTCTCACTTAACCTGTTTTCTGTAAGACTGTGAAATTTGAAATAGGCCAAAAGTTGCTTTAGAAGAAGTGTGACTGGAGTATCATCTGAATATCATTACAATTGCTTAATGCAAACAGGCCAGTTCTTGAAATTCTGGTCTAACTGTGATGTTTGCTTACACACCTAGCTGAATAGGTTGCTTCAGAAGTAGTTCAGATAGTTCCTGCACAGTTAGGAAAGCCAGCAGTGCAGGCCAAGAGCAGTACTCCTTTTATTCTGTGCAGAGGCAAGTGGTTTAAGCTCTAGACAGCTCTGCTTGCTTCTTCAGCTGTAACTTTTTTAATGTATTTTTTGTTAAATTTTTTTAGAGGTTATGTTCCTCTTAATTTATTAGTTTAAATTTAGTGTGCATGACAGACATGTCAGTGAATTTAAGTTGCCAATCTCAAAAATATTAGCATTTGGAAAGAAAAATATTAAAACACATTTGAAAGAACCTAGAGTAAAGAGCAGGTCATTTACACAAATCAAAGTCTTTCTGAGGAGCACTTTAATACTACCTTAGTTTAGTGTTGAATGATTAGTCATATTAAATGATTCTAAACAGTTAAAACTGACGGAGATTTCAGTTTACTGAAATGATATGTTGTTTGGCTTGTGTGCAAGCTTAGAGTTATGTTATATATATATAAGTATAGAGTTAATGAAGTACAGATATAGAACTTCCAGAAAACTTGATTTACTGCTCGTGAAGCATGCAGAAAACATACTTTTGCAATTTTGCATATAACAAAGCCTGATATGGCTATGTAAAGAACATTATGGCTTTTGCATCTTGAGCAACTGGAAATCCCATCACTGCCTTCAAATCTTTTTGCTAACAGCAGAAGGATTTAGGAGTAGCAGTTTAAAGAGATGGATGGTGATAGATGTTAAGGAAGTAGGGTATACCTTCTGTGATGTCAGTACTTGCTGAATGGTGGGATTTTTTCTTACTACGTGGTGCTGGCCTGGTGTTGCATAATAAATATAGACTGATAATGATTGTTCTCTGCTGTAAGATATTTGCTTCTACAGAACTCTAAAGACTTGCTGGACACTGGCAGAGGAAAACTAAGCTATTGACTTTATCTGCTGTCAATTAAGTTGCCTTCCATAAATTAGAGAACATTGCTGTTAGTCACGTGATACTTAGTATAGTCAGACTTTGTCACACCTTACTTCCATTGATGTCTTCTAGGCAGTTTATATTGCTCAGTATGTTAAAGGCTTTTAGTGGTTGTACTCAGTTAACTGTAACTTTTTGGCCACTGAATCCATAGAAACAACAGTATGCTTTGACACCTTGGTGGAGTTCTGATTGACAGTAGAGAATCACTAGTGTATATTAGATTCAGGGAAAAGAGAAGTGAACTGGAGGTAAATATGTACTTTAGCATGTGGCTAAAGGGAAATTCTAATAAATTTTAACAAGAGATCTTTCATGTACTTAATTTACATTTGAAATCGAAGAGCATCAATGTAATTGTTTTACTAGGTAGAGGATATCTGAATTACGGGCTGTAATAAAATTTCACATTCTGTTGCTGTTTTGTGATTTGTCAAATTGTGACAGAATTTTTGGTATTCTCTTACATTGCAAAATACCAAGCTCTTTCTAAAAGAAGAATTGCATTGTTCTACAAGAGCATGGTTTTTTTTTGTTGTTTTCACCTAGCACTGTTTAATCCTAAGAATAAATTAGTGGTTTTGTGTTTTAAAATGGGGTTTACTAAAGTTGAGAGTAGTATGGGAGTTTATTCTTCCTTCTGTGGATATTTCATTTGCTCCATCCTCCCCAAAATGCACATTTCAACTTGAAGACTAAACGCACCTACCTGTTGAATTTACCTTTATAACAAAGCAGCGCAGCTACACCTGAGCTCTCAAGTCAGCTGGAAGGCAGATGTGTAAACACTGTGTGATGTTGTGAAATAAAGAAGTAGACAGCCTGGAAATACCATAACTCAAATATGACATTAGACTGTTTTTTAATCATAGAGGTAGAGGAAAAGAGGAAGTCTAGCGATGAGCTTGTTCATGTTCTGATCACTGTTGAAGTGCATTTTAATTCTGAAGACTCTACTGCTTTTCACCTCAGGAACATCCTTGTTCACTGGGGACTGAATGATCCCTACAACTCTTTGTCATTGGAACTAGTAACAGTATTAATTACATAGCTGCTCTAATACTAGTTTCTGAAAGAGATTTTATGTAACCACTCATCAGTTTTAGAAAAAAAAATGTTTGTACAGTTTAAAATACTGCAATATAATACAGCAGTTTTTCATTGTTTTACTTTCAACTCCTCCAAGGAATATGAAAATGTTCGTGAACAGCATGAAGAAGTGAAACAGTGCCAAAAGCAAGTTAAGAAAGAACTGAAGTGTCTGAAAGAAATGCATATCCCATGGGCTAAAAAAATCCAAGAAGTTGAAGAAAATTTAAAGAATCTGGATATGAAAATCAGAGATAATGTAGGTACTGAAGTCCTTGTTTAACACAGATAATATTTCAGGTGTTCTGTGTTCAGCTTTCTAAAGCTCTAGTGTGTGTTTCTAAAGCTGTATTGATGTTTCAGCAGAAATTTTTGTGAAGCACCTGTGCCCTTGGTTCTCAGTGCCTTTTCTGTGTCTGTTCAAGGAATACATTCCTTAGTAAACCTTTAGTAGCAGTTCTTCAGTCTGCTCTTGGTTTTGTAAAAGCAAATCATAAAATTTCTCTTCAATGTACATTAAAAATCTTCTGGGATATAATGTTAATAGTTTCTCCAAGTTAGATAATTCCATTGAATTAGTTGCCTGTTTTCATCTGTTCTGTGGTTTGAGTTTGTGGGATGCTCGCTCCTTTTATCTTTTTAAAATGTGGTTTATTTAAGGTAAATTATAACTTTTCTGACCTAAAAGCATTCCTCTAATATTGAACATAATTGCATAAGAAGGACTTGATTTTTTTTAATTAGACAATATTCTTCCATCAGTTTTGAATATTTTTATGCATAAGGTTATTTAATGGGAAACTTACCTATATGTTACAGTTTATGCAAGTTTTTTTTCAACAGCTGCTCTTCCTGGGTTCATAGAAAAATACTATTTTCATATGAAAAATAAGAGTACTGTAACTTCCTGCAGGATTTTAAGTAGTATTTACTATTCAGAAGTCATTGTGTGCATAAGCTGCACAAATTGGTAGTGGATAACCATACTTAAATGATGACATGAGAATGTTTGTTTGCCGCAGTCAGTTCTGTTTGACCTACTCAGAGGAGTTGATGTGGAGGCATGCAACACCTTCAGAGGGCTGCTGCCTTGAAGCATGAGGGTCTGAAACTTCAGTGGCATTTAATATACTGTGAGTTAGTAAACTAGTCATGTACTTCCTCTAAAAAAAAAAAAACAAGCCAAAACACACACCCTTGCCCCAAACAAAAAACAAACACAAACCAGACCAGAAAAACCAGACAAAAAACTCCTACAGATTGTTTTCCACAGCATTGTTGTTTTTGTTGTGATAAACACTACACCAACATTAGGAAGTATTCAAGTAACTCATAATTATAGGAAAATTCTTTGGTAAAAGTATTTAGGTTTTGTGTCCTGCAGTATTGCAAGAGTTTATTATGCTGTGCAGCAAAATACCTAACTGCTCCAAAATGTTGCAGTCTTACTGCAGTTGCCTTCTTTTGGTCTGGTTGGGCTTTTTGTTTTGAAGGTTTTTGTTGTTTAAAGTTAAGTGTACTTTCTTAGAGAAAAGTTAACATCTGGAAATTTTAAGTCAATTTTCATAGTGCAACAATGCCTTCATGCTTGTGAATTGCTAAACTTTGTTTTCACTGCTTGGTCTTATCCTTTTAGGTTCTACTTATATGTATCAAGCTACTGTGTTATTTTGAAACTGGTAACAGTTCTACTTCACCATTGGTGCCACTGTTCTTGGAAGCATTGGGTTGTATTCATATAAAAGTAATACTTTACATTAAAGTTTCTACTTTGTTTCTATGAGAAACCTAGGACAAATGGTGATTATTTTAACTTGCAGGGAGCTTGCTCAGCATAGGCAATTCCTACAAAACAGTGGAAGAAACCCTGAGAGAATGTTCAAGATGATTAATTTATATTCTTGAATCAGCATATACTTCTTTTCAATCTAAACTTGATGAATAAAGCCTTTGCATACCTTATATTCAGAAGGTTAACTGTATGCTGAAGTATTGTTTAATTTATGTCTGGAAATTGGATTTGGTACATTTGTTCTGCAGTATTCTAATAGCCAAAAATACAGGAAGAAGGAAAGAGGGTAAATTGGAAATTAAGTAATTTATAGAAGACTTACTGAGGTACTCTAATATGGCTTTCCAGTGATGAGTTACAATTTTGTATTTTATTCATAACTTATACTATTCTTTATATAGTATTATACTGAGACACTTCCAAACCTGTTTTTTCTGATGTTAAATGATATGTTCAAGTCTAAATTGAATGATTATTTTTTTGTCTTGAACTCAAGAGTCCAGAATTGTGGAAAAAGATGTAAGACACTGTATTATATATGTGGTTATGGCATGAACTATTTGCAAGATACCAGGCAAGTTAAGAAGATCTGAGAGATGTATTGCTGCTTTCTTTTGTGGCAGTACCTTTTTTTTCAGCTGCTGAAATCTATTTCCCTCACACATACTTTCGGTGTTCAGCTGTTGAAATGTCCTTGGAAAGGAGAATCAGCACTGATTGCACTGTCAGATAGTTTTGATGTAATGTGAAGGTGCAAGGCTTAAGTAGCTTAAAATGGCTTAAGCTGCTATGTCTTGATTAGTTCCTCGCCTTTTCATAGACTGCATGAATTTTTTGTAACTTAGAATTCTATCTTTGTATAAATGCAGGCATTTGGCAGGAATTTCACAGGTAAATATTCTGTAAGCCAGAAGAAGTTGATTAGTTTCAATTTGGCATTAAGGGAAAGCAGTTTAAGTCTGCTCTGTTCTGGATACACAGACGTGTAGGGAATATAATTCTCTTCAGATCCTTTCCTCCAAGCTTATATCCATTATTAAATGACTTTAATTCTGACGGCTTCTTGAGGGCTTTCTCTTGACTTGAGGATATATATGTGAAAGCAGAAATAACCACATCTTCATTTTGTCTTTCTTGAAGTTTGTTGGCTAAAAGCCTAGTATGGAGTTTAGTTTTGTCTGGAAGGAGCTGGACAGCAAGGAAAGGTGGAATAAATCTGGGAATTATATTAAAGAATATATCCACACATTGCATGACTTTTTCTCCTGTCTCTTTGTGTTAAAACCCTTTCAATTTCTGGATTGGAATAAAAATTTTTAGTAACACTTGGTGGTGTGAATGGTATCATGTAGAATGTGAAAAAAAGAAATGGACCCACTTTATAGCAAAAGTTTGAAATGGTGTATTTTCAGAACTGTTTCTTCAGGCTCTTTAAAGGCATTTGAACAGACTTAACTATGCAATGCAATTTTTTAGCAATCTTTAATAGTGTAAAGCCATCTTTTTTGGTTGTACAATGAAAATCATAAAGACAGTTCTAATTGTTCTTCTGTTCTGTATGTAGGTCTATCTATAAACATATAACTGGAAATACAATGGTGAATGAAAAGCAGAATTCCAGTTCCTTAGTAGTGTCCTAATTTTGAGAGCCTTCAGAATTGTTTTGTGAACATTGTGCATCAGTTTCCTGGAGAGAGCTTCCTCTTCAGACTGCCTCCCTGAGCTCTTTGGAAAGAGCATCACAGAGTCAGTACTTCATAGCAGTCAACTGCAAGACTCAGATGTATTTCTTCTGTGTTGGCTTTATGCAAACTGTCTTCATGAGTCTTAAAATTTTGGGGGATTTTTGAGGTTGTGGTAGGGAGAAAATTCTGCATAGTTTTATTTTCTCAATTTTTGATGCATCTTAGTGTTTTCAGTATGACTTTTTGTAGGAAGACATTTTTTCTGCTGAGTGCTGTGTTGGTTTCCATGTCTGCACTGGAATTTCCTTGCAGTCTTTCCATCCTTCTGCAGTGTTCCAGTATTCTCTTCACAGTGCTTCAGCCTTGAGGGTTCAGGGAAGGAGGAATACAGTTTTCAGAGAAAGGATAGTGTACTTCCCTTGTGTTCAGAACTCAGCTGTGTGAGTACCTGGGCAACTTGACCTAATAAAGCATGCACTGAGAAAGATGGAACTGGGTGATGCCAAGGAATTCCTTCCAACCTATATTGTTAACTTCCACTTCATAGAAGCTGAGGACAGAGAAGGAGCAGAGACATGGATGCCTACACATGAGCCAACAAGTTGTTAGGCTCAGTTGTGTAGGATCTAGCTCTAGCACAATGCATTTCAGAGGTAGGATGACTTGGACAAAACCTGATTTGGCCATCCTGTGCCTAGGAGCTTAAACCTTGCTCGCTCTTTACTATCACCTTTCTTTGCAGAGTTGGTGTGGAGAAAGAGGCAAGAATGTTTTGTAATTGCAGGCATCTGAATGTAATATTTGTATTGAAATCAAGGATGGAGGTATTTTAGTTTCAGATTAGGAGCTTCCTCCATATATCATGCCAAAATTTGCAGACCTATAGCTGAATGGTTGTTAACAGTACAGTATGTATGCCATTATGTAAGTCTTCACAAATTGCTGAAATTATACATGCTACAGATAGCCACAGTTAAGAATAAGAAATGGGTGAGTATGGCTTTGTCAGTAGTAAAATGGAGAGTAAATACTTAAATATGCATATGCAAGATGCTATTCAAAATCTGACTATTTACAAATACAACTGAATATATGACTGTAAATTTAAATATCTTGCTCTATGCAGACTGCTGAAATCAGAAGTATTTCCCAGAAATGTAAAGAGAAACAAGATGCATTGGAGATTAAAGATAAACAGGTAAGAGTCTTGCTGTCTGATTTTTCTTGGTGCTTGTTTTTGGTTTTTTGTCTGCTCTTCTGTTAGCAGAGTGTCAAATTTCTATGAAGATGCTGCAAGTGCTTGCACTCTTCACTCCCTCCAGTACATGATATATCTTTAGAACTCTATCAGTCAAGCAGGAATTACTAAGAGAGAGGTGTGTACTGCATAAATTATGTTGCCTACTAAAATAGACAATGTGTGCATATATATTGATAGACAGAGACATATACACACATGCTGTTTGTGATATGCTTTCCTTGAAAAGCTACAGCCTCTATAGTGTGAGAGGCTGGGGTTATTGTTTCTAAGGATTTGCATCTTGTAAAAGAGGCATCCTTGCAAGGATGTGAAATAGTCTCTCATCTAAGCACCTGGTCAAGAAATGTATAGTAAATGACATGTATAAGGATGCAAAGTCAACTTCCAGGTTCTGTTTGGGCTATAGATTTTACTTAATCATAGACTAAGCTTCAGATGTATTAAGCAATTGTTAAGCAATTTATTAACCTTTAAGGTTCTGCTTTTGTGAAAATGAAGGAACTTCAGAAATTGATTTATAGGCTTGCTTGTGTTTTTGCTTATGTTCTTCAACTGCCATACTGCTATTGGAACAGTGTCATAGTGCTGTTGGAACTGTAACAAACTCTTGGGGTTTGGATGCATGGTTATGTCAGCATTTAATAGCAGTTGCACAGGTATCCTAGGTATTAGTTGTAGGTTCTGTATACCAAACTCATTTCATGTTGGAAATACTAAAATTTTAGATTGAAGAAATTAATCAAGCATTCAGAATGAAAAAAGATGAAGAAACAAACAGGCAGAAGAAAATACACCAAACTCAACAAATAATAGAGGAGTGGCAGAGTGAGCTGGATACAATGGCAGTCTGTGAGAATCTTCAGCCACAAATTGATGCTGTTAATACTGAGCTGAAAAAAATACGAGAAGAGAGGGCAAATATTGATAATGATGTCAGTGATCTAAGAGCAGAAAAAAACAACCAAGAGCGGGAAGAGAAAAGTAAGTTACTTAAGGTTTTTCTTTGTCAATTTATTTTACTATTTTAATGAATCTGCTTGTACAGAATCTCCTAGTCCTGCTGTAGTGAAATAATTCCAGGTGTTTACTTCAAGCCTTGTAGTTGGCTTACTTGTAAAGCAGTCCTCTTTCTTGTTAACAGCTTTATTAAAAGTAACAACCACTTTCAACATTGAACAAGAAGATTCAAAAGTAACAATTGACCTTAAAACTATCCTTCAAAGAATCAGTATTTTTGATCTCTGGGTAAGGAGACTCCTTTGGCAGTTTGGAGGTTTCGGGGATTTTTTGGTTAAAAAGGAAGGTCTGTAGTAAGCAGTTTGCTTTGAAGAGGCAATACTTTAGCTATTTCATATATTATATGTAATATATTAGCTGCTGATGCTGCAATTGTCCTTCTTAGATGAACTTGGGTAACCTTAATTCCAGAGTTCCTTTAAATTAGTCTGGGATTTGCAATTAGTCTTTTCTAAGAAATAAAATGAAATTGAAAAATTGAAGCTTGACAGGTGGTGAGGATGTTGTATTCGTATTCCTCAGTGAATGTTGCTCATTTGTACGTACCTGTCTGGCACTTAACTTGCCATAGAATCCAAGAAGAAACTGAGGTAGAGAGTCCAGGTGACATGGGGAAGGAGACACTATATTTTATCTTGAATAGCACAAAATTGTCAGGTTTTGATCTCTGTCTCTTCTGAATAGCAGATGCTTTCATACACAGTCTATTGTCACACATTTTCGTTTTTGCCAGCATGAAATAACACAGATATTTCACATTATTACTCCCACTGTCTCTTTTCTCTGGGGATGTTTTCGTTTTTAGGTACAAAGGTAGAACAAGTCTTGAAAAAAGATACCTTCAGGGCAAAATTCCTGTATTTTTACTGTGCTTACCATATTTTGTTATTCTTTGGATAAGTTTTTAATTCTGTTTTAGATTTTAAGCATTTATAGTTTTTAAGATTTCTTCAGAAGTAGCAGCATCTCAATTCTGGAAAGAGAAACTTAGTTCTTACCATTTACTAACAACCTTAGTTTTGGAGAAGTGTAGTCACTAGATACCAGAAAATGCTGGTTGCAATGTGTTCTTGCTGTGGACTCTGATTAAGAAACTGCCTTAAATTGCAGGAATAATTGATCGCCTTGGTCAACTTAATAACATAATGCATATGAAGGAAGAGAACCTTAAAATGAGATTCCGAGACACACACTCTGCTCTTATGTGGCTAAGAAACAACAAAGACAAGTTTAAAAAAAGGATTTGTGAACCCATGATGCTTGAGGTAAGAAGATTTACTTGCATACCACTCTGTTAACACAGTTGGATTATTTATGTCTTGCAAGGCTTTGAGAATGATTGGAAAACTTTTAAGACACATCTTGGAATGTACTGCCAAGTACATGCAAGATATTCAGAATTAGAATTCCATAGGCAATGTAGTAATTGAGTAAGGTGAGATGGCTCCTTTCCTCCACAAGAGGATGCCTGTTGCAGGTTTCCTCTGGTGCAACCAGTTGTTATCCAATCTTACTACTTAAGTGGTTCTTAGTTGCTACTTAAAAAAGCAGTGGTGGTAGTTGCCATTTGAGTATCTTCCCTTACAGCACAACCTGCTCAGCTATGATTACTTCCCTCTGTGATCTCCGAGTGGTTTTTATTGTTTGCTCTACCCAGCCATCTAGAGACACAGAAATCAATTGCTAGTTTTGTTTTGTGTGTTGGTTTAGTTTGATAGCAGCTGTATGATCTAGGAATAGCGGGGCTAAATTTTCAAAGAGGATATTACTTTTTTTAGTGCATTGCACCTCTTGCAATATACGCTTCATGTAATGTGAAGAGGAAGAAGATCTCTAGTTGCACTTCTTTTCAGAATTGCAAACTTACTTAATAATATATTGCTACAATTTAAATTAGTATATTAGAATATTTATATACAAATTATTACACTTGGTGCATGTACTAGGACTCAGAATTACTTCTGTTTAGAATTAAATCCCAACTATTTCTTGTTATTACCGGAACTTTGAATTCTGCCTGAAAGACCACATCAAGATAATTTTATAAATGCTTCAATAAGGATATCTTTACTTTTACTTAAGGCCTCATTAACCTCTGTAACATGAATTGATGTGTGGATTTGTTTTCTCTGTGTCAAGGTGTAACCCCAGCCATCACTCAAGCCCCAGGCAGCTGCTCACTCACTGCCCCATCTGCAGAATTGGGTAGAAAATCAGAAAAGTAAAGGCTTAGACAGCTTGTGGTGTGAGATAAAGACAATTTAATAGGGAAAGCAAAAGCCATGCACATGAAGAAAGCAAAACAAGGAATTAAGTCACTGTTTCTGTGGATGGACAGGTGTTCAGCCATCTCCAGGAGAGCAGGGCTCCATCATGCATGACAGTGACTTGGTGTCTTGGTTTTGGCCTAGGACAGGGTTAAACTCTGGTAATGCTTGAGAGGGTGTGGCCAGACCCTAATTTGTTCCATATAACCTCACCTCTTTGCAGCATGAGTAAGGGAAAGGGACTCTTGCTTTTGAGAATGGCATCCCTTTCAGGCTGGGAGACGTCACATTGGGCAGTCAGCATTTGTCGGGGGTTTTCAGTGTAAATTGTTAGTCTTACACCTTTTATTATTAAAATTGCTGCAGTTACTGGTTACTTTCTTATTTCTGTTTCCAGTAAATTATTCTTATATCAACCCATAATTTTCACCTTTTTTTTTGCCTCTAGTTTTCAACTCCATCTGACTCGAGCAGGAGGCAGAGAGGGGACAAGGGGAGCAAGCCAGTGGCATGGTTTTAGTGGGCCTTCTAAATTTAAGAATACCATTTCTATACTATGACATTTAGGAAGCCATCTCTCCAAGTGTAGTGCCTTCCTTCTCCTTCTCCTCCTTACATACTGAGGATGATGATCTGGAATATCCCTTTGGTCATTTTGGGTCACCTGTTCTGGCTGTGTTTCTTCCCACTCCCCCATGTACCCCTACCCTACCACTGTGGCTGCTTGAAGAGTAGAAAGGGCCTTGGCTCTGTGTAACCTGTGCTCAGAAATAACAACCATCTCTGTATAATGAACCCTCTGCTCAGCACAAGCCCAATACAGCCCCATACTGGCCACTGTGAAGAAAATTGACCCTACCTCGGTCAAAACCAGTACACTTTGGTATCATGTAAATTAGTCTCATGTAATTACGAATTCCAGCTTTCAAATTGCTGTTAACTGTGCTCACCCTTTCGCTAACTTGAGATCATTAAATTGTGTAGTTCTGTGTAATTTTGCCTTTATGTTTCATGTATAGTGACATAATGTTTAATTACTAATGAAAGTTAACTGAAAACCACAAACATTAATGGTTCATTCAGATTTGGAAAACTTCATCAATTTTAAGTATGTGGGGCTTTTCTGTTAGGAATTCAAAGACACTTCAGTTTAAGGAGTGTGGTGTTTTCTGTTGCTAACTGAAAAACCCTTACTAGTGCTGGAGCAGAGCCATTACACATAATTTGGGGGGTAGTTGCAATTGTAAGGTCAAGATGGGGCAGAAGAGGGAGAGATAGTATGGTGAGAGATGGTGATAACTTCAGGAGTGCTGAAAAAGGATACGGATGGCTAAAGATTAAGCCATCTGTGACTTACCATAGGTTTCCTCCCAAGAGAATTGGTTGCAAAAAAGGAAAAAAAAATTTAAAGACATATTCTTGTTTTCATTAAATGTAGGTGTGGATATCATCTTGACTATTTAAAGTGCTTTTTGGGGATGATAAGTTGAATTGTATTAAATCACTTGCTCATTACCTTTCTTTATTAGATCAATATGAAAGACAGTAGACATGCAAAATATGTTGAAAATCACATTTCATCCAATGACATGAGGGCTTTCGTTTTCGAGAGTCAAGAAGATATGGAGACATTTCTGGTGGAGGCAAGTTGGCACCAATTTTAAAACTTTATTAAGTATTGAAGTAGGAGCCCTGAACTTGGAAGTCTACCAAGTAAATCTGTATGACAGTGATAGATATCTATATCATAACAAGTAGATAATGTGAAGTGTTCAAAGATTTTCTTCAGAATTAAGGTTTTCTTAAACCTTAGACTAAGTGAAGGGATTTAGAAATATTAAGGAAATGTTGTTTTTTAGATTGTCTTCCTTGGAAAGGTAATAATCACTTAAATAGAAAATACTGTGTGTACAAGAAAATTGCTAGAGTGGAAATTACAAATTTAGTACCAAAATTTTCCACTGCCCTTTGACTAAAGAGGCAGGAAGCATCTTTTGTGACATGCAGTGGTCCAAGCAGCAAATCAAGCTTGTATTTTCATAATTTTACTGTCTCTTGAATCGGTGAGAAGATTGCTCCTTTTGAAAGTCAGGCAGATGATGCAGGAGGAAAAAACCAGAAGATATGGTATTAAACTGTCGCAGTGTTTCCCAACTACAGTCAACACAATGGTGAATTTAGTGACAAACTGTCCTGCAGTTTTTGAAGACTCATCCACTCTTCATGGAAGCTAACCACTTTTTTATACCTGAACAGTACTGGTGATATCTCAGGTTCTGGGAGCTTTTCTTGCTTGCATGGTTGTGGAACTCAGTTCAAGTCTGCTTTAACCAGCTCGACTAATCTTCACTTATACTATTAGCTCTTTAGACTGAGCATTTGGCTCTGAGTTTCTTTGATTGCTTTTATTTTCTCTAGCAAATAGTGTTTTCAGAGACGTTAATAGAGTTTGCATTTAGAGAACTTGATTATTTCTGAGCCAGATTGGATTTGTAGGTTCTTCCAGAGGTCATCAGTTGAAAATAATTCTGACTCTTTGAGTCACTAATTAATATTTTATTTGCATATAGTAATTTTTTCTGGTCTTTACCAAATAATCTAATACAATTTTAATATAGGTGCGTGATCGTCAGAAACTAAGAGTGAATGCTGTATGTGCACCTGCTGAATCATGTGCTGAAAATTTACCTTCAAGACCTATTGAAGAATTACAGTATGTTTTTGATTGTATTGGGGAAATAGTTTTAAATGCAGTGGGTTTGTTTTGTTGCTATGTATTAGAAATTTTTATGCAAATCAAATTATCACCAGTTCAATTCTGGGTTAGTGGGACTTCTTTCTGACTCTTCAGTAACTTCAGCTTGCTTACCTGAATTTGATTGTGATACTTGCTTTTTTTATCTCTTCTTCAGCCGATACGGATTTTATTCATATTTACGGGAGTTATTTGATGCTCCTGCTCCCGTGATGAGTTACCTTTGTTACCAGTACCATGTTCATAATGTTCCTGTGGGAACACAGAAGACTAGAGACATGATCGAAAGGGTAAAGTATCTGAAGAAGCATAAATGCACCTGTGGTGTGGAGTTTTATTTTGGAAGTTGTTTGGCAAGTAAACATGGAGAATGCAAAAAATTGCTTTAGCAATTTTATTTATCCTTTTTATTTACCTTGTAGAAGTGGGAACACTTCATTATGGGCTAACATATTTCAAGACATGTTAACAAATTCAATCAACCTAATTATTCACTAAACCTAATTGACAGAATATAGCTGATGAAGCTGCATATATAAACTGGACAACATTTTTAGTCAAATGTACCTTATCCTATGGAGGCTTTTTGCTATTTCTGATTTACTGGATATTTTTTCTCTTCATGTATCTTGAGTTATAGCAAATCTTTGGTTATTTGTAGTATCCTTTTTGATATGAGTCCTTTAAAATTATCAGCTCTGGTATTTTTCCTACAGATGCATTTGCTTGACTAAGACATTACAGCTCACTTTCTGGTTTCGTCTATTCATTCTTGAGTACTTTGTTATACAGAATACTTGTGTAACGTTACATATCTGAACCAAATAGAATCCTTGTTCACTATGCAGTACCAATGCTAATAATTTTTTATTTTTGTCTGTAATATCTTAACAATCAGACTTCTTTAGTTATGGTAATATACTCCAAGAGTATCTCAACAGTTCTTTGCTTACCAGTCTGAATTACAAGGGTAATGCTGCATTAAACTTAACATCTTTTTGCAGAGTTTTTTGTAATTAATAAGTAGGTCCTGAATAAGCTGAAGTTTTTTTATTCTGTTTATCAATCACATTTATTCCTTGTTCTGAAAAGTATTGCCTTAAGTAAAGCATTTATCAGATTAATTTTTTTTTTGTCAGATTAATATTTTTCTTTATTTCTTAGGTCATAAAGGAAACCAATCTGAGGCAAATATATACAGCAGAAGAAAAATACGTTATTAAAGTGTCTTCTTACACAAAACAAAACCTGTCTAGTAACATATGCTTGAAGGAGGCACAGCATCTCACTAGTTCAGTGGATACGGAGGAAAGAGGACAACTGGAAAACCAAAGACAGGTAGAAATGTATTTCTGTAACTGTATATGTTGTGAACCACTAGCTGTTTTATCATGCATTAAGCAGAGCCTGCATATGTTAGTATGGTATGCTAGTGGTGCGTGTTCTTTTATTTCAGGACATCAGTAATACGTTAAAGTCATTGGATGCACGTTTGACTGCACTGTTCAATACACAGAAACTTCTGGATCACAAGGACAATAAGCTCAGACAAGAAAAGAAGGAGCTTTTAGAGAGAGGAAACAGGAGGAGGCAGTTGGAATCAAAAATTGGTGTGAAGTATGATAGGTAGGAAACAAGCTACATTATCTATGAAATAATCTATAATATCTATATTATCATTTTAAAAGCAGAAATATTTTTGTTTTCTTTTACTGCAGATGCTTTTACCCTTTCAAGACAAGGAAGGTGTTTAGAAATTATTACGACAGTATCTGAGACAATATGTAGCAATGTTCCAGATTATTTTCTGTAGTAAAATCATAGGATTCCAGTTAAATATCACTGCATGTATTTACTCAAATATTAGTTTATTGTTCTGACTTCTAGACTATGTAGCACATACCTAGATAATGCCATAATGTGCATAAATGGTACTAAGTAAGCATGTCAGGGATTGAGTAAGACCCCAATTGTCCATAGTATTATTCATTGCATATCTTTTGTTTTTGTGGGCCTCTGCAGTTAGTTTTTCTGTTACCGTTTGTCATAAGGCAGAGTCAGGGCATGATTCAACAAGGTATTTCATTTAAGCACACACTCCCAGTAGGCAGTGTAGACAACATTACTATCCAGTCTGGACCTTTCTTGTTTTAACCTAGGAACACTGTCTATCAATTCTTCTACTGTGCACCTCATAAGAGAACTTTGTTCCATCCTGTCAGTGGTTTCCAGGTCTCTTGTCTACGGTGAGCAAACAGAGTGCCCTCATCCTGTGCTGTAGAGCGTATGCTGTAGCTCCTGACCATCTTTATTGCTCTCTGAGTTTGTATCATATTGTGGTCCAAACTGAGTGCAGTGCTGAACAGAGAGGAAAAATCACTTATCCTGCCTGTGCTTCTACTCACACAGCCTGGTTTGCTGCCAGGGTCCACTGCTTGCTTATGTACAGCTCACTGTTCACCAGTGCCTCAGGTTCTTCTTTGCAGAGCTTTGCTGCAGCTAGTCTGTCCTAAGCCTGTATTACTGCCAGACCCACTGTCTTCCCAGGAGAGGACTCTGCATTTGTCCTTGCTGAATCTCACGAACCTTCTGTCAACCGCTTCCCCAGCTTCAGTGTTCCTCTGTGAACTGCAGGCCTATTACCCAGTTCAGTGTCTAAAAACCTGACAGCAGGTTTCCTCTCTCTGCTCTTCCCTGTGACTTGCAGGAGTCCTAAACAGGACAGAACATAATCTGTGGTACTGACTTGTGGGCAAGATGAAACAAACAAAGAATCACTATAGAACCACATTGTTTACCTATTTAGTCTTCAGTTAATCCAGACTGTGGTCTCCAAATTTGAATGCATGAATGGTGTGGAACACAGCACTCAAAAAATGAGAGAAATTAGTCTAGATCCAGTAGACTCAGAGGAAGATGAAGATGATGCAGGTTAATGCTCCTGCATGTATCCAGTAGTGAGGCTAAGCCTGATTTCCTACTAGACACTCACAGAACACATCTAAACACATCTAAAGCATATGTGTATGTATGACCACACATTGCAGAGTGGTCATACAGAGCAACTGGACAGATGCAGCACTGGTGGTTGCCTCATGTTTGTATTGTGTCTGAGCAGCATGAAATTACAATTACCCTGGTTCATTGTGCATATCTATGGGCAGTGTGGATCCCATTGGCAGCTGGTTCCAGACACACTGAATCTGCACAGTCACTACCCCTGGACCTCAGTCTCCTGAATTGCTTGTACCTGGAAATGCAAACCCTTGAGGCTGTAGCCCTGCTTTTGTTGGCCTGTACAGACTGCCTCCCTCACCCATGTGTGCCTGCATGCTGAAGTGGCTGTGACTCCCTAGTTTCCCAGTAGCTCATTCTGTGGTCCTTGTCTCAGAGATATAGAGGTAATATATATGTACAGAGGTAGCCACGACTCCCCCAGTTTGCACCCCATAGGCAGTACTCCTGTCATCTTACTCCTAAGTACATACACATTGGCAGCAGTCTGTGTCAGCCAGGCTGATCCCTCCAGTAGCCATTTCTTCCTGTGGTGTCACCCTTAGTGACTCATACACGTCTTAGCTCCTGGGCCACTTGCTGTCTAGTATGCCATGGTCTTTATTAGGGATCAAACACTCTCTTGCACACTTGTACCATGGTGCTGGCAGCGTGGATGATCACATCATCCCATGGTACACTCACTGTGGTCTCTCCAGCCAGGTGCAGCCATCACAGACAAGCAGGCCCCCCTGTGACAATTGTTTGCACTTAGATTTCCAAACACATGAGTGATGAGTAGAAAGCAAGAAAAGACAGAGGAATAGAGTTGAGTAAAAAGAATGTGCCAATTGGGCATGGCTGAACAAGGGTAGCAATGAGCCCACTATTTACATCTAATGTCCTTCTTATCCTCATATTCCTCTGTTTTCCTGTACATGTTATTCTCCAAGTTATCTAGTTCCGCCCTTTCCTCACGTTTGTTTGCACCGTTGAATATATAGTAGTAAGAGTCCTATCCTTTTCTGCTGCATCCCATCATGTCTATTTATTAATACAATGTCCAGCGTTATGCTGTTCTACAGGAGGTGCAAAGGACTGCACTGGGGGCTGAACAGCTTGGGAGGAGTCTCAGTAACAGCAGCTGATAGTGACTTTTTGACTGCAGAGGTTAAAGTTTCAGTAACAGCAGCTGATAGTGACTTTTTGCCTGCAGAGGTTAAAGGACTCTGGTCAGTCAGGGGTGCTAATGTACCCACTTACAAACTGAGGTTTCTTTTGACACTGAATTGATGACTAGTGAAGTTGGAGGACTTAGCCTTTGGGAACAGAGATTCAGGGCAATCTCCAGAGATAAGAACAAAATTGTCAGAAACAAGACTACTCGTTATATAATTACTTTTTTTTATTCAGATATCTTCTTTATCATAAGTAGGAGCACTGTTTTGTCTCCTCTGTGTAATTTTTATGCTATGCTGCTTCACAAAAACCTCCTTATGTTCATGAGCTACAGCAAGCAATTGGTAGCCTTGGTGAACCTTCACAGGACTTGGCCAGCAGTGAGGCTGCTCAGCCACACTGAAAAATTCAGGTAATTCAAAGTATCCCGCATAAATATACTGCAGCATATTTGGTGCAGTCACAGTACTGCTAATGCAAACAGAAATGCCCACTAAAATGTGAAAAAGCCATGAAACCACAGGGTTTCCAGGTGAACTGCAGTCAGTGGAGAATAGCTGGTTTGTTAAAGAGGAAGGAAGGTGGAAAGGTGGTGAGACTCTCCCTTTGCCAGGAGAGCTGTCACCAAAAGTTGTGCCACTACTTAAATTAGGGTAGGGGACTGCTGTTCAGTCTTGCAGATGGAGTCACAGACAGGCATGTATGTGTTCACTCATCTCCTTGAAGCCCAGTGTGGTACCTCTGTAGACTTACTTGACAATAGAATTTTCAGGTATTCCTTTTGCATTTCAGAGCCTGAAATTACATGAGAGCTGTATCATTACCTGGAAGAGTGGCTTTTTGTTTTATTTCAGTTACTTTTTTGGTTTGTAACATGACATGTAGGTGTGGTTCTTAGGGACATAGTTTAGTGAAGGATCTGGCAGTTTTAGGTTAGTGGTTGGATTCAATGATCCTAAAGTCTTTTCCAACTCAACCAAATCTGTGATTCAGTTGTAGTGCAAGAAGGCAACCCCCCTCAGTCCAAAGGGTGCCTTGGTGTTGACTATGTTGTTGGTTTTCACACCTGGCCACTGGTACTGAGGCTGTCCTGGGACAGGGTGTCCCTTTCTCTGAGTCCTGAATTTGCGTTCCCATCTGGTACCATGGCCCTGTGCTCCTCTGGGCTTGTGGAGATAAGCATTTCATGGACTCATGGCTCATGTGGTGGGCCTGGGTGTAGCTAAGATGCAGGGTATTATTTGGACTTCTGCCAGCTGCTGTTGTCTCTTTTATATGTGTGGAGGTGAGCTTCTATCAGGTACCCTGACAGAAAGCTAAAATTGACATAAGCAGCAACCACTTGATCTCCGTCACCTCATTGTTTTACATTTGGGTTCATGAGGTATGGCATGCCCTTTGTAAATGCTTGATGAGTCTCCATGATCATCTTCTCCATTATGCCCCTAGAATTGCTTCCCGAAGGGACTTGTTTTACAATTTTCCCAGGGATCAAAGCAAAAATGATCAGTTTCCTGTATCATGCTCTTGGCCTGTTTAGGAGTTTTGGAAGATCTCCAAATGCTCTGCAGCTCACTAAATGTCGTGGTTCCCCTTCCATGTTCCTAAGGTCTAAAACAAGTGAAAACTGGTTTTCTGCGCTGAGATGAGGATACTTTTTTTTTTTTTGTTTGTTTGTTTTTTTTTTGTTTTTTTTTTTTTTTTTTTGGCTAGAATGTGTAACAAGAATTAAGTAAACTTCCTGAACTCACCTGTGTTGTATTGTTGCAAACAGCTATCAGGAGAAGAAAAATTTATTCCTTACACTGATTTTTTTTCTCTTAATGTGAAATTTACGGAAATAAATGACTATGCTTGCTCAATGATGCTGTTAGTAGCAAAAAGTGGAGTTTCTTTAACTGTTGCTTTTTTTTGTCTGTTGTATTTCTTTGGTTTAAAGTGCATAGAGTGGAAATACCTCCAATGTGTTTGGAATGTTTAGGAGTACAAATTCCTATTCTTGCTAACTGTTAGTCATCAAGTTTAAGAATGTTAGTATTTTTAATACAATTTATTTTTAATCACAATGAATCAAATATTGATTCCTCCCATAGTTTAAGACAGCTGGAACAAGATGCTATTGACCTAGACAAAGAATTTCAGCTGGCAAATGTAAAGATCAAAGAAATAAATAAACAAAAAGCAGAACTTGTTACTGAATTGATGAATCTCATGAAGGTATGTATTTTTAACTTGGTATGTGTTCCACTTTTATGAAAAGTCCAATTCTTGTAATTTAAGTAGGAGGCATGCAACATTTGTTGCTGTCAGTGTTTTCAGGCTAGCTTTTTAATTATTGAATAATCTTAACTTTTTCCATTCTTCATCTCCTTCTAATTTTTTTTCCAGTCTGTGTTTCTGATAATTATTTTTAAGTTGCTTAAGAGAATTGGAAACAAATAAACTTTTACCTGTACCCAATGTCATAGTGTAGAAACATTGTGTTAAAATTACAAATAGAGAAGATCTCAGACCTTGGCTCACCACTGTGGTCAGATGCTAGAACCCTCAAAATTTTATCTTGTAGGTCGTCTAGGTCTATAGTTGAAACCTTATCCTCCTTTTCATTAAGGGAGAGGATTTATTTGTATTTGTATGCTGATCATAAAGACATGATAAACAGTTGCTTTCAATGGCCCATAATTGTAGCTACCCTTTAGACAGTAAACAATCTGTTGATGGTTTTGAAGCCTCTAGAATGTTCCTGAGGCTGACTTGTTTGAAAAAAACCCAATCATTTTAATGTCAATGTCATCAAACCAGATTCTAGTGGTCATTAAAGTCTGATGCGTAACTTCCAAAATACAGCCTTGTTAAGTTGTCATGTGCTGTTCCAGTTAACACATCAGATATAAGACTTGCTGTACATCTTGTCAGTCAACTGTAATGTCATTACAAAATGTGTATGTCTTTAGTGTTTATTTTTTACCTTTTTTCCATCTCTGTGTGACATACAATGTCCACCAGTATCCACCTGTTGGATTCTTCTTTCTGACTAACAGCTGAGATGGCCTTAGCTCTTCTTATATTTCACATGATGGTATATAGTGAAGGGAAAGAGAATGGGGGGAGGGAGGGTTGATGTAAAATTGTGGGTTGATAGTAGGTGTGTGTGTGTATCTACATATGTAGATGTGCATTTATATATATTTGCATATATATATATGTGCATTTATATATATTTGGTTGAAATTATATATGTATTTGTAGATATTTATAAGTACGTGTGGACTATACATCTTGAAGAAACTGAGTCATCACTTTTCATTGAATTTGGCAGCAGTATTGATGACCTGAACACAATGTGAGATTGTATGATTGTATGCTATGATTAAAAGGATGGGTAGTTTCTGAAGTAGTGATTATATCATTTTGAGTCTGGTGAAAAAAAAACCTGCTTTGTTTTCCTGTGTTTAGAGGATTGTACCATTGAATGTCATCAAAGTAGATTTGACTTTTCAAATGACCAGAGTGACTGCTGAGAAGAACAGACTACAGTCAGAGTACAAAGCAGGAACTGTACAGCTAAGAGCTGCACAGGTAACAATATTTATGAATACTGGGGTATCAACTATGAAAATGTCTCACTGGGAAGCCTTTATGGTGTTGAAAAGGATGCTTCTGTGTCCTTGTTTAAAGTGGCTGTTAGTACTGCTAAATATTTAGCCTTGATTTCTGTAATTTGACTTCAGCCTCTTCATTTAAAGCAGGATACTAGCTTTGCCATCCTCAGTTAAGACAGCTAAGCTGCTGTGAAAATGTGCCACTTAGTCATCTTATCCTGGATGTGTTAAATAAAAAGATCACTTAATAAAAAGTGTGTTAAAAAGCCAGGTGTTACTCAAAGAATTGCTTTCTTCTGAGTCTGTCCATAAACAAGTAGATCCAAGCCGCATGGGAAATACAAGCTCAAGATGAACCAGAAAGTGCAGCAGCATAATCGAGCTATTTTACCTTTCTTTCATAGCTCATTTCTTCATACTAATTAAATGTGTTTCTTGGAGAACAGAAAAGAGACTGAATGATCCTTCTTTTGATAGTTCTTATTAGGAAGCTATGCTCTGTTCAGGTAGAAAGTCTGACGAGTTAGCTCCACAGCAAGGACACATTTCTAAGAGCAGATGATGCTGTCATTGCTTGTGGATTGCTGCAAAGGTCAGTTTTTGTATTTGTGTAGTAGTACAGTCTTTCAGTGTGCTGGGGAATAAACTGTCAAAGGAAAGGGCGGTAAGTTGGGGATTTTTCCTTGTCTTTCAAGAGTTCAGTCAACTATAAGCTAGTAATTCAATTTGATCATAAAGATAGAAGTAAAAATTGGAGAGCAGCTTGAAAGGTAGGAGATATTTTGCATGGATGGGTACTTCCAAAAAGAATGGTCTTAGCATGTAGTTAGAAAACTAGTCGAGTTATAGTTACCATCACTTGCTGGAAAATTAGGCAGAGAACTTTTTAAAGAGGAGCATAAAGTAACTTGAACACAGAGATGCAATCCAGCATGTTACTCAGAAAACCACTGTTGCATAAATTCTTACATATGATGCATCTTTTACTCAGTTTATCAAAGTTTAGTGAAAATCATTTATTTGCTGTGGCTCAGTAAGGAGCAAGAAAGTATTACAAAGCCATGAACCTCATGTCAGTAATGTGCATTGTCACTGGGAAGTTCATTTAATGTTTCTGTCCACATCTTTATCATTTAGGGAAAAACTTTGGCTGCTACATAGTTAGATGTCTGGTCAGATCGATAGACAGGATTTGTGATTTGTAACATTCTGATAATTCTTAAAAGTTGCCTTCTTTCTAGTAAAAGGTGCGTATGAGTCAAGTGGAGTCCCACTGAGGCCCCTTCAGGAAACCAACAGGAACATTAACATTGCCACATACTTTTTATTATATGGAAGAAATAAGGATGTGTAATAACTTGTCTATTTATATTTGTCTAAATTTTATTTTGCTGTGGGCGTTGACAGTAAACTGGCAAAGTTGAGTGAAAATTGAAACGTGACTTGTTGAACTGTCAATGCATTTATTCTAGTACATGCTTCCTAGTAACACCAAATATCTATCGCTTTCTAGTTTTTCTGTTGCATACTGAAGTTTCTCCTGCCAAATACATATTTTCCTCTTCACTGAAGAATTTTACTTGCCTTTGCTTGGATCAGGCATATTCAGTATTGAATCTGTTTCAGATTTTAAGTGCCTACAGATCCATTTGAACCCTTGCTACATGCAGCTCTGCAGAGCTCCCTTCAAGTGGGAGCTTTATATACAATTGAGAATTGAAATTCTCCACTTCAGATGATTCAGAATTGATTTGGGCTCTGCAAATTATCAAACACAAAATTTACACTTCTTGTAGAAAAAACGTATAAGTGCCTCTCACAGGATCTTTTGCCTTCATTATCATGTCAAAATATTTCAGATGAAGCCATTTGACTTTTAAATTTGTGGGATCCAAAATACTATTGCAGGGCATATACAGATATCCAGTGGAATGTAACTGTTGTGCTGTATAGTAATGTTTATGCTAATTCATTATAGCTTGAGTTCTTGCCTGTAAAGAAAAAAGCGGATGTCCTCCCGTTACTGTTTTATCTGTACAGCTCTAATGCCAGTCCTTGCAACCCATGTGACATTTCCCTCCTTTGCAAGAGACTTCATGAAGTAGAAGGGGTAGTCTGAAAAAAGCCTCTTCTAAAAACTTTCCAACCTTTCTGAAAACACCAACTCAGTATAGAAAAATAATTTTACAGTGTGTTTGTGAAAATTGTGAAATGCTTATCTGTAATGCAAAGATCTATTTAGTAGTGCTTAGTGGAGAGGGAGAGAAGAACAGGTTTTTTGAGTTGATACCTGCTGAGAACAGGTAACTAACTATTGTGAATGTGAGATGATCACTAATGATCATATCTATTACTACCGCTTCTGTTGTAGTTAGTAGATAACGATCCGTTACAGTTTCAGAAAGTAATGAGAGTGACTATCAATGTCTGTGTCCTGTTTTTAAAACTGTGGAACAAGAATTTCCCTAACTGTATGATTTCAAATGAAAACTGAATTTTTTTCACCACTGGAGGGCTCCTATATTTAGCTGAAGTACACAACAGTAATACTTGAAAAGATAACTCTCGAATCTTCATGCACACTTGTTAAGCTGAGAGAAAATAAATTTAGCTATTTCTGAAGAACTTGCTTTTGATCAATTTACCTTAGCATCTGTTGACTTGATGAACAGAGAGGTATAATGAGTTCTGTCAGTTGAAGCAATTTTTTTTATATTTTAATATTTTGGTTTTATCTACTTTTTCTGCTTCAGATGTGGTTTGTTGCTAGTATACTAGTGTTACCTCTGAAAATTCACAATAATATTAAAAAATAAAAGGTGGTGATTTTTTAAAATATCTTTTAATATTTCTAACAGCAACGTTTTCTTGAATTGGATAATAAGAAGCATCTTCTTTATGAGAAGTGCATGGAATTGATGAAACAAGCTCGACACGTCTGTAGATTGGGTCCAGATCAAGATTTTCCAAAAGAATTTCAAGTTGTATGTACAAAAAGAAATTTTCACACATCTCTTGAACTTCTAACTTCTTCTGCAAAGAGTATTGTATATTTTTTATTAGAAGGTTCTCAGTAAAGGGTTACGTGTACTTTTGTTACTGTCATTAGCCTTTTAAACCACCTTTGAAATAGTGCTGAGATACCCTTTGACTACTGCTTTGTTTTGTGCATAGGAGAGAGAAAATTAGACCTGTGATTTCAATTGAAATCCACAGTCCTGTGTTCACAGAAGTAAATAGAGGCCATATTTTTATACCTTCCTGCTCTAATGGAGCAACACAAAAGAACTGAGGTCTTGACCCAGCCTCTTAGAAGTATTCATTTGCATGACTTATCTAGCATAGTCCATGTCTTACACTTAATCTCTGAGTATCTGTGCCTGCACAATTTATGCAACAAAGGAGCAACTAATTATGTATCTTAATTATGTAACAGCACTTTCAACTTTCTTTTTCTGTCCAGAATCGTTATTGGGGGAACCTTGCTATGTTAAATTTTTAGTATGTGACATCCTGATTAAAAGTAACAAAATAGTTTATGGTTTATCCAATTTTTTCTTTTTTTAAGAAAGCTTGAGTCCTTCCTTAGTATTGCTTTGTAATGTGCAATCCTTTGTCTTTAAAGGCTTTTCAGACTCTTCCAAACACATTGGAGGAAATTGATGCTTTTCTGAATGAAGAGAAAACCAGGGCTTCCTGTTTCACAGGCCTCAGTGCTTCAGTATGTTCATTGCTTTCCCTCCCCCTCTTACTTACATTGTACTTGTTTCCCACTCTGTGCTAGATCTCTTGGTATAATAAGCTAGACAGTAGGAACAATGTGTTGTAAATACCAGATTCTGCATCTACTCAGATTTCAATTAGTTTCAATCTTCTTTAAAAAAAAAGATGTTGCAACAATTTGAGAGAAACAAAGGTTTATAGTTTCCTTGCTCTAAAGTTAGAAATCTGTCTTTAGTGTGCACTGCAGTAATCTGTGTAATTGTGTTTGAGCAGTTTCGATGCAGTGTGGTATTTTTACAGTCAGGGTTACAGTTAGCAAATATTTTGCTGACTGCTTGTTTTTTATTCTGGCAGGTTGTTGAAGAATACAATAAGCAAACACAAGAAATACAGCAGTTGACAGAATACCTAGAGGAAAAGAAAAATGAGTTGAATAACTATAAGCAAAACATTTCACAGGTAATAGCTCAAGTTACTTCTGTATCATAATTCTATGTCATTGTAGGAATGTATGTACAGAAATAAACAGTAACATTTCAGATTGTTTTGAGTGTAAACTGAGGTACTAACTTCCCCAATTACTATGTTTTTTCAGTGTGAATGCTATCTCCAAGGGAAAATTAAGTTCTTAAATTGATTTTATGTGGATATGTCTGCTTTTAGGTCAAAGAAAAGTGGCTAAACCTCTTGAAAGTGATGGTTGAACAAATTAATGGAAAGTTCAGTAAGTTCTTTAGTTCTATGCAGTGTGTTGGTGAAGTTGATCTTCATATGGAAAATGAGGTATGATTGATTTTTCATATAACATTCATATTTTCATGCATAACGTTTTGGTCATACATTGCTAGAGAAAAATAACAAATTGTCATGTGGTGATTTTTTTTTAAAAAAGCACTGAACTTTTACTCAGCATTTTGGTGTACTAGAACTGACTTACCAGTCTGATTGAAGGCAAGTGAGTATTAATCCAAATGACTAGGACTTCACCTCCTGACTTTTGGAATAGGCCTACAACTTACAAAGCTTGGTTAGAAACATTGTATTTACTTAGCTGTTACTCAGATTTATTAAGCTCATTATTTAATTCTGAATTTTCAGCTAATTTTTGTCCTCTATTATCATCTAAATCTTCTGTTATTAGGTGTTGAATTGATTTGGTTCTACATGTAGTTTCTACTGGAGTCTGGGAGCATTTGATCTGTTCTGAAAGCAGCCATCAATTGGCCTATCCTGTTATCTTCTCAGTAATTTTTATAGGTAGGGTTTACCTCTGGTGAAGAGTTTAAAGCAGTAGAACTTGAGGAGAAATATTCAGTGTGATGAACTGGAGAGGGAAATTTGGTAGTTTGTTTTAAATTGATCACTGAAATGATGATGTCAAGACTTGCATATGTTAACACATAGACTACACAATAGTGAAAGTGGACACAATTTTTTTCTGGCTTTTATTTTTTTTTGTTGTAAATTACTTAAGCAGCTTTTTTTTAAATAGCAGTGGCAATTATTACTCAGGGCAGAAGAGTAACTGGTAAGGCTCTGTACATGAACTGCATAAAAATTTTTACCTGGAGACTAGTAATACAAAAAAGTAAAACATTAAAACATAGACTTTTCATGTCTTCTGCTAATAACCTTGACAGATCTATATTACACAAAAACTGTCTTTTAGAGATAAGTATGCTGAAAGAGAGAACACAGAAAGAACAATAAGGATTTGAAAGCAGAAGGCATGTGGACTGCCTTTCTGAATCTCTTCTTTGGAAGGTCTTGCTTTTCTATTGCAAAGATGTCACAAATAGTTTTAAGAGATTAGCTAGCAGTACTGTGCCAGTGAGTAAAACTTCTTTCCTCAAGAGATCAATGGCTACAATATAGTGGGGTGGATAATCTCTTCTCAGGTTTGTACTCCTTGTCGTTCTCTGCAGGAGAATCTTTTGCCTGACCTGTAGATAAGAAGAGTGAGACTCTTGAGGTGGACTTACTTTTTATTAGAGATATTTCTGTGACACTGAAGTTCAAGACTTTGTTAGTCTGCCTTATAGGAATCTTTAGATCCATGGATGTCCTTGGTGACGCTACCTGCTGTCACCATTGGATAATAGGAGGAATTGGACATTAGGAGCAACTTCTTCACAGAAAAGGTGATTAAACATGGAATGGACTGAGGAGGAAGGTGATGGAGTCACAATCCCTGGAAATGCTTAAGGAATGACTGGACAGAGCGCTCAGTGGCATGGTCTATTTCCCAGATTGGTGTTCAGTCATAGGTTGGGCTTTGGTCTCAGAGGCTTTTTCCAGCCAAAACGTCTCTGATACTGTGTGAAACACTTCACTGGGTTCTTCCTTAACATCCTAGCAGAAGCCTCTGGGAACAGTCTGACTTTCCTTGCTAACACTTAGTAGCCAGAATTTGTACTGCTTGCATTCCTTGATTCGCCACAAGGAGTTTTGAGCATCATTTGTGTCAGGTTTTGGAACGTCTGTCAGTTATACAAACTGGCATTCAAAATAGTGTGGCAGTAGCCAAGATCTGACTGATGCCATCATGGCTGTGTTTCTCAGCAGTCTTTTTTTATTTGGTTTTGCTACCCTGTCTCTTCACTTTTTCAAACCTACTTTTGCCAATGCATCTGAAATTACAGTGGGTTTGGAGACGTTAGATTCTGGGGTTTGTTTCTCATGAAATTGTAATCAGAACAACTCACAGAATCCCAGATAAGTTGGAAAGACTCAGAAGGATCATCAAGTCCAGCTCTTAAGTAAATGGCCCATACAGGGATTGAATGCACAACTTTGGTGTTGTTAGCATCATGCTCTGACCAGCCAAGTGAACTCACTTGCCACTGAACACAACTTCAGGAATCATAGAGACTCCTCTGGAGATTTCTTTTTCATCTTAAGCATGAATCCATTTCATTACATGTTCCTTCTTTTGAGCCACATTTGTTATCCTGATACCTTGCATTATTGGCTGAGGCTGCTGACAAGTTTCACTTTCCTGTTAAAGAAAAGCCAGCACTGGAATCCTTGTGTGTGGTTTTCCCACTGAAGTATGAAAAGGAAATGGCTGTCCTGATGGATTTTGAGCTGCTTGCACTTGAAGATGTGCAGATTGGTATACAACTACACAAGCACCATTACTCCACTGTTCAAATTGATAGTATCCTGAGGCAATTTTTTTCTGATTAATGGGATTTATAGGGACGTTGCTTTTTTCTTATTCTAGCAAAGATTTTTATTTTCCTGTTGATGTTCTTACTGCATATAAAGCCTTTCTTAACAGGAATTAACAAATCATAGTCATGGAAAGGGAATGGTTTTGGAAATTATGTAACAAAAGTGGACAAGAGTGAAGGAAAACAGATGAAACAGTAATAATATATATAGATGAAGCAGAATTAATAAATTGATTTTAAGTTGAACCTGAGTAGTTGGTAGACCCATGTACATTTGTATAAATGTCCTTTAGTTTGCATGTCACTGTAAAATAAGCTATATTAAAAAGAAAATTAGTTTAAAAGGTACTGGCTTTCACAGGAGGAGTATGAGAAGTATGGAATTCGCATTAGAGTCAAATTCCACAGTAGAACTGAACTTCATGAATTGACTCCATATCATCAGAGTGGAGGTGAGAAAACTGTTTCCATTATGTTATACCTGATGGCTCTGCAAGAACTCAACAGATGTCCTTTCAGGGTTGTTGATGAAATAAATCAGGTGAGAATCAATAGTGTGGTATTGCTCTTTCTGTATACAGATGCTTATGACATAGTGGAGAGAACAGACTTTTTTTTTCCTTTTCAGGGAATGGATCCAATGAATGAGAGAAGAGTTTTTGAAATGGTTGTGGAAACTGCTTGTAAAAAAAGGACATCTCAGTACTTCCTCATTACACCAAAGGTATGTGGCAGAAAATGAAATAGGAAGTTTAAAGTGTAGGAGAATTGGATTTTGTGTGATAGTATACTGATAAACACTGTATAACTTAACTGTATTTTACCTAAGAAATTAGGATTAAAGCGAGTATTTGCCCATTTTAAGGACAGTCAGGCAAAAATTCAGACTATTTAGACCAAGGCTCATAGGCTCATCTCCTCAGAAACCTGCTGTGAAGTTGTGGCCCCACTTGAAGTATCATGTGTTAGCTACCAGTGGACAGGGTTACCATGGAAAAGGCTGTAAAAGGTAATGCCTCTAGCTAACACAAAATTCAGACTGTGGCAGAGACCAACTTCCACTCAGATCATGATACTGTAGAAGGAGCAGGCTAGTGCTGCTGACATCAGAACTAGAAGAGTCCTACATGATTACTTAAATAGTTTTCCTGTATTAATCTGAGATTTAGAGGCTCAGAAAAGATGAGATCTATGCTCTGAGAGTGAGCAGTTTAATTGTACTCTTTGGTCAAAATTTTAAAAAAGGCAGTTGATTTACTAGTCATGCAGTGATGGCAGTGCCAAGGTTTGAAGGGGGTAAACAGGGTGGCTGTCCACTTGCACCATTAACAGAGACTAATGCTATGTTGAGGTTGATCCAAGACAAATTGAAATAAATAATTATGTACAAGTAAATATTACTTGTACACCAGGGAGACAAGCAGTTAGTAGTGTGCTTGTTTTCATTAAGATAATCACTCCTGTATCCTGTTATACAATGTATTTTAGAAAATCTGGCTGGTATGTCCTGTTTTTTCAGTAAATAGAAATCGAAGGGTCTGAGTAAAGCTACCTCATAGCATTTACTTTACTGGAAGGAGATGGAAGGTAATGCATGTTGTTCCTTCTGATCTTGCAGTATGCTTACCTCCATGCAGTTTGGTCATTTCCTGACTGCATTACTTCTTTTTTGTTCTCTGTTATCTATTCCCTTTTGTCATCTTGTGATTCCTCTCCTTATTGAATCAGGTTTTCCATGCACTCTCCTACTTAGAGAAAGAAGAGAATGATTTGGATGTTGAAAGATAGATAGCTCAACTAACTCTCACGCTTCCCAAATTTAAGGAGTTGTAGAAAATTGCTGTCTGGGGTCCAGAGTCTGTTGTAAAAGTTGACTCTGTTGTCAAATTACTAAGAATAGAGACAGGGAAAATTGAGTATGCAGAGCTAACCAGAAAGATCAAAACTAAAATGAAAAAGCAAAATTTAAAAAATCTCAGAACTTTAAAAAAGCAAAAAAACTCAACATCATGGTAAGAGGAACTATGGACTATGTTACAGCATTATTAAGCAACAAGAGACAGGGTTATGAAGAGGTGGCTGAAGATATTCTCTGTGCCTCCTTCCCTCTTCCCCCCACAAGCAGGTGACATAGCAAGTTACAATGGCCTGTCACAAGAAAAATTAGTGAGAGAGCACGTTATGTAAAGGTTTAGTTGATTGAGAGTGTTTGTGTGGGCTACATTAGAGGATAATTAAAAAGGCTGCACAGGGCGGGCTGAGAAGGCCGGACTCTGCTTTTCATGGCTTACCTGCAGTTCCTGAGCCTCTGCTATATGTCACCACTTACTAGGAATCACCTATTAAAAAGTGTGACAATTTTTCCTACTAAGCCAAGTTCCGTGTGTGTACTCAGTGGATACAGGAAAAACTATGACACTTTTTTTCAGTGTATTGACACCTCCCCTGGTTGTATTTTTAAGCAAGCTGCAGAGGGAAGGGATATAAATTAATGTGCAGTAAAGTTGATTAGGAATACTGTATTTTGAGTAGTTGTGATTCACTGTCATAACGAGTAGATGCACTGAATATGTTCTTAGAAGTGGGTTTGAAAATTAGTATTTTTAATACAAATCTGGTGAAACATATTACATTTATTAAACTTACAGATAATTACCATGTTGGGAGTTAGGCCTTTTTTCACTGTAAAGTAAAATTGTAAATAAGGTTAGGTAAATTTTATTGAAAACAGGATTCGTTTCAGTACAGACAAACACAAAATTTTGTATTTAAGTGGGAAAAATCAACAACAGGTGTAATGCCTGAATGACAGGGGAGAGGGAAGCGGCCAGTTGAGCATCAGTTGCAGGTAAATTGTTCAGTGTCATCCTGAGCACTGCTTTTAATCTACAGTTTGTGTGACATCTTTGTCTGCTGGGTTTGTGTTTGGCACGGTTTGGATTATCATAAGTATCCAGCTTTGGCTGTTAGACTTCAGAAAAGTAGTCCAGGTGCTGGAATTACTCCAGAAGGTAGCAGTACAACTTCTAAGTAATTTTGATTGTTCTGAGTTTCCACTAATGGAAATTGCTTAGCTCAGAGAAGCACAAGGCTAAAGAGAGACATAGATTTACTTGGGTACAATTACTGTCTCATGTCCTGCCCTGGGGAAAAAAGGGAAAAACATTATTCTCTGCCCACAGAGGAGTGGGGTTATTCTATGAATACAGCAAAAAAAAGCAATGAGATTGATGGCAGCGAGAAAGTACTGATTAGAAACAAAAATTTTCTTCTCATAAAAATAGCAATGCATGAAAATTGGCTGAAGAATAAGTCCCTTTGAGGTGGTTTCTAGGAACAAATAGACTTCATTTGTCATGTTGTAATCCTAGTGTAATGATTTTTTGAGATCTAAGGTTTTTCATAGATCATATTCAGCTTTTTTAGATAATGGGGAACATCTAGCTATTTTGACTTTGGTTTCTGTTTTTCACCAGCTCCTGCAGAATCTCACTTATAATGACAGGATGACTGTGCTGCTTGTCTGCAATGGACCTTTTGTGCTGGAGACATACAAATGGAACATAAAGCGCTTCAAGAGACGGCAACGGCACCTTTCAAGAATGATTGAATCTTAATTCTACAGAAGTATTTTATATATCTTTATTGAAACATCTGGCTTTCAAGAATTCAGAAATTGTCAAAGAGGAAAACCCTTCAAAAATTGATAACTGAGAACTTTGGTTCTTAAAACTTACACAAATGTTTTGACAGATTTGAAATGCGTGGTTTTCTTTTTCAAGTCTTTCATAGTGGTCACTTTCTCCAAATAACCTACTCATCTCCAAAGTAGGTGTCATGGTTTGACACTGGCACGATGCCAGCGCCTCCATGAAAATATACTTTTTAAAATAATTGCTGTGAGATGTGATCAGGAACAGAGCAGAGCAGGCCCAAACTTAGTAACTAAGGAAAGAACTTTATTAAACTACTACTACTATAAAAACTACAAACACTAAATCCTGGATGAAGACTTTCTAAAACACCCCTCCTCCTCCCACCTAATTCCTAAACAAACTCAACAGTGAGACACCACCCAGGATCCTGATCAAGTTGCCACCCTTCAGATATTCGAATGCTCAGTCTTTCAAGGGAGACAGGAGTCTCTCCTGTGCCACAGACCCCCCCCCAGGAAACACAATTGCCACCCTTGTGTTTCCATGTCACACATGGCGACCGCCCGGAGAAAATCTGCCATGGTGACACTCTCCTTTCCATGTCACAGTGCTCTCACCACTGGGCATGGACAGACTGCTCATAGGGCTCCTTTAAGAATGCTTTGCCATGAACCAAAAGAGACAACAGTTCAGTTTCTCATTTTGGGACTACAGTCCCCCCCATTTTCCCCTGGGGCTGAGGGTCCAAGAACAGAGGTCTTCTGCTCCTCTTCTTCTTCCTTGAAGATAGAGGGCTTCTCCACACCTTCTCTCTACTCCTCTGCTGGTAATCACTGAAACAGGTCTCCTGGCACACCAACGCACCACCCTAAGTGCAGCTTCTGTTAGGAGAATTTGGTTCAGTCTATGGCTAACAAGAGAAGTCCAGCCACAAGCCACTCCATCATCTCCTTCCAACTCGAGAATTTCTTCTTCTATCATCTCGGATCCCAGACTGTCTCTCTTCTACTTCAAATCAAGGAGGAGCAATATTTTACAAAGCCTTCATTTCTCAGGAAAGGGTTAAAAGCTCAGACTCCCTGGACGGCTGATATCTCTGCCCAGCAGCCGATACCCAAGGCCAAGGCTGGGCGCCTTCCCCCCCCTCCTTCTCCTCCGCGCCGGCAAAGTTACAGGTGCCGTCCGGACTCTATCTCTTCTCTCTGGGGGGGGGGGGGGGGGGGAATGACAAAGACATCTCCGCTTCTCTCCACCCTTCCGTCCACAGGAGCTGGCTCGGTTCCAGTCCTTCTACCCCTCGGCTCACCTCGACCAGGCCTCATGGCTTCCCCTCCCCCACCCAGCCCCATGGCTGGGCAGGGGAGGTCTGCACAGCACCTTGACCGGAACCAAAGAGAGCGAGCTCTTGGGAGTTCTTGCTTTTAACCCCCTGTGTTCTCAGAGGCGTATCCCTATCTTCAGTGGTCACTTCAGGTGCCAATATCCAAACTTGACCACTGATTGGTTTGACCCAACTTCCTGAAGAAAAAAAAAAATCACTTCCATGTCAAACCACGACACTCCACCCTTCGCCTCTGAGAACACACATTTCTAAAATTATATCAAAATTACATCTAACACACTTCTACATTATAACCTAATACATGCTTTGCTCTTATTCCTTTTTGATCTCATCTCACAGTCTTCATCTTATCATCATCTTATCTTGCCCAGAACTCGATTTCCCGGTCAGGGAACCAAAAATGTCATGGTTTGACACTGGCACGATGCCAGCGCCTCCATGAAAATATACTTTTTAAAATAATTGCTGTGAGATGTGATCAGGAACAGAGCAGAGCAGGCCCAAACTTAGTAACTAAGGAAAGAACTTTATTAAACTACTACTACTATAAAAACTACAAACACTAAATCCTGGATGAAGACTTTCTAAAACACCCCTCCTCCTCCCACCTAATTCCTAAACAAACTCAACAGTGAGACACCACCCAGGATCCTGATCAAGTTGCCACCCTTCAGATATTCAAACACTCAATCTTTCAAGGGAGACAGGAGTCTCTCCTGTGCCACAGACCCCCCCCCAGGAAACACAATTGCCACCCTTGTGTTTCCATGTCACACATGGCGACCGCCCGGAGAAAATCTGCCATGGTGACACTCTCCTTTCCATGTCACAGTGCTCTCACCACTGGGCATGGACAGACTGCTCATAGGGCTCCTTTAAGAATGCTTTGCCATGAACCAAAAGAGACAACAGTTCAGTTTCTCATTTTGGGACTACAGTCCCCCCCATTTTCCCCTGGGGCTGAGGGTCCAAGAACAGAGGTCTTCTGCTCCTCTTCTTCTTCCTTGAAGATAGAGGGCTTCTCCACACCTTCTCTCTACTCCTCTGCTGGTAATCACTGAAACAGGTCTCCTGGCACACCAACGCACCACCCTAAGTGCAGCTTCTGTTAGGAGAATTTGGTTCAGTCTATGGCTAACAAGAGAAGTCCAGCCACAAGCCACTCCATCATCTCCTTCCAACTCGAGAATTTCTTCTTCTATCATCTCGGATCCCAGACTGTCTCTCTTCTACTTCAAATCAAGGAGGAGCAATATTTTACAAAGCCTTCATTTCTCAGGAAAGGGTTAAAAGCTCAGACTCCCTGGACGGCTGATATCTCTGCCCAGCAGCCGATTCCCAAGGCCAAGGCTGGGCGTCTTCCCCCCCCTCCTTCTCCTCCACGCCGGCAAAGTTACAGGTGCCGTCCGGACTCTCTATCTCTTCTCTCTGGGGGGGGGGGGGGGGGAATGACAAAGACATCTCCGCTTCTCTCCACCCTTCCGTCCACAGGAGCTGGCTCGGTTCCAGTCCTTCTACCCCTCGGCTCACCTCGACCAGGCCTCATGGCTTCCCCTCCCCCACCCAGCCCCATGGCTGGGCAGGGGAGGTCTGCACAGCACCTTGACCGGAACCAAAGAGAGCGAGCTCTTGGGAGTTCTTGCTTTTAACCCCCTGTGTTCTCAGAGGCGTATCCCTATCTTCAGTGGTCACTTCAGGTGCCAATATCCAAACTTGACCACTGATTGGTTTGACCCAACTTCCTGAAGAAAAAAAAAATCACTTCCATGTCAAACCACGACAGTAGGTTTAAATAATTTTTTTTTTCTATTCTGTCAGTTAATGCAGCATCAGAAGTACAGGTAATTTTTCTAGGTTATCCTGGACTAATTCTGTGACTGTTGTTTTTTTAGAGGTTGGGTTTTTTTTCCAAAAATTGGAATTTGCTTTTGGTAAATAATTTTACTTTACCACAGATGTGGGTATTATCCCATTTCCCTATTGAAATGCAATTTTAAAAAATTAATTCAGATGATGTATAGAAAAAGAATGGTTTGTAATGGTTTGTTTTGTAAAAATAAACCTGAAATTAATGTAAATGATATGATTCTATGAATATATTATTGTTGAGTAAATACTTTCTCTCAAAATAAATAAATAAATATAGTAGCATTTCATTTTGTAGTGCTTGAATTATAAGGTTTTTCTAGCAAGTCTCTTAGCAAGGAAATTAATAGAATTCCTGGTCTTCCTGAAACCGTGAGTAAAGCAGGGACCGATAATAAAAAGGGTGAGCTGGACAGGAACAAACGCAGATCTGAACCAATGTGGTTAATCTGACATTCTCCCTTTATTGTTTACAGACAGTAATTTTTATACACTTCTAGATAGTTTACAATTGTGAGCACACTCTCATTGGCAAGCAAACATTGTTTGTTCCTGTCTTAAGGTGGCTAAAGTTTCACACTGCAGACCTATACTAATTCACACCTAGATAGCTCAGTACACTGTGTTATACCTTAACATGATTTCTGACTGCGCCACAAACTTATTCTTAACTGCGCCACAGGCTTCAAGGCCTCTGAGGTCCACATCTGAGGCCTAGGCTGGGGTAGCTCAACCTTCACTCCAACCATATAAATCATGAACTTGCAGATCATGACCTCTTTCTCTCAGAAATTGTTCTACCAGTGAGCCTACTGAGCTTGCAGAAGTAAAACTAAGCAATATATAACTTCTTGTCTGTTTATTTTTCTAAGTAAAGCTTCATACTTTTTTGGTGATAGAGAAAATAGTGTTGCAGATTTATCATGTAAGTTTAAACCCAGGAGAATTTTACAGGGGGTCAGCTGCATTGGAGTGATTGTACAGTCAATTGCTTTTCAACAGAAAGCCATGAAAATTTTTTACTAGAGTGTTGGCCATAACTGTTAAGCATTTGGAAATGCAGGTTACAGCAGAATGTTGCAGACCTAAAATAAAGGTCTTAATAAAATTAAATTAACTATTAAATAAGTAAAATTCAACAATTTGTTGTCTGCTTTCACTGGGTGTTTTTCTTAACAGCATCCTGGCAATGAACTTTGCTATTGAAACTGGTATTTCAGGCTTTGATATTCATGCATTCAAAATAAAATAATTCACTACAAAATATGAGCTGGAATCTGGAAGGTTTTAGGTATTAAAGGGATAGTATTGCAGTTGTTCTTTTGAATAGATAGATGAGCCTTCACTGCAGTAGAGAACCACACATTCTTGTTACTGCGGGCCAGTGTTAGTCAATGGAATTGTCTGACTGTGAAAGGAGTTCCTGAAGAAGTTCCTATGATGGTTACTGTCCCAACACAAGTGCTGAACAGAAGATACAAAAGTGCGGAAACTCGGGCTGTGATCCAGAGTTAATTTGGGCAGCAGAGTATCTTTGACATAACTGAGGCTACAGGCCTATCTGTCTGACCACTGTATTGAAAGATCTTGGTTTTAGAAGGGTTCTTCAAAATTGTCTGTTATCGGGGAGTTTTTTGCTGTTACTGTTTGTTTTCATATCTCATTGCTGTTTGCAGTAAATAGTTCTTATTTCTCAGCCTGTCATCTTTGTCTTTCGTGCCTCCAGTTCTCTCCAGCACACTGAGGAAGCAAAAACTGGGGAGTACCATTCCTAAACCAGGACAGATTGGCAGTGTCTGATGGGAGGTGTCTTGACAGAAGTGCTACAGCCTGGGAAGCAGGGGAGGGGGAGCCTTGGCACTCTAGCTTCTCTGTAAATAACTGAGCCAGAATTACTTTCTTCATTTGTGACTCACTAAAACACAGCGTCCAAAATTACTTTTCCTAGAACTTTTTGTTCTGGAAGCACTTTTCCCTCCATACCTTGCTAATTAAGGATAAAACCACGATTCAGTGCACTATAATTTGTGAGAGAAAGGATACGTGGAATGGAGTTGAATCCTCCTCTGCTCCAAGAAAAATTCTTCACCTGTTCCTTCCTAAACATCTAAAAATCATGACACTTTCTATGCCATTGCACCCAGACTACGCTTGCCAAAAGCTGTGCTTCTAGGAGGCTCATTTATACAGTGTCCTTTGTATAGTCCAATAGCTTGGGTGAAGGGCAATTTTTTGCAGCAGGGGCTGATCTAGTAGTTGCTATAGCCTCATTTTACTTTGGTGCTAACTTCAGCCATTGACAAGGCTGAACTAGTAGAGGGAGAGGGGGAGCTAAGTGCAGAAAGACGATATTTTTAGCCACTGAAAGCTTTTCAGGCTTGATTGTAGCAGTCTGGAAAGCCAGCAGGGAAAGCATGGGAAACAAAGGACCAGTAGCAACAGTAGAGGCTGTAGAAGAAAGAGGTGATAAGCAGCACTAGAGCAGCCTATCAACCTCTCCTGTGGCTCAGCTCTTGCCAATGGTGTAATCCTCTGACACCAATTCCCATCTTTATGCTAGGCCAGTGGGGTTTTTTTTGACAGTTGTACTGTTTTTGGCTGGGATAATTTTCTTCATAGAAGTTTGTATGGGGTTATGTTTTGGGTTTGCAACCAGAATGCTGTTGGTTACATAAGGATGGTTTTGCTACTCCTGGGGGGTGCTTTGCACTGCATGGATGCCTTTTCTGTTTCTCACACTGGCCTGCTAGCACAAGAAATTTTTAAGAAGCTGGAAGGGGACACAGGTGGGACAACTGGCCAAAGGGCTATGTCATGCTGTATGACATTGTCTTCAACAGTAAAAGCTAGGGGAAGAAGGAGGGGTGTTTGTAGTTATGTCTTCTATAGATATATGTAATATATATATTACATATATATATATATATAAATAAAGTAATAGCTATGTGTGGTGGAGCCCTGCTTTTCTGGAGGAATAGCTGAACATCTACCTGTTGATGGGAAGTAGTGGATGACTTCCTTGTTCTGCCTATCTTATGCACACAGCTTTTGCTTTCCAAATTAAACTGTTTTAATCTCAGCCTAGAAGTTTTCTCACTTTTACCATTCTGATTCTCTGACCCATCCCACAGGGGGATGGCAGGTGTGTGGCCCTGAGCTGCTGCCCAAGATTAACCCACAACAACAGTGTGTGTTGGTCTCAAAACATGATGATCACACCTGTCATTTTTGCACCTGGAGCTAAATGAGATCTTGGCAAATATCTTTGCTTCTATATTCATAGAAAAGCAAGACCTCTTTGGAAAGCACGGCCACCTTGCAGACTGACCTCTTTGGAAAGCATGGTGATGAGAACATGACAAGGTAGCTGGAAAGGAATGACAGACTTCTTTGGTGATAAGGAGCCATGCATAGTAGTGGATAAAGTTGATTTTGCAGGAAGCAAGACAAAGGGAAGGGATGATAACTCAGAAGATGGTGGCAGAAAATATGAAGGAGCTATGGAAAAGAATAGCTGAAGTGTGCACAGGTAACATGGAACATGGATGGTTCAAAAGAATCTAGATCACATAATTTAAAGGGGAAAGATGTCCAATTCCCCCTTCCCAATTTGTAACCAAAGCTGTAGACTGAACATTACGCAGCTTGACCTTAACTGCAATCCGTTAACGGTGGTTTACATCAGTTTGGGTCATATAATAGGTTTTCATGGACAATAAAGGTTTTTTTGGATGGTTGGGTTTTGAGGGTTTTTTCTTGGTTGGGTGGTTTGGTGGTTTGGGTTCTTTTGGAGAGTTTTTATGGGTTCTTTTGGAGAGTTTTTACTTGTTTTGTTGGTTTTGTTGTTCATTTTCCTGAGGAATTACAAACACAATGTAAATCCAAAGCAGATGATCAGTACAAGGAGTGCAGACTTCTCAGATGCTACCAAAAGTACAAGCCTCACTTTGTCCTCCTGCAGTAAAGCTTAAAGGACTGTTCAGGTGAAAAGCCACTGATATTACAGTTCTCTGTGGGCCCCAGTGGCTGAGAAATCTGATTCTGCTTTGTGTTTGTTTCTGAATTGAACTGTACTGTCCATGAAGGACTTTCCTGGTCAGAATTGTTGTAGAATTTAAAATACACTTTGCTGTATAAAATATATACTGTCCTAATATATTTAAAGTGGTACAGTTGCCAGTGTGCATGCAATTCCCTAAGCATCAGTATGTCAGAAATCAGTACGTTCATGAAAAATCCCTGCAGTAGCTTATACTGGGGAGAATCCTTTATTGCAGTTTGAATAAATTTCCAGTAAGGCTGTCCTCCTTGAAGTGTTTGTTTAAAATTGGTACCTCTAAGAAATATGGCTTATTAGATGTAAGAGTTGAATGTAGTTTAGCTTCTAGATAAGGCCTGGCTTATTTCATGCAATGCAGGAAAGCAGAAGCAGTGATTTGCCACCAGCATTGCACAGGCTAGTAATACAACTGTGGTTTTCCATTGTATTTTTTGACATGCAAGCAGTTATGCATGGGTTTTCATAGGCCCTCAAAATATGCTTTCTGCTTAGAAACACTGTTCAAAGCCACCAAAGTAGTCATTAACAACAGAAGAGCCCACATCACGGTATGTGGTGCTTCTGGGAAGCTCTAATATACCTTACTTCTGTGTCTTCTGAAACTTCTGCTGCTTTCTTTCTGGTCCCTGCCCATTAGCCAGAAGAGAAAAAAAAAAAGCCATTCAGAAAGCCCAAGACTTTTCTGTGCACCTTTGGTTTATTTCTCCATGCATTCTGAGTTCTAAGATGGCATTGTTGGATCTTGTAATGGTGAACTGCCCTTATGTACTCAGTGATTTTCCTTGTGCTGTGGTTTATACATTCCATTTCCTTTGTACCCTGTGTTTCACTGTGCAGACACACAGGCATTATGTGGCCTAAGAGGCAGTAGACATTATGAAACAGAGACTGATGGGGTTTGATATAAAAAGTGATAGGATGTTTATCAATAATCAATTGAAGGTCACAAGCCAGTAAAAATACAGCAGTAGTTGTAGCAATTTCAAAAATACAAGCTGAAAGCAATACGGACTCCATGGCAAAAGCCATGGATGAGACAGAAAAATAGTGTGTGTAATCATACAGAAATAAATGTCTCTTAAGGATTAGAATTGATGGCAGTCAAAACCTTCTCTTTTTGAAATGGCAAGATTTCCACAATACCTGTGGAATTGTTTGAAGAGATGTTTTAAGGGTCAGAAAGTTTCTCAGCTGAGGACAGCATGCAAGTGAAAGAATGGTAGCTGAAAAATTCTTCCCATTGGGAAAGCTTTGTCTCCTTTAAGGGAGTCCTATAAACAGTACTTGAGTTAAGTACAGTGTTCTGACAATTGGGCATTTGCATTAAGTTACTGCTGAAGAATTTTTTCCGATGTGGCTGAGCAGTGTGAGGAGCTCAACCTGGAAGTCTTGTTTCCAAAGCAAAAGTCATTGAGAAAGTAGTGGTTGTTACAGAGCTCTGATGCATAAATAAAACCTCAAAGACTCTTCAGCCTTGGAAGAGTGAGTGCTGAACAATGTTGTTATAGACTTCTATGGAGATCAAAATTATCCAGGTCACCCAGCAGGCAAATTCAGAAAGCCAGCCTTCCTTGTATGCTCTCGGAAGCACTCTGCAGGCATTCAACTAGACTGTTAAGACATTTTGGTGCATGTTTCCTTTCTTTTGTCCTTGACAGAGAGGAAAAATGAAAATACAGGATACCCTTACAACCTTGTAGGAACTGTGCTCTCAGAATCAGCAGGTCTGTGTTCAGGGTCACACTTCCCCATGCCAACTGCCAATGCTTCTGTGGTGCACCCAAGACCTTGCATGACGTAATCATTCCTAGTCAAAATTTATACCACTCATAGCGAGACCCCTCTGTTCAATGTACTACATCTCAGTGGTTGGAAACTTCCTTCTAAGGCCTCCTCTATGCTAGGCAGATTTTGGTAGCTATTCAAATTACATCACTAAAACCAAATATTAAAACGTTTAAGAGGGAGAATGGTAAATTTGTGGAAAGTCTTTTACTATGAGATTGCAAGGACAAACTGAAAAAAAAAAACATTATGCTGAGTTTTTTTTATCTGTCCTTTAGCCATCCAACACAAGAAAACTCCAACTCAGCATTGAGTAAAATCTGGAACCTACTTACAAGTTTTGTTCCAGCTGCAGATGGCAATCTTCCACCCATTTGTCCCTGCCTGCATTGCTAGAAGGTTACATGTTCCTGCGGCTTTTCTCTTCTTCGCTCCGGCCTCAGGCAGCTGGGGCGCCCAGCTAGGCACTGCCTTCTGGTGAGACTGAGGCTGCCGCACGTGCGGAGGCTCTAGGGCTGAGCACTCTGGGGTGGGTAATGCAGCTTTCGTAGCCGTACGCTGAGAGGAGACAAAGGGAGAGAGAAGGCACACCTTGTCCCGCGAGGCTGAGAACTGTTTATTTCCCGTGTGGCCGCAGCGGTGGTCGCAGCGGCGCGGCGTTCCCTGGTCGCGCATGTGGACAAAATGGCAATTGAACAAAGGAAGCATGGGGTTAAATAGGGGGTGGGCAGACGGGGGCAGAAGCGCCCCTCGACCAATGGGGACAGACGACACGGGAGTGACGTGGACCACGGCAACCTACGGGAACATAACAGAGGTGGGTACAGCGCTCTGGGACAAATGGGATTGCAAGGATGGGGTGATTGACACAGAACTTTCAGGAATAAACAGGGGGTGGCTATAAGATGGACAGGTAAGAGCTCCTATGGCAGCCAGCTTGGAGCAGACCATTGTGAGGGGAAGAAAGGGGTACAGAGAACAGACCTAACTAACATTTATTAAAACCCCTAACTGAACCAACCCAGCATACAACATGTTCCCTCGGGTCTAGGGCTCATCTTGTAGTCGTACCCGAGCCCTGTGCCCATGTACTTGGTTAAGTTCCTGTAAGTGATTGCTTTCAGTAACTGTGATGCCCATGACTGTGCATGTAAGGGAGCTTTTCGGCACAGGGTACCTTGCCTTTCCTTTTCAGAGGCCGAGCAGATGCTTTTTATCTCCATACAGCAGTGGGCCCTCCAAAGCCATGGAAAGCTCAAGGCAGTAGTGTGGCTGCACGGTCCACAGTGTGGCTGAAGTATCACTGTATCACTTGCTCACTAAGCAGCTGCATGGTGTGGGAGAGCACTACTCTGAGCTCAAAAGCCATGGAGCAGTGGGAGACACTTCTTGGGAGCTGGAGCATGCAGGTATGGGACACTTTTTCCTGAGTACAAGTTTTGTCTCTGTCTCCCTGCTGTATTGGTAGAAGGAATGCCTGGGAAAACACCCTGGAAAAGTAGAGAAAGACAACACAATCTAAATGATGACTAGACCTTTGAAGCTGGTTCGCACACTGCTAAAACTATGGGTTTCATGATGTGCACTATTTTTTTTTTTCCAGGCTGGTTTACATGACCACTGCTTGACTCCAGTCATTCAAGACCATGTTTGGGTTTTTTATTCTTTTTCTTTATTTGGACAATATATATATACATATGTACAAAAACAGCTATGCCTACTTTTTTTTTCTTTTCCTTTTTTTACAATTTCATGTGATTTACAAAACAGGACAGCAAAATAACTTATAAAGAATACGAATACTGTACAAAAATAAAACTGATTAAACTACTGGGAGTTGGTATTTTACAGTGTTACAGATCACTGGTTTGTAGAACAGCATTTTGAAGTATGTGTCCAGCCTGGTGTATGCTGGCCTAAGTCCATCTGCAAGCTGAAAACAGATCTGTAATGTTGGTCATGAAAAAAGTTCAAGAAGTATGTTATACAGCTATACCTTTAAATCCATGATGTCTCTATACTAATGGACTTTCTTAATCAAGGAGAGGAGCTGTCCTAACTTCAGCACTATTAAGTACTTCCAAAATAGTATAACAAGTACATACAGTATTAGAGAACCTGATTTTCCTTTTCCAACACTTGCAACACTTTTCAAAACTTAACTTCAAGATGCAAGGATCTAACCTGCAGTTTGTTTTAGGTGTTAAAGCCATTGTTTTCTTTTACTGAAAGAAAAAAAAAAAAAAAACAAACCAAATGAACAAAACAGTACAATGATATCCCCAAACCTGGTAATTCCCAATGCATTCTCTTAGAGACTAATGAATCACATTAATCTTCTCTGTCCAATGCTGAAATACAGCATACACTACCATTTAGGAAGGGTTTTTTTCAGAAACAGGATCTTGTCACTGGCATTGGTGACACATGCCTTGCATGTCCCATTGTCCCACAGACTAAAGTACCTCCCACCTATTTCAGACTTTGCAGGAACATTTTTTTAAGTGTGCATTCTACCCCAAATACACAAGATGGATACTATAAAGCTGACCATTTACTTCCATATATCAGTTAATCCTGGTAGTTAAGTGACCAAAGTGTTTACATACTGTTTAGGAGCTGCTTATCAGCTGTGGCTTCTAGTTGTGGTTGATTAGATGTGAGGGTCTCTTGTATGTCAAAGGATCAGGCTTTAATTTTCCAAGTGCTGCATTTTTCCCACAAAATGGCAACAATCCAGACTGCAGGGTGGAGACTTGAAATCTAGCTTGATCTTCAGAGAGAAGAACAAAGATGAACAAAGATGCACCTTTGAATCTCACTGGGCTGCTCATGGCCCTGACCCTACTCCACAAGGCAGCATTAACAGTTACTGGTAAGCAGAATACTTTCTGTATTTCTTGATCAATAAAAACACCAACACTACCAGTTTTTATCACAAAGAACCTATGTCCCTATGACTCAATCTGAATACGAGAAATTAAAGTTTGGTTTCTAAAATAAATGTTTCAAAAAGCTGAAACGGAGGTAGAAAGTGTGCTTGGTTTCCTGATGTCTTCACTGAAGAAAACACATCCCTTTTTATTCCATAGACTGTTCAATATCCCCAATGCTTTAAAAGAAGTTCTCTTCACATAGACGAAATCTATTATGAACTACACAGGTAAAAACACAGTATGTAAACTGATTTCTAATGCTGAAAGCCATATACAACTGTAGAGGAAAACACTCTACTCTCCGAGTTAATTTTTCTGTTTGTTTCTAGGAAGCAAGCTTTTTATCAGATAAAACAATAAGATACTGTAATTGCAGCTGTGCTAACAAGATCTTTTATGTACAGAATTTTACAAGATGACCTAAATTCATCTGCAGTGGAGACACTTTGGGTTTCAGTGTAAATACTCATAAAATTAATCTGGCCCTAAGTCTGTAGTAGGGCCGCACCTCCCCTTCCTCTTCTGTAGGAAGCGGTAAAAACCAAACAGAAGAACATTTCTGGAAAAAAATAATGTGTAAACAGAATTCTCCCCCATTATGCAGCTGGGGAGGGGAAAAAATATATCACTGATAGCCTCTTAAATTTCATGCTTTGAATGTAAAAAAATTTGAAATATTCGCTAATGATCACATCTAAAAAATTTCATTCAGTGGTCTTTCTGCTCCTTTTAAAGATCAAAAAATAGCTTTAAAATAAAAGTTAACATTGCTTTTATGACCATCTGACATGCCATGCATGACACAGGTACAAAGTACTAGAGAAGCTTATGTCATAAAGGAGTATTGCAATTATTGCAAGATATCTTCTGTATTTCAAATTAGCTTGTGGTATTCCCCCATACTCCATAGCAAAAGCAATCAAGAGATACAGGAGCCCTTCCAAAGTGCTCCTTACAGTAATTTTAGGTGTTTCCATTATCAGAGTGCTCTTAAGAAAAGGTTTACTCTCTCCATAAACACACACAATTCCCATAGGACTCCAAGGGAGTTAGGCCATGGTATGAAGAGAATAAATCTTTAAGGCAAGTATAGGAAGAGAAAAAGCCTTTAAAAAAGCAGCAGTTTGTAAAGATGGTAGCTGCTTTGTGCACCCATTCAAACAAACCACAGCAGAATAAAGCACTGTTAGTGGCATTTCTGTAGTACAGTACTATATTACTGACAAGTAAAATATGGGATCATATGAGAGACATATGCTTCAGCTCCCACATGCCCACCACATTATCTAGGCTGAGCTGTATTTTTCTAGGTAAGTGAATAACAGAGCTAAATACACACACAGTCAGAAAATTACTGAGCTCTTTATGGGGATTTTTTTGCTTTAAGTATCTTCTTGAGTCATACATGTTTTTTCTTGAAAAGTCCAGCTGATATTCAAAAGTATAGTTAATACAAAGAAAAATTAAAAATACGTATTTACTTTAATGGGCCTTATTGAGTATAAATTCACCTTATCTCAGTATATCAATCAGTTACTATTGGTAAAATATGTAATGTTTCTCTTAATAATCTCTTTAAGTGCAGGATCACAGAAGATACACAGAAGTAAACCCACTTCTACAATGTGCTATGGAGTTTTTATCTGAGTTACTTATGTGACTCGGAAAGTGTTTTTACTTGACAGACTCTAAATACAAGCAGCATTACACTGTTCAACAAAACATGTTCATGACACAGCAATCACAAAGACTCTGGGGTCATGCTACTGTGGTGGCACAGGCCAGACCGCCCAGTCATATGTATGTACACCAGTATCAACGCATTACATTGGAAGAGGTGGTCGCCTCCTCCCTGGCTGCCCCTTCCCTCCTCTCACCTCACAGTCCACTTGTTCCAGACTGTTGTTCTCAGGGCAGAGCCAGGAGGTGGAAGATGGGGAGGGTGATACTGAGTACCTTTTTATTTTTTTAATGCCGGCTACATGTGCTTTTGGACAGCGAGGGTGACCGGCACCGCAGTGGATGCTCATGTTCTGGCACCACTGCCTGCACCCTCACCACAGCCTGCCTCTTCTCCACTCCTCCTGTAGGGCCAGCCCTGCCTTCACAAGGAGCTGCTGGAGCTGGACTTTTTGGATCGCTTGATCATGCTGGGATGGAATTCGGTGTGGCGGCGGGCGTGCTTGGTCAGGTGGTCGCTCCGCATGAACCGCTTCTCGCAGAGGGGGCAGCGGAACTGCTTCTCACCAGTGTGGGTTCGGTAGTGCCGCGTCAGCTCGTCGGAGCGGGAGAACTTCTTAAGGCAGTCGGGCCACGTGCAGGGGAATGGTCGCTCACCTGTGGGGAAGAAAGGATGACAAAAGATTTAGGGGGGCAGGGGTAATGAAGATTGGCATACGCCAGCTTTGCTGAGGAGCCAGAGAACATGTTGCTGAGGGAAAAAAGCTGCTTTTGTTTCCTGCCATGGTGTCAACGTCTGTGGAGTTGCTGATAACTCACTTCATCAGGTTTCACTCTCACCTCCAGCAGAAGCCAAAAACCACTCCAAACACATGAAACTCACATTCTGGTGCAGAACCTTACACGACCTGAAGACTGTCAAAACAAGAGATGAGCTCTGCCTTTGCCTGTATGTTTTTCATACTGTTCTCACTACAGTAGCTTGGGAAAGGTATGCCAGAATTACTCCTCTGACACTTCCATTCTACTGAATTATTTGCAACAGTTAGAAAATGATGCAAAAAAAAAAAATCCTTTAGCTAGGACAAGTCTTTCCAGCCCAGGAAGAACTGAGTGAGGAGGCACTGGGGAGAACAGTGAAGCCTCAGGGCTGCATACATGTAGGGCAAAACTGCTGCACCTGCAGAGGGCAGTCCCATGCTCCCCCTTCAGCCCTTCCTCTGGAAATCCAAGGTGTTCCAGCAAGTATCAATCTCAGACAGCTGGTTTGAAGACAAGAAAAACACCTCATTATTCACACTCTATCAGAATGTTTGCTATAATGATGAAAAACAAACTCAAACACCTTAACCTAAATGACACCGCACTTTGCTTTCACAAAACAAGGGTGCAAGGATTGAACAGCACTCCACGTTATCTTCCTGGCACTCCACATCCCTACAGTTCACCTCTGTGGGTTGCACAGGCTTTGCCTTCAGGCACAAACAAAGTGCCTCCAAAGCAGCAAGGCTGACCCTAGTACACAGCACAGATGGAAATTGAAGGTGTTTAAGTTCACACAAAAGCTTTCCACTACGCACTGCTGCAGGTTTGATCCCTTAATTTTCTTTCTTCAGAGCCTCCTGAAAGGAATATAAATGGCAGCTTGTGACAGCTACTTATAGTCAACCATGAAATACAAAAACTGTCCCAGGGGTTTTCCAGCTTGGAAGAGTTGGAAAGAAACTCAGGAACTCCAGCATTTCTTAGTACTGTGAGGTTTGTCACAACAGGTGAGCTCCCTTTACATTCAAAGATCAACAAAAAATGGGTGACTTACTAAGTGGGTCCTGGATTTTTCCCCAGATACCAGAAGAGATAAAAAGCTACAGACTTGAATGAACAGCCCTGAATCCAGGAGGACAACAGTCAGTACAAAGTATGGTAGAGTTGCAGGGAAGGACTCACTGATGGCATGCAAAAAGCCAAAGAAGGATAAGGACAGGCCAGGTAAGTTAAGGTGTAGTTATACCAAGGGCCCTGAAAGCTCTAGTAAGCTTCCCTGAATTAACGCTTCACTGTTTGGGCTCCTAATTATTTGTGGTCTTTAATAGCTGCCCTATTCCAGACCAACCAGTGTGCCATGGAGCAGAGCTGGATAAGTAGGACTGCCTAAGTCACAGCACAGCCCTGTGGCTGCTGCCCTGTGCTTGCCTCCTTCGCCTCATGGCCATGCTGGTTCTCAGTCATGGGGGAAGGATGGAGCAGAGGAAGTCAAGCCAGCTGCCTACTCAAGCCTGGTGGAGGCAGAGCTGCCAGCCATCATGAACCAGGCTATTTTGTTTGTTATAAATGCATTTTTTGGCTCCCTGATGTATGCTTTTAGACATGATTGGAAAACCTTCTGAACAACCACCGCCTGTATAAAACAAATTAATTAAAACTATGTAGTGTCATGTGTGCATGAACGCCACAGCCACAGCTACACTGTGGAGCAGCACCAGGAGCTGTACAGAGGCCTCACAACACCACCCTCACCCAGTGCCAGCCCTTAGCATCTGAGGCAAGCGTTTCACTTGTGCTGCTCTTTTGCAATCTATCTCATGGTTTCTGTCACAGCTCCCAGAAGCAGGTGGCAGTGGGAGGTGCAGAACAGCTTTCTTGCCCCTCTGGGAGCATGGGAGGAGTGGTATACATCTTGCACATGTGGAGCCATCTAGTATATGCCTCTGTGTCAGGCACTTACACCCCAGAGCAGTGGGAGCAACTGAGGCATCCTGCCTCATCCCTGGAAACCACATTTCCAACCATCTACCTCAGGACAGCTCTTCAGTCTGCAGAAGTGCCCAACTGTAAACAGGGAGATTAGGTGCCTAGGCTGGATAACAAACATCAGCCTTTGGGGAGCAGCACCTGTATTTTAGGCATGGTAGTATCTAACCTGAGTGTCTAATAGTGTTTAAAATTTGGCCTCAAGCAGCCCTTAAGAAACTGAACTCCTCCCTCATGCCCTCCTGGAGTTTCACCTGGGATGATAAAATGAGGCCCTGCTTCTGGAATTCCCTCTAACACATGACAAGAGAAGCATGTCCTCCACCACTGCTACCCCACACATCCACTGGACATGCCACCAGGGGAAAGCACTCTAAGGTTATGGAGTGTAACCACAAAGCTTTAGGGAAAGGCAGAGCTTGCTCAGGATCGCATGAGGTTCAGCTCACCTGCTGTGCCCTTAGTACTATACTCTGCAGGGAATCAACCCTGGGCCCAGCTGGGGGAGGACACAAAGGCTGCAGGAGCCTGGCATGGTGCAGAGACACCTTGCTACCAACAGGAAAGCTGCTATGCATGAGGATGGGGACACAGCAGGGATTGCGGGCAGAGATGGGTGGCCACGCTCCCTTGAAGGCACGTGGATGCCACCAGCACAGACCACCATGCAGCACAGAGCTCCCAAGTACAGCAATAAAGAATGACTTCACCACCTCAGCAATACAAACCTGCAGAAGCTGTCATAGCCACTTTGGAAGTGCCAAAAGGAAAGTAGGCACAATCCCTGATGCCTGGATGCATTAAACTCCATGTTTCTCAGAGCCAAGGGGGAGGGAGGCTTTTCCAGGCCCTCAGGGGTCATCTCTGAGCCTGAGAATTCACTGCTCCCCTTGGTCACAAAGCTATAAGGGATGACACCAGCCCAAAGAGATGGTACCTCAGTGACAGTCTCAACAGGTGCAAGGCAGGCGTGGAGTGTGTCTCCAGGAAGCACTTAAAGCAAGGTGGAGATGGCTGATGGCATGTGATAACTGTCCACTCTACAAAGACAGTGGTTGCATCTGCTATATTTAACATGCTTTCTTTTTGCAGCAACAGAGATGTCTGTGGAAGAGCCCTATGAGAAAACAAGTCTTGCAGCTCATATGCTTGCTGGGCAGGCAGTGGCCTAGAGAGCTGCAGTACAAGCTAGTGCTGCCTCCATCTGGAGATACGGATTTCTGTATCAGCTCAAGCAAGGCAGGTATTTTCCTTATGAATTTTCTCCCTTAGTTTTGGGGTAGTAATACTAAAGCTTGAAACAGCAGAATGAAACATCAACACAGTGCTTTTATACACTGTTTCCCTTAGTGGCTGTATGCTACTGGCTTTTTAAGTTATGCCTCCGGTGGGATTTTCCATCAAGAAATGAAGGAAAGGTCAATGGTACATCATGATAATTTGAAACTATGTGTGATTGGATCCTAACACAACAGACACAAGAGGCAAATAATTTTCTTTAAGAAATAATATGAATATGTATATGCACATATATCCATAACAACTTACAGAAGGAAAAAGTGAATGAAAAACTGATTTCTAGGTAATAGGAACAGGTGCATCTGCAGACTCCAATTCTTTGTGCTGTGTGGCATCAGGAATAGAGTGCGAGACCGTTTACTCTCAGTATAACAGTGGTGCTTCACAAGTCTTCTATACAGTCTAAAGAACTCCTGCAACCCTGGCTTACTTTAAATACCATATGGATGTAAAGGCCTTTGCAGATCCTTTGAATCTTAAGCCCTCTTGCTACACCTGCCATTTTTGACTTGTTCCTTCTCCCAACCCTCTGCAAGGAATGTTTAGTTTGTTCTTTCTGGGCAAGTATAAACTCTATATCCAAACTACTTGGTATGACCTGAGGCAGGTCCACTTTATTTTATCCTGAATAGATTAAAAAATAACGTTTTTTTCCCTACCCTGGGACATTTCAGATTCTTCCACACTGCAGTCTTACACAGAAAGTGTTTCTGAAAAAAGAATACAAAGTGGGCATTAGCAGGCTCATTAACAGAAGTACACGTATAGTGGTATCCTGATTAGTCATCTGCCTCCTCACCACAAAATGCTGCTGTGACTGAGGTTTGGAGCTGAAGTTCATGGTGGCTTTAATACACAGAATATCTGCTATCTGTCTCAGGTATCTCTCACTTTTCCCCACAGTTATTTGCCCTACACACCCTGAACAAGCAATTTCCTGTGGGACACTGGACTTTGAATGTCCACATGCCAGATATTTTAGTGAAGATAGATCTTCAGGGCAGACAGATTGGATGCCTTTCAAGCAGGCTTTTTCCTCTTCTGAGATATTCCAAAATCGGATCATTAAAACACATGGCAACCAGGTACAGAGAGATGAGCAGTGGTGGATGTTTGGGACCACATGCCTAAATCAACGCTTTTTGGGACACCTAAACCATGGTCACCCAACCAGACAACAGACCAAAAAGATGGGACAGGTGACAGATGGATGGGTTCCAGCAAGGATTTTATTCTGCCAGGACTTAGGATTAAACACAACAGGTTGGTTCAACTATTAAAATGCTGCTTTAAGCAAGTTTTTAGGTGTTCTGACTTCTTAAAACTACCACTCAGCAGCTGCTTGGACATACAGGTGTTTTGAGTCTCTTTCAAAAATCCAGATGCAAAACCACCTGCTAGAACCCGCTGCTGCTGAGTCTAAATTCCAGGAAATTTGTCTTGCTGTTATCCCACTGTGATAAAGTATCAGATGCAAGGGATGTCCTTTCAGCTTCTCTGTCACAGCACATACCTCCTTGACTGTGTTACAGAAGGCTTTCTTTGGGGGACTGTGCCTCCATACACATAAACGTAGACAGAGACAGAGAGATCAGTCAGGTAAGCTACTTGGGAAAGATCTTTCCAAATCTCACCCAAGTGTTAAATCCATGCTTCTGTAGCCAAGACAAGAGCCCTCAGTAGTACATTCATGGTTAAGTGAGACAAGTTCCTAGCTCTTCTCCTTTCCTGGCTTATCTTCATATGAATTTCCTCCATTTTGCAGTAATACTTTAATAACAACAACAATGCAGAGAGACCAACTCCTAGCCTGGTGCTTAGTGCACTTACCCTGGAACAAAGGACATTGGGTTTAAGCTCCTGTCCTGTATGAATAATCAAATTTCTTTGCTAAGATGAAACAGCTTTGACAGGCATTCAGAAAGATAATGTAGCTTTCGATATTTTACTATGAATTTATTAGCCAGTGTTTCAACAAACTTTCCCCTCAAGTTTAAGGTATTTATAGAGTGCTCTCAGGCTCTGTACATTCATCATAACCTGAATACAGATGGTGAACTGTATTACCAGAAGTGAACAGTGTCCGAAGTATTCTTTGCCATCACTCCCTCAGACCCTGTTTTTTTTAATCTTAAATTGGCCCTTCCCTGCTCTTCCAGCTGCAGGCTTGGAAGCTGTTCAAGGCCAGAAGCACAGGAGCAGCAGCCTGGTGTACAACAACACAGCAGCCAACAAAGAGGAACAAAAGAGTTCCTGCAAAAATCCTAACAGCTGGCACTGCAAGAAACACAGGCTAACAAGAGCAGTGACACCCACCACATGGTCTTCAGTGCCACAGCACAAACACTGTGCAGAACTAAGTAAAGCAGCAATTTCAATACATCCATCTGGAAGCAGGAGTTGTGCTCTTATGGATAATGCCTGCTCACTGCTTCTGTCCTACATGTGAACTTTTTCATGCTGACTCAACTGATAAACTTTTCTGGAGCACTTTCCCGCAAATGACAAATACACTTGCTTATGATCTTAATTTTTATCAGAAAATAAGACAACTAGGAACTAGACAACTTTGAACCGAATCTTGAGGATTTCTGCCTACCTTACTCAGCTGGCAAGGCTCCCACTCTGGATCATCATGTTTCTCCAAGACCTGGAAATATGCCCATTAGAACTCCTGCAATTTGTGCATTTTCATTAACCATGGTATTTCACATGGTATTCTGAATTTAACAAAAAATGTGTTGTTGGCTCCACTTTTTGCTCTTGGGTCCAATTCTAAAGGATCTGGGTAACTGACATGGTATGAGCTGGATAGGAGGGTCTTAAAACACTAGATTTCAGATTATGCTCAAACCAAATTACTGAGAAAGATTGCAGTGAGCAGAGAACTGTCAACAGACTAGCATCTGTTCAGTCTGTTGAGTGAGATAATCTAGAACACAAATACAAAGCAGTACAGTCAAACCAAACCAATACAGGGGCTGGTCCAACACCACGATATCTGGATAGCAGCAATAAGCAGCTGCAGTGTCTGTTCTTATTCTCTACTGGAAATGTTCCTCCACTTTCCTGTGCAGACTGTCAACCTATGGGTTCACACCTCTGCCTAACCCCTGCTTCCAAGCACTGGTGAGAGCCAAATGCTGGGAGCACTTAAGAGTGCATCAGCTGCCTGGTCTAACAAACTCTTGGCATTGTTTGGATCCAGTTTACATGATGAGACAGTTGGCTGAAAAGCCTATCAGAAGAGGGAGAACTTTCCCCACATCTGGGTTTTGAGCATCTAAACTCTTAATTAAGGGCATCTGATGTGTACGTGAAATTCCCATCAATCCTCAGCCTCCCCAGGCAAGTAAACACCCACAAGTCCAGTAGGAGGAACCATCTCACAAGCTACTTTTATGGTACCTTCCTGGTGAGGAAGGAGGGACAGAGAAGATCTGGTCTCAGTGGTCATGTGTCCTTTAACTGGATTATATTCACACCATCATAGCAAACATGAATTTTGTACAGCTTGTTTCTCCTGCCAGTTTCTCTCCCTGCCCTTTGCCCTGCATTCCCTGGCCAGGCCTCCTGACTGAGATTGCTTGTTTGTTCTTGTATGCCTTCATTTTCCCTGGAAACCCTCTGGCCTGCACATCTGTCTCTATTAAGCTGTTCCCCCTGCTAATAATAGGCTTTTGAGGCTATTAATAACACTACACACCTACACCGGTAACCCTACACCTGTCATAACCAAACCTCTAAACCCACCTATTTACAGAATTTCTGTTTCTTCTTCATTTTGAAGGTAACTCTCTGCTTACCTGCTGCTGTCTTTCTCTTGTTCAGATGGGTCCTTCACCTTTTCCCAACCTCTGTACCACTTCCAGGGCTTGAGTCTCACCTAGGCCTAGCAGCACAAGCAAGGGGACTGTTAGCAAAAGCAGGATGTGCAGTGCCATCTGCTGATCTTTTTCTATAAAGATCAACTCAAAAGACAATTTCTGATGGATGGCTAATTTGGGCCTTCTGGAAATTGAACTAGCATTAATCATCAAAGGCCCAAACTTCAAGCGAACAGTTATACTGACATTTTTAATATCTGAAATACGGAACCTTTGAAATAACAAGGTTAAAGAATGGTTAATAAGATACAGACCTCTAACCATCAAGTTTTTGCCTACTACCCTTCTACCTTGATTTGGTATTTTGTTTCTTGTTTTGCATTAGGCTACCAAAGATGAACTGGTGAGTCTTCAGATTCCCAGTCACTACACAGAAAGAGAAGTATCCAGAGCTTCCCAACTTGCTTGGTTAGGATTTATGAGTAAAGAGAACTGTGAGTATGCACAAGTTCAGAGGTGTGAACAGAAATCCTTAAGCCATTCTCCAATATAGAAATACTTGGATTAAATATTAAAAATTTAAGACCAGGAAGCTTCTACTGGTGGCTGTGCACCTACTTCCACTAAAGGCTACACTGCAGCAAGAAACCTTGTTGGTGGCCTGATGAAAAATGGCAGATAGATGAGAGAGACATTATTTGAAAGAAAGGAAATAAAATGGCATTAAGGAGGGCCCATTAATGCTCTGCAATATACAGTTATGAATAACTCCAGAGATCCAATTGAATCCCACTGTTGCTAAGGAATTGTTGTCATCTATAAAAATAATTAACATTATCAGTATCATTTAGCATTTCAGTTAGCTACAATTAACTTCACATTAGGAAGCTCTGAAAGTTCATTACTCCTGGATGGCTGCAGTGATTTTAACCACACAGAACTACCATGACAGTACATCAATGTTTCTGAGTCAAATGCCTCATACTTGGAGCTAAGGCCACCCACTTGGGAGCACCACATGCTAAACCTCATACCACTTCACCACTACTTATTATAACACTACTGCTTACAGCAGGCTGTGTGGGTTGTACAGTACATTAATTTACATGTCATCACACAGAATGTTATCTCAGCCAGCATCTATTCTGGTTCTCTTATCAGGGTGGATATTTGAGCATGGGGTAGTAAAGGGAAATGATACTAACGTTTTGTCACTCATGAGACAACATTTTGGAGAGCACCAGTTAAACTCAGCCTCCAAAAGAGCATGTGAGCTGCAGTGTCTGAGCTGGTAACACAACAACCCTTGGCACTGGTTATGAGGTCAGCATATGGTCACCACTGACCATCCTCTTTCCCAGCTCAGAGAGAAAGTCCAACTGCAGAGCTCATCGCTGAGCCATATCCAGTAATCCTACCCGGTTCTCTCCAGCCTCTCGAGGTAGGCACCCAGATTTGCCAGCAGGGCACCAGTCCACAACGATCACCTGAGCCTCTTCCTCTGCAGTGCACGCACACCTAGGCACATCGGTGAACTGGAGCAATGGAAGCTGAGCTGGAGCTCAGATGTGGCCATATCCTACCCAACCATATCAAATTCTGCAGCAATGCCTGATGGTACATTCCTTGGATGATCAACTTATTTTGCATCACACCGCTAACCATCACCACCAACAGACAAAACCCAAAAGCACCATCATTGACAGAATATGAAATGTCTTGACAGTGTTCGTCTCTTTTTATTCACTCCTTTCTGTTCCTGAACACAATCCTTTAATTCAGAACATTTTTAAAGCAGCCTTTTGTACTCCACTATGATCCCAAGAGCAATTCAGACCCATAAAGGTTTTTATTCAATCACTTGCACTGAAGGTCTAAAACCAACAAATAAACAAACACAAACCACCAAAACGAAGACCAACAAACTGAACAGAGAAGTCTGCAGCTGCTGTCCCCTTGGGGCTCGGCTGCCGCAGATATGTTTTATCTCCAGGTTTCCATGTTGCCACACCCTCCGAGGCGCCGGGGCGAGGGCTGGGAGTGGGAGCACACAGCTTGATGAATGAAGCCCTTGTGGAACACGTCAAATCTGGATCGCGGTAACCGATAGTGCGAGGCGCTGCCGCCGAGAAGAGCGGGGTCGGTCCTCCCTGCACGGCGCCTCAATCCCCTCGGCCGGAGGCGCAGCGCGGGGTAGCGCCGGGGCGGTTCGGGGAGCAGCCGGCGGTGCTCTCCTCCACCGGTACTCCACCGCTAGCTCGAGTGCCTGACACCGGCTCTAGCTGACGCGCTTGCTGAGTTCGCCCATCCAGCCCGCCGGAGGGGGGTGTGTCCGCAAGCCCCAGAGGTGCAGCTCACCCAGGTTCGCGGAGATGCCGCCGCCCCCTCCCGAGCCGAGCCGGCAGCCCCGCCAGCCCCTGCTCCGGCGCGATGGCCCCGCGGCATCCAGTTCCCGCAGCCGAGCAGAGCTCTCCGCCAACTCTGCGGCCCAGGCCGCGGGTTCCGACGGCGGAAGCAGCGAGAGAGGCGCGGGCGGGGACTGCGCTGCCCTCACCTCCCTTGCAGAACGGGCGCCGAGTTCGGACCCGGTGCAGCCGGGTCCGCCTACAGTGGCAGGAAACCCGAATCTCGCCGCCCCTGTGCTTCCCTCGCCGACGCCCCGAGCGAACTCGGCGGCTCCTACCGCCATCCTCCCCTCCCAACTGCGCCGGACACGCGAAGTTCGCTCCGCTCCCCGGCATCTGCGCCTGGCCCTCACTGCCCGCCGGAGCCCGGGCCGGTTCCCGGCCGGCGCAGGTGGGCGGCGGGCAGGGCGCGGCGGGAGGCGCTGCCGCAGCCCCGCCCGGGGCGGCCGCCAGCTCCCGCCGGACAAGGGGCACCGATGGAGAGCCGGGGGAAAGAAAGGGGGCGTGAAGGAGGGAGAGCCACGAGCCAGCCCCGAAGCCAGAGCGGCGCGGCGGGGGCGCGCGGGGAAGCCGGGCGCGCCGCTGGCCGGGTTCATCCGAGGACAAGCGCTCGCTCCCGCCCCCTTCCCTCCGCCACCGCTGACCTGTGTGCACCCGGTAGTGCGCCTTGAGGTGGGAAGACTTGCCGTAGACCTTGCCGCAGCCGCTGTAGGGGCACTTGTGCCGCTTCTCGGCCGCCAGCTTCCCCTTAGGGGCGGCTCCGGCGGCGCGCAGGCGGGGGGGCGGCCCCGGCGGGGGGCTGCGGGGAGGGCTGGAACCCTGCTCGGTGGCCGCGTCGCTGTCGGAGCCCGCGTCCTCGTCGGGACTCTCCACGCTGTCACTGCAGACGGAGGGGGCGGGCAGCGGCCGGTACTTGTTCAGCTCCAGCAGGCTCTTGGCGATGGCCAGCAGGGCGCAGTAGTCCTTCCAGGCGTCGCGGGGGTCGCGCAGCTCTCTGGCCGCCTCCCCCTCGCCCGGCACCTTCAGCCGCGCCGTCTCGGGCACGGCGGAGCGGTTGGAGATGGAGACCAGGCACTGCGCCGCTACGAAGTCCACGTACGCGACGGCCGACATGGTGCGGCCGCGCCCCGACGACGAGGGGTGCTCCGTCCGCCCTCACTGCTCGTACGCCAGGCCGACCGCGCCGCCGCCAGCCATGGCCCGCCCGCGGCGCGGGAAAGAGCGGGGCGGAGGAGGAAGGGGGCGTGGGGGGCGAATAAATAGCGGGGCGCCGGGCAGGTCCTTCACCGCCGCCCCCCGGGGGCGGCGCGCAGTCGGCGAGGGGGGAGCGCCGCCCGCGCGGCCGGCCCGAGTCCGGCGCAGGGGCCGGGGGAGAGGATACTGCCCGCCCCGCGCCCCGCGTGCTCCTGCCCGGGGGCGTCCGCGCCGGGGCCCATCACGTCAGGCACGGAGCCCCTCCCGCCCCGGCCGGTCCGCGGGCAGGGCCGGCCGGCTGTGTTTACTTTCTCCCCCCGCCACTCACGGCGCCCCTTTTCTAGGCGGGGCGTGTCCGCCGGGCGGCCTCCCCGCCAATCGCCGCGCTCCCTTCCCAGGCCGCGTGCTACTCCGGGCGCCCCGCCGCGACCGCTTAAAGCAGCGATGCCGGGGCGCCACCGAGGGTGCGACGGCGGGCGCGCCGCGGCTCCGCTCCCGGCCGCGGGGTTCGCGCCGCCGGCCCGGCTGCGGCCCGGAGGAGCCGGCGACGGCCTCGGGCGGGGGCCCGCGGTGGGGGCGGCGCGGGGCGGCGGCACCGAGCGGGTTAAGTGGCTCCGTGGAAGTCCTACGGTCCCAGCAACGGGCCGGCCAATGGGAAGTGAGCCGGCTGATGTCACTGGCAGCACCCCGCCAATCAGCGCCCGGTCCCGAAAGGTGCGCAACGCTTGGAGGCGCGGGGAGCGGCGGGCGGGCGGGCGCGCGCTCCGGCCGCGGCCCCCCCGCGCCGCTGCCGGGGAAGGGCGTGAGGAGCGCCGGGGGCGCCCCGCCCGGGCGGGGTGTCCGTGACCCCGGCGCGACCCCGAGCTGGCTGCCCCTTCCCTGCCCGCGGCACCGGCACCCGCGAGATGGGGCTGCCCGTACTGCCTCGGGACGGGGCCCCCGGTCCACGCGGGCAGGAGACGGGAGGACGGGCGCTGTGCAGGAAGCGGGACCCCGCGAACCCATCGGAGAAACCCGGTGGCGGCGCTACGCGCTCCATCGTTACAGCGTTATCGTTCAGACAGGCGGCTCCCTAAAACGGGGCAGAGGGGAACCCTCCGTGCCCCCACGGTGAGCGGAGCAGGTACCTCGGCGGGGGTCACCGAGCGGCACCACCACGGAAGAGTTTTAGAGCCACCTGATAGTGTCTGCCGTTTTGCCGCTGTTGGCTAAAATAAAGGTCAGGTTGACGCTTACCTCGTCGCCAACTAAGTGCCATCCAGCATAATCGAATCCCAAAAACCTGTCACATCTACCCAAATAACACGCCCCCATCTCTGCCTCATCGAACGCGGAAAGCTTATAGAGTGTTGTAAAAGCTAACTGATCTGTGCTCAGCCAGAGAACAGTGAAAAATTTGCTTCTGGATCAAGCGTTATTTAAAAAAAGGAAAAGAAGTTACCATCATCCTTAATCCACCAGTACTGAGGTGTGAAGTGTCAGTGTGTTTTGCTGTTTTGCAAGCATCAGGAGAGAGGGTAACGAAAAGACTCTGCCTTTGAAGTAATGCCCGTGAGCCTCTCTGTGACATTACCCAAAGTAACACGGGTGCCTCTGAAATCACGACGGAGAAGATGGAGAAGCACTCCTGCCAGGCAGAGGAGCTTTGGCTGGCTTTTGTGAACTGCATCCCAAGGAGACTGAGTCCTGGCTGGCCAGGGTCCCTAACTGAAATCTTGCTGTCCTCAATCACAGCCCACCCTTCCTGACAAAAACAGACAGGGCCTGAATAGTGAAGAGCTTTATGGAGTGCTATTAATCTCATTAACTGAATGTGGAAATGATGAGGAAGTGGCTACCGAAATGAGGCAGTGTTGTTCTTGTCCTGCAGGAGATAAAAATTAGTGATGTCAGCCATTTTGTGTGCTAGCACACTAGATCACTGCATGTAACCTTGAGCAGTAATAATCCTTTGCCACGGATAACTGGCATCCACCATGGATACTTTTATGTGCCATAACTCAGAAAAAACCCCAAAAACAATCAAAATGCACCAACAAAACAAAAGAGATAGAGGGTAGGTCTGTAAGTGGATCATCTGTAGGCTGATGAAGACCAAAGAGAGAACATGAATAGAGCAATGTACGTAACGAGGTGGTCTTCAGGTCTCAGTCATCAGTCAGCAAGTCACTCTTAACCCTGTTTTCACAGCTAATCTAGCATCCCTGGCCTCTGGTGCTTAAGAGACACCAGGCATAATAAGAGGTGTGATATCCAGGTCTGATAGGAAGGAGGAACAGAAGGTATTGTTGTTTCTTTACCACTAAAGCTGTTGATATATGTCTAGTTTCTGTATAGTACTGGTGCCTACAACCTTTTGTTTCCTTCAGAGGGACAACAGCATTTTACACAGAAAACTGCTTTCCTGCGTCGTTAATCTGAATATGCGGGATGTAACTTCCCAAGCTGGATGTTTTCTGTAATCTTTTTTCACAGCACTTTCAGAGCTTCTTTGGTTGACAGTGTCCAAAAGTTCCTGCAAGGAGATGTCCTAATCCACATTTCAATAACGTGCAAATAGCTTTCCAGCAGGTGATTTGCTTATTTCATGTCAGATACTCACAACAGTAAATACCTCTGACATTAATTTGTACAGTTCAGAGAGGAAAGTGTTAATAACAAATTAAAATAAAAGTGACAAACCTTTTCTGTTTGCAAGCTTGTTTTGTTTTAAGGTAACTCTTGGCTAATTTAAAGATTAGAGCGTAATCTGTACCCAGTTCCACAATGAGGAAGCATACCAAGATTTTAAAATAATTCCAGTATTCCTCCAAGAATATACTGCCTATTAAAGCCAATATATTGCCTTTTTTTTTTTTTTAATGTATCTAGTAGTCCAAAACCCGAAGACTTCAAGTGAATTAGGTCCAAACAATACTTAAAAAACAATGCTAATTTTGTACTTGGAGAGAGTATCAAAATTACCATGTCTACTTTCTGAACAGCAACACACACATGCCTGGAAATGGGATTGTGCTCACAAACCTGTTTATCTCCAGATGATACAGGCCATCACTCAGATTTGACTGTGCTGATGGTAATACTTGGATATGGTTTCAGAGCATGCTTTTAATCCATAGCTCGGTTTATAATTCACACTATTTTTTTTCAATAACTAGGCTAAACAAGGATGTTCTCTTAGACTGTACAAATGAGGTGTGAAACTTGGCAGAGGGGTAGGACCTAGGTGATCTTTAAGGTCCCTCTCAAGTGAAACCACTCTATGGCTCTGAACCTACAACAGCACTTGGATATAACCCTAACACCCCTTGTCACCCAAGGGCACTCACTTGTGAAAGCCTGAAGTCCAAATTCAACCCACTGTTACAGCTTCAAACCAGCTTCTGGTGGGCAGATGTTTGCCCTCTGCGCAGTCCCTGGGTACAGGAATGTAGCACATCCAGGCGGAGTCAGGCTGGAAGTTGTCAGTGGCTGCTTTTAAGGCAGCTGCTGTTTCTCCCATCCAGAGGGACAGTGCACGGACAGGAACTGTGATGGGGAGTTGTGAGCAATGAAAATGGTGACCTCCAGGTGAGCGAGAAAGGCACAGGTGGGGGCTCAGGTAACAGCCAGGGACTTATGCTTAAGGGGAGCACAGGGAGATGTTGCAGGGGAAGTAGCAAAGAGAAGAATGAGAAGTGAGATTCAAGGGTCTGCAAAGAAGGTGAGGGAGAACAAGTCTGTGTGTTTGTGAAGGAGAAGGACTCTTCTCACCAGAGGGATGGGCACAGGTTCTGTGAGAGATGTAAGGCTGTGGAGGAAGAAGAGCTGTTTATTATTTCTGAGGCTTTCAAAAATGTCTTCTGTTTTCAAAACCAGAACTTTTCAGAATAAAAGCCATGTCAACTATCCTTTACTCCATGCCCCCAAGTCTTGTGCACCCTGACCCTGTGCCTAAAACATTGCACCCTCTTTCTGGAGGATGAGGATGACACACACCTGGCAGGCACTCTTGGAGAGACCCAGACCGTGGGTACCCTCAAGTTTTTGCTCCAAAAGCCAATTTATGTAATGACCTTTAGTGCCACTGTGGCCAAAAACATTTATTTTGAGGAGCAAATGGTTTTGTAAAGACAGTTTGAATCAGGTATTCTGCTTCAAACCCTGCTCTATTGCTTTTTGTGGGCTGTTCTATGGAGCACAGAGGTTTCTTCTCTGATGGTATCTTTCTTCCAAGACAAAATGAAGAAACCTATCTTTTTTCTGTATTGATATTTCCTAATATTTTGAAGGTCACAGGCTCCAAACATTTTTCCAGATTCTGCTTTGACTTTTTCATTCTCCAAGGCTCATGGCATAAGCTCCAAATGATTTGACAAGATGCTGAGGGATTGATCAATTGCTAGTAATGGCTGAAATAATATATCAAGATAAATGGCCTGTTTGCTGACATGTGTTCTTAAAGCCTGTGACCACACTGAAAATTCATGACGGATATTCTGGCAACGTGACAGAATGGTAATTCAGCTGTCATATAAATATGAACACATTATATTCTACATGTGTGTGGTATCTTTCATACCAGTGCATTGCCCAGATTGTCTGCATGTATTATCAGGGAAATACAGCAACCTCTTCCACCAGACAACTGCCACAGCTCCCATTGTGAAGACTGGTGTGGTAGGAAGGAAGTGCTTTAACCTTTTGAAGGAATGACTCTCAGTCACTGAACACACAGAGCAGACAAAAAGTTGCTTTTTGTGATGCAACAGAAACCTTCAAGTTCAATTTTTATAGATCAGAAGGATTCAGCAGAGTTGCTTGCTATGTAAAGTTTTGCAAGACACAGTATCTGCTAACAAACTGTCCTTCCATTTTAAAAGCAGCTGTACAGTAGAAGGCTGCTGACAGAAGACACTTCTGGCCTGAAAATCCAGGAGTATGAGGATTATCAGTCTCAAATTCAACTTCCTTTAGAAACAAGCACTGTGGATACAGAGCTGTGCTCTTTTCCTATTTACTACTAAACATACTGTTTACTACTTGGAGACTATGTTTCTCTGCTCTTACCTTTACCTTTTTCTGGTCTAATTCTGCCCTTATTCTGCATGACAGGATTGATTGTGGTCTTGGTCTTGAGGTCCTTCTAATACCTCTTGAATTGCAGCTTAACTATGAGCAATTCAGCTATCTTGAACCTCTGTAATGAGGATGGCTCCTCCCTCCTGGATCTTATCTCTGCAGGTGGTAAGCATGCAGGAGATGTTGTGCCTCAATGACATTACAGCCCACTTGGGCACCAGGATCTGCATTTCAACTTGGTTTAGGTGGCAATAGTGGTGTAGCCATGGCAGCATTGAACTCAGCGTGAGCTAGCCGCTTGAGTATGCACTCAGGATCCCAGATGGGTTTTACAACCTGCATCAGACACCATCCTTCAGTGTGCATATGGATGTGTGACTCTTAAGTTCAAATGTAGAAAGCTAGACTAGAGTTAATTTGGGAACATCTACCTTTGACTGTAGCGAAGACATCCAGAGAAAAACGAGCTGGCAGCAGAACGGCCATAACATATGTGAGGAATGTGGACTAGAGATCAGCCTCCGTTGGCAGCACTTGGTCAGAGCTCATCAGGTCAGCTTGTTGAGTGCTGTTGAATGCAAGGTCTTCAAAACTTCCTAATTAACATTGGCACAAGAGTTGGTGGCAGCTCTGCTGTTTCACCCTGGAAGGCTGTCACAGTGAAGGGATGCCGTGGTACAGGTGATAAGTAAGTACCGTTGGGCAGCTCACTCCTTGGTTGAGGTGTTGCAAAATAAGAGAAAAAAGGCAGAAAAAGGAGAGGGGTGGAAAAGCAGTGAGCTGAAGTGCCGTCCATGGACTTCGAGGATGGTGCGAAGTCCTCGAGGGTGGAGAGACTGTCAGTACAGGCAGGGGCTCGTGAGAGTTGCCGTCGCAGCCCCTCGGGCTCCGGGCAGCGCTGCCCGCAGCCCCGCTCCGCACTGCGGGCTGCAGGCGTACGTGCAGCGCCGGCGCGGTGGGCCCCGCCGCGGCCATCGCCGCTTTAAGGCGCCGCGTCTGTGCGAGGGCCGCGGCGCCGAGTTCAGCTGAGGACACAGCCCCAGTTCTCAGAAATCCCCGCGCTGCGGGAACATCGCGCTCCGGTACGGAACGCGCTGCCCTAGATCGGGGGTGCCGGGCCCGCCCCCCGCCCGCCGCCCGCCCACGTGAGAGCCCCCCCCACGCACACCCCACCCGCGGCCCCCGCCACACCGGGCCTCTGCGGCTGTTTTCCTCGCCGAGATCTGTCGCTGCTATTTCATGTTATTGTTTTGTTTGTTCGTTGGGGTTTGTTGCATTTTCTTTTTCTTATTATTTTTTTTTTCTAATCAGTATTAGGTTTTTTTTTTTTTTTTTTTTTTTTTTTTTTTTTTTTTTTTTTAAATTCACCGTGGGGACGCGCCTGCAGAAAACGGCGTCATCGTTTTCAACCCTCTGCCTCCAAAAAAACCCCCAACCCAAATCCAAAAAAACCTTACGTTATTTTTATACATAGGTATATTTGGATTACGTATAGAAAATTTTAAAAAAGCATATAGAATATAACATGTTGTATATGATTTACATAAATAAAAATAAGATCATGTTATATCTACAACATAATACCTACCGATATTTTTCTTTTATATTTAATGTCTAATAAATGTATACCTATTGTATATATTATTACATATACGCATGCATGCCTACATCATATTAATATATAATAAATACAATATGCGCGTATTTAAATAATGAACATGCGAAATGTATGTTACATTTGAATTTTTTATTGTTTTCGTTTGTTTGTTTGTTTGTCAGTCTTGGTGGGGAGGTGTCCGACCGAACCATCAGTCAGTCGGCAGGCGGGCTGGGCAGTCGGGGAGCCGGCGGCGGACCGGGAGCGCCGGGGCCGGCAGTCCGCGGAAGCACACTTTTCCTGGGAGCTGGGAGGGAGGAATTGCAGTCACCCGCGGTTTATTAATAGCGCCGCGCCCGCGCCAGTTCGTGTGTGGCAGAGATACCCCTATCCCAGCACCTACCCGCCCCCGCTTTACAGCCACAGCCCATCCTCCTCCTTCTCCTTCTTCCTGGGAAGGGGACGGGCGTCCCCGCCACTGGCTCCGCCTCGCCTCACCTCGGATGCCCTCCGCCACCTCCGTCTTCCTCCCTCCCGCTCCCGCCTCCTCCACGCGCGCCGCCCGCACCCTGCCCCGACGGGCGGGAGCGGCGCCGACCCGGCTCCCGCTGCCCGCCCCCCAGTGTCGCCCGCCATCTCTCAGGGTTCCATTTTATCCACTTCCAAAGTCTCCCGGACTTCTGTGGGCTTATGGCTTCCTTTTCTGCGTGCTGTTGATTTATTTTTGAGAAAGGTGGCATTTCTCTGCAGAGGCACCTGAATGGGTGAAATCCAGCCGAGTTTGCCCATCACCGAAGGGCCTTCAAGCTGAGTCGGTGTCACGTTAACTCCTCAACAACCCATCGCCAAACTAAGATGTCACATTAACCCAGAAAAAAAATAGAGACCGCGCCACATTAACCCACAGCCAAAACTTGAGATGCTGCCAAGAGATGAGGCGTCACCTTCCTGCTGCAGTACAGCTGCAGCGCCCTTCTACTACAGCACCAACACCTCTCGTGTTACTGTGGCCCTGGCCTCTGTATGCAGAGGGCCTGAAATTTTTAATTTTCTGAGAAACTGTGATAGCAGATTATTCTCCTTTAATTTAATCATCCAAGATTTTCTGCACAACAGTTCTGACAAAAAGGTTTTAGGAAGGGTGAGAGGTTGGGAAACAGCTCAGAGAATGGTTGTCTTGTACATCCTGAAAATCATACATATTTAAAAAAAATATTTTCCAATACAGTTATTTAATTTCTTTATCTCTTCTCCTTCCCCTTTATTGCTTTTTTTCATCGGAAACAAAAGCTTCAGGGAGAGGGTGCAGAGGGGAAGAATGGGGGTAAGAAGAGTTGGTGAATGTTGTCTGACTTTACATTAGACTTTCCTGAAGTGCCAGTTGAATTTGAAGATGCCTGTATTTTTCTCCCTGGACGATTCACTCGAGGAAGTAAGGATCTTTTACAAATAATCTCTCACCACTGTGTTGCTACTACTGCAAATTCTCCAGCAGTGGGAATCCTGAAGCATTAACACAGACTGGCTTTGGAGCTTTCTCAGCTATAGCACATGGGAGACCTGCTGGATTGCTGTAATTGTAAGAGTACTGGCAACTAAATTTACAGTAATGTGGCAATTGCCACTGCTGGTGGTGTTACACGGTTCACTCGTGAGAGTTTTCCTTAGGAGGTTTGGTTCTTCCTCAGAAGAAATTTTTTCTAGACAAAGTGTCTGGAAGCAGCTTTGCAGTAAGAGGCCAGGTGTCCTAGCAAGCACCAAGTGGAACAGGGGCCAGCAGTTTGCTTTTGTAAAAAAGAAGGTAAATGGTGTCCTGAGCTGCATTAGCAGCAGTGCTGCCGGTAGGTGCAAGGAGGGGATTCTGCCCCTCCCCTCAGCATTGACGATATCACTCCCGGAGTTCTGGGTCCTGCTGCGGGGTCCCAGGTACAGGAGAGACATGGCCATACTGCAGCAAGTCCAGCAAAGGGCTGCAGAGATGTTTAGGAGACTTTTCCTGTGAGAAAATACAGGGAATTGTGACTTGAGCCTGGAGAAAAGAAGGCTCGGGAGGGGTGGAATCTTAAAAGTGTATACAAATATCTGAAGGGAGGTCACACAGACAAAACAACTGGTGGTGGGTACAAACTAAAAGCACAGGTGGTTCCCTCTGAACATCAGAAGACACTTTTTCACAAGGAAGGGTGACTGAGCACCCTTCCTTGCACTGGCTTGCACAGGGAAGCTCTGAAGTCTCCATTCATCAAAAGCAGCTGGAACATGGCCCTGGGCAACAGGCTGTAGAAAGGCCTGCCTGTCTGACCAGGGGGTTGGACTACGCGACCTCCACTCCAGATGACCTTTCCAACTGCAACCAGTCTGGTTCTGTGATCTGATAGCTGGACAGGTCCAGTCAATGCAGATTTAGAGTCAATATTTGGGAATATGTGACAGAAAAAGCAAAGTGTTTAAACCTATGCCCTGGGTAACCCAAAATGTTATTGTATTGCATATCTCTCTCTGCCCAAATTTGCTACAGTCCCTTTCAGACCCTGCAGCCACAAAACAGAAAGGCGGGGCAGGTGCTGGGGGTGCTGCGGTCTCTTTAGAAGTCTGAGGCACTGAGGCAGAGGCTCTCTTCCACTGCTACCTTTGCCTCTTGGCTTTTTCCTGCCTCTACTCGCAACATTACCAACTCTAGAAGCTGCATTTCTCGATCAAAAACTGTTTCAAGTGGGAATTTTGCAACATCTCTCTGCAGCTGCAGCACCGTGCTGGGAAAAGTGGAGCAACCCCACTCCATGTGGTGACTGCAGCCACCCGCTTTTGCTTGTTAATAAACTATTATTTTTTCACTTGTATCAACTCATATTTGTTTCTCCTTAATGGTGGAAAGGGATGGGCTAAAACTAAGGAGTGGCAACTAATTTTAAAGTGTCCCCCTCAAAGGTATTAAACCGAGACAATATATTAACTTCCTTTCATAATTTTGGGTACTGTTGAGCAAGTAATATGCTCATGTTAATTCTTCTGTGCTTACTGGTGCTGGTGAAGGGGTCTTATGAATTCTACAGCTCATATCCCTCGTGCTATTTCACCTTTTAGGATTTGCTAACTACACAGCCTTTGCACATGTAGTACAACATGATTTGAATGGTGCTTGAGTATGTGTGTGTGCTTGGACCATATTATCATAAATCATCTCTAGGGACAATAGTGAGACTAGAAAGATGTCTCTGGCCTTAACGCATTCTTGTAGTCACATTATATTTTCTAAAATAAGATATCCCTGTTAAAGTTTTATCTTGGAGAGCTGTACTTACATTTTATGATAGTAGGTCCTGTTTTGAGGTTTGTCTGTACCAGCACAAGCTTGGTTTAAGAATCAGCTTAGAATAGTAACTTGCTCTTTAACATTAACTGTTACATTCACCCCAGGACATGAAAAATGCTATTATAGCCCTAGACTGAAGAAAATTAGAAAATACTGAATTGTTTTCTTACACTTACAAAATGTTTTTCTGTATAAAAATCAACCATTGATTTTCATTGCCACTCCTTTTCTGTGCTCCTGTTATAACGTTTTTATACTGCACTGGGTTTAGGTAAAATCTCTTCTTGTCAGCCTTGCACTGAAATCAGCTTAAGCTAAAGTCTGTGGGAAAGGAGCTTTAGTTAACTCGATTTTGGCTGTTCTGTGAGAGAGAAAGAGGAGGTTTTAGATACATTGAACATCATATGGGCATAATAAATGCTACACAAATTCAAAATCAAAAAGATCTGCTCCATACCTGATTCTTAATGCTAAAAGAGCATAAATTCTGTCTTAAATTTCTCTGAGATCCTGCATGCTTCCTTGAACATTTAGGTCTTCATATCAATAAACATTTAGTTTGCAAGTTTGCTTAGATTTCAGCCCCTGCTAAGAACAAAGCAGCTGTAGCAAACCTTCCAGGCCCATTTTGCTGTCTGTAGCAGTCGCCTAGGGAAAGGTTTAAGAAACTCCTTTAAACAAGCTTCAAAGCAGCTCAGAGGTTTTGTGACATATTTATGTTTGATTGAAGAAAACTAAGGAGCCCTTAGAGTAAAGCCTGGGGTTCAGAACTTACCCTGTTCCACCTAATCATCCTAAGAAAGAGGTTCATTTTCTCATTCAGAGTTAATGGTTTTAAAAAGAAGGGTGGATAGCATTTTCTTCAGAATGGCCCACCAGCCTGTGTCCCTGGTTTCAAGGGGAGGGCTGTGGGTGTCAGTCTCCTCAGGAAATAAAAAAATTACAGTTTTCTCTAAGAACTTATGTTCTAGAAAGAGCCACATCTTCAGAACTCACCAGGGCTGTGGTCCAGGTGACAGACTGGGAGTTGGGAAAAGCCTTTCACTGACTTGACTAAGACTCCTAATTTCCAAAGAGGAGTGTGGCTAAAGGTAATTGTGTAATCCCTAGTATTTTCTTGAGTGCTTAAAATGTCGTGCTACTTAGTATGCTTGCTCTGAAAGCCTTTCCAAGGCTGCTGTTGTAGGGCAGACAGAAACAAGCTCTTCTCTGGCTTCCAAGATAGTAAATTAGAAGTGAGCTCCAGTGTGGGTAGGTAACACAGTGCTAAATTAAAGCAAATCAGTACTGCTGGTGTGAAGAGGATATTAGGTTGTGCTCACTGTGCTGATTTGCTTGCATAACCTTTAGTTTGGAGCACAGGCAGGGCTGGAGCATGGCTGTGCAGCATAGGCTAAATTACCAAACCCTTCTCTCCACTGAGTATGGAACCTCAAGTGCACCTTAGAGCTCTGCCCTGCCACAGGTCCATGAGAAGCACATAAATATTGTTGCACACATAGCATGAGATGCCTTGCTGTTGCCTCAGTAACTGGCAGAACAGGGTCCTGTCAATGCGAAAGAATTGAAACACTTGTCACTGCAGTTGCATCGCTGTTTGCACCAGAGTTCCCTTTCCTCCTTTCCCTTTTCCCTTTCCTGTTTCCCTTTTCCCTTCCCTTTCCCCTTTTCCTCTCCCTTTCCTTTCTTAAAGCCACCAAATAATTTCCATCTATTCTTCCCAAATACTAGTGCCTGTAACGGTGGAGGATCTCTGCCATCATAAATGCAATGCAGGCTTCAGGTCTAAACAATTGTTTTGTGTGCGTGTGACTTCCCCATGGTGGATCACTGTGCACGTAGGCATTGCAGACTTGCCTGGTTCTGTAAGCAGAGGAAAAGAAATGTGCAGAGAATGACAAAAATGTTAACCAAGATGTCAGTTAGCTGAATTTAATTATGTGTTCAAGGGCTTGGGCAACCAGATGGTATCATAGACACTTGATTTCCACAGCATGACCTCTGAGAGGACGTGATTCCCTTATGAATGTGTGTTCCTTCTTTCTAATGCATCTATTACATATCTGTGCAAATATTTTTATATATTTCACTTGTATGAAACCTAGGAAGAACAGTAGTTGGTACTCATAGCATTTATTTTACTGCTAACTATTCTTGTGTTACAAGTTCAGCACTGCATCAGACAAATGGCACATCTTGCTCTGGGTTCAGAGCTCTGTGACAAGGTCAGAATGTTGGACTTGACGATTAGCAATGTGCTCTTCAGCATTTCAGGTAAACCTTATTGTTCAGATGAGTAACCAGGCCTTGGCTGGGTAGGTCTAGCTGACTGTGAGACAATTTGTTTACTTCAGGATAGGCAGAGAAGAAATCTTTTAAAGACAGAATCAGTGAAAACACTGAGTGGCCTTATACTGTACAAATTATGGTGCTGACATTCGAAACCAAGTAATTTAACTCTGTGTAATAGTTGTAGAGGTTCAGTTTATGAGTGAAGCCACAAGACAGCTGCAAGGGAGCTTTGCAGGATAAATCAAGCAGTCCTTCTAATACTATATCTAGCTTTGTCTTCTACACCAACTTTCTCTGTGAAAAGTTAGTTTTGTCTCACTAATGCTGTACAAGGAGCAACTAATGCTGTTAGAAGTACGAAACTAGTATGAAATATTTATTCTTATTCTTTGAAGAGGTTGGGAAGAGAGAATAAACAAAATAAGTTTATTATTTAGTCTTTCTTAATTTTGTCTACTGCCATGAGGCTCCCTTCACTTAATGTGGCAGAACCTGGAAAATTCTCCTTGTGTGTTCCAGGTTTACTCTGGCTGAGAACCTCCCCTCACAAACGCATGTGTATCAGAAGTCCAGTTATGTGTAGTATGTTTCTGGTCAAGTCACACCAGAAGCAGAATTCAAAATATAAAATGTTTTCTAATGGCCTGTTATGCAAACATATATTTTGCCTGTTTGGTTTGGATTTAGCGTTGCAAAATCCAAAGACATTTAAGTATGCTTCTACTGGTTGCAATAAAATTAGCAATTGCTTGCTGCTAGTATTGCACTTGAAGTCCCTTATAAATATTAATTTAAATTACCTAGCTTGCTAGTTAAGTAATTATCTGTACACAGCAAGTAGTACTTCACATGTGCAGTGGTTGTTTAGCCCCACCTAGTATTTACACCTGCAAGGGGCTTATTGCCCATGATGCTGAAGCTGCCAAGAGCTGTTCAGATACATAATTTGTCCTGCTTAAAAATCAGCATAAGATCAAATAATAAAGGTCTGTTTTAGCAAACATCTGCCCATAGAGAAAACATTAAATGACTGTGCTGTCCCCCTTAATATCCATAATGCTTTATTTTGTGTGAGATTGTGAATGGAAATTCAATTTACCTGTTGATGTGTACTCCAGCAGATGTGTTGAGGATTTCAGTATTCATTACATCAAGTAAGTAAATATTTGTTATTCTGTTTTTCCTAAAGCAGCATTAGCTGATATTGAATGATAGCAAAATAAGTTTTACTATTTCTGCGGAAATTAATACATATTTCCTCCCAGGAGGCCTCCCCTGACTATGAAAGGCAGGAAAAATGTTTAAATGTGCACTTAGGTATATTTACATGTACATATGACTTTGAGAAGCCTATTTCAACATCAACACATTGGGTTGGACTCAATGATCTTGAAGGTCTCTTCCAACCTAGTCACCTGTGAATTCTGTGAAGACAAATAGTATTCTTCCTATTTTACATATAAGCATTTGCTGACTTTCAGTCTGCTGTACTAGAGGAGGTCTACAGAGAACAATACTACTCAGCAGGTGCCAATGAGAACACAATCTATGGGCTAATTTTATCTGCTTCTTGGGTTTCTGAAGGTATGAGTAGGAATTTCCCTAATTATCTTCTTCCCCTATCAGCTTATAAAATAAATGTGCTTTATGGAATACGTTTTGATTCTGGAGTGAATACAGAGTTTGTTCTTTGCAACAGTTGCAAATTTCATTTTATTTTGATCAGTTGTTACAGACTTGCAAATGCTCACAGGTGCCATTGGGAAGTTCGTGTATAGAAGATCATGTAGTATCTTTATGTTCTTACTATGTTGAGATACAAATGTTGGGCTTTTTGGGATTGCAATCCACTGTTCCCATAAAGCTGGTCTAAAATCCCGACTTTTCAATGTCATTGCAACCTTTGTTCTCAATTAAACAGCTTCAAAGTGATTGCTGCCAATCTTAGATACCATTATTTCATTGTGGAGTAGTCTGCCTCCAAGAATGTAAAAGATGTGGAAGCACTCTGATAAAGCATCATACCAGTTCAGAATAATTCTTCTCTTCAAATTAGATTAATATACTGGAACAGTCACAAACACTACCTGCCTTATGTGGATTATGGTACTGGAGCTCTAAATTACACATACAGTGCTCTCCAGCTTCTCCTGGCATGCAGGGATGCACAGCCTTAGCAGTGGTTAATGCCCCCCCTTTGGGAACAGCTCACTCAAGAATTCTCTTAAAAGCTGGCATATCTCATCCCTAAGCAGCTTTTCTGTAGTCACAATGTCTGTTGATTACTTGATATTTTTCCATGAATTTTAGTTGTTATTTCTATTAAGTACTGTGTGTTGCTGATGTTGTCACTGATGTTCAGAATGATTTGTACTTTTGCACAAACACAGTACTATACTTAGAATAAGCAGCATTTAATTTTTTTTCAGTGTTGCACAACAAGTGTGGAATATGATTTATTTTTAGATGATACAAACAATGAACATTGCTCTTGAGTTTGGTGGTGTTGTTTTTCACAAACAGCATATAGTGAAAAATTCTTCCAGGACAAATATAAACCAGGTTCTGATTCTCTAAATTAATCTCTTGAGCTATTCAGTTACTCACTAGGGCAAAATGACTGCTATCAGTAAGAAAGATGAAACTTTACACTTTTTGAAAGAGGTTGGATAGATACATAATGACCATAAATCAATGTATTTTTAAACAACATTTTGTTTCAGTGAATATTGCTAACTGACTTATCAAAACAAGCAATTAATGGAACCTTAAAAATTAGTATGACAATTTATTATGAGCTATCATTTTTTTTTTCTTTTTGAAAAGTTGCAGTATCTCAGAATGCCAGCAGTCAGTGAATTTCTTCAGTTTTTAAAGCATTACTTGCTCTAGAAGTAAACTTGCTCTTTGAAAGTGAAGTAAGCCTCTAGGTGGACTTCGTTACTTCCACAATATTGTTTCTGGTAATTATTGACAGAGTTTGTCTTCTGCATGCTGCTTCATGCAGTGGGCTTTTTTTTTTTTTTTTTTTTTTTTTTTTTTTATGAAATGCAATAAAGGAAAGAACTATGAGAAATCATGAGGAATAGGGCATGAGTATGCACTGCCAATTTATATTTTACAGATAGTATAAAAAAATCCTGAAAATGTGTGTTGTATCCCTGACCCAAACACATTTGCAATTGGCATTTGGAAAACATCCTTACAGACCAGCACCCCTTGTATCTCTGACAGCCAGCCCTGGTAAATTGAGAGTTAGCAGAGATCATGATACTCATTCTGTATTGTGCCTTCCAGAGGAATCTCCAAAATCTTGAAGAGAAGGCTTGGGAATTTTCATTTCATCCTGTGCTGAAAGGAACTACTTGCTCACAGGAATGAAGTTTATTATCAAACAGCATAAAATTGTAGAGAAAGAACTGAGGAATACTTTTAATTCAGCTGCAGAAATATATCCAGAGTGTAAGTATTTATGTTGGAATTTGATCAGGAGGTTTCAACTTCCCATCTTTCATGCTGAGAACTACAATGGCAGCTTCCTAGCTACATCATATGGACATGGGTTTCTCTGCACTGACAGCTGAAGAGCATTTCCTAACTCTGATTTCTAGCTCCTTGTAATTTCTAATTCTAATTTTAATTCTAATTTCATTCTGATCAATGTGGAACAATTCTACCTTTTCAATTATTGAAAGTATTTTTTTTTAACTATCTCCTTACTCTCTAGGATTTTTGGTCCAGCCATTGGCTGGAGCCGTCATTACTCAGCTGCTGAGATGTCAAACAAGCATTGCTAGACAGTGTTTTTTATTAAAACACCTATGTGCTTTTGATGCTCAAATAGTTAGAGCACTCCTCTTTCCTGATTTGTGTGTAGAGGTGGTTCTACAGCACTGCAGGGCTGCCTTTGGGTAGTTTTAACTCCCAAATTTCTTATGCTCCCCTCCACCACATTTTCTGTGCCTGATGTGTGTACATCCATCCCTCTTCATTCCACCATCCACTCCATTCTAAGCCAGTAAGCTACTAATAAAGCTCTTGATGAGACAGTGAAATCAGTACCAACAATGCATCTTCCTTCCCGCTGGAGAAGACGGGTGTTTGATAAGCATGAGGCTTTACGCAGGCAGCTACAACTATAAACTGCCATTGGTTACTGTGGAACAAATAAGTGTTGCAAGTGTTTAAATGTGTTGCTCCTCTATAGCAAAGGATTTATATTTCAAAAAGAAAGTAAAACCTAGTAAGTACTTTGTTTCACCCACACTTATGTGTGGATGCTGGCTGGTGAATATATAGGCTTGATTATACTATAACTAAGTGAGATAAAGTGGTTATGACTTAACCCACTAAATGTTTGGACTGTTCTATATGAATACTGTGTCTGTAAAATACATAAACTTCTCACATACATATATGTTTGTAGAGTTTGCTTTTAATACATAACAGAGTCCTTAAAAATCTCACATACTCTTAACCAGTTTTGCTTACGGTATGCAGGGAGTGCTGTGTCTGACATACATGTTGTAGAAATGTAAGAGAGAAAAAAAAACCATAAAAACCCCAAACCAAACCAAACCAAAACAACAACAAACAAACAAAAAACCAAAAACCACCCCAAAACTTAGTTGCAAAATACTCCATAGAAAAGGTAGTTTGTAGCTGTTGTGGCAGCATTCATATGCTCATTTTTATTCCTGAGGCTAAGAATGAATATTTATGCTAAGAATGAATCTCCCTAAAACAGAATAAAATAAATTGAAGCTTTTAGCATTTGGCTGAATAAACTCCTACAGTTTTTAATGATCAAGGCAATTGCTGAGCAAGAGTATTTACTAGGCCAGGGTACCTCACTGTGCACAACAATAAATAAATGTAGAGGAGAAGAGAAACTGAAATGTGTCTCTGAGCATGCATTATAATCTATGTCATGTTTCTTTGGGATAACTGTCTGTTTGTAATTTCTTACTGAGTTATAAGAAATGCAAATTGCAGTGAATATAATTTTATGTGGGTGGCTGAACTATGGTCTAAATATGAATTGACACTAAGATGTACCTTTCATTTCCCCATGCTTTCCTATTAGGAGTTTTAATTCATGGTTCTGGGAGAATAAAGCCTACTAACCCCATTCTGATTTAGAACAAAAATATGGATCAGTTGAGACTGTTCAACCACTCACAGAAAAATCCAGACAAAATTTCCTTTGCAACTCAGTACCATCAAGAGTTGCAGCTTTGCTGAGAGGTAGTAGTCTCATCCTTGTGATGGTTGTTGCCCTTGACAGTGTCAGAGCAGATTAGTATTTGGATATGCTTACAGACACTAGAGTGGGAGGCTTGTAAGATATTTGTTTCTTATCTGCATCTTGAACATTAAAGTAAAAAAATAATTACAGTCCTAATAACTTACATAAACTTCCTCAGTATTTGTATACCAAGAGGAAGGAGAGTGTCCTCAGAGTGCGAAAATGAGAGGCAGAGAAGTAGTTGTCCTGAGAGAGTATTAGTTAATAACAGGGAAAAAACTGAATAGTGGATGAGAGGGCAGATTTACTGATAGTGCTACAGGATCACAGCCAACTGCTTGTTAAGACCTTACAGCTCAGCACAGATGTCATGAGATAAATAATCAGCCAAGCTATGGTTTTAAGGGGACTACAAACCTAATTCTACCCCCCTTATTAGCACTGAGTTGTATAGTGCATGTTCTTGTGCTACCAGGCAGTACTTGTGCATTGCTAGACTCCTTCCCCCCATTTAGATCAATAGATATCTGCCTTAAAAGGCTGTAACTCTGCACAGCCTCCCACTTCACCGCTGTGGCTGCATCTAGTCCCATTGGAAAATGCAGATTGATAAAAGATGTTCTTGTTTTGGAATATCTGCTATAACCAGGTACATATATCTCTGCTGGGAAGAGCAACAGCTCTATCTTTCCTTTGTTCCGCTGTTGCCTCCAGGTGTTCTCTAGTACTGTGACATGGTAGATTTATATATTTTTCACTTTGTCTCTATAGTAACAGACTGCCAAAAGAAGTCTGGGAGCTCAGCCATAGGAAAAATGGAGGAGTATACCCCACCATCAGGAAAGCAAACCTTTAGATAAAGTGTTATGAATGGAAGACTGAAAATGGCACTTAAGTTTAGATGATCTTAAAAGCTATTCTTCCCATTCTATTTTGTTGCATGAGAGACAATTGAAATGTTTGGCCTCACCACTTGGGGGAAAAGAATGGGCATTCCAGTCTCAATGTTTGCTTTTATTGTTAATGCTTTATACCACAACTTGTAGTGTTGATTTGTGAGTGACCAACATATGTTTTTCCTTTTCTTCACCCTTCATCTCCATCCCCAATCTACTCAGTGCAATTACACTTCTGAAGAATTCAGTTAATTCCTCAAATTTCTCGACCAGTTTGCTGATTTAAGCCACACAAGTTCAAACACCCTTGCTTTACTTTCAGCATTCTCTGTGATCCAACCTCTTACATTCACTTTCATTTACTATACGGTGCTATTATCACCTCCCCACATATCATCAGATCTAGCTTAATCCAGCATCACCATGTTCACCACTAAACCCTATCCCCAACTGCTGCATCCACACATCTTCTAAATACCTCCAAGAATGGTCACTCAACCATTTCCCTGGGAAGCCTGTTACAATGCCTGACCACCCTCTCAGTGAAAAAATATTTCCTAATATCCAGTCTAAACATCACCTGGCACAAATTGAGGCCATTTCCTCCTGTCCTGTCACTTTTTAACTGGGAGAAAAGACTGACCCCACACCTTGCTACAGCCTATTCTCAGAACAGGCTACAGCCTATTTCTCTGTAGAAAGTTGAGCTTCCCTTTCTCCAGGCTGAACACCTCCAGCACCATCAACTGCTCCTCACAGTATTTGTGCTCCAGACCCTCCAGACCCAGCTCTGTTGCCATTCTACTCGCTCTAGCCCTCAATGTCTTTCTTGTCATGAGGGGCCCAGAACTGAAGACAGGACTCAAATTATGGCTTCACCAGTGCCCAGTACAGGGGAACTGTGCTTTGTATTAGCATTTTTTAGATACACACATTTTTTTAGATACATACCATTGTGGTTTCTGGGCTTGCAAAGCATTTCTGCCACATTTCAGAGTGAGAGCCAAATATGCTATTGCTTTGTCTTGCCTTCAAAGTTCAGCATTAGGATTTAAGGAAACAACAGCAGAGTATGTAGCATATCAAATGTTTTGGTAGCTATTGAAACTAAAGCAAGAATTAGAATATTAAAGTGATGAAATGCAAGAATCCAAAGACTCACCAAATCCTCACTGAGAGGTAAAAGCTGCTTACACTTGAATTTTAGATAGTTGTATGTTTGGCTGAAAAATGAATGTGAATAATGAGACCTTGTTTATCTTCTGCAGGCCATAAGAGTCGTTCCTGTTAGTAGCACTGCAGAAGCTGTTCCAGCCACTGTGCAGGTTCATGGAAAGTGTGTGCGGGTTGTGTGTGCACCCATACACGATGATGTAGGTTTGCTATGGTAATGGTAGGTATCGGTCTTTGAATTTATATTATGTGAAGGCAACAATTGTCTTTTGTGTTCACTGCAATTTTTTGCCAATATATAAAATTTTAGAAAACCCTTGCATTTCACCACTGTCTGTAGAATTGGGGCAGCATATTAGCTATGAAAAATAAAAGACACAGAAAAAAATCTTGTGAAATCACTCCTTTGAAGCTGAAATAAAAACATTGTTATGTCCAAAGATTAATTATGAATAATTGGATTCTGACTTTAATCTGTTCAGTTAAGTTCATAGATGAGTTGAGGAGGAATATTTTTCTATCTTAAAATGATCAAAGTATTTTTATATATTTGCAAAATTTGGTGGAGACATGACAGTCAAAGATTGGGGAAAATAATACCAGTTCAGAATAAATAATGGCATCAGATGAAACATGGAACAAATAGGGAAAGAAACGGAAGGAAAGAATTGGAAGTTATGCAAGCTCCTGTATGGTTTTGTAGAAAATGCCAAACTCTCCGTTTCCCATAGTGACTCAGCTAACTCTGTAGGAAGCCAGTTGTTTTCAATTTTCATCTCTGCAGATATACAAATATCACAATGTAAAAATAATACATGTACAAAAATTGTAACAATGGCCAAGGGCTGTTTGCTCAATGTGAAAGCAGTTAGACTTTGTATTTTCTTTTGGTTGTAGATTTTATTATTAATTTCAAAGTTTCTCTCTATCCTTTTTGAAACTCATGCACCAATGAACCAGAAGTTCAGTCCTGGAGGAGAGAAATGAAGAAACAATGTGTTCAGGCCAGAGATATATTTTTGTTAGAGAAGGCAATAGTGGAAATGAATAATGTTTGTTGTTTTTTTAACATGCTGATGGATCCCGTAAGTTTAAGGCAAAGCTGGAGATAACTTTACCTCCAGCATGCTTCATTTACCAGCCAACAAGGAAACTGCTTACATGCAGGCACTGTAAGATTGAAAAGACAGCAAGTACCACAAACCTTTCAACACACACTTTGAAAAGTGTCCCTGCATATAGAGCTGTCATCCTGCAGCCCAGAACCAAAGCCTATGCCTGTTCTTTGTAATAATCCACATGGCACATTGGCCTGAGCTACATCTCTCCACAGCCTTGTGATTCCTGCCTGCCTTCCCTATCAGGCACCTTTAGCCTGCAATTATTACCTACATTGTTAAGGGCAAGTAACATTCCTTCTTCATGGCTTTTTCTCCCTCTTAGCCTTCACTGTGGTGACCTCTGGTTTAATTTTTTTTTTGGTGTAAACTCGCCCTAGGAACAAACTGCCAGAAAAGTATAGATCAGTTTTAGAGTCAGTTTGGTTTTTTGTGTTTGTAAACATTCATACTTTTTTCATACCCAGGTTTCAATTACAAGTTATCATGCAACAACAAACCTCAGTGCTCTTATGTATATGGAATTCTTGTGGCTTTTTCAGTTCTCTGCATTTCTTCAGATATAGGAAAAAAAGCCAGATTAAATGATGAGAGTGCAGTACAAGTCTCACTTTCCTATGCTTAAAATGTAACAAGACCCAATGACTGCTGAAGCAATGAATCACCAGAATTTACATATACAGGTCAGCAGGGAATATTCTCTCACAGATGAGAGCACGCCTGCAGTCAACACTTTGCTACTCCCATGGCAGACACCTCTTGGCAAATCCAGCCCAATACATATGCATTCCTATTAGTGGTCCCTTAACCAGCACACAGGCGGTGTGATGAGAAGGTCACACTTTCCATTGCTGGGAGGAGATCTGACCCCTGTAGGGACCCTTCCCTCTCGAGAGAAGTACCAGGGCTTGGCTGGCTGCAGCCCTGCAGAGGAAAGAGGCGTTCCCCTTTCGAGTTGTCGGTTCTCCCGGAGGCCAGTCAGAAGTCAGCGGTGGACGCAGGGGGCGGTCCTGGAGTTCAGGTGCTGGAGACAGGCAAGGACAACCTTATCTAGTCCTTGTAGGAGTGGTGTTTACAGAAAGGGAGAGGTGTTCCCACCATCCATCCCGAGGTCACGAACCTTTCCGTGGACGGGCTTTCTTACTCTAACTTAAAGTCGGTGGAGGGCGAGTTGGGAAGGAAAGGACTTTCTGCACCCATCTTAAAGCGAGGGAGGAGAATCTCAGCGCTCGCACTGCAGATGCGGGAAAAGCGCGACAGAGACGGCGGAGCTGGGCTGGCTGCGGGCGGGCGGGGGAGACCTCGGGGGATGGTTGGATCCACTGGGTGTATTAGCTTCAACATGGTGTTGGCAGGAGAAATTGTCACAGCAGATCAAGAATTTTTAGCTTCGGAAGAAGGTGCACAAAATAAATATATATTAAAATATGTTAATAAAGAAAGTATGAATCCTTACACAAGTTGCTATTCTGTGGAAGTTTAACGCTGGAATTCAATCCAGCATTTTCCAAATCGTATACTACAATGAAATACAAAATAATGCACAGTATGCATTATTTGTTAAAACTGCTCTGAAATGTACAAGAAAGGGCCAAGAATTTCATCTTGCCTCTACTAAGAGAGAAGCATTTAAAAACTGCTCTGTTCTGTTCTGGTGGGATCAAAATATTTCAATATGTTTTAATAGAAGAAATAATTGTAAAATGCTAACATGTTTTAATAGAAGTTACAATCTAAGGTATTTGGGAGAAACCACTCATTCTTTGCCCTGGATGCCCAGTACGGGAAGTAGCAACGTACTTGATCCAGGGAAGATTGGCCAAATGTGGTGCCATATACACTCTTGTTCGCACACCTCTGTATCTGTGGGACTCCCCTCCCCTAAGGGTGTATTCAGAGCTGATCGCTGTGCCTCCAAACCTTACTTTAATTGTAGGAAAACCTGACAGCATAGTGCACACGAACCAGAACATTCCTATAATAATGACTAGATCACGGGGTCCCAGTTCCATTTTTGTAGTGTGGCACATTAAATGCTGCCATCTCTGAATTTCTGTACCTGCCAGACTTGGCAGGGCATCTCAGTGAGCAGTACCCGAAACCAAAGATATTTAAGAAGAAAGAGCCTGTCGAAAGCTGGTTGGAGTGAGACTGGAAAATGTGTGTTTCATTGGGTAAAGAAAAACGTGATTTCAAAAGCTTTTCCATAGTTATCTGACCTCCCTCAGAGGCAAGGGAGAGGCTCAGCCCCTCAGGCAGCAGTGCAGCCCGGCGTCCAGCTGCCGAGGGTGTACCACAGCCACCGAGTGCCGTGCCGAGTACACAGTGTTCCCTTCCCGCCCCTGAGCTGGGATTGAACTTCCCCAGCCCGCTGTGCACCGGGGACCGCGCCGATACCCTCCGGGGGAGGAGAGAGAGGCAGGGAAGAAGAAAAGCAAGAGGGGTGGAGGATAGGAAGTTCCAAAAGGGTTTATTTCATCGTAAGTACTTAAGGTGGGGTGTTGACTCGGTTTGCTTTTTTGTTGTTGCTTTTGTTTGTTTTGGTGTGGGTTTTTGTTGTGGCTGTTTTTTTTTTTATTTCTCTATATGCGTTTTCTTTTAAAGTTAAAAAAAAAGGCAAACAAAAAAAAAAAAAAATGCAAGGCAATCAGCATCCCTAAGCAAATATGCTTTCAGAAAGGAGGTAGAAAAGAAAAAGACATTGGTTTTACAGAAATAGATGTATGGCACTTTTGGTTTCTTGCCTTCCTGCCATTGTTAAACAAGTACTTTTCCTTTACTCTTCTCCCTGACCTGAACATTATAATTATGTTTCCTTCCCGAAGGAAACCAAAAGTGCTGTGACCCCACACAAGAAAGGAAAGACCAAAGGTTTGACAAAGACCTCATCCCCACAAGTTGCTTTATTTTTATGAGGGTGCCTTTAAAGGACCCTTATAAGGGTGAAGTTCTCACAGAAGTTTTGTGCCATCGTGGTGCCAGTCTCGGGCAAGGCTGTGTGCCCGTGAGAGGTGCAGAGGAGCAAATCAAGCCGTTTCAGCCTGCAGCAGGTCAATGTGTCAGCAGGCTCAGGAGCGTGGATGTTCCTTGGGACTGCATTACTAGGGCTGTCTCTGTGAAAGCTTTGCTAGAGAGGATTAGCAGCACACTTGGGTGTTTTCCTTGTTTAGTGAAATCAGGTTTGTGCCAATCTTGGATCAAAGTGAATAATAAATCTTGAGAGATTTTGGTAGCTATTTTGTATAAGTGCCTATATTTCGTGGAAGTATCACAGCATTTGGAAGTCTTTTTTCCTTTCTCTGATTTGGTTTCATTATGGAGAACATTGAGGTAACCCACTCGTTGTAATTGTTGTGCGGTATTCTTCACAGTAGCTCAAGTCACCACCTAGTCCAGTTTAGTTCACTTTCAGTTTATTACTCAGAGCTGTCTGGACAACATCTGCACATTTTGGGTTTGTTGTTTCAGTGATTTTTTGTAGTAAATTTGTATTCGTATTACTGATCTGTTATATCCTTAGTGTGTTCCTGTCCGTTAACCACCTCATAAAATCCTTTACAAATATTGGTTTTAGCCTGTTCAATAGCTAAATGACGCAGCTTCTTGCAGTCCGCAGTTCAACCTGATGGAGCAAGAGCCTTTTTTCTTTGGTTCTACTACTGTACTGCCCTGAATATAAAATAAGCCTCTCGCCTGTCAAATGTGAAAACATGCAAAAAACCCCTGCTTTGTAATTCTTTGGAATTTTTCCTCTCACTTTGGTATTCTTTCCCTGTGAGACAGGTTATGCCATGTCCCCTTTAAAGTCTGTGCATCCTGGAAGATGCCTTCAGCAAGTGCAAAGGCAACTTCTCAGGTAGCAATTCCTCCAAGCCTTGGTCCAGTAGGGGGTGGACACATAGAAGCAACTTTTGAACCTGATTTACACCCTTTGACAGCTGGTCCCAAACAGTGCACTGGAGCTGAAGTGACCAATGCAGCCTTGTTAGAGGCTGTAAGGCCATGCATGGGTGTGGCCTGCGTGCTGGCCCCGCCTGATGCGTTCCTTGCCTGCCAGAGACGGAGACTCCCACTCTGGTCCCTTGTTGGAACACATCTGTCGTCCTCATTCTCTTTCTAAAATAGGAACTGCTTGCCCTTGTCCTCGTCCCACAGATATTCTTCTGCCTCTGCTTTTCATCCTTTATCTTCCAGCTGCAATGCCTTTTGGCTTTTCTCAGATATTAGTGCCTAGCACTATACTGGCAGTCACTTCTTACCAATTCACGTGTTGGTTTCATCAGTCTTGTGATTTTATATTATCCACAGCCCTTGAAAGCTACTTTAGACCTCTTTCCTCACATTTGCAAGGCTGCTGTGCCATAACTAGGCCAAAAGTACTAAAAGGCTCCTTCCTTTCTGAGAAGCAGCAATGTTTATGGGCTGTGGCCCAGGACTTATGATCAGAAAAGACCATTGCCCAGGGTGGGGAAATAAATGTGCCCAACACAGCTGGAGTATTGCAGTGACTAGCAATAAACCTTTCAGAGGAAATAGACAAGGAAGGAGACGTGGTGGGGCTGCACTCCACGCTCAGCACTCTGCTGCAGCCCGAGCCACTCCCGCACTGCCCCGCACACTCTGGCTGTCCCTTGCACATCCTCACACCACTCTGCTGACACGGTTTTGCCATTTTTAGCAAAATGAGTGGCCACTGGATGTCACTGTGTGGTCTCTGAGAGACAGACACACAGACATTTTTCTCTGTCTCAAAATACAGGAACAGGCGTCTTTAAGGACAAAACGGAAGAAACAAAACAAATCAATCCAACCAGAAAGACCGAGCTTACCGGTGCACGCCGGGACAGCTGTTCGTGGCATTCCCTCCTGGAAGAGCGGGTGACCCAGGAGCGCCGGGGACAAGCAGGGCCCCTGCTAAAAGAGAGGTGACACTGCAAGGCTGGGATTGCTGGCTGAACCGCGGGGAACCTCGGCTGAGGTACTCGTTCAGTTTCAGATCTGTGAACTTTGTGCACTTTGTACACTTAGAGAAGCAAAGAGGGTTTTTTCACATATGCAGCACTGGGAGATTGTAGATCATTTTGGCACTGGCCACGCAACGTAGAAGCACAACATTGCTCCCTCCAGTCCTTTCTCAATTATCTTCTCTAACAGAAATCTGTGCGGCAGATACTCAGGTTTCCAATTCGCTGGTCGTTCTCCTGCTTGAAAGCTGCAGTTGCAGAGCACTCAAAGTCTGCAAGTGCTGGATTGAAGCAGGTCCTGCAGCCTGGATTTGTTGCTCTGGCCTGTGAGGTGTAAAAATTTCACACAATCCTACACTACTCAAGCCACAATACCTTCCCCTGCAAAGGCCTGCCCTGGCTTTAAACCTGCCCTGGCTTTAAACCAGGCCTGGACACAGAGAGGCTGAATAGTGAAAGCTTGTCTCTATGAAAACCTTTTTCCCTCAAGGGACTTCCAGACATCTGTTGAGGCAAGGAGCCACAGAAAAGGCTGTACTGACCATGTGCTGAGCACCTGGCATCTCTCTTGCACTGGGGAGCACTGAGGAGCCATGTCCTTGGGAGTTGTTATTCAGAAGAAAACATCCCTGAAAGACAAGGAGATACAATAATTGAGTCCTTCTCATTTTTGGAATTTCTGACACCATCTTCTTGTGTGCCATAAGGCTGAGCACTCAACATGGATGGAAGTCAGTGGGAGTTGCCTTCTGAGCCACTCAGCAGGACTACAAAGATCTCATGAGCTCGTGCAAGGAGAGCATTAGAAGGGACAAATCCCAACTAGAACTGGATGTGGGGGGAAAAGTGGGGACAAAGGATGAGGAAACGGCTGAAGTACATCATTCCTTCTTTGCCTCAGTCTTGAAACACGACCAAGTTGTTCTCTGGGTAGCCGGGACCCGGTGCTGGAAGACAGGGACAGGGAGCAGAACAAAGCTCCCAAACTCCAAGGTGAAATGATTAGAGCCACACCACTTAGACACACACAAGCCTGTGGGGCCAAAGGGAATTCACACAAAGGTGCTGTGAGAAATGGCACAAGCGTTCACCAAGCGACCTGCCGCCATTTCCCAGCAGTCCTGGCTAACTGCAGAGGTGCCAGGCAAGTGGACGTTGGCAAAAGCAATGCCCATGCATAAGCTTGACTTGGGCACTGGGGAGGTCAGGGAGCAGATTCTGTTCAGAGCCATGATACGGCATGTGCAGAACAAGCAGGGGATCGGGGCCAGCCTGCATGGCTTCCTGAAGGGCAGGTACTGCTTGACCAGCCTGATCTCCTTCTGGGAGCAGGTGACCTCATCCAGTGGATGAGGAACATACTGTGGGTGTTGACCACCTGGATTTTAGTAAAATCTTTGACACTGTTTCCTACAGGATACTCTGGGAGAAAGCAGCTGGTGTGGCTCACTGCTCACTGAGTTAAAAACGGGCTGGTTGGCCAGGAGCTGCATCCAGCTGGCAGCCAGTCTCCAGTGGTGTTCCCCAGGGCTCAGTCCTGGGGTTAGCCCTGCCTAACAGCTGTGTTGATGGTTTGGACAAGGGGATGGAGTGGTCCCCAGTGAGTTTGCAGTGACACCAAGTTGGGCAGGAGTGCCGATCTGCTGGATGCCAGGAAGGACCTACAGAGGTCCCTGGACAAGCTGGATTGATGGGAGGAAGTCGGTGGTGTGAGGTTCAACAAGGTCTGGTGCTGGGTCCTGCCCTTGGGTCACAACAGTCTGCTGCAGCGTTCCATGGGCTGGGGCAGAGTGGCTGGAAAGCTGCCCAGTAGGAAAGGGCCTGGGGGTGTTGGCCCACGAGTGGCTGGACCCGAGCCAGCGTGTGTCCAGGTGGGCAAAAAGGCTACTGGCATCCTGCCTTGGATCAGCAGTGGTGTGGCCAGCAGGTCCAGGGCAGGGATTTGTTTCCCTGTTCCCGGCACCGGTGAGGCAGCGCCAGGAATCAGGCCTTTGGCTTTGGGGCCCTGAGCACAAGACACTGGGGGTGGGAGCGAGTCCAGAGAGGGGCCACAAAGATGGAGAAGGGTCTGGGGCACAGGACTTATGAGGAATGGCTGAGGGAGCTGTGGGTGTTTAGCCTGGAGCAAAGGAGGCTCAGAGGGGCCTTACCACTCTCTAGAGCTGCCTTAGGGGAGGTTGTAGTGAGGTGGGGGCTGGTCTCTTCCTCCAGGGAAGAGGTGACAGGACAAGAGCAAAAGGCCTCTGGTTGTGCTGAGGGAGCTTCATTTTGTCTATGAAGAAAACATTTTCACTGAATGGAACAGGCTGTGCATGGAACACTGGAGTCACCATGCCTGGAGGTACAGTACACAAAAGCTGTTTGGATGTGGCATTTAGGGACATGTTTACTGATGCACTTGGGAGAGTTAGTTCATGGTTGGACTCCATGGTCTTTGTGGTTATTCCCAACCAAAACAATTCCATGATTCTAAAGCAGTATTCAGGAGCACAACACTTCAGGAAGTTACTTGGGCTTTTGTGCTTCTTGTCCCTTGAACCTGGGCAGCATCCTGGACATCCTGAGTAAACAAGAGCTTTGTTCTCCATCCTCTGAACCTGCAGCCAGTTCTCATCAAGCATCCGTGCAGCTGATTTGGATGAGGGAGTTGATCTTCCAAAAAGTGGTGTTTTCTGGGCTGCTGTTCTACTGGATGGGGCAGTGATGTGACTGAGCTCAGAGACCACAGGATGTGGGGTAGTGAGGAACAGGATCTTAGGTGAACGGACTTTCAATAATAAAACTTTTATTTACTATCTTTTGCACTCATTCCAACTTGGAAGAGACTGCCCACATAAGTGGGCCGGCTTAAAATAAGTACCCCTGGAGGTATTTAGGAGATGTGATGCTGTGATTTTTAGGAACACGATTTAGTGGTGGAATTGGTTTATATTTCAATGTAAGGATTTTAAATATCTTTTACAACTTATGCAATGCTATGACTTTGCATGCACTGCCATAATGCTAAAACTCCCTCTGTCCTCCTGCTCCCATATACAAGAGCTAAGAACCTTTTCACAACATTCACCCAGGACATAGAAAAGTGGAGTATGATCACCCCTCCACATCTTAAGTTTGTCTAAGGACATCCCCCTCTCACATCTCCCCAGAAAGCATCTCTTCAGTTTCCCATCTCTGAGTGTTCTTGGGCAAAGCACTCTCAGTCAGGAAACTATTAGAATCTATTCCTTGTGCTAGAGGGTCCAAAGTTACCTTAAATCCTCATTGTGCAATTTGAAGGGTCTCAGGCAGAGATGATATCGCAAAATGTTGGAAATCTTTAACAGTTCAGAGTGCATTTTATATGATGTATAAAAAGGGACACCAATGATATAACCAGCTGGTTTTCCTGCTCCATGTTTTATCACATATTTTTTGAATAGGCCTATTGTTAGCCTCCTCATCTTGGAAATCAAAAGAAAAAATAGAGGGGAGGAAAAAATTGTTTAATGATTAATAAATGGACTCAATATATTAGCCAAGCTGCTGGTTACCTCAGAAAATCATGTGTAAAAGATAATGGGTATGTCTTGCCCAAAAGATTTTGGGAATACACAGGCAGTTATGAACTTATACACTAGGCAACTACGAGGCAGATTTACCAATTTAACTTTTGTAACATAGTTGTTTCAGACACACATTATGATAAGTTGTTATGGAGGTCCAGTGCTAAATCACACACTCCTTCAGTTTCATGTTTGCCACCTGAACCATTGTAAAAGAAAAAGGACTGGTGATGGTCAAAGCTGGTATCAAAGATTTTAATACCCTACAACAGCATTTCTTCAACCAGTCTAACAATCTGAAATTTGGGTGGGGTATTTCTACTAGCTATTTAATGCAGAGCAAAAGCTTAACTACAAGGCAATTTGACTACTGCATCCACCCAAGCAGTTGAGCAATGACAAGATTCACATGTATATTTCTCTCTCTGAGCCACATAGGACCACCTGTAATATATCCACTTCTGTATATAAATAATAAATAAAAATAATAATAAAAAGGGAGACTATCCAGGATTGCAAAGGAATGGAGAGAATCCCTGGTTGCTAGTCTACCCGTCTGAAACCCCAATACTCAAGTCTAAGCAAACTCCACCTAATTTTACAAGAGGAAGTTCGGTAGTCTCAAAGTTATAAGTTCCTCTGATTTGCACTTCCAGTTTTCCTCAAATATAAATTAGTTAAAGCAGGAAGCCAAATGACAAAACTCTATCACTGAATACTCTTCACACCTCATGTCTTCCTCCTTTTGCTATCAAAATATCAAAAATAGTACTAAATTAACATTCAGAAACATTAAGTAAGCAACACCTTTTATGCTCCTGTGTACCAGTTTGTGTTTCTACTGTGACCACTAGAATAGACACAGATTAATTGAAATGGGATCCAAAGGCACATGTCCAGACTAGGAGCCACATAGCAGTATGGATATACAAAAACCAAGTAAACCTTGATGAAAGAGAACTCCTGATAGGAACACAGAGGTCAAAATCAATATTTTATTATCTAAATAAAACAAAACTTTCAAAACCAAACTCTACACTAAAAACTGTCTTCCCCTAGAAAAAGAAAAAACAATATCTATGGTTTCTGAACAGTGTATCAATAATGCAAACAGAAGGAAAAAGGTAATTTGAAGACCAAAGTCTCACCTTGTTTAATCCCAAATTTCTCAACTGTTGCTCCACTGATGCAACAAATTTTCTTAAATTGGACACTTAAATAACTAACAGTAAAACTTGGCACAAAAAATGAAATGGCAACGCAGTGGGATCAGTGATGTTGGCTATTTGTTCTGAATAGACAACCATCTAAACTCACATGACTAAGAACCACCTCAGATTTCTCTTAAAAGGATGTATCCACCTTACTTTTCTTATGGCTTTCTACCGGAAAATACAAAACAAACAAAACAAAAAGAAACACTACAGCCCACTTCTGATATAAACTAGTGAAACTAGTGAAGCATAAACCATGTGGGCCACAATGATTCATCAGAATTTACATAGTAGCTGCATGCAAGGTTTCGTCTCCTTTCAACAGGCAACCTAGCTTAATATCCTTGATCTGCTCTATGAAAACTATTGTTAAGAATATCAAGGAAAAACATTGCTCCAGCTACCAGAACGAGAGTTGCAGTAATCAGGGCTGAAAGAAGAGGAGTGATAATTATCTTCTACTCCAGGCATAGCAACAAACTGCAGGCATATACTTCTATTACTGCCATTATTGATGGCCACATTTCTAAATTTAACATCAGATGCCTAGGACCTGCTTATGCCCACAAATTATTTTAATTCATAGCAGATGATTAGCCAGGGCTGTAATCCATGAAAAGGTAAGGGTAAAAATCTCTTTTGCTTCTCCTTTAAGAGAAGCAAACTTTGAGCATTTTTGAGAAACTTCCTAAGCATAATCTTGGAAATAAAAGAAATAGAGCATTTACCTGTTGACACACATACACAGATGGTACACTGAGCCCAAAAGAAACTCATGAGGCCAAGATGGATGCACAAGGTGAGCTCTGCTAGTCAGCTGCCACCTTTCCTCCTGGCAAAATTAGTTGACATGGGAGATGAGGGGGCAGAGTGTGTCTGATTAGGCAGCATTTAGGTGAAATTGCACCTGTATCAAAGCACTGTACAACATATCCCAGCCATTCACCTCCCCACAAGAAAAAATTAGGTCATCCCAGAGTGATGGGAGCAGTGCATGGCACAAATTGACTTTAAGGTGCTACGGAGACCAGAATATTTTGCCACAATCCTCTGGCACTTTTGGCCTCCTGAGTATGCAAAGTCCCAAACATGCCTCTCTCCTTGTCACAGCAAGCTGGGATATCTCACTTCCCATTTCCCACTCCATCTGCACGTTACCCTGCAGAATGGCCAGCTGCAGGGCTCAAAGTCCAGACCACGGCACCCATTTTCATCCGCAGGGTCACCAACGAGCAGAGCAGAATGCTTCATGTGCAGGGTTCATTCATTAGCACGAGTCTCATCACCCACAACTGCATTGCCTTCCCTTGAGCCTCGCTCCAAGCAGGGCTCCCTGCTGCCAGGTCCCCATCTGATTAGCACCAGTGCTGTCCACCCGAAGCCCCCTGGCTTCTCTTGCCCAGCTGTGACACAGACAGCTGCAGGGGACACTCCACTCCCGTGTACCTCCGGGAGAGTCGGGGAGTTGCTTGGACTGAGTGCTTCGCTGGCAGTCCAGCATGGAGGAGACACAGCGTCCTAGGAGAAAAGAAAGGAGCTGACTCAAGGCTGGGGAAGCAACTTGGTTTAATCCAGGCTCTGAGGAGCTCCGAATACCAAATGATCCAACAACCAAGAGCCCTGTCGGCTCTCTTGCAACAGTTTAAATAGGGGGTAGTAACAGGGGAAAAGGGACGCCCATTAACCAGTGGGAAGATTTGAGGGAGTGGAAGGTGAGGGGATAGACAGATACAAAACCCAATGGGAGAGATTCAAAGAAGGGGCCTCTGGCCCTCATCCAATCACTTGAGGCCCTGGGTAGAGAATTCTGGGAGGGTGGGACTGGGAGTGAAGTGATGGACAAGGTACCAAGTGGGGGAAACAGGGGGTTGACTAAGCATTACCAGAGAGATTGACATTAGGGGTAAAGGCGGGAAAACTCGGGGTAAAACCATTAGGAGAAAATGGGGGGTATAGGGACAAACCATTCCAGAACAATTATAAAACACAGTACAACACACCAGTGTGTCCCATAGGTCCATGGTGATAATGCTAGGCTCCCATAAAGCCAGAGTTTTCACTTGCTGAGTGCTCTGCCTCACCTCTGAGGAATCTGCACTGCCTTGCATTCATAACATGTGCAATTAAGCAAACCAAGAGGCTTCAACAGGTGAGGCTCTGGGGAGATCACAGTTTGCTTGCTGTAAGTTGCATGGTCACTGCTGTCCTAAATGGAGGCACCAATCCCTTCCCCCTAAGGAAGTGTGTCCAAGAAAAAAAGAGCAGCTGTCAAACCAAAGGCCAGAGGTAGAAATGGACAACTGCAACAGGAATGTTGAGCACTAGTTAAGGAGGGTGCTGTAATGAGCTTGTAGCTCGTAGGTACAGACTGAGGTTAGAGGGTTAAACTGTGATTAGAGTCCCACTGCTTCTGTTGGCAGTCTTCGGGTCACAAGTGATCTTTACAGATAATTTCTTACCATTCTCTTGCCTCAGACACATTCATTTGCTCCACTGCCACTACAATGAACCACCACATGCGGCCCATCACAGGACCTCAGTAAGCAGATTGTTGATAACCATTCTTGGCACAGATCTGCTTAGATTTTGATGCACAGAAGGAGCACCATTTTGTTGAGTGCTTTACAGAACACTAACAATGTTATAATAGTTGTCATCTGCACTGATATCTGGTACAGGTGTGGTCATTTGTGTTTCTTGAGTTTTGTACCTGTTTCTGTTGAGATGGTGGATTACAAACACCAGCTGAAAGGGTCATACCACTATCAGACCTTGCCATTTTCATGTTAGAAAAGTATTCCCCAGAGTACTTAATTCAGACTTCTCCCCTTCCTCTAAAACCACAGACATGCTCATGCATTTCTATGGGCTTCTCACCTCCATTTGTTCAACATGCAGCAACTGCCACCAAAAAAACCCACAAAAAATAGCAGGATAAAATTATGACATTTATCCTACAGCTTGAAAATATTCACTTTATTTTTTGTAAAAAAGCACTGGAAAATATACAGAGAGATAAAAGCCAGAAAGAAATGTCCTACAACTAAATAGAAGATCTAGGGTAAACTTTTAATTACAATTTTTAAGGTAATGTTTTGACCATTTTTTTTATCAATACGGTAGTTTATTTTTATTAAGTTCACCTCTCCTAGCATACAGTACATGGACTTTTGGTGCAGATATTGGTCTTTTGAGAATCATTCTTTGCTTGAATGATCTGTCAAATATCTGAAAAATGCTTTCTTAGCTTTTGGCTAGTTGCAGGCAGCTCATTGTCTCTGACCAGATAATAAAAGAACAGGACATTTTAAATTGTTTGACAAACTGGAGTATATCCAAATCCTTCTCTGGGAAATTAATTTTTGTACATATGAATCTGAGGTGTGTTTTTTTTAAGATTATGCAACTAGCAAATGAAACTTCTTCAGTTAAAACTTCAAGGAAAATCCATGCTTTAAAAAATCTCCAGCCAGGATGAGTAAATCAGAAAATAATATTTCTATCATAATGTAATTAAATTAAGAGTTGAGATTGGATATTTGAAAGAGTTTAGTACCTAATCCTTCCTGGGTAGTTCAAAATGCAAATACCCAAGAAGGTGAATTTTTCTCCTTCAGCCAAATAGACCTTTTGCAACTGAGTTATTGAGGTTATTCAAAAGGGTCACAGACCCAGCCACAGTAGGTTATTTAGACTATATGAGAGAGATACAGTAGATATTTTAATACAAGCAGTTCAGTGTTCCTACAAGCTTGCAGGTCCTTCAAAATTCTAACGTCTAAAATAAACACTAGAATGCCTTTTATTGTATTAGGGGAGCTCTAGTTACCAACTATAATTTTTCTATGTCCCACATTAAAAAGCATTATTAAAGTTGCAAAGCCCTGGAAATGTTCTCCATGCATTCTCTTTCTGCACAACAGACTTGTCCAAATACTTTTCCTTCCTTCCCCCAATCTACAAATAGCACTGGTTTAAAGTATGAGCAGCTATGCTGTTTTTTCATCAATGCCTGCACAGCTTTCTCAGTCTGCTCTCAAAGTTCAACTTGTCATTATGTCATTATGACTTTTTCTGTGATAGTAATTTTAAATTATCAAGTTTATGAATTAATTTATTTCCACAACAACTTTGATATGAATAAATATGGATAATCTCAGTTTACCAAAGGGCTTGTATTTGTGAAAATCCAATTTGAAAAACTTGTCATCAAGACTTCTAGATGTCTAGAGTGTTTTATACTGAATTTAAGGTGGTGTTTTCTACATCTGTTAACATATGTTGCCTTTACAAATGGCCTCAATGCAGCTGTCTGGAACAGGGGAGATTTGGTGACTGTGAAAAATTAATGTATAATAACTTAACCAAAACCAACACAGTTTTGTGACAGAAACATGGACTGACCTATATCTTCTCCATCAGATTTCCTTTTTTTCCCCTGGAATCTCCTGTGTCAATCAGAATCCCTGACTGGAAGCTTTCCAGGGGAAGTATTTTGTGACAGAAAATGTCCCTTTAGGAAAACTATATACTATTTAGGATTTAGAAAAACTGCAGAAGCATAACTAGTCCTTCTTCAACAGCTCACCTCAAATCAGACCATTTTCCTCCTTGTCTGTGCATGCTGCCATCTGCTTTCCCTCTAGCCTTCTCCACTTCCTTGTAAGCCAGGCAGGGGAAGGGAGGCTTCACTTAATAGCACAGGACTGGTAGGGTCTTGTCATAATTTATGCATCAGGTATCAAGGAAGCAAAACAAACCCCATAATTCTAATACCAATTTAAAAAGAAATTTTTAAAAGCCATATCAAAACCCAAATGCATTTTTCCCCACATAAAGTGTTGTTAGATACCAATTCTTTTTCAGACTCCAGAAAGAAATGAAATCTGACTCCTGCAGACAAATGCTTCTATTGCTGCACACCTCTTATTCATCCCCTGAGCAATTCCATCTCATGCACAGTCTGAGGCAAAATCCTGTGGACAAAATGGTAAATAATCATATAATTAAATCTGCTGAACACAAACCTCAGGGGTGTAACTGAGGCTATATGGGCACCTCAAAGTGTAGCCCGTTCATATTTAGGATATAGAATTACAGCATAGATGGAGCTTGAAGTACTGGAGCTTTATGCCTGAGCTGATGCAGTGACTGGTAGAAGCTGGCGTCACCTTCAGTGTCAGCAGTCAGGGGGCGTTGCCAGGCCTTCTCCTTTCACAATTAACACTCGTAGCCATAAGCTCCCCACCACCAGTTCCCCCATGGCTGCTCCTGCCCAGCTTCCAGCCCCACCTCTCCTCCATCCATCAGTCCATTCTCATCCCTACGTCCTGCCTCTCAGATATCACAGAAGGCCAAGAAGATGAAAAATGGTTCTATGCCTAACAGTTCTGTTTCTGAACCTCAAGCAGATTACTTCAATTGCAAGAAATTGAAGACTCTCTGTGTTGCCAAAAATCTGAGAGGGAATATGCCTGAAAGGACTCCTTCTTACCTTTAAGTTCACATCAATTATATTCCTCTTCAGCACTGCTAATCCTGGCTTACCTTCAGATAAACAAAAAAAAAAAATTAGGTCAGTGTTTGAATTTGTGTGATACACTGACTCTAAAAGGAGATAGACAACTCAAAATTTACTTTTTAAACAACTGAAATTAGCTTTAAAGAATTTCACAAGATTCTGAGTGCCCTTAACTCCTGCACTGTTAGGAGAGACCTATATAAAAGCCAACACAATATCCTGAGGAAAAAATAAAAGGCAATTAAATCTAGAAGATACACCTAACACAGAAATGTTAACTAAACAGTACAGCTGGTGCTGCAACTGAAATAATCTTGTCTTTCTTTTACCAGCAGCAATATGGAAAATTATGTCAGAAAGAAAAAAGGATTTTTGATTGTGAGCTCTTGAATTTATTACCTGTTTTTAATATTATAGCCCATACTGCAAGAATCTGATCTTGTCCATCAACAGAACTGGGGGCCGTCTTCTCCTCTGTTTACTGCTGTACAAAATTATAAACTACAATAGGAAACCCCAGAGTGGCTAGGGAGAGAGTTTAACTCCAAACTTGTTAATGAAACCATAACCTCATAAATTCTAAAATCCAAACTGCTGCAGTAGACAATTTCCTGCTGGTCTGAGGCACATTTGTCTCACTGCCATTGCAGACTCTCAGTAGTGACCAACAATCACAGGAGAGGAACATGTGGCTATGACTGCACAAACATGACTGCCATTCTCGCCTCTAGATCTTGTATTTTGTAGGCCGCCTCGGGATCCAGTCCAGCAGGGTGGCCCACAGCTGGCTAATCCACAGGTGCCCAGATAGATATGGATAGCTCCACCGGAGAGATGAGAGGACACTCAGGCTGCTGTGATCCACGAGTGTTTTATTGAGGGCAAGGCGAAGGGTGAGGGAGAGGTGCAGGGAGACAACCACTCAGGAGGGAAGTAGACTCTGAGAGCGACGAGGGAAGGCAGGGTTAGGGTATATAACAGTGGAGGGATGGGAGTGGCCAGGGTACAAATGAGCCAATAGGGAAAGTACTAAGGGGAGGAACAAGGATGGGGTGACATAAATAGAACCAATGAGGGAATAGGGAAGGAGTGGATTTACAGAAGGAACCAATAGAGGTAACGAGAACCAAGAACTTTCTAGAACAGGGAAGTAAGAAAATTGTTGACTGGCATAAACAGGAAGGGTACACCATTTGACAGATAGGTCCCCTTATACTTGTGTAACCTCCCATGGCAATTCAGGGGCCCCTCCCACAGTATTTCTTGCCCATTTCATGCCCCTGCCTGTTCTCTATTTCTCCAGTCAGTCATGATTCCAGCCTCCATCATAGGCTGCTTTCCATGTCTGGGAAGGACTTCTGAGGGATCTTATTACTCTACCAGTAGTCCTTCAAGGTTATATGCAAGTCTCAATGCCTACAGAAAACTCATCTAGACAGGTTGTTGATGGAGCGGCGTGGTGCTGTCAAATTGTGTTCTTCTGCTTGTCTGTTTCCTACACTCCCTTATCACATTGGCCTGTTACGTCCATGTCTGTTTTCTTAGCTGATACCTGCACAGATGCTGCACAGAGAGGTCCTCCTTCCCAGCCTGGGCTACTCACCTCTGTGAAAACACAAGCACAAAGCAAGAACAGTGGCTCTGCTTCACCTGGAGAGGTGACTGTGAGCAGCAGCAGCTTGGGATGAAGCTGTGTCTCTCCCTGAGAGGATCCTGCAAGAAGCACAAGCCCCAGCAGTGGTATAACCCATAGTTTGGGTAAATGACTTGGTATCTTGTTTTTGTCTGCACATAGTATTTGAAATAGACAGGGGGTCCTAGTCTCCTGTTTGTCACCTCTCAGAGGGATTTAAGCACGAAGTGTTCAGTTCAAGTGGCACTGGAGAAACCTGGGAGCCTGAAATAGCATCTTTCGCAGAAACACAAAGAGAGAATATCCAAATATAACAAAGCCAGGCATAAATCCATTAAGTATGCTGTTCTCTTTCAAGCACATTTTGTGAGCACACCTGCTCTATATACAGGCTGTATCTGATCCATAAAAGAGCTTTGTCTATTGTAGAGCACGACAGTTATAGAGGTCCTAATAACTCCTTTTTGTTCTTGAAAAGAAATAGAAAATTACTTTAATTTTCAGAAAAAATCAGCCTTTTATCTGCAGCTGCAAATTATTTAAAAGTTATTGGACTGTACTACATAGCAGGAGAAAGAAGGCAAATGGCCAGAGTTACTCTTCTGCCTTTCATCCACAACTTCCATATGGCTGCCATAAAAATGATGTCAAAAAAGTTCTTTACAATGACTCTAAGTGGAAAGCACCTTCCACCTACTCTCACTGTAAAGGTGTGATACAAATCTCATAGCTAGACTTAGTACTATAATAATACTTTAACTTCTGCTTGGCCAAACTAATTCTAAAAATATTAAAACTTCTTCTGTCTTATCTTTAGCTGAAAGATTATTTATTTGGTGGGGGGAAAGTAGTTCCAGGTAATTGGAACATTACTTTTTACATATATGGTTTAGCTAAGCAAATCAAAGATTATAATCACCATAGCTGAACATCTTTAGTTCAAAGTTCACAACATGATAAAGGTACACAGCATTGCTTGTAAAAATTCCTAAGTTTACTTTATCATGGCCAAAGATTTAAAACCTAAGCATCTATATTCACATTCAGACATTTGAGTATGTTCCCTGATTTTCAACACTTGCTGCACCAGTGTAAGCAATTCCTATTGGTTCTTTTGCAGTTTCTTCTCAGGACAAAGAACACTTTTCAAGAAAATTCTGCCTTGCCAGACCTGTTAAGTCTGGTTTCACATAGATTCCATGGAATATAAATGATATATTCAAAAATTCTGGCAGAGATGAAAAGCATCCCTATACCCATATTTAGGAGTTTAAAAAAAAATGTGGTCTGCTTTAACACTGCTCAGCCTTCTGATGCAAGTATGCATGATTTTCCAGTGACTGATCACAAAAGAAGTTTGTCTGTCTTCTGGAAGAGGAAGAAGAGCTCAGCCAGACCTACATGCTGTCATTAAGGTTAAAGATCTCATGCTAAAACTAAAGCCTAGAGATGACTATAGGGAATGGATGCAAGAACTGGAACTGTTCTGAATAAGCCATAGAAATGAGGATTAGTGAGCCATTCTGATTGGCTAATTATATCAGAAACTTTCATAAAGTTATCAACTATTGTCTCTCAAAAAGCATTCAGAGAGAAAGACAAAGCTCTGCTACAGCCATATATTAAATATGTATGCCCACATATTTGTGTGTGCACATATACATTTAACATGCATATTCATACATGTTTAACATCTAAATTACATTTTTGGTGTTCCAATACAAAAAATCCCTATTACAAAAATCCAATATCTTATGTCAGGTCTCACTGCTCACTTGGTTCCTCCAAACAAAACACAAGGTGGAGGGAAAAGAGCTGTAGATAGCTATCAGTTCACTTGCTCCTACAGCAGACAAGGAATCAACAGTTGAAAAAGCCAGAGAAAAGGGTGGAGAATGCTACTACTGATGGAAGCACTGGATCCTTACCAGACAGGAGCCAGATGACAGAGCAGAGCTAGTCTGGGAGGGGAAGGATACAGCACCCCCATTTTCAAGTGGCATCAAAAAAGATTGCACTGTGTACTCCCCTAGGATTCCACGCGTCTGAGCTCACCCTGACCACAATGCCTGGTGCTGATAGCATACAGCTGCTTCCTTCACAGACACTGACAATAACCTCACTTCAGAAAAAGAAAATAATTATACCTTTACATACACTTACATCTGTGGACATGCAGAGAGAAACAAGGGACAAGAGCAAGCATTGATTATCTATCCCTTTCTGCAATTCTCACTACTGTCTGTTTTTTTTTTTTTTACTGATGCTGTAATACATGGAAGGCACTGTTGTTCCCTCTCTCATCAATGTGGAGCTCATCAGTTGTGATCACAATAGAGATTACTAACTCCAAATGGCCATCTACCCTGCTAGCTCCACCTCCAACAAGGCAAAGAGCAACACAGCACAGAGGAGGTGGTTGGCCCACCCCACTGGAAGCCCTGACATTGGGAAAAATAACAGCTTGATGTGAGCAATCAACTGAGATAATAACTCTCTCCACCTTGAACAGTCTTACTTCATGTCAGATAGTGGGACCATTCTAGTTTTGTGCCAAATTAATAATGCAAAGACAACTGAAAATGGGAAAAATATATTTATTTGCCTGCAACTTCCCAGCTGGGAGGAAACTTGACAAGATTGTGATAAATGGTTGCAACCCTTCCCATTATTCCAAATAAAGTGAAACTGACAGAAAATAATTAATAGTGAGATCTTCCACACTGCTACATACAGCAAGCCCTGAGCTGTTGGAGACATACTGTCTATTTCCATGGATGCAAAATTTGAGACTTTCTGCCCTTTTGAATGAATTCCCTTGGAGAAGAAATATTTTCCTTATAAGACTCAGGTGCCACAACACCCTAATGAATAAGACAAAGCCCTCTGAATTTAAAGAGCTATCAAGTGGAGTAATTAGGGAATAAATTAGTTTCTGTCATAGCCAGCAGTCAGGACTAAGCAAAATTATTATGACAAATAGTCTCATCCATCTGAAGAATATAAGATTTCTGCAGCATTTGTGGAAACTGGGAATGTAAGGGTGAGACATTACTAAGTGTTGGAAAACTGAGCCCAGGCAATAAGGGGTACATAGAAGGACATGAAGGCAAAGCAGAGTTGCAATGAAGTGTGCCAATACCTACTGCAGATGTAAAAACAATCTATTTGATGAAAAAACAAACAACCATCAGAAAATGCCCTAGCTGCAATTAGCAGGATAACAACAAAACATAACAAAACAACAGTTCCATGAGAGCATAACCATGTTTTTACAAACTGTCAAGAAGAACACAAAATATATAAATCCATAAACACATACTGAATACAGTTATGTATATATTATATACCAGAAAGACAGCTATGCCTTAAAGCCTGACTTTTTGACCAGAGCTTAAGTTCAACATTACATGGCACAAGTAACATAAATCCACGTCCTGGAGACCAAGGTGCCTAATCAGAGACCATTATCCAGACGACTGATTAATTCCAGACCTCTGTTCACCTAAGATCCTGTTCCTCACTACCCCACATCCTGTGGTCTCTGAGCTCAGTCACATCACTGCCCCATCCAGTAGAACAGCAGCCCAGAAAACACCACTTTTTGGAAGATCAACTCCCTCATCCAAATCAGCTGCACGGATGCTTGATGAGAACTGGCTGCAGGTTCAGAGGATGGAGAACAAAGCTCTTGTTTACTCAGGATGTCCAGGATGCTGCCCAGGTTCAAGGGACAAGAAGCACAAAAGCCCAAGTAACTTCCTGAAGTGTTGTGCTCCTGAATACTGCTTTAGAATCATGGAATTGTTTTGGTTGGGAATAACCACAAAGACCATGGAGTCCAACCATGAACTAACTCTCCCAAGTGCATCAGTAAACATGTCCCTAAATGCCACATCCAAACAGCTTTTGTGTACTGTACCTCCAGGCATGGTGACTCCAGTGTTCCATGCACAGCCTGTTCCATTCAGTGAAAATGTTTTCTTCATAGACAAAATGAAGCTCCCTCAGCACAACCAGAGGCCTTTTGCTCTTGTCCTGTCACCTCTTCCCTGGAGGAAGAGACCAGCCCCCACCTCACTACAACCTCCCCTAAGGCAGCTCTAGAGAGTGGTAAGGCCCCTCTGAGCCTCCTTTGCTCCAGGCTAAACACCCACAGCTCCCTCAGCCATTCCTCATAAGTCCTGTGCCCCAGACCCTTCTCCATCTTTGTGGCCCCTCTCTGGACTCGCTCCCACCCCCAGTGTCTTGTGCTCAGGGCCCCAAAGCCAAAGGCCTGATTCCTGGCGCTGCCTCACCGGTGCCGGGAACAGGGAAACAAATCCCTGCCCTGGACCTGCTGGCCACACCACTGCTGATCCAAGGCAGGATGCCAGTAGCCTTTTTGCCCACCTGGACACACGCTGGCTCGGGTCCAGCCACTCGTGGGCCAACACCCCCAGGCCCTTTCCTACTGGGCAGCTTTCCAGCCACTCTGCCCCAGCCCATGGAACGCTGCAGCAGACTGTTGTGACCCAAGGGCAGGACCCAGCACCAGACCTTGTTGAACCTCACACCACCGACTTCCTCCCATCAATCCAGCTTGTCCAGGGACCTCTGTAGGTCCTTCCTGGCATCCAGCAGATCGGCACTCCTGCCCAACTTGGTGTCACTGCAAACTCACTGGGGACCACTCCATCCCCTTGTCCAAACCATCAACACAGCTGTTAGGCAGGGCTAACCCCAGGACTGAGCCCTGGGGAACACCACTGGAGACTGGCTGCCAGCTGGATGCAGCTCCTGGCCAACCAGCCCGTTTTTAACTCAGTGAGCAGTGAGCCACACCAGCTGCTTTCTCCCAGAGTATCCTGTAGGAAACAGTGTCAAAGATTTTACTAAAATCCAGGTGGTCAACACCCACAGTATGTTCCTCATCCACTGGATGAGGTCACCTGCTCCCAGAAGGAGATCAGGCTGGTCAAGCAGTACCTGCCCTTCAGGAAGCCATGCAGGCTGGCCCCGATCCCCTGCTTGTTCTGCACATGCCGTATCATGGCTCTGAACAGAATCTGCTCCCTGACCTCCCCAGTGCCCAAGTCAAGCTTATGCATGGGCATTGCTTTTGCCAACGTCCACTTGCCTGGCACCTCTGCAGTTAGCCAGGACTGCTGGGAAATGGCGGCAGGTCGCTTGGTGAACGCTTGTGCCATTTCTCACAGCACCTTTGTGTGAATTCCCTTTGGCCCCACAGGCTTGTGTGTGTCTAAGTGGTGTGGCTCTAATCATTTCACCTTGGAGTTTGGGAGCTTTGTTCTGCTCCCTGTCCCTGTCTTCCAGCACCGGGTCCCGGCTACCCAGAGAACAACTTGGTCGTGTTTCAAGACTGAGGCAAAGAAGGAATGATGTACTTCAGCCGTTTCCTCATCCTTTGTCCCCACTTTTCCCCCCACATCCAGTTCTAGTTGGGATTTGTCCCTTCTAATGCTCTCCTTGCACGAGCTCATGAGATCTTTGTAGTCCTGCTGAGTGGCTCAGAAGGCAACTCCCACTGACTTCCATCCATGTTGAGTGCTCAGCCTTATGGCACACAAGAAGATGGTGTCAGAAATTCCAAAAATGAGAAGGACTCAATTATCGTATCTCCTTGTCTTTCAGGGATGTTTTCTTCTGAATAACAACTCCCAAGGACATGGCTCCTCAGTGCTCCCCAGTGCAAGAGAGATGCCAGGTGCTCAGCACATGGTCAGTACAGCCTTTTCTGTGGCTCCTTGCCTCAACAGATGTCTGGAAGTCCCTTGAGGGAAAAAGGTTTTCATAGAGACAAGCTTTCACTATTCAGCCTCTCTGTGTCCAGGCCTGGTTTAAAGCCAGGGCAGGTTTAAAGCCAGGGCAGGCCTTTGCAGGGGAAGGTATTGTGGCTTGAGTAGTGTAGGATTGTGTGAAATTTTTACACCTCACAGGCCAGAGCAACAAATCCAGGCTGCAGGACCTGCTTCAATCCAGCACTTGCAGACTTTGAGTGCTCTGCAACTGCAGCTTTCAAGCAGGAGAACGACCAGCGAATTGGAAACCTGAGTATCTGCCGCACAGATTTCTGTTAGAGAAGATAATTGAGAAAGGACTGGAGGGAGCAATGTTGTGCTTCTACGTTGCGTGGCCAGTGCCAAAATGATCTACAATCTCCCAGTGCTGCATATGTGAAAAAACCCTCTTTGCTTCTCTAAGTGTACAAAGTGCACAAAGTTCACAGATCTGAAACTGAACGAGTACCTCAGCCGAGGTTCCCCGCGGTTCAGCCAGCAATCCCAGCCTTGCAGTGTCACCTCTCTTTTAGCAGGGGCCCTGCTTGTCCCCGGCGCTCCTGGGTCACCCGCTCTTCCAGGAGGGAATGCCACGAACAGCTGTCCCGGCGTGCACCGGTAAGCTCGGTCTTTCTGGTTGGATTGATTTGTTTTGTTTCTTCCGTTTTGTCCTTAAAGACGCCTGTTCCTGTATTTTGAGACAGAGAAAAATGTCTGTGTGTCTGTCTCTCAGAGACCACACAGTGACATCCAGTGGCCACTCATTTTGCTAAAAATGGCAAAACCGTGTCAGCAGAGTGGTGTGAGGATGTGCAAGGGACAGCCAGAGTGTGCGGGGCAGTGCGGGAGTGGCTCGGGCTGCAGCAGAGTGCTGAGCGTGGAGTGCAGCCCCACCACGTCTCCTTCCTTGTCTATTTCCTCTGAAAGGTTTATTGCTAGTCACTGCAATACTCCAGCTGTGTTGGGCACATTTATTTCCCCACCCTGGGCAATGGTCTTTTCTGATCATAAGTCCTGGGCCACAGCCCATAAACATTGCTGCTTCTCAGAAAGGAAGGAGCCTTTTAGTACTTTTGGCCTAGTTATGGCACAGCAGCCTTGCAAATGTGAGGAAAGAGGTCTAAAGTAGCTTTCAAGGGCTGTGGATAATATAAAATCACAAGACTGATGAAACCAACACGTGAATTGGTAAGAAGTGACTGCCAGTATAGTGCTAGGCACTAATATCTGAGAAAAGCCAAAAGGCATTGCAGCTGGAAGATAAAGGATGAAAAGCAGAGGCAGAAGAATATCTGTGGGACGAGGACAAGGGCAAGCAGTTCCTATTTTAGAAAGAGAATGAGGACGACAGATGTGTTCCAACAAGGGACCAGAGTGGGAGTCTCCGTCTCTGGCAGGCAAGGAACGCATCAGGCGGGGCCAGCACGCAGGCCACACCCATGCATGGCCTTACAGCCTCTAACAAGGCTGCATTGGTCACTTCAGCTCCAGTGCACTGTTTGGGACCAGCTGTCAAAGGGTGTAAATCAGGTTCAAAAGTTGCTTCTATGTGTCCACCCCCTACTGGACCAAGGCTTGGAGGAATTGCTACCTGAGAAGTTGCCTTTGCACTTGCTGAAGGCATCTTCCAGGATGCACAGACTTTAAAGGGGACATGGCATAACCTGTCTCACAGGGAAAGAATACCAAAGTGAGAGGAAAAATTCCAAAGAATTACAAAGCAGGGGTTTTTTGCATGTTTTCACATTTGACAGGCGAGAGGCTTATTTTATATTCAGGGCAGTACAGTAGTAGAACCAAAGAAAAAAGGCTCTTGCTCCATCAGGTTGAACTGCGGACTGCAAGAAGCTGCGTCATTTAGCTATTGAACAGGCTAAAACCAATATTTGTAAAGGATTTTATGAGGTGGTTAACGGACAGGAACACACTAAGGATATAACAGATCAGTAATACGAATACAAATTTACTACAAAAAATCACTGAAACAACAAACCCAAAATGTGCAGATGTTGTCCAGACAGCTCTGAGTAATAAACTGAAAGTGAACTAAACTGGACTAGGTGGTGACTTGAGCTACTGTGAAGAATACCGCACAACAATTACAACGAGTGGGTTACCTCAATGTTCTCCATAATGAAACCAAATCAGAGAAAGGAAAAAAGACTTCCAAATGCTGTGATACTTCCACGAAATATAGGCACTTATACAAAATAGCTACCAAAATCTCTCAAGATTTATTATTCACTTTGATCCAAGATTGGCACAAACCTGATTTCACTAAACAAGGAAAACACCCAAGTGTGCTGCTAATCCTCTCTAGCAAAGCTTTCACAGAGACAGCCCTAGTAATGCAGTCCCAAGGAACATCCACGCTCCTGAGCCTGCTGACACATTGACCTGCTGCAGGCTGAAACGGCTTGATTTGCTCCTCTGCACCTCTCACGGGCACACAGCCTTGCCCGAGACTGGCACCACGATGGCACAAAACTTCTGTGAGAACTTCACCCTTATAAGGGTCCTTTAAAGGCACCCTCATAAAAATAAAGCAACTTGTGGGGATGAGGTCTTTGTCAAACCTTTGGTCTTTCCTTTCTTGTGTGGGGTCACAGCACTTTTGGTTTCCTTCGGGAAGGAAACATAATTATAATGTTCAGGTCAGGGAGAAGAGTAAAGGAAAAGTACTTGTTTAACAATGGCAGGAAGGCAAGAAACCAAAAGTGCCATACATCTATTTCTGTAAAACCAATGTCTTTTTCTTTTCTACCTCCTTTCTGAAAGCATATTTGCTTAGGGATGCTGATTGCCTTGCATTTTTTTTTTTTTTTGTTTGCCTTTTTTTTTAACTTTAAAAGAAAACGCATATAGAGAAATAAAAAAAAAAACAGCCACAACAAAAACCCACACCAAAACAAACAAAAGCAACAACAAAAAAGCAAACCGAGTCAACACCCCACCTTAAGTACTTACGATGAAATAAACCCTTTTGGAACTTCCTATCCTCCACCCCTCTTGCTTTTCTTCTTCCCTGCCTCTCTCTCCTCCCCCGGAGGGTATCGGCGCGGTCCCCGGTGCACAGCGGGCTGGGGAAGTTCAATCCCAGCTCAGGGGCGGGAAGGGAACACTGTGTACTCGGCACGGCACTCGGTGGCTGTGGTACACCCTCGGCAGCTGGACGCCGGGCTGCACTGCTGCCTGAGGGGCTGAGCCTCTCCCTTGCCTCTGAGGGAGGTCAGATAACTATGGAAAAGCTTTTGAAATCACGTTTTTCTTTACCCAATGTAACACACATTTTCCAGTCTCACTCCAACCAGCTTTCGACAGGCTCTTTCTTCTTAAATATCTTTGGTTTCGGGTACTGCTCACTGAGATGCCCTGCCAAGTCTGGCAGGTACAGAAATTCAGAGATGGCAGCATTTAATGTGCCACACTACAAAAATGGAACTGGGACCCCGTGATCTAGTCATTATTATAGGAATGTTCTGGTTCGTGTGCACTATGCTGTCAGGTTTTCCTACAATTAAAGTAAGGTTTGGAGGCACAGCGATCAGCTCTGAATACACCCTTAGGGGAGGGGAGTCCCACAGATACAGAGGTGTGCGAACAAGAGTGTATATGGCACCACATTTGGCCAATCTTCCCTGGATCAAGTACGTTGCTACTTCCCGTACTGGGCATCCAGGGCAAAGAATGAGTGGTTTCTCCCAAATACCTTAGATTGTAACTTCTATTAAAACATGTTAGCATTTTACAATTATTTCTTCTATTAAAACATATTGAAATATTTTGATCCCACCAGAACAGAACAGAGCAGTTTTTAAATGCTTCTCTCTTAGTAGAGGCAAGATGAAATTCTTGGCCCTTTCTTGTACATTTCAGAGCAGTTTTAACAAATAATGCATACTGTGCATTATTTTGTATTTCATTGTAGTATACGATTTGGAAAATGCTGGATTGAATTCCAGCGTTAAACTTCCACAGAATAGCAACTTGTGTAAGGATTCATACTTTCTTTATTAACATATTTTAATATATATTTATTTTGTGCACCTTCTTCCGAAGCTAAAAAATTCTTGATCTGCTGTGACAATTTCTCCTGCCAACACCATGTTGAAGCTAATACACCCAGTGGATCCAACCATCCCCCGAGAGGATGGCTTGCACCCATCCCTGATGCTGGTGCAGGGAAACAGAAGCATGCATTATACAGTTGCATAAGACAGCTTAATTTATGCTATGGCTAGGACTGCACTCTGAGACTTTTGAGTTGTTGTGAGGTGAGTAGGATCTGCTACTGTTAAGGGAACTTGTTTTCCTGTAAATGTCCATGGTACTGTATTGTCTGAAAATAGACCTTTTAGGAGAGATGGACTATGACTCACCTAACATAATGCTAAGGTAGGGCTAGTTTATTTTATAGACTTATTTAGAATCTAAATAAGTACGCAGTAATGTAGTCCCTAGCTGTGACTGTGCAGGGAGGACAGGGAATGTCCCTGCATTGCTGTGTACTTCCCACTGTGGCTGCAGTTCCTCTCTGACTTAGCTGAACTGGGGTGGGAATGCAGGCAATCTGCTCTGGTTAGAAAGCCAAAATGTTTCAGGGAGAAAACAATCCATGGGGAACTGAGGACCAGGCTATATTTTCTGAAACTTTGGTGCTTTCTTGCAACAGGGCACCCCTCAGATAAGACTGGAGCAAAGACAAAGATTGTCCTTTTAGACACTCAGCAAAAACCACCCATCAGAGCCTCTGAGATGTGGGCTATTCATTCTACATGAAGCACAGATTAGCCTTTGTTGCTGCAAGTTGTTTGTCTAAGTTATGATTTTGTGAGAGAATGCTACAGTCTTAGCAAAATAAATAGCCCAGTTGAAGTGGATTAATCGTAAACTTACACTAATGACAATTGACAAGTTTGCTCCAACAAATGTCCACTCAGGGAAAAAAAAAAGTGGAACTTGGCCATATAGTGTGAGAGTGATGTGAATTTTATAGTTCGTTGTTCGTACATTCCTTTGAGACTAACTTTTTTCCCCTGTTCGTTATGTGCACACACCCCTCATCTGCTCCCCTCCTCCACAAATTACAGTGCAGTTACTGTGGTTCAGCACTTGTGGGTTATAATTCAGATTTGTGACTAATATTTCTAAGGAGTTTTTGCAGAATGTAATTCTTCAATCAGATTTAGTGTTTTTACTGTTACTTTCAGAAGATTTATTAATTGCTAAAGATGTGTTTTTAGTTTCAAGATTTTAATTAGTGAGTAGCAAAATGCTACATTGATAGTTGATTTTTTTGCTGTCTTTCAAATAAAGAAAAAGATTGTGTGTTAACATTTTCTCTAATGTCCTTAGAGCTTTGATATGTTATTTTCACAAGCCTCTTAAGAAAATTATCATCTTGCATGCTATGAACAATAAAAACACTGGAATATTTTGTGAGGGTAACTATCACCCCCAGAGACTGATTCTGTGGTGTCCATGTGGTTGTTGAACCTTTGGCTACATGATTGATTGGGGAAAGGTATAGCTGAAAAGTTTTAAGTTTTAGAAGGTAGTACAAGCAGAGCAGTCTTGCAGCAGTCAAACTTGATTTGAAATCCAGACTAGCAAAGGCAAAGGCAGTTTCACCTACAGTTCTCTACAAGAGCAGCCTGTATCATCTGAGGTGTGATGTCTGTAGCTGCTTGTGGACTGCTATTGTTATTTCACATAAACAACCCTCTCTGAGATAATGCTTGTCATTATTACCTCCCAAAAGTATAATCCAAATGTACTGTATTTATGACCGCAGTCAATTATTTGAAAATTCCAAAATGGAATCACATGAGCTTACTTTTTTGTTGTTCCAGAAGTGTAACAGGGTAAATTTGAGCTCTGTGTGCAAAACCAGTGAGGGCTGGTGTAAGTCTAAAGTCTAAGCTTGTACTGTACTCAGTCATGTGGATAATGAATCATGGTGTAAGTCAAAAGGAGTTCTTTTCCATTGCGTATTAATGACATTAAGAGACTCGATCTCTGTCCTAAAGTCTACAAGATAACAGCTCATGGGAATGAAAATCAAGGCTACTGATGTTGCTTTTTTTTTTTTTTTTTTTTTTTTTTTTTTTTGTTGTTGTTGTTGTTGTTGTTGTTGCTTACTAATTGGCTGATTTTAGGTGAAGTGTGTTACTGAGAAAAATCCCAGGGAGACTAGAGATATAGTATTACCTGGAGAGAAGCATAATGACAACTTTTTGGCATAGGTTTAGTTTTTGTTTTGGAAAACTTCAAAGCTCCCAGTCTTCACTGAATGGAAGTCCCTGAGAAAGGATGAAATTAAATCTGATTTAAAAGTTTAGCATTTCCTTCTTAGATACCTGAAATAAAGAGCAGTTCTCTGAACCATTCCTCTCCTGAAGTGTGACTGATGTATGCAGAACTGTTTTGAGTATCTGATATCTTTCTGATTCAATTGGATGTTTGTTTTCCTGTGCTTCTTTTTCCTTTGGCTAAACATGCTATTATCTCAGTGAAGGCTTATTTGTGGAGGCAGAAGATTCTGTGCCAGTAGTGTTTTTCAGCATTTTTGTGAGGACATATCAGAGCTGGCTGTAGCTGCATGATGAGGGAGACAATGATTTCTTTTGTGAGCATGGTGAGATGCCAGTTCGGAGTCAGCCATAGGTGCTAATGGATTACTTGGTGTACTTTGTTTTTTATGGAGCTTCTCTGGCTACAAAAGCAAGCAATACCACCCAGCTGCCATACAAAGGAGCACGCTTCTTCCAGGCTATGTGGATGCAATGTAGAGAGGCTCTGCAATTTATGCTTTTGTTCCCCCTTTGCTGGAATGGTAGCGGCAAAACAAAGAAATTATTCCCTCCTTTTAAATAAACCCACTCAGAAGTACTTCCTTCTTGGTTCTGATATTGGCCAGAATAAGGGACCCCGAATGAAATCTGATCTCACAGGCAGAAATAAATTGTAACATTCAAAAGGCCTGTGCACAATATAGTAAATGTTTTGGTTTCCTTTAAATCTGTAAAGTTAGAACAGTGAGAGATCTTAGAGAAAAGCAGCTACCATTGCATCACTGCTTTAATTGCTTGAAAGCGAATGAACATAAATAAATGCTCCAGCAAGAACAGATGTTTTGATCTATGTCTCTTTTTTTTTATTGCAAAACAATTGTTACAGAAATTTCAGAAAGTTCTACTGTAGTAATTTCCAACTTCTGCTTTTTATTACGCATCTAAACACAGTCTAAAAGTGCATTGTGAATCCAGTAGACCTTTGGAAAGGACCATTTTCCCTAGTTATGTACATTTAGACAAATCATATTTGAAAAGCTTTGTATTAGTAGGAATTTGTTTAAAATAACATTTTAGTAATTTTTATCCCTTTATAAATGATTGTTATACACTTACAAATGATAGCCCAAATAATAAATGATTAAATAGCTATTAGTGCAGAATATTGCAAACACTGTTCCAGACAGCAGTAGCAGCAAATAGACTCTCATCCTGTACAACAACTGCAGTGGTGGAAAAAAGATATAACTTTAATACCATTTATTCTTGTGCAGGCATAAAACTGTGTTTCACAGCCAATTCCCTCTTCTGTCCCATCCTCCTCCCTCCCAGATATTAAAATAAACAAAAGTTATCACTTCCCTGCAGCAGAAACAGCAGCAATTTAATAATCAAATGTTTTTACCTAACAGCCTATTGAAATAAATATTGTGTGGTTCTATGAATGATCTGAAAGCATACAGCAAAATTAAAAGGTCAGAGACTGTTTCACAACCAGACTGGCTCAATGGCTCCATCATTAGAGCTCCAACTTGAAGATGATATAGTGTAATCCATGCCATGACTCAAAGTAATATTGAGTTACAAATGCAGAATAAATCCATCTCCTGACAGAAGTCAGAGTATGCCACTGAAATCAGTGGATTTTCTGCAGATTTGCACCAGCATTGGTAAGACTTGTAATTGTAGTCAGTCATGGAGAAGAGAAGCCTGTGTGACCTGTAGTGTTCTGTATGAGCTGTATGGCTGGCTATACAGCAGGGTGCAGAAACAAAGGCCCTCTGCATCCAGTACTACTGCTCTTATGCCAATGTGTGGCAAGGACAGTGAATTCCATCTAGAGTAGTGAAGGGTTTCACTAGGTAAGCAGATACCCCCAGTGTTTCACTTCTCGTCCCAGTTTGGACTGTGATTTTATCTAAGGTGGTTGAAGGGAAAATTCATGCTAGGAATCTTACCCATTTTTTGGAAGAAGATTATCTATACCTAGTTTCTCTCAACAGAAGTGAAAATGTGGCCTTTGTTGAACCAAATATGTGTATTTGTGCAAAAAATGCAAATATATTATCATTTTAAAGCAGGGGAAGACATCACAACTACTTCCAAGGGAAAGGGTTCCAAGGGAAATCCAGGAAAAAACACCTCACACTTTTCCTTTGGGTGATTATCAGATCCTCTTCAGTGTTTAACCTGAGCAATATAATAAGACATTTATGCTTGTTTTAAAACCTGCACCTCGAGTTTTCAGAGAATTTTGTTTCATGGCCTCCCTCTAATACCTTTGATGACTTCTGCTCTCAGGACAGATACTGGCTTGCACCCACTGCAGTCATTGGACTAAGGCTGTGTGCTGCTACCAGCACTTTTTTTTTTGAGCAGTTATTCATGTAGTTGCATTTTCCATGCACTGACAGTTCCTAAGAAACAAATCATTTTCTTCTCATACAAAAAATATACCTAACTAAGATATTTATCCCCTGACAAAAGGCTATCCTTTCCGCAAAAGGTACAAATCAGTTTAGTTGGTTTTTTTTTTACCAAAAAATCTATAAATGGAAAATTAAAAAAAAAAAAAGTAATCTATGTCTGGAACCCAGAGGGATTTCCGTATGTAGATGAATGGATGTTTTGGTTTTTTATTATATTTTCAAATTATCCCCTCACTGCCATTTGTTAACTGGCACTTGTGCTAAGAAAATAGTGTAGCACCGGATCTCTTCCAAAAAAAAAGAGAGAGCCAAATGTCTGAGCACTGCTATAGGTTCGCATTTTGTGTTGAGTATTCAAATTTCATAAAATACAATTGTCTTTTAAAAATAATAAAAAACCACTTACATTGCTAAAGATCAAAAATAATGGAAATAATGTAAACATCCAAAAGTTTGAATTCATTCCTAACTGGATTCATCTTTACAGGCAGGCAATAGCAAAATGTTAAGTCTCCTAGCAGTCCAAAGAAACTCATGGAACAATGCATGCATTTTCTTTGACACAAAAAAAGACTGGACTTTAAGGAAGAGAAACTACTTCAGTCATATCACACTGTTATTGTGAAAGAATAATGTGCTATAATACAATACCTAGGACTAGTGTATACCCCATCTGTAGAATAGAATCACTTAAACTGGAAACAACAGAATGGATTACTATAGGAAAATATTTATAAAATACTGCACACCGCTTTCTTAGTCAACCAGCATATGTAAACAAACAGCTAAGCTCAGTTGAGTTTTAAAATATTATTAAAGTTCATATGTCTTACAGTCTTTTGCATAACATGCCAGTTTGTCTTTCACACCATCACAACTCATCTGTCACAGCCCACAGTGGCTCATTAGAGGTTTATACATCAGCTCATACAGACGTTTAAGTGGAGCTATACAAAGAATTGTGCGAAACATACCAAACTTACACACTGTGACCAGAAATGCATATTCCATACGTAAGCTAATAATTGGATAGCGGAACTTAATGTTTGATGCAACATGTGCTATTTTATTGAATGTTACAGATTTACAAACAAGACCATGTAATGAGATATTAAAACTGTCCTGTAACGTTCACTAATATTACCACATGTCACAACTATATATGTGTCTATTTTATAAGCTATTCTTTGATACAGAATACATCATATGGCACATGCTATAGCTACATGATGATGGATGATGAGACTTCTATCTCACTAAATGGTCATAGTATCGAGAATGGGAAGTCTGGTCTCATTGCAAGAAATGGGAATGTTTTATCATCAAATTCAAAAAGGAGCTGTTTGATGCAATGTGTAAAAATCAGGTGAAAATAAAATAATCTAACATCCATCATAACATATTCTATAGACACCACATTGTAGAATAAATGGGAAACATTCAGGAAAAGTAGTGTTCTGACTTCTTGCAATCACACTTTTAACATCTGAACTTACATTTTATATATAATGGCAAATTTTAAGAGGTAAATAAAGTGTTCTGTTTCATTTTACCTGGAATCTGTGCTCCAGATCAATAAGGTGCTGTATCCTAAATATTTATACAGCTTCTAGGCTTGGCAAGTTTCTTTACCCTGACAAACTAATCAATGGAATCTACCCCAGAGGAGAGCCCTATGCCTAATTCACTAGGCGCTGTTGAGGAATTTCTAATGAATCTGAAATTCCTCTTGAGTAGACCAGTAATGCAATGAAGATGACAGAGTCCACAACAGTTTTAGCAGACATTCATAAAAGTAACAAAGAAAGTGAAGTAAGAATATCCCCCTCTACTCTCCATAGATAGATAGATTTGGAGAAGCCTTCGAAAAGGCTGCTAACAGAAGGTTGGCACATTTGAAGCATACTGTTAAACACAAGTTCCTTTGCCCTTGAGCATTTTGCTATTGTTCAACAATCAGCCTGCCACAAGTGTGCTTCATAATGCAGAGAAAGGTTTCCGACCTTTCTTGGTATCGCTATGTGACTAATGCTGCATGTGGCCTGCAAGGCAATTGCATAAACATGGTGTCTTGGTGGAGTTTAGTTCACTGAAAGCCTGATCAAACAGAAGAAAGCAAGGAACACGTTGGTGCAGGAAGTGTGAAACACATTTTTCTTAACATCCCCTTGCTGCATTTCCTTGTTTCCTGAACTTCCAACGCAGTGACTTGTTAACTAAATGTTTTCACCTTCTTGGCCTCTTTTCTTGAGGCTGATGATTATTTTTCTGTCTGGATTAGTTGCCTTTAGGACTTAACTCTCAAATGGTACTCAGAGTCTCCCAGGATGAGGACTCAGTGAGAAAACATCAGCTTGTATTCTCAAGGCTGCCTTTGAAAGATAATTCAATTTAAATAATGTAAAATATGAACCCCACTCACAAATGTTCATTTTTAATAACAAAAAGGAGCTGGTTCTACACAGATACTGGTAACTGTTGAGATATTTTAACATCTGATAGCACTAGTGCCAACGTTTTAAAAGCTCAAAAGTTGTGCCGTCATAAAGGAATGTGAATTATTTTTCCCATTGCAGCTTATGCTTCTCCACCCTTCTCCAGTCTTCTGTATATCCTTCCACCTGTGACCACTGGACATTGTCTCATAAGAAGTTTGAAATTCCGGTTAAAAATGTGGGCCCTGGGAACGTGGGTGGAGTCAGTGGAGTTACACTTGTCTTCAGCCAAAACCTGTAACTGCACTACTGTTCAGACACATTTTCTCCTATTAAAAGTGCTCACTGTGTGATATGCTGATGAATGGTGGATGCCTAATCACAACTGATGGCTTTTGCTGTTTATCGACACTTTCAGTTTCACTTTGGTTCTTTTACTTACCTTAGAAGCATATAGAAATTCTAGTGTTTTCCAGTCCTCTGCCGAAAATGCTCTCATTTAAGTAGCTTCAGTCTAATTACATGAATCTGGATTCAGATTTCTTGATAAATCCTGTATAATTTAAAACGTCCAAGTAGGGCTATGTTCACATGAAAAAAAAAAGAAAAAAAAGGTGTATATTTTTAGGTGGGGGAATGATGTGAAGAATTGGCAGCTCAAATTAAAGAGCAAGAAGAACCTGGTAGCAGCATGGTGGATAAATCTCCCCAATTTATATATATAATTAAACTGAGCAGTGAGAACTGGACACTATTACTATGATCTGCTCTGATCATCCTATTCTTACTGTTTCATCATATCCTTTGATTTAGTGAGACAAAATACTGATGACAAATGTGGTAAAAAAATATACTATTCCACTTAATTACATTCATCCTGAGCTTGCTCACCTGTGCTAGAATCTAGAATGCCTGTTTTACACAGGAAATCACCTGACATTTTAACATAAATTCTTCTTCCATTTAAATTGCAGTAAAAAAGGCATTTCATTTCCCTTTCTGCTCTTGAAAATATAAACTTTCTGTGGCACTACAAGTTGACACAAAAGGAGACAAGTGAACATTTATAGTTGTTGTTGTATTCATCTTTCTTCATTTCCACAAGTGTGGGATGCAAGGGACTTGGGAGACTTTAGGTGTTTTTGCTGCCAGTTCCTACAGAAATAACAAATGCTTTTCACCAGTCATCACAATGGTGACATAGATGAAAGAGAAGTTGTGATTGAAGTTTGGAACATCTAATTTGTACATTTCTTTTTTGCCAGTTAATTCCTGCATCTTAAAAACTTGAATAATGATAAAAGGTCTTAGGATACCCTCTAATAAAATGTAGATATCTGGAGCTATTAATCTATGTCTTCTGATTTCATTAAGGGGGCTTGTTATTCCTCTTGTTTACTGAAGGTTTTGTAAAGCTTTCATCCCTCCCTGTTTTCTGCAATGCAAATGTCAACTGGGTCAAGGTGGAGTATGTCAGTAGTGATGCTGGGATTGAAAATGTGCTCCCTTGACCCATGGCCAATGCCAATTGTACTCAGCATGGGGTGATGTGAGGGTTTCTTTATAATTCTGCTAAGAAAAACAGACTGAAGAGCAGATGACCCTTAGACTGCTGGTGAGCTGTGTGTAAGCCTAAGTGTGCTTGCTTTCAAAGATGCAGAAGGCTCCAGTTCTTGACAGTCTCCTCATGGACAGGTTGTCCCCTCTGCTCTCTGGCCTTGAGGACTTGCTCCTCTCCAAGGGGTTCCTCAGGCCTGCTGTGTTTCGCTGCCTGTCAAGTTTGTCACTGATGGAATAGCTCTTTCGTGTGTGCTGTGCATACAACACGTTGGACTCCTCAGCAGAGTAGCTGTTGGCTCGCTCTATTTTTGGGACTGGGATGCTGTTGGGCAGAGTTGTTGTAGCACTGCTGTCTTGAGGAGATAAGGGGATTCCCTTCTTGTCTTTGACCTCAATATCCTCATGATCAGAGCTTGGGTGGGTTAGTTCAGCTTCTCTCTCTGGGTGGCAGCATCCCAAGTCTTCCACTTTGCCCCTGAGACTTCCAGGGAAACTGGCCCTCTCTGCAATGGCCTGGGGAGCGCTCACACACCTCGTGTCTATGCAATCTGTAATACTTGTGTACTCTGCTGTTTTAACTGGGATGCCAAGGCTACTGAAGTAGCTTCGAGAAGGAGAGAACATGAAGCTGTGAGATTTCACAATTGGTGTTTCCTCCAGAATAAATGGAGTAGTAGCCAGGTAACGACTGCTTTTAGATCGCTCTAAAGTATGATACAAGGGAGGGTCTGAATCCCATGGGATTTGACAGTCTGTGATTTGTGAATAGTCTGAAGAAAATGCTCTTGTTTCTATTCCAGAAGTTTCCTCATAATCAAGACTCCTGCCAGAGATCTTTTCACCAGCTGTACTGCTGATGTATGCACTATTAGTTAAAAGGGAAGAGGCTATGTGAGCTGGGAGAGCTGCATCTTCAGGACCAAGAATATTTATGGAGCTCTCGAGATGTTCTGTGTCAGAATGCATCTCATCCATGGCAGAAACATAGATGTCTATACAAGATGAAGGTCTTCTGGAGTCTGGGGCAATTGACAAAGTGCTGGTGGGGGGTAAAGGAGCCTTTCCTTCTTTTGCTATTGAGTGGGAACTGATTGCCCGATGCAGGCTTGGAGATCTTTCCTTAAAAATGCTTTCCAACTTTTCCAACCCACACTTGTCCTTAATATTTGTTGCATAGAAGGAGTGGCTTCGCAAGCGGGGTATGATTGTAGGTGACGTTGGGGACATGGACTCCTCTCCTGTGGGATCAATGCTCTCTTGAAGCTTGTAGGCATTTCCTTCCTGACTGTTGAAGCTACTCTGCCTTACAATGTAGGCTGCATCAGTACAGTCGGATGAGGTCCTGGATCGGATCTTAGTTGTCTCGCCTCTTTCAATGCCAGTCATCTTTTCTAAGGCAGTTACCATTCGTCCCATCATGTCTTCCAGCTGAGCAAGCCTGATGTCAACAGTCTGCAGAGAGGCCTTCATGCAGTGCTCTCTCTCATTTACTTCTTCCAGTCGCATGGCCATGTTCTCCACCCTTTACAAAGGGAAGAATTAAACAGGTAAATTTCTACAAAGCAGTGATGTTCAGCTAATAAGTCACCAAACCAGTTGGAAACAAATACGTCACAAACCCCAAAGGCAATTTACACCACCTCATCTGTTTGAAAATCCCGATTAAAAGAGGTTTTGCAAAAAAAAAAAAAAAAAAAAAAAAAAACACCCCAAAAAAAACACCAAAAAACAAAACAAAAAAAAAACAAACCAAAACAAAAAACTGCAGCCTCAGGGAACTGCCCCAGTGGATTAAACCAGGGACACCAGCTGTGTAGTGCAGAGGGGGTTTGGGTGTGCCTCATTCCAGGGATAGGAGACTTATTTCATAAATGTTACTATGAATTACTGCCTCTTTGCTACCAAAGCTTCTAATTAGGTTATTATGAATGAATAACACTTAAAGCAGATGCCATGTGATAACGTCCCCAGTTGTGCCACAGTCAGGACAATCACAGGTAGCTAAATGAAGTAAAGAAAGCAGGCAATGTGCCACAGAAGAGAGCCACTGCTGTATTTTTTCCTCATGTTTGCCCCAGATTTACACTGCCGAGTCCTATGTCAACCTAAGGAGATAATTTCTTTGTTCTCTAATTAATATTTAGCTCAGATTTGTAGAAAAAAGAAATATCAGTTATTTTGTTGAATATATATAATATTGAGTTAAATATTCATGAGTGTTGCAAGGAGGAGAAACACTGATCAAGACAAATACAGCCTGCAACAGGGTACATGCACTAAAATTGCTCCATTACTGTGATTGTGCTTTGGGTAGTCTGCATTCCTAGCTTAAGTACTGAAATGATGGATTTTAAATTTAGTTTTCAGCTGCTATCATAATATATAAATAAAAAGTTAGATTAAAAAATAGGTAATAATTAAATATAAGATCAGTATTTTTAATTTAATTTAATTTAAACTTTAGTATGTCTTTTCTAGACCATTGATCTGTCACATTTTAATATATTTTCAATTTTTAGGGAATTGTGTACAGATTTATGCCAGTGGCTTCTAACCACTTCAATTTTCTGACTTCCAAAACATGTCTTCTGAAGGATTTATAGAGTCTGAAAATTTTACATTATGAAATTGCCTGTAGCACATAAGAAACTTCTATAATTATTTTCTCTGTTTGTAATCCCTTTGACAGGCTGGGACTTCCAATTTCCATTGAAGAAGTACTAAAAGTAACAAGTTTATGTTGTTCTCTGTGTCTGATAGGCTCTGTTTTTCCCCACTGCTGTAGACATTGAAAAATGATCAGAGAGGCAAAAAATAACAAATGGCAATATTTCCACACTCTCTCATCACATGTCTCTTACTCTCTTCTAGTTAGTGGAATTCATGCTCAAATATTATTAGTCACACTGCCATAGTTAATAGGCACATAAGCCATTGCCAGGATTTCTCATGAGGTAAATATCATCTTCTACTACTGCTAGTTATTTTTTCAATAGGAGAAGTGATTTGGAGCTGACAACACCATAACCAACACCAACACTCTTATTTGCACAGAGGGGAAGATTTTAGTAAAGAATATAATATTGGAAAGCATGTTACCTAATGCTCAGAACTTTTTCTGGTAAAACACTTAAGTCTGACTACCTTGTGGTGATGAGCAACAGAACCTGCCCACCGAGGAGAGGAGAGGACAGGGAGGAGTATGACTCAGCTCCCTACAGCAAGTCTCACATTCCTGGGAAATACAGGCTTTTCCTGTGAAGTCTTTGAGTTTTGAAGGCATAAGCACAACAAATTAAATGTGTAGTAGCAGCTGTATTGCTATCATCAGTCTTCAATAGACAAATGATCAAGTAATCACTGCTAAGGAACAAACTGGTAACTTCAAGGAATCTCATTCTACTCATTATCACTTAGGCACCAGTCTGTTTCTAGTTCTACCAGCTGTTTTGTTGTTGTTTGCTGTTTTTGCCATTGTTTTGGTTTGATTTGTTTTTTCTTTCCTGCTTTGAGAGCTGTACACAATGAAATATTTTTTTAATACAAACAGAGCCAGATGGTCTATCAGTAGAACTGTCCATAGCGAGGTAAGTTTTGCATCTTGCATTCATGTGAGGGCTGTGCAATGCTACTGAACACAAGTAATGAACCCAAGGAGAACCTAGAATAATACCTTGCTGGTAGGTGTTTGTGTATTTTTTCTGCCTTCCCTGAATGTGATCTAGCAGCTACTGTCAGTGGCACAGAACATCAGACAAGGCAAAGAGAGACTTTTGAGTTATGTGGTCTGTTGGTTGCTATGGATCTGATGACAAATGTGTTCGCATTGATAGTGTGGAAAATTTATAGAGAAATGTAACAAGATAAGCACAGAGCAGTCTGGGTTTGGAAACCATGGGTAACCAGAGATGTGCGTAGGTAACTGAAAAATGCATACATGTGTTTACACCTCATGAGCCCTGACTGTAGAATTTTATTCACAAAAAGAAAGCTTGAAAGATGATGGTCTCCTCCAACCCCAAAGACACTAACTTAGTTATCCTTAGTTATATATATTAATTATATTATATTATATTATATTAATTATATTATATTATATTATATTATATTATATTATATTATATTATATTATATATTATTCTATAAATAAATAAATAAATAAATAAAATGTGGCTACTCCACAAATATTTATTCTATTATTGATATTCTCTTGTATTAATTTGATTTTCAATTCTGTAATCATTCATCCAACAGAACAGCACTATGTTCTGGGAGTTAACCTATGAGAAACATGATAAAATCACATCACCCAAACATTGTGGACATAGGAAGATGTGATCTGGAGAAATAAACCCTGAATCTGGTCCTTAAAATGTTTTAATAAATTAATTTCTCTATTTTCCTATAGTCTTAGGAAAATATTCTTGCACTCAGTGAATAGACAGCCTGACCTGTATTTCCTTTAGGAATAGTTTTGAATCAAAACACAGTTTCAAAATTTTCAAAATAAGAATGCCCAAGTTTTGCTTTGTTTTTTTTTTTTTCTCCATGCCTATTGAGGAGCAAGTATGAACCAATTAGCAAATCACTCAATATCCATCCATGATGCCTCCTTTGCACCTGTGCTTTTCCTTGCAGCAAGATTCAATGTATTAGAAAGTGTATTATTCAATGTATTATTCAATGTATTAGAAAGTGCCAAGCCAGGCTAACAGAACGAGAAGAGAAACAGAGAAGAGAACAGAGCAGAGAAACATGTAAAACATGCATCACGGTGTGCTGCTGAAACTCAAAAATTTCTAATAGTGAAACAAACATGGACTTTACCAGGACAATATTCAAAAATGAGGTGAGAACACAGAACCTGACCAAGATTTTATATTACTCGCAGTAAGATTTTTAATTATGGTTTGGGAGATGATGACTTTTGATGGCATTCATTTTGGTTTCTTTATTTTTAACCTTTGCACATTAGTTCATCAACAATTTATTTAAAATAATTCTTTAGTGGGAGTAAGGCACTCTTTTCACAGTTAGACCTCTTAATTCAATGCTAGAATTAGATTCACAAGTCTCTTTGTTGACCTAGGTCCATTTCTAAGACATCAGTCATATTTCAAAATCCTTTTCTAAGACATCATTCATACTTTAAATTTTTTTTAAATGCCACAGAGACCTTTTACATGTAAGTCACTTACAGATATACCACTGAGTTTGTGATAGGTGATTGTAGAATGGTTGTATTTAAATAAAACACAGACAGCAGTTCCCAAGCCTGTAACAGGGTACTTTGCCTGACATCTTTTGGTAAAGCAGTGCTGATGCAAGCAGCCAGCCAGTTTTCCCAGATGCAGTGATTTTTCATGGCTAAGGAAGTTGGGTTGTCATGGCTGCATTCCCACTGGAGCCTAAGACCACTTAACTCTTTATGACCACAGAGAGATGCCACCAGAGTCACAGACCTTTCCTGCTGTCATTTTTCATGTCTGGGTGGGCCTGGCAGGGTCAGTCCTTTTTACCAACACAAAGCTATTTCTGTGCACTTCAGCCTGCCAGCTCTGAAATCAAGATAATAGCTATGTCATCATCCACACAGATGCTGCACGTGTAATTGCACTGCAGATTATAAAGTGCTGTACTAATGGATATTACAGAGTAGCAAAGATGACGTAATAATATCTGCTCTAACCAGCTTATGTGCTTTTCAAATACTGTTATGATGTGACCCTGCTCCTTGTGAAAGCAACATGAGGTTTTTGCACAGGTATGAAAGAGTTGAGACCTGTTCACATGGAAGAAATGCTTACTGAAGTGATTGTTTCAGTGACTTATGCCAGATCAAGAAAAACAGTGCAGTCTTTTTTGATAATATTACACATGTCTTTGTTCTGGTCAAGATGCATTACTGTGATTAGAAAATAAGATTCTCCACAAAAGGTTGTGATTCTTCCACAGCAATGAGGTGAATTTGTCCAACTTAGCTTTCCTCACAGGTCTTCAGGAGATTCACCATGTATGCTTTGATAAATGCATTCAAGGGAAACACCTTACAGACTTGTACTGCTTTATATTTTCCCACTTAGTCCATAACTTCATCTGATATGTATCAGTAACCTGATGTTACTTCCATGTGCTTGTGTGAATTCCCAGATAGTGGACTTCTGTAGCAGAGCAGCTCACCCCCCACATCTGTTGTTTTCTAGCCAATCAGGTAACTCAAACAGGACAAGCTGTTTTGTATTTCAGGGGTGTAATCTTGAATAATCACTGAGTGATTCTGGTGCCATTATCACTGGTCTAGCATCTCCTAAATGCCAATAAAAATCTTAGTGTTGAAGTGAGATCTGGCAAGACAGACTGCATTTCTGACTGACAACCACTCACTTTACAACTATAAAAGCCACACAAAGCCTTCACAAAGCAGAAGTCTTGTGTACATTTTCCTGGAAATGTGTGAATTTTCTCCTGTTAGTAGGAACCTACTTTGTGGTTACTCCCCAGGGGTTAAGTGAAGGCATTTGTGTCCATTATAATCACTTCAGTGGTAAATTGCATTTGACTCCTAATCAATACTCTTTCTTTTGCTAGCTTTAATATAAGTACCTTGACATAGTGCACTGTTTCATGTTGTAATCTACTAGTAGTTATTTTAGTTATATACTTTGGAATAACTAATTCTGATTAAGGTTTTTAATATGTTATCTTTTGTCTGTTTAATAAATAATTAATTTTTAAATAAATATATCTGATTTGCCATCATTAGAACTTGCCAGACAAAGTGATTCCTTAAATTTAAACTGTTGCCAAAATCTGAGGCTAAGAAAGGACTGATCTTCATTTAGGCCCCTTTCTGTGAAGGAGTTTAAATACACAGTGGAGTTCTTTCTTCCAATCAGAGTCAGAAGGCAGAAGAAGCAGGGCTTCTTTAATAAATTTTCTCTGTAGTTCCCACTCTCCCAGCAACAGCTGATCCTCTCAGTTGCTTAGTACTGAGGTCAAGGAAAGACAAACATCAAGTGTTGTTCTATGCTTTTAATTTCTGAATGTGAAGTGATCAGGTAAAGGAGGGATTCTTTCTAGTGGCATCAAATATGGAGACTTGCGTGGTGTCTGTTGTTACAAGAGAAGTAAGGAGATTCCTGAACTGAGGCAGGCCCACAGGATGCCAAGGTGGACAATTCCAAGGTAAGAGTATGAACTGAAGCTTGTTGCAGGTGAGTCAGACAAGACATTGTGGTCCTGCCCCAGCACAGCCCCTGACTGCATAGCTGAAATCATTCATTGACACCCAGGTCAATGCATCAATGCACAGGATCTTTTCTTGTTTTGATTTCCTGAGCCCCTAACTTGTCTGTGACCCCTTGAGGCTTGAAGCAAGACTCTATTCCCATCTTACAGTTCCCTTCCAGCGCTAGCCCCCTACTCCTGCTTCCAAGTACACTGGGCTTTGTATGCAGGGTGTGCAGCTGTTCCACCTGAAGCACTTTGATGAACCAGCTGCAAGTAGGAGCTGCTCAAGCAGAGGGGAGCATTATCACATATGCACAGAGGTGAGGGAAGGCAGTGACTGGTCCAGGTCCAGGTCCAGGTCCAGGTGCAGTTATGTCACACAGGGCCTGTCCCAACCCTTCTCTTCTTGAGCCTAAGAGCATGCTCAGCTTCTTGTAAATGAAAGGTCTTTGGGAAGAACTTCACTCAGGTTTCCAGGGTTATCTGGTTCAATTTTACACCACATATAGCTGACTTAATTGGACAGATGACTAAACTGGTATCTCATGGCTCCAACATGGGTATTATACTTGGTCTACTACTACAGGCTAGTGACTGGGCGTTGGAAGAGAAACCGTAGTTTTGAATCTTCTTTGCTTTCCTTGCTCTGCATCCTGTTACTTGTGCAATGATAACTCTATAAAGAAACTTCAAAGTGCTGTCGTGGTTTGACATGGAAGTGAATTTTTTCAGGAAGTTAGGTCAAACCAATCAGTGGTCAGGTTTGGATATTGGCATCTGGCGTGACCACTGAAAGTATGGCTACCCCTCTGAGAACACAGAGGGTTAAAAGCAAGAACTCCCAAGAGCTCGCTCTCTTTGGTTCCGGTCAGGGTGCTGTGCAGATCTCCCCTACCCAGCCATGGGCTGGGTGGGGGAGGGGAAGCCATGAGGCCTGGTCGAGGTGAGCCGAGGGGGCTGAAGGACTGGAACCAAGCCAGCTCCTGTGGACGGAAGGGTGGAGAGAAACTGAGATGCCTTGTCATTCCCCACCAGAGGGAAGAGACAGAGAGTCCGGACGGCACCTGTAACTTTGCCGGCGCGGAGGAGAAGGAGTGGGGTGGGAAGGTGCCCAGCCTTGGCCTTGGGAATTGGCGGCTGGGCAGAGATTTCAGCTGTCCAGGGAGTCTGAACTTTTAACCCTTTCCTGGGAAATGAAGGCTTTGTAAAATATTACTCATCTTTGATTTGAAATAGAAGAGAGACAGTCTGGGATCTGAGATGATGGAAGAGGAAATTTTTGATTGGGAGGAGATGATGGAGTGGCTTGTGGCTGGACTTTTCTTGTTAGCCATAGACTGAACCAAATTCTCCTGACAGAGACTGCACTTAGGGGGATGCGGTGGTGGGCCAAGAGACCTGCTTCAGTGACTACCAACAGAGGAATGGAGAGAACAGAGGAAAGTTGAAGAGGGTGTGGAGAGGCCCTCTGTCTTCAGAGAAGAAGAAGAGAAGAAGAAGAGAAGAAGAAGAGAAGAAGAAGAGAAGAAGAAGAGAAGAAGAAGAGAAGAAGAAGAGAAGAAGAAGACCTCTGTTCTTGGACCCTCGGCCCCAGGGGGAAATGGGGGGGGACTGTAGTCCTGAGATGAGATGCTGAACTGTTGTTTCTTTTAGTCCTTGGCAAAGCGTCCTTAAAGGAGCCCTATGAGCAGTCTGTCCATGCACGGGGGTGAGAGCACTGTGACATGGAAAGGAGAGTGTCACCATGGCAGATTTTCTCCGTGAGGTCGCCATGTGTGACATGGAGACACAAGGGTGGCAGTTGTGTTTCCTGGGGAGTCTGTGGCACAGGAGAGACTCCTGTCTCCCTTGAAAGACTGAGTATTTGAATATCTGAAGGGTGGCAACTTGATCAGGATCCTGGGTGGTGTCTCACTGTGGTTCGTTTGGAAATTAGGTGGGAGAAGGAGGAGTGTTTTGGAAGGTCTTCATCCTGGATTCAGTGTCTGTGGTTTTTATAGTGGTAGTAGTTTAATAAAGTTTTTTCCCTTTATTATCAAGCTTGGGCCTGCTCTGCTCTGTTCCCGATCACATCTCACAGCAATTAGTTGGGAAAGTGCATTTTCATGGGGGCGCTGGCATTATGCCAGTGTCAAACCATGACAAGTGAAAATCTGGATTTTACATATTTGAATGTTCCACAGGTTACAAAAAATAATTCTAGTGTTGTCATGGTTTAGGAATGGTATTCTCCAATTTAGAAACCATGCTGCCACTTCCCCTCCCCTGCTCTAATTGGAGGCACAAAAAGTGATGTTTTAGATAAGGACAACTTACTGGAAACAGCAATAAAGAAAAAAATAAACAGTAACAGCAATAGAATTACAAAAAAAGGTGGAAGAAGAAGAAGAAGGAGAAGGAGAAGAAGGAGAAGGAGAAATTATTTACAGTGAAAAGGCCCTGACAATAAACAATACCAAACTGTTCCATCCATCATGCTTTCTAAACCAGAAGGAATCCCTCCTCTTAAGAAGCCAGAGTCCTTTTCTCCTGCCCCTGGCAATGACATAAGGTGGTATCAAACGACCTCAGGGTCCTCCCACCCCTTCCTGGCTACTGCAAAAATTAACCCTGCCCAGGCTAGAACCAAGACAAGCATTTTAGATTTAAGAGGACCTGGTCATGACCGCAGGCAAAATGAAAGACCCAGGCATCCTGTTTCTAAAATGTATTATGTATGATACTCAAATAGCCCTGATTCCTCAAGCATCTTTTAAATATTCCTCAGACCTATTATGAAATAAGAACTGCATTCACCTAGGACATCATTGAGTGGGTCTGGAATGACCTCTGTACCCCAGAGGGTCACTGCCTGGATCTCTCTTACAGAGCTGGGGAACACTAGTCTCCACGTTAAACTATTGGCTAAGGTAAATGGATTTTTAAAAAGCTATTTCTCTGTGAAGCTTAGGTGTTTGTCTTCATTTAAGATTCATATTCATGAACTTGATTCTGGAACAAGGTGCTTTAAGCTTTTCATTTAAATTAGATAAGGGCTCTTTTCCTATAAAATAGGGTCAGCACAGAATGAAAAGGCAGATTGTTATGTTTTCATTGTCAAGGACTTACAGCATTTGCATGAATTACAGAGGACCTAGCTAAATTACTTCTTATTTACAGGTCTTCAAACATACCTCTACCTTCCTTGGCCACCAAAAGAAAAGCTATACTCAGAAATTTGAACCTGTATCTATGATTTTTCAGTTCTGGCCAATTCTGTGGCCAGTGGACTATCAGAACACAAGAAAAACAAGGTGCTCAGTTGGACCACAGACCAATTTAGCTACTATCTTACTTTGAAGTATATGTAGTTTTTCCTCCTGTATATTCTTCAATCTTTAAAGTTTTTTTGAATATTAGGAACTTTCAGGCTCAACATGATCTCTATGTATTTAGCAGTCCTTACTGGATTTCTCTTTCCTAAGCTTGTCTAGTCTTGTTTGAATGCATGTAGCCTTTTAGCTGATATCATCAGCTTCCTTTACACCTCACCATCTTTCAAAAATTTCTTCTGTTGCACTACTTACTGCATGAAAAAAAAAGACAACCTATTTTCTGTTTATTTTGAACCCAGGATTCTGCTAAATTATTATGTTACTACCCTGTAGCTTGTTCTGAGTGTGACAGCAAGCAATTGATTTCTGCTCAGGTCAGAAATCACACTTTCCTTACACTCACACTTATATATACCTCTATAATTTCATCCCTCATTTGTCTCTTTCAGATTCAGGAATGCTGGATTACTTGGCCATCCTTTACTAGGCAGCCATTCCGTGCCTTACCAGCTTCCCTTCTAATATCCTCTTCTACAATACATGTTTTAGGACTGCTTTCATTTTCAGTATGCAGATGATTAAATTATATTATATCTTCTATTCCTACTCTGGGATAGATTTATTTCAAAACCAAATTAACAGCATGTTTCCATGCCTTTCCTTGCCTATAGTTTAGGCATAGCTGAAGCGGGGGTAGTGCTGGAAGATTATGTAGAAGAAGAGTGTTATATCTGCGCAGCTGACAAAAATGACAACTCACGTGTTCTCTGTTATTGAAATTAAAACGGAGTTTTCCAGGAGTGGAGTGTTCACTGGTTTGTAAGTTTAATGAATATCTAACAGGATATTACCCTAAAATATTTATTGGCAAAAGTGCCATGAATCAAACACAAACTCTTGTCCTCTAAAGCTGAGCTCAGCAGTGTTCCATGAAAGCATAAGAGCATCACAACAGATCAAAAGAACTAGAAATTTTTAGGACTGGTGAATTTGAAGACTAGCAACTTCCACTAAATTATTATATCGTTTTTTTCCTCTGTGCATTGCTGTAGTTGAAATGTCTTATTGCATATTAAATCCATGTTGCTATTGTTTCCAATGTAACTAGCTTAGCTAGCCAGGCTATTCTGAAACAAGGCTTGTTTCTTGTCTGAATCAGTCACAGATAAACTCTAAAGTCAAGTTTTTGATTGAGGAACTCGAATTTATTCTCCCATGTTTTTGTGACTACTTCTGCCCTGAAATTCTGCTTTAAGAACTGAAATGCAAGCATTATTGGTGCTTCTCACTGCATTAGTTATACTTCAATACAACTGGATAAAACATCCCTTTTACAAAACTTTTAATACAATGATGTGGGTTGGAAGGGACATTAAAGATCATTCAGTTACAACCCTCCTGCCATGGCAGGGACACCTACCCCTAGACCAGGTTCCTCAGAGCCACATCTAGCCTTGCCTTGAACACATTTGCTTTAGGAAAAAAAAAAAAAAGAAAAAGAGAAAATAAACTCATCACATTTTATCAGTTTACTTTTAAATTAAGACTTACCAAAATGACTTCATTTCCTTTTACAAGAAAAAAAAAAGAGTGAGACTTGTGACAGAAACACATTTCCAGATCAACTTATGAGAACAAAAAAGTGCACCTTTCTGAAGTGACACGGATTCTTTCATCATTGGAGGAGATGAATCTGTCATCCTTTTCTCTGAAATACTCTTCTATGCACTGCTCTTCAAAATCATGGACCTTTTTCAATTCATCCTCAGTTATGAAAAGTTCTGTGGAAAAAAATTGAGAAATAAGAATTTGGCAATTATTAACATATGAAACTAACTACATTCTTATTTGTGAAACTCATGGACTAAGCTTTCATAAGCAAGTATGTAGCATTTTGATATGAAAGCAGATAGATTAATTACTATCTATTACTAATTAATTACTGTTAATTACTGAATTAGTAGCTTTAGTTATATATTATTCTGTAGGCAGAAGCACTTAAGCAGGCAAATGCTGACCAAACATGAATATGTTTTGATTACATGGGATCTAAACACAGCTGCTGGTCAGGTCCTGGACAGATGGTGAAAGCCAAAGGCCACCTGTAACCTAATAGATATATAATGAGATTATCAGACTACTGGGAAAGAGTCTGAGAGTACAGGGGTCTGTCTGACGTGGCAAGAACTGACATCAGCAGGCAGCAGTGTGATGGGAGTGGGAGGAGAGCCATCTGGTTGCATCTCCAGTGCCACATGTGACTCCTGCTCCCTCCTCACAGAGAAATGGACTGTGGCTTGGGCTAATGCTGGGAAGAGATACACATCCTTAGCTCACTGCCTCTGGCATGTACCTTGGGCAAGGTGGAGATATTCTGCCTTGAAGAATTAGATAGAGAAGAGGAAAGCATTATCAAAATAATCTAACATGTTTTCCATCATGGTTATAGGACTTCATTTAAAGCCTGTTGAGGAAATACTCCTCCAGTCTGAGTCAGAGTCAAGGAGAGATTATGTAAACAAAATTACCTTTTACCATCTCTAAGCTTATCTAGGCAAAAAGTGCACTCAGGGGAAGTATGTATTGTTTGCTCTGTATTTTCAAAAATAAAGCTGGAACTGTGATGGACTGGGAAGAATTCCAGCAAAAATAGACCTCTAACAACAAAATTAAACAGCAAAAGAAACCTCTCTGCTTTGAAGGAACAGACAGGCAACAACCCCAAATAGTTCCAGAAAAGCACAGTCTCCTTAACATTGCAAAGAGAACAAAGGGTTGGGCAAATCAGGTAAAACTGACTTATTCAGGTAAGGTTTTTGCAGGTGAGAGCTGTTACTATGCTGGGAAGGCTATCAAGGTGCTGGGCTTTGACTTCATGCATGTCAAACAATAGACATTATGAAAGGCATTTGAAAGTCCCCTTTGTGCATTATCTGAGTCTTACTCAATCCATAGTCTCTCTCATCGGGGTCACTTTCGTGCTTCTTCCATCTGCAGCAGAGGTGTTGAAATATCATTGTCATGTGGCTGAAAATGATCAGAGGTGGTGGGAGAACAGGCCTTTCGTGGAATGTCATGATGAGCTGGTACCTTTGAAACTTCCAAACTTGGTTCGATATAGATTTGACTTCAAAAAACGTATTGCTAGAAGGCAAGGGGAGGAAAACAACATCAGACTGAACATGGTTTTGGGTGCTTTGCCAAAGATGATATGACAGCATCATAAATAGATACATTGCAAAAACACTAACAAATGTTTTCTTGTCACAAAAGCAGGAAGCGGGACAAAATAGGAAGTTTTTGCCTGGGCAAAGCATGGTGACAATCAGCCTTTTTGAAGTACCTTACGACTGTAAATGTCTTCACTGTACAACCCCTGAGTCTTAAAATATCCCATTGAGATGGGGAAGTATTTTTATTCTTGTTTTCCCTATTGGGAATGAATGATGCCATAACTGAACCTTATTTGGCTTCTTTGCCCTGGTTCCCATTAGGTGTCTGTCCTTGGAATTGAGCACAATGTGAAAAACTTGGCATTTCCCTTGTTTCCTGGAGACAAGCCTCTTTCCCTCTCCCCCTTACATCCTTGGAAAATGTCTCTCAGCCAAAGCCAAAGCTCAGCAGTCTTTGTAGGCTGTGAACAATATGCATCCTTCCAAGTCTATACTTTGCAATGTGTCACTCACTTGAAAACTGCAATGAGGAGATTCACCAAAAGGATGTTTGCTACCAAGAGGTAGCAGGCCATGATGGCAGGAACGATCCATGCTCCTGTCTTGCAGGGAGGTAGCTGGATTATTTTGCCATCTTCTCTGGTTTCATTTTGACCACAAGGTGCTGGGAACAAATTTAGAAACAAACAACAAAAAAAAAAGCAAAATGGGAATGAATCTTATTTTTTCAGTAGTTTAAATATTTATAATAGCCTGCCTGCCAAGGCAACATCTTCCAAATAACAATGGCATTGACATTCTCCCCTCAGAAGTTTATGCTTGGTATCAGAGATTTTAGAGTTTGCAGTTCTTCTTACTGTGTGTTATGTGACATTGGTATCAAGATATTTCTCTCAGGACGCATGTCTGCTGTGAGTAAGCTGCCTGTTTGCATACATAATACAAAATAATATGGTAGTCTGGTGGTAATTAGTGGCTGTGAAAATGCAATTATTGAATTGTTTAATGCTACAAAAAAAGCTTGCATATTATTTCTTTAACAGTGAAAACCTTGTCTTTTTTATTGATTGAGAGGGATGTGATAAACGAGGAAAAGGAAGTCCATGAAAGTAAATGAAAGAGTAGATATTTATTGCTGTGCACTGCACTGTCTCAAGTCCCACTAGGACATACTCATAATGACTTTCTGCTATTAAGGACTCTTGACTGCATGCCCAGAAACAGTGGGGGTAATTATCAAGTCTTTACTGTATCAGGTACAGGGACATATATGCAGCAGAGATGCCACCTGTTTCTTCCGCAAATACATTGGAATTAAAATGTTCTTGGTATTAATACTGTAGAACTGAAGCAAGGGGAGAGAAAACATAATGAAATAGTTTTCCCTGCTTGTGTTTTAATATGCCTTCATGTGCAGTGATGGGTAATCCGCATTTACAAGCATGGGTTCCATTTATGTCTCTGTAGCTTCAGCCTTGATGGTTGTATGTATCTCCATAATCAGTTTTTCAAGAAAATAATGGAAGCAGCAGCTTACATATACAAGCCATCTTAGTAAATTTTGCACAGCACTACAGCATGCTTCCCCTCATCTCCATCAAAAAGAAGTTTAAGTGAGGAATTTCCAAAGTGCTCAGCACTAGCTCACTTCCTTGTCATATCAGTGGGGGTTTTGTACTAACTTCTTGAAAAATGAGGTTAGATGATGCCATATGTAGAATTTCTTTGTATGGCAACAAATCTACATTCCCAGTACCAACCATTGCATCTTCTCAAAAACGTTCTGAACTCGGTGCACTGGGCTTGGCATTCATTTGTGGATGTCTGTACTGGCCATCATATTGGAACTTTGTTTTGGGCACTACACATAGACACTAGCCTCTTACACACAGAACTATTGTAGCCATATGTGACACAAGACTACATGACCTCTCCAAAAATATTCAACTAACTGAAGAAGAAATCACAGAGTCAAATATAAGCAACATTGCTTTTTACCAGCAGCTTCATTGTGTTTGGCCAAGTGATGTTACCTGTCCTTCCTGTTTGCAAAAACACATTTTGTTACTGAAGCAGGCTGAAACTATGCAATTCTTCATTTCTCAGTAAACATCACTTTGCAGATCATTTGCAGGGCTATTTCCACACTGCTCCAAGCAGTGGTTTCATTTAGATATTCAAAATGCCGTCTGTGAGGTGCTGGGAGTGTGGGCCTCTCTGCTTTTGGCCTTCACCCAGCAGAAAATGCACCATTCAGTATCTCTTTCTATCAGCACTCAATGTGAAACTTATGTCTCTGTTTGTGTGGAAACATTACCTGCTCATATATTGAGTCAGATATACAAAGTCCAATACAACAAAGTACCAAAACCCATCATGATTTCACCAGTGATGGAACAATCACAGTATCTGAAACTTGTCGTTTTTTGTGCTGAAAACTGAACAAATAATAGTTTTCCAAGTAATGAGAAAAATTTTGAAAAGCATTTTTCAAGCCATAGATAAATAAAATCAAAAGCTCAGCTCCAACTCTGGCTCTAACTCTATTATCCCATTTTTTTCCTAAAAAACATAGAATTTAGTCTAGAGGAAAAAAAAAACAAGAAGACAAAAAATATTTCTCCTGCTCTACTTGCTTACAAGTGGGTAATCTCTGTTGGTTTATGCCACTCAGTGATGGCCAAATTAGATCTCCTATGCAGACATGTTCCCACAGTCTATTCCACCTGTTGTGGTTCAGCTTGTCCTGAAGCTTTGCAGAAGTTTTTCTCTTCTGCATGTTTTGTTGTGGGTGCAGTTTTAAATAACACGGGAATACTCATTTCTTGCCTTACTAATGGAGAGCTAAGCCACCACTTGTCACATTTTCAGCTGCAGGAGAAAACGTATGACATGTGTCCAAAAATGCAGAAATCTGTGTTCCATGGCATGTCATTGAACATATCTTTCATATTTAAACTGTGACATTTATTTTCAAAGATTTCTTCCCCCCACTATTAATTAAAGGTGTGCGCTCTGCCTCACCCCTGAGGAATCTGTGCCACCCTTCATTTGTAACATCATTCAAAAATTTTAATTATTTTTGGAGAAATGAAGTAATTTTTGTAATATGTACATTAATATATTGTAATATATTTCAAAGCACAATATTAACATGTATGCAAACTTGACTCATCTCTTTGATGTTATAGCCTTGCTCTAACACAAACCACAGAATACTTAATTCTAGCTAAATGCTTTACTGAAGAAGCAAATTCTGGTAGCATAATGATATGCTAATCTCAGATAACTGAAAAAGCCAATAGCTCAGATACCTACAGGCCATTGGATAAAGTTCAGACACTATGAAAACAGTTAGAAAACAGTAAATGGTTGGAGTTTTAATTTCAATTATATTAATTAACTTCACTAAGCTTTCAAACATTGCATCTTGACATCTGTAGATGTACAGACTTTTTACATCCCTTGTTTCCTTTTTCACGATCTCTTTCCATGCTTACTTTTCCTTCCTGACTTCCACTTACAGTTTTCTACTAGGCCTTTCTTGCTACATACCTAACGCTTCCTCTTTCCTGTTCAGAAAATAGCTGCAAAAAACCCAAAAGTAGTTCAAGCTGCTATGGGTTTCAGACCTAACGTGGAGGCAGAGCTCAGGAAGAATTAGTTTTCCTGCTGTAATTACTGTCATGACAAGGGCACTGTTCACTTTTACTGTGTGTTGGGGGGAGGGCTTGGCAAAGGATGCTTGTGAGTTTCTGCATCATGACTCTTCCCCCATCTGCACCTTTCCAAAGCAGGTGTGGGGAATAACAAAGAGAAAAAAGTGTACAATTGAACAACTCTGCCACTGAATAGCTTTTTGTCTTTGATTAAAACTTCTTCTATAAAAATGGATACCACTTTTACAATACAAACTGATTTGTTTGAAATCACAATAAACTTAGGGATGCTTTCCTATGTTCACAATTCTAAACAAAGCGGAAATAAATAAATGCAACCAAATAACAAAAACCAAATTTTTTAAAAGTCTGGTTATTTTTAATGCACTTTCATCATTCTGTTTATGAGCATGTAGGCACCTTCCAATTTTGACCCACAATGAACCCAAAAGATGTGAAAGTGTTTTATAATTTCTGAACCACATGTCTACGCAGCCTTACCAGCTTACCAGGCTGGTAAATATTGAAACCTGCCGCCCTCTCCCCACCCTCAAAAATATTAAGTGGCCTTCCTAAAGTTGTCCTCCATGATGGAGAAAATACTAAAATTTGTGAACTCTAAATTTCACAGAATTATTCTGTTCATCAGTAGAAATATCCAGGGAGTTGAACAGTGTCTCCTTACTTCAAAAAAGTTTCTTTAACTTCAGCATCCTGACCATGTTGTTTCTTGACCCAGGCCACATTAAACGTGACTTTGAAGGGTCTCTTCAATCTGCTGGTATTTTACCAATAATTTATAGTAAATCCCTGTATTTTTCTTGTTCACTTGTGTGCTTTCTTTCTCCTCCTACTCTCCTCCTTCCCCCATCAAAAATAGCCAACCAAATAGAACCCAAATTACAACATCAGGAGTGCTAGATATGGGAATACTGCTGCAATCCAGCCCAGAGTGACTTTCAAAACTGTGTGTAGTCTGCGCAAAAATCTTATCCACTACCTTTGTCTAACAACATTAAAAGTATTGCCACAGGTATGATTTATTCTGTTTTGTACAGAGCTGTTCTGTTTGTTCTAATTCCAGAATGGTCCATGCAAATGACAAGCCAAGTAGGAAGCTCCTCTCAAGTCATGAAAAGCATGCAACCTCTAAGGTCATAAAGAGTTTAGTACATAATTTTCATTATACTAAGAAATTTTCAAGAATTATAAAACTTAAACAGTTCTAACAGATTAAGAAATGTAAATAATTTTTAGAAGTTTTTTGTAGTAATTATAGTTTCCTCTGAAGATTGTTGAATAGTTAAAACCTGTGTATAAGGATCTCTCATCTTCTGAAGCGATTGCATTCTGGTTACTTGATATTCCTCTAATACAATTGAAAGAGAAAGAGGTCCCATCTTTTTCTCTTAAACTAGGTAGGTTTTTCCAAAACAGAAATAGACACAAGAAACAAACACAATTCAGACTGATCTTCAGATACCAGATGGCTTGTGAAGTACTGTCATCTGGTAAGAACGTCCAGATGGAAATCCAACCTGTGAGACACCAGGAAAATCTGAAAAACTTCCCAGAAGCCATGTTGACTATCAGCAGGTTCAGCTTAGCCTTTGGAATACAGGAAGATGTGAGCTCTGATGTTCATTTTCTACAGATGACTGCCATTTCCCAAGCTGTCACTTATTTCCTCTGTCTACAAACTCACATTTCCTCTTCAGTATTTCTTATATCCTTCTGCATCCATAGTATTCTGGAGGAGCAGATAGTTTTGTAAGGTGAAAACAAAGTTCTTCACTGGTGAGAACTTTCTTATCAATGTTCCTGGCTAAAACTGCCAACACAAGTGCCAATGTGTGGTGAATTGAGGGAGAGATTTTACAGTGTTTGTGGGAAATCCACTTCTGGACAGGCATTCACTGAAGTAGCTACATGGTTGGCTGCTGCCGCATGGATCCCATTGGGCAGCAAAGGCACAGATGGATTAGGAAAGACAGCCTCAAAGTGAGACAGTTGCACGTGCCATCACCAGCTCTCTGATTCAGATTCTCCTTCCTCCCCCAGCTATCAGTGGATAATAATATATCTTTACTCAACCACATAATTGATATCAGTCTATTTTTTTAAACTTATCAAGCTCTTATTATTATTCCTTTCCTGAAATATATTAATTTTTCATTTCCTGACATTTAAATAATTCATAAATTTGATTAGCTTACTGCCTGCTTTCAATTCTAAGGTCTAAGCCTTTATCTGAATCCCAATAGTTGGTAATTGAGGTTTTCTAGGCCCAAGTCAAAACTCAATAGCTCAAGGTGGTTTCAGTCATTGTTGATGTTTCATGTGAACTGGTTGGACTTTTCCATGAGGTAGCTTGACTATTATAGTATACTATAGTAACTTGACTATTCCTTGATCTTTACATGTTTCCAAAGACTGTTTCATGTAATTGCTAAAACTTCCTGAGTAGACATCATGGCATATGTAACTTTCTGTCTGTGCCAGATTAGCTACATAGAATGAGCTGAACATCTGGATATAGTTGTGGGAAAAGTATGGTCTAATTAATTGTAATTGAACCTCCATTTCTAGATCATATTCTACTCATTTCCTGCTCAAAGACTTAGAGGAAGAAAATTATGATTACACTGTGATAGTAAACTCTGTCTTTTCTAGTTCTCCATTCCCCAAGCCCATATGGAGCTGGGCTGTGGACTTAATGGGTAGCTGGGACTGAAAGAGCATCAGGAACCTAGGATGTACCCATTGCTAGCAGCGGTCACTCTTCCATGTGTTACTGTCTGTGGTTCCTCCCTCAGCATGTTTTAGGCATATTCAGTGGTTCTCACTTCTCACACTTTCTTCATCCAAGAATTACTGAAGCTGGCCATTCTAGTTCTACATCTTTTCATATGAAGCTGTTTAATATGACAAGCCTTTTAGATTATTTTTAGTGGTCATATATGACGATTATTTTTAGTGGTCATATATGACGAACCATCAGTTCGAGCGGAATTACTTAGAGAGTGATTTTGCTGGTTTTGTTGACTTTACCTGAAAATTTGAACACAGAGCTAAAAGATTTACTCTCCTTCTGCCCCACATTACAACTGATTTTTAGTCAGAAATTTGTAGGTTTTTAGCAGTTTCAGACATTGCTGATAATAAACACCACCACTGAATAATGTGTTCATAATCCCAGAAGTGAGGATATAATCTGTCCTCACTTTTGAGTTGAAGATGAGATCACATACCAACAGGACACTGACACATACTCCAGCTTCCATGTTTTTCCTTAAAAAATGATATGAATACAGAAACAATGGGTAAAAAATGTAAATTTGCACTGGTTTAGAGCAAGGTATTTAGCAGTGTGTTGAAATAAAAATCAGAGTAGACCAACTGGATGAAAAGGCTGCCAGCTGATGAAATGGATACAGACATTGTATTTGGTCAGTCTTAATGGCATGCTTCACAAATAAAATTTAAAAATTTAAATAAATAATCAATGACTAATTAATCTAATTAATTAAACAATTAATTAAATAATTAATAAAATCAATTAATTAAAAGTATTTTTTCTTAAAAAAAGCAAATTAGAAATGTTAGAGTAGCCTACTTTTTAAATATATTTCTCAGATACCAGGATGATTTCCAGGAGAGTGGCTTAAATGAACATGCTTTTTCATGATTAGTACTTTTACTGAAACCCAAGTTTGCTAATAAAGTAGCAATATGAAACACCAAAATTTAAACAAAATCAAAAATTCATCCCTTTTTTTGTTAAAATAATACTGATTAAAAAAAGAATGTGCTCTTAGCCATGAAGTTAAATTGCAGTTTAGATGTAGCATAACAATTTTAGAACAAGCTTATCTTATTTGAGAAAGTACAAACACTGTAGCACTTTAACATGAGTACAGTGGCTGATTTAGCTTAGAACAACGTGGAAAATATAAAGAACAGCAAATGTTTAAATAGCGGAAAAATGTGATTATACTAGTAAAACCTTCTGAGTGCCCATTGGGCCCTTTTGATTGTGTAACATCATTACCAACTATTGCTCATGCTGCCAGTCTATTCAACAGATAACATTTTTGAGACAGCTGAGCATCAGACAAACATGACATACTGTACATAATTTGTGCTGGAAGAGTGTCAGATTCTAATTTGCTGCATCATCTGCCTCTCAGGAAGGAGGAAATAGGTGCTGCTTTTCATTTTGACATCTTCACTTTTGCTGCAACTCCAAGTTTCCTTGACATAGGCAGAAAAACAATATGTCTATATTTAAAGCTGAAGTGTAGGCCACTAGGAATTTTGTTTTCCCTAAGCTTCAGAAATAATTACTCTGCACCTTTTTGCATTATTTTAATGTTGTGCATCTAAATAACACAAATCCTCATGCAAGGGTGTGCAGCCTGCCACCCTGTTTTCATACTTAAACACCCTTTAGTTTCTTATGGGTTCTAAAGTGTAATCAGCCTTTCATTAAAAAAAAAAAAAAACAAGAACACTTTATTCCGCCAATTGCCACATTTGTTGCACTATGGTAGCTACTTAGTACAATATCAATAAATGGCCACTTGTAGAGGGACAGACATTATTCTGCTTGTAGAAGGAAGTATTATTTCAATGGTACAAACCTTTATACCTCTAAAATATGCTTTCAGAGCAAGACAAAGTTTTATATCCCCAACTATCACACCTTTGGAATTAATGAATTTTTTAAAATAAAATAAAAGGGAAAGGGATAAAAATGAGGGAATTGGGTAAAAAGTGAAACATAGTGAGAAATTTAGTGGTTATAGGTATTTGCTTACTTCCTTGCATGCCATGCTGCCTCTGAAAACCAAGTAGGGAAGCAAAGATAAAAAGGAGGTTTCATCTGTATCCAGAATAATAATGATTATGATAATAATAATAATAATGATTCCGTGCTAGCCAGTGTCCTAGGGTGATGTTATGGTGCATGCATCCCCAATCGTGTGTTCTGTTTATGCCCGATATTATGTTCTGTGCCTTCAGGACTGACTTTGAAAAGTGAAGGTTTGTTTTGTCTTGTTATCAGCCGGCTCACCTCACCCCATGGTCTGTGTCTAGGAGAGGCTAGGCTTGCTGGCTTGCTGGCTTGCTTGCTTTCATTTTGCCCTTGCTTTTGCGTATTAGTTAGTTGAGCTAGGCAGTCCAATTTTTACCTTGGTCTGTTTTCTTTCCTTTCTCTTTCCTGAATATCATCTCAACCTGCTCCAGAACCTGCTCCAGACTGGGACCTGGGAAACACCAAGAAACACCGAGAGCCTGCATTTTGTGATCTGCAGCTGCCTTCCCCAGGGCCGGAGACCGAGAACTGGGCGACCACTCCCAGGAGAGACTTTCTGAATTTGTCATCTCTTCAGAGCGGTGAAAGAGTTTTGTCATCTGGTGTTGTTGTTGTTGTTTTTTTTTATTTTTTTTTTTTTTTATAGGGGAGTGTTTTGCATGTTAAATAAACAGTATTTTTCCCACTTCTCTCTGAGGAAATTCTTCCTGAACCAGGTGGGGGAGGGACCATGGGGGGTTTGCTTTCTGGGTGCTCCTCCTGGAGGTTTTCTCCCAAATTTGCCCTAAACTAGGACAGCCAGGAAGAGGAAGTTAACATGAAACTGCTGAAATATCTGCCATGGGATACATATATTGAAAGTATATTCAACTGGGGGAATTATTTGTGTTATAGATACAATTACTACTTTTAATCAGCTCAGGAAAAATAATTTTTTTTTCATTCAAACTTTGTCAATACTGAACAAACAGTGAATAAATTTTGAAAATACTGTCCTTTCCTAGGATGGTACATAGAATAAAATGTAATATCCTAAACAGAACTTTAATGGAAGCTATCTGCCACTGGAAAAGGTACTTCCAAATGTTGCCAAGACTTACACGCAGTTAAGTAGGAATGTTGAACATCAGTTACATGACAGTAGTTGCAAAAGATGACATTGTTTGTGATTCTTAGTTTGGTCATCTACTGCATCATTTCTCATTACCAGCTCTCTCATTTGGTGGTAATGCAACGAGTGGGACCACAAGATCTAATCTAAACAGAAAACCAGCATTTTCCTGATCCTCTATCTTATGAATCCTGAGGAGATAATATATTTAATATTGGCTCTTTTCCTGTTTGCATTGGTGTGAGCACAGTCTTGCCTTCTAAAAATAAATGCAGCAATATTCTAAAAATGGATCTAATTATTAGACCCAAAGAATTGCATCACAGGGTTTAGTTTAAATGTGGCACTGAAAAGGTAACAGAGAAAAGAAAACTCATTGGATTAGATCCCCATGAAATACAGGTGCTGAAAGGTCTAACCCCTAATTATTAGACATGATGATCCATATGAAGTTAGATAAAAAGTATTTATGTCTAAAAATAAACCAAGTGATGAAAAAAAAATAAGTGACCTTTGGTGTCCCGGGTATATCACCAAATTCATGTTGGATACCTGGAAAGGGATTTTTGCCACCAAGCTGGTAAAAAGGACACATTTATGACCTTCTCTACATGTATGATAATTCATTACATTACAGCACTACAGATTTCCAGTTAAATGATTGCAAAGTGATGCCAGAAGTATGTTCTTAAACTGACAGCCCAATATGAGCTGAAAAAATACTTTTGTGACCATACTCTGTGTTGAAGAAGTTCCTCTATCCAGAGCCATTTATTGAGCAAACACACATGATCTAATAGGACATAATCTGATCAAAGCTGGATACCTGACTTTGGAGTATGAGAATCATAAACTTGCTTACGGTCTATCTGGTCTGCAAACACTTCCCCATAGATCATCCAGTAAGGCATGTAAAAAATGTTTTTCGCCAGCTTCCACGAAGGCTCCTCATTGGGGAAGAGAATTGCTTGTCTTGCCACACCAAAGCTCATCAGAACCACCAACATGATGATGACAAAGTACATCATGTCTATCATCTGAATGTAATGACAGGAAAAAGGAGAGAAAAAGAGAGAGAAAGGACAAGAATTAGAGGAACTTATTTGTCCATATTCCTCTTATTATGAGCTGCAAAAAAAAGAAAAAAATCTGTGAATCTTAGAATTTTCAGAAACAAATTTTGGAAAGCTGTTCTCATTTACACATAAAAAAAATTTTTTTCAAAGAAGTGAAGTGGTATTATTGTGTACTTGGTTTTACCCAGTGTGACTTCCAAGAACAATTCAAATCTTATTATTAGGCTTGAAAATACAAAGTACCATTTGGTCACACCAGTTGCCTCAACAGGAATATATGGGTTCACTGGAATCAGCAGCCTGGTCTGGGCAAGGGTTGTGAGAGGATGTTTATAGGCACCAAGTGGCAACTGCACCTAAGCAAAAGGACTGACATGGATAATTTTATTCACTAGTAGTCATTATCTTGGAACAAAGGGAGCTGCAGCTAACATATGGAGGAACGGGTGGCAGAACAGCCTGTTACTGCAGCATAAGGGACACCATAGTGGTAACCAGTGAGAAAGGAAAGCTGTGATACTGGCTGGGCTAAAAATCCACTTGGTGGGGGAGTCTGACAAATGCCGTATTAAAAAAACCCAATCAGATAACAGACAGTGAACTCTGTTCTTCTACACTGTTGAGGGCCTCATTCACATATGCCCAAGATTAACTAGTGTTTGCAAACAGTACCCACCCATTCAAAATGTTCCTGAAAAACGTGGGACAGCAATCCTACAAGATGCTGAAAAGGTCTGAAGATTAGAAGCAGCACTGTTCTAGAAAATGCCCTCAAGGGAGCAGAACAATGGGCATAAGGCAGGTACAGCAGAGACTACCCAAAGTGAATGTGAAAAAAAATCGGAGTCCTGTAAAGTCCCTGATGAGATCCCTTTAAAACTTACAGACTTGTCGGGTCTTTAGAATTGTTTCAACTGAGCTATTTTTCACAGCTCTGGACATAACTTTTATCTCTAGCCAAAACTCAAGTTACGAATTCTCTAAACCTTATGAGTTTTATTCCCTCCAGTCTCTAAATTTTCTGGCTCAGCTGCATTCAGCCCTCCTATCAAGAGAGGCATGAAACCAACCTGCACCTCAGCTGGTGGCCTTCTGGCTCCACAGGGCACCTGCTGCAGCCCAAGGGCAGGGCTGCTCATGACAGGAGCTGCTGGAAGAGGTACCTGCTTGCAGCAGATGGATCTGGTACTGCTGCAGGGGTTCTTCAATTTTAAAGCAACCTGAGGCTAAAGCAACACTGGGAAAGTATACCAGAGAAAAAAGGGTTACAGGGTAGCAAAGAGAAGAAGGTATGCTTGTGTTTAGAGAGAGAGAGACTCTAGGAGAAAGGCACCAGCGGAGCAGGGGTCAGATGAGAGAGAATCAGGAAGATGGAAAGAAGGAACCAAGGACAGTGAAAAAAAACTAGGGAAAAAACAAAAGTTTGGAGGTTCATAAAAAAGCAGGAAAGAAAGAAAAATCCTTGGGGACATGAGAGAGGAAAAAAAAATGCTTTAAATAATTAAAACCCAGTGAAGTCAACCATCAACATTCCTGTTTAACTCAGGGGATTAATCTCTCAAAAAAAAATTCCTTTATGAAGAGAAATTCCAGATCACTGTACTTCAGAAAGCATCCTGAAATGGGAAAGTTGAATAATGATATTTAGTTCTCATTGCTTTTAGGGAACAAACCTAGAGATGAAACCTGATTCCTCCTTTCTTGTCTGATCAAACTTTGTTTCAGATGGCAATAGATAACTTGATATGATGTAATGTAATAGCTATTTAAAAATGTCATGCAAACAAATAAACAAAATCAGTATTTTGAGGCAATTTGAGACAATGTCTTAAATGTTTCAAGTGTTTTTGATCAGGAGTGACACCAGTGTGACCTTATGTTGCAAGAAATAAAATTTTTAGTGTTGTTATCTAATCAAGATGCACATTAGTTTTCTCCTCCTTCAGCTGGGTATCTTGTAAACTCTCAGTAATGTGTCTGAAATACAATGAAATATAGGGACAAATTTCCACTGACTTTAAATAGCATTGTATCAGGTCCTTTGGCCTGTGATGTCAAATGACAATTGCTGTTTTAGCAAGGCAATGGCTATTTCAATAATTCTAAAGAACTCATCAGTTGCCTGTTTAAAAAAGTGTTAAAACATTTTTTTTTTGGGGTACAAAGTTGGCTGTATTTAAAATTCTGTATTTGCAGAAATGCTAAAAAAATGTGGATATTTCCACACATTAAAGGAACTGATATACCTCTGACTCTCTTGACATTCCACAGTCATTTCATTTCATTCCTGAAATTTCCTAAAGGAAATTAGATCTATCACTGTGCAGAAATCAGAAAAGCAGAAGCATATTCTGTTACTGAAATCAGTACATAATAATAAGCTTGGCCATTCAGTTTCCTCCTTGTATCTTCATCTTTGCTTTAACCTATTGCATTTAAACCACTCAAGCCCATTCCTACTTCTTGCTTAATTTCCCTTGCATGTTTGTTCAGAGTGGCCAGAGGTAAAACTTATTACAGCTATTTTGTTGACTGCAGTATAGAGGCAGGTGAAGAGAAAGCTCCTCAACACTGGAGAAGTAGAAAAAGCCATCCTTTGCCTTCTGAGTCTAAAACTTACAATATAAGCTCAAGAAAAGGTCTCAGACATTAAATATGGTCTGTTGAGGACGTCAGTAGTTGTTATGTGCTTACTCTGTAGAAATATATATAACCAACTGGATGTCCTTCATAGTGCAGAATTGAACTTTCAACACCATTTGGAAGACAGAATGCAAGGAGGTAGAGAAACACACAATTTAAACAAAAATACACAAGAGAGCAGCCTAGAGTCAGTAGGTGCAGCTCCCAGGGAGTACATGAGTTGGACATGAGTTGCACAAGAGAGTAAACTAGTCAGAAAATAGATGTGAGAGGCTGATCTGTATAACTCAAACCGGTTGTGTATTGCATGTGTGGGCAAAGGGGATGTGTCAGAATGGCTGAAAATGCAAGGAAATTTGGACAAAAGATGAAAAACCAAGCAAGAGGAAGGTACAAAATAGAAGAATTCGCCTCCTTTAACAGCTGCTCAGAGCTTCAGAACAATTTGGCTGCTAAATTTAACACCCTCTAATGTAGATACTGAGTATACAGAGGCTAGAGATCTTCCTGCATTTGTTTTCCACAGAAAGTGGAGTGAGGTTTGATTTGTTGTACACATGTGAAAGTGACAAAAGAATGAAAATGCTATTAATTTCAATCACTTTCTTTCTGTGTGACCTAGAAGAAAAATGAACCACTCTTTATACTGCTGGTGGAGTTGGGCTCCTATCAGCCACCTGTAACACTTACTACTAGAAGTTTGTTACACATGGCCCCTCTATTATTGAACTGCTGCTCATACTGCCTTTGTCAGCACCACTGTTCTGAAACTTTTAAGTACATGTAGCTGTGAAAAATAAAGCAGAGTAGAGGTGTAGCTGTTTTTTCAGAAGTTTTATACACTGTGTATTGTGTAAGCTTCAGTGACCACCAGATCCACTGGCGAAAAGAGAGTCCAAATGTGACAGGAAAGAAACCTGCTAAGGCAGTGTTTTCTCTTTGATCTGTATTCCTTTCTCTGGTTCTGCTGTCTTTTTACAATAACCCCAAAAAGGACTGTTGAGTATTTTCACTCTGGAGCTCTGCAAAACCTCATGTCAACCTCTTACAGATTTCTTGAAGGATGGGAACTTCAAAATCCATTTTCCAAGACATAACAACTCAACTATCACTTTCATGTTTTCCCTCAATCTCCCTCCCTGGCTTTTTTTCCACTAAGCTCTTCTTTCTTTGTCAAACCCAGCACTGGGGCTTGCAGTAGAAAGCTGGTGAGTTGAGGGGATAAGATAATGGTTCCCTGTTGGACAGGGCATGTAACTGGATGTATATTTTGCATTTCAGTTTTATACCTGCTCACTGAGCCTGTTGTGACTAATGTAATATCAAGGAGATATTGTAGTCCATGCACTCATACATGTCCCCTTTTCTCATGATGATGAGGACGGATGAAGCTTTTCTTTAAAGACCATTGCAAGATAAATACAACAGACAGCCTGGTTGGACTTGCTGATATTGTCGCATACCAAACAGACAGCAGTATTTCATCTAGAGGAGTTAATATTCAGTTTACTCTTTTTACTTAAAGTGAGCTTCAAGGGGCTTTAATCTATTTAGAAAATCCCAAATCTTAAATCTCAAAATGCATGAAACAGACATGATTTACACAAGAAAAGCTGGATACTGTATGTGAAACATAAACATGTGTATCAGCTACATGTGCAGGTATCCAAATATCAGGGATATGTGCATGTGCATCTGTAAATGTAGTCATTTTCTTTAACTGAAACAAGCAAAATGCTGCTTAATTTCAAGACTTCGATGGAAACATGAAAATTAAAAATTGAAAAGTTAGAAGTCAAGCATGTGGAAGCAACTGCCTCTTGATTCTTCGTGCATACATTTACTATTACACAAGCTGATAATTGCTACAGTGTGTACAACTGATGTTGCCAGGGCATAGAGTTTGCGTTTATGCAAATAGATTTCTCATGTCACAAGGACACACCTGAGCTTCAATGATGGAAGAGCATGTGGATGTGGATCAAACTGTAGAAGGGTCAGTCTTAACTATAACCGTTATAGTTTTGGACACACCATGACTATTACAACCCATTGAGAGTCTCAAGGTACTACACATTGAAGAATTTTTTCTTTACCTTAACAAACCACCTTCCTTTATAATCAGCAAATCTCCTTTGCACTTTCTGCAAGTGAGGCACAGAGGGGTGTAGGGTGGCTCTGCTGTTGAAGAGTAATGTCAGAGAAAGAAAAATGATCCATCATCTAACAGAACAGGAAAAATCTAATCCTTGATTCTGGAGGTTTTGATTAATTTTTTTTTTTTAGAAAATTTTTAAAAAATTGATTTCTAGCCTACATGAAAATACTAGTGTAAAAAACATACAGGTAGACCTGCAGCAATGCTATTGGCTAAGGACACTGAGCCAAGAACATGCTGCCAAACAGAAGAGGTTCACCAACTGCTCTTACCATTTTCCCGATCATCATGACGTAGGGCCCCAGGTACTTGTTCACGCCGAAGATGTCCAGCAGCCGGATGTACCAGTAGATGATATTGACACAGTAGATGACGCGTCCATCGCTCCGGAGAGGCAGGTCTTGCAGACGGAGAACCATCCCAACAGAGAACAGGAGGATAGCTATGAGGTCGGTAACATTCCAGTACTCCTGAAGCCAAACTTTGACTTTTTGCAGCAGTTTTCCAGGCTCTGACATGAGGATCTGAAGGAGAGAGGAAATGCAGAGGAGAGGAGCTGAGCTGTTTTAATATAAAGGTGAAGAAATCTGTAGTAAGCAGATAGATACATGCCACACAGGCCAAAAGCAAAGTGATAGATGCTTACCATCCAAATATCTCAGGTATTCTCTGTTATTTTTTCCCCTGAAATCTTCAACTATTCTTAACATGTATCTATGTGCAAGTTACTTTAAAGGACAAAGTGGACAAAGGACTCAGTCTAAAATCTTCACCAAATGAGTAGAAATATGTGTATGTATTTCTGTCTTTCAAATGTATTAAGCCTACTTAGGGTCTTGGAACAGAGGGTAAAATGCAGAAAGATTTTTTTCAATCAGAAAATTCACACTTAAAGAACTATAGATTTACAGGCAGTTACATTAAAATGTGTATTAAATGACCAAAAAATAATTAAGAACCATAAAGCTCTGCATCAGAAATTTAATACAGAGAGATACTAGATACTACTTGGGCCTGTTTTTGGAAATTAAGTTCCACAGCCAAGAATAAACATCACAAAAAGAAATAATATTACCTTATGAATTTATTGTCATTCTCCTTGCAAGATCATTTGTATAACTTGACTGTTTTCCCAAACTACTATTAAAACTATTATTTAAGTGATCTCCATGAATATCCTACCTTTTAACAAGTTAACAAGCTGTTACCAGCAGCAGCAGCTTGGTTAAGCTGCTGGTTAAGCTACCAGTTAACAGCTTGGTTAAGCTACCAGTTAACAAGCTGTTGGTATTAATTTTCTATATTTAGTCCAAAAACATTTGCTCAAACTCATACAGTTCCTCAAAAAAAGATGAATGTCATTCTTATAATTTGTTTTGGAATGAATTTTAGGCTCATCTGTGAACAATTCCAACATCTGCTTAGAAATCAATTGTGACAAATGTTTTTGGTAAACTTTTGTGAAAACATCAATTTGGGGTGAATGATTAGAGAAAAACCAGCTCATACAACTCCTGAGTGCAGCCTCCCACCTGCTGAGCCAGCAGCGCCTTGGCTCCATCAGCGTTGCAGAGTCCTTGTGTGGCTACTGCCACTGCTTTCCTTTCTCTTCTGCTTAATGATGTATACTCATGGGCCACTCAAGTAGTGTCTTCTCCTCTGTTCTTTTTATTTATAACGTAGAATTTACCATACAGTGTCAGAAACCCATCTTTGAAACCCAAGTGCTGTAAGCCCATTTTTTAGTCTAGTCCTCCAGAGCACTGGCTTCAGAATGTACAAACATAACTGGTAACAGATTAGCCCAGGGGTACAAATGTGCTATTTTAGCTCAGGTCAATGGCACTCGCATTCACTCACATTAGGGCCTCTGGTGTCGCATTCACTTAATTGGGCCTCTGGTGTCATTGTGGAATAAATGTACCTTTGTGAAAGAGGACAGCATTAGATGGGAGAGACCATGAGGGGCAGGGTTAACAGAGCCACTGCACTCGCTTCATAGACTGAATGCTACTTTAAATACTCTGTCTCTGCTCTATGTGTCTGCTTTTGCATCCTTAGGGAGACACACACTATTGCTTGACATATGAACAACAATTTTCAAGAGTCATATTTTAAGGAATTTACCTGACCTTTAAGACTTGTCAGAGATCACCTGATACTTGTGAATGTATTATTAAATGAGCATCATGCTGAAATTTGGACACAGAAATTTTGTGGGATAAGAAGAAGGAAAGAGAGAAAGAGAGAAAGAAAGAAAGAGAGAGAGAAAGAAAGGAAAAAAGAAAGAAAGAGAGAGAGAGGAAGAGAAGAAGAAGAAGAAGAAGAAGAAGAAGAAGAAGAAGAAGAAGAAGAAGAAGAAGAAGAAGAAACTACTTTAGTTTTAAATTAAAGGACCCAGATTTTTTTCCTGCTTTTTTTTTTAACAATCCATCTGCCTTTCTGAAAAAAAGAGATAATTTTATGATAGGTTCATTCATAAAAACGTACCCTGAGAAAAATAATAAAAGAAAATATTAAAATGAAAAAAACCCTCAAAACCCATGCTTATTCCTTTTTTATTATTTCTTCATTGAGGAGACTTTACCTCTCTCATCTTCTCTATTCCTAGAGTGAAAATGTATGAGATGACAATCCACTCCTGAATAGATGGCCAGCGATCCATCTTCACCAACACGATGTAGTTAAACAGCATCAAGTAGCCTATGTATGCCAGCTGTAAAGAAAAAAATAAATGAGTATCAATTGTCACTATCTATACAACTGAACTAGTCTCTTGGATATGGGTTGATATTCCTGATTCTACTGTAACCAGGATTTCACAAAAGACAAAAGAATAATAAGACTGTCCTGGGTTGTCTGAGAAAGCTCACATTGAGCCACATACTGTATGGAATCTGCAAAATACATGCACATATGTCCAGCTGTATCTATTATCTCCTCAAAAAGACTTTCTTAATGCAGTTCCCTTGGACCATCCCACAGAGATGGCAATCCTAATACCACTGTGTCAACTACCCAATTAAGTAAACTATGTGAAGATTTCTCCCACATCTGCTTCTAAGAGCCTTTAGTTCTCTAACACCCCTTCTTTGTGTTTTTACCCTCTATCCACATGATCTGGGCTGAGTCTGGCATTCTGAATCCAGATTTTAGGCAATATTAGAGGTCTTCTTACCCAGTGTAGTACTGACCTAACCTATAGAATGTTTCCTCCCCAAAACACTTCTACTCCTACTCACACTGCTGCAGCAAGGAGCTGGGCATAGCCATGCATTCATTTGCCGTATATTTTTTGCAAATTTTTAAGTGTGAATATTTTTTTTTCCTTCCTAATACATTCACCTTCCAGATTAATTTTTGATCCAGAGGAAAGTTTTTAGTTTCTTTTTCTTTGTTTTTCTGCATGTTGAATGTAATTAAATGGTCTGTCAAAAAAAGACATGTCAGGCAAATTGTTTCATCAAGCTCATAAAGTTCAGAGAAACCTGAGTGTCATTCTGGAGCATGGAGTGTAGCAAGGATTCCACGGTTCGTGGAAGCAAGAGTCCTACCACCTGTCTACTTTTCCTTTCTAACAGCAGCCCTATAAGAAAATGCATCTTAAGGCTAAATATAAGTTAGAGAAAAGATGACTCAGTTCTGTGCATGAACATCTAGTCATTGTGACAGAAAGCTGCAATACATACATCTATATTTAAATTCAGTTTTTATCTCTCAACTGTTTGTTACTCACTATTGCGTACATGGGCTCACATGTAAGCTGAAACAGCCACAGAGAGCCTTGAAACTCAAAAGAATTTGTTCTATTGGCCATAACTATCAGTAGAGAGGATGCAGACAGTTGAAGCGCTACTTCTAGTCTGCATAAAACAGAGGAGGAAATAATCTCATTTATCTTTCAGTTTGTGAGGGATGATGGACTGCAATGCACAGGTCTGGCAGCTGCTCTTCCCTTTCCATTCTTAAAGGAAATGGAGAGCAATGTTGATGTAGACCACTATGTAGGGTGACACTGGAGTCATAAGAACCTCTGTCTGGGCAGGCAGAACTGGATAGACACCTCCCTAGTGGAAATAGAACCTTCTAATATGGAGCAAAAAGCCAGGTGATACTGTTACTTAACACTCCTCTTGGACCTTATGGATAACTAATTGTCAGGAAATCTACTTTGATCTGCTTCAGCAGCCTTTGGTGAGCACTTGCAGTCACTATGGCAAAAGAATGAGGAGTTTGAAGTTACGAAAGTGACAGAAACTGCAACAATCTAACTGTAACTAGGTGGTTTTGCTTCTTGTTTTCTTTTGAAATGCTGGCTTTTTTTAGTTTTGGTTTTGGCAGGTTTCTTTATGTCAATTAAAACTTAGTCAAAACTGCAAAATGTTTTTGCTTGACAAAAGAGAAAAGAATCTTGATTTGTGAGTAAGCTTATACTGAAATATCTTCACTTTGACCCAAGAAATTAGCCCTTCAGTAACAGGGTGAATGACAGTCTCCTTCTCACTCCCCACACTTCTAACTTGCTCTCACCTTCCAGGAGGCGACACTGATCCAACACTGTGGTCAAAATTCAGTGTAGCTGTTTGTGCTGGTACTCAAGATTCTTTAAAAGTGCTACTACAGAAGTAGCTGAACCCCATTTTTTCTTACTTTTGTCTGGCTTGACAAAGAGCTAGGAGCTGTCATTGTCACTGTTGAAGGCTGAAGAAACCTGTAAAGAAGTGCCTACCAAGAAGTTTCAAGGGTGGATTGCACCCAGCCCTTTTATGGATGCAGTCCCATTCCATAGAAAATACTGGAATTGGCATTGTGGTAGAGGATAACACCTGAAAATTTTACCAATAGGTTAATGTTTCAAGAAGGAGATCACCCTCCTCTTTTCTGATTGATTGCAATAATTAAATAATCATAAACTGAAGTGGTCCCAAAATTCAAAACTTATGGCAAATCTCTTTTGATTTTTAGAATGTGACTTTTACTCAGAGCTGAATTCCTCTGCAGCTTTCCTCTTCAGAAGAGGTAGAAACGTGGCCTCTTACTTCCTGCTAGAATCTCAGTTAATGCGAGTAGTAGTGATGCCTAACGATTTTGCTTTTTATGTATTTTTCATATATTTGTAGCTTTTTAGACTACTATGAAATAGTTACATAGTTTGTAGTATTTTTGCTACCCTTTCTCTTAGATTTTAGAGTAGTAAGTTAATCTTCTAACACATTCCTGAAATACTGTTTAGTCTTATTATTAAGAAAAAGAAGTCTGACAAGGAGCAGGCTTCTGTTTTCCAATGAGAATCTGAGGAGACACAACATGAAATGGGGCAAAGAAGGCCCAGACTGACTCCAGTGGGGCAGTACCCAGAGAAAATAACCTAACCAACTACTCTTCTAATTGGACAATATTTGTTAGTTATGCTAATTTGTTAAACATATAAAAATTGTAGAAATCTAATGCCATGTGAGCACATCACCACCAGGATACTTGGAAGCTTCCAATAAAGCTCTACTTTTTGTTTTACTACTTTAACACTGCTGTAAGGGTGTTTTTGATATTAGGACAGTGGGAGTAGTCAACAGTAGGAGAAGATCAACCTCCTGTTCTCAAGCAATCAATGGGATGAAACATTTGCATCATGGTTTCCAATGCAACAGCCACAAAACAGAAAAGAGTACTTCACTTTCTAGCAGTTTGCAGAGTAGTTGTCTAGAGAGAAAGGCTAAAGTTGGTAGGGAGTTGTTTTTTGGTTTGTTTCTGTTGGTTTCTTTGGTTTGGTTTTGTTTTGTTTGGTTTGTTTTGGGACTTTTTTTGAGAAAAAGTTGTCTAGTGTCTGCTGAGCAGACACTAGTTAAATGAGATATTAGCTTAAATATCTCATTTAACTCACTCTTGTGTATTTGAAGAATGAAGATGAATACAGCTATATAGTTACAGAGATAGGTAATTGCAGAATATTCACATAGTTTTAAGTGGCATACAATAGTCGCAGGACTTTTTATATGCATTTTGGACTGTGGAATGTAAAATTTGAACAATTTCTTTTGAAATCCATGAATAATATTTGTGCCTCTGTATTTACAAAATGTGATAGGCTGTGCAATTTTAGTCCTTCTCTGAAACTTGTTTTGCTTTGAGTCTCCAGGAGTTCTCAATATACACAGCAGGTCAACCTGGCATCCAGAATCCACCTTAACTTGCTCTCCAGGTTCAGCGTATCCAAGATCCAGTTTTAATAAATGACCTTGATTGAGACCAGCCTCAGGACATAAAACTGTAGGAACAAGCCTAAATGGAAATCCAATATTGATTTCTCTCTCCCATTTAAAAATTGAACTAACAGGGAAAGCCAGGATGCTTCTTTCCATTTGCAGTGTAAAGACTTTTCTGTTTGTGCATAATATACACTGCAATTGATAATGAGACTAGGCTGCTGATGAGTAGTTTCTGGACTTGTGGGCTTGATTAATGTTCAGTGACCTCTGAGTTGAGCAATAAATTACTCCAAGATGTTAAACTCTGCTAGTCTACAGCATCTACCACAGTTAAGACTTGATTGATGTGAGTTGTTCCCAACATCTGCAAGACAATTTTTCTTATTAGAAGTCACTTCCAGCGGGATCCATTCTTTGTGATTTGCTGTGCTTTCAGCAGAATGATAGAAAATATGACCGAGAAAAACCACCTGAAACCATATAGACAATTCCATTGGGCTGAGGCAGGATTAATTCCAGTGTACCGTAATGCACATATGTCTTGATAAGATAGTTTAGAAATCACTAATAATGGAAAATCTAGCATGTCCTCACACAGTTTATGACAGTTCTTCTTGGAGCAGATAGAAACTGTTTCCTAACTTACCTAGAAGTATCTGGGTGTTATTTTTCATCCTATTCAGCAAGGATTTTGAGGTACTTGCACATATTCGAAAACTGTTACATTCCTTCTGCAGAACTTTTTTTTTTTTTTAACAGAGAAAACATTCTTGCTTCCTTAATCTCCCTTAAGTTAAGCTTTACAAACTTCTTGAAACATTCTTCTTTTTTGGGGTCTTTCAAACCAGTCCACACTTGTCACATGATGCAGAAGCTGAACTGGGATAGAATATTCCAGCTAAGAAGACTGAAAGGATTACTTTCTGTGATCTTTTTAGTCTTATCCTTCTAGTGCAATTTGCAAAAATAACTAATAATAAGTAAAATAATAACCAGTCTCTACTCCATCATCAAAGTTTTGAATAAAAATATCAGCACCTGATATAGAAGAGAACTTTAATCCCTGCTTCCAGCATGATAATGAATAATTAATATCTACTTTTGAGGACTAATTGTCAAAAACCTTTTTATCCACATAGTAATTTTAATATAACTTTATTAATATAGCTGTGAGAAAACTCTGTGAAGTTTTTGGTACTGTTTTACTGTAGTTGAAATACATGACATCATTTTTTTCTACTCCTTCTGGAATACAATATATTTCTCTCTAACACAGGGAATATACTGACTTAACCTAATTTGTCCCAGAAAAATGTACACTGGCTGTCAATCATGTCTTTGCTATCTTGTGGATACTTATATGGACATTTTTTCTGAGAGGCACTTCACAGACTGGTCAAAACAGAAAAAAAATGTTCCAAGGAAAGAAATGGTCTACTTCTTTTTTTCATCAATTTTTATATAATTCATATTCTGACTCAGACCAACCAGCCACTGGGCTTACTATTGGAAGCAATCCTATTGTGAATTTTCCTATAGGGAATCCCTTGGGAGCACTACAGCAAACTGTCCCTTACCATTTTATTTAAAGAAAAACATACAAAAGCATTCAAATTTTAGCCATCAATTTCCTGAACAAAATGGTAATCTTTAAAAGTCATGGAAAGGTTTGCAATGCTAGCGGGCTTCCACCAAATAATTTTATTAAACTATTTATGTGTAAGCCCTCCAATACATATAAATGTAGACATCAATGAAACACAAAAGATGACCTTAGTCCAATTTCAGTATTTGTACAAACATTATTAATATAACAGGAAAGATTTCTTACGGTATAAAACCAAAACTTCACGATAGGAGCATTGTAGAACTCGTAAATCTTTCTTCCAATGGGGATCATTCTGTGCCTGCTCTGAACTTCCTCATCCTCTTTCTTTCTTGAGGACTCTCCATTCCCCCGTCCCAGCATTGCCTACAAGAAAAGATATATTTATGTTTCTTTCTTGTGAAAGAAAAATTACACAATTTTTTGAAATATCAATAGGAAACTGTTCTTGTTCTCTAGATAAAACCAGGTGACCACAGCTAGGCATAAAATGCTTTGCTTTCAAATTATCTTTTTGCAGGAAGGCTTCTGTTTAATACTTTGAAAATGGAAAGCTATAGGTTTAGCCTCAAACCTCAGCTTGAGAGGGTAATTCCTGACAAAAAATAAGTGTGTGAATATTTTTCCTTTTTGCTGTATGGACAGAAAGACTTTTACCTGACAACAGCTTTATGTAGTATACTTCTATACAATAAACAGATGCAGACAGAAAAAAGGTAAATTTTTATTTTAAACAAAGAGAAGTTCATAAAGCTGAGATTGAGGGAGAACAAGGGAAAAGATGAGTTGATAGTCACTGAACTAGAAGCAAAGAAGACAGTGGCACTTTATAATTGAATCACTGGACCTGTTCCAGGCCATGATCCCACAGTGAAGCTTACATGGATGTGAGAGGACTTACTAGTAGCTCACTATAGCAGAAAGGCCTTGAATTTAAATATTCATGTACATGATTGTAGCTTCTTCCATAGTGAAGTTTCAGACTGCTCATGCATTTCCTTTGCTAGGCTTGATCTTACGGTTACCATTGCAATTCAGACCCACTGAGAAGCTACACTGAGCTCAAGAAACACATACATAAGAAATCCTCAGCTATGAGTCCAAACCTAAGAGTCAAAAGAAGGTAATATTTTGTTTGCTTACCCTTAATTTTCATTATCAGCTGCAGATAAATGGAAGGACTAAACTACAATCACTGAAGTTAGTACTTAAAAGAAGTTTCTTTGTATTTGAAGTGTAATGTGACCAATTGAATGTTCATTCTGAAGCAATTATTTAGTGAATAGTAGACTAAGACTGGATTTTAGCTCATTGTGCCCTTTGCAAGTTCTTACTATTTAGTTTGTGGATGCACATTTGGAATGCAGCACCCTGTACGGGATATATTTGCAAGAATTGAGAGAAATCTAAGTATGCAGGGACTGCATAATGATGCATTTGTTTCAATGCTTCTATAAGACTTTCTACAAGTAGATGAAGGCATACTTGTGTTTTTGTGTTAACGGAAGCAAACTTTCACCATCCATGAAGATAGCATTATCCTCATCTGCAACTTAAATGTTGGAAAACTAAGGGAACAATTAGATGCCAGACATATGGTGTTTCTATAAAAAGGTCCTTCTTGTCTCTGTATCTGTCCTCCCCAATTCAACAGGATGTATAGCACATATTTAACTATGTGGCTTCAGGTGACCTATCTGATCAGTTTCTAGAGTCCTGCAGGAACTGATGATGCACTTCTCACATATTTAAAAATAAGAATCAAAATCTAACCTTATTCTTCCTTTTTCCAGTCTCACGTGGAGCTATTAATTTAGGTCTTTTCCCTGTGAAATAGTAATTTGTAATGATAATATTTTTCAGTCAGTGTACATGTTTGTAACATTGTTGTTGACTGTGCTTGGTCCCATATGGCTCCTTCTCTTTAATTTCATTTATGCAATTAGTTTTTCCTCTAGTATTATTACTTTCCTTGTGGACCCTTATATTCTTGAATCTGACAACATACAGATGCTGCCATGCACATTTTCAGTAAAATACAACAAAGATTCAGGACAAAAGTATGCTGCACTGAAACTAACCTGCTGGGACTGTCTCAAAAACTAAAGCCTGCTTTGACCAAGTTAACCTATTTCCTTTAGCTTTAATGGCTGAAGATTGTTAATTTAATTTCCATAAATACGGATAAAACATTACCTATTAAAAATTTAAATGTCCGTCCTGTTGGCTCTCACAGAGCTCATAAAATACCTTGAAAGTCCATCAAGTCTTTTACAAAAAAGCAAGAAGACAAAGTGGCTATTAAGCAGAGGAGAAGGGTTTTTATGGTTATGAGACTTACTGAATATAACCACAGTAGCAGAAGTTACACAACCTCCACAGAAGATATCATTAACTGAACTCCACAAAATCAAAGTGATCCTTTGATCCATATCATTGATTGGGTTTTTTGGGGGAAAAAAATTGAATATGAACTGAATGCTTTGGGAACACTATAGCCCAAGACGATAGCAATTTGTTTGCTTCTCTCTACTTACTGACACTGTTCAGGGAAAACTACCATCTGGAGCTACAGAGTTTTCTCTAGCTTTTCCCAAGGCTTTGTCTCTGCTGTCCCCTGGTGCTCAGGAATTTTGCAGCAGAATGAAAATGAATGCTGCCTATTTTAACAAATGAGCAATGATGCGCTTTAGTGAAAGGGATTATTGTACAGTGTTCAAATCCTTCACAATTTTACAAATTTACAGATTCTGAGACAGACTTAACTCTCAATGAAATCAGTGAGTTGTGGATGTTTATATAATAATGCTCTTCCAATATCTGGATTCATGCTTTAGCTTAAGAATTATGATTTCCTGTTTGCTACTGTTTTGTTCTTCATATAAATGCTGTAATTTTGTCTTGTTATAATTATTTTTGAGTTAATTCTATCATATAATACTACCTTCTCCCCTCCCCCACACACAGATGGGTAATTTCTCTGAGATGGCTGGGGATTAGATTTGACCTGATGTTCCCGACTGTTAATTATACCTCAGTATTAACAAATTGAAAAGCTTCCCCATTAGAAATATTCAGAAATAACCTATGCAACTGTGTTAACAGAATAATTGCAGTGCCAAATGTGAACAAATGTTTTCCTTGGAGTGGGATGCAGTAGGGTGGGAACAACTTGACACACTGCTCTGTGTGGGCGGCATCTCTTTCTCTAATACATGATTTTGTCCATGATTCACCATGAGTCATGCAAGGTAAGCTCAACAGCAGCTCAACCTCATTGTGAAGTACAGTACACCTGCATCATTTTAACCTGAAGGGGTTGATGTTTTCATAGTTTTTACATGGAGATTTTATTAATCTGCTTTTTGTTGTTATTGTTGGGCCAGATTTTGTTTTATGTGATTGAGGACTGTTTGCTGATAATGAACTATCAGGGGAGAGTTTTGGGTTGTACATTTTTGCATTAATATATGTTAACAATCCTATACTATATTTATGTGTTTCATAAGTAAGTAAGAGGAATTTCAGTCTTTCTGTAATGAATACAGGCTCTTCCAATTTCATCCTGAGTGAAATCTACATGCTATATAGAGACTTATCCCAGTTCATAGAGAACTGGTGTGGAAATGATACATAGCTGTGTAGAAACACCTCCCTCAGCACACCCCACTGGATCCTACACTGTGTGTGAAAATGCTGCCCCCATGGTAGTTGTTCTAGGATTACTGTTCTCTGCCCTGAAATATTGGTAGAAAAATGTTTTAAAGTCTTTTATTTACAGACATGTAAAATTAGATCTTACATGTGCTTGGTGGTTACAGTGAGCACAGAAGAACAGGACTAAAGTGCCAGGTGCTCAGAAATCCTGTCTACTGAGCAGGGCAAAGAACACAGACCATGCCAGGGCACATGTGTGGTAGTGGTGGTGGTGGCATGGAGGGTTTCCAAACTCCTTGGAGGAAGAGAGAACCTCTTCTTATGGAGAGGGTCAGCACTTCTGCCTAGAGACCACAGCAGTGTCTCCCAATTTCATTTTCCAGACGAGCTAAAGGGGTGCCTTGTTACTGGCATGTGAGATGCTGTGAGAATCATCTTCCATTGGGAAGGGTGAGTTGGGCCGGGGCACTAGGACATGGATGTTCAAACTTTTCTGTGTTAAAAACTGTATTTTTAGTGATATGATTAATATTTGGTTATTTATTGCCACTGAGAAAAGGCTAAGCCCAAATACTACAGATGAATTAATGTGATCCCAGAGGCCAACAGAACTAGCTTTGCTGCTGCTGAAAAGTTCTCAGACTAACTCATAGAAGTCCAAACTTCCTATTCATTGTGGAAAATCAGAGCAAAATGAACAAAACAACAACAGAAACAGAAACACCTTTTAAAGGACTTAGATGAGTAATTCTGTGTTCTGAAATAAAACCATTTACTTGGGAGCTCTAATACCCAAACAACAATGCACTGAATAGGGTTAAGGATGCTCCTAGTTATGGCTGCCAGAATTAGGGTTATTCTGGGAAGACGGGAGACTTCTGAGGTTTCTGACTGACCTGAATTTCAGCAATTAAGGCCTTGATTAGGACACTGTACAAATAGAAAATATCCCTGGCCTTTAGACTTTAATGCCCTTCTACTGCTCTCTGTTTAATGTTCAGGATTAATGACTGTCAGCTCCATACAGAAATTGTGGTAAATTTCTTGGTGCTGAGGAGCACTGATGAGAGCAGTATTCAAATGTGTTTTTGTGAGTAGCTGCTATAAGCCTGTTTCTTAGCATCTAGGTGTTAAAGAAATGTATCACTCTCATGCATCTGTTATAAAGTTAAAAGCAGGTGTGAATAACAAGTAATTTACAGTGAATAAACACATCTTCATAGTATATCCATATGTTCAGTTACCCACCAGACACTTTAAGAGGAGCATAAAGGAAATACATACTTGCACGCAGATGCACCCACGTGAAGACTTAACTTCACTGTTGCTGCAGTCTGCTGTTCACATTATTCTGTGCAAATGAGGCGTAAAATAGGGAAAAGATCACTGTGGCCCTGTAGCTCATGCACTCTGCAAAAGTGCAGTACAGAAGAAACTGAGTCCTTGGCCTGTCTTTAGTCACCTGGGCTTAGTGCAAGACACACAGGAAATCAATGAACAGACCTTGCCTAAATGAGACCTCTTTATCTTCATTTTAGCAGAAAGAATATGGGTGTAACATGATGAATACAGACACTTGAGAAGTATTCATAGGGAAAGGTTAGAAGGAGAATCAGGAAGATTATTTCAATTATATATTATTTGCCAGAAAAGGAACATTGAGATAAAAATGATTTTTTTAACATCACTTCTGTTTGTTAATCTTTATGCTGAACAAAGCTTAGGTTAGGTGAGTGACTGATTTATTGATTCAAAGTTCAGCAATGGATTAATAATTTATGATATCCCAGCACAATAAATTATTAATCTTATTGAAGTATTTATAAGGTATCCTTGATACACTAAAGGATACCATGGCTAAGGGGAAACTTCACAAAGGGACTTCCCAAAACATCTTTCAGGCATCCTCTGGTCAGTGGAAAAGAAACCTGACCATTATGCCAGATAATTTGACTAAGGCTGGAACAATATAAAGCTTCGGTCTAAATTATTTTCTTATATTTAAAATATGTCAGATGACTTAATGTAATTGCCTGTGGCATCTAACTACAGACATGCAAAGATTACTCTGCTACCAATCCATCTCTCCTCACCACTGAGGGGCACCTGAGTGAAACAGCTGTGTTAGAATTTCTACAGTCTGGTATAGATTATATGCAGAAATACAAAGTGAGCAGTGCTGACCAAAGATACTGTTTCTAAACTTGCTGGACTCCACAGAAAGAAATATTATTTTACAGAAAAGAAAATATTATTTTATAGAAACTTCACTAGAGTGATACACTGAATTTGAAGAAATTAAGGGAAGAGTCAATGACAGAACAGAGCAATAGGACTGTCAGCACATGGAAGGGAGAAGAGGGGGAACATCTAAGGTTCATCTGGTATCCACTGCACACATCCCTTATTTGCAGCAGGATTCAGAAGGGAAAAAGGAAACAGTATTGTAGACAAGAAACCAGGAGCTGGGATTACTACAGTGAGACGGAAAACACATCTTCCCCAAATTTCTCCCCATTGACAGGTAAAAGGCAGCTTGCAAAGTGCTTATTTGATTTGAATAAGCACTTCATAAGGGGATCAGAAGCCAAGGGTTAGTAAATTGTAATCAATAGCTAATGAGCAGAGAATGCCCCATTGCTGCTATTCTGGCTCTGGTTCTTCCCAACAGCCAGGTTCTTGCCTGCAAACGGGTCCTGTAGGTGGGTCTTGTGGGCTGGTCCTTCGGCTTGCCTGCATATTGGGTCCTGTAGGCAAGTCCTTCTGCCTGCCTGCAGTCGGGGTCCTGTGGGCAGCTCCTGCTGTTTGCCTGTGGGAAACAGTCTGGGTTTTTTTGTTTTTGTTTTGGTTTTTTTTTTTTTTTTTTTTTTTTTTTCTTTGTTTTTTTGTTTTTTAACTTAATCAGGCAAATTCCTTTTATGTCTATGCCTCTATCCTGACCAACTTGGGCTGAGTTTTAAGCCTTTCAAAGACACCACAATCAAACCCAAAAAATCCAAACCAAGACTAAGGCAGATGTAATAGCCTGGATGATAACTGCTCAAATGAAAAAGTGTGAGAACAAGAGACAGGAGGTAGATGACTTGTGTAGGTTTCAGAACATTAGTTGTCTGATTCTTCATGATGTAAATTATTCCTCAAAGGCTATGTTACTAATACTGACAAGTCCCTCCTCACACAATTCTGTTGAGTTGTAGAAGTGGAGCTGTCTTGCTGCTTGCTAGTGTCTTCAGTGGACTAAAGACTGGATGTGTGTTTGTGTGAAAGGCAATGACTACAAATACAAAAAGAATTTTAGAATAACTATTCATATTTTTTCTGGCCTATTTGCACACTTGCTTACTCTCCAGTGAAGTCAACAAAAGAAAAAAAATCTCTGGCTTCCATGAATCTTTGGGCATTTCCAACCAAAGGTGAGCCATTTTCACACCAGAGAGGTCAGTTGTCATGACTGAGTGCTTCTAAAATCTAATTCACTTAGTTCAGACAATGTGGCATCAAACTGAGTCAAAATATGAGGATATTACAGCACAGCATCTCCATGCACTGCTGCAGCATGGGGACCAAATGATAAAAACTTGTGTGGCTGGAGTCCCATTGAGGACTGTGCCAAGAGTGGTATCCTATCATGTGCAATATTTAGCCATCAGATGTTCTGCAATGCCTACAGAGAAAGGAACAACAAATTGAAAGCACTGAGGCTGATGATTTATTGTGAGCACTTACAGTGAGTTCCATGTCTTCCTCATCTTTTTCTTTCACTGGCTTCTCTGGTTCCTCTGGATCCTTTTCTTGAAGATGGATCTCGTTGGCCTCGGTCATGTAGGGCATATCATCTTTGTTCTTGAACTCCAAGCTGAGGATTGAAGGAGGAAGTAGAATTCCTAGAATTACCTAAAGCAATAATAATGACAACAATAATCATCACAGAAAACAGATTATGGTCATAATGGTTACTTAGCATCAAACGGAACAACTCCCTCAGGAGATTTAGGAAAAGAAAGATACATGTGCATGTGAGTTTCCATGACAATAAAGTATTTGTCATTGAGAGTATTGTCACCAGAGTACTGAATCAAAGCATGTAACTTCTACTAGTGTTGCTGTGAATGCTCTTGAATGTTTTATGTGGGTGTACAGACCTGCAAATATCTGCATTTTACATAATACAAAATACCAGTATAAATGACACCACACAGAGAGGGTTAATAGCTCTTTGTGTCCATGCTTAACATACACTGTCAGTCAAAGAAGTGCAACTATGTGTGTATCTGAGGAGATAAGGCAAAGCCAGCAAAAGCAAATGTTGATGTGCATAGATATGCAGTCTCCTTAGATTTTGTTTCAGTAACCAGGCAGCTGTGTAATGGTCATGTTAATGCCAGTTCTTTCTTTTCTGCCTTCCATCTCTTAGATGCAGGAGTGTAGAAACCACTAAAATTTCCTTGTTGGGATTTATAAGTAATGAACAATACTTGGGTTAAAACATTAGTACAACTGAATAGACATCACAGTAATACAAAGCAAACTCTGTATTCACATGCACAATAACTTTTCCTGGTTATGCTGTAATTTGATGGAGAATGATTTTCTGATAAATCTCTCCCTGAATGAGAGTGAAACCAGATAGTTAACTTCTTGGCAGGTTAGGGAGAGTGCTTGTGCTCATCATATCAGCCGACAACTTGTGTGCTGTTGAAACCATTCAAAGTACACAATGAAGAGCAGGTAGTGTATGCAAATGCTGTACCTAGCCTTGGAAAAGCTTCCTGCACTGGTGCTGTGCTCAAAAAATGATGGGTCCAGGGAGATGGGGTTACAGGCAGACCTGGCTTCACAGAAAGGCTATTTTTAAGAGCAGGTAGGATTAACAGCTGCCCCCAGCTCTTTCATTGGTGCCATACATCCCTGGCAAGAATCTAAAGAATTATATTCAATCTTCTTTGTCAGTTTCAAAGGGAAAAAACTGTTCTTGGGAAATAAACTATGACTCATGCTTGCAAATTTATTTCTTTGTCATGCTGCCTCATGTAGCTTATAGCCTGCTCTAGCTTTAAACAAGTTCTGCTTGTGAACTTCAATGAAATAAAATACAGACTAGAAACTGAGTAAAGGATCCTTGTGAAGCCCTGGTGTTCGAAGAAGCTGAAAGGAAACAGAGACTGTTACCTTCAGTTATGCATGATGAAAGAAAGGTCTATTTTAGGGCTTAAGAAATGTGCTGAAAGGTGGATGCATGTAGTAGGAAATTAGTTGCTACTCTGTTCTCCATGTAACCTAGACTGAATTTTTTCAAAGCTAAACAGCGAACAAAGCAGCTGTCCCTCTGAAGGATAACAGGCCTGTGAGTTCAGGAAATAGGTAGTAGGAATGTCTCCAAAAGTGAGAAAGTTTTTTTCTATCTGTAGCAGAACAACATGTATGCACAGGTCCTGCATAGGAATGCTATCAGCCACTTGTTCTCATTCATTACTGTCACTGGATTAAGAGCCAGTTTGGAAGCAATGCATATACTCCTAAGCATTCTTGCCATTACTGAACATCTTTTCATATGGCAACACAGCTGAGTAATTACCAGTTTTCACACGGGCATTTAGTGCAGAAGAGAGAATCCCTTCACTGAAAATATTTGTCGATGATCTGGGAGGGAGAGGCAATTGCTGGGTATGTTCTGACTGGTGACTACTTTGGTGAAAAATGCCAGGGACTCAAATTCATCTCAGAATTCACTTTGCACTGTTAGCAGTTTTGTCAACTGTAGAAGTAAAGCTGTAACAGCTTTGAAAATGGAATTATCCTTTAAACCCTCTAAAGGAGTCCCTTCAGATGCCATCAGGAAGATTTGCAAGGGTTTGCAAGGAAATTTGTGCTGCTTACTTTGTCTATTCTGAGAAAGGTTGTCAGATCAGCACCTTTCACTAATGGTTAATTCACTTACACTTCCTTTTCCTTTCTTTATCTTTAAAACTCTTGACTAACTCCTCAAGTATACAGACAGGGTGACACACTAACCTCCTAGCTCAGTTCTTATTCTGATAAATGATGCCAGAGGGGACTTTAAGAAAGGGAATGAAAAATCTAAGCTGTGTGCTTTGAACTTAGGCTTATGATAAACCCCACCTGAAAAACTACTGAACACAGGAAGAATATACCTGCTTAATGTCATTGTAAATAAATATCTGAAATACAGTTACTTTAGACAGTTATTACTGATTTTTGTGAACCTTGTCACCATCTATTAGAATCCTCTGAATGTTAATTTTATTTTAAAACAGGAATGACCTTTAGGCCAGAATTTTTTCGCATCCGGAGACGACCCATCCACATGTCAGTGAGCAGCATCTGGCTGCAAGTGTGAGCAATGAAGTCCCTGTGCTTGGCTGCCACTGCAAGCTGCAGGCATGTGGCATTGCTCCAGTTCTTCAGCTCATAGGTCAGCAGTTTCATTGCCAGCTGCTCGTCCTGTTTGTACGACTGGTCCAACAGCTCGACCGCCAGCTGGCCGAAGTCCCTGCAACAGAAGGACTCCCGTTAGCATGCGCAGCCTTGTGCTCAGAATCTCTGCAACTGCCAGCCTCTGCAAGGGGCACATCACCTTCCAGCATGCAAATCGTGATGTTGACTCTACACATAGAAACCCACATTTTTAAATGTGAGTGGCTAATGTTAGGCATATAAATAAGTGCCCTAACTTAGCAGTGATGAGCACCCACACCTACCAGCTGTCTGCTCCCACCTCCCTGCCCACCTTCCTGACATTTTCTAACTGAAATCCTCTGGTTATATGTAGCTTAAGGGATTGCTTCTCTGCTGTTTGCCCATGGCTTCATGGTCAAGCCTTCTGGAAGAAGGAGTGTCCAATATCCTTTCTAAAATCCTAAATTTCTGAAATTTTAACATCTTATGGAATCTAGTATCTTGCCTTGCTCATCTAAGCATGACTTGGTTAATTAACACTTCCGCCTGAATACTTTGCTCATAAGGATTTCAATAAGTGTTCTGCTGGGTACGTACAGAGTATCCTGAAAAAGCACAGAGAAATGTTGCAGTGTGACTCTTGAGGCCTCAGGGAGAACACATATACAATATAGATATTTCATTGTCTTCTTGACATGTTCTCATTTCAGAAGTTATATTGCTAACAACTTCGCTACTCTGGCAGACAGATTATTTAAAAGCCATTTGGATTTTCTCTAAAGGGACTGCACATCCCCTACAAATTAGAAATGAAAGCAAGGTACAAATATGAAAATTTAGGCAGGTTCAGAAATATCTCTTCCTTTTTTCCTTTTTTTTTTTTTTTCCTTTTGCCCCTCAGGAAAGTGTACATGAAAGGAAATTCACCTTGAATTGTGGTTCAGCTCTTGGGATATGTCATCCACCATGTCATTTTCTGATGCTTCGTGGGCCATGGCTTTGCAGAGTTTGCAGGCCACCAGTGCTTTAGCCATAGCCTCTTCCCCATGTTGCCAAAAGAAGAGGGCCATCTTCTGACGTTTCATCAGCACAGCCCACACCATCAACTCGTGGAATGGGAAAGGAAAGTGATTGATCTCAGGGTCATCCATATCAATATCAACTTCTTCTTCTTTTTTCTTTGTTGGTTTTCTCCCTCGACGCAAAGGGACATCATCCTGTGGGAATTGTAGAGAAATTTTTTCATCAGTGAAGGAACCAAATCAATTCATACAATTAATTGAAATCAGTGCCTAACATGTATTCTGCAGGCCAGCCCATTCATCATTTTTTGGACAAAATATTTAACATAGGTAAACAATAAAAAAAGGTATTGGTGCATACACTGTAATTAAGAAGACAGTAAACAGGGGAATAGAGGGAACAAAGCCTTGGACTATCACTCTGAATTAATAACACTATCACTCTGAAACTAATAACAGAGAGTACAATCACATAATATCCAGAACCATTTTGGAAAAGCCACCACTAAAATAAAGCTAAGAGCTCACTGTAAATGTAACATCTGCTGTAATGCATCTGCCTCTTTCCACCTCCAGAAAGTATATAGCCAGTACATAGAACACACCTTCTGTGCTTATTTTTGTGTTTTCTCCCTTTATCTCCTTAAGTAGCAATCTTCTTTCTTTATACCTATTCTGTGTGTTTATTCCTTCTCTCTCCATCCATCCATTATTTCTGTTGCCTTTAGTTTCTTTCCCATTTTAGCCTTTTGCTTTTATCAGGTGAGCTGACCTATTCTGTCCTGTGTCTATGGATGGAAAAATGAAAGTGGTTGTATGAAATAAAAAAACATGAAAAGAGAACTATCCCCTTGAAGCAGCGGGGTAGCCAAAAGTGCCAATAAAACTGAGATAACTATGGATGTCTTTGTATAAAGATTTCTGCATCATTCTCTGCAAGTGTTTTATTTCTCTGATCATGTTTTGAAGTTAGGTGTTATCTGACTGAAATCCTGCTTGCCCTGCCGACTGAAATATTTTGTTTAATTCTTATTAAACAAAAAACCAAGAAGATCCATAGCTGGGGGTAGAGCCCTCTTTTTCCTTAGCTATCTCCTGGACTTTTACAAAGATGTGTTTCTTAATGTGCCCTTTGTGTAAACAAGCTCTCTGGATGAAAAATACTATTCATATTTTCATTACAGTGAATTTGAACATTATCTGGATATAGTTTATATTTATCAAAGAAGGAAAACACATTAAGATTTGTCACAGGTTGCCTACCTCCATTCCCAACAGCTTCAGGGCTTTTGGCTGCACGAAAAAAAAGTTAGAAAAATGTTATTTCTCACAGAATAGTGATGAAAAACTACAGCTATTTGTGTATACATATATGCATATGTACACGTGCATGTAGAGTGACGTAGAATATAAAATAGATAATATATACATAATATAATGTAGTGCAATATATACATATAATAATATAATGTAGTGCAATAGCATATATATACACATACACACCAATCAAATTTTTACATATATGTAGTTATTTCAAACTTGAGTTTGACATTATTTCACCAAAACCATGTCAGAAGACATATATTTGGATTCAGGTACAAATTACAACTGGTTAGGGCTGTTCTAGCAAGAAAGTGATAGGGACCACTGATAAAGCATGAATGGATTTCACTGGAGTACATCAGCATTTTGGCCACTGTCCTGGAAAACTTTTATTGACTGTTGTGGAGCTGCTCTGTGTGTTGGTTCAGTATGCAAGTGAAATCACTGCTCAAATGCTTTTCTCAATGGAGTGACTTTAGGAAGGAATTCTCTCCCACCAGCTACGATCATTGTCTTTCCTTTCAAATGTGAAGAATCATAAGGAAAAGCATATGGAAACAAATAAACCCATTTTAGGTAGTTGTCTCCAAGCGTTTCACAGAGCTGTTGCTTATTGATAGCCACTTATTAATACTTTCAGTGCTATGTATTGCTAAAATCTGAAATGTGAGGCAAAAATAGACAAAGAAGGAACTGCAGCTTGTACTGGGAGTAGCTAAACAGACTCCTGTTCATGCTGGATTGGATCAATGGCAATATGGATGACAATAAACAGCTTTTGTGTTTTAGAAAGACTTTACTTTGTATTCACAGTGGCATAACTTATCAAACATGGAACGACAAAAATACTTAACAGTGGTGTTGCCATGAACCCAATGACTGCTGGAGCCACATCCAAAAAATAAAACAAGTTTTGAGTTATGGGTTTCTTTGCCCTGAAACCTTCAGTTAACAATCAGAAGATGAATCATGAGATAGGAAACGCAGCTAAGAATGCAGAAGTTTTCAAATCTAACTCAGGAATTAGAATTACAGTATTACCGGCGCAGGTCAAAAGACTTGTCTTTTGAAAGCTGTGAATACACATAATTACAGGTTTTAGAGTCAGAGGAGACCAATTTATGTGCTGGTTTCAGCAGGGCAGCAGAATGCAATATTTTTTTCATTAAATTAATAAAAACCATAGCTTGTATCCGTGTCTGGCTTGTGATGTATTATGGTGAGATAACTGCGATGCACAACATGGAAATGAATCTGGACCCCACCAGTCTGGAATGATGTAAGAAGATATCGTAATCCCTGCCAGCTGGTGCAGTCATGAGGATGGCAAACAACTTGTTTCTTACCCTCTTGGGCCCAAACAAATTGTGGTACAGTGTTCTGAACCGCTTTCGGGTGTAATTGCAGCGATACGCTCCTCCCATCAGGTACTCTATCACCAATCCAATATCAATCAGACTTATCCGATAATCAGGAGGTAAGTTTCCCTGCAGTGAAATAAGGATGGTGGGAGAAGAAATGCTTATTACTGACACTATTAAATGTACTTTAAAATTATGTTAGAATAAAACAAATTAAATAGGTAAAAGCAGGAATGCATTATTATGCTGGTTAATTGATTCACCTTAAAATAGATCCAACCGAAACCTGGATATTCTCGCTTGGAAGGAAGACATAAGTTAAATAAGAAGGTGAAGAACTTGTTGGAAGTAACAGAAGAAAACATCAGTACACAGTACTCATATTCTTCAGCTGGGGAAACAAGGAACATGACTGCAGAAACAAAAGCATGAGGATCGATACACTTGAAAAGTCAGGCACAGTTTTGGACTCTAGTTCTGCAAGATAGCACTTTTTCTGCACCATCTCTCAACCACAACTTGTCCTGGCATCTCACATCTCTGTTGGCATCTCTCTGGACTGCCTCATCTGAACTGTCAAGGCATGGTGAAGTGATATCACACAAAATCTTTTGCTCACATGGGGTCAGCGCCTTCCCATTCTGCAGTGTTTCCTTCCCATATTCCAGGAAAGGATGGGCAGGAGGTGAGATTGCTGTTACAATTCTAAAGGACTTGCACAGTACATGAGCTATCATTATTACTAGTTACTAGGGGCAAGGAGAGTCTATCAGCATTCAGTCTTGGAGTTATGTTCAAAGAATACACACCCTTGCTTAAGTTTCACACCAAGAACGAGGAAAGCATCTGCATGTATGAGAGCTATAATAAACAAAATATCTGTGGCTAATTATTTTGGGTTTTTTATGAAGAAAACTACAGGCCTATCAATTTTTTTACATATTTCCTACCCGAGTTCCTTACATGTTTTACTTAAAGGCCCTTTAAACATGCTATTTAGTTATGTAATTTCCAGCAGAGCCATGGAGATTTTCTCACAAGGAATGAACTGAGTTTGTGGCAAGGGTCATTAGCAGGATGCTGGAAAAGATGCCTACATGCTTCTTCTTCCATTTCTTTTCCTTTCTTACCCTCTGTTAGATATTTCTATATATCTATATCTAAACGGATACATATACGTATATGTATATATACATATATGCCTATGTATATGCCTATTTGTAGATGCATATGTATATGATGTCTTCAGTATGTACCTTTTAACTGGAAAGGAAACAGAATGACAAATATGTCCATATCTTATTGTCTTTTTTATGGGAACTCCCTTGCACACATCTTCCTTCCCTTCACTTTCAAATCTGAAAATGGCATCACTAAGCTTATGAGTTCTCCGGTGCTTCTGGGTTGCAAAACTAAGAAAGATTTCAGTAACAGATTGTCTCTCACTGCATATGAATTTGCTTTGAGTTAATGGGACATTTCTATTCTCCAGTTGCAGTAAACCCAATGGGACATCTTTTGTGTTGAACAATTTCAGGCTGAGCTGCACTCACAGATGTGCCAGTCAAGTCTCTTGGTGGGTCTCTGGCAATGAAGGAACAAAACCCCAGTGTGGGCACACCTGCTCTTCTATTCCCTCCAGAAAAACTACACAAGGTAAACTCTGATCCCTTTACAGGAGGAAAGGACTAATGGGAAGGGAATGAACCCAAAGGAAAGTTTGCTTCCTTCTTTAACTCTCTGCTTCTGAGTTGACTGGATGACAGTTCACATTTCAGTAAGCATTCCCTACCAGAAAAGAAGGCATGATTCTGCAAATTGTGAATAGATCACCTAGCTCTAGAGACCTCACTAAGAAAGTCTTCAGATTTAGAGAACCTTCTCTCTTCTGTGTGTCACTGTGCAAAACAAATGACTACAAAATAAAGGTGGAGAGACAAAATATCCTTCTGTGTATTGTGAACAGTATCCTTGAAAAAAAGGAATATTACTCAAATAAAAAATTGTCTCATATAGTCAATATTGCAGAAGGACCAGAAATTGTAACTCTTAACTTTAAAATTTTCTAGTGCACTGTAATAATTTAATGTTCTATAATGATATAAAGTACAGATTACACTGAGCCTGTAGCTTTTTTTTATGTGTCCATTAGAAGAAGGTTAGTAATTCACATGGAGCAATTTTAAGACTATCATGTCTTGTTTGAAATATGCACATGTCTGGAGATATCTGCCTGGCTTCCCTGGAGATGTCCTTAATAGATTAGAGCAGAGAATCACTAATGGAGAGCAGATGGCAACTGGTTCTGCAGAAGAGAAAAAATGGATGCAAAGATTCTTCTTCCTTTTCTACTTCAGCTATGAAGAGCAAGGCTTATTTCCTGCCCTGCTACCAAGGTCTAAGCAGCATGCTGAAAAGGCTGAGGAAGGAGAGAGGGAGGTTGTGCTTTCATAGTGTACCATGCCCAGCAATCGGCTGGCATTCAAAGGGACAAAAAATCAAGCGAATTTAGTGGAAGAAAATTGAGCTGCCAAAAATTTTTGAGTAATGTCCTCTAGCATATCCTTTTGCAACCTTCCTAATCTTGTCTAATTTGATGGGTGGGGGAATTACTATGGTTTGCAGGAATGTGTATTAGCTTAGATAATTTGGATATGATAACATTTATGCTGAACAGTTTAAAGAAAAATAATGTATAAAAATTAAATTAAAAATAAACCTAAAAAATTAAATTTAAAAAGTGAATTCCGCTAGATTTGGTTGCTTTTTCCCCTAAAATGTTCTTCTCTCTCCAGAATTAATTCTACTACAATTAGAATGAAAGCATTAGTAGAAATGGGAGTTGCAGCTCCAAGGCAGGACTCCTTCCAACTTAAGGTCTTCACTCAAACTGAATGCTTTAATATTAAGTGGCAAAAAACATTTGAGCAGTTAAGAAATAACAACAGGCATCAGAGTGCTGCATGTGTTACAAATCGTGAGTTTTTTTATATAGTTCTGATTTCTAAATTTTCATAAAATATTTAGATAAAAAATATCCAGTAAAATAACTTTGATAAATGATGCATCTAAACCACCCAGATAATACTGAAACACTTCACTAAAGAAAATTCCCAAATCCACAGGAAAAAAACACATTTCATAAACATTACATTTCCAAAGTGAGAAGCCCTAGTAAAGAAAACTGGACCATCCTTGTGAAAGGAGTTACAGACATACCAAAGCATTTGCTCTGTCAGCAGACAGCTTGAACAACCCTGGTAGTGCTAAGAATGCTTGTAAATGAAGCACAGTGGTGCAAGTGGGACAGAACCGCCCCAAGAATAACAAGAATTTGGATGAACTAATTATAGTGCAGTCTAGGTGGTCAAGAATGACTAAGGAGAAAGTTTGATTTTGAGGTAAGGTAGTTGTCCTGGTTAATAATCAACAAATCTTTTAATGCTAGGATAAACTCTTCAGTGTTAATGCACTATTCTTTTCCTGAAGAAATTTCAGGCTTAAACTGTAGCTAGTCAGTTACTGTACTTTTTTCACTTCGAGTGCATTTTTATGTCACCATGTATCAAACCTCTGAGTTTGCATGGTAAGGAAATAATAATACTGCCAAAATTCTATATACTGCTAGTTTGCTCTTTGGAAATGCAGATGTACAGTAGCAGTCCAAAAAAACCCCAACTTTGGAAATGTAAATAATCCTGAAGTAGAATCTGTTAATTTTATACAATATTTTGGATAAATGAAAAAAAAAAATTCCATCTGTTAATTTCTACTGATCATCATCATCTAGTCGAGACAGGGAAAGATTTTTTTTTTTTTTTTTTTTTTTTTTTAATTTGTAGAGGGCAACCTCCACTTGCAGACAGGGTGTCCAGCACAGCCACTGTCTGATTCTTTCTGCTTAGCCTGAGTACACTTATATGTATGGTCTATGGAAGGAATACAAATTTAATTGTGAAATCCTCGACCCTTGACAGGAGATGTCAAAATGGCCATGAGGCCAAAAATGTAGGCAGGTTGGCCCCGCTACCTAGCTATGGAATTGAGAGGACTGAAAGGTGATCTGAGGCAGAGTCATTATGACATAATTTGTCTTGTTAATACATGCAAAATTTATGCACATTTAGATTACTGTAGATTCTTTAAGGATGTGTCTCCAGGCCTTTACAATATGCTGCCTAGGCTATTAGTCTTCACAGCAGTATTTGGAAATCCAAAGGGAAAATATATTGTTGCATTATATGCTTGCATGCACGTGTGTGTGTGTGCACGTGTGTCTATAGGCTGCCACAAACGGAATCTGATAATGTGACTTCTGTTGTTCTCATTATTTGCTTTATTAAGCAGGCAAGATTGTCTTTAAAACAAAACATAACAAAGCAAAACAAAACAAAAACACTCTCCTACTGATTTATACAGCTGTATAGTACAACAGTAGTAAATTACTACTTCTATCATTTTTAAATATCCATTTTCTATCTGAGAGTCCACAATGATCAAGATGCAATTTTTTTTTAGCATACACCCTTTTAAATAATGCAAGTTTTAAAATTGAGAGGTACATGTAAATGCCCAGTGTATTTCTTATCGATTCGGTATTGTCTCAAGGTGGTGTGTTACATAGTTTGGTATTTATATTCTGTGATGCTGTAATTAAATCTGAGAGTTTAGGTGTATGGCATCAAAATATACATGAACTCAAAAAATTAGCATCAGCAGAGCAGTCTGTCTTGCTTGCATGATGGGTCATCAAACTGTCAAGTGGTGATGTGTCCATTAAGAAGTTTTTTCCAAGGAGGTGTTTTTGTTTAAACTGTTGTCAGATCTGAGGACTGATTTATGGCTTGGTTGACTGGCAAGGGTTCTGCTCAGTTGTCAGGGCTATGGTGAGCTGTCACTTCTCCTTATGAAGCCTGGCTTTCCTCATCCTGGACAAAATGAGAAGTACAGCCCCAGAGGTCCAGTTTTCTTCAGGAAGGTGTTAAAGAGCTGTGCCAGGCTGTCTGTTTTCAAAGCCATCACATATGCTCATAAGACTGATTCAGTATAGTTGGAATTACTGAAGATTTTAGATATCGACAGAGGAAAGAAAGATAAATTTGTTGAAAGATAACCATCACCTAGTAGTTAGAAGTCACTGTGGAACAAATAATGTCATCAAATATAGTTGTAAGTTTATTTAGTGTCTATCCATACACATCCATGAGTACAGATGATCTTTGACTACTTTGATGCCTTTTCTTTCAAGAGTTTCTTTAAAAATACAGGGGTATTTAATTAGGGGCTGGGAAAAAAGAGATACATACTATTTAGTTACTCAACATACAATTTGCTATGCCTTTGAAGAAGGACTTGGAAAGGCGATTCTGGGGGAGAGAAGGTGTTTGGAAAAAGAGTAGAAGACAGATTATGCTTCTTTCAAATTCTTAAATGCACATAAATAACTGCATATTGAGTAATAAAATATTCTGGAAATTTTAGCTTCAAGAGCAGTATCCTTTCTAAATAGATTCTAGCTTCACTCTGCTCAATCCAAGGGGATTTGTGCATAGTTTCTTTTTGTCGACATTTCACACTTTTCAACAGTCACTTAATACACTATACATAATTGGAGAATGATGATGCCATTTAACATACTAAGCAAAGAATACCACCAGAACCTTCCTACTGATTATTCTGTAGAATTAATTAATAAAAAGATGCTATATGACACTCTACTCTCCTCCTTTAGGTGACTTCAATTGTCAGAAGACACCACTAAAACCTGTGTTCTTAGAAAAAATATCCTCTCCTTTTAAAATTTTCTATCTAGTCCCATGTACAGAAATATCCTTTCTCAAGCATGCTACCCTTGAGGTCTGACTTACATAACGTACAAGGTTGTAATCCACACATGCTTTGGGAGAATACTCAAGCTGATGAGGTCATTTGTAGACTCAATCTCCTTACTTGATCCATATATCTAAAGGATAAGGGATTTTCATTCCTTGCTGTCGCCGTAACTCTTTTAGTCCTGAGCACATTGGTAAAGGTATTTGGTATCTCCTTCCTGCCACTATACCTTTCAGTATTTCTGTCCAGCTCTTCTAATGGATTTTTATAATTCAAGATTCTTGAAATTAACATCACAAGGGTCAGGGGAAAGTTGCAGTACTCATTTTTATATTTCTGCTGAGGAAGATGTCTATAATGCACCACACAATACAGAATGAGGAACTGTTCCAAAAAAGCCAGGATCTAGCACAAGGGTTACAGCTGTTTTACAGGCTTGGAAGTAAACTAGCAACACAGAAAGTAGCTTTGACAGAAGTTGCAGGTATGGAAAAGTACAAGTAACAGCATAAATCCACACAGTATATAAGAGCCTACAATTATGGCAGCAGACACACTATTACTCAAGCATCTAAAACCACAGAGAAAGCAAGCCAAATAACTTGCTAATTGTGCTTTGTATGCAAAAAGTTCATATTTGGACACACAAACAGGACATTCTGTACTGCCAGGAAGGAGAAAGCTCTGACTGAAAGCTCATGCAAAACAGAGATTGTATCTAGCTACAAAAAACCAATGACAATATTTTCAACCTACCGTCTATTGGACTCTTACCTTTTTCACATCCCTGACTAGATGATGCAGAGTGTTGGATGGTCCATGTCTCTGCAAAGGACAAATGAAAAAGAACAAAATAGTTTGCACAAAATATAAATGTTGAGATAATTTTCTCACCTTTGTTGTTTAGAAATCAGGCAGCTGAGAGCACTTGTACAAGTGTTACCAATTAAAAAAACCCCAAACAATCACAAGAGCATTATTTCACCTTTTTCCTCTTTTGTATAAAACTCTTCCATAGGAAAACCCGATGAACTGGCACCTTGAATGAAAACGGAAGTCCTGTGTATCAGGTTAGACTCCTGGCTTAGAAAAGCCAAGAGCACAGCACAGCCTCTGGGAAAGAGTGGAAGCAAAACCAGCTGCTTTAATCTTAGCCTTCCTGCTCTCAGGACTTCCAATTCCACTGCTGGTGACTCAGAGACACTCTGAGCCTGGCATTGCATTGAGGCTGTCTCATCTGAAAGTTGCAGTCTGTGAATACACATGCATGTGAATGCAGAATGCAGAGTCTGTGATTTTTTCCAATCTTCTGACTCCAGCTGTCATTGCAAAAATATTCTGCAGAGGAGTCCCGCAATTTTGATTATACTACTACTACTACTACTACTATTATATCTTACTTTATTTTCTGTGTAGTTTTTGACTGTTGCTGATATTTTAAGAGACTTTTATGAGAGGTCTCCTTGGTTGTAGCTGATGATGGATGAGACCACTACACACGTGTAGAGTCAATGTTTCTGTATATGCATTGCTCTGCACTTCCCAACACTTAATTTTATGTAACCCCATCTCTGAGCATGATGAGACTTACCTGTGATTCTTCATATGCTGCTTCAGATTTTCTAAAACACCTGCAAATATTATTGTCTTTTCTGTAGGTACTATTTTTCAGATCTTACATAAACAAGCTGAACAGATGTGGCCCCAGCACAAGGACTTCCATGACCCTGGTCAAAATGTCCTTTTGTGGTAAAAATGGACCATGTATTCCTTCTCCCTGTTTTTTAACATTCAAGTAGATTTTAAACCAAAATTGTCTGTGATATTCTAAGCCATGGCAGCTACATTTCTTTAATAACCTTTGAAATTTTAAAATACTATTGAAGTTTTGCAAAAAAAAAAAAAAAAAGGTGGGGACCAAGTCCAACATCCTTATTCTCCTGCATGCTGATTGCAGAAATAGCAATAGATTTCTAAGGCTTAACATTTTCCTACAGAAGCTTGGTAAACTCTTTGTTGACATAAAATTGATTCCCTTGTCTATAGTTCGATACTTTATTCTATTTTTATAAATTTGCCATAGCAGAGGTAAGATTCACTGGTTTGCAGCTTCACAGGTCATTCCTAAGTCTTATGCTGAAATATGGTAATTTTTGTGTGTGATTTTTTTGGTGCTAAGCTTACTATGGATGCATTTGGTCCTATAGTATAATTGGTAGTTCAGGCATTTCAGAGCCTGGGTCTTTTGGAATTTGTGCATGAAAAAATATACGCTGATTTCTATAGCAATAATGCCCTTCTCTTAGCTGTAGAACTGAAGACTTCTATCAAACTTATTCCCTGTAAAAACTGGCTTTGGTGCAAGAACTACCATGCTTATCCCTGCTACAAGGAAGCTCACAGGCATTCTGTTCTTAATACACAGATGCCAGTCTATAGGCAATATATAAGCTGACCAAAGATCAGATGGGAGTTTGTCTCTAGGGTAGCATATATGTACCCTATATATATATATATATATTTGATATTTTGCATAACTGACTTCTGGTCACCATCAGTGTGAAACACCTCCAGATAACAGTTCAGTGTGGCAGCTTATGATAGCAAAGGCTTTGAAAATATTGGCAGAAAAAAAATTTTTGAAAGATTTTTATGCCTATATCACAGCCCTTCTGCAACACACAACACTGGGAATTCCAAGAACTAGACAGTGCTTTAAGATTTTTTTTTCATTACACGTAAGAAGTTTGAACTTTCTGAACTACTACCTAAGTAGGTAATAATACTGTGAATGCTGGAATGTATTTTGCATTTGAGAATTCAGAAGCAGACTTAATTTGTGCAGTTTTATATTCACTTTAATGGTGAGGATTAGAAACTTGCAAACAGTTTTTTATAAGTCAAAGGTCTAATTTTTGGAACTCAGTGGGGGCATGAGGAAGCTCTTCATTGTAACAGGGATTGATTAACAGTTAGAAGATTTTTCTGAAGCCATATTGTCAGGAGTCACACAACACTACTGTATGGGTCCTAACTTGCCAGTTACTGTCTTCCAGCCAGTGCCACCTGCCTAAATCTTAGGTTTGTCATTTTGGAATTACAGTGACAAGAAGTTAGCTGGCACTGTGTGAGGCTTATTTTGTGTCTTTACAAAACCCATACAGCAGATTATGTGGGCAAGGCACAGCATGTTATATTATATGAGAGACAAGCAAGAGAGACAACATGGGCTAATGAAAAATTTCTGCAGCAGGTGTTGACTGCCTGCTGCATCATCATCATGCCAATACAATACAAGTGGGAGCTAGAACAATAAATATAGAAAAAGAAAATTTGCCTTAGGCTGGCCCTACCGTATTGTACAATTCCTCTAGCCGGGAGATGGTGAGAAAACGATGCATGCTTACTCCATTTTCTATGAGTAATTTCACAAAATCCACTCTGTCCAACACCAGTGCATCCAGCATTGCTTGCTCAAGGGAGCCCACCTGCAAAGTAAGTGATTAATTGAAGCTGTTCCTGGGCGTGGCAGGCTACATCCAGCTGGTTCAGTCTCTAGCACAAGCAGAGGGACTGATAAAATTCTGAGTGTTGCTCTTCTAAGCTTGAAATGGGATAATCATGGTTTTTATCTGTAACAATTTTTCTAATTCAGGGTTGCATTTCAAAAAGTAATATTGGAATGCTAGTTAAAATACTCTAGAAAAAAACTGTTTAGGACAAAGAACTGGAATCCAGTAAACTGGAGACCACATCTCTACCTTATTCACCATTTCATTATCATCATTATTTCTTTTCCTGTCAACCATTTTATTTGTATTGGATATATTTGTTATGTGCACACCAAATAACTTTAAATCTGTCTTTTCTGGAGTTTTCTTCTGTTTGTGGTGTGGAACCACAGGGAAATTTGAAGACTGAGGAAACAGAAATAGCTTCATAATTTGCATTCCTTTGAAGGCCCAAATGCAAGAGGTCTTCTTACACAAAACCTCTTCTTCTTAACTCTTGGAGGTCAGGCAGAATTAGAAGGATGAGAAATTATCTCATCCTTCCATCTTTTAGCTTCCAAAATTATTGCACTTTGCAGAATTTATTCAAATTTTTGCTATGATATGGTGATGAAGAGATAACAATGAAGACAATTTAATGCCATTAAAATCCCTCCTATGTTTTGACACGTACTTATGCCCAATATCAAAGACAAAATAAATAGTCCTGTTCACTCCATGATTGAAAAGGCAAGGAATTTTGTACTAGCTTTTAGGGGTAGCAAGCTCTAGAAAGCTACATTTAAAGCAAGGATACTTAAACAGAAGCTTTTCCCATTGTTATAATTTTTCCACGGGGAATTGGGGGAATTGTAAATGCCTATGTAATAACTGCATGTGAAATTTTAATGACAGTGATGAAACAAGTGTCACAGTAGTGACTAATATGGTCCAATTGAAACTCCTGAGTGAATAAATTGGGCTTTAAGGAGATTAAGGAGATACAGGTAGAGATGGAGACTTTTTTTTTTTTTTTTTTTTTTTTTTTTTTTTTTTTTTTTTTTTTTTTTTGTGTGACTTCTGCCCCTGTAAAAGCTGCAGCACAATCTAGGAGTTGACTTTTCCTCCACTGCCTGACACAATGTTCAATAACCCCTCTCTTTGCAGTCCTACCACTCCTGAAAAGAATCCATGCCCCTGGTACTCCCTACGAATGGTATTAGCCGGGGAGCAACTGGAGCACGCAATAGTGCAGACGTAGAGCAGGCAGATCGATGCAGAGCAGCAGTGGGAACAGAATTAACACCACCTGAGGTCTGGAGCCACAGCCCATTTGTGGTGACACGGCTGATCAGCTCCTGCAGTCTACCTGACCTCCAACATTTGTATGGCGTAATTTTCATGTCAAATCATCACCTCAAATTCAGGATTTGCATATAAAAGCATGCTGCTTTAAGAGAAGAAAGAAGTTTTGACTTTCCTTGAATTTATAGCCTAGCACTAAAACATGGCTGTACACTTGTTTTCCTCAACTTGCAGAATTATGCTTGGTAGCATAAATCTGGTAGTTCCTGTTTTTTCAGAGGTATAGTTTCCTACTCTTAAAGCATCGCTAGATGTCACCATTTCCTTGAACAATAGAACACATTAGCCTGTCTGCAACTGTGCCTGCCTTTAGCAAGTGTGATTGGGAACCATTTGTTTGGCAGGACCCAGTGTATTTTAAACCACACTAAAACCACCATTGCAAACAGAATGGGTTTAATACTCTGTAGGGTTCAAAGTGTTTCTGATAGAAGATGTTGTGTATCTATACATTATATATATACTATACCGGCCACTGCTGCCCATAAATAAAGATCTGACTGCGGGCGATGTCTACTCTGTTCCAGGCTAGTGCTAGGCTCAGCTGGTCGGGAGCAGATGCGTTAGCTCCTGTGTATACAGACAGGGGTGCAGGGAGGAGAGCAGGAGAAAAAAAAACAAGACATTAGACTCAGTATGCCCTGGTAACTGCTCTTTGTGAAAAGTCTCACAGACGTCCATGTCATTTCTGCAACTGATCTCGTATTAAAACAAAACAAAACCTTCCATTGCACCTGTAAAAAAGAAAAAAAAAAAAGAAAAAAAAAGAAAAAAAATCCGTTCTCAAATCTGCATCTCTAGTTCTCAGATTGTCTTACAAACATTAATTATTTCCTCATATTTCCCTTCAAAATACAGCAGATACAGGTGATATCAAAAGACTCAGTTTCTGGTGGACTTAACAGGTTTTCCTTCTACTGGGTGGGAAGCAAGAGAACAAGCCAGGATACAGATGGAGCTGCAGGAATACACACACCCACACATATCACATGAGCACACACACACACGCGCGCGCGCAAACACACATGCCTCTAGCAATTACAAGTAGATTCAACTCACACAGACGCCACTGATTTCAGTAGTTCCGCATTTTTTGGCATCTTACACATTCCAGCCTGATAAGAAGCATAGGAATCTCTTCCCTATTTGTACTGAGGTGAGTTGGTGGGACAAATTTCCCTTCACATATGAAATACCTATGTAAGAAAGCATTCTATAAAGCTTGTGTCAAGGTATAATATATCCAAATTAAATGAGAAACTATGCAGATGATAAGATGGATTTGGAGCTGTTTGTTTTTGGAAGAGAGGGTATGATTTTCCCTGCAGTTTTAATGGACACTGTAGGACATTCCTGTCCTGCTGTGCTTTTTTAATATTTCATGATTCTCAGCTGATTTGTAATAATAAAACAGCATTTGTGCTTCAGTGTCAAAGGGACAACTGGCCTGAATGAACTGATGAACCAAATAATAAATAAAGGGCCCTTTGACTTTTAACTACATATCTGCTTGCAGTGGTTAGGTGATTGTATAAGGGCTTATTTTTTAAAGACCTCATACCTCTACTGTTATTTTGTCTTTATTAATTCTTATACTGATATCATGGAGTGAGGATAAATAAAAGCTCTTCATTACTTCAAAGCATTTGTGTCCCCATTTCAAGACTATTCAAACTCACACACTGTTCCAGATTAAAGTGGACTCTGAAATTTGAGGCAAGGAAAACATAAAACTGGCTGATGAAAATCTCTGTGAAGACCTTAATAAAAAACTATAGTTTAATTTCATAACTCTCAACTTTGAAGTCAGTTTACTGCTGATATTGCTAAATAATTTGCAATACCTACAGTACTTGTTTGGGAGATGGTGAATTGCGTATCATCTAAATCACATTCATACATGAGCTCTGATAAAAAGACAGACAATGCCGGAACAGAACAGAATTGAAACAAATGAAGGAAATAAAAGTGAAAATACTTCTGTGACTTCTGTGGCTAAGAAGTATCAGGAATGTCCCTTTGCATAAGACACAACTTCTCACTGCAACACAGACAAAAGCTCTCACAAGAGACCTCAGGGGGGATGCCAACAACATCTGAAACTTTTGGAATTTCTTACACAAGCAATATGCAGCATTCAAGAACAGAAAATATTTACCTTTGGGAAAGGCAAAAATGCCTCTACATTTCAACATCACAAGATTTATTTATAAAAACAGGAAAAAAAATACCTGCAGTGAGTATGATAGTGTAAGTTAAACACAGAGCGCAAATAATGTTCTCCCCCCTTCTGAAGCAAAAAGAGACGCTCTCAGCAGATCTCCTCCTTCCCAATCATGTGCCTGAAGGAGAAGTGAGAGCTTTAGCAGTGCTTAGTCAAGGTTTTTGGTGAGCCATGGAGGAGGTATATGGGTGAACTCTAAAACCTGGGGGCAGTGATGGTGATCCCACAGCTTGACAACATTTCGCATGTGTGATGAGGGAGCTCCAATTCCTGATTTTCCTACTGCAGCCTACTATAGGGGTAGCCAGGGGTGCCATCTAGTTAGAAATAATTTTGGATCAAAAGTGGATCAGATGGATTTGGGAGGGAAGTGGGCTGTTTACACTTTCCCCACTTCAGGCAGAAGTCAAGCTAAATTCGCAGTAAATAATTTCTGAACCCTAGCAGGGAATGTTCTGCAGTTTGTATCAACTGACCCTAGCAGCCCTGGGCCTTTTAATGCTTTAGAAAAAATTCAGCTAGCAGATGAATAAAGGGTCTTCTGGTGCATTTGATCACAGGAAGCAACTGCTGGCATGGGGCATGAGGTGGTGTCTGATCATCCATTCACCAAAATTGTTTTCTCTGAGCATGCTCATTGCTCCAAATACTGAGTAGAGGGGAAAGCAAGCCGTGGTCCAGCCTTTGTCCTTCCTATCTCCCTTCATTGTGCTTAAGGCTGCCAGCAGTGGCCAAGTTTTCCAGTTAATACATATGCAGTCCCAGAGTTGATGCTCTTCTCAGTGCTTGTTGCCATAATGTTTGATTTCACAGAGCACTGCAGGTATCTGGCAGTCAAAGGAAATCTGTGGCTTCTCAAGGGGATATTGTACTCCAGGTCTGAAGCAGTCTATCAGCTAGGGCGTAGTTTGTGGATGTGCATCCTGGGGCTCTGGAGCATTTGGTTGGATGGGTGCTTCCACAGTACAGTTTTTTTGCTGGAAAGCCCTTGCTTCCTTCTCCTCTTTCCTGTCTTGCCTGAGTGGTTTTCAGATGAACATGGATGGCAATGATGTTACTTAAGAGGAGAAGGAAAATCAAAGCTATAAATGTTTGTATGGAGCAGCATATGGTCCGTGGATGCCTTTTAATTGATTTTATTCTAGGATAGAACTGATGGCCTTTTTCTCAAATGAAAAAGGAAGTATTCAGACTATTTTAGGTGGAATTCTACCCAAGATTAAGAAATATGAATTATTCCACTCATATAAGAAAAACTCCCCAAAAATACATGAGATGGCCTTCTTAACATACAGTCTCCTTTCAATCATTTCCTTGACTGCTTTCAGTGCCACAGAGCATGGACTTGAGTCAGTAGGAAGAATTCAAAAAGTGATCTTTCTGGGGATGCCTGTCACTCATGAGTATCACCGTAACATACCCAAATCAAAGCCAAAGGATATTTGGGAAATAAATTAGGTAGAGTTAATAACCTCTTGTATTGTATTACTTTATTTACCATATCATACTTATTGCATTAAATAATGTTTTGGGTAATATGACTAATGTCTCTGTAATATTTATTCAGTATTCTGGTGTCTGACTGATAGTAGATATGTTCCTCAAAAGAATGTTTTGAGACTGTGACAGCATCTGCAGTGTGACCCTTCCTTTCATCTTCTCCTATAAGAAAATTTACAGTACATTGTTTTGGCAGTATTTTATCTTGGTATAGATACCACTGGATATAGCTAGACTGCTGGGACAGCTGTTAGTTCCTGCAGATGTTAATTTTATGTTCTTAGGCTGCCATCCAGCAGTGCTTGCATAGACTCTTTTGGTAAAAAGTCACGTTGTCTACTCAATATTTTGGACTGAAAATATAATACTCCTTGATGATACAGCCTGGGACTATAAGCTCAATGCTATCTCCTCGGGGAGTCAGGGTACACATCAGACAATGAGTGTTGTGCACTTGCAGGATTACTGAAGGGCTTTTATATACTTATTACTACAAGCTTTTATGAACTGGCTAAAGCTTACCGTGACCAACATAAACCCCTAAAGGATTCTCCTGGAATAGCTTATGATCTTGGTGCTCAGGTATCTGGAAAGATGAAATGACATGAAACATCTACCTAGACAGAAATGGTTGTGGGATATCCATTTCCACAGTGCACCTAAGCATGTCAGTGTCCACTTTGAATCAACATCTAAAGAAAAGAACTAGATTAGGGAAAATAAAATAACAAATTAACTTTTTGCTCTGTGTCTTTGCTGGTCCAATGCTGTCTCCTGTTTCAGCAGCTCTTTAGTGCAAAGGCTGCGTTTCCACAGCATTTGCTACAGAATCATCCTGGCAATTAGGAAACCAACTGACAATATAAAAGCAGATTGCAAAACCAGCTACAAGTGCAGTAACCAGATAGCTGACCTAACTCTGAAACCTTTTTGCGTCTGTGATTTCATGGTTGGCAGACTATCCTTGACCATCTGATACTACATGATAACTATTCAGTGAGCATGAATCATAACTTACTCACAGGCTGGAAAGTATGCAGAACTTCAGTTCTGCTTCAGCCTAACATGGTTTATCCCAGCAGGTACATGGCAGTAATATCACCATATGCACATACCACAGAGCACCTCTTTCCCTGTGCTGAAAATTGCACTGGGGAGGCTTCTGGAGCACCATCTGAAACATGGCTGGCATTAGTCTGCTCCAGACATTGCAACAGCTTCGTGAACTAGGATCTTTGAAGCCACTTCAAAACAAGTATTTTTTTAAACCATCTCCATATGCTGTCTCTAACTTTCCTGTCATATGCCTTCTGCTTTTCTAGCAGCTGCAAAAGGACAATATACATTATGGTGTGAGTTCCAACTGTTCAAATTAAGAGAGCACAAACAGTTAAACTGTATTGATAAACTTGCCTGCTATAAACTAATGCCTTTGGAAACTTACTTCCCACATTCGTGTCTCTCAACATTTTAAAAAAAAAGAGTTTTCAAACCATATGCTGTTATGACATCCATGTAATGTAAATTGATAACCAGTTTGGATGCCATTCTGTGGTTTATTGAAGATCACTTCCAAGAAAGATAAATCTTGCTGACAAGATTAAACAAGTGACTTATGAAAACAAACAAAGAAATAATATGTGATGCTGGGTTTGGGGCTTGTGGATTATGCTGTCCAGCACAGCTCCTGAATTGGCAGCATATCTGGCGTGGGTTTAAAAAGAGATCAGTTCATCACAAATTTTAAATAGCAAATAGGAAGTGATAGTTCACGTTTCCAAATCCTCATCCTACTCCTCCATGACCAAATCACTCACACAAAGGTTGGATGGGTCATTAGCTGATATGCTCCTCTTGCACTACCAAAAGCTGCATATTCCTCATTAAGAAGACTGAAAAAAGTTACTGGTAATCATTCCCACTTTCATACATTACTCTGCTCCTTTTTTTACACAGTACTGGAGAGTAGGAAGAGATGAATTCTTAAATTTAAATTCATGAATGTCAAGATAACTCAGACCCAGTCTTTAAATCTCTTATTTTACTTATTAAAATTATTATTTTTCTTTAATTTTAGAGACAAGAAACTATAAGAAGTAAGTTTCCAATGCCATGAAAACTCCAACAACATGAAAAAATAATTTACCAATTTATTTTATCTATTACAAATAAGTTACTTAAAAATCAATAGACAAGTGGTTCAGCATTGTTGCCTTAGACTTTGATGAAAAACCCAAGTGTCCATCAGGCGAGTGAGGTATATTTACAAAAAGTCATTATTTCTTTCCAGGTGGGCCAGAACACTTGTACAAAGATATGATGTGAATAAGGACAACTGACTTGGCTGAGACGAGATCTCATTTTTGCACATATTGATTAAACACCTTATGATCAGGAGGCTTATATGAACCAGAGGCACCTGATGAATCTGATCTTCATTGAATACCTGCATAATCACAAAGTCCTGAGGAGCCGGGAAGATGAGGTGTAAGTCTTAGTTCCTCTGGGTCTTTTGAGCAAGAAACAAGTGTAACTGCCATCAGCAGATTTTCAAATCAAGACTCTCAGACAAGCATGAAAGTAGATGTCGAAAGTACTTACACAGATCCAAGCACCTCCTGAGCTAATAAAAATTTCTTATGATGACTTGCACCCTTAACATGAAGAGGAAAGGAAATTTTATTTTACTAAGGGGCCAACAGCACCAATTAAGTACTTGCAAAATGGATATTCCAGACCAGGGAGGACTGCTCATATACTGAGACTGCAACCACTAAAACAGTTGCTCCTGTAAATACTGCCAAAGAACATTTCAAATAGAAAACAATCCCTCACAGGCATGTGACTTATTTTCTTCAGCTTCCAAGAGTCAGTTTTCAGAAGACTCCAGGGATCTATGCTGAGATACAGACCTTGAAAACACATTTAGAAAATGTGGAATCACGACTCTAAGACATTCTTTGCCTTATTAATGGAAAACAAGAGCAGTATTTTCAGGGATTGTCTTAAGAACAAATGTGAAGAGAATACCTTCATACTGAAGATAATGAAGGATTCAGTTACCTTTAAGACAAAAATGAAACCTGCAATTATATTATTTACAAGGGACAAAAAGGAGAAATTTGGAAAAGGATGAAATTCTTGATTCTTGTTTTGAATTAATTTATTAATTAATATAGACCAGGGTCTATCATGAACTGTAGCAATAGCAAATTTATTTCAAGTCAACATTTTAAGAGCAGAAGGGTAACATGTAATGGCTCAGAATGATGTAACACCCAGCCAAGTTTAAGATTAAAAGCCCAACCATTCCAATAGCTACGTTCTTAACTCTACAAGTGGAGGCTGAAAGGAACCTCACACTACTTCCAGACTTTCCTAGGGATTTCTACACAAAACATCTTACTTTGACAATAGAGCCAGCTTTATCTTAATGGATGTTCTAGCTACCAAGGTAATCTAAGTCTGAGGAGTTCTTTGACTGTCTTCTCTTGAATACTAAGCTTCTCAAGTAACTGGTGTTGGGGGTCACCACTGATATTTCTTGTGACACATCAGTGATTGTGGAGAACAAAAATTCAGAAAGGAAAAACAGTAGCTATTTAAACATTAAAGAAAGAGCTGGATTTGCATAAAACAGTTAGATCAAGAAGCATACTTCAGTTTCACAGTATGGATTTATCATCTTGATAGATATGTCAATAAATATGGGTTTCAGCACATCAGAAACACAAAATGGATTGATATAGACTCACTCAGCTCTGTTACCTTTTAGTAGTGCTGTCAGGATAGCTAAATCAATATCCTGGTGTCCTTCTGATCCCATTCGAAAAACTGTGATCTGCAATATTAATAGACAATACCATTATTGAAACCAAGGTAATTAAAAAAAACCCAACTTAAATCAGGGCAGCGTGACTTGAATCTTAAAATTTACTGAAGTCTATGAGATAATCCTCCTTTATGAGAAGCTTATTAAATAGGATTAACATACAGTATATTTTGTGACATAAAATTTGGTAAGATAGAAATTGTATTAATCTTCATATGGAAAAAAGGCATTCAGTGACACTTATAGGGTGAAACTAGAGATGAAGACATGTTCCTGTATTAGAGTGACATTAGACTTAATGTTCTCAACAGGTTACAAGAAAGATTTAGGTGTATTATGAGTGTGTACCTAATTGATGTCATATGGCATAGAATAAATATTTTCAAGTGATATTAGAAACCTATTCAACCTTGAGATTCCATATATGAGTGACTTCGATAAATAATCTAAGAATTTTACTTCTAATAGGTCCAGGAACATCTTCAACCATGTGATGATCTATCACTCTAAGTTATAGGTCTGAGGCAGTGAGGTGAGATACACAATTCATAAATTATAAGAATGAATATGCAGCTGTTCTTTTTAGCCAGAGCCACTCTTGGTTAAGACTGTACTGATACATACAGAAGTGTAAATCCCCTTGCTCATTTTGTTGCCATAGCAATAGCTTTTTTTGAACCTCTACTTCTTATCAAGCAATATAGATTGCAGATTTTTACTTGTGCCTTTCCTTTGCTCATGAAAATTATCCCATCATTTTGATCTGAGCACTTGTCTATTTTTTCTTTTGTCAGTATGGACTGCCTCAATTCCTTTTTTTTTTAGAATAAGTGACATCTTTAATTAGGAATTACATAAGCATTTTTTACATTCATATTGAGCAATATCTGTTGTTTCCATGTTCCTAGATTCCTACTCATACAGCACTGAACTGCAGCAGCATCTGATATTGAGCAAACATCAGGGCACCAAAAACTGTCTAGCATCACAGAAGAAGGAGACCTACAAGGTCTGAAGGACAAGGCAAAACTTCAGTGATACACTTTGGTCTGACAGCTGAAAATTGCTGTAGAGCGTATCCCAGGAAATCCAGTGCAGCCCTACTTTAGCACCTATTCTACCTTCATTTGATCCTAGAGCTCCAGGAGTTTTAGGCTTTGGTATCAATGACAGTAGAACAGTATCTTAGAGGCTAAAAAGCAAAGTGGATAAAGTAATAGGAAACTGGCTTAGCTCAATTAGTCAATTGAGTTAGGTGATGTAAGACATTACTTATGTTAGGCAACCTCCCCAGCTAAAGTACACTATTTCCAAGTTAGATTTGATTTGATCCTTTACCGTGTTCTCAATACAAAGCATAAATGATACTTTAGTGAAGTGTTTTCTCTCTCTCTCTGGAATATACAGATGTTTCCGGCAAACTACTTGATATCTATCCTCATACCACAAATTTGGAATGGAATAGAACAGGATAGATTTAGAATAGGAACAGAATAGTAACAGAATAGATTATTTCAGTTCGAAGGGACCCTCAACAATTATCTAGTCTAACTGCCTGATGAGGGCTGGCCAAAAGTTAAAGCACTGTACTAAGGGCATTGTCCAAATGCCTCTTAAACACCGACAAGAATGGAACATCAACCACCTCTCTAGGAGCCTGTTCCAGGGTTTGATCACATTCTTGTAAAGAAATGTTTCATTATAATTTTCCATTTCTTTTCTATTTCCTTGATGACTGGCAATGAAGCTTTCCTTGCAATGCAGGCAGTCTGCCCACAGGTAATGTGAATAAAAATATATATTTCTATGTATGTCTTATCTCAAAACACAATCAGTATGTGAGCTGATGAGATCAGACGCTCTGCTATACACGGTCATGATGTCTTTCCCATGCCACAGATGACAAACTTGGATGTAGCATGAAATGGCAAGATGTCCTTGCCATTTGCCTCTGTCTTTAGGCATCAGAAGAGGCAGTCTGTACATTGGGGACTGAATATAATGGACAACAGAGTTTGGAGGAGGAATAAACATCTCAAACTAAACACATGATCGGTGAACTCCCAGCTTAATAAAAAGTAATCATATAAATTGCAAGCACTTAACAGCTTATCACCACAGGAAAATTAAAGAAAGTACTTTTCTGACATAGGACCACATATAACCTTAAACTTCCAATTTCTTTTTCAACCTTCTTCTCTGCATGCATCAGAAAAATAAACCCATCAGAAGAATGAAGTGTTGCTGCATTAAAAATAAAATGGACCTATGTAAATTAATTACATTAGAATAAAAAGACTGTCCTTCCACATCAACTATTGCTTTATTTTTTTCATAAGGCCTAGCATAATTCAAGTATTAAAATAAAGAAGACAAATAATTGGGAAAAAAAGATGGAAATTGAAAGATTGCTCAGACTCACACTAGAATTATAATTTTAGGGTCATGTCTGATATTGAACTAGAATTTCAGACAGAACCAAGGAAAAATACGATACTTCATATAATCACATAATCATAGGATTTTTTTAGTTTGGAAAAGATGTCTAAGATCATCCAGTTAAACTATTAACACAGCACTGCCAAGTCCACCACTAAACCATGTGCCACATCAATTCATCTTTTAAATACCTCCAGTAATGGTGACTCAACCACTTCCTTGGACAGCCTGGTCCAGTGCTTGACAAGCTTTTCATTGAAGATTTGTTTCCTAACATCCAGTCCAACCCTGCATCTGGTGCAATCTCAGGCTGTTTCCTCCTGTCCTATCACCTCTTACCTGGGCGAAGAAACCAATCCCTGGTCACCACAACCACCTTTCAGGCAGTTCTAGAGAGTGATAAGGCTCCTTTGCTCCAGGCTAAACACCTTCAGCTCCCCCAGGTGATCCTGATCAGATGTGTGCTCTAGACCCTTTCCCCAGCTCTCTGCCTTTGTCTGTATATGACTCAGCACCTCACATTATCACAGAATCACAAATATCCTGAGTTTGAAGGGACCCACAAGGATCATCAAGTACAACTCCTGGCACTGCACAGGATCTCCCAAGAGCCACACCATCTACCTGAGGGTATTGTCCAAATGCTCCTTGAACTCTGTCAGGTTTAGTGCTGGGACCACTTCCCTGGGGAGCCTGTTCCAATGCCTAAACACCCTCTCAGTGAAGAAACTTCTTCTCATATTCAATCTGAACTTCCCCTAACACAACTTCTGACCCAAAACCAAACACAGTACTCAAGGTGAGGCCTCAGGGAATGACTCTCACCTCAGGCTGAGCACAGGGGGACAGTCACTGCCCTGGTCCTGCTGGCCATACTGTTGCTAACGTAAGCCAGGATGCCATTGACCTTATTGGCCACCTGGGCAAGCTGCTGGCTCATGTTCAGCTGGCTCTCAACCAAATGCTAACTTAATTTCAAAATGCTCTGAGTTTAGGACCTCAAAGACTCAGATGGCACTGTGGACTTCTGTGTTTTCTGCATTCACAGAGGCAGTAAACAAATATGTCCAGCCTCTTTTTATGATTAGATTTACTGTCTCTATCCATAGCTGCTTGCTCACTGTGGCAGAGGCACTCCTGTTTAAGGCAACTGAACTTTTGGCCAGGCAGATACTCAGTAGGTAGGAGTAACTGAGGGTAATACTATTGTGTGAGGATATCAGTGAGAACACAGAAGCAACCCCAAATAAACAGTCTGGCTGGAACCTGGCCTGAAAAGCAGAACACAGCAGAAAGTCTGAGAACATATCCACCACTTTACACTATAGATATCTGCAGACACAGGGGCTGTTTGAGCTATCCATCCAGCCATAGCAGCTGGCTGGGTGGCATCCACCTCTCCTTCAGCATAGATGCCTCTCACTGTTATTCCTTGACACTGAGAGATTTTTTTACCTGGTACCAAATATTGATGGGTTGATAAAAGGCATTTTTCTGCAAGCATGGAAGGTTTAAAGTACGTACAGTAACCTTTAATTTCTGTAGTCAGAGGCAAGAGGAAATGCAGATACGTCCTAAAGTATTTATGCAGAATTTACACTTAGAAATGTCCAATATCTTTAGGTCTTAAAAAATCTATATGTTTCACTGGAGACCTCTTGTTCTGGTGTTTTCTTTCCCCTGAGTTAACAGAGAAGAATTTTATGTTTCCAATGTGGTCACCTAACTCCAAGAGTCATTAATGTATCTCACAACCTGCCAGTGCAATTTACAAATACATTGGTGGGTGAATCTCTGCAGAGAACTGATAAGGAATACACTGAAGACATTAGCTGGACCCTGTTAAAATGGGATACAGATGCTAATGCACTAAAAAACATACAGATGCTACTGCACTTAAAACATGCTAAAGGAAAATATCTGGGTCAGTAAGCTCTATTCCCAGCTACCTTGTTTTGGATGGGTGTCTTCCATCTTGGCAGATGCAAAAATAACAGAAAATTTAGGACGTAGAAACCCATTTAACAACTCATTGCTAAGAAAAAGAAAAGGCCTTCTTTCAGTGAAGAGAAAGTGCCTAAGAGCTTTTCACCTACCTACTGCAGACCTTTTAAGCCTGTTGAGTTGTACCCTCTGGACAACTTTAGAAGGAAAAAATATGGAAGGAAGAACAACCTAGCAAGGTGTGCATATGGAATCCAGGATATTTCATTACAAAGTAATAAATCCCAAGAAGCCTGTATTTAAAAGTAATACATGCTAAGGATTTGCTTATGTACCAAAAGGAAATAAGCAGGTAAGAGGTACAGTTTTAGTCAAACTACCACTAGACATTCTCCTGTATTGCTGTGAAAAAGGGAAGATTAGTTTAAAAAGAATTTTTTTCTGTGCTGCTCTGTTTCACATTGTATCTATGAAAATATCTCCTATTTTTCATAGGAGCATAATGAAAGTGTGTTAGAGAGTAGAACTACCATTACCCTACCCTGCTATTTCTTTTAAGCCAAAAACCAATTTATATCCAAAGAAGAAAAGAAACCTCAAAATCAAGTACTCTTTTTTTTCCATTTGGGATTTGGGCCCACATTATTACCTCTTCATAGCTGGCATTTTCAATTGTTGGTGTTGAATTCACTTATTTTAAAATAACAGTTTTTTTCTGTTCCTCTGCCACCCCATTGGGTGCTTTGGGGATGGTCTTTTTCCTATTTCCTCCTTTCTTTCCTCAGTGTTCACTATTTATAGATTTGAAAGAGCTTTTTCAGGTAATTTTCTGAGTAATCTCAGTGAGCAACTGTGATTTCCAACAGAAAACACTTTAAAAAAAAGTATTTTTCTTTTCTTCTTTGCAAATACAATAGAAGCTGGGATTACCATTCCTTACAAACACAAAATTGTATTGCACTGCACTGAAGAGACAGATCTTCAGAAAGACATACCTGAAACAGGCAAATGACTCATCAGTAGATGTTTCCCAAAAAGCTGCAAAGCAGTTGATAGGCAACTGGATTCTTGCTAAATGTCTTGAATTTTGGTGTGTCCATAGTGATCTTTTTGCAAAATACAGTAGCAGATGCTTTCAAAGCTGGACTCCCTCCAGATGGAGGTGCTTGGAACCTGACAGTCAGACTTTTACTATAATAAACTACCTTTCATTTCCCTCCACAAAACCTGCCTAAGTAAAATGCATGAGATTTGCCCTTAAAAGAAGGAAGAGATACATGCTCCACTGCTTCCCCACCACTAAGTTTCACACCACAAAACACAAATCAACAAAAAAACAAAAAAACAAACCACAAACAAACAAACAAACCTAGCAACAAAATGCTGGGAAGGTTCTACTTCATTGGAGATTTTACTGAAGTATCTTAATGTGAACAAGATTAATTTCCAGGAAAATAAACTAACTGCATCCTCATTCTGCCTAGGAAAACGTGGCAGGAAATCACTGAGCCAAAACAGAGCCATTGCAAGCAGGATTACAGCACACTGTGATAGTTGTCAGTAATAACTATAGTCCAGCAGGGCAGAAACCCAATTTACAGGCAGGGCAGGTAGAAAACAAGTAAAAACCAAGAAGATGGAGTAAAGAAGAGCAGCAGGATAGAAAGCAAGGTGGGAGGAGGTTGGAGAGGTGCTGGGGGGAAGCAGAAGGAAAGTATTATCTGACTTTGGACTCTACCAAAAGCACCTATTTTAAAACTGCTTTGCTCTCTGTTTATAATCTATTCCATCCTTATTTGACAGATTACTGTTTCTTTCCTTTTCTTGTACACAGTTTCTGACTCAGCAGGGTCAGTTTAGTCTTATGTGTTTCATTCATTCTTTTATTTTTTCTGGCTTCATGCTGATATTGCATTGAGCTTCTAAAGGCAAAGTCAAGTAACAGTATTTTACTTGAGCGCAGTGAATATCAAACAGATTTTCCAGACTGTGTCTGGAAAACCAGAGTCCAGATTAGCAAGTAGCTTTAAAGGATGCTCCCTTAGCCATCATAACTGTGTGACAGCTTGCCATATTCAGACCTAGGTGGATATATAAATTATTAACTTTCATCAATATGAGCTGCTATGCATTGGACAGTAGGTACAAGTTTGTACTCCACATGGGCAAAGTTGATTTTACCCCTAGAATGAGAAACAAGAGCAACAGATAATAATCATCAACTGTAAATTTCCCAGGCCATAGGATGGTAATGAATCTAAAAACTGTTCTGAAATAGTCTAAAGCTAATGTCTGGTAAAATGAATGACAGATCATAAGTATTCTTTCAAACTACCAGCATATTCAGTTCCCCTTTTCATGACTTTACTGCCAAAGAGTGAGTCTTTCCAACCTAGCTCAGCACTTTTTTTCCCCCCTAGAATTTATTCTGAAAACTCCACAGAGACAGAAGAGCTTATTCTGTTTGAGGTAATTGTAAGGTGCCAGGATTAAATTCGAATACCTATGCAGCACAAGGCTGTACTTGTATTTATTCTGTAACATGTGAAAATTTATTTTTTTACAGTATGGTAAACCTTGACCACTTCAGAGTACGGAGAGAGAGCTGAAATATGGTCAGATTTTTAGCATGTGTTTGTTTGGAGAGGGAGACTGACACAATTGTACAGAATGATGTTTTACCCTGTGTCATGAAAGAGACAAGAGATGAAGGAGAAAAATAATTCTTTAAACCTCAATTCACTGTACCTGCTGACTAGACAATGGATAGCTGAAGATAAAGGAAAAAAAAACCAGGACAGCAGTGATGAGAGCAAAGAAAGCACCAAGTGTGCTCACTTTACAAACTTAGCATTCTAAGAATGCTGCAAATTATTCATGCTTTTAGAGATGTAATTTTTTCTCATCATCCTTTCATTATGACATCAGGAGAAATTATATGGTTATTTAAAATATATTTGAAGAGATTTTTTTTTTACCTCCAGAAAATCTCTTAGTGTCTTTAAATTTCACCTCTGAAATATAAATTTCACCTCTGACATATAAACCTTCCTTATGCATCTCAGTTACATAAGTAAGGATAAAATCTCTCCATTTCCTAAAAAAAACAGAGACGCAATTGTGAGTGCAACCTTAAAATCTCCTGTTTTAGAACACAGTTTGATTTGGCTAAATAGGCAATTGCTTCCAGAGGACATGTTGACATTACTAATTTAGCTAGGCCTACTTAAATATTTCAGTGGAAAATTACTCTGAAAATAAAAAAAGAGAGTTTGATAAAACAAAATATTAACGGAGATTAGTTATGCAAATTGTCAAAATGGTTCAGATAAGAGGGGAAAGCATTTCCCTTTTTCTTGGAAGGAATAGTACTATTTAACACGGGGGAAAACTGTTGGAAGTGGAGGCATAACAAAGATCAAAGTGAGCAGGTGAGTCAGTGGGTCATACTGCCGAAGAAGAGGGATGGCCAAGTGAAAGAAAATTCAGGAACAGAAAGATCAGAGGGAATTGTGTTTAGGGAAAACATAAATTAAGTAGTTTGCCATTTTGAGGAGTACAAAAGACAATTCCAAATGAGGAAATATGAGGGGAAAAGTTTGAATGTTGGTTGCAAAATTTCAAAAATTTTACCTCTCCTTCAGTGTGCCAGCACTGCAACATTTCATGTTTTAATTTGATTTTTCATAGACTCAATGTCTAGTAAAAGCAGGGAACAAGCAAAACAATCAGTGTTTATAGGAAAGGCAACAATTCTGCAATTGAGCCATCAATTGATGCAAGTTACTGTAAATGTTTGGCTTTCCCTGTACTTGGTGCCTTTTGTTCCAGACTGGACATCTGAGACAGGCTTAATGACTAAGAGAACAGGTTATGTAAATTTCACCACTCTGTTCCATTAAAAAAAAAAAGATGTGCACATACTGTTTAAGTCTTACAGTACTACAAGATTTTGGAATAAAATATATATATTTCTCAGTGGAATAAATGACCAAAAATTTTTTGGTAGTACATCCATTTCTTTTCCCCCACACAACAGGTTTCATACTGATACATTAGGACAGTTCACTGCCAGGGACAGTTAACGGTCCCTGTGGTTAAAGTTGTAGATTGATGAGTAAATATAAATCGTAGGTTCACAAAGCATATAAGCAGGGTAATACAAGCCAGATACTACCCTTTAAAACTCTGGGCTGTGCACATCGCGGACTGTGAACTTAAGCAGAGATGTGATTTCACGTAGACTTAGCAGAAACTTGTTAAGATCAGCCAAAAGAGAGTAATAGTTATAACTGCTGAGATAGACATTTTCATTCACACATTGGTATAATCCAAGGTTTTCCATTACCCTGATTCAGACCAGAAATGTGGAGGAAGTGTAATGTAGTTCACTTCCTGCAACTCTTCTACTATAGAGAGAATTCTTGGAGGTATTGGCAAGGCACTGACAGATATTCTTCTGAAACATAGTCCCAAGTTATGGAGAAAGTTCATCACTGAGATGGATATTCTGTTACTCTAAGAAAACAAGAATTCAGTTTGGTCATTCCCATTGCTGTATATCCTGAAAAATTGTGTCATGCAAGTCATGGCCATAAAAATATTGTCTGCAAGTCTTACATGCACACATACGTCTTCTGAACTGAAAATGCTGACCTTAGAAGGAAGTTTTGTGAGTTGATTGGGTGGCAACAGTATTGATGCTGGGGACGGCTTCTCCATGTTAAACTTCAATTTCTAGTTTTCTTTTGCAACAGTTTTCAAACAGTCTGATGAGACATAGGTGCCCAGATTTCTTTGCTATAGATGATGCAGACATATGGTTGTTCTGTATTGAGGCTGACAGTGTCATGACAGCATGCAGAGACTAAGCAACAAAAATAGCCACAAGCCATTAGTTTCTTAGCTGGTTTGCTTGTGAGACTAAATAGGCAATACTTGGAAAAGGCAGTTTACATAGTGTGAGATATTCCTGTAGGACAGTAATATTGCAGTTCCTGCTTTATCTACAGAAACCCTGCATCTCATACAGTGAGCTCCTCGTCTCTGGCTGAGATATTACAGCACTAATGAATGGGTCTCTGTGCCCCACGTGAAGCCACAGAAAGGATAACTTTATTTTCTAAGAAAGATAAAAGAAATTATTATTTCTCAGACACAACACAGCCTGGCAGTTATAAAGGTTTCTGAACATTATCATGGAGTATATAAACTGCATTGACCCTTCCAATTTCCTGATTGCAAAAATTGGTTTATATTATCTAACATGGAATTTTGCTGTGCCACCAAGTACTGCTTTGCCTTCAATTTCCTTATCCAGAAAATTTACAGAGCTGTATAACAATTCAGTGTGTATTTCTCAATACACCTGTTAATAGTGTAAATGGGGTAATGGATATTCACAAGCTTACATTTTTAGAGGGAAAAGAAACATTCTAAATTTTATTTCTGTAGCTGCAAGTTTAACCACAAAATATGTAAGAAGATAGGAAGTAAAAAGATTGGTAGTAAGTTGCTTTAGTATCTATCAGATGACTTCACTGTAGGCACCAGATAAAACAAAAAACATTTGCTTACTGAATATAAGCAACAAAAGGAATATTGGTCTTTGCAGACATGTTCCAGATGTGAGGATGGCACTGCAGAAGTTCAGGATGGAGCCAGTAACTAAATTGTACACTTCTGCTTCTGTGGTAGGTCTGAAATTTTTGTAGTTTCTAATAGCAGATGCCCTGACCCATCTGACAGTAGCTGAAAAGCAGATGGTATGATCAAAAGCTTTTCCAGGTTTCAGTGTAATACAACAGTGTAATACAACAAGCTGGGTTTTTTTTTTGTTTTGTTTTGTTTTATTGTTTTTATATATAGCTCTTTTTCTTGTGAAAGTTGTTCTCTGAACCACTGAAATGAAAAAAACTACTCCTAGCATTAGATTTTTATTCTCTGTGGAGTCAACGACTAATTTCAGCTAATTTCATCTGGCTTTTTGGCAGCTGAAAACAAAAAATATGGTCTTAGTTCTTTACCAAAAAAGAAATCGGGTGGGGTTTGCAGAATTAAAAACCACTACTCATTATCTTAACACTTACAGAGGTAGAACCTAAATACTAGATTAATCCTATTGATTTGTATGGGCTAGAAGGAGGTTTAACCTCTTCCAAAATTACTAGAGTTTCACAGTCATTCCTGAAGTGGATTGGCACATCAGTTTGGACACAGAGGACATACTGTATTGCACTTTTTGCTGGAAATCTCACAGAGTGTTCCATGGGAGAAATGAAAGCTTTTTAGCTACCAGCAGGCCAGCAGTTACATGATGCTTTCCTGCTCCAAATGCCTGTTGCCAAATTATATGCTGTTCACAGCAGCTATGCTGCAAGAGCTACAGGTGACTCTTTTACTGTTTGAGAAGACACCAAGCCCTCTTCATGTTCCTCTCTACAAGAAAAAATGACATCTGCACTAAAAAACATTAGCTGAGATGATTTTATTGTTTCTGAAGAAAAATTTCTTGAAAAAACCAGACCTAAATGAACTTCTAACATCAGGGAAGGGCCAAAGAAATCAAGGGACAATATACTAGTAAATTCTTAAAAGTCCATCTGATTTAGCTGATATTTAATTCAGATCAAAGTGTATGCTAACAAACAGTTGCAGCCAATATTTAATTACCGTATGAATTTACTGAGCCTGCATATCCAGCTGAAAAGCACAACATTTTTTGCAGTAGTATATATTAAGTCAAACTCTTCCCTGTATAAACTCTTCCAGAAACATGGACAGGTTTGCTACAGTAGCCTTTTCTGTCACACAGATCTGAAGCTATCAAGGATCATTCAGTCCATCAAGGACTACTATTTGTAGTCCATATAGAAAAGAAACTGCTAAATCACTGTGAGATGCTAGAATGTTGATGACTCAAACAATTGGCCATTTGCAAAAGCTGAGGATGCTTCTCTGATGATGCTCCAAGTAACCCCAAAGGGGGTACACACCCATCTCTGGACACCACAGCTGGGTGGTGAATAAGATAAGGGAAGAGGCTGAAAGGAGGCAAATCCTGCAAGGTGGGATAGTGCTTTCTATCATGCCAATATCTTTACATGAGTGGTTCAGCTTCCCACATAGCCTGAAGGTACTCATAATTGACTCAACTATGCTGAATTAAGAGGCAGCTGTAACGTTGTGCCCCATGACCCACAGTATTACATTACCTGTATAAAACTCTCTGCTCCAGCATTCCCACTGGGCATTCCCACTGCTCCAGCATTCCCACCTGGGCATTCCCACTGAGCCTGAGTGTAGTATTAACCCACTGGACTTCGTGCTGCATGGGCTTCCCCCAGCACCAGTGGATCAAGACTGCGATCATCGCTTCAACCAACAGATATAGAAATTGCAATAATTAGGTCTCATCTCTGGATCCGCAGGTGGTGAATATACTCCTTTCTAAACTTATCCTCTCTTTTTCTTTCTTTTCTTTTATACATTTTCTTAAGTGTTAATTTTTATGCTTTTATACTGTTGAATTTCTAACCAAAACTGCTACATTTTAAAATTAGCCAAGTATCTTATTCTACCTTAAAGTTCTAAAGTTTGCAAGTAAATTTTGATATTGAACATCCAAAGAATTTTGGTTTTTTTCCCATGTATTGCTCAGAGTAAATCAAACCTTTTCCAAGTGGACCAGGACATAAAAATTACTCAAGAGCTTCCTTTTACTTTGTGTAAGTAACCATTAAGAGTCAAAGCTCTACATAAGTGTTGTAATATTGGCATTTGAATACTAACCTTGCAAGGCAGCCTTCTCATGCACTGTGTATTTTGGGAAAATGGGGATCCACCTCTGTTTGACAATAAAAGCAGGATAAATAGCAAGAACATGCATGATGCAGGTTGTCTTGCTCTCAGTAAAATGTGCTCAGTTACCATAGCATGACACTTCCTTTGTTTCAATCTGACAGCACCAGAACTGCAAGTTATGCATTAAGTCATCTGGAACTGCCTACTGCCATACCCATCAGCAGCACAAAGCTGAAGTGAGGTTTGCGCTGTCTCTGAGCAGCCATCATGATTGCCACAGCAACCATACACAGTGGTACAAGAAAAACAGGGAACAGTAGAGGCAAGAGGAAAATATCTATTACTTGCTGCCATGAGCTAGAGACGGGATTTTTTTTTTCTTTTAATGGGAAACAAATCAAATAGTATCTCTTGCCTCATTGTGGAAATATGTTCCATGAATGAATGGATGCACATAAACCTATGCCCACTGCCCACACTCTCTTCGTTCTGCAATTCCTTCTTGTAATGCAGTAGCAGGCAATGACGCTATCAGTTTGCTTAATGTAGTCACTGAAACTTCAGCTATCCAAGGAAACAAATTAATTGGAAAATGGTCATGGTAGTTATAAGAAAACAAACTTGACCAGCAGGTGGCACACACTTTACTGCTGGAGTTAATGTACCATTTCTAAGGCGCTTACTAAGGTGCTTAGATTGGACCTATTCTGATTCACAACAATTTCCATTTTCTATTCAATGAATAAAGGATTAGGTGTATTCACTCTCAAAACACTATTTTGGAATAATTAGTTTTACGACAAACATCTCTCACTGCCACAGGTGTGGTTGTTTTCAAGGACACAGACCTTTCTGGCTTGCCAAAGTGGCCTTTCCCAGTGGTTGTACAATGGAGTGGAAGCTCCACAGACAGACCCATGCAGCTTGCTGGAAAACACATTCTGGCTTCTGAGAAATTCACATCATGATTTGTGAAAAAAGCACTCCAGCAACATGCCAGTCCAAGATGCAAAATGAAGTGCTCCCAAAAGAGTAGAGCAGCCTGTATTTGCCGGAAAACTCAGACACCAGATTTACTATCTTTAAGGGAAAATACTAAGACTAATTTGTTTATTCAGACAGAAGTAAATACTCCTTTAAAAGCTGAAAACAGATTTCTGAGCTATTACCCGACATAATGTGTTCTTCAGGGATGGCCTGAAGTGAAGTCTCCTAGCCTGCTTCCTGACTGCTTAGCTCTGGTGAGCCCTCATGCTCCTATTTTAGCATAAAATAGGTCTCATCATAAACTTTTTAAAAGAATTCTATGTAAATGTGGCAGTAGAGTATCTCTATAAATAAGCCATAAAATACTATCCTGCCCTTGTTATCTACAGCTATATGTACACAGACATGTGTAGTCCACTTAATTTTAAATAGATTTTTATACCTTAGTCCACATTAAGCTCCTTGGTCCATATACATTTCTGAACAAAACTCTGATGCTTGTAATGTCAACTCAGGTAAGTATGTAATTTCATAAAAATTATCCATTGAATTGAGAAGTGAAAATTCCTCTGTCTTGCACATCTAACACACCTAGATCACTCCCCTTCTGGGGCCTCACCTTATCATTCATTATGTGTGCTTCAGCTTTTATTCAATGAAAAATTGAAACTTAATCTAAGTAAATGGAGCATTACTAATAATAATAATAATAATAATAATAATAATAATGATGATGTTGATGATGATGCTTCCTGGGCATACAATTCATTATTTAAGAGTGAAATCCAAAATGTCAGAACTTGAAAAATCTCATGATCTGAGAAAAGGGGCAATTTTTGCTATGATTATGCTTTTTCACTGTCTACAATACTTGCAGCAGATGTATATAACTGATGCCAGACTTTTCACACATTTTAAGCAGGTAGAGAAGGAAAATTATTTACAAGAAAGCTCTTTGTTCCTTGCATTTGTTACTTGCATTTTATTTTCATTCTCCTCATTGGTGATTCAACAGTATTGATGTACTTTATGAGCATCTTCCTGGCTGTTTGCACTCAATTATTTAGTGGCACACAGAAATAAGACAAGCCTCTCTTGAACTGTCTACTTTGTTCTCTATCAATCCAGCAGCTGCAAAATCAGATAGGCAGGCACACTGACCATGAACATACAGAAAATAGACATGATCAATTTAGCTGCTGCTGAGTTCTCTGAGACAATCTGTTGCATCTTCCTTCAGTTTTTTGAGGGGTTGATCAGACTAATGATGGTCAGTTAATCAAGCAGTGTTTTTCCTTAAGTCAACAACCAAATCAGAGGGTCGAGCTCAAGGAAGGGCAAAAGCTGGGACAGATGTAGCAATGCAAAACATCTGGCTTTGTAGAAACAGTGAAGTCACCTCTCACCCCTGGGACTACTTCATAACCCCAGGTCATCCATTTCCTCTGGTTATGCTGCCTTCAGCACCACGTGCATCACTGTTCTTTTACATACATATAAGAGGCTGTGAGTTTTACAGGACACCATTGGCCTAGCAACCACACCTCAGACATAAAATCTTTCTAGCATACCAATGTTATAATTAGCTGAGTACAACTTAGGTACTAGACAGAACCAACAATTCTAATGTATTATCTTCATTTATAGCCAGGTTAGTGTTACAAATTCAAATTCGGAATACTTAATTTTGGCCACACCATCTCATGACTAATAGCTCTTCACAAGATTAGTAGGTGGAGAATGTCAGTGGTTACAGATGTTGCATATCTGCAAAGAAACCTGTAACAAATGCACAAACTTGAGTGGACTAAAAATCTTAATGTGTAGACAGAGGCAAGACAGAATCTGCAGACAGAATCTACTGCAGACAGAATCTTCACAGTTATTTCTCAGTAGCAGGGTTTGTTCAAAGCCTGACAACCTGTTCGGGACTTTGGTGTCAGGAATAATCAAGAATTGCATTTTTCTAGTCTAGATAATTCAACATTTGCCTTTGCTTTCTATCCATCATTCCTTTTTTGTTCCTGCCCTTGTGCTCCTCCCTCTCTCCCTCAAACTCTTATCTTCTATTTGTAAGTATGCTTTTTATGTCTATATGCAGAACAATGGTTTACAAGTAAGTGCTATTATAATTATAATTATATATTATTATTGCTACTATTACTACTACTACTACTACTACTACGACTACTACTACTACAACTATTACTACTACTACTGAAATGGCCTCAAAATAATTAATGCTGTAATGCTAAAAAAATCACTCTGCTAGTCACTGATCAGAACTGTTACAGCAAATTCACTTTAGGGCAGTATCGTCTGCCTGGAGTTCCCAGAAGCTGTGATGTGAACCAAACCCAAACCTTATAAGAAAGATTAAGTTATAAAATTGAAGCATGTCTGTCCAAGTCAGTTTGTGACAAAATCCTCAAGAAATTAATCACAATTTTTTTCAATGTGCTTTTTCTTCAAAAATATTTCTGCAAAAGCAGCTTCACTGATCTCCAAGAAACTGTTGAAAGATCTTGTGCTCTTCAAGAGAATACAAGCATGTGTTGAGGGATTGCCTTGCTACTGCAGAACACGAGCCTCAGAGACAAACTGCTTTCCTTTCATGTCACATATCTCCACAGTAAGGCAACAGCCCTCATGATACTTCTGCAGCTCTACAGTATCTTTAAAATACAATCCCAGGGACAGATGCATAATTATGCCTTCTTCTGCTTTCTGTAGTTGCATGAAGTACAATTGTAGTCATGATATGCCTGAGGATGACTGAAAAACAGTAATATCCATATCCTACTAGCTGGATTCTATGTTGTCAGAGGAAATGTAGAGGAATTTACAAAAGGGAACAACAGCTCTGTTGCATTAATCACTTTAAATGCAAAAATATTGAGTAAAGCAAACAAAAGTCAGCATGATATCACTTTAGAGTCTGGACAACAGAGATCAGATTTATTACACCTTCCAACAGGCCAACAGGCACATAATAGACTTGATCAAAACAATGCATTGAACACAACATACCAGCTCCTTCTTCTTCATGCACTCCATGAGGATAATGAAGAGATGCTGTGCCTGGGTTCGGGTGTATGTGAAAGTCTTCTGGATGGTAACTAGCAACTGGTCCCTCAAAGACTCGTTGATAAGTCTGAAATTCAAAATCAAAAGATTAAGTAAAAAATCAGACATGAGTGAACACTGTAACTTCATTCCAACTGTTTTCAGGGAAAAAGGTCAAAAAAATAAGAGTCAACAGATCACTGGAGGTTGTTTTGGGCAGGTTTCAAGATCAGGAATTGCTGAAACCATAAGAGATAAATTGGAAAATACTGTTCTAGGAGAACATGTTGATTGTGCTGAGGTCCCTCATCTACAAAGTTTTCATATCAGTTTCCACATATTGCATGACAGAAGGTCATTCAAACTACCAGCTCAGTGGGATTTCCTAACAAAAACAAGAACCACACTGACAGTGTGAATTTGAGGGAGACCAACACTTTTAAGTGAACTGAAGACTTCGTTCTATCAGTGAATTAGAAAAGTTCATCTCATAGTTCATTTTATGAAAGTGGGAACATTTATCTTGTCAGTGGTATTGATTTTAGTTTGAATATGTCAACTCACCCTACTGATGCTACACAGGACCTCATAAGCAAACAAACAAATTTCTCTGTTCCTCACTCCACTCAAAGAAAACATTTTGATTTTGGCCATGTTGATCTTCCGGAAGCTCAAGAGAACCCATTTTATATTCCTCCTCAGTGCTAAGGTCAGTACTTGCAAAAAGTGGCCCAACAGCAGAAATAATAATAGTATATGAAATATAAGTGCTACCTACCTCTTCATAACAAAAAGCCTATTCCTCGGGACTTTTTTGGGTGAAACATTTCCATTCTCAATGTCAAAATTACAAAATAGTGGGCTTTAATTTAGAATATGTATCTTTTGATGCTTCTATTCTAGAGCAGTTTTCTCATTTAAAAATTTTATCTCAGTGTTTCAAATTAGCTAAGTTGGAATATTTTTTGGGATAAGTCATCCAGTGAGTGAAAATCAGAGAATTTTCATGTCTCATACTTTAGGCCAGAAGATAAAAAAAAATATTTAGTCCTGTAGCAGCTGCAGAGAAATATCAGGAGCATCAGGTATCTAAAAGCCATTGCTTTTAGATTAAGGGCAGCTTAAGGGCAGCTGCTTTGAGAGAACACTGACCGAATTCTTCATTTTTGGGTACTATTGGCTAAAGTTGCCTGCACTACTCCACAGTGAAGAGGCACAAATGAGACTGCAGGATACTCATTACACCACTGAATTTCAAATCTGATTCCATTACCTAGTCTTTATACCTGCAGCAAACATGTTGTTAGAAGAAACAACAAATGGGAATGGGAAATAAGTGCATGGAAGTATATAGAAGATCAGGCATACAGAATGCATATGTTCTCTACCATGTGAATTTGATTTTGGCAGTAAATATTCCTGTTGAATAGAACTTTGACTTCAAAAAGAAGCCTGGAAGGCAAATGTCAATGTGTTCAGATTAAAATTAGTTTACATGAGATTTTAGACCATGCTGTGTGGATGGATCACTGCTCTTTCTATGCCTGGCTTCTTCTGTTGTCTTCTACTTTATCACAGACTCCCTCTAAGTGGTAAGTCTACCTCTGCACTTCTGGTTTTCATCTAGAAGTCTGGTCCCAGATGTGCTATTTCCTGGGATACTGGAGAGATAGCAACCCTGCCTCTACTACTCATACATTAGGCAGCATGTAAGCATACTCCTTCCCTGCAGCATGACCCATCTCCCTCACAAAAAGGCAACACATTATGAGTTGAAACTTCCAGCCTTCTTGGTGGACAACACTGGAGCTGGCAGCAGAGGACTTGCTGTGTGGGAATTATAAGAGAGATAACCTGACCTCCTGTAAAGGAGCAAGGCTGTTGCAAGCACATGGGGACATGAAACAAAGATACAAGTAGAAATGTAGGACTCCACACTAAAGAGAAGCAGCTTGAAAAGACTGATACCTGTACAAGCACTAATATACTTTGAGTTGCAGGCCAGTAGATCATATATGACATGAATTCTGATTTTAAGCTCTTGAAAAAAGGTGCTGGAAATTTGCTTTAATCAAATTTAAACAAAATGGAGCTATCACTGTATTTATAAGTGGATCAGAGCTATGCAATTTTCCATCCTTCAAATGAAGAAAGAAAAGAGAGGTTATTCACAATGAACAAGTTTCCTAAAAACATTAGGAAGAAGCTAAAGAGATTCATATAAATATCTAATTTCCTTGGAAACTACATATGAAAGTAAAATATAAGAAAGATCAGGAAAATTATATGAAAAAATACACGGACTTGGAAGATTCTCAAATTAAAAATTTCAGAAACTATTTCCAAAGTTTCTGGAATATAAACCATCCCACTTTCTTATAATAATCTAATTTTCCTTAAAAAATGTGTAGAATCCAAACCTGAAATTTCATTTCAGAAATTGCCTCTCTTTCAGGCCAACACACAGAAAGTAAGAGAAAGTTGCATTAAGTGAAAATAGAATTGTGTCCTGGGAAACCATCACTTTTCTTTCTTGAATTAAAGTTCTCAGAGACTCTGTAATAGCATTAGTTTAAGCAGCAGGAAAAGCAAACTTCATGTGAAAGATACAGAATTTAAAAAAACCAAAAAATCAAGAAGTGCTTCCTCAAGTACTGGGTAAAACATCTGTTGAAGTACTGCTGCTCAGAAAATTCCTGTATTCATAATTTGATTTATGCAGTTTTCTATCCTCACTAAATGTTTTTCTTTAACATCTCCTTGGTCTGCAAATCTACATGAAGCCTATTCAATGTCTTTGTGAGATCAAAAACTTGAAGTGATTACAATCAGAAACATAAACAAAACAGCAATCTTTCCAGTAAAGTAATCATAGCTTTGTGTGCACTGAAATCAGTTATATCAAGAATGTAACACTTTTATTCCTTAGGAGTCTAGAAATGTTAGAAGATATCAAATCAAGGTTCCCAATTGTGTAGCCCAGCTGGGACAAACAGAAACTGTTCCATGCTATTAAAGGCTAAATCTACAAGGCAGACACCAAATCCAATTTGTCTTAAGTAATTGCACAGAGTAGTGTAAGCAAAAAAGCTGAGGCTTGCATGTGGGGGGATGACTCATCTCCTTTACAAACACCACTATATTTCTTACACACACACTTTAAATCCACGCTTTTTAAAATCATGGATGCCTAGTTCTAGATTCAGGAAAAGAGAAGGGCCCACTTTACCAAACTGAAACACTACACTTATGACTTCAATCAAAGTCAGCACAGACTGAATAGTGACGGAAGAAGACAGCATTTTTGTCATCTTTCTAGTATGCTTCAGTTCTAAAAATAATTTGCAACATGTTAAAAAAATCATTTTTGGGGCATTTTGATGGCATGATTCTCTGAATTCCACTTACTTGACATGGAAAGAATACTGCTCCTGCCTAAACAAAATGTACTACAAAACAACTGTGTAACCTGTTTTTTTTTTTTCTTCCTCGTATAGTTTGAAACTGTTTTTTCATTCCATAAATATTTAAGACATGCCCATAATCCTACCAGTCCAGGTCTATTCAGCTTTTTTTTCTTTCCCAGAGATTCTTGATTGCTGATGGAATTTAGGTACCCAATATCAAAAATCTGTCATATAAAGTAGAGCTACATACATTTACATTTAATTTCAGAACAAAAATTTACTCATAATTGTTTCCTAAGAGTGTGTAGGTATGTTTTGTATGCTTGTTTGTTTGTTTTCAGAAGATTCCAACCTTAGTTTTGACACATCAGATTATCAGAACTGGACAGTATGGCTTCCTAGAGAAGCCAAGACCTTGAATTTTAAGAAAAAATCCTTGCATGGGCTCAAGGAGTTAGTCAATAGGACCCCCTGGGAGGTGGCTCTCTGGGCAGCAGAGCTGCCCTGGGAAATTGCCCTCAAGGAGCAGAACAGAGCTGGCAGATCTCTAAGGACACTTTCCATACAGCACAAGAATGAGGTGAAAGAAAGGCAAGGAAGGCCTTACAGCCCCAGGTGAAAGAAATAGGGCAAGAAAGGCAAGAGACCACCATGGAGGAATGGACACCTTCTGATTAAACTGAAAAAAAAAAAGACAGAAAATGCACCATCAGTGAAAAAGGTAACCTGGGCAGAGTTTAGGAACACAGCCCAGTTATTCAGGATGTGGTGAGGAAAGCCAAGACAAAGAGGAAGCTGAACTTGGCAAGGGATACATGGAATAACAGGATGGGTTTCTACAGGTGTGTCAGTGAGAAAAGGAAGGTTGAAGAAAGCATTTACCGCACCTGGTAAGCAAGGCTTGCAAACTCGCAATGATGTACAAAGAAAAGGCTGAGGTACTTGACAACTCACCAAGGCCAAGGGCAAAGGCCTGCACCTGGGCTGGGGCAGCCCCCAAGAACAGACAGGCTGAGGGATGAACAGATCAGAAACAGCCTTCTGGAGAAGGACTTGGGGCTCTGCTGTGTGAAGGGCTGGACAAGAGCCTACAGTGTGCACTCACAGCCCAGAAAAAAAAACTGTATCCTGAGCTGCATCCAAAGTCCCATGGGCAGCAGGGCCAGGAAGAGGATTCTGTCCTTCTGCTCTGGTGAGACCCCACTGCAGTGCTGCATCCAGCTCTGGGGTGCCCAGCACAGGAAGGACATTGGACCTGCTTGAGCGGGTCCAGAGGAGGCCTTGCTGTTGATCAGAGGACTGGAGCAACTCTCCTATGAGGAAAGGCTGAAAGAGCTGGGGATGTTCAGCCTGGAGAAAAGAAAGCTCTGAGAAACCTTATTAAAGCCTTTGAGTGCTAGACGAGTGCCAGTAAGAAAGATGGGGACAGACTTAGGAGCAGGGCCTGATATAATAGAACAAGAACAATGTTTTTAAAACTAAAAGAGTGTTGATTTAGATTAGGTATAAATAAAAAGATACTTACAACGTGGATGATAAAATGGTGAAAGAGGCATCCCAGAGAGCTGGTAGATGCCCCATCCCTGGCAACATTTGGTGTCAGGTCAGAGAGGGCTTTGAACAACCTGGTCTACTTGAAAATTAACTTGCCCAGGCAGGGGAATCAGATTTGATGACCTCTAAAGATGCCTTCCAATCAAAACTTTTCTATGTTGCTATGATTCATTGTTTAGGATCAATCAGGAGAGGCCACTTCACAAACCTGAACTGACCAAGTAAAAAAGGTAATACCCTGTTTCTGTCCAAGATATACTGGATGATTAAACAGTAAAGCAAAACTTTCTTATTGCTTTGGCTGATGCAGAAGACAAATGACAACATTTTGGCCTACTCTCTCCTCAGAAAGATTTTTTTTTAAGCTATGTCTAATATTTGAGGAGATGAGACATTTCACTTAATCTTTCAAACTCATGGCATATGATTTTGTAGTGATCATTGGAGAAAGATCTGGCATATAGCCCACCACCTAACTTGTTTAACTTTCTTTTTCTTCAAAGATTTTTAGTATGGGAATCATACAATGTACTAGAGAGTTAAAAAGATCATGCACTAGCCCATGTTCAAAATGCAGCTCCATCATAGATTTTTAAAAATGTATTGTTCTCAAAATGCTTTGAAATGTTTTCAAATAATACACTTCACTCAATGAATTGCACATAAGCTGTTTCTAACTTTTCATTTTTGAATTATTTTTTCCCAAGGTAAGGTAAATATAGCTATAAAATATCAGTGGATATGAAAACTATTCCCTGCCCTTCTTTATAGGAAGCTTAGGGGACTTTAGACAATCACACCTTATGTAAGAAACATGACCAGAGGCTCTGCTTATATTTTTTTCCACTGGATTACAAATAAGATACAGTTGTGCAACTTTGCAGGACTGGATGAATGTCTTAGACATTTTCAAATCCACACATTTTGTATATCATTGTTCTGTGAAAAGGCAGAAAAAAATAATTTGTAATAAATAAATAATAATTATTATTATTGGCAATAAAATAAATTATATGTAATTATTCCTTCATTATATTCAAACAGGGATGATTTCTGTGTGCTTTTATGAGGAATCAGCTTCACTGGTAGCTGTTTTACACTATTTTTCCCTGACCACAGTTTATTGAATGGTTGTTTCTTCACCAAAAGAGAGATTAATATATTGACCCTCCCAAGGTCAACAAATTGACCTTCTTGTGTCCTGGTTTTGATCTGCAAAGTACTTTGTTACAAGTGAAAATTAATGTTATAAAAATATGCAATGTGAAAATAATTTTATAAATTAATTCAGACTTGATATGGATCCATGATTCCCTGTGATGTTGTACAGATCATGGGGGATACTGAAGAACCCTATCATACATTATGATCCCTTTTGCTCTAAGTGAAAAATTCCTGTATTTTGCCTATTAGCAAAAAGGGATTTAAATAATATTCTTCAGATTTGAAGCCTAAAACTTATGCCACAGTGGATCCAGAGAAAGATCAGTCCAAAGGCAATCTTTAATGATTCTCATATGAGGATGGTCATTTAAAGCGCAGAGAATGTTTGATATTTCCTTGCGAACATTAGGCAAGAAGTACATTCTTATGGCATTAAACTGAACTCTTAAGAGTCTCATGCTTGCAGGAGTTGAACTGATAGAGTAGTTAATGAGCTATAATTTCAACTTGGAGACTTCATTCAAATACTGCAAGTGATTTCTCATTCAGTAAGGAAATATTTTTCTAAGAAGTGACATAATTCTATCCTTGTATTTCATTTCTCTGATTTTAAATTCAGTATCTAATAAAGAAAAAAAATCTCTGAGAATTAAAAGCTTCAAAACATTCCTATAATGTTGCACTTTGCATTTGTTTTACTTTCAGCTTTTGTTTTTATGCAAGTAAATAAAATGAAAAGGCATCCATCCTGGATTATACAATCCAAAATACTCCAGCTGTTCATGAAGGAGATTTACTAGCAACAAAGATATTCACTTATGGTTTAGTAGAGACTAAATTTACATTTTTATGATTGATCTTATGGTCTCACCTCTCAATGTTGTTCATCGTATTTTCAAGTAAAAGAAAAAATAAGTGCTTCAGGGCCTGAAAAACCTGACCTTTAAATCAAGGCCAGTAGTGAAAAGCAGACAAATAATTCTTCAAATTTGCCACATAGGGGATGTTGCATTTAAGATGCCTTCTTATTTAAGTTATATTGTGGACATAGACTGTTTGTCATTAAAATGTAGAAGGTACCAGGAATTTACTCAGCTCTACTAAATTACTTCTGAGAATTTTATTTACTTTTACTGAAATGTAGCCACCTATTGAATTCTTAAAAGTCTGTTACAGACTTTTCCAGACCAAAGAATCAAAATTTAGTTTCTGATATTAAAGTCCTAATAAACTTAAATCCTCCCCCTGTGTTAGTTCTGTGTATCTGACAATCGTAATGCTAAAACCTCTGCTCAGTGGAGAACTACAACCTGTGCCTTACCTCCCCCTGAAACTTCAATAAGAGACATGAGACAATGAGACTGTCAAACTAATCTTCACCCAAAGACATCTTTCCTTCAAGGTGTGCTTCACCATTCCTTCTGCTGTGGTCGTGGTGCCTAGCAGAGTGGCAGGCGGCACCTCCTGCAAGGCAGTGCAGCACAGATCTGGCTTGTTCTGGCAGCCTCCTCCACTGAGGCTGCACTCACAGTGAAAATTCCTACTCAAAGACTGTCCTATGGGAGTGAAATCTCTGCCTTGTCATGAGAAAAGCCTACAATTAGGCCTTAAAAAGGCAAATTGAAGCTTGTCTCCTGTCCTTTCAAAGATGCACGAACATTGGCATTACACTGCACCTTCATTAATATAAGAAATAATTAATTTTTCTGCTATGTGGAATATTCTAGGAAAAATAAATAACAAGAAGGGAAGGCTAGCACAACACAATTATTTGAAACCAAATACAAAAGGACCTGTTGGACAGATAGGCAGTTACTCAATAGACTAAAGGATTTCTTTACATGGATGCATTGGCACAACACTGATCAAAACTCAAGCAGAAAGATGTATTTGTTCTCTGTCATTTCCAGACATAGTTATTCTCCCCATGGAAAAAAACTTTCAAATTAACTTAAAAGCTCACAGAACTCACAGAAGTGCTTGGTAGACACATGCACACATTTTTATGAGCAGAAAATTAATCCTTGTGAGTCTGCCGTGAATTAGAATTTAAGATTGTGCAAAATCAGCATAATAATATAAAAGTGCAAGTGAGTTTGTTTCATTAATAATCTAAGTGTTGAATTATTTAAATCAGGTACCCAGTCTGTAGCAGCTGAAAGTTATGCTGTGTCTCAGAGAACGACTTGCTTCTGACAGGCAGCCAGAATTAAAATAGGTTTTTGATTTGATAGTCTGATTGCACAGTGACTGCAGAATTAAACTTTGCATGCAACTTAGATGCATTACCTTGATTTCGAGAGTTTAATAAATACAGTTTTGAATAACCTACTTAGATTGTATCCAAAAGAAAAAGCTACTATCTGAATTCAGTTAACATGGCAACTATTTGGTATTCTCTTCATGGTACTAAGCACTAGTCAAACATAGATTAGAGAGAGGAAGAAATAATCCAATTTGTAGCTGAAGTCTAATGTATTTGGATAAAATATATTTATTAATATAATTATATTGGCATTTTCCTTCTGGTATTATTAATAATATCACTGCATGCCAGACTGATGTTTTCTGAACAAGGATGAACACACAGAAATTTCCACTAGCTAGTTTAGCAAATTTCAGAGTTTGTGCATTCTCTTTAGTGAAAAGTGAACAGAAAAAAAAAAGAGTAAATTTGTTGGTTGGTAATGTTGCAGGAAACAATATGGAATGGGACCCCCACATTAAGAAGACCCATAATAAGACAGAATAATACCTTTCACAAAGTTAGATATGAGAGTCTCAGGTAAGAAATTACTTGTTCTGCCTCTATTGATACTATAACTTGCCTTTTCTACAGGCAGGAGTTTGTGATGATGAAAGAGAACCACAGCATCATAAATTCACAGAAGCATAGAATGGTCTGGGTTGGAGGGGATCTTTAAGGATCATCCAATTTCAACGTCCCTGCCATGGGCAGGGACACATTGCACTGAACCAAGTTCCTCAGAGCTCTCTAACACAGCCAGGAACAATTCCAGGGATGGGGCATACACAGCTTCTTTGGGCAGCCTGTGCCAGTGCACCAACACACACAGAGTAAAGAATATCTTATTTATATCCAGTCTAAAGTCTTTCAGTTTAAAATCATTGCCCCTTGTCCTGTCACTACAGGTCCTTGTAAAAAACCTTTCATACAAGCCCCATTTATATATTCAAATAAATTAAGTAAGTCTCCTCCTGTATTTTTTTTTTAAGGTGACATCAGAACACAGACAAAGTACACGTGCATAGCAAATACAAGGATAAAGCATATTTGAGTAAGGTTATGAGCATTATCAGTGAGGTCACTGAAAACAGAGAAACAACTTCTCAAAGATTCAGTGAAACCTGGCACTTTCATATATATTACAGATGCAATGCTGTACTAAGAATGAACCTGAATATAAAATGGATTTAAGCATTTGCGGTAAATTATCTGTTTCCCAGTAGGAGTTTTAGATTGAGTGAGTTCATTATCACATTTACTTCTATAACACATAATACTGCTTGGCCTAGAGCTCAATGTTACAGATTTATATTTTTAAGTTGTTAAATCTTCTCTTTATTTGTTATTTTCTACTCTGGGCATCAGACTGAGTTCTGCTTTGTGAACTTCTGAGAAGACAAAGTCCATGATCATTGCTGAACACCTGGAAACCCTCTGAGGGTGCTTGTGGCTGTCAGGTAAGGAACCGGTTAGGGCAGCCACAAGGCTGTGGACCAAGAAAGCTTCAGCATTTTCTAATTGACATACTGCTAGCCTTGATCTAGGATGCCTGTAGCCTTACTTGCAACTGATCCCTTACGAGGCAGGGCCAAGTCCTTGTTAACTGGTGCCTGGGAAAGGCCTATCCAAGAAAAAGACCAAGAGTACAGCCAGACTTCTGCAAGAGGATGCAAAGAAGGGGTCCTCAGATTAATTTTTTCCATCATAAACAAACTTACTTATGGTGGTGACACATTACAGAGTAATTTTCTCCAGGGCAGGAGTAGCTGCCCCTATCAGAGCAGGGCCACTAAGATGATGAAGGGATTGGATCACCTCATTTATGAGGAAAGGTTGAGGGAGCTGGGACTCTCCAGCCTGAAGCAGAGCAGGTTCAGAGATGGGGCTTGTTTTAAGGCTTGTTTTGTTATGTTCTGAATACCTTCAATATTTCACCCATATCAAAGATGGAAATGACTGTGTGAGGTAGGTGTTGCTTCTGTACAATATTGTTAATAATTTCCTGTGCTCTGCTTTACCACTGAATCCAACCTGTGGATAGAGAAAGAACATATGCTATGAAATAACTTACCCTCCTTCTTCAGAATATTTGTGACCAAAGGCAAGGATGTCAGATGCTCGGCCACTGCCATCGCATATCACAACAGGTACAGGAGGAGTGTCTCGCAGGTACTCCAGAACAATGGAGATAACATTGGGACCTCCTTCCACAATAAGGGCCACCACTGGAACTCCTTGGCCAATTCCTGGAGCAAAAGGAAGAAAGAAACAAACCAAACAAAAACAACACAAAACAGCCAACCAACCAATAAAAAAACCACAAACACACAAAAAACAAATAAATAAATAAATGCAACAAAAAGTAAACAAAACATGCAAAGTCAGAAAGGCAAACAAGACATAACAGCAGACAGAAGAAAAAAGAAATCAGACTGAAATAACTGCATTATGACTGTACAGTGTTATGCCAGAGAAAATTCAGTAAACCAGGTGTTTTAAGGACAGATGAAACCAGTGTAGCCATCTCCTCAGTTCCACTGCATAAACTAGTATATTCTGGCATTATCTTCTATTTCAAATACAATAATTAGGTTTAAAGAGATGACATTTTTTTTTTTCAAAAAAGATCAAATCTTGTTTTGAAATCATAAAAAAACTACTGCATATCTTCCTCACAGGTTCATAATCAAGACTGGAATCTTGCTTGTAGTCTAGCTTTTGCATGATGTCATCTTCCCATCATTGAGTCTTCCAATAGTATTGCTTGCTGTTTCAAAATTACCTTCATGATATTTTTCCTGGTGTGTGGGATCCACTTTGAGGTTGCAGCTGGGCAGCCCTTTAACATTCTCTTCAACAAACTAAAGACCTTCTCTTGCAAGTCTTTTCAACTCTAGTTGAAAAGTCTTTTCAACTCTAGTTTTCCTCTGAATTCTCTCTAATTTTGCAGCATATTCTTTGATTCATTTATTTGCAGACCCCACACCAGGTACATTGCTCCAAAGAGAGCAGAACTAGTGCTTAACCAAAGTAGAGGCATCTTCATTTTATGCACCTTTGGTGTAATTACAGGGAAGACTTCTGCAAAAGTTGCAACACAGACTGCCAGGAAAGTTGTGTGTATTTAGAGAAAGCAATATGATGCCAGGCTGGTGTTAACATAGCTGGAAAAGCTTTTATGGTAGTCACTTCTTGACCAGATGACATTGGGACATTCAAAAGGACTCAGGCAACAGAAGAAGTTGAACATTTTCTATTAGCAATTTTTTCCTGACAGAAGCTTCTTTTCCTTTTCAAGTAGCTTTTTGTAAGAAAACCTATATGCATTCTGCACAAAATTCTGACATTTCACTGGAGAAAAAAAAAAAAAAAAAGAATGTCCTTCACTGTTAATATCTGGGTTTGAAAAAGTTGCACAAAGCCATGTAACAACTGTTAATACGTCTGATGAAGTTTTCATTTAGAGAGGGTACAATTCTCCAAAGCAAACATAAGCCTGTGAGGCTGGAGCATTAAATCTGATTATACCCTCTAGAAATATTCCCAGATCAAACGATTTTCAATAATTTTAAGGACTTGAATTACTGTCAAAAATTAGATAAACTATTCTTTAGGAAAGAACAAAAAAAAAAGCCTAATTTGTGTATATATAACAGGAAAATATTCCAGGCATTTCTTGAAGCATTTTGAGGGAAATGTTATGTTTCCTGAAGTGATTCTCAGCATGCCTTGTTATGTTTGTCTCTACTGTTCGACTGTGGCTTTTTTATCATATAACTTGAGTAAAATGTGTGATGCTTATTTATGTTGAGAAAACTACAGGTCGAATTATAAAATGTAGGCTAATGAAAGAGCATACAAAGGGTGGAGTATTACAAGGCGATTAACAGAATAATTTGCACAGAGATCAAGGGTTAATTTCTTCTAGAAATATTAAGGACTTCCCTGAATTGCTGTTCTACCCAATCTATACACCTGCTAATAAGGCAATATTAAGAAGTATTCTTAGTAATGTGACAAATTGGGTCTGGACATTGAGGATTAATAGATATTGAGAAAGTTCACAATTTGAGATGCAAAGCCATTTATGTGGTGTTTAATAAATCCTTCTGTAAACTGGGAACTCATTAGGAGGAAATACTAGAAAATCTGACGAAAAGAGAACTGTCTTTGGTATAGCATGACTACTAGGAAAAGTTATGATCCTGGAACACACACAGCAAAACATTTTCAGGAGGAAATGGGCCATTCAGTGCTATTGTGCAAGCCATTCCAGAAATTCCATCCAAAATACTATCTGTACCTGTGCTCAGGCTTGTTCAGAAAGAGCAAACTGGAATGAATGGAGAAAAAAGCCAAAAGGAGTTTATGGGGAATAAAGATGTCATCTCATAAGACAAGATTCAATGACTTTGACTCACCTTCCTTAGCAAATTGCAGGGGGGAAGACACCATGACTGAATACTGCCATGACATACAGCACATTAGAAATTAACAGTTTTAGATGGAGTTCAGAAGATTCCTGGTTATCAGACGAGTGAAATCTTTACAGTCTTCTTGTAAGACTAAAAGGGAAAACTTTTTGTATTGATGGTGCACTGCTCACCAATCATCAAAACTGCAGTTGTGTTGTGCATCTCAAACTGTTCCTGAGGTAGGTTCTGTCCTTTTGCTGGAAGTCTGTTCATTCCCAGTGCTTTCTACCAGATAAATAATTCTCATAATATACATAATTATGGTTAGTCTAAATACCTGAACTATTTTTGCCTTCTTGGGCCATTTGAAAACATGTCTAAAATTTCTCTTGCAACCATTGATTTTCCTTTTAAATATTTTTAACATATATATATATATATATATATATATATATATATATATATATATATAAAATTTAAGCCTTTATAGTCACAAGAGTTGCCTGGCATATAAAAGTCATCTGCTGTTGTTCCAGTTGTGGTTCATTGTAGTTAATCAGATGGCAGATGGCAGTTTTTCTGTACTCTAGTTCTTTAGAAATATATTCAGTATGAAAACAATCCTCTAATTTGAGGCCAGTAAAATAAAATAACTTTTCTCCTATTCAGACTTCAATGAAACTTTGGAGCTTTAAGTTTATAAACCCCCCAAAGTCATGGTTTATCATATACAATTAAGTTCCAGATTGAACTGTAACTCTTTTATCATTCTGGCACATTTCTTTGTGAGACAAAAAAAAAAAATTAAACACAAACATGATTTCTATATTTCATTTTCATTTGGGAAATTATCTCTAGTTTCAGCAAAAAAAAAGATTTTTTATTTTAAATTTCATTGTTCTCCATAAATAATTTTGGTTTGGAAAAATCTACTGTTTCTTTATTTTGGTAGGCAAATTATTATAGTTAATTTCTGGAATTAGAAATAACATTTTTAAGTAGTTAATGATACTTTGTTGATATTTCTTCAAAGTATAACAACTCCTGGCTTTCAGGAAAGTTCTCTTGACTACAGCTGTCTGAAACCTAATGTTATGAACTTCCATAGATTTATGATAATTAATTTCTGAGCAGCAATGGTATCCATTGCATAAAAGAAAGTCAATAGACATGATGAAAGAACAACAGATCATTCCTGCTTGAGTCCCCCAGAATTTAAAAAAATGGGTAAATGGGAATTACCACATCCTCAGCTTTCTATGATGTTCCTAATCATATTTAAATTAGTAATGACATTATATTCATTTCAGAATAAAAATGTAGCCACTTACACCAAGATGTCTGCAGCTCAATAACTCTCAGCCAAAATGCAGAGTATATTTGAATTAAACTTTCATATATCCTGACACTAAAAATTCCTGGATGCTTCCCTGCTGCTAAATATTAGGAATTTAGAAACAAATGCAAAGGGTCTGCAGAAAAATTTCAGTGCGTCTCAAGATGCTGACTGGCTATACTAACACTGCATTTATAACTATGATACAAAATTCATCAGATGAGAAATGACTGTGCTTGCCTTAATGTAGCACTGGGGCAATTTGGAGAATGTTGGCATGTGATACCAGCAAGAACCTCTGACTTTGATAGATAGACCTCTCTTTAACTGCTAATCAAATTCTGTTTCCTTCCAAATCACCTCAGAAATAAAAGAATTAGAAATCCTTTGTAAGAGCTCTATTTCAGCTTGTGCATGCACAGTATACAATAGTCTGCAAAGAAGGGGCTGGCAGCGCCTGATAGATCCACAGGGAGCCTTTGGTTTCAGACGCTTCATTTGGAAAGAGAATGGTAGGCTGTGAGGTGAGATGCTAAATGCATTCCTTACAATGTCAAGGACACCATTACAAAAATAATTTCTTGCTTGAGTTGAGATTGCCAGAAAGGAGGCAGTGCCAAAATGAAACTTTGGTGACACAAAACTGGACTACAGTACTGGAACTGCTGCCTCCTAGCACACATCCAGAAGGCAGGAACTTTATGCCAAGCACTATAATGGACAGTTCAATGAATCAACAAGGAAAAAGTTTTCCCTTCATGTGTTTCTTGTGGAATTTACCAAAAAATTGCCCAGGTCTGGGAAAAGACTAAGGATAGCACTCATCCTGTTGGGCTATCTTCAACAAAACTGTTGCTTTCACTAATAAGTACTCTAGAAGTATACAACCTTAAAAATTGTGTGTTTCACATTTTTTTAACTGCAAAGAGAGTAGCATTAATGCACCACACTGAAATATCACACAATCTGAAACTGCAGAAAACCTTTTTTGGTACAGGGCAATGCACTATTATCAGGAAAGACTTGGTGCTGTCATCCATACACAGGAGAAAGTACAATTCATTTTTACATATCTGTGTACTTTTTCCTGTTTCCTAGAAGGCACTAAATGACATGTTAATCAGCTTTTTATTTAATAGTCTTTGTAGAGGATTTATTAATTTTATTTGATATCCTTTATTTAATATCCTTTGTAGAGAAACCTTTTAAGTTTAGTTGAATTATTTTTAAACATCTGAAAAATTAGGGTCATGTGATAATTACATGGAGGATTTATTTTTAAATTTAATTAATTAACTTTTTAAAGCATTTCTAGGATGAGCTTTGGTTTCAAAAATTCTTTTTTCCTTCTTTCGGAAGGAGGAAACTTCTTGTCTAGCAGTGTATGTTTGGACTTGAAATTGGCTGTGAATGCTGACTAATGTGTTACCACAGCGATGTTTATGACTTAGTTAAATAATAGTTCAAGATGAAAAATATCTGGTTGCAAAATCAAAGGTCTTCCAACTTAAGAGTGGTCTCTGCATTTTTATTCTGTATTATTAAAAATCGTTTGTTATACAGACAGGAGATTTTTTTCTCTCAGATTTTCAAAAGAAATACTAAGTCTGTATCCAATAGCAGGTATGTGGGAAACATCTTGCATATTACTATTTAATAAGCTCTTCAATTCACATACTAAATTCTTAATATTTCTGCTATAAATGCAAAAGTAAAGGTAGCCTCTCATGACTTCATTAATAGAATTTAGAAAAAGAAGTCATTACTTTCACTCAGTATAATGCAAAAAGAAGAAAGTACCAAAGACCTGAGGCTCATCACTATACTGATTTCTAAAACAATAACTTTTATTTTGAGTATTTCAGGAAGTATGGATTTTTGCAGGGTAGATTAAACTGCTTAGTGTTTCACAGTGTCAGGTATTGTGGATACTGCTGGTGAAATTAGACTGCAATATTGTGCAAAAGATTTATGTAGTCAACTTAAAGGTTTGTTACTGTGTTATTGACTTTGTGGTCAGCAGCAGAGCCAGTGGGACCTTCCGACAATTGTGATTCCAGGAAAGGATATACACATCAGAACATTTTTCCCAATGTGCACCAAATAGCACATGTAGGCCTTCCTGTTAATATACAAAACCCCCCATCATTTTCCCCTTGACACAGCTGTAATGCATAAATATGTAAATTAAAATAATAAACTAGAAGAAATGAATGTATTTGGAAATGGAAGGAAGGAAAAGCTGCATAAATGTCTGTGTTGTGTGAAAAGGGACTAAAAAATATCTACTATGCTTTGTGGAAGCCCTATTTTGTTCTCCCAGTTCATGGAAAAATATGAATATTTTATATTGTGAGTATATTTATAAATAATGTATAACTGTCTTATAAATTATTAGTACTTCTTTCAGTGAAGAGCTAAGCATGAGTTACCCACATTTTTATAGACCAAGTGAATTAAATTTTTCATTTACTACAAAATGCATTTACTACACATATTTTAAAGCATGTTTTTAAGAGTAACTGGGACATATCACTTTTGTATACTATCCCTGAGTTCAGCCCTGAGTCCAGTCAAATAAAAAAAGAAGCTCTCTAATTGACTAACCTGGTGGAAATATGTCTAATTGCAGTATCATAACACTGGGTGGTAGTAGGCACAACTGAGTGGATTTCCTGCTGGCCACCTTTGCTCCTTCATAAGGTCAGACGTTTTGGTGTGAGTTCTCCTAGGTTATTTTCCTCTTCTTGCCTGGAAATTTTGACTGCAGAGTTTGGTAATTATTTGGATTTGTTTGGGATGTTGGGGCCTGTGTCTATCCTGCTGGAGGAGTTACTGCACAGCAGCCAGCACAGCAGTGACGAACAGCTGGAAATGTGTGTCACATGTTATGCACAATGTGCAGCTGGAGAGCAAGATCTCCAGAGGCTGGATGCAATGGAAGAACATCATGCTTAAGGTTACACATAAGACTGTGGACATACTGAGAGAGCTCAAACTGTCCCACAGGAGGGGCGGAGTAAGCCTGCACAAACCTTCACACGGTGCTTGAGCAGTCAACCTGACAGCCCAAAGGCTTTTCCTAACGAGGCACACACTGCTCATCTGTGCAGTGTAGAAACAGGACTCTCAGCCTTCCTAGAAAACCTGAGCTTACCCTAGGCATGCACAGGGTTGTGGGAGGCATCACTGAGCTGGCAGGGTTCGTCAGGTCTTCAGGACAGTGGGTATATTTGCATGATCAAGGAGCCTCTACAGTTTTGCACAGGCCTACCCTCCAGGTCCACAGATTGCTATATCTTCCTAGACCCAGATGTACTGCAGATGGTGGGGTACATAAATTAGCAGGTTTCTCCACTGGTCATCATACCCCAGGTTTGCATGTGCCTGTCTCAGATAATGAGACAATAGACTCTTAGCAGTAGACAATTCCTATGACAGGCTTCAGAATTGATTCACAACACTATCTTGTGTACATCCTGCAAAGGATCAGATGCTTGTGGGCAAGAGCTACCTTTCTAACTGCAAAATTCTTAATCTTAATAAGCAGAAGATGTGGTGTAACCTTAAAAGATTGAGGAAAATAATTTAAAATTTCTTAACCGATATTTGCCTTAAAGTAAAGCAGAGTCAACAAAAATTGCTCTTTGGCTGTTAATACAGCATGTCTAACTGCAGGGTGAGTGATGCTTAAATAGATTTAAAATTGTATTGAATTCACTACAGTCGTTAAAAGGTTTGACCATACAAATGTGTCTGCTTCACCTCTGGACATCTATGTGGTACTCCCTATGGTCCCAACTAGCTCAGAAAGGCTAAGTGATAACAGAACATCCTAAAATAATCCAGATCCTCCATATTAGGTTACACTGAAATAACATTACAACTTGGGTTTTTTCTAAGTATTTGTTTTCAGGAAATTTTTTGGAAACACCTTCTGATGTGTATGACACCTTTTTGGCTAAAATATCAACAGCAAAAGGCAAAGAGATAAGATCACCTGCAAAAACAATATATCTGCAAGCTCCAGCTCTCCAAATCATAGCTGCACTATTTTTACCACTAGAACAATTACATTACTAAGTGATCATAACTGGAAAAAAGGGAATGATCTTGCTTTTGCAGGATGATGGGAAAGAATGCTGGGTTTTATTACCCATAAGAACAGGAACATCTCCCAAAAGTCATATCTAGTTTAAATCTAATTTCACATAGCTGCACTTATAACAGTCAGCTTTTCCTTTTCCACATCCCTTGTCTCAAGCATCTTCACTAGAGCAGAACCTCTTATTCCAGGTATGGCAAAGATAAGAGGGGTATTTCTTTTAATCCTTCAAGAACTATTCCATAACAAAAGGAGAGGAACTTACAGACTAAAAAACAAAACAGAAAAGAAAGAAAGAGAGAAAAAAGAGATCAAACTCATTCTACTCTTTTCTGAACACCTTTAATAGTTTTCTATATTCAGAAATTAAGGGGAACATCCATTTGTTTGGAGACACATTACCAGCCCCATGTCTAAAGAAATCAAACAGATCTGGTAAGCCAATACAAAAAAAAAAAAAAAAAAAAAAAGAATATTTGTTGTGTTCATGAAATTCACAGAACTAGAGGATTATGTGTGATTGAATGATACACAACCAGTAGTAATAAAGGAAAGTTCACAACAATTTGTCTAATTTTTTCTTTTCAATTTATTTTTGACATTTCTACTATAGGCTTGTTGAATATAATTTCCTGTAATTTCCTTTTTATTTTCCTGCTTCCCAAACACAATTTAAAATCACTACTATGAATTTTATTTTGTTAATCTTTGTTTTTTGCCTTTGCAGTTTTCATTCATTCTCCTTATTCCCCTCATTATGCTCACATCCATTCTGCATTCTTGTCTTTATTATTTCCCTTTTGGTAGCCCAATCACATTTTCAGTTCATCTCTGTCTCCTTCTGCTTAATCCATAAACTTCTTTTATCTCATCTCTGCTAGGAGTATGATTGTATTATATTTGTCCCAGTCTGTTCTCCTTTCTCTTCTGCTCTACCTTGATACTTTAATTCTCATTTCTATTTGTTCAGTGCTCCTTCCTCACCTCTCTAAATCTACCTACTGATGTATCTGCCATCCTGGCAGACCTGACATTGACAGACAAATTTGTGGACCTGACACCTGGGACCGTATCTTCATTTAATAATTTATTGATCCTAAAATCTTCTCAAAAAAAAATCCAGCATGGTAACAAGAAAAGATTTGTGGTATCTTCTTTTGATTTTTTTACTTGTCTTTGCAGAAACACAAAGTTCAGAAAGTCCTCAGAAGAAATGTGACATGGGAAGGGCCTGTGTAAGACTAAATCCTGGGATTTGTGAGCCTCACAAGCATCCAAGTAACCACTCAGTTATCTTCTATAAAATGGCAATATATAATTCAAAGTTGGCACTTCAAGCTCAAAGACACACAAACACACACAAGAACCTTTTTGGATTTCAGTCAAAACTTACCCTATCTGTCCTTGCAATCAACTGCTTATTAGGGCAGCACCAGAGGACCTAAGTGGTTTCACTCTTCTTGGAGCTCATCACCCATAGGCAATGGCCTAAGACACACAGGAGCAACTACATTTTCAGAAATTCTCATTCTGTTTATCTTTGCTGTTGCTTTCCCTGGCTCCTTTTGGATGTGAGCTCTACCATGTATGGTATGCAGCACTTTAGAAAGTTATTGTATTGTAACGTAACCAAATTCTAAACTACCTCATATTACATACTGAGGTGTTTTTCCTTGTCATATTTTGCTTATTTTTCAACATATTTGAATCTATGTAATCTCAGAAAATTATCACTTATTCTTACCTGTTTTAGAAAACTACAGCAGGTGAGATACTGAACCGCAGAAATTTAGCTGAAGTGGGTTCATCCTAAAATAATGTTTCTTAGTTTTGCAGCTTTATATATTCAATAAATTTATACCATCCAAAAATCAGGGAGCTAAAATCACCTGTACTCTCTTTCTTTGCTATGAATCACATGAAAACATGTGTTTTACACAAACTCATCTGTTTAAAATCAAGCTCATTAAAGGAATTTATAGATCCACTTGCATGGATCTATTGTGTGCTACAAGAATGATTTTTAACCTGGTGCTTTCTCAGCCCTTACTAAGATATGTTTGTCTTCAGTGCCTGATCAACAAACATCATGATGCTTTTAATGAAAAAACCTCAATTTCCAATCTCTAGCAAAATCTGAAATGAGTCAAAACTTCAAGCAGTTCTGGGTTTTACTGAAATTTCACAGGAGTCAAGTTTCCAATCTTGCAGCAGACTTCCTCTCCTAGAAAGTAGTCTGTATCTAGATCTTCCCGGCTTTGTAGTTATGAAAATACATCTAGGACTGCACAGAACATGAAGGAAAAATTTGAATCAAATGAGAATTCCAATGCATTTGATGATGATGTAATGGTCAGAGAAGGTGCCAGTGATGACAGTTGAACGTCCCTTTGCCTCCCCAGCCCCCTTCATATATTCTCAGGCATAGGATGACAAAGGGAAGTCCACGGGTCACATGGACAGATACTGTTGACATATGATGCTGTCTAAACTGCCTTCTCTACCTAATCAAAACACTCAACTTTATCTCTCAATTTCTTACTCAGAGGTAATTTTTTTCTCACAGGCCTACCAAAACTCAACTACATTAACCAGCTCTATAAAGAAGGAAGATTAAATACAAGGTCACAGGTTCCAATGCATATGGTGTGTCTGTTTTTCCAACAGCATATAGTGGAGGTAGAGAAAATCTTGGCATGTTTAAAATAATGGCACCAAATGGCATGTTTAAAATTAGAATAACTGCAGCATGATAATGAACTGTAAAATTCTGCATTTAGTCCTCTGTGGTCTGGATGACAATTCCTCCAAAAATGTACTGCTCAAAAGAAGAGTATTAGTTTCACAAGGTATATCTACACACCCTAGGGATTTGGTGTGGTCATCTCCCGCAGAAATATCAATATGCTTCAATGTGTAGGAATGGACCTAGCAGTGTAAAGTGGTTCTTGTAAGCTTCAAAGAGGCAATAGAGTATATAGGTTAAAAAAATTATAAAAGGTTGAAAAGTTTGTGAAAGACACAAAATAAAGAAAACTACTTCAAAAGATATGATTTTTTGGTTTTTGGTTACATATCTATATTTTTACATTATTTCTGGCTCTTCTGGAAATGGAATTGTTAAAAATCTAAGAAAAGAGCCTTTTTTCTTTGCCTTTTTTTTTTTTTTTCCAGATAACTTTTTCTGAAGAAGAAGTTGGTAGTTAATTTTATGAAAAGAGTTTTCAATGGCAGCAAAAAAGTCTTCCCTCCTCATCAGCACAGGCTGGACTCCTGCTGGCTAGGTGACATTACATATGCTTGTTATACTCATTCCTCATTTTAGTGAAGTCCTTTTGCCTCATTATGTTCTTTGCACCTGCCTCTTTCCTTCTCTGAGGCTGTGTCCAATACTATAAAATGTCAGATATCTAGTAAGTATGGGATAATCTTTTAAATCATTAGAGGAAACATCAGATCTTTTTAAATTTTAATCTATGATGGTAGCTGTTAACTCCAATTTGAACATCACTGCTTCACTGACTGAACTCGATCTATTTCCAAACCAAATTTAAAGAATGTAAAACCTCTGTTAGATAGTTACAGAGAACAGAAAATTCTGGCAGTCTTCTGATGAAGATTTTAATATTTTGATGTATGAAGACTTCAATACAAGTAAAATATCTGAATCTAAAAATAAAATGTCATTATCATGTGGTCAGTATATTTTCAAGACCATTTGTCAGGTATGCAAATATCACACAAAGCTTATTTATTCTGCTCTTTGAACCACTGCTTTACCATTTCCTGATACATTCCTTCCTAACATATGCTGAACACAAATTTTATTACTTACACATATGTGGTATAAGACATGAAATGTACATGAAATACAGAAAATTATTGTATGTTTCACCAAATGGTTATGCATACACAAGAACATGCTATGATTACATGCTATGCTGTGCTGTGCTATCCTATGTGTTGTGTCCAAATTCTGATTCTGGTGACAAAATTATAAGTGTTATTTTAAAGAACAACTTACAACATTCTTATTAATTCACAACACCTTTCATTCAAATTAAAAGAGTGCAATGTGCAATGATCATTATATATATAAATAATCTGTGTCCCTGTCTTGCTCCTTTGCTCCAGTAAGAGCACTCATATGAAGGAAAGTAAGCATTTATGATGCAAGTGCTTGCCAACCATGCTGTAAGTTGTTTAGGGACTTGAGAATATTTCAGTCAATAAAAAGTCAATTAACAGCAAAAACTATCTCATGTGAAAGTTAGGCCTTAGTGCAAAGAGAAGGCACTAACTGCATATCATAAAAATGCAAACATGAGTGCGGAGCCAAAAGGGACAAGTTTCAGGTAGGATTTTTTAAGGTCCTGCAAGTGCTGCTAGAGGCCTTTTATATGTAATATGAAGTAATTCTAGACCACACTTGTTAATAAGAAAGCATTTTTCTGTGTAATCACAAAATGAGTGAGACCCACGGCATGTCAACCTATTGGAGTGACTTTGTCTGAAAATGATTAACAGTCCTCAGATCAAATGTATTAGCTGAGTTGCTACACTGACAATTACTCTAATCTAACCATCTATGGAGTAGCAGGAATGAATATTTTATGACTTGTAACTTCCAATGCACATTTTGTACACAGATTTATTCTATATTTCTGGTTCAAGCCATGACCGATTGCATTACTCAGATATGTTCTGAAGAAATGGTAATGAAGTTCATCTTAGCAAATGACCAGGCCATTCTACAGCACTTTGGAAAAATAGTTTGCTAGTGTCCAGGAATGTTATAATTGCAGAATTTGCAATAGGTAATCTCTAGTAATTAGATGCTTCATTTATTTACTTTCTGTGTTTATAGATTACATCATCTGTTTGGTGACACATAAAGTTCTTGTTCTGTAGTGACCACTAGTATTTCCACAGGATGGGGAAAAAATAGAGTAGCTACACTTTCATATCTTGAGTGATCATAAAATATCCATTGATTTTGAAACCAGTGGCAATACTGGTGAAAATTGTTCTGCCTTTTTTTTTTTTTTTTTCCCAAACAGCTTCTTTGGAAACATTTATTTGCACCATTGTGACCCATTGGAAAGAAGGTCTAAGTACACAACATTTTGGAAAAAGCAGTTGTAAAGGGTACAAAAAATTTACAATGTACTGAAGACTTCCCAGGCATCAGGGAAAGGAGAAAAAGAAAAGAAGAAATTCTATTCCTTCTGAATAAAATTTAGCATTGAAACATATCACTTTAGAATGACTCAAACCAAGGAATACTGTAGATGACATGAGATTGAGGGATGCACACAAACTTTAGAAAAAGAATAATTAAATCTTAGGCCTACAGTATCATGGCATACTATGTCCTGAGGATGGATGCCTAATGACTTCTAGTTATAGTTATAATTAATTAGACTACATTATTTTAAATGGATCTTAGGTCTCAAAGACGGTAAGGACTTGTAGGGTATCTAGGAAAATCAAGTCCAAACTTGAAAAATCCCTCATAAATTGCAATTTCATTCTTAAAAAAGAATCCCAATGTAAATTGTGGCTGTTCAGAGTAAAAGACATGTTTTGTTCTAATCCGATAACCATATCCTTAGCTCATGGACTCAGAGTTACAGTGGGTGCCCACATGAGTGTGAGGCACCAGCATGCTCTTGGTGCACATGAAGCATGCCAGGTACTTGGGCTATATTAGACTAGTGTGTCAAGTGTGGGGTTTTGTCCCATGCTCACTCTGTTGATCACTAGCAGAACTATAGCTGAAGCACTGGATGCAGGTTTGGGCTGTCCGTGAAGGACAGAAACTGGAGAAACTGGCAAGCATCCAGAGGAAAGATGCCTAGAGCATATGCCTAAGGAAGCAAGTTTGAGACACCAGTGCTTGTTTAACCTCTTGAAAAGGAGTCTAAGAAGTTATCCTATACCTGTTGTACAACCTGAAGTGAGATTAAAAAGGTGTCAGAGCCATATTTTTCTTGATAGGGTGAGGTTCTCTGAAGGGAAAATGTCTAAAAATAGCAGTTTGTGGGCTTCAGATAACACACTGGTGATGGAGTTGGGGAAAGTTTGTAAACATTTTGCTGGAGTCCTTATAGATGGTTGAATATTAATTTTGAGGGGTTATCAGCTAAATGAAGCTATAGATAAACTTATTCAGCATTGCAAATACTTTTCTTTGAGAAGAGACTCACACTGGGGACCTTCAGAGGTCTGTTCCAGTCTATGTGTAATCTGTTATTCTACAGACAGCTGTGAACTCTCTTGTGTCCAAGGCAATGAGACAGAGTTTAATCTCTTGAGCAGTTCCAGAAGCAGTGAATCAGAAATCAGTAAACTGGCAGTGGTAGATTACATCAGCCTGACATAGCGTAGATCCCTTCCTGCCATAGAATAGTGTAAGGAGACCATCAGAGATGGAAACATAGCTGGCCTCCAATTTTTGCATCTCCCTTTCAAGCTGGGGCATTTTATTATGTTAAAAATCTCTATACCCTTTTCCTGAGAATCTTCTGCTCATTAATGCAATATTTTTGAATAGTATGGACTCCATATTTCAATGTAAAAACTTTTACATGAACTATTGAATTAACCATGTAATGCTATACAAATAAACTCTATGGCAGAGATAGTTACAAAGATATATTTCCTTCCTTCCAATGTGCATCTTCAAGTGATCTCTGTGCCTTGAAAATTCTGCAAAAAGTCCAGGACTCAAATATTTGTTTGAATTGGAAACCAGAAACATTTCTGATCAGATTACTTTGAATATTTCCCTTTGATCTTGAAACACTTTCAGAAAAGTTCTTACTTTCAACATTTCATGCTACAAAATTATGCACTTTGAAACTCCAGGACTTTGAGACAACTTGAGGCTCACTTCAAGAGATGGTTGCTGGGCTGTGTTAAAATAGTCTTCCTTTGTGAGAATAAGAAAAACCTGTACTGAGCAATAAAGTATCAAATTGACCTCTAGGTAATTGCACAACAGAGTAACTCTGCTGAACCTGCAGGCTCAGGACCACAAATGTCACCCTCTGCTTTTCTGAAAACCATTTTTTAGCGCCTGAGTATTTGCTGAGGACAAAATAAGAGCAATACAAGGGGTAAAACCTAAAAAGGTAATGGAAAACAGAATACTTGATAAAATATTTTCCCTAGTGTTCTTAAGGGGAATAATTGGAGAGTCTTCTTCTTTTTCCTATTATTTTATACTACACTGATTCAAGAAACTGGTTACTGCTGAATGACTGATAATGATGCCATATTAAGAATAATAAAAGCTGAGACTTTCAGGATTATCTGACATATTTAATGACCCAATTTAGTCTTAAATTTTATAAAAGAGACTGTCACTGTCCTAGTCTATTTGAAGGGAATGCCATTTTCTGTGTCTTTAATATGTGAGAACAAGTTTAAAGCTTCCCTTTGTGAACTGTATGTGACCCCAAATATCCAGGAGAGCTATCACTGCACTGGAGAAAACTAAGTTAAAGCAAAGGAAAACAGATAAGAAGAAATGACAAGCCTAGCATGTAAAACTCAGGCAGGCTTAAAAATAAGAATAAAATCTACTTTCAGCACTATGGTTGAGGGGCAGGCTGCGAAATAAAAAGTTATCAATCATTTACGAGTTCATAAATCTGTTCTGTTTTCTAGAGCAGACTCAATTTTTTAGTGATTAACAAAAAATTGCACATTTTCCTGACTCTCTCACAAAGAAAATTGTGATGCTGTCAGTGTTTTCCCCCACTCCACATGCTTGCAAGCGGTATGGTAAATAAACACATACATGCATGGCTGCACAGAGTCCCATTTGGATTAAAATCCCTTGGCATCAATGCACAGGATGGAGGATCTGCATTGCTCTGCTATAAATAAGGGTAAGGAAAAGCACCAGAAATTGGCCATCTGTTTGGCTGACCCAGCAAGGCAGGTTGGGTCTTTCTCATCCATATGGTTCAACTTCCTAATAACTAGAGCGTGGGCAAGAATCAGTCAACCTCTTTTAAAGGAAAGAAAAACAAAATATTGCAGAAACATTCTGGATGCCACTGAGCCAAGATGTACAAATTTTATTGGCAGACTTCTTTATGAACAATTTTTTCACATTTCTATTTTGAGGAAGTGTTGTGAGATCCAAGTATCTTTGTGTTTATAGGAGAGAGAGGGAGCAAGTGGTTAAATGGTGGAGAGTCTCTGTCACAGAGGAAAGTGAAAAGGTGGATACTTACTTTTGTGTGTGGGGCGTACTGCAGAGAGAAACCAGAGAAGTGATGTTCTTCATTTTTTTAGATGTTTGAAGAAGTCAGGCAAGCATTTGACTTGAACCACCAAAGTCTATAGTTTCATCCATCAGTCACTTGTTAAAAGATAAGCCTCTTGACCAAATCTGAATTTATTTAAGTCTCTCTAAAGAGATTTATTTTTTAAGATAATATTTTTCCACCAAAATGTTTTGCTGTAAACTGTAAAAGCTCACATTTTTCTTTTAAAGGCCTTCAAAATGACTGTTTATGCCACAATTGTATGTATTTTCACAATAAGCCATTTTCAAGTGTGCCTTTTTACTGCTGGTCAAGCTAGGATTAGATTACACTATCTTCATGTGCTAAGGAAGGTCCCAGGCATGCACCCACTACTTACGGTGCACACATTTAGTCCATATCTACATAGTGCTCTCTGAGAAAAAACAATGTAACTGCGATGTCCTAAAAACAAACCTGTAGTGAGTGGAGTTCATGCAGTGCTGTTGAAGGCCGCAAGTGGCACAACATTTTAATTTAAGCACAGATTATATTCATCATACAGAAAACTTTATCGAGCATGATGAACATTCTAGTTTATGTTCACCCAACGGGCCTGCAGGTAATTCCTTGTCATCTGATGTCTGAGAGCTAAATGCTTTTCCTAGTGTCATTCCAGTTTCACATGCCTATGTCATAAAAACTTTCACCATTCCTCAAAATTGCATGCTTAAAGAGAGTTAGTAGAAGAAAGGCTACATATGATCACTTTTGAAAAACTAGATCTGTTTTCATTCCTAAAGAAATATTATGGATGTACAACATTGATGCTTGTTTGTGAGACCAAAAATAGAATTGAAATTGAGTCCCCATATCAAAGCATCTGTACACTACATCAAGCATCAAGTTGGGGTACATTACAAAAATACATATACTAGTATTGGGATATTATATTTTATTTTATCCATGCAGAAATGCTTACTTAGGTGACTATTTTATTCTTTTAGGTAGGAAACTGGTACATGAAAAGAAAAAATATAACTTTGAGAGCAAAACTGGAGGTTTCAGTCTGGTCATGATGTGATATCATCAGGGTTGCAAAAGATGAAGTGCAAGGAACACCTAAGTTCATAACTCAGCTTCTGGCTTTGGCTAATGACAACTGTTTAGGAGAAACGAATAAACACAGTGCAAAGGTATAGCAGCACTTTTATTGAGCCGTCTCACTGCCTATAATTATCAGTGTCTCTTCAGCCTGCAAAAACTTTTTTAATAAAAACCTCTCCCTTACGTACTGTCACCCTTTTCTTGAAGTGTATTAATTTCACGTTATTCTTTACTAAATAAAGGCGAACCTAATTGTACAGAGTACTAAGGAAGAGAGGCTACCAAAGACCTGAGTGGAATCTGAAACTTAGCAAATACTGCTTGAAAACTAGCAGAAACAAATCCAGCTATTTGTGCTGTGCACTCTAAAACCCATTGCACTCTAAAATAAAATTTTATTGTCTTTTTTCATTATTTGCTTTCCTTAGAACATGGTCACCATAGACAGTAGAAACACTCCCCTAAATGTGCAGAATTATTGCTTCTTTATGCTAAGTGTTTTTTGCAATTATAAAGCAGTACAAGCAACATGTTACTTACTTGTATTTATCTTCTGAAGTGAAATGTGCTTTTCCAGGTGTCTACGAAGCTTTACCTCTGCTCCATATTTACCAGTAGTACCATTGTCAGCCAAAATAAAATGAGAATGCATGCTGTTGAGCACTGTCAGCTTGCTCATGGGATTGGACATCGTCTGGTATGGTCGGACCACCTGCATTTTAGAGACAGAGGAAAAAGAGGATACACTTAACAGAAAAGAGCCTCTGAACTAAGTCAATTACAAGATACGAGCTGACAAAATGAAACAAAAGAAAAAAATCAAAATTAAATAATACACTTGAATATTACTGTCTTTTATATGTAAAGTAGAAAATGACCTTAACACTGCCCTTTCAGATGCAGACACAGCTTAAAGGGTTTTCCATGGTAATCTGTTTCAATAGTATCAGTGTTCACTGCTTCTTTTAAAATCTGGCTAATGGTCAGTGCTCCAAAGGTCTGGGTGACCACACACACACACACACACAACTGTATACCCTGTCTAGTGCTGACTATCTAGATGGTTGGTGTAAAATCTCACCTTGCTCTGACCAAATTCTTTGATTCATCCTTCACAGACCCCACCCAGCATCATGCCTCCAGTGTTGGCTCATGCAGAAACACCAGTACTGGAGATACACAAGTACAGGTGTGTTCCACTCCTGGAGAGGTGTGCACATGATATTACACCACATTTTCAATTTTCTTGGAAAAACCATTGGCCCACTCCTAGGATCAGTAAAAAGGCAGTTATGTGTGTTCACAACAACTTCAGAAATTTTTTGTACAATGGGGAGTTTGCTTCATTTAATTTGATTTTATTTCATCAGGAGAAACTGTGCAGCAGACTGTGTAAATTGCCACAGAATTACTCCACTCACAGCCACCAGACAGACCAAATAATAGCATGGGGCCATATTTGGCTGTCAGCTGCTCTGGTGGGTATCTACTGACATAAGACTGTACTAACACAGCAAAAGAATTGGTGTTGTGTCAAGGCATCCTGATTGATACTTCAAAGGTTTTCTAGCAATACTATTCCCTGCCTTTCTTATGTATGTCTTGTCTTTCTGGAGAGAAAAACCAGAAAATCTGTAAAATGAAGTCCTAGCTGAAGAAATGCTGCAATGACTTCTTAGAAGACTCATCCTTCATTTGCAAGAAATTTTCTTCAGAGTTCTGACATCGTCCATTTTTCAGGTCTTGTACTTTTAATGCACAAATATGTACGCACAAAATTTTACATAGATGCTTGCAGACAGAAATAGAATAAGTTATTGGTTTATGCCTAAGCTTTTCTTCCTCTGTAATTCTAAAGAGATCTCTAATTGAGACACAATTCTTTAAAAACAATATGTGTTAGCAATTCTTTAGCCAGAGATCTCTCTATATACATTATTTTCACTTGTGAGTGTCTGCCTAACTTTGGTCAACTCTTAGCCAGCAAGGAGAAATACACAAACTTCTTTTGCTGTTGTAAACTGCCATGCAAAGGGTACTCTGTAAGCTCTTTATCCTGCAAAAGGAGGAAATAGGTCTGAAAAGACCCAGAGGGCAGCTAGCCAACAGCAAGGGGGTGCACTACACTCTGTGAGAACCCGTGATAGCTATGGCTTAGATTTTTGTAATGCTGTTTCTTTTGGTGCCTCATTCATAACAATTTATTCTACAGCTGCATACGACTTAACAAATATCAGTACACTACTGGAATGTGTTTAACAGCTAGCTTCTACAGATACAGAAACTATCTAGCCCGTGGCACTGGCAAGGCCTTACAGAAGAGGAATTCCTTGAGTTGCCCATTCATTGTATGAGTACAGGCCACTGTCAGACAATTCTTCTGACAGCTTGTGGCTTGTTCCTGACAGCCACAGCTCAGAACCTTCTAACTGTGACAGCTTGATCTGCAGCTCTATTTTGACTCAGTGATGCTGCTGCAGGACAGACTAAAATGCTATGATTTTGTTCTGTGCTTAGCTACAAGGTGAATTACATTATTATTAAATTTAATGGATGTGAAAATGAGACTGCAATTATTTTTAATTAAACTGTTTACAGCACGCACAATTCAACATCTAAATAATTTTTTTTAACAATAAAATTTCTCAAACCACACTGTGAGACTCTTCCTGAGAAAAGGATAAACAAAATCTTTAGAAAGGTAAGAACATACTAGGTTTTGAGGCTACTTCCTTGAGGTTACTTGCTCTTTGACAATACTCAGCAGATTTGTGATTTCTGACTCTTGTAGTTTCCATTCCTCTGTTCTTTTCAACCCCTTGCATTTTACAGGCAAGTTAAATGGTTGGAAAAAACTATGACTTTAAGCTGTCTTCTCATCCTCCTTTTACAGATATAGAATAACATGACAGTTTGGGCTGAAAGTGACCTTAAAGATTACTCAGTTGACCTTAAAGACTGCTCACCATGGGCAGGGACAATTTCCACTGGACTAGATTGCTTAAAGTCCCATCCAACCTTGTAATGAGAATAGGGAGAATAGGGAATAATGTCCCTTGACATCTTTCTCTGCAGAGCTGAAAGGAATAGTTTGTGCTCAAGACAGTCCCTCCAAATACATTTTAGTGAATGTGACAGCAGCTGTGCTGTGAAGCAGTACTCATGCTGCATGGGCTGAGGGAATTCTGTCAATAGGTGAGTGGCTGGGCTGACCCCAGCCCTTGCCTTTGCACCCTGAGGTGGCAGCGAGCTTGAATGGGTAGTATTGTTGTTCTCCTTAGATTCCCTGTAGGCACATGACACTCAACATAGAGACTTGAAAAATCTCTCAGGGTAACTCACCATGACAACGAGCCTGCAAGTACCATGTGAACCAGTGCGTGAATCTGAGCAGTCTATGCGGAGGCAAAGAGCTTGTGACAAACAGTGAGCTCAAAGTAGTGATGGAAAAAGAAAGAGATGCATGCTTTGCTTCTCAAGGAGTAGCAGCTGCTGTTCAAATCAAGCCATTTCTGCAGCCTTGTTGCTCTGGAGCATACCAGGGAACAGAGTAGATCCTGATTTAATTCCGAGGTTCCTGGACCTTTTGGTTCATGGTCCAAATTCTCCACATATGCTACAAATATGCCAGTCTGTATCTTTGCCCCTGTTTTCCAACTGAGGTGACTTGGAATTAAGCCCAAATGAGGACTAAACAGACACTGAAAGTAAAGACATACATGCTACAATGACTTACAAAGTGTGCTCTTTTAGAAGAGAATGGTTCCGTCTGTAGGAAGAAACTTGTTTATAATCACAGTTTTCTACAAGGCTGAGCAAGCCACTTTACTTTCTCAGTTCTATCAGAAAATATGGGGAATAAGGCAACTAAATCCCTTGTGTCCTTTGTTTCTAAATTAGAATCCGAGAGTGTTAAGAGTTGCACTATTTTCTGCTATATTGCTTTTACAGCACTGGAGTAAGACGTGTCTTTAGGGATCTTTAATCATCAAAATATAACAAATAGCAAACAGCAATAATATTTCCTTTAACTTGGTCAGTTTTCTTTATGGCTCTGAGGAAGTCCCCCAGGATTCCCAAAGTCTGACTGACTTGGAAGGTCTGGTAAATATAATAAAACCCCTCAGCTATGGCTTCTGGATCCATAAGGCTGAGGCATCAGCAGAGGTATTCCTCCCTTGCATGCCTCCCTTGCCATGAGGCACAGGGAGGCCACATGCACTAGGACATGTGAAATGATCACAGCTTCCCCTCTGCACCCCCTGTCCCTCCAAATCCCATGACTATAACAGTCTTCTGCCTCTGTCTGATGCTGAAAGGGTATGGTTTTATAACTTTTCAGTTCCGATCATAATTTAACTAGACATAGTGCATATAGGCATAAATCCACATTGATGCTAGAGTTCACCAAGTCTTTTACTACTGGTTGACTTTTTTCTCCCCTTGTATAATCCTTTGTGGCCTTTGTTTCTTGCTTTATGATGATTCATTTTACATGCTTATGGTACTATTTACATTTCCCCTCCTTGGTTCATTTCACAGCATTCACCTCTAATGAGTCAGTCAATATACCACACTTTGATTTTTAAAAACTTCCAAAACAGCTTCTTCACCAAATGCTTCTAAAGAAATTGCATGCATTGAATAAGAGAGAAAGTCCTTTGAGGCATACGTAATGGAGGAAAGCTGGGGGGGGGAAGGGTGGGAAAACAGTGAGAAGGAAAAGGTGATTTTGTGAAGGCTCTTACTACTTGAAGATTTAGTGACATTACTACTACTACCTGAAGATTTAGTGACATAAGTGGCCTACCTCAAGCTGTGTTACATTCTGTTCAACACGGGTGTAAAGGATTTGTGATTAATTAGAGAGTAAAAAGCTTACAAATATTTCAGTGGACTAAAGTCTTCATAAAACAGCCTGATGAGGTAGTTAAATGAAAAATAAAATTCGATATAAGTAAGCATAAAGCAGTATCATTACATGTGCATCAGAGATGGATAAAACCAGAAGTGCTTCAGCATTACATCACGCTGTTTATCAATAATTTTATAAAACTATCTGGGGCCAGGAGGTTGAGAGGATAAATTTTATGTTGTCTATCAAAGGCATATTTTGAAATATTTTTGTCCTTAGTGATGACCCTGTAATTGTAACCTTACTGACATAATCATGTCTGCCTTAATAGAAGACCCTACCCAGGTGAGTTGTAACTTTACATTAAACATTTTTCATTTTGTACCTGATGATCAGAGTAAGTAAGCAAGTCTTATATGATTTAATCAGAAAGGTTTTTTTAGAAAAAAACGTTTATTTTACAATAAAATTACTGTACAACTTCTTGGTTTCCTGTTAAATTGTAAGGATATTTAGAGGAAGTATTGCTTAAATAAATCAGAAGTTGGGGGAACTGCTCCACTTGCCTGGAACACTGGGAAACCAAGAGGGTTTTTAGCTTTTTCTGCAAAAGAAGGATCCAGATCCCCTTAAACAGGCAGTGGCTGCCTCAGAACTAAGGTAGCTTTGCAACAGGAGAAAAAAAGCAATAAAGGAATTTTCAGTGTTTGAAAATTCATGGCTAATTCTATGTTTTTCTTAACTTATTTGTTCCTGCTATGTTTCCAGAACCCCATGCCTAATCACTAAAGACTATATATTTGAAAATTATGTGTATATTACACTTCCTTAAGAAAATACAACACATCCTTGTGCTTAACTTTTTCTGCTAATTACCTTCTGCACTGCACCTCAGAAGAGTTCACTGGTGACGCAGAATTACTGTGACAAAGTCTGATCATGCTTTTTTGTGTGGTTTTAGAGTACAAGATTCCATGCTAATACAGTTCCCCCTAACAACTGTACTTTGATAGTGAATTGCAATAAACTCCAGTCAGATAATTTTCTTTATAATCATTGTAACTCCTCTGACCTAAGAGATACTTGAATCCTTTTCCCCTTCCCAACTTGGTCGTGGATACAGAATGTACAGAGAAGAATGGGTTAGGCTAATGAAGATAAGGAAGAAGTTCTTTATGCAGATTGAAAACTGTATCTCGTATGCTCAGAATTAGTCACTGGTTCTCAGACAGATTTCTTAGGAATGAACCAGAAGTGAGAAAAAAAAAGTGTTCCAAAAAGCTTCAGGTAAAAGATAACCAGTGCAGAGAAACTATTAATGTATTTAAAATTAAGGAATTAATCTTACTGTATTAAGAGTTTTAAAAGAGAGGAATGGTGTGAAAGAATAGGAGAAACACCAGCCCAGTCCTTTAGAAAGTGGCTGAAGGTGAATTACTTGAGGTCACTCTGATCTACAATACCCAATAAGACCTTTCAAAATTGCATCAATAAAAATTTATGGGAGGGAATATATTCTAAGGAGGATAGCCTGAAATTTTGAATTTAACCAAGGCATTATAGTATTGCTTGAAAATAAATCTGATTTCAAGTTTTGCAATCAGTATTTTCTTAAGCACCTTTACAGGTTCATAGAGTTCTAAGGATGAAGCTTTGATATATTTTCAAGAATAGCTTTTAATGAATTGCCATTATAATTATTTTTAAATAACATAGAGTGCAGGAATTTTTATTGCTGATGTGTCAAAACCTGCCATAAACCCTAATGGAAAACCTATGTATATATTGACTTTTAGCTGCAGACAATATTTCTAAGAGGAATTGCTTAGTCAGTGATGGAGACAACAGGAAAAATAACTGGAAGATTTATATATACTGGAGGTCATCTATGTCTGTATAGGTCTTACATCTTTGCCAATCAGGTCCTCTTGATTTTCCACAATCCCCCAGGGAGCTATACCAATGGTGCAGATCTTCCCTCGAGATTTTGAGGCATGATCTTTCAGCGCATCTCCAACATGCCGAATGACCCCTGGCAAAGAAACAACATAAAACAGAAATTCATAATTATGTCTTGTTTTTTCATTATCATATTGATTTAGTATAGACTTGTTTTTTTAGGGAATACCTGTGCTATCCTTACAATTAAGTAAAGCTATGAATAAATCCTTATTTCTTCTTATTAATTTGCATGAATCCATTTTATTGAATCCAAAAATTACTAAATGAAGTAATAAGAAAAAAATACACAGCTTTAGAAAGAAGAATGGAAATGATGATAGGTGACTGCAGCTTATTTATCTGCACTTGTGCTCACATGTGCATGCAAGCATTTGTGTATTTCCAAGCACAGAAAAAAAGCATAGGAATTAATTGTGCTCCCCACTCCCACCCCCCAACTTCCTCAGTAATGCAGCTTGTACACAAATGCCCCCAATCAAGGATGGAAATGTGAAAACATCATTATACTACTCTGTGATGAAGCTATTTTGCCATTCTTTCCAAACAAACTCAGTCACCTGAGATGGCTTCCTGCAGAGTATGAGTACCTGCCCTGGGAATCAGTGAGAGAACAGAAATTAGTACAGAGAGAATGGCTGCTTCCCAGCATTCTTCCAAGGGCTGCTTGCTAGACCAGCTTTGACAGTTTTTGAGTGGTATCTCCGTGCAAAGGACAAGTGTAATTTCTCCTTCCTTTTAATAAAATAATCTTTTTAAAATCTGTCTATTAACAGCTATTTTTAGGATGTGGCTGAACTGGAGCAGACCGATGGGTTTGCTGCAGATGTCATCTGAGTCTCAGTTGCTGAATTTCCATTTTGTTCAAATTTCACGATTTCAAGATGACTGGATAGAAATCACAGTCACAAAATTGTTAGGATTTTGGTTTTAGTTTTCTGAACTGTAAATGACGCAGGGTAAGAAAACTCCCCACAACTAACAGAGCCTCTATGTGCTTGAATCTAGTATTCTTCTTGTGGTGGAAGGTTAAAAAACCCCAATCCTGTATCTGCCATCAGCTATGAAATAAGCTGTTGGGCCTAAGTTTTAGGCTGATAGAACAACCTAAAGGACTTAAAGCAGAAAATCTGTCCAGACTGCAAAAATTTATCTTGTTTAGAATAATCAACTTTCAGCGTAATATGAATATTCAGAACAACAGTCATGTTTTTAGTCACGTATGCTCTGTCTCTCCCACATCACTGATTCTCAGTCCAACAGCAGTATTTCAGGACATTTCAGTTATAATTTTCCTTAAGAGAAACCCAATTTTGAAATTTATCTTCAACAAAAGAGACTGTACTGAGAAATTCTCAATTTTTATGATTTCACAAATAATTTTCAGCTATGCAGTTTGAAATCCTAGTCCTTGAGTAATCAACTGCTTTCCTCCCAAAATTAAAGACTGCAATGAGAGATTACTGATATTGCAAATTTGCTTTTCAAATTGTTTGTTTTTAAAACAGCAGAGAGTCACTTGAACTATATTGTATTGTCTAGGAAAAACAGTCCTTTTCAACAGCATTTATGATGACTTTCCTGGTTCATTTGTATTGTTTTGGCATTTGCAAATATGAGGATTTTAAAAATGGTAGGAAGCAGTTGTGCATTTGCCAAGTACAAGTGTTATCATATGTCCTTTAAAAAAAAAAAAATCTGTATTTTGATTTCTACAGTTTCTCTGGTAATCCACTGCTTTAAGTATACAGCATGTACATTCTTCTGATGTAATTTTAACTTAAAACTTATATCTGTCTTGGCCATCATCATGACAAAAGTCTCTGACAACTAATATTATTACCACCATAGTGCACAGATCAACATTAGCCTGATTTTATTCCTTATTTTGAAGAGATGTGGGTCATATTACATTTGTGTCTATTTATTAAACACTCCAAAAACTTATGCTTCTTTGCTTTCTTCAGGCACCAAGACTGCCAGAGTTTAAAAAGTCTTTGGACAACACTCATAGACACGTGGTGTGATTCCTGGGGCTATCCTGTGCAGGGTCAGGAGCTGGACTCCTTGATCCTTGTGAGTTGCTTCCAACTCAGCATATTCTATGATTCTGTGCTACTTGTATTGCTGTTGTAATAAAACTGAGTACTGTTGTAAATTTGATGTGCTCTGAAAACCAAGTCCAATACTCCTATTAAGCATTTATATTCAAACATGTAGGAGTTGATCCACCAAAGTCATGGTTTGACACTGGCGCAATGCCAGCACCCCCATGAAAATACATCTTCCTAAATAATTGCTGTGAGATGTGATCAGGAACAGAGCAGAGTAGACCCAAGCTTAATAACAAAGAGGAAAACTTTATTAAACTACTACTACTATAAAAGCACAGACACTAAATCCTGGATGAAGACCTTCCAAAACACTCCTCTTCCTCCCACCTAATTACCACCTAATTTCCAAATGAAACCACAGTGAGACACCACCCAGGATCCCTGATCAAGTTGCCACCCTTCAGATAATCAATACTCAGTCCATCAAGGGAGACAGGAGTCTCTCCTATGCCACAGATCCTCCAGGAAACACAACTGCCACCCTTGTGTCTCCATGTCACACATGGCAACCGCCCGGAGAAAATCTACCATGGTGACACTCTCCTTTCCATGTCACAGTGCTCTCACCACCATGCATGGACAGACTGCTCACAGGGCTCCTTTAAGGATGCTTTGCCATGGACCAAAAGAGACAACAGTTCAGCATCTCATTTTGGGACTACAGTCCCGCCCATTTTCCCCTGGGGTTGAGGGTCCAAGAACAGAGATCTTCTTCTCTTCTTCTTCTTCCTCGAAGACAGAGGGCCTCTCCACACCTTCTTCAACTTTCCTCTGTTCTCTCCACTCCTCTGTTGGTAATCACTGAAACAGGTCTCTTGGCCCACCAACGCAGCCCCCTAAGTGCAGCTTCTGTCAGGAGAATTTGGTTCAGTCTATGGCTAACAAGAAAAGTCCAGCCACAAGCCACTCCATCATCTCCATTCAACTCAACAATTTCCTCTTCCATCATTTCGGATCCCAGACTGTCTAAAATAATATTTTACAAAGCTTTCATTTCCCAGGAAAGGGTTAAAAGTTCAGACTCCCTGGACGGCTGAAATCTCTGCCCAGCAGCCGATTCCCAAGGCCAAGGCTGGGCACCTTCCCCCCACCCTCCTTCTCCTCCGTGCTGGCAAAGTTACAGGTGCCGTCCGGACTTTCTGTCTCTTCCCTCTGTGGGGGGGGAATGACAAAGGCATCTCCGCTTCTCTCCACCCTTCCGTCCACAGGAGCTGGCTCGGTTCCAGTCCTTCTACCCCTCGGCTCACCTCGGCCAGGCCGCATGGCTTCCCCTCCCCCACCCAGCCTCATGGCTGGGCAGGGGAGGTCTGCACAGCACCCTGACCGTAACCAAGGAGAGCGAGGTCTTGGGAGTTCTTGCTTTTAACCCCCTGTGTTCTCAGAAGCATATCCCTATCTTCAGTGGTCACTTCAGGTGCCAATATCCAAACCTGACCACTGATTGGTTTGACCCAACTTCTTGAAAAAATCACTTCCATGTCAAACCACGACAACCTAGCACTAAAATTAACACATGACAGAATGATTACATTATTTTCCAGAGAGAGTAAGAAGATATACTCTTACTAAAGTAAAAAAATTATAGCTTTCTTACTGCAGCAAATGAGAATGACATAAGAATTTACAAGTTCATGGCCTAGCTCAAAACTTTTTTCAGTTCTCAATAGAAGAACTTTTTTGATTTTCCCCTGAATCTCTCCCCCTTTCTGCCTCCTTCAGGGAGGGTAACTGAGATGTCAATGTCAGAATTTTCTGTCTAGGGACCTACATTTTGCAGCTTATTCCCAAAGTGTATATGCTGTCTGCTAGCAGAGCTGGGCCAGCTGCTGTCTTGGGTCCCTAGGAGACCTGTTTGGTGTATCACAGATGCTCTTTGACTAGAAATGGCAGATATTGCTCTTGATGAAAATGTAATAGCAGAAAATTAGGTTGAACTCTCTACAAGTAAGGAAGAAGTTTGCCACCACATCCAAAAACCAGAACTTTTTTCCTTTAATACTTTGGGTCCCCTGATTAAATAAAATAAATATCCTTTCTGGATGAAAGTGTTTTCAGTTTTGTGTAATATGAGTTGGAGTCCTTTGACTAGTAGTCCTTCCCTGCAGTTTACAGCTGATCTTATAAAGTATTCTTTGATGATATACTAATACAATTGCCTTGCAGGAGGTTTTATTTTCAGTTCCAAAGTGTGCTGTTCATACTTAGCAAACCTTTTTTTCTGTTTTATACCAGCTGCCAGGTTGGTGTGAACTTCACATTTTCTTGTTTTCACATAGTACAGAAATGACTAATAAAATAAAACATGGAATGGCTTTCTAATCTCATAATTCCTACTTTCCCCCCCTTTTTTTTGTGATGAAGTCTCCTAGATACCACTGTGCTTTTATTCAATGTTGCTCTTACCTGTGTTTACTCCTCCAGTGAATATCCATGCTCCAGTTGTCATTGCAGCCTTAATAAGTCCTTTTCCAAAGACTTGTTTGAGTTTTGGCTGAAGTTCAAAATTCTGAAGGCCCCCGTGCACGGAGATGAGAAGTTTGGGGAGCTCCAGTTGCCACTCTTTGGTCATCAGATGCAGAAGAAGGTCAGGCTTTGTGTCAAAAGACACACGTACATACTGCAGAAAAAAGGGCAATAGGAGAGAGTAGAGAAAAAACATTGTTTATACCTACTGGTTTCTAATGTATATTATCTGTGCCCAATAGATCACTTTTTTAATGACAAAACCAGTAACTATTTGCTAACCTGATGATTAGTTTCCTAGCTGAGAAACTAGGAATAATGGAACACTTGCACTTGACAGGCTGGACAATTTTTTTTATTTAGGAAATTAAGAAATGAATTGTTTCAAAATTCTTAGCAATGCTTGAAAGATTAATGTTTACAATGTATAAATGCAAAAACTGGACCAAAAATGTAAGAGGTCTGCCAAAGGTGACCTAGGGAGTCAGGGTCACAACTGTGTATTTACTTGTACCTCATTTTCAAATTACCTAAGTCAAACCCTCGAAAGGTAAGAAATGGCAGATAAAAACAGTTCTTCAAGCATACATAGGTTTAAACTGAGCAAAACAACTAAACAAATACTTTCCAGATGAAAGAATGCTCACTATATACAATTTGTACAGGTTCATGATCTTGCCTTAGAAAACTCTAGATCCTAAAAGGGCTGTGAAACAAATTATTTCTATAGCTGCTAAGATCTGGAAGAACCCTCTTAATAAAATAAATTTTTTTTATTTTATTATTGTTGCAGAAAGAAAGTTGCAGAAAGAGTTGCAGAAAGCACTCGTCTGTCCAAATTCTGATTGAATCAATACCTGTAGAGCAACTTCAGCAGTCTTTCTCTTGATGGGTTGTCAGCACAGACATCAGGTGTATACCTTTGCCTTCAGCCTGAGGAATAACTAGTCCTAATTTGTTTATTGTAACGTGCCAGGTAGTATAATATCCATACATATTATGTAATCATTTTGTCCCTTTTTGACATGTCTAACCAGTATTTCTTGCCAAAAGTTTGTTATTTTTTAGCAATACCATATGATAATAAAGTGGATACCTTTCTAGTTGAATAAAAAATAAGGACTTGACATTTTCCAGAGAAAACTGCTAATAAACAGAATTTTTTTGCAAGAATGGGTTGCTGCACAGTAAACATCTACTGTTAACATTTCTGGAAGTAGAAGCCTGTTTGCACAATCAGTTGAGGGGGGGCACAGCCAAACCAAAAGCTGAGCAAGAACTTGGGAATGCACGTTCACACCAGTGCATCAGTAATGTTCTCTGCAGCAGCCAGGCAAACTCACAACAGCTACTGGGCATAAAAACCACAGTTTTCATGTCTGTCAAGCTTATTAATATAGAAGAACTGCCTCCTCAGTAGCTACTCAGTCAATTTTCAGTGTGAGTTAAAATCTTGTATCACACCTGATCCCACTGACTAGATTGAGATATTAAAAGTTTTAAAATTGGGATTTGAGGGTTGTCAAAGTATTAACACATCAGAGGGGTATAAAAAGAATGATAATTTTTCCCTTTTTCTTGTCTTAAGGGAGATCTGAGTCTGCAAAGGGCACCTGGAGACATTCACAGACAACATCCTTCATGGGGCCTCCATGAAAACTCTGCTGTGAAACTATGGAGTCTTTGGTTTGGAATCACTGGTACCTTACTCTGCTTTGTGGTGAAGACAGACTGCAAGTCTTCAGAAGATAATTAAGGTGAATTAATACTGAATTCATTAATTCATAATTAAGGTGAATTCATACTGGCAATGACCATACAAACATGCCATTGCATCATCTGGGATGATGCTAAGATGAAGGCACAAATTGCATCAGATGTGTATTATCTAATCTGGACAGTGAGTACTTTTTTCTTGGTTTTTTTATTCTTTAGATTTTTTAAAAATACCTCAGAATGTGTGATTTCACTGTCCCTACCTTCTTAAGTTTATGTATTACTCTTCTTATATATAATGACCTCTGAATTCTAATAAATATAAATATATAAAGTGATTAAGAAAGAAGTATTTTCTTGCATTTATTTGAAATGTAGACAATTTGTGTTGGAAGCAAATGCTTCTATTTTATACTGCAGGAAAACCCCCTTTATACTTTGTATAATTTTATTTTACAAAGTGGAAATTTAGGGAAAAATAAATATCTAAGTTTCTTTCATGTAAATTAAAATTTAAATCAAGTGAGATAAGATTTAGTGGTTTAGGAGTTTTTGGCAAGGATGCCAAACATGATTTTTCTTTTGGGCATACCATTCAATTTCTATGACTATTTGAATAATTTTTGCTCTTACAGAAGCAATTTTTAGTTTGGCATACTTGAATTTACTCTTTTGCCATTACTTAATATGTTAGCTAGTAACTAAAAGAGAATTCTTTTGTCCTATTCTAAAAAGTTTACATTAAGTTATAAATGTCACCTTTAAGGCCACTTTAGCCTGTACAAAAATTCATGTCTTCCAATCTTGTAATAGAATATTTATCCCTATCAGTTTTTGCTTAGAATGTTAATGAGTATTTCTTTTGTTTCTGAATTCTCTTGCTATAGCCTCTGGAGGCAGATAGAAAATTTGAATCTTAGCCAAACCACTCTGTTGCTGTTCTGTGAAATTCCATGCCTGGTGTATCTGTCAGCTGTAGACATTATCAGTTCTAATGGGAAATTATTTAGCCCTTTCTGTATGGGAGAAGTATATGGATAGGACACAAGAATTCAGTTTTTATGTGTCAGCAAAGCAGAGCAAGTTAGAAAGCAAAAGTACAGTTCTGAATCACAAAACCTACAGACTGACCTGACTGGCATCAACACAGAAAGTGAAAGGACAAAGCATCAAGCTCGAGCTGCAATGTCCATTTCATCCCTAGACCAGCACAGTGGTACTCAGCAAGAGTGCATTTGTTGGCAATTATTTCACTTTTTTTGTCAGGTGTTCTCTAAAACAAACCTATGCCCACCATCAGTCAAACAGCCAGACACTTCCAAGCTCAACTCCAGTGCCCTAGGGCAAAAGTCAAAGCTCCTGAGAAATAGAATTACTACTCTTACTTAAGCACAGTTGTCTCATTAAAGTACTTAGTGAAGGATTGCAGATGAGAGTGTCAGTGAATAAATTAGAGAGACTCAGAATTTTGTTGCATTTCTGAAAGTAAATCTATTCTGTCAATATTTTGTGATCTGCATTCTAACATTACTCCTCTGTTTCTTTTTGGCAACTTATTTAAGTTTCTATCACTACAGGACCGGTTGCCCCTAAGTGTGATCCTCAATTAAAAAAAAAAAAATTATATATAATTCTCACTTAATCAAACAAAAAAACCTGCTACTTAGACTAAAACCAGATTGGTTCTGTATAAGTTATTTCTTCTTAGCCCCTTAATGCCTAATTCAAGTTCCACTAAGCAATCAGTGAAAGGACCCTCATTGATTTAAATGGGCTTTGGATAAAGGTTTTTCTGTGTCATTTCCCCTTTTTCTCCATGTAGAACACCATCTTTTAAATTCTGTAAATATTTTTAAGAATTAATTTACTATAACAGAACAATGTTTGCTGCCTTTTCATGGTTTATGCAAGTTAACTGGTTATCTATTTTTTCTTCTCAAAAGCCCTGATGACTTTTGGCATCCTTTTTATACATTTTTTAAAAACTCAATGCATTTTAAACCAATAAAAACACCTTTTTCTGTGACTGACTTCCAAATAATTAAGTTTTAAGGACCTGAATATTAGCAACTTTGTCTAAGTAACTGTTAATGTTCATTGGAATTCTACTGATGTACTTTCATGTTTCCATGCACCATAAGAAAAATTAAGCAGATAATACTGAAGTAAACTTCCTTTCTTTTGCAGCTGCAATCTTATTTTAGAATTTTACTCTGCATATGAAATGTAGCATTGAAATGCATTCAGCGAGGAGGAATCTATTTAACGCACCAAAGGCTTTTCAAACAGCCATCTTCCATTTAACCCTGAAAAAACATGATGAAAGAAATTTTAGTTCTGCAAAGAGCAATCCTTTAAAGAAGTTTATAGGCAATCCAGGCCTACCAATTAATGAGAGAGCATTAAGTCTGTGTGTGTGTGTGTGTGTGTGTGTGTGTGTGTGTGTGGTTGGGTGGGTGGGTGGGTGGCGGTGTGGGTGTGGGTGTCTAAAGGTAGATAGCATATTAAAAAATATAGGTTTAGATTGCTCAAAAGTGCAATGCACAAGGCATCTCAGCAAGATTGTCTTAATTGGTACACTGATGAACAGAATACATTTAAAAATATTTCAGAATATTGCTCTTAATTGGAATGGAATCACTCACATGATAATTGCTTTCTGATTTAATAAAATGCTAGTATAAAGTTAGATAAGTGTGTTACTTAAACTGCAAAAAGCCAACTAGTGTAAGTAGATCATATTTTATTATTTTTCCTGTATTTTTATCAATTTTATTTGCAAAACCTATTAATAAAATTGATGTACATCCACATAACTCACACATATTTTTACAGTTGTTAAATTTGAAAATCTGCTATATAACCAAAATAAATGCAGACAAGCAAAATAGTTAATTGCATTTCTTACATATTAATGGGATGAGTCACTTGTAAAGAAAGTATGAGACTGACAAAGATCTAAATACCACAGTCCTGTTGCAGGATCATCTGTGGTTGCATGAAATTGATGAAAAGGCTTTTTAGTAACTGATCTTGTAGACCAGTGTTACTTAATCTCAGCTATGTGTTTCTATATAATTTCCTGCACAAATTATAAAACTATTTGCATGATTGATTTAAGGAGGGTAGTGCAGCTGCACTGAAGATACCTAAACAATTCCATGGCATTAGCAAAAATCATGCTGTTTGGGAATTTTTGTTCCATGTGGCTGTTGAAATGAAATTAATGGCCCAGTCAATTCTATTTACAATATGTAAACCTATATCTTTGCTGTTTTGTTCCAAATCCATGTGTTCTGTCAGCATTTCATCATATTTTTCATTTCCACAGCTAAAAAGCTATTTGTTGTTGTCTGGTGGCAATTGATATAATATTGTATCATGGAAAGTATACGTACACTTACTATATATTTTGTGTTAAAATCTAATTCTGTTAATTCAAATTGAGGAAATAATCATCTGTCAGTTTTGCATTAACTAGTTCCTTTAATTGACTCCTGGTTTCCCAATTATAAATCTAAGGCTATGGGTCCTATTAACAAACCCTACCTAATTCTTTGAAGTCCAATTCAGAAAAATTTAACACTTTTACTGTTAGCAGAGACCAAGAAAATACTGCTCAGTTCGGTGTTTCCCTTGCTTAATAATTTTCACATGTGGACATCCATTTCAGGAAATAAAATAGGGGATAGGCGGAAAATTTAATGCCATTTTTTCCCTCTGAGGTTTTCCTTGATTTGTTCAACTTGCCAAATCTTGCTGCTTTGTAAAGTTATTTTATTAGTCAATAGGTACAATATAAGCCTACCATGATTGCCAGCAAAAACCAGCTTGCATGCTTTAGCGCTATTTGGTAGCCAGTACCTCGAAAATTACTAATACATTTTTAGAAAGGAATATATTTATCATGTTTTTTCCCCTTTATCTTTCTTCCCTTTTCCACACTGATCAGATTCTCTGCACTTGGGTTTGAGAATGTACAGTTCTGGAACAAGAACATTTCCAAGAGCTGCTATGTACTTGCTCCTTTTTTTTCAAGCCTTATTTTATCAATAAATCTCCTTTTTCCCTTCTCTGCTAAAAAACTTGGTGGGTTATTTGATTGAGCAAATTCCTGGCTTCCACAGAAACCTTTGGAGTTGTTAAATTTTATTTATTATGGGAAAATCCCAGTACCCAGTAAATGCAAAAGAAGTTTAATTTTCTATTAATAAAAGTTCAACAACAAGTTAGGAAACTTTTTGACCACAGTCTACCCTAAAAAAATGTTTAGGAATGGAAATATAAACACAAGGACATCTTCATGCTGCTTCTGTAGCAAACAGCTTGTAATAAAATTATTTTATCTGTTTCCATTTAAATTGTTACACAAGCCTCCTCATTTGTGTTTTGGTCTTATGAAAGGTATTTTTCTCACTGGTGGTAAGCAATCAAAAACCCATTTAAGAGATATATTTTGGATTGTTTAATTTGAAGAACTTTTCCCACCAGTGGAATAATCAAATTTCTGGATATTTTATACTTTATTTTTTTTAATGAATGGAGAATTTGTTTTATTCCCATGTTTTGGGTGGGGTTTAATGATTATGAATAGATGGCATGCGCAACTTCTTGGTTCTTGATTCTGAGTCTGACAAAATAAATCTGGAGAGTTTCCAGCAATAAATGCATTGTCTTTATTTATCCCTAAGTTTTAACTCGTTATTTAGTTTTCTGAGAGTTTAAGTCCCTTTTTTTCCATTCTCTTCTTTTCTTTTTTCTAAATTGTTCATGGTTTCAATCCTGACTGCACTCTGTGACAATATTTTTCTTTCCTTTATGCTGACTTCCAGTTTTATCTCTATAGTTGCACTTCAAATGTACTTCTTTGAGCACACAGCATGAATCTTAGAGCATGTCCTGTCTCTTCCGGCACTATGCCAGGACAACAGAATCCCAGCAAAGATGAGAAATCCTCTGAGACAATTGGTGTCAACAGCTTCCCTAAAACCTTCATCATTTCTTGGCTCCCCAAGACTACTTTTGTCTGGGCAGGGCTGTTTATTGCTTTATAGCAATCTTCAAGGACATCACTGAAAAAGCTCTTATCCCTTCTCATAAAACTGATCCCACTTATCCCTTCTCATAAAATTGATCCAATGCAAGGAATCCATATACTGTTAATAACATTCATTACTGTATCTTTGGACCTCTGGCCTTGCAGATTTTTAGGTGATTGGTTATCAACTGAACATATGATGTCTGTGATACTCAGAGAAACTACCTAATTTTCTGTTTCTTGGTGCAGCAGTGCTTTCTAATTTCTCTCAAAAGAAGCCATCCATCTGCACAAACAGAACCATCCACTTGAGTAGTCACTGCAACTCTGTTTTCACTGTCTCTAATCTCTGTTTTTTATGACAGATCTGAGTCACCTGCTGGGAAGAATTCACGCTCAGAAAACAGTACTGGATTGCTGGGCAGGTTATTCTGCAGAGTGCCCAGGAGTTCAGCTTCTGCCCTCACTGCCAAAGCAGTATATTGGCCATGAAGTGCTAGGCACATCCTGCTCTGTCATTCCCAAAGATCCATGTTCTGCACTTCAGATACAGCCAGAAAGATTGTTCCTTTAATATAATATTACACAGAAGAAATACAGGCATGGATTAGCGTGTGTGCTGGAAATGTTTCTCCAAGTTAGTGGAGCAAAGCCTTCAGATCAATGCACTTTGGTATCACTCCACAGGGAAGGAGTAACTCCTTGATCAAGGGATTTTGTAGTTTCTAGATTAGAAACTTCCTGGAGCCTCTTATTTCATTGAAATATGAACCATAAGTCTAACTGGTCTACATTCCTATACATGTCTGGAGGAATATTAATAGGAATTTGGTATGTTTAAAATCTGTCAGCTTTGCAGACACAGCCAGCAATGGGAAATCATAGTTGAATTCTAAAATTATTCAGAAAAAGACCAATGAGTAGCCAGTAGAATAAAATTAAGACAGCAGCACATTAATGTGCCTTCAGCCTTCATAGAGTTATCTCCTCTTACACTGTGCTCCAGCTTTTACAGTTAATTTTTTCACCCACACTTTGACTCTTGATACATAAAAACATACATTCTGGTTGTACATTCAATAATGCTTTAGCATGAAGTTAAGAAAGAACATTGTCCATTCTTTGTGAATGCTTACTTTTAGCTAGCAGCATTATTTATCTAAGAGAAAAACATGGTTACCATGGCTTTATTGGAGTGGCCTCCTCCTTGGAACTCAATGGTTCCAAAAGCGTCCGTCGGGCTGAGCTGCGTGTGCTTGCTGATGGACCACTTCTCCGACTGGACGTCATTGCGAACAAGCCTGGTTTCATTTTTCTCATTCTGAGTAACGGAGGCGCTTGGAGGCTGTCCAATGTGTTGACCTGTTAGACGCCCACAGCAACACCTATGACATTAAACAAACAGAAAACCTGAGTCACATGCGTATATAAACTGGACAGGGAAAGAAACTACTAAAAGACCCAACCCCTCTTCAACTCTGCTGGTTCCTTTCCTGAAACCTTTACGTATGGAAACAACAAAGTATATATATTACCTTTTTTCCCTGTGTCTTGTTTACTTTTGACTCTCCTGTATTTCAAAAAAATCATGCTTCTTTCTAAATATGTACAAAATTAAATTAAATAACATCTCTTTTCTTCAAGTAACATGAGGACAAGTATTCAGATTTTGCATGGATTAGCACAAATTTTAAATTGCTAGTTCAATGCATGTATTTGCTTTTGACAGTGTTGTGTGTCATACATCCAATTTAGGTAAATATTTAGTGCGCTGAACATTGAGCTAAGAAGATAAGGAAATTAAACATAGATGCTGACCCACCCTTGATTTACCTTTTTTCTCCTGAATGTTTTGAAATGTAAACAAATAGTTACCATGGTAATCCATCACTCCAAATGTAATTCAACCACCTTCTGAACAAATAAGTTTACAAAATATTTGTATCTGGATCCAGTCTATGCATACATATGTAGAGAGACTTCTTTTTTAACCAACTTTCATATAAGTAACATGCAATTACCTATGGGGGTCTTTGGTGCTGGGTATGATATGAACACATTCTCTCTTGTAAAATGCTCTTTCTATCCATGATTTCTGTGCCTGAAAAAGAGAAAGGAAATGCCTTGAGCTCTGTTTTCTTATTATATACAACTTATAGTAAAACTGTAGAAAAGCTTTCAACAGAAGAGGAAATTTCACTGACTCTTCAGATAAGCAGTGCATATTTTGCAGGGGGCAAACATTCCATTAGAACTATGGTTCCCTTCTAGAGTTAAGCACCCAACACAAGGTTTTAATATTCTTTTCTTATTCACTAGCCAGATGACCTTGATGCTGTTACCATATTCTCACAACAGAGGAAGAAATCTCTGGAGAAGTATTAACTCAAACTCTAAACATTTCTGCATGGTAGAAAAGCCTCTACACTTACTCACTAAAATACCTCTGTTTCCATATCAGTGATACAACTAAGCCAGCTCTAATTGAAAAATACTACAACCAAACCAACCAAATTACCTGAAACAACATTTTTACACAAGCACTGAGAGTGCTGTTTGACACAGAGGCAGAAACTATGGTTTCTATGTGGACACCTTGATTTAAAAAAAAAAAAAAATAAAAAAAAAGAAAGGAAACAAATAAAAAAAGAGGATGATCTGTTTCTGAAACAAGACACAGAAAAATTTAATACATTGAGTCAGAGGATTGGAAGGTAGCCTCTAAAATAGTAGCTATGGTTGTTCATAACACTCAAGATCATCCATCACATATTCACATAAAAGCAGGAAATTTCCTGCAACATAGTCTTAATTGTCAGATACAAAAGAAGGCTTTTCAAACAGAGGGATGGGTAGGAAAGAAAAAGCGAAAAGAGAAGGACAAACGCAAAACAAGAAAGGAGAGAATTTCAGAGTTCTGAAATATTTTTAATTATCTAGGGAATCCTCACTCCATATCATATGAGTTCTGGCAAGCTCCCTAAAACATTCACACACATAAAGCTCTATTATTTCATTTAATAAGGAGAGGAGTTGAAGCTTTCCTTTGAAAATTAATTTAAAACAGATTAACTTAACACATTTAAATAATAAAATTACCAACTTAACTGCACAGCATAAACAGAACTATAAACTATGGACTATTACAAAATTCTCTAAGAATTAAGCAATGTGAAATGAACAATTTAAAAGAAATATGAGCATTTTGCCTCTATGAAAGGAAAGCTTTTTAAATTGCCGATGGAACTAACTGATGTTACTTTTTACTATGCAAGGTTATATAAGTAATACCTACGTATTACTTTCACTAACTAATGTTACATCACTATCTAATGTTACCTTCTTGTCAACTCTATCTGTATCCTGTTTTCCATGTTTAAAACCAGAGCCCTCTTCTTCTGAAATATGTGAAAATTACGGTGAAATAAAGAAATTTCTTGGAGTCGGTGAATGTCACTAGCACAAACTATAAAATAATGTCACAAGACTTTCTAGCTACATCTACAACTTACCAGTCCCAGTATACAGAATTAATTCTTTGCTTTTTACAGAGAAAATAATTCCTTGCTGGATCTAGTGGCTACTGGTGCTATTTAGCAAAATTTTATCTTTGGTCTCCTTGCATTTTTATTTGAAAAATCCGCTACACTTCATATTTTGTAGGAATAGCAGATACCTAGCATCACTTACAGTTAAAAAAAAAAGTCTATTTAAACTATTAAATAAAACTATATTTGACTGGTTTTTCTTGTGGCAGCAAACAGAAGGTTAATGTATTATAGAAGGTTGGGCAAGATATGTTTTGTTTAAACAAAGTTTAGTTAAACAGAAATTCTGAATGCTAAAAGATTTATACTTCACCTAAGAAAGACGGCCTTGAGATTAAATTTATTATAACTTCTAAATATCCTTTATTAAATAGATTACTATTTTCATCCTTTTCTGTAAACAATTTACCATGGTGAATTTCCTGGCTACATAGAACTAATGTATCTTTTTTAAAGGTGGTCACTAGGTAAATTTATCTCAAGTTCCAGTACGAAAAGGTGCCATAAAAGGTACTTCACTGAAATTTTTTCACTAGATATAAAAGCAAGCTTTCAAAACCCAAGAAACTGACATTTAAAATTTGTTTTACTACTCTTTCTCATATTGTTTTTGCAAGTGGAAAAGTAAACCAGCTATATTTAAAAAAAAATAATAACAAAAATAATAGTTTATATTTGAATTTTCATCACACTTCTTCAAAGGTAATATTGTAAAAATAATAGGCTAAAAATCTTCTTTATTCACATCAAGTAAAGATACTTTCCAGCTTTTAGACCTCAAACAATGTACTCTCCTACCTGGCAGAGTTGTGATGAAAAAATATGCGATTTACTAATCTTGTAATTCCTTGCCCTTCCAAATTTAAAAGAAAGCATCTGGTTGCATTGCCCTATGCCAGTTATCTTTCTGCAACAGATATAATTTGCAATGAACTGTAAAGCTATAATATCAAAAGATATTATATTAATATATAATAAATAAATATATAATAAATTATGGTACTTCCTGTAGAGTCTTCATGACAGAATACCTTCAGGAAATCAACATATTCATAACTAAACTGTCTGCAATAAACTCTTACTTATAATGCAAATTAGTGAAGTAATAAAAAGTTTAGAAGACTATAGCAAAGTATTTTCAAGACTAGTAGAGCAGGAAGCTTATCTTCTCTTTCTTTTCAAATACTCCTTCAGTAATGGTTAATGAGACAATTTAAAGTCAACAGTGAATTCATAAAGTACATGCCATACTTGAATTCAGTTTATTCATAGTTTAACTCTCTGGGTAAATCGCTCTATTATCCTCACTGCAAAATCCCACCAAGAACATTTTCTTTCTCTCTTTTCGTTACCTGAGTATCGGACTTGGTGTTTAAAGCTGTCACGGAGCAAACCCTGCTGCCCACGTTTCGCCACGGCTGGTCATTGCTAATAACACGTTTGTGCCTTGCCCCTGCGCAAGGCACTCTCTCTGCCTGCGGCGCAGCGACATGGGAGCCAGCAAAGCCCTTGCACACATTAGCTGCTTGGAATGTGCTGCTCTAGGATTAGCCTTGTTAAGGGTTCAGTGGGCACTCACCCATGGCCCCACAGCACCGCTTGGTTTGAACATCTAATCTGACACCAAAAGAAAAACAAATCCCTTGAGAGCTTGGATTTAACTGGCACAAGCCTTGATGGGCTTTTTGTCTCCTCTCTTTTTTGCCCCTGAGAAAGCAAGCTGGTCAAAGTGTGATAAGATGCTCTGAGTTCTTAAGTTTGACTTAGGAAAACCAATCCATCAAAAGAAACACTGTACTAAAGCTGGAAAATCTTGAAAACACAGGAGAAACTGTTAAGCTCCAAAGAATGAAAGCAGTGTTTATTGGGCAACTGTGAGAAATCCATACACAGTTGAAATATATTGCAAATAATCAACAATAGCATTTTTCCAAAGTAACTGGGGTTTTGTCACTGTTTTCCCACCAAAATTGCTGTACTGTAGTGCATATAACTTTTCATAAACACAAACCTTTGTCCTTCAGAAACAAGCAGCTGCATTGTTTTCATCCTAATTAAAAGCTGGTAACTTTAACCAAAATTGAGTATTCACAAATTTGAGGACTACTTCTTTACTGTGCCCTCTTGATATTAACATGGATGAACAATGTTTTCATATGAAAAACACCTCAATTTTTATTTTAGTATCTAGCATTAGAATAGGTTTAGTTACTTACTTCAAAAGTTTTCAACACATAAAGTATTTTGACTCTTAACCCCCACCACCATGTTTGCATTAGCTCCTCTCTATTCCTACATAGGCTTACATACCTTCCTTTCCTTATCATTAAGGATGTACCTAATGCATGAAAAATATTCTGTCCATCCTTGGTAGTGATGAATGCACAAACATGAAACTGTTTTGCACGTTAGCTCTTATGGGCCAGACTGGGCAAGGCTGAGAATATGCATCAACTTTTAAACCATCACACAAGTGGAGAAGCTTCTGCTAGGCTGGCTAATCTGAGATTGCTTTTGTCTCTTGGTTCCCTAAGTATTTTGTGTAAAATACATACATACATATATATTGTAAATATTAATGTATATATTAAGAATGTACATGCACATACTCTCTGTGTATGTACACACACACACACACAAACAAACACATTCTTTTCCAGCAAACCTGTGATCTGTGAGGTTTCTGAACCAGAGATTGCGTGCTTATCTTGTCAGATCTCTTAAATACAGGATCAGACAAAAGATGGTCTGTGGAGAGCGACAAAGGCAAAATTGGAGCCAGGAAAGCAGCTAGTAAACATTTCAGTGAGGTAAAGAATATGGTGTGGAGTTAGCAAGTAAAGACAGCTTGCTTTTTAACACTAGGGAATTTGGTTTGGTTGAGAGGGTGGATAAAGAGTGAGGCAAAGAAAGGAAAGATCTCATGACTGAGACAACTGGTTAAATATCTCAACAAATTTTGAAGTGAAACTTCAGTATTTGAACCTGACAAAATTATGGAGATTGATCCTGGATTCATGTTGCAGCTTGCAGAGTAACATGGGGCAAAAGCCATATCTTCTGTCTTAAGAAATCAACAGAAGAAACACCGGTTATATTAATTCCCATATGTCACCCAGTGGCACTAGGACATTTTATAGGTAGGGACTTCAGAGTTGGCATATATAACTCATGTTAAGGTAATTACAACTATCTTTGCACATTTGAAGGTGCATTAACTTAGGACTGTGTGGCAATGAAACTACCAGCGCCATACATATTTCTAGTTTTTGAGGAGTAATAAAGAAAGAGCCAGTACACAGAGACGGGTGTTTGTTTCAATATTGTACAATTGCAAAATAGTGCTTTCAGAGGTGGATGCTGTCCATTTAATGATAAAAACATACATATTCTTTAAATCTTCCACTCACCTCACTGTTTATGAAACAAAGTATTAAAAGTTAGCAATGGACTCAGTACTGATTGCTCATGAGGTGTGAAGAGAAATATTTAAAGACAGGTTTCACTGGGGAAAGAGAGCTGTTTGAAGCCTTTCTCTACTTTGCAGGGGACAGAGAAGTTGGACAGGAAACAGTATTACTGAAGCAAATTACAGAGAGGATTAGAGGAGGATATGGTGTTGGAGCGGCATCAATGCTATTGCAAACTTATGTGATTAGTATTCCTTAATCAAATGGGAAAATTCCACTGTCTCTGAATAACAACCCTGTACCTGCAAATTTCTATAGCTATACTAGTACAAAGGAGGGCAATGCTCCAGTATAACCTTATTACATGTTGTGATCAGGACAAATTTCTAAGCCTCATTTCAACACCGTGTGATTATAAGCACTACAAGCACTTTTATATCATTCTTGAAGCATTAGGAATTTACCTGTCTGAACATTAACTCAGGAATCATTGTCCTGTTCCAAAATATTTAATTTCCTAACTGAAATTTATTCCTAGTATCATCTTAGAGGCTGGCAATCTGCCCTTTACCCAGTAGAGCTGTATTTATGTATGCTTTGTTCTTTTTCTAACAGGCTTCTCAAGTACTTTATCATCAGATTTGTTAAAAAAACAATGCTGAATTGTCTTGAAAATCAAGCTGAATGCAGTACAGAATAGGAAAGCATAGAATACAGTCATTTATTGTTACACTATGTTACAGAAATGATCTTCTAGCATTGTTTACCACATGTAATTCTTATACTATACTTAGAAGAAATAAAGTAATTTAAAAATAATTAGGAGCTTTTCATTCAATGGTTAATTATTTTAGTAATTATATTTGACATTTTTATTACTGCAAGGACACAGAAATGAAAATGTTACATCTCTGCTAATGCTACAGTGGAAATGTGCATTTATGCTATATATAGACATTATATGGAACAAGCATATGTCATTATTATCCATGCTACTGATGAATTGACTGAAAGTTTAATAGATATTAAAAAAATATATACTAGGAAGAATTATTAGATCCAAAATTGGTGTAGAGATTCAGGTTCCTAGATGCTTCCTTAAGATCTGTAGATGTGTAAGGGGAAAATTTTGAAGAAAATGTAATTAAAATGAAGGACATAGTCTAAAGAACACTTTTAAAAAGTCTTTTCCTCTTATGAGTTTTAGCATATGAAAGGAAGAATGAAGCCTATCAACTTCATCCATTAGGTTTCTTCAGATGTGTATTTATGATTTCACCAAAATTGCTGTGATTTTAAAGTTATTTAAATTAGTAAATAAATCCTTCCTAATAAGGAAGCCTTACTTGATCAGATGATAGGTTTATCTAGACCTCTGTTTGATCTTTACCAGTGTCATAAATAGGGGCTATAAGAAAGGGAAAACACATCAAATGTTTATTATGTTTCCTCTAGGCATTTCTCAGCTAACAATTATTTTCTGCTCATGAACTTCCTGCATAGTTGTAATTTCTACATACTCTGTAACCCTTCATGGGATTTCTTCTACCAACTTGCCTGCTGATTTCTTACCAGCTTTCAGCATCTTCACAATCTTTCTCCTTGCTGCAGAGGGAAACATTTCCTTCTGTTTGTTTTGAATGTGACTCCTCATACTTTCCCATCGCTGAGAGAGGCAGTGAACACTCAATTCCCATCCATCCTCTTCATACCAATCATATAGCAGTTATGGTTTTCAAGATACCATCTGAAGTATTTTTTTCCCAGATTAATAATTTTTCAAGTATCCCCTCACACAGAAACCATTTATTACCTATTATCATCTTGCTGCCCCTCTCCAAACCTTTTTCAACTTGATTCTTCTTCTGGGAGGAATCAGAGCTGTACACCAATGGTGGACTGACTACAAATTGGTATTGTGGAAAGTGGATATTTAGTAGTTTGGTATCTATTTCTTGCCTAGCAGGTCCCATAAAAGATTGATTTTGTTTTCTTGACCATCACAACTGAACACTGTGGTATATTTTCACAGAAGCATCTGTCTAAACTCCAATACTTCCCTTAAGTATAGTAAAGAATTTACAATATTAATGGTGAAGAACAGCTATAAAAATCAAGCTGTTTTAATAAAATCTTTATTACAGAGCAGCAATAAGCCTATATGAAGTTATACTTATGTCAAATGCAGCTTAAAAATCATAATAAAAAAATGATATCATACAAGTCTGTAGCTGCAAATACATGACTAGAAAGCAAAATACACAGGAAATATTGTTCTACCACTCAGTGCTGATAGATTATTTATGTTTTAACTACTAAGCTTGTTTCTGGATTCTAAAAGAGTATAACATTATTCCTAACACTTCAAACTAAGGAAAGAAAATACCTTTCACATTAAGCAAGGTCTCATGCTGTCTAATAAAAATCATGAGGTTAAAATGCACACGTAGGAGCTATGCACTGAATCTAATTCTGGACTGAACTAGGCATTCTACCTCATAAATGTAAGACAGCTATAACATTGTCTGCTTTTTCATTAGATTGAGGTGATTTTGTTAGTCACTGTGTGGGTGCTGAGCTGATTATTAAAACTAAATTGTACATAGCTGCATGAAAAAGCCTGAACAAATGAGGATTCCAGATGTTCCCCAAGCCTAAACATTCAACTGGACCAATGCTATGTCCCTGTTCACATTTCATTTTAACTAACATGCCTGTGTTTACTCTCAAGTCCCTCTTGAATAATGCCTCCCGAATAATGCAGTCCCACAGGCATCCTCTGTGATAAGGCTTTGGTTGAGGCCATGGTTTCACCACCTCCAGCCTTCCTAGGCACATCACGTCAGGTGTCCTCTGACTGTGGTAAAACTTCAACCACATCTCTAAGCTATTCCTGTAATTATTTTTGTGTCACATTCATCAGTGTGTGCTGACTGCATTGGAAGCCTCCTGGACCATTCTTGCCATCTTTATAATGCAAAACATGAGTATTAAATTGCAAAAATCCTGCACAGATGCAGCTATTTCATTTTCTGTCCTACAACCTGTGCTTCTTATTTTTCCTTTCCCAATGTTTTAAGCACCAGATTTTACTGAATTCTGTCCTAGGGAACAATAAATAACAGAGAGATATTTTTTAGGCATGTGCCAAGCCCCATGTATCATTTAGATTTCAGTGGCCAAATGGTGGCATTGACAAGAGTATTTTTAATGCTAGCTTGCTTATATATATTCTTTTCAAGAGATGGTGGACATATTCTGAATTAAGTTACAATATTTCTCCCTCATTTGCAATTCAAATTGCATTTTAAAACAAGACCTTCAAAATTTGCTTCAGATGTCATTTTTGTTATATGATCCATTGTGACCTTTGATTTCAGTGACATTTGAACTGAAAAGAAATGCACTACTTTATCTAACTCTTAAATATTACAAGGAAATATTTGCGATATTGAACCACTGGCAAAAGATGCCAGTGATTTATCACTTGAAACAAAACTAAGTAAAACCTTAGCAAGTCTTGATACTATCATCAGATCTAAGGAAAACTTTTCTAGCACATTATCAAAATGGATATTTTGACTTTGACTCAAGCAGCTGTTTTTCACCAAAGAGGATGTTGAATGGAAGAAGTATAGACAAATTTTTAGGTTTGAGATTTTACATTCAAATCACATCTGACATTAGTACAAAGCATGAATAGAAAAGCATTCAGAAATATGATACTTAACAAGAAATAAATGCTTTATTTTCAATTTGTTGTCTGTACCTGCTCACATATGGTCAGAACAAAAAGAGCAGATGCACCTCAGGAAGAAGGTAAAAGCATCACTGAACAGGGAAAGAGGGAACAGCCCTCCAGCACCTGCAATAGCTCCTGCAGCCAGGAATACAGCAACATTTTCCCCCAAAACTCCTTCTGGAAGGTATGGATCCTTCTACACAACTGCTTGAACAGCTGTTCCTACCCTTCCACTGCAGACCTTCCTTCTCTGCCTTGCCCGAGACAATGTGGAAGAAAATATCAGAGAATTTCCAGAGCTCCTTGATAGAACTGCTGCCATGCACCCCTTAGTGACTCTTGATTTTGGGCAGGGGTAAGGCAGAAACCAAAAGAAAAAACTTATTCATTAAAAATATCTTGTTGCCAGTTGCATTAGTAAACACACAGCAAGTCTCTCATAAATCTGTTTTTGAGAAAGGACACTTTTTCCCTGCAGTATGTTAAATTTCATTTAGAAAAACTCCCATGAAGTTTGGCTTTATAGTATTTTATTTCCTAGTGATTTTGGCATTATAGTATTTCAGAATTATTATAATCTAGGCTTAGCTGTATAGTTAGCATTTTTTCCCCTGTTAAGTCCCAGAGACTGGGACTTGTCCCTGTTAATATTTGATTTTCCTGAAAAATATCATCCAAGTTTCAATGGTCTGCCTAATGCAATGTTTTAGTTCAGGAGTAAATAAGAAAAACACAACCCAAGTATCATCCAGTGATTAAATTCCTAAATTAATCAGGAGTACAGTAATAACATATAGATATCTCTTTCTTACAAAAAGATGGTTTCATTGTATTGTCTACTGCAAATTTACATAGCTGTGAACTATGAAGTTCAAAATACAAGCATTTCTGAAGCAACGGGATTGAACAATCAATTTGAAACACTGTCAGATAAAGTCTGGTTCAGCTGTTGTGAACAGTATGAGAAACTGTTTCTATGCATTTTGCTTCTGCTTTAAACTTACCATACTGTTGTGAGGGAAGAGTATGCAACTGTGTGATGATGCAAGCAGCATATTTAAAATGTCATAATTCAGCACATCTGAAACACTTAGGCAGACCATTGTAGAACTAGAAAGATTCTATACCTCTGACCAAATGTTTATAGCATTATGTAAGTCAGTAGTTTTTTGAAAAAAAGCTCTTAGTTTAGACATTATTTTGTAACTTACATTGCTGCGTCCATGTAAAAATGACTAATGCAAAAACTATTGACATATTTATGTTTTTTTTGATCATATTAATCCCATAAGAATTCTATGTCATGCACATGTCTGTCAGTGTCAAGAGACAAAGAATTACTTTTTTTTATGTCAAGGAATTTTCCTTGGCTTTCTAGTATTTGTCAGTTACAATAACTACACAAGAGAACTTACAGGCCTTTGTCTACTACACTACAATATTTTTCATCCAGGTTAGGTTGAAGCTGTAGTGCTGATCATTGCTCCTCCACTCCCCTTGGCAATGCAACTTTGCTATTTCCTTCTCTTCATCATCTGTCTGATTCAACTTCAAATGAGAAACAAAGACTGCTGTGACTACTGCTGACAACTCTTCTCCCTCTCAGATGAAAGCAGTCAGACTACCTGATCCAAGAGCCTTATAACATTCTGAAAACAGTAAAATTGCCGAGAGATAAAATTTAAAAGTACATAAATCTATCACATTTTGAGCCCAATTTTACATAAGCACAAGAGGCAAGGTATTTTTTTGCTGTATAGCTCCATGTGTACAATAATCATTTGTGGTTTTCCCTGTGGACTGCGCAATTTCACAGGTTGTCCCTCAGCATGCACTTCCTTAATTGGAAAAGAAAGTAAAATCATGTAAGTTACATTCAACACAAGTTATTCCAATGTTCTATGACTCAAGTATGACTGTAAAAGCACAGCCATTTTTTTAAGATGCATTAGTCTTATCATATTTTTTTCTTTCTGCACACATAAATCCATTATTCCCATTTTCTTCTGATGTTTATTCCTAACCATGCAGCTTAAGCAAAAGTAAACCCATAGTATTTTTTAATAAAGTGGCAATCACCAAATAAGAATTTAAAAAGTTTCATGACTTTTCTCCTAGGTCAAATGATAAGAAAAATAATAGCCTTGAGACATAAATTCTTATTAAATCACAGACTAAGAAAAGAAGAAAGTCACCGTAAATATATATCATATAGGTATATTTCACGTTTCTTGTTTGATCTGAACAGAGGGTCTTACCTCAAAAGGAATGTTGCAAAGAGGATCAGCTAATATTTCTGTTTCAGTAAGTTTGAAACTTAGTTAAATCTGCAGAATTCCATATAGAAAAGACATGATATAAAATCTCTAGCAGGATTTTAATTTAAATTATTGTGTAAGAAATTACTTTGAAAGTGATCTATATCAAAATTTAATCATATTAACCATGCTGTGTATCAACACATAATTACGACCTACATTATAGATAATAGAAAATATTTCAGTGGATTTTACTTTCAGTTTTAATTTATAGAATGAGCTTTTTTTGATGTTTGAAAGGTTTACTGAAAGGCCTTCTTTCAGCCTGTTCTGGCTTTGATTTAACAAGACTATTAAGACAGTCCTACTGTCTTAAAAAATTCATTTTTAATCCTTGAATTAATGTTAGGATTAGAATTTTATAGTGAACCTGGGTGGGCCTCATTAAATCTCAAATCCTGCAAATTCTTCCTTTTGGGCAACCCACAATTTCATGACTTTGGAAAATTTGAAAGACTGGAGTTTAACAATGAGGAAAACAAGACCCATGCTGTCACATTGCTACCATAGTTTCTTCTGCTTTTAGCCACAACAGGTAATATTTTGTCCTAGTTTTGTTAACTAGCTGCCAGAAATTATATCAACAAAAAAATCATTCTTCTTTGGCATTTAATATTCCTTACATGCAATAGCTCTTGCAACTGTATCTACATATGCATACACAAAACACAATTGGAGTGGAGGATCCCCACTACACCAACATAGAAGTAAACAGCATGCATGAATAATCTTGCTGAAGGCTTGGAAAAGGACTCAGACTGAAAGGCAAAAAAGTTGTAAACATTCATCCTCCGATACCCCCACTCTGTGGGACTGAGCACCATTTTATCTTTCTATATAAAATTTTGAAATTAATAATCATGGTAAAGGCTATTGATTGATGATACAACCTGCAGAGAATTAAGATTACTTTTGTACCATCACAGGAAACATCTTGGAAAGCCACTGTGAAGGCATTTGAGCATGAAGACAGGAAGAAGACAACTGTCTCTACTTTTTGGTAGATCTGTTTTTTTTCGTCCAAAACCCAGTAAAATATTTTCATGTGAATAGATGGATTTTGTGGAACAACTTTTTATGAAGTATTGAAATATTTTCTGCAGGCTAGTCAGTCCATCTTCCGTCTCTCTCAGAAAAGCCAAATGACTTCCTTAAACCATTTTTGACCTCACTGAAAGCTATGGGCCTAAGAAAATATGCATTGGTGTGACTTCTGAGTCAGCTGGTCAGTCTAGGTTGTCACAGCTGACTCTTCCTACTTGGAAAGGTATACAAGAGAAAGAGAGCTTAGATGATCTAGGATGGTTTAGATCATGTAGTGTAAAATGTTAACACCACTGGCATGGCAGTGCAACTTCCACCCTGTCACCCCATGAAAGTTGGCCGGGGGTGCTGAAGGGTTAGACTTGTCTGCCAAAATTACCATTATGCTCATCCACTGGTAACAGAATTAGAATTTAAATTCCTAGACACAATGTGACTGGTATGAAATCGTATAGTAGGCAATTTATTTGGGTTTTGTTGAGAGTTATTTCACTGAGGGGTTTTTTGTTTGTTTTTTGGGGGTTGGTCTGGTTTTGTTTTGTGGGGTTTCTTTGTTATTTTTTACTTTTCCATTCTGTGAGACTTACTCTGAGATCCGCAGTGACAAAAATCAGAACACAAGCATGTTTGAAGAATCATATTCCTTGAGATGGAAACACTCTGGAGAGCAAGGTGGTATGGGTATTTAAATTAATACCAGTCAAATATTGTCTGTTAAAGACAGTGCAGTGCTTTTAGTAATTGACCTGAACTCTACAAGTTCATGCTATGCATATAGCATTCAATGCTATGCACCCAAATACATGTAAATGAGGAGAAAAAAATCCCTGCTGCTCTCCAGTGCATTATGTTGAATGCAGCTTGCAATGTTCTAGAGAATTCTGGAAGGAACAAAACATGTAATTTGTGATTAATTAGAGTTTCTGATTTTAATGAATTCTCATAGTACAGATAAGGAGAAAAAACAGTTAAGAAGTAGGTCTTATTATTTGCAAAGTTTTATGATGGGGGGTCATTCACAAGGAGGGCATATAAGTAGTTTTCAATTACTTTCTTGTTTTGACTTGACTTCGAGAGAGACTTTAATGAAATACTTTTTTTTTTTTTTTTGCTATGCTGAATATTAAAATCTAGTGACTAGGGAGAAAACAACGAAAACCCTTTTTACTTTAAAAAGGCTTAAGAAATTTCTCCTTTTTTTCTTGTATTTTGTTGTTTAAATCTTCTAGGATTTGATTACACAGCACATTCCAGCTATCTGCCCCAGCAGGCCCCTGTATCAGGACTTTCTGGTTACTGCTTATGCATTGTTTCAAAGTGAACCCTTGAAGGATTTCATTTAATAGAGATTAGTACTTTGATTAAACAGTGGCTAATTGAAGCCTCCAAGTTCTGCTAAATGATGTTCAGTGAAGTGGATTAGTTGCTTGAATTTTTGCTCTCTCACACAAGAAAATAACATTGAGTTAAGTAAATACCTTTTCTATGGGTCTACTAAGGGTGACATTATTCTAGCGCTTTTACCTTATGTATTTTAAGCTGGAAGTTTTCTAATTTACAGAGGTACCTCTGGTTCAGTAAACTTACAAACTATATTGATCCTAAAAACCCTATCTTGGATTGGTTTAATTTTAGAAAGAATAAATTAAGACCACCATCAAGAACACCTTACTGAATATATGACCAAAATCTGCCACTGTTTCCTCTTTCTAATACAAAAAGGAAAAAAAATCAGAAAAAAAAAGTTATGGAACATTTGGAACTTTAATTTTAAGTTCGATTGTTTCCCTAGATTTTCTTGTGAAGAGCTTTTTTATGTGACAATATTATTTTTATTTGTGCAGCAACATTAAGACAGATTGAAAAAACTTATAGAATGTCAGTAGCTCATTAAAGAATATTGGTGGCTCACTCAAGACCAATTTATTAAAAGATTATTTATAAAATTTTAGACTCTAAATGAAGATGTCTACTTCATTAATTTTACCTGTTGACTTCTCAGTGAATAATAACTTAAAATTTAATTAAATGTAATAGGTCATATTAATTTTACTGCACTGTCTGTACACTGGAAATTCTTGCTTAAAGAAAAAAACTAATTCTTAGTAAGATTTGGAAAAGAGGACTAAATAAAAGAAAATAACTCACCAAAAGCAACTGTATCAAAAACACCTGGAAAAACCTCTGCTTCTATGAGAGGTGAGATAATAAAATGCTCCTATTTTCTTGCCAAGCAGAAGAATTGCTTCTGAGCTCCAAGGGGTAGTGAGGAAAGGCTCAGTTCAGAGCTATGCAGAGTTTCTTCTGCTTGCTGTTTAGCACAGAGCCCTGGCCAGGAGTGCAGGGAGGTAAGAGGCTGCTGCGGTGTCTCTGCTCCACAGGTACAGCTTGCAACACCATCCTGGCTGGGGCACCCCGAGGAGCTGCTAAGTGTGAAAGATGCTCAGTACCAGTTTCAAAGAAAAAAAATTAACAAATATGCTCAATTAGCTACTATTGCTGTTGTCAACCTCTGCTACATTTACCATCTTCAAAATAACTACAAATAAATAAACTTGTTATGGCAAGATAGGTTTCCAAGTTTAGAAGTTCATGTTCTAAGAACAGTTTCTAATTTCATAAACAAGACACTTCACACCAAAAGTAACCCTGGGAGTGGTAACAAAGGGGTTGCAGCAAAAATTAGTGATCTTTTACACTATTTTTAGACAGATACGGGAAAAAAATACTGTAGTAGAGATGACTTAAGTGGATTTCACAGGGAAATGCAGGAGGACCCAAATTTTAGTTTCATCTTTTGAAAAGCATTAGATGAGGATTGCATTTGGCCAAACTTTGCTATTGCTTCTGAGAATCAAAGCCACGGTAATCAGTGGTATAGCCTCACTGAAATGCAGAGTTTGGCCCTGAACTTCTCTGCTTCTATGTCAATGCTGGAAATACATTATATATCAGACTTCATTTATTGCATTTAATGCTTTCTAATGTCACTCCCTTGGGCCTTGCCAGGCAACACTTGTGGATTAAAGTGTCATTAACAGCACTAATTTGTCTCTACTTCATCTGCAGAAGAGGGTCTGCAGCAGGAGATATGACCACTAAAAATGAATTCATCCTATTCAGCCTGCAGAATTTACAGATTCATAGCAGGAATGAGGCTGAAATCAGCCACATCTGCTTGAAAAGTCTGCAGCCAGACGTGACAGGTCAAGCCAGAGTGGCCGCTCATGTGGAGGGAAGCCTGAATTTTTAGCAATTCAAAGGACTACACTGTAACACAACCAGGAATATTAGTCTCTTTTTCTCTTTTATACTTCTGCAGCAATTTTACATATTTTCCAAAGGAAAAAAAAATAATACAAACCCTTCATTTCTGAGGATTTAAACTGCACTTGTATAATGCACTTGCATAATTATGCACAGAGAAAACACAAGAACTCATTGATGGTTTGGGAACGTTGCAGCTCCAAGAGCATAGATCTCTGCATTAGAACGGGCACATCAGGTCAGCAACCCCAAATCAACAGTGGCAGTGAAGGAAGGAGATCTGAGGAAGTAGCATAACTGGGCTGGATTTTCTCTGCTCCTCCAGCTCTTGGAGACATTGGGAGCTGGTTGTGGGGATGATGGTGGTGAAGGTGGCTGATTTTCACTTCCATGAATTGGAAACTTCTCATTACAACCACAAATCTGACAGAGATCTGATATAGATCTCTTATTCTCTGTGTTCACAGTTGAATGTTACTAGAGGGCAAATCACTCATCTACAGTAAGCACCTGCACTATGCAACATCTTGCAAGCCTCCCATTCTTTAATTACTGTTCTGCATGTTGTAATTTTCAAAGAATTCATAGTAAAAAAATGTGCAAGATCAAACTCAGTAATTCACCATCAGTGAACCAATAATTCAGCGTCATGACTCTAGGTTAGTATGTTTTGAAGCAGACATTTAAAGTCAACCTCTGAAAGCTGGATCCTTCAACAGAAGGAATAAATCTAAATAGTTCCCCATGAAAGTTTCCCGTGTATTCTCCCAAGTGTCAGTATTTTGTGGTTGTCCATGCCTGCAAAATGCTCAAGTTAAGGAAGGAAAATCACATTGCAATCCTCAGAAGCACAAGGTCTGCTTGTGAAAAATACTAATATCTGTATTATTTTCTTATGAAATTGCATAATCAACACAGGAATTTTATGTGTCTATTTGCACTAAAATGCAGTTTTATGAGTCTGAATGCTGCTGGACAATTTGCTTGTCCAAATAAATTATATTTAAAATTCCAGCTATGATACTGAAAAGTACTTCACAGTATTCTTTGGTTTAGGCTTCCTTTTCAGCACAGATAGCTGTATTCTACAACATAAGTTGTACTTCTTTTGTCTATATCAAACAAAATAAAAAGTTAAGATACATCTAAAAACTTCATGGCCAAAGGAAAAGTCTAAAACCTGGAAGCTACCACCTCAGAGCTGAGCTTCCCTTTGCTTTAAATGTCTCTTTTTCACAACTTAATTATGAATAAGACTATTGCCTTATTCTATAAGGCAATGCTAACAGGATCTAGATCACCTGGATTGCTATATTTCATTCATATGTAGACAGCTAGCTAGCTAAAATGTGTGAAAAAAAATTTAATAGGGGAAAAAACTCACAAGAGGTAACAATACAGAATAAAAAATGAAAGGATGTCACAGGAGTTGAAAACTAACACAATATATCTCAATATTTTATGCAGACTGTTATTACTTCATTTCCCCTAGAGCTTCCTCCTAAATGTATTAGGTCTCAAATATTGTGGGAAAATATAGAGAAACAAAGACAAGAGAATATTTTACAAGGATATATGCCTAACAGTCTTACTAGTTTGTAATGTACATTTGCAATGAGAACAATTTGTTCTCAGTTTAGCTTTTTGATGGTATCTTGGTATTTTTACCACAAAACACATATTGTAATATTAACATTTTAGCTAACAGAGCTGAAGACACCAAACTGAGCATTTTTGGAGACCACCATCAAGCAGACTTTCCCTCTAACAACAACAGAGGGATGTTCCAGGCTAAAAATTATTTGGCTTAAAAGCAGAAAAGCAGACATTGCCTGGAACACTTTTCTGCTATGATGGAATGGAGCCCACTGATGGAAAGCAAAGCAAAATAATTCTGTACTTTCTTTCAAAATGACTAAAATACTAGGTTACCACTTCCCATACACTCCACAGCTGCTTTTTCAGAGGTCTAATTCTATTCTGCAGAACACAGTGAACACAATGAAAAAACTTACTTCTACCCTCCCCTTTAACAACGGCATTTAGAAGTGATTCTCTTTCCTAAATACTTTTCCTAATGTCTCTTCTCAGCTGAAACCAAAAGGCTGCCTAATACCGGCAGCCTCTTGCCACTGTTATGAGCTTTCCAAACTGAGTCAGAGTAGACTTTTGAGTGGCAATTTGTAAATTTAATTCATGTTTTTTCTTCAACATTTTTCCTCTGTCAGTATCAGAGAAAAATAAGATTGCCTAATAATCTTTTAAAAGCAAATTCTGTCCCATGGTATACTTTCAAGCAAGTTTATGCAGATTTCTCTCTTACTACTACCCATAAATTAAGCTTCTCTTTTATTGCAACAATGGAGAAAGAACAATTCCCCAAGCAGTGTGATGGATTTTTGCTTAATTGGAACTTTTTCATAGGCAAGAAATGATTAAATGTACCTATCCTCCCTTCATAATGATAAGTCTACTCTGCTATCATTAATTTAACACTCACCACTTCTATCTGTACTTACACTTAAATCCAGTAACTTGCATATTTTAAAATTATTTATGTAACCTAACCCTTCTCTGTGCAAATATAAATCTACCAATGTTCATGATAAGCCTCAGATGCCTGAGTCTTAAAATTAAGCACAGACCACTTGATTATCCTAAGTTAAATGAATGCAAAAAGCAAACCATGAAAAGAAGCAAATATGACAGATTTGAAAAAGAATGTCCCTACTTATAGATATTTAGCTTTGTTATAACTGAGTCTGATTTTATTAGTGTTTGGACACCTATAGGTTTATTCTGTTAGAAAGAGCCCTCATTAAATGCTATTAAAAAGTAAAGAGAGGACACCCCTCCACTCCCTATAATTCCCCCACGAAACATTGTCCAAAATGAAGAACCTTGAATCTGATGTAAGTTAAAAAATTTTGATTAGCAGGACTTGAAAATACAAAGTACATTGTTTCACCCTGAAATATTTTGTCAGTATTTGGAAGGCCCATTTTCCATGCCTCTGTAAAGGCTGTTGCTGTTCAGTGTAATTGTTTGTGACATCAGGAAGATCATCTTGCTATGGACTTCACCAGGCTGAGAAACTGTGATTAAATTTTATTTGGGGTATTCAAGGAACAAAGAGGTGGAAGACCAAGGCTGTGACTACTATCTGCAGATGCTACCCACACAATCCTATGCTATAGAGTTGAGTTGCTGTCAGAAATTAAAGGTAGTTATCAATTCCATATCTATCTCAGGCATTCACAGCCAATCATGAAGATTTTTATTATTTCATTTGAAGGAGCTCAACTACTGTCAGCAATTAGTCAACATTAAAAAAAATGTTTTTAGAGGTTTTTTTTTTAAGACTTAAACCAACATGACCTTCATAGAAGCCTCCAGTGACTATAACTCAGCTTGAAAAATACTATTTCAAGTAAGTATCTACAGTCATGACATTTTGAAGGACTGTAAAATGCATTAGTACAGGTAAAAGTGGCATGGAAAGTGGTGAGGTGACTGTACTTAGTATAAATTCTTCAAGACATGTAACATCTCCAAACATAGAAAAATATATCACTGACTCATCCCTACCCACAAATGTTTACTTAAAAGCCTGAGAAGGACTTTTGTAGTAGTGAATAATTGCCAGAGTACTACCAAATGGCAATATATAGAGTGCAAATGAACATCATGGAATTTGAGGGGTTTTACATATTTATGTATGCATTCATATTTACACCACAGATGATCCAACTATGTATACCAAAAACATTAACTGTCATAGATTTCAATGCACGAGGCAGGCAAGATTAAACCACTTATTGAAATCTGACATATTTCAGTTTTTTTAAAACATTAACTTCATACTTAGCAATTAATCAGCACAGCTTCAGACTATAGCTTCAGCCATATTCTACAGCTATTTTTTCTGTGATGCTAGTTATCCATTTCACTGCATGTTAAAATGTTCCATATAATGATTTGAATCTAAGCACAACAGGAAAAGTTTAAAAAACTTAGATAATTCACTAATAATTAGAAAACATGTAGAAATTGGATACTACTCTAGTTTTCAAAACAAACACATCTTTGCAACTAATATCAATCAAAAGACTGAAAATTTATCCTAAGTGTTCAATAACATGTTTTCTTTTGTGTTTAAATAGATAAATGGATCTAAACACAGGAAGTAAATTTCAGTTTCAATCTCTCTTGACTGAAGTGAGATTTCTGTGCTTACATGAAAGGTGAATTTGATCCATAATATACAAATCACAACTATTTACCAGGCAGGCTTAATATCTTGCAAAACTAATTTTCTTTGCAACCAAATATATAATGTTCTTCCTGCTGTATTAAATCTTCCAAACCTGAGCTACAATATGAATGATTTACACAGCCTTTGTGCAGGGCCTTTCAGGTAATCTGCTTGGGGAAAAAAAAAAAAGAGGCTGTATGCATTTATTCTAACTGCAGCCAGAAATTAATTATTCTTTTATATTTGTGTCAAGGGAGAAAACTGAATGTTATTTTTAAATTTTCCATGCTTATTTAATGATGGGGTAAATGTCTTTTTCCCCACGGACTCTACATGTGTCAGGGCTGTCCCTGTGTTCCATAATTTCTGGGCTCTCACTTCCAGGATGTGCAGTAAACACATTATCACAATTTCAACATACTGCCAGAAAGATCCAAAGGGAAAAGTGATGAATCCTGCAAGAGGACAAGTTGAACTCCATGTGTCTGTAACTATTTTTGGAACAGAAATCAACACTTTTGGCTTAGAATTATGAAAAATAAACACAAATCCTTGATCGAACCTGGTTCAATATTTAAAGCAGCAACACATTTGGGATGCTTTAGCTCAGAAGTTTTATTTCAGCTTATTATTAACACCTACGCTACTACTAAAATCAAAATGTTCCAAATTAGCTATCAAGAAGTTTTCCAGAAATCATAGAAATATTCTTAAAATTAGGTTTCTTTCCCTTAACATTTTAAAAGCAGCATATAATAAGCAGCCAACACCAACAGAAACAAACATACAAACAAACAAACAAGTGAAAAAAGAAGTTGTCCAAAGCTATCCTTCTATGGTGGTCCTTTAGAAAGCTAAATTAACACTGAATATTTGTGGAAAAGCAGTGTGCTGCAGTAGGTATTTTACAGCTGTTACAGCTAACTCACAACATTGCCAGTGAAGAAAATTTTTTTACAGTTGTATGGGATGATTTCTATCCTGTCTCTTTCTACTCAATTTAATGTCGTGTACAGCTGGATGACAGACCCTTGTGCTCTTTCAGCAGCTGGTCACAGGAGCCAAGCTGAAGGAGACTTCCTCACATGCTGAAAAGGAAGGTATCTGATACTTTTGTGAAAAAGAAGTAATCTAATCAGACCTCATATAGTCTATCTCTACCTAGCAAATTTGGTGAAATCACAATGCTTAGCCCCTGTCTGATATTCTGCCCAGCTACGCATATTTAGATAAACGGGTTCAATTGTCTTACACTGTGCATTAATATTAATTCAGCAGCACATGAGACTTTAATGGATACCAAATCCTTCCCATTTCCCTTTATTTCCCTTCACCTACAACAATGTAGGAGTGTCCTCCAACCTACAACAATGTAACAAGATAGAGGACACATAAATTTTTTTTGCTGCAAATGAACAATACTTCAAGTAACTTTGTGAAAAAACTGACACTAATGCAGTAACACGGACATGATCAGCTGCTTTAAGATCTGAAATCATAAAAAAGGCATTTCTTTCATAACAAAGGCATTATATTTTAGTGGTGCCTTTAAAGAGTTATGTATAGACAAATTTCAGCAATTTATTGCAATTTACTAATCTCCAGTTTATCAGAAGTGTCTCATGACCTCACTGCTGCTCCTATACACAGTCCTGATATTTTTTTTAACAATCTCACATATTGAAAAAAAAATCATTTCCTTCTCTTCAGACTACTCTGCTGATAGCTCAGATTTTCACCACAAAATGTAGTCTATTATAGTTGGGATTGCTGGCCTTGAGTAAAGAAGCTAAGAAATAATATTAGCAATTTTGCTTCCAGTGCAGCGTCAGCAGGATATGTATCTGAACCATGCAGTACCAGCTTCAGGCTTGTAAAATAAATTGTCACAAGCAAAAACTCATGTTTGCTGCTTTTCTGGCTTCTATCTTTCACATTCATTTTCGTCTCACTATGTCACAAGACTATTTAAAATAAACTTCACTATAAAGGAAGTATGTTATTGTGAGACATGGGCATTATGTTAGAACTGAAGAAAAATTAAGATGAAATGGAAAGAAAAGTAATCCAGCAACTGAAGAAAACCTAGATGAAGATATCAGGTTTTTCAAACCAAATTAAACTTTTAAAAGCTTCAAAATACAATAATTAATGGAGACTATTGAGTGTACTTCTGGAAAACCTAATTCATTGATGAAAGATTGGTATTGGTCAAACAGATGTATAACTAGCCTTGCATAATGCACATGTAGAAATAGGGTGCCAGTGTCCTTTTTTTTTTTTAATCCAAACAGTGACAGTTAAAAAGGAACATGCAGAATTTGAGCATGGGTCTATTGCAAATGCTTAAGCAACTTAGTGAATCAGCAAACTCTTCCTTTTTTTTTTTTTTTTTTTTTTTAATTAAAAATTATCCTCCAAACTACAGCCAATCAAAGGATCAGGTCTTAAGCAGCAAAATATAAATCAACAATCATTGAAGAAGACCAATTTTAGACATGAAAGTAAACACCATTAAGTCAAATCCAAATCAAGACCACCGGAAGTCAGTGATTTTATTTTTATTGCTGATTTTTTTTTCAGCAACTTAAATTTTCTCTTCAATTTGGTTACATAAAGCAGTATGTGAAAATTGCTTTTCTTTCTATGTCTTAAGTACATAGCTTATCCTGCTCATTCATATCTTCACAGGCACTTTCCACATGAAACACAGATATTAAATGCCTCCACATAATATTATATGGTTTTCTACAAAGCAACTGTAAGTAAAGGAGTGATGCCAACAATTGTGCAATCAGGGGTTGCAATATATGAATATCTCAATTGCCCTACTGGACCAGAAAGATGAACCCACTTTTAATAGCGTCACTTCTAATACATTATGGCAGTAAAGAAAAACTGAGCAGCTTATCTCCCACAGATATTTCCAAGGCCTTAGAAACTTATCTTTGAACCATTTTTTATCTCTGGCACAGACTTCAGAAAGCTCTGTGCAGTCAAAAGTGAGAGTATTAACTGAATTTTGCTCTGGTTCAATAACAGTAATTATGATTCTCATACAACATAAGAGTCAACTTTGTGCAGTATGTACTGTTGATATGAACACTAAATAATACTGGAGATTAGCTGGAAGGTATCTGCTTTTGTTATCCTAGAGTTCCTGGTCCGGAAAATCCTGAATTATCTCAATACTCATTGAAATATATGTGTGGGCAGCCACTCCATGCCCAGTGGAACTGGTATTTCAGCTCTGACTTCTCCCACTGTGATACAGCTAAGCCATCATGCAAACATTGGGTTGGAATCTCCTCGTTGAGACAAGTTTCCACCTCCAGTGAAAATTCCGAGGACATGTGGAGGGAGGCTTCTATTCTACACATCAGACATACAATTTAATCTCTCATCACATCTTTGGCACAACACATGGGCTTGCAGCTTTTCCTTAAGAGCAAAACAAAAAAAAAATTCTGTTGACTCAAAAACAATTCTCCAAGACAGTTTGTTGGGTTTTTGATTTGACAGTGCTTGATGCATACTCAAATTCAATAGTGCTGCCTTCTAAAATCTAGACCTCAAAATAGCATTAATTTTCTCTAAATACTTTTCCTAATAGACATGCTTTTGTGGAGTCCTCAGTCTGCTAGAGTGATTAAGCAATACTATAAACGCAATCTTGGATTTCATAATTTCTTTCAATTTTTAAAACATACTAATAAATATTAGCAGGTGACAAATGTATCAGTTGAAAGGAGGGAAACAAGTACTTTCCCTAAAGAGCATGGTAATTTATTACCGTGGGCAATTATTTATGCTAATCCATTTAATTGTAATGAAAAATATAAGACACACATGGAAACAAGTAAGAGCCCTTACTTGGAGTATGTCAAGCTTTTTCAGAACAAACCTGTCAAAAAATTGCTATAAAGACTTAATCTGCACCAAAACCAGCTAGCCTCACAAATCTGAAAAAAATCTGGTTTGAATTTAAATAGCTTTAGTTTGATGATTTTCCATTGACTATGTTTCTGCAGCTTGTGTGTGATGTGTGTGTGATGTGAAGTGTGATGGGATACTACTTCATACATTCTATTGCAAAGCAACCGTATCAAGTAAGACTTCTTTTTAATGCACTTTTTGCTAGCATTTTCCCCTCATCCTGGTTTTCATTCATTCCCTTCCTTTCCCTATAACAGATTATGCCTCATCTTTCCTTAGAATATTTTCAGCATCTCTCTTGTTTTCCCCTTACTGGTTTCACTACTTAAGCCATCTACCTCCTCTGTTCAGTTATCTCGCACTGTATTTGTTCTGTTCTTTTCTAACTTGTTCTGTCAGCCTCTGAGCTGGCAACATGGGCAGCCCACAGCTGGCTGAACATCCCCTCTACTCAGTGGTCCCTGGTCACACCTTGCATAATTTCCTGATGGCTTAGCAGCCTCCACTGAATACCTAATAGTCTACAAAGCAAAGTTTTTGCTAATGAGTGCCACAGAGGATGGCAGACTACAATTTGAGCAGAATGCCAACACTGTATTCTCCCTAACACACATGGTTTTTTTTTTTTTTTGTCTCTGAGCTTCTTTTCAGGATTGTCAACTTTCATTTTAAGCTCTTCCACATTTCATATTGAAGCCATTAGGCCAGAGGTATGTAAATTTGCTGTGATTCTATCACATGTGAAAGGCCATAAAGAATAAATGTTGTCTGCCAGAGGTGCTGCCTCAGCTATCAGCAGCTTCCAACATACTCCATAGAAAACAAGCACACACAGACAAGTGCAGCTGTGCAGGCCTTGACTGGTAGCCCGCACAACAGCAAATCAATGTTGGCAATATGAAATGACAGGACAGGCAAACCAGAGATAGCAGTCGTTGTGCATGACAGTGATGGAATTTTACTCTGGAAAGCTGGGTACTTACCAACAAACATAACTTCATCCCTGTGTATATCTGTGTACAGGAGAACGTAACTTGCCTGAGGCAGACTGATGGTTATGGTGTGATGTTAATAACTTCTAGTTTTGAACAGTAGTTATTTCCTATGGTAATAAGCCTAGATCTTGGTAACTGTAACCTGCAGTCCTGACAGAGGCAAGACTATCACTGTGAGTCTGTGTCGTTAAATATGAATCAGGGTTTGGTGACTGGGCAGCAAACAGAATCAACTACTTAAAACACTTTGCAGGAATCACAACGTTACTTTTACAAAACATCAAAGAAAAATTTTAAATATGCTGCATTATCAATGCTTCTTTAAAGAATAGGATCCTAAAAGCCTTTCCTGGCCTCCCTAAGTCATATTGCAGATTTTAACTTTTCACACTGAAAAGAAATAGTAAACCAATGGTCTGTTTTGCTCTGCAAAAAGCTAACGGACTAAATGCAGCTTGTGGTTTGGTTGTTTCTCTTTTACATTCTGTTGGTAAGAGAGTTGTACGTCAAATAAATTTAAAATCCATGGCGTGAGTAGCTTGGCACATAAGAGCTTTTGCTGAGCATACCAGTCAGAAGCCAAGATTTATAAACAATCTTTAAATATTTTTATTAGGTCAATATATTCTCCTGCATGAAAGAAAAGTTTCTCTAAGTAAGGGCATTTCTAAATCAGGTAAATAATTTTCTCACACTCTTCATGACAAAAATTTCAGTTACTTTTAAAACTATTTTCTAGCTTAACTTTAAGCAGAGAAAGGACATATTTAAAAGTATTCTTAAAGAAAGTTTATGTTTAGTGCTATTTAGCTGATTTTTTCCCCTCGAGTTTTGCATAAAATTTGCCCTTTTTTCCTCTTTCCATTCTATAAAACTTAAATCATATAATGTGCTGTCTATTCCATTAAGGTGTATAACACAAATGTTCATAATTGCAAATTAGATATGTGCAGTGAATATTTACATTCAACCTTTTCTATTTCTGAAAATATGTCTGCTTTATAATAAAACTCGATGCTCTGATTATATTCACTGAAACACTGTTTCAGTCTTCCTGTTTATTTGGTAACAGGAAGAGCTAAAAACTATTTTGTTAGTCAGATTTATTTGATGAAATCATGTAATATTCCATATTATTCCATTTTCCCTTTAATTTCTAACTGGCTTACAGTCACTCAAACCATAGGTTTGCCCTGCTTTTGCTGGCAAGGTAATCTTTTCAATCTGCTGTGTTTGACTGTTCCACTGTGTAGATAGAAATTGAACAGTGTGTCTTCATGGGAAAATTACAGTGATGCAGTTTTTTCACCAGCTTTCACCAGGGGTGGTATTTTAGGTATAGTTGGAGGGGTTCAGCTAAATTAATCCCCTTTAGAAAAACAATCTAGTCTTCAACCCAATCAACTGATTAGAGTGCAAAATAAAAAAATCTCCAAACAAATCTGGGATTTTAAGCATTGCTATGGTTAGGTTCACAGACAAAGATGAAGGTGAGCACAAGGGAGGGATTAAGTAAAAATTAAATAACTTTTATATGAACAACAATCACAATGGATTATCATAGCTGTGCTGCTCTACTTTGTGGATTGTTTTATATTCTCCCACTAAGTGAACACAGCAGGCACAGTTATGGCAATACACAGCTGATGTTTTCTTAGATGCAAAAATAATGCTTTTTGCTGTGTAGAGGATAGTGGATAAGCCACTTCTGATGATTTTTTTCTCCAGCCTTTCTGAGATGGTGCAGATGCACCTTAATGTCTGCCAAACACAGCTGGGCAGGCAGACCTTCATTAAGGCACAGGGCAGAGCAATATGAGTGAGAGTTTCTGTAACACTACAGGAGAGGAGTACTGTGTTAACAAGGATGACCAACTGCAAAGAAATGTCTTCAAATTCCAGAGGCAACTGTCACTTGTGTTTTAAGCAGGATTTCCATGGACAAGTAGTCCTTGGTCTCTTAAGAGATGTGCTCAAAGAGACCTGTTCTGTTTAATGCAATACAGCAGACACACTCCGCCATGAAGTACATATATACAGAGTAAAAAGGAGAGAGACTTGTAAAGCCATTTTACTTTTGAGAGTATCTTGTAGAACACATTACCTGAAGAAATAAGATTAAAATAAGTTAATGTAACTTTAAAGTTCTCTATAATTTATATTTCATTATTTTAATTTTTAACTAGAAGACATCTTAGTTAACAAAAATTGTGGCGTCACCATCTTTATATTGTTTTCTTGAATCACTAGCATACTCTATTAGACTGCATCTATCACTCAAAATTGAGAAAAGGCTCTTTAGTACCAGTCTATTTATGGTATTGATATAATTAGGCTGCTATCCTGCTGTGCTTGAGGTAAGTTAGCTCTATTTGGCAAAAACAGGTGATTAAAACACCCCTCAGGTAGATCTTGTCCCATTGCTACTGTATCCTAACTAGGAAACTAAATTATCTTGGCTCAGCAGCAACTCCCCATCCTAACTTTGTCTTGTACCTCAAAGTAGCTGGTCACTACAGCTGTTTACTTTCTTCCTCCAGGTAAGGACCATCTTGTCTTTAGCTCTAGACCTGGTCAATATTGGTCTGCCAGAACTGCATCCAGAGGTTTCACCAGTACTTTCATCTACAGTCAGGAATCTCAGTAGTAAAGCCTTTGGCCACTCTTTACACTGACTAAAGGACATTTCTTATTACATTCTTCTTTGCAGTGAGTTTCTGATCCAAAGCATATAAAGGATTCTGCATGCTCCTTTAACTTCAAAATTAGTTTCTTTCTTACTTGGAACCACTTAAGACACTTTTGCTCATCTTTAGCAAGGACAAAAATCTTTGCATTCCCAGCAGTCTGAGCTACTGAAACAGCCAGAGGTTTGAGTCTCCTGGGAGTTTAACAGCTTCCTGCCATATGCTTTAAAATTCCTCACTTGAAACACAGTACTGGCTACAACAACAGAGACACCTTCTGAATGAGGTGGTTCTTTTTCAAGTCCCACTTCACACACATTTCTGTGGTTAACTGAGGTTTAGAATTCTTCTCTTTACCATGACCTACTTTTCATCCTGAGATAAATACACACAACATATAAATGTCACCTTTTACAAATAATAATTATTAATTTAAGTAAACTCTTTCTCCAACCTCAGTTAATTCCCAGAAGCTATCAAAATATAACTGGAAGATATATTTGATATGATGGTAGTGGTTTGGAGGACTGCTTCCAAACACAAGCATTGCCTCAGGATTTCTTTTGGTATAGAGATACAGCACCTAGAACTTATGATATTGAAACAACACTTAAGATTTCTTTAAAAAAAAATTCCAGTAATTTCCTCCAATAATTTTCAGGTAACAATTTCTGCATATGCTTCCAGATCTTTCTATTCACAGGAAGCTCTTCAAGAGCAGAGTATCACTGAGACTTTTTACCAACACTGGCAGGTCTGCAAATATTTTCACCCTCACCTGTAACTTCCCTTATTTTGTCACCAGCTGAGCGCCCTCCTGCCCTCTTCTATCTGCCAGAAGTATACAAAAATAGAGAAGGGAGTGGAAACCACAGAAGGATTTCCCCTACCTAGTCCTTCAGTTTCCTGTACCATTTTGGTATGGAGACCAGAACCTCAGTCAAAACTAATCATTTTCTGAAAAAATACCATATAAGAGTAATTACATAAAAAGTAAACAGAGAAAACAAGTTTTAAGCTGTAGTTGTCTTTATGAGATTTTCACTATCTGAAGTCAGGGTGTGTAATGCTAACACATTACATATAACTTTCTGTATCTAGTTTGTGGTATTAAGTACTATCTCATGGAAAAATAATTAAATTGTTCACTTTAAATATCTATTATTTCTTGAATTTGCTAATCAAAAAAAGTTTATCATTAGTTGCTATTGAAACAATGGAATGCCTATGCCGAGTAAATAAAAATTTTCTTGCTTTTTTAGTTGAAAATTATGAGTAATTTAGGTCTCACTAATTAACAGCATTCTGAAGACTATGGCCAAAGCACTGGAGAAAAGTAACGTTCTGTCTTTCTAATTGCATATAAAATGGTACTACTTTTGTTGCCTAATCAATATAAAACTTTATCAATAAACCCAAAAAACTGAAAATTGTATATGAAAATACGAATACTTTACTCTTAATGCATTCTCCTCTGTCAATGTGCTTGTTCAGCTGAGAATGATTTGCCTTTCTTTCTTTGCATTTTCCATTTGCAGGTTTCATTTATACACCCATCAACTGATTACAGGAAAACATACATGCATTATAGATAATAATTTAGGAAATCATCAAGCAAACCCTAGTAGCTTGAAATTATTCAGTCTTCTTTATTTGTTCTCTCCAATGATAAGCACCAAATAGATATAAGAGTTTACAAATAGAATTTGGAATTTGGGGTGATAAAAATATGGTCTTTAATAATAACACCCTATACCATCTACAGTTATTTCCCTTTCCTCCTGAAAGTGATATCCAAATATGAGAGTTTCTGAAAGAAAGAAACCCATGAGAGACGTTTTATTTTCCTGCACCTTATAATATCAATTTTCTCAGGTGATTTAAAATCTCCTACAAACATTTTCTTATCCAATAATACTTAAAAATACATAATTCGGTAGTCATCGTGATCATCTGCAACATGGTAGTAAAAGTGGAAGATGGTTCAGCAATATTTAGTCCAACAAGTACTATTTCCATTACTTGAAGAATGGAATAAAGTAGAAACCTACTAGCTCTTTTTAGATTGTATCAAAATTAAAGCAGTCTTGTCTAGAAAGGAACATACAAGAAGCAGTATCTTCTGAAAAGCTGTGCCTCTTGTCACTCATAAAACAGTGCTGGGAGCCAGTTTCTCTGGTTGATTTCTTATGCTACACTGAGCAAACCAGCTTGTCTCACATTTGCTCCTCAATGAGCTGGGGATAGTATTTCTTGAAAGCCTTATAGACAGGAAGAATCATGTCTAAAGTGTATGAATTTAGTTATGCAACATTAATTGCATTATTAATAATTTAGATTGTACTAACTCATAGGACCACTGTCTGAAAACCGAATCTAGTTGTTGCAGGTACTTCACACACAAGTACTGGGACTCAGAGCTCAGCCTAGTCTAGGCAGTGAATAGAAAGAGAAGCAGACGTGGAGAGTAGGAACACAAGACTGCACTGACATCACCAAAACGAAGGTCTGAACTTGATTTTCATCTCTTTCCACTGATGCCATATCATAAATGTTATCTTGCAATCTGGTATCTTTGTTAACAGCCACAGCCAGTTTTGAGTCACAAATCTGTCTCCCGAAACCTCTCTTTGATATATCTATTTCAGGCGATTATTTCTGGTTGCACCTTGCTTTCTTCTTGCCGCTTCCTGTATATAAAATAGTTGTTTTTTGTTACAGACATTCCTTGCCTTAACAAACACACAGCCACATCCATCCACACAGTTTTCTGCTAATTGGGCCACATTTATCCTGTTCTTTGACCTTGAATTTCAATTAGCTCAGCTCTTTCATGCTATAGAAGCATTCCTATTATCTCAGCTCTCTTATGCTGTAAAAGATCATAAGTTAGACAAAGGCCTGGAGTTACAGCCAGTTTTCAGGGACTTCTAATTTGATACTTGTGTATTTTTATGTTTATGCCCTGGGCATGCACAAACAATTCTAATAATCTCTTTTTTATTTTAACAAGTCACGGCAAAGCAAGATCTCGGCCAACAATAGGAATCCCAGAGGAGGCAGGAAGTCTTTCACAGGGATACATCTCTGACACTGCTGGGTTCTACATCATGGGAGACACATCATGAAACATGCCCACATAAAATACCATAAATATGCACTGATACATATGGCTTTTGAAAAATGTTTCTTCAATACTAGGCAACTTGGTAATGTAGAAATCTGTTCACTTACCACTCTAGGAGTGGATATGTCATAAGAAAGAGGCATATATATTATGCATAATACATATATATATAGTATACATGTACTCCAAGAAAGAGATATTAAAACTCATAAAAATCTAGATGCATCATTGGTTGTACTTGAATAAAGAGATTAAAATATGCAATCTTTTGAATCGCTCCAGGTGAAAGTAACCTAATGACCTACCCACATTCTGAGTTTATTGGCCATATTATCCTGAAAAGAACATGGAATCCAGATCATTACTGGATCTCATATACCTTGAACACATTAGCCCAGGGCAGCTTCTGTGACAGAAGATAGCTTGCTATACAAGCATTATATGGATCCCATATGCCATTGTAGCAACAAATAGAGCCTAGCATGAGTCAAAGAAAGAGGCACTGTTCATGGCTTACTGACTATTTAAGTATCTAGTTATTTTTCTGTGCTTCTAGCTAAAAGAAACTCCCCTTTTCACCTATTTTGTGTGTTTTCTTATAAGTAGAATTGTGACTAAATGGTGGAGTCTGAAAAGGTTCTGTTTTCTGGATACATCAATCAAATGTTTTCTTCAGCCTTCCTTCTTACAAGGACAACTGCAGAGTATTTTTTCTCAATGGTCAGAAATTCATCTCCATTCATATACCATTATCATGTAACACTGAATCAAGACAATTTAATCAGAATATGTTTACAAACATCATATAGCAGAGAGCCATCAGGTACTCTGCAGTGTTTATTTTAGGCTAACATGGATGTTTTATATCGCCCTCAGACACCTTCTTTCCCCATTTGGTATATATGGCACAAAAATTCTTTACTTAAGGAAGCTGAATTGTATCTCACATTTGTAATGCAAAGTAATATTCATCACTCTTCATCAATGAAGGGGCAGTGTTGCTAGCAGCTGGAAGAAGGTAATCCTGTCTCTGTCCTCTGCACTGCTGATGCCACACTTGGAGTGCAGAATTCAGTTCTGGTCTCCCCAGTTTGAGAAAGACATGGATATAGTGGAGAAAGTATATTCAAGGGCCAAAAAAAAAAAAATTTAAAAAAAATTAAAGGACTGAAGCAACTCTCCTACAAGAAAAGTCTGAGAGAGCTGTGACTATTTGCTTCTAGAAGAGAAGACACAGCATGTCCTACCAATGTATATAAATATTCAAAGGGAGGGTGACAAGAAGATGGAACCAGGCTCTTTCCAGTGGTGCTCATAGACAGAGACAGAGGCATTGAGCACTCACTGACATATATATGCCATTTAAACATAGCAAAAAACATTGGAGCATTTGAACAATGGAACAGCTTGTTCAGAGAGACTATATAATATCCATCCTTGGAGATACTCAACTCCTGATTAGACCCAGAGCTAAGAAACCTGCTTGAGCAGGAGAAATCGACTGGATGATCTCTAAAGGTCCTTTTGAATATCTCCTGTAATTCAATAAAAAAGAGGGTATCTTCCCTTAACTTCTGTTCATTGGTTTTTATTTTGCAAAGTATCACTCTTTTATCATCCTGGCTCAGTTGTACAGGAAGTGTGGAGGCTTTGGAGTGACTGTCACTGATCTGCATAGATGTAAGTCATGATGTGATAAGGGTGTGATATAATTTGCAGGGTGATAACAGCTCACCTATGCTATCACAGGAAGTGGTTTGTTTAGTAAAAAGAGTTTCTCATCTGTTGATATGAAGAAAACTGTGTAGCACAGTAAGAACAGCTATAATTTAAAGAAGACTTCAGGCCATGTAAGTGCTTTTTTTTTTTTCTTTGATTTCATAAATACTTTAGGGGATGTGCTGAGTATGCACAATATGTCTCACCTTATCCTATTCCTGAAGTCACTGGGTGTATGCCATCACCTCTTTGCACAAATCAAGAAATCATCCTGATATGACAAAGAAATCTTTGCAAAATGAATTGTCTCAGAATAAAGAGTAGCCTGAGACTGTGGCAGAAATTTACCCATGGAGGATCTTCACAAGGAAGAAATGTTTGCTGGAGGATTGTGGTGGAAGGAGCAATACAGGGCTAAGGCTGTGACTGACACACAGGCAGTGGTTGTCAGGAGTGTAATGTTACACCCTGAATCCATTCAGGGGTATGTTGTTAGCACAGCCAAAAGCTCGACAGCAGGCAGAAGTACAAAGCATGATTTAAGTTTGCAAACTCAGGTATTTACAGTCATGTAATCACTGAAATCAAAGTAAAGTATGGGTTGTAATACTGATCTTGACCAAACACTCAAGCAGTAAGCCATGCCAATCTTTGAGCTGGTTTAACCTTAGCACATATATTAGCTAGCAGAATGCTCGCTTGAATGCATCAGCATGAGTTGAATCAACCTTTTTGTTAGAGCATATATATATATGTAGAGTCAAGACATCTGAATTACAGGTCAGCAATTTTCATAATCTTTCTCTTCTAATGCTTACCAGGAGTAAAGGCCAGCTGTAAGTCTGGGGTTTGGAAACATATAAATGAATATCATTACCTAAGAAACTTCAAAACTGCCTATTTACTGGTTTTAATACCTTCTTTCAGTTTTCCCTTGTGGAGTTGCTTCTTACTAAATTATTCCTTCCAGAGAAATAAAAAAGGGGTTTTAAGCATCAAACTACATGCTTACATGCAACACTTAAGCATCATGCTACATGTTATTACTTTGTTGCATTCTCTATATTGAAAGTTGTTGTAGTTTGGGTTTATTTAGTCAGTAGTTTTATTAATGTTAGTTAGGTTTATTCCTTGTACTCTCCCATTTTTCCCTCACAATGGTTTGCTCCAGGTTGTTTACCCCGAGAGTTCCCGCCATTTGGATCCCCAGGTACCTGTCACTCTTCTCACCTCTCCCTGTTTTCTCCTTTTTTGGTCCCATCAGTCAGGGTTTGTTCACTCCCCGTGGGTTGTCAGTCCTGTCTCTCGTGTGTCCCCATTGGGCGATACAGGTTCACACCCCTGTCCGCCCACTCCCTATTTAATCTGCTGCCAGCCTTTGTTTCTCTGGCATTTGTCACCGCACCCATCCCGAGAGCACTTCGTTCCTGCCCCGCCTGGGGGAATAAAGACTCTTTGGGCTCACAAACAAGTGTCCTTCTCTCGTCTCTTCATCTCCTCTCAGCGTGTGAAGCTACCACAGCTGCGTAACCCACGCCGCAGCACTCGGCACTGCCAGGGTGCCAGACGCCGTTCCCCTGGAGTGCCCACACACGTGAGGCCACCCGGCCTCACATGGGCAGTGCTAGCTGGCACATCTCGACTGCTTGAGGTTGTGGCAGGTAGCTGCCGCAGAAATTCCTGATATTTAAAGTCCCTCTGTTAGCACTGGAGCTTTTTTTTCCAGGTCACTAACCCTGGATGATGTGGAGGACTTACATATAGTCTGCAGTGCAGCAGAGCTCTGCACTTGAAACAGTTATCAGATGATTAAATGAGATCCTACTTCTCACTAGATTTTTAAACACCTCAGCTGATTATTATGGTGGAGGGTGACTGACAAGTTTGGTTGTGGGGATTTCAGTTGCTATATGTAGGCAACAAATCGAGACCACTCATAAGAAAGAAAAAAGGAGAGGCTGGAGAAGGATATCCCAGATCCTAAATGAGAACTCGGTTTTGATGACTACTCTGCTCACTGATAGTCTGTGAGGATAGGACCTCATTTTACTCTTGGTTACTGAAAATCATGGATCCTGAACTTCAACAATAGGTGCTTGAACTGAATTATTTCTATTCACTTTTCAAAAGTAAAATTAAAATTTAGAGACTACACCAGGCAAAAAAGAACTACATCAAATGTTCTGCAAAAAACATGAAGGTGTTCATCTGTAGCCTTTGTTTTGCTAATAGGTATAACTTTTATCTCACTGCCAAAAAGATGTACTCGGAATTTGTAAAATTCAGTTTTTAAGAAATGTAGGTCATTAATAATTATATGCATGTAAGCAAAAAGGGAAAAATTTTGATAAAGCTTCATTTCGATTCTGAATTTCTTCCTATTATTTCTCAGCACCTTCCACACCACTGAATAGCTGCATTACTATTTTATAAAAAATACTTGTGATTGGGCAGTGGAGATGTACTGTGCTAAGTACCACACATTTTTGCATAAGTTTACACTGATGCATTTAAGCATGGGTCAATTCCAAGTCATATCAACCCTGTTGTTCCTTTGTCCGTCTACTAAAAAAGCCGTATCTCCCAGGGCAGACAAGAGAAGTACAATTTTTCCTTCACAATAGCTCTCTTCTACCTCCTTGTTGAGATTGCAAAACAGTCTCCTGGAGACAAACAGCAAACTACAAACATTAAATAACATGCTTTCATGCTTTAACTGATAGATGAATAACAATATTGGATCATTGACTACTTAAGCAAGAAAATAACTTTACTGCCATGCTGTTAGCAATTTCAACAGAAATAGCCTTTGGGGCCTCATGATACCAATTGAACAGTACCCTCTTCAATTCATTTGAAATCCTACCAGTGTCACATTTTATTTTAGCTTTCACTGAGAAACAGCAAGCTTCCATCCTGTTTTAGTGTGGAGAATAGCTTTAATACCTGTCTGATTGTTAAACCTTAAAACCCATTGTTGATTTTTTTTCTGGAAATTTGCATTATTCAAGGATAGCTTCACAAACAAAACCCCCAGAAAACACTGTTTTCTCAAAAGGCATTAACTAAAAGATAGAAAACGTTTCTATATTTTGCCACCTATTATGTAACAACATTAGCAATCAGACCTGCAATGAGTTTCTGAAGTGAATGTCCATATTAATTCCCTTACTAATCTGGGATATAAAAGGAATTATATTCCTTTTGAAAAACAGTGGAAATGGAAAGGTCTGTTCTTTGTGGTTTCTAAATGTATGCAAGCCTCCAGTGGGGACACAAGGCTGGTGAGTGGAGTGTATGAGTGCGAAGTTCTCTGGGACACAAAGCACACTGCATGTGCTAGCACACGTCTTCAAACCTTCCACTGCCACAACAAACACATGACAGTGCTTAGCATATGTAAAACAAGCCAAACTGCACTTGTTATTTCATGTTCTTATACACTCATCTGTAGAATCTCACGGGCCTCATGAGGCCCAAATCTCATTAATACACAAATAAGGCAATTCTCCTGCTTTATGTACACACTCTGCCTTCTCTTGCCATCATCAATTGACAACCCATTAATTTTGTTGTTCTTTCTTTTCTTAATATTTTTCTAATGGCAAAGTCAATCACATTGGACTCCTAAAAGATACAGCTTGATGCAGTGTGTGGCCCCAGGCAAACAGAAAACTTCATAAACTGTTGTGAAGGGCAGGTCAAAGTCTTCTCCGATACTGGATAATTTGATACTTGGCAACACTATGAAAAAAAAAGTTCATAAATTATCAGTTAACCTGAACTACAAGAAAAGATCTAGCAAATTTGAAGAAGACATCTAACAAACATTGAGAAAATATCTAAAAAATGTCAAGAAAATAAAATCACCAAACATGCGATCTGGGCCAATAGACACACTCTGGAGATGTGCCCCTACTGTGGCTGTGTTGGACAGACCTCTTGGCAGAAGCATACCACAGATTCTGCTGATGACAGGTACCCGCCTGTGTACACACAGCTGCAGATTCAGGCTTATTACACTGGAGAGTCTAGAGGAGATCTCATCTTGAAAAGATACTAGAAGCCAAAATTAAAATACACCTGTGAAATTGAAGTTGACAACACTTGTTTCCCTTTATTTCGAAGTTATCCTCACTCATATCAGGACCCTTCCTGACCACATATCACAATTTGGGTTTTAAAGTCAGAAGTATAGCGTGCCTGAGAAGTAAAGCCACATAAGGATGACAACTGAAAAAATACAGAAAGAGTAACGCTGTAGATGTCTTGCTTCTAAAAAGAAATCATATAATTTATCAGTTATGAGCAAGAACTTTCTCATTAAGAAAATCTCATAATAAAAACTCTCCAGTAGCTGAAGGCTCAGAAAATGTACTCAGTAAGTTTTCTGAGCATAGTATACATATCTGCAGATAAAGTAAACAATAATCAAAATTAAGTAGCTTATCTAGCTAAGTTTCTTAATATATTTTACCAAAACTGATCAAGTGACATCTTTATACAAATAATCATTTTGACCCATCAAGTACTACAACTCTCACCAGAGCCTTTTTTCACGGCTATTAAAATGACAGCTTTTGAATACTGGAGGACATTTTGTAAACTTAGTTGGCCACTCTAGTATTAAGACCTGAAGTTAAAATAGGCATTATCTTCTCGGTGAAACTTTTTTCCCCTTATTAATTGGATAGTAAATTAATTAGAATAAGTTATTTACTTTATTGACTGTAGCTGTATGGGATATAGAGCATATCAAGTTTGGATTGTTCTTTTTCTTACTTGCTTATGTAGATACTTCTACAAAGTTTCTAAGCACTATCCTGACAAGGCTGAGTTAGAAAAACTTTGGGAGCTTAGATAAGAAGTCCATTGATGTGACACTCATTTGTCCCAGTGATCCATTTTTATGGATCTCTGAGCAGCAAAATGAAGTATTATTTCAATGCAAACAACTGAACAGCAGGCAAGCCATTTTAACCAGCACCACAAAAATACAAGGCTCTGAAAAGAAAATGACAGTGACCATCTGCTGACACAGCCATTAAAACTAATCATCTCCTTCTGGCAAAATATTTTAAGATAATGCTATAATCGTTCGTGGATATATTTTGCTAACTTTTGCTAGAAAAGAGTGAGAAGAAATGTATGGTTTTACAGGTAATGGTACAAAAAGTTGACCTGGAATCTGGCTGACCTAATGTTAACGCATGAAGGGAAGGATTAGGAAGTCCAACAGCTTCCTCTGCCTTCATTACCTCCTGTTTCTCAAATGAGATGGGGAAGGAGGTGAACGTGCTTTACTTACCACAGGAACGAGGGCCATTGTGAGTAGGGTTGATGCAAGCACCTGCTTATTATCTTTACGGAAAGAAAATATATTTATTTCCATAAGAAAAAGATTAAAATAATTATCTGAAACTTTGTAAACTACTATGAAATCAGAACGAGTCTTTGGTTAGGTTAAGCCATAAAGACGTCTTTAACAAAGAGGCTGAGTTTATTTCATGTGGAATCTGCCCTTCCAAAGGTGTCAGCATGATCAGAGGCTACCCAAGGGATCAATTTCCACTACGGTTATCAATCCACCTCTATAAATATTTTCTGCTGTTTGTGACTTTCTACACCACTATGTCTCTAATTATCATTCAGACCCTTAAAAGACACTGGTATATTTTAACAATTTAGTGCTCTTTGCCTATATGCTGAAAGAGAATTTTACATCAGTATTATTATTACAACAAAACAGATGGAACATTGTTTCCTGGTCTTAGGATATATGTATTTGGCCACAAGACTTCTAATGTTGCCTGTCCTTTTGGATGTCTTTTATATTATATTGCTTTCTATGCCATTGTTGTTGTTACAATTTATCCTCTGATTTGGAAATTTTACATTGTTTGTTACATTTAAATAAAAATCTTATGGATGCATAAGTCTTGAAAATGACTGATTGATTTCTGCTACCAAACACACACAAATGTATTTTTTCCAATAAATTGAGCCTTATAGTCTTATGTTTCTGTTTGACAGAGACTTGGAAAGTATTCCTTGCATATTTCCATTTGAACTGATACAGGCAGAAATAAATCATTATGACTAACTGAGGATTAAGATTGTCAGATCATGAATAGCAAAAGCACTGTCCTTCATTTTTTAAGACCACCAATTTCCCTTATAAACATTAAATATATAACCCAGCAATTTGTTATAAGCACATACTTCTCTCCATTCTGTTTCCTTGTAGAATCTAAAAAGTCTATTCATCAACCTAAAGCCCACTGTTAGCTCTTTTCTAGCTACTGATTAAGAGGAGGTTATCTTCTTGATAATTAATAATATTATGACAGATGTCATGGTAGGTGAGAGCAATGCCTGGGAATCCCTTTGCTAAAACAACTTTTGAAAGTCTGAGTAAAAGAGACCCTGAGCTGCTCCCACAGGACTGACATTATCATTGTCCTTAGGTTTAGAGAGTCATCACTAAAAATCATGTCTTAGAGACACCTTCAGAACTGTGCCACCCACCATGCACTGGTAATGGTTGTTGTCTCATTCCTGACAGAGGCTGTTGTATGGGGAGGGTTCAGCCCCTACTGTGTCAGGAGGCCAGTGCCCATACCCAGGCTTACTCCCCCAGCCTGGCATTAGACTGTGGGGTCCCCTGCCAGGCTGTAGGCTATGCTTTTTGGGGGTGAGGTAGCTGTGGCCAGCTGAAAAATAAAAGAGTGGCAAGAAGTGAGTGCAAGGACTATAACAAAAATTAATGCAGACCTTATCCTTGAGGTACATAGTGCTTTCATGGAGCACAGACCAAAAAATCCCTCAAAAGATAAGCATACCATCTCAGACAAGAAATCCACAGTGGTGGTAACAAACAAAAAAACCAGGGATGTTGAAAACAGAAACCACCTCTTAATTTACATTGCCTGTTTTCTTCTAAATCTGTGTTTGGTATCTCAGAGCACAATGAAGTTACAGAAAAAGCTTTTCTGGCAGATTAATATGAAATATTTTCAGTCTGTGTCCTATCTTTCCTGAGTTTGCCCCTTAAACACCATTGAACACCACAGCACAAATGATTTTATGATTGAGATCCCTGATGAGCTTCAGTATAAGAAGAAAAGAAACATGATAAGTTAGTAAGAGAGGGGTAACTGCTGACAAGCAGAGAAGCATAAGAGAGGTGAAAATTTGAAAAAAAGAAAGGGCTATTTGGAAACTTCTGCTTAGGTACCAGTGGGTCCACACTACTTTTCAGCAGATGGCGCTACAGTGCTGGTGTTAGATTTTGTATGTGCAAGTCACTCCGACTCCCAGAACAGGACTGCCTCCCTGTTTATGCATGTGGCTTTAAAAAGGGACTTCATATTTTGTAATTGTTTGAGAAACATTGGCCAAGCAGTTAAGTCCCCCTATGAATGCAAATTGTTCTTAAATTGTAGAAGTCAGCAAATGTATACAGCCATAAACAAATTACCAATTATTTTGCAAATGTAATCTATGTTCTATTTTAGAAACACATTGTGAAAATATCAGTGTCAGATAACACTAGTTATTTACTAGAATATTGTTTGTGAGGTATCAAACAATATAAATGTTCTTGAGAAAGAATAAAATCTCTTTTGATGTATACACCTATTAAGACCAAAAAGCAAATGCAAATTGCCTAGATTCTATTAGGGTCTTACAAGTCAAAGACACTTTTAAAAAGAAAATAACATAGTCTACTGAGCAAAGAGCAAATGCAAATAAGCATTTTTCCTGCTGAGAACAATAGGCATTACAATGGAAGAAAAAAATCACCCTTATCTAGGGCAAGAACATAATACATCTTTCAATGGTGATGACAGGAAATTTCAAGCGATTCCTTTTGATTACATGAGGCAGGCTCTCCATGCATGTTATAAATACATGTATTTGTTTTGGTTCAGGGCAAATTTGGGAGAGAACCCCCAAAGGGGTTCCTCTAAAAAGCAGATTCAATTGGCCCCTCCCCTTAACTGGTTCAGGAAAAAATACTTCTTTGGAGAAGAGTGGAAAAAACTGATTATTAAACAAGAAAACCTAAACATTATTAAACAATGAAACTTCTTGTTGCTCTAAAAGAGGGATAAACTCAGAAAAATCTTTCCCCCCCAAAGCTGCAGCTTGGCTCTCTCAGTCTCTTATCAATCCCTCCGGCACTGAAAATGCCGTGACCCAGCCCGGCCCGCTGGACCACAGGTGCGAGCTGCCACTGCTCTTCTGGGTGTTCAGTCCAGAGCAGGTTTGAGCAGGTCCAAAGAAAAGGAAAAGCCACAGTCCAGGGAACTTCTTTGCCTCAGCTAGCTAAAACTAACTAAAAAGCAAAGGAGAGCTCTGTCTCGCTGTCTGTCCGTCCGCAGACAACACAGTCCAGCAGCAGGAATGTGAAGGAGTGAGTGCAGTTTCTGAAAACAAACTCCACACTTCTTCTCCCCTCTTTCACTCCTGGAACAAGTCTTAAAGGTGAAAAACTTATTATTCAGCATAAACAGGACCGACGACTAGGAATAAAAGCATCATACAGTCAACCTAGGACATTCCACCCCTTATCCCCATATCTTCAGTTTACTACTAAAACTAATATATATATTCTAACTCTACAAACACATACTTTATACATCCAATATGCAGCTATACACAGATAATGGCAGTAACATTCAGCAAACAGTGATATTTAGACATAGTTCTCACTCAACAATCAAATTTCTCTGAGGTACACATTGTGTTCTGTTTTTCTGTATTATCTACCATGTGCAACCTGGTCCCTGAGTAAAGACAACATCATGAATGGGTTTGTCTGTACTTGAAGCAGAATTGATTTACACTGTCTTCTCTAACAAACTTCTGACATGCACCACTGGGACTTTGTTCACATTTATTATTTGTAAAAGCTCAGACTGGGCAGGGCCCACTCGATTGGTAGATCCTCGGGTGTTAACTCACCAGGTGGATTTTGCTAGATGCTGCTCCCAGTTTTTGAAAGATCCCCCACCCAATGCTTTCAAGGTGTTTTTTAACAGTCTGTTGTACTTCTTTACTTTGTCTGCAGCTGGTGTATGGTAGGGAATATGGTACACCTACTCAATGCTATATTCCTTAGCCCAGGTGTTGATAAGGCTGTTCTTGAAATGAATCTTATTGTCTGACGCAATCTTCTCAGGGGTACCATGCCTCCAAAGGACCTGCTTTTTAAGGCTTAGAATGGTGTTATGGGCTGTAACATAGGTAGGTTTCTAACTATCTTCTGGTGGCTTCTACCATTATGAGCATGTAACGCTTGCTTTGGTGTGTCTGGGGCAGCATGATGTAGTCAATCTACTAGGCCTCCCCATATTTATACTTGGACTACAGCTTACTATACTATAGGGGCTTCACTTGCTTGGTTTGTTTGATGGCAGCACACGTCTCATAGTCATGGATAAGCTGAGAAATACTGTCCATGGTTAAATCGACTTTTCAGTCTTGCGCCTACTTAAAAGTGGCATCTCTACTCCGATGGCCCGAGGCATCATGGGCCCATCGTGCTAGGAACAACTCCCCCTTGTGTTGCCAATCCAAGTCTATTTTTGACACCCCTATCTTTGCAGCCTGGTGTACCTGCTGATTGTTTTGCTGCTCTTCATTAGCTCTGCTCTTGGGGACATGGGCATCTACACGGCGAACTTTCGCAGGTAGTTTCCCTACCTTGGTAGCAATGTCTTTCTACTCATTAGCAGCCCAAATTGGTTTTCTTCTACACTGCTAATTGTCTTTTTCCACCTCTCCAGCCATCCCTACAGAGCATTGGCTACCATCCATGAATCAGTGTAGAGGTAGAGCTTTGACCACTTCTCCCTTTCTGCAATGTCTAGGGCTAGTTGAACAGCTTTGAGTTCAGCAAGTTGACTTGATCTACCTCCTCCTTTGGTAATTTCTGCAACCTGCCATGTGAGATTCTATACAGCTGCTTTCTACTTTCATTTCATTCTTACAATACGGCAAGAACCATCAGTGAAAAGAGCATAACGTGTTTCTTCTGCTGGCAGTAGGTTGTATGGTGGCACTTCTTCAGCACGTGTCACTTTTTGTTGTTCTTCATTAGTGAGACTAAAGTTTTCACCTTCCAGCCAGTTTGTAATTATCTCCAAAATCCCAGGGCGATTCAGTTTTCTAATCTGGGTGCATGGTGTGACAAGAGCAATCCACTTGCTCCATGTAGCACTGATGGCATGGTGGGTGGAGGGAACCTTTCCTCTGAACATCCACCCCAGCACCGGTAGTCTGGGTGCCAGGAGGAGTTGTACTTCAGTGCCAATCACTTCTGAGGTGGCTTGGACTCTTTTATAGGCGGCTAAGATTTTCTTCTCTGTTGGGGTGTAGTTGGCTTCAGACTTTCTGTAGCTTTGACTCTAAAATCTTAATGGTTGGCCTTGAGTTTTACTAGGTACCTTCTGCCAAAGGCTTTAGGACAAACCATGGCTTCCAGCTGCAGAGTAGAGTATATTTTTCACATCTGGTCTTGTCCTGACTGGGCCAAGGGCTACTGTATGAGTGGTCTCTTGCTTGATCTGGGCAAAGGCTTGTTGCTGTTCAGGGCCCCAGTGGAGTGTTCTTCTTGCGGGTGACCGGGTAGAGAGGGCTCACAATCTGGCTGTACTCAGGAATATGCATTCTCTAAAAACCTATGGCGCTTAGGAAAGCCTGTGTTTCCTTCTTGCTGGTTGGTAGAGACATCGCTGTGGTCTTGTTTATGACATCAGTGGGAACGTGACGCCATCCATCTTGCCACTTCGCTCCTAGGAACTGGATCTCTTGAGTAGGTCTCTTGACTTTGCCCTTCTTGATGGCAAAGCCGGCTTTTAGGAGAATCGGGATGATTTTCTTTCTTTTCTCAAACATTTCTGCTGCTGTCTTTTCCTACACAATGATGTCATCGATATACTGTAGATGTTCTGGAGCCTCACCCTTTTCTAGTGCAGTCTGGATCAGTTCATGGTAGATGCCAGGACTGTGCTTCCACCCCTGGGGCAGTTGGTTTTAAGTGTACTGCACATCCCTTCAGGTGAAAGTAAACTGAGGCCTGCATTCTGCTGACAGAGGAATGGAGAAAAACGCATTAGTAATGTCAATAGTGGCGTACCACTTTGCTTCCTTGGATTCCAGCTCGTATTGGATTTCCAGGAGTCACTTCATTCAATGCACGGTAATCCACTGTCAATCTCCGTTCTCTGTCAGATTTACACACAGGCCAGATGGGGCTGTTGAAGGGTGAATGGGTTTTGCTGACCACCCCTTGGTTCTCTAACTTACAGATCATTTTGTAGATGGGGATCACGGCATCTCGATTTGTTCGGTACTGCCAGCTGTGCACCGTCGAGGTGGTTGGTACTCGTTGCTCTTCTACTTTCAGGAGTCCTACTGCAGATGGGTTTTCTGATAGTCCAGGTAAGCTGTTTAATTGCTTGATGCCTTCTGTCTATACAGCAGCTATTCCAAATGCCCACCTGAGTCCCTTTGGGTCTTTGAAATACCCACTTTGGAGGAAGTCTATGCTTAAAATATATGAGGCCTCTGGGCCAGTCACAATAGGGTGTTTCTTCTACTCATTTCCAGTCAGGCTTAAATTAGCTTCTACTAAAGTAAAATCCTGTGATCCCCCTGTCACACCAGCAATAGAAACAGATTCTGCCCCCACATATCTTGATGGGATTAATGTGCACTGTGCACCAGTGTCAGCTAAAGCTTTATATTCTTGTGGTTCAGATGTGCCAGGCTAAGGAATCTACATAGTCCAGAAAACATGGTTTTCCCTAGCCTCTACCTGGCTAGAGGCAGGGCCCCTCTAAGCCTGGTTATCCTTCTTTCCGGGGCATATGTCTTAGAGGTTCCTTCAAGGGGATCAAAAATATCATCATTATTATCATATATGGCAGTTCAGTTATGGGCCACTGGAGCTGCTTCTTTTTTGGTGAAACTTCCTCTCTGAGTCTTGCCTTCCTTCAATTCATGCGCCTGTTGTGCCAGAGCAGCAGTAGATTTTCCATCCCATCTCCTCAAGTTTTTTCTGCAATCATGCAGGAAAAACTACAGCTCAGCTCATGAGGTGTACTTTTTCTCCCCATGTGGGGAACGGGGAACGCCTGCGTTGGATACCAGAACTTCTGATCTGTACTGCTGAGATTTGGGGAAAACCTTATTTAATCTCTTCTCTGAGTTTCTTGTGGTTCTCTTCCATCCTATTTTCTAATTTCTGCAGACGTGTTTCCACCGCTGCGATTCTGGCATGTGTTGGGCCATGTACAGCATCTGCATATGCTTGGAGCTTTATGGCCATATTAAGCACGGTCTCCTCACTGTCATCCCACCTCATTATTGCTAAAGCAGAAGTGTATTCTTGTGGTCTAAGGGATACAAGTTTTTGCTACATCACGGATGTACATGGTACAAAGTCTGGATTTACAGTGGTTACATCATCTGAGAAGACAATCTCTGCCTCTGCCATTTCTCTCAAGCGTTGAATTCCTTGTTCAATAGTCTTCCACTGGGTTTGCTGCATATAGAGATCATCTGCACACTGATATCTTTGTGCCACACTTCCCAGGACCCGTGCCCAGAGACTCTGAGATTCAGCCCCTCTCATCATTCTTTGGTCAATAACTGGATCATGTGACAGGGATCCTGAATGCCTTGATTCACTACTGTCCAAAATTGTAGCCTCACCTGCAGCATCCCAAAGACGGACTAACCAACTAATTATAGATTCATCAGGTCTTCAAGTATAATCCTTTCTTAGGCCACGAAGGTCCTTCAGGGAATAGGACTCAATAGTGGCTTCTGATCTTGTATTAGTTGCTTTAACTCCAGCTTTTGTGTCAGTAATTGGCTTTGAGGGTCCTTCCCCTGGATCATCATCGTCTGTCACTGGCAGATTGGTTTTGCCTGTGTGCTTCTTTCCCACAGTGACTGCCAGTGGCTTAGGGTTACTGTCTAGTTTAGCTACAGCCTGAGTAGCTGGGGTGTTGGCTGCAGCCTGAGTGACTGGGGTAGCTGCTGGTTTATCTCCCTGGCCACCTGCCTCTATCTGCTGCCCTACAGTATCTAGCAGTGTGCGATAAGCATAGGTCAGGGCCCAGCTTATTGAAATGGGCTTTTTCTCCCTAGAGCCATCATGGCACTTCTCTCTCAGATATTTCCCCACCTCATCTGGGTTCTGAATTTGTTCACATGGAAAATCCCACTCTACAGGGTCAGAAAATTCCTTCAGGGTTTGGCCCATATTTTCCCATTCTCCACACCACTCTGGATTTTCCACACTTGGGTCAGGGGTCTCATCAGCTCCTCTGGACATCTCAGCTCTCACTCTAGAGAAGCTGCAGACTGTATAAAGGAAGTTTACCAGATTAAATACCAGAAAGATGGTCTCTTTAACATTCAGGGGAAACTGAAATTTCTCAAAAAGTGACATAATAGATTCAAAGGAGAAGAAGGAAAAGAGAGGCTGGAAAACCTCATACCCTGCTCCTCCTCTAACAAACCAGGTATAATTACTAATAAACCCCCAAAACATACTACTGGAACTAGGACACAGGGTAGGATGAAGAAACCATAAACCATACATATCTTGAACAGACTCCAGTATCTGTAAATGCCCTATGAACCACTATCACCAAGGCCAGCACAATAGCTATTTTAATCCATGCTCCTCTACTACAAAAAGTACGTGTAAGGGACAATAATCCTAGTGACCAGAAAAGTACGAAAACCTCAAAGAACCCTAGAGACCAGAGCCACATGAAGGCCTCCACCCCAAGAGACATCACAAATTCAAGCAACATGGCTACTGACTGCTGTAACCCACTACAGAGCAAGCACAACCAAAATGCAATCAATAAAGGTTTTTTTCCACTTTCTTGCCCCACACTGGGCACCAATAAATGTATTTGTTTTGGTTCAGGGCAAATCTGGGAGAGAACCCCCAAAGGGGTTCCTCTAAAAAGCAGATTCAATTGGCCCCTCCCATTAACTGGTTCAGGAAAAAATACTTCTTTGGAGAAAAGTGGAAAAAACTGATTATTAAACAAGAAAACCTAAACATTATTAAACAATGAAACTTCTTGTTGCTCTAAAAGAGAGATAAACTCAGAAAAATCCCCACCATCCCAGGCTGCAGCTTGGCTCACTCAGTCTCTTCTCAGTCCCTCCGGCACTGGAAATGCCGTGACCCAGCCCGGCCCGCTGGACCACAGGTGCGAGCTGCCACTGCTCTTCTGGGTGTTCAGTCCAGAGCAGGTTTGAGCAGGTCCAAAGAAAAGGAAAAGCCACAGTCCAGGGAACTTCTTTGCCTCAGCTAGCTAAAACTAACTAAAAAGCAAAGGAGAGCTCTGTCTCGCTGTCTGTCCGTCCGCAGACAACACAGTCCAGCAGCAGGAATGTGGAGGAGTGAGTGCAGTTTCTGAAAACAAACTCCGCGCTTCTTCCCCCACTTTTCAGTCCTGGAACAAGTCTTAAAGGCCTACAAATCTTATTATTCAGCATAAACTGAACAGACAACTGGGGATAAGAGCATCATACAGTCAACCTAGGACAACACATTTTCATTTTTTTAAAAAGCTTCCTTCTTGAAATAGATGCTACTATTCCAAGAAAATTAGTTCAGCTGAATAAAAACCCAATTTCCAAAACCCCAAATTTCCAAATCCAAAACCCCAAATTTCCAAATCCAAAACCCCAAATTTCCAAAACTGTAGGGGGTTCATCACTGATTAAAATAATAGTCTGGAATGCCACAAAACTAAGACCAGTTGATACTACACAGAAAATGTGCACAGTGATTCATTTTAGATCATTTTTCTCGCTCACAATTTAGTTCTTCAGCTGCTTGGGATTGCACTGGATGCCTAAACTCCATTAGGTACTCTAGGTGCATTGACATTGACTTCTGGAAAACAGAAAATCCTTATTTGAGTCACCTCCAAGAAAGTAAAAATGTGACAATCAAAAAACCCACAACTGGTTCAGTTTATTTTTATTTCACATGAATTCTAAATAAAACTTTTCACTTTCTTTTTCTCTTGAAACTTTCATGGTTTTCATGTTTCTATAGAGACCAGACTCTCTAAGATATTGAAATAGTAAAGTTTTTATTAAATGAAAATTCCAAATTTTCCCCCAGCTCCAGCCATTATTTCAAGCAGAAAAATTTACCCTAGATGAGAAAAGGAAAATTTCTATTAAAAAATTTTTCTTTTTTAAAAAGGGAAAAAATGGTACACTAGGGCAGTTTCCAAAATGCCATAGATGATCAAAGAAAATATATTAAGACATGTATGTCAGAATCAGTTGAAAGTCCTAATAATAGCAGCATAGAATATGACCTACATTTATACTCTGATAAAAGAAGCCTTAGTATTTTAACATGACTGAAGCACAGCAGATGCATTTCATAAAGGTCTGCTAATCAAGTTAGAGCAGAGATGCTTCTGCTTACACAGAAAGCAGGACAGGTAAATTCTTCTCCAGCATTCATTTAAATTTTATTCTGTTTTTCAGATTTTACCAAGCAGTTTGTATGAGGCCATGGCTGACCCACATGAAATGCTTAGCACCAGATCATGTTAAGATACCTCCTTATATTCCAAAGCTGTTCTTTACTGCATTTCATGGTCCAGCACCCTCTGATGGGTTATTTGTTGCTAATACTCTCTTCACAGCAAGATTTCTTTGATTAGCTTTCTGCAGGGAGACTACTCAAAACCCAGGCTAAGTGCTGTTGATTTTAGGTATATACCAGATCATAATGTGCAGAGAGACTTCAACAAACTAAAGGGCTGGACAATCACCAGCTATATGAAATTTCACAGGGGAAAGTTCCTGATTCTGCACCTGGGCTGGGTCAATCACGGATGCATGGACACCCTAGGGAATGAGAGGCTGAAGAGCAGTGCCATGGAAAGGACCTGGGGGTCTTGGTTGGTGGGAGTTGAACATGAGCCAGCAGTGCCCTGGCAGCCGTAAGAGCCAAGTGTATCCCAGGGGTATCAGGCACAGCATGTCCAAGCCGGGCAAGAGAGGGATTGTCCTGATCTGCTCTGCACTGGGGCAGCCTCACCTCGAGTGCTGGGGGCAATTTTGGGTGCCACAATGCAAGAAGGATATAAAACTATTAGAGAGTGTCCAAAGGAGGGCCATGAGGATAAGCTTTACAAGGAGTGGTTGAGGTCACTTGGTTTGTTCAGCCTGGAGAACAGAAGACCTCACTGCAGTCACAATTTTCTCATGAGGGTAAGAGAACAAGCAGACACTATTCTCTGTGATCTCTTCTCCGTGGTGACCAGTAAAAGGGCCCATGGGAATGGCCTGAAGTTGTGTTAGGGGAGGTTTAGGTTGGATGTTGGAAAAAGGCTCTTTACCCAGAGTGTGCTTGGGCACTGGTGCAGGCTCCCCAGGGAAGTGGTCACGGCACCAAGCCTGTGTGGGTTCAAGAAATGTTTGGACAATACTCTCAGGCACATGGTGTGACTGTTGGGAATGGTGCTGTGCAGGGCCAGGAGCTGGACTTGCTTATCCTTGTGGGTCCCTTCCTACTTAGTTTATTTTGTGATTCTGCAATCTGAACAATAAAAGCAGGAACTAAAGCAGTGCAAGACAATGTGATTATTTTTTTGATTTCAACAGACTTCAACTAAAAAATGAGAAGTGAAAGCATTTCTTTTCCTTTGCTCAGATGAACTCCTCCGAGCACATCAAATTTGAATAGTAGTAGATATTTCTTAAGATTCAGCTTGAGCATTGTTTTTGCTTACTAAAGAAGCACAGCAGAAGATGAAGCCCAATAGGAAAAATTCTCTTCTCCGTCATAAAGAGCCACTTTACCTCGCATTAGCTTAAGGCTGTATTTTAGTTCCAAGTAATTCAGTTTTTTTCCACATTCTATCACCCAGCTAGATAAATACAAATTTTCTTAGCTCAAAACTAGCTAAAAATAAAGCTGAGACTATTTGATGCTATGATTTGCCTAGTGAGCTCTCATTCTGAAATATGCAATTCACATTACCTAATATATTTCCTTCATATCCATTCTCAAACTGTAAATACTTACATTTTTTAATTTTTAGTGCTTTTTTGCCTATTACCCTGGAAATAACAGCATTTATTGATTTATGTCTGCTTATATCACAGCTCAGGCAAGTACTTTATTACACATTGCCTGAGAAAACTTTGCTGGCTTTTTACTAACTGATTCACTGCCTATATTAGAGGGCAAGCATTAGAAGGATCTGGTAAGGCATTTACTGCATTGAGCTCTTACTTCAGTCACATATGTGGAGCTGAACCAGTACCAAACCCAGTAGATGTGACTTTTTGACATTCTGCCACACATTCCAAAATGTGCCAGTACACATTGGTGACATTTAGTAGATTTTCTGTGGGCACCTTTTGATAAACATATTCCAGTTTTAGGCTGCATTTGACCTGAAAGGAAATTCACCTTTTACAGAGTACAGCTATTCCAAAAAACACACTCCCAAAAACTACTTTAATAGCCTAAAAATAGGAAGTGTTCTTGCCATGAAATAGTATAAAGAAGGAAATAGTGGTTTACAAGTTGGTATATATTAAATTATTTTATGACTTTTTGCCAACAGAGGGAAGTCTTTGAGTTACGTAAACTTGGCTGTGTCTGTTTTCAGAGGTACCTGAAGTATTATGTAAGTTTTTTATGAGCTGAATGTCTTCAGTATCTGCCCTGCTCCTTTAGTACATTCTCCTAAATAATCAAAAAGACTGTTTACAGTTATGGCAGCACAGATTTCAGCACAATTATTGATCTTCCCAAAACCTGAATACCTTGTTGAAGGGTGAGTGATCACTGATTAAAGTATTAATATTCTAGTACTTACTGCTAAAATATCTGTAGGTCAGGTGGTCCATGTACTCATGGTTATAGTTTTCCTTAAAAAAAGCCTTGCAAAATGATTGGAGAGATAATTTATAAATCAACTATTTGGTAGAACAAGACGTAGAAAGCCATTGAAACTGCATGACACATTCAAGAGCTTCTTTATATATTTATATGGTATCTATACATGTATTTAAATATTTATAACTTTATGGTTGCTATATGGTAATTAAAGCAGTTAGTATGCCCAAAAACTGAGATTTTAAACAGTGAAATAAAACAATTATAGGCTCATAGGATCATCAAGTTTGGAAGAGATGTTTAAGATCATCCAGACCAACCACCAACCCAAGACTGCCCTAAACTCCTAAATGACAGGGTCCAATGCCAGATCCATATGTCTCTTGAACACCTCCAGGGTTGGTGACTCCACCACCTCCCTAGTGCATCCTATTCCAAAGCATGACTACCCTAACATAAAAAACACTTTTTCTAGTATCTAATCTGACTCTCCCTTGTCTCAGCCTAAGGCCTTTTCCTCTTGTCCTCTCACTGCAGGCACTGTAGTGAATACAGGCCCTGACTCACCCCAACCTCCTTACAGGGAGCTGCAAAAAGCAATGAGGTTCCCCCTGAGCCTCCTCTTCTTGAGGCTAAACAACCCCAGCTCCCTCAGCTGTGCCTCATGAGAGATGTTCTTCAGCTCTTTCAGGAGCCTCGTTGCCCTTCGGTGGACAGGCTCCAGCCCCTCAGTGTCCCTTTTAAAGTGAGGGGCCCAGAACTGAGCACAGACTCAAGGTGAGGCCTCCCCAGTGCCTGGTACAGGGGCACAATCACTGCCCTGTCCTGCTGGCCACGCTGTTCTAGACACAGGCCAGGATGCCACTGGTCCTTTTGGCCACATGGGAACACTACAGGTTCATATTGAGCCAGGAAAACAAAGCAAAACAAAACAAAACAAATAATAAAAAAAAAAACCACACCAACAAAAAAACCCAAAACCAAAACAAAAAAACCCAAATAAACCCCAAACAAACAAACAAACAAAAAACAACAACAACAAAGAAAACCAAGAAATAAAGCAACACACTTGACAAGTAGAAATGAGTTTGTTCCACACCCTTACTTCTGGACAAAACCCTTGACTTTGGCTAAGCTACACAGGGCTATGGTAAAACTACTTACTCTAATTTAAGGATAATCTGTAACCAGTAGATATTTCTGCATACTCAGAACAGGAAGACTTTAATTTTTTACCTAATCACAGTCTGCTCTTTTCAAAACTTTTGAGAAGAAACAACCAACATTTTGCAAGTCCTACACTTCAAAAATAACATTCCACCCTGTCACGTATGAGAGATATCTAAGAGCAGTTGCCCAGGGCTTATTTCCTTGCGGTCTCCTCTTTGCTGCTTCATTGCAGACAACAAACTGGATTTTTCTCAGAAAGCATCAAAACTGCTATGCTCTGCGTGTATGACAGTAGGATAGACAAAATTTCACAGCACTGTGGGATATTACATGGACCTGCTTATGATAGCTGGAGTAGAGTCTTGCTTCCTGAACTTGTAGGAATAGAATAAGCTTGTTTTTAGGACAGTTCTATGGAACAAGTTATTGTATGATACATCTGATACAGCTCTCTCAGGCTATGTCCATTGTTGTCTCAGATTTAACACCTTGTGTAGTTGGTCTGTTACTGTGTCAGACTCAGCACTTGAGGAGTGCTGGAGTATGACAGAAAAAGAAAAATATTCTGTGTCTACCTCACACAAACTGATACAACTCTTCCTTTCATTCAGTGTTCTCTCCTTGCAGTGTAACCAACAGAAGGCTGAGACCATCAGTGACAGTGATGCGATAATGTATTTAAGAAGGAAAAAAATGGCTGCACTACAGCAGCCATAAAAGTGAGAATATGTGACAGAAAGAACTCTGCAGACACCAGGGTCAGGGGAAAAGGAGGGACAGGAAGTGCTCCATGCTGGAGCAGAGAATCCTGTGAAGCCCATGGTGAGGCAGTTGTGTCCCTGCAGCCCCAAGGGGAGCTGAGATCCACCTGCAGCCTGTGCAGGACCCCATGCCAAACTGGGTGGATGCTCAAAGCAGATTGTGATCCCATGGGAAGCCTGCGCTAGAGCAGGGTCCTGGACAGACCTGTGGAGAGTGGAGTAGACACAGGAGTGGGTTTGATGGTGGGACTTGTGACCCCACAAGTTCCCCACACTGGAGCAGCCTGTTCCTGAAGGACTGACCCCACAGGAGGGACCCACAATGGGGTAGCTTGTGAAGAACTGCAGTCAGTGGGAAGGACCCGTGTTGGTGAAGTTTGTGGAGGACTGTTTCCCATGGGAAGGCCCCCACACTGCAGTAGGGAAACAGGGTGAGGAGTCTTCCTTGAGTAGGAAGGAGTAGAAGAGATAAAGTGTGATGAGTTGACTTTAGATCCTATTCCCCATCTACCTGTGCTTCCCAGGGGAAGGAGACAGAGAATTTAGAAATTACATTGAGTCCAGGATTAAGGGAGGGGTTAATGGAATCTAATCTCTTTGACTGGCAAGAAATTAAATAATGTCCATAAGCTGAGCCTCTTTTGCCTGTAACAGTAATTACTGAGTGATCTCTCCTTGTCCTTATAAAGATATAATGATATATGAAAATGCTAGTATAGGAACAAATATCTTTGTCCAAAAAGAGGAAAAAATATTTCCTCTATCAGAACAAAACTTCTTCTTTATCAGAATGCACTAACAGTGGCTGAGAGATAAAGGCCCACAGCACTTCATGCAGCCAGCCTGTTAAGAGTGAAAGATGCTCCTCCACACTGGTGTCCAGATATAAGGTTTTTAATTTTAAGAAGCTCAAGCCTAGTTTAAGAAAAGGAACCACCAGTTTTGCCAGAAGTATCACAAAATATGCCAAGGTGGATGAGACCGACAAAGATCATCAAGTCCATCTTCTGGCCCTGTACAGGACCATCCCCAAGAGTTACACCAAATGGAAGATGATTCCATTAAAAGAGTAACTAAAGCAGTTGCTCCTTTGCACACTCCACATTACTACTTCCACTGAACATGGCACAGAGTTACACAGAAAAAGCAAAAAGCATATTAAAATTCTTAGTGAGAAATGAACATGTATGTGAAAGCTTTACTAATGAACCTTTTCCACTTGAAGGAATAGTGCAGGAGAAATAAGGAGATCTGTATTTCTGGAAAAAAGCATAGTCTGTTGTAATAGTGATTTGTCAGAAAATGTGTGGAGTCTGTGAAAACCTTGAATAAAATGAAAGGAATGTGGCTTTTTTCCTAGACAAAAGAGATTACAGAAATAAAATTATCTAAAAGATGTACTTTATTAACTGTATTTTAAAATAATTTTAGAACAAGACTAATTTCTTCTATAAAACTTTTACAAGACAAAGTGGAAATTCTCCTGACAAGACAGAATAATCCTATAAAGAAATATTTTGTGACAGAAAGAATTGCTAGTGAGTTAACATTACCAACTGCTCTTGCACTTTGTAGATATATGCAACTTATCATTGTGATTGTGGCTGGATATCAGAAACACAGACTTTGGAATCTAAAACCCTGCTAAACTGCCTGCTAACCCTGCTAAGCCTTAGGCAAGACTGCAAAATCAATTGCAGTAGACATGTTTATTTATTTCTTTATAATATAGTACAAAAATATTTCTATTTAAAATACAGGATCTGAAGAATAATAAATTTCAGGTTTGAGTTTTCCTTCTCTGAATTTTTACTGAAGTGTAGTCTGACCAAGCAGTATATTTTGGTGTAAGACATTTAAACCTCCGTACTCTTTTGGTGTGAGGGGAAACCTCACATAGCATTACTCTGTATGGATCACTAGTAATCTGTGATTTTCAGTGTAAATTAATCATTAATTAATGATTTAGCTAATTGCCTGCCTAAATAAGTGCTACAATAATTTTGAATTAACCTATTATAAAGTAGTTCAGTAATTAAGAAAATTTTCAATTTACTGTATATATGTGCCTATGGTGATTTTTTTATATTTCAAGAAAATATATACTAATATAGACTTAAAAACCCTGATAAAATACAATTGGTCCTTAAAATAATTAATGATTGTCACATTCTTAATGGAACAAAGGGATGAAATGCTTAAAAAAGCCTTCCCAAAATCAACAAAAACGTAAGAAGTGTTGATAGATACAGAAAAAAAAATAGATATTGAGGAATTACTAACATTCTTCTACAGTAAAAGTTTTTTTTTCCCAAACTTTTGAGACTGAGTGGAAATATAGTTTGGTGGTGTGTGAATTTCATTTTTTCACATGCTGTTGCCCTGAGATCACTTTTACCAGCAGTCCAGTAGTCTTCCTCTTACCCTCAGTATCTTTTCTTTGTCAGCTACTGATGTAAAATGGGCCTAAAAATCAGGAAAAAAAGTTCCCTCATCTCCAGCCCTTGAATCAACTATGTTGAGGAGCATGTATTTTTCTGGTAAAAAAAGTGACTTGATGAAACTGATAATAGCAACAAAAACCACCACTATCACTATCTTAATAATCATCAGAATTGACTTACTGAGACTTTGGACAGTTTGCAAGGGGGATGATAATGGAACAAGAGAGATGATAATGACTCTAAGAAGAACTAAATAATTTAGATTAACTAAACCAATGTTGACTTCTCTTTCCAATATCCTGAAAAAATAATCTAACCCAGCAGACTGGTAAGAAGGGTGTACCAGCCTTCAGTTTGATTAGCCTTTCTAATGCCAGCAAGATCACGTCTAACAGAATAAAGAGGAAGTAGTTTTTTAAATTCTGCTCCAAAAGACATCTAAAAAAGATATATTTTTCAGAATATTTTTTATTAAATTGACTATGTTTCATTTCATGCTAATTAAATCACAGAAACCTCATGCGATACAATATGCACAATGCAGTATGCTTTTAAATGTCAGCTTTTTTAATACTTGCTTATTCTGTGAAAGATCTTACACTAGGAAGTGTTTGTTATGAAAAAAAAAATTAACATTTAATTACTGAAGAACTGTTAGACAAGAACATCTAAATTTACGAGAAAACAGTAATTTTGCAGGGAAATTACTGAAAGAGGACCTCATCAGGTCTATAAGGACCTGCAGAAAGGCTTCCAAGTAGCAAGGCTCTTCTTAGTCAAGTAATAAGACAAGAGGCAATGGATAGAAGCTGATGCACAGTATATTCCACCTGCATATAAAGAACTTTAAACTGCAGGTTACTGTGCACTGGAACAGATTGCCCAGAGAGGCTGTGGAGTGTCCCTCACTGGAGACATTCAAGAACCATCTGGACAAAATCCTGTGCAACATGCTCTGGGATCGTGCTGCTTGAGCAGAGGAGTCAGACTAGAGGACTGATTGTGGCCCCATCCTGACCCATTCTGTGATCCTGTGAAACTCCTATTTCTGCTAAAGATCTTCATTGAACTAATCTTTTTTCCTTTTCTTCTATTTATCACTGCATTTTTTTTTGTTCATACCTTTCCTATTTTCCTTTTCTAGAAAGCAATCTGTTTTAATGAAATATGCCACTTCCCCCAATTTTTCTTAGAAATATGCTTATCATCAGGAAAGACAAATCTTAAATGTTCTTTTTTATGTATATTGTACATACCAATTTCTTTCCACATTGTTTGGGGATGTGACAAATTGTCTTTAATTTCTACACATGAAAGACTTCATTTTACAATTTAATATTAAACATACTTCATTACCATCTGTCACAAATTATCTAAATAAAAGATCATTGGATTAAGATTAGAGCCCTGCAGTAAAAGCAGCAAGAATGTCTTATATTCAGTGTGGTATGATCTATTCCATTTGTTTCTAAGTACATTCCACTTTCAGAGGTGCTAAGTCAATAAATGCCTGTAAAATCAGCTCTCTTTAAACTCTGATGCATGGATTTTTCCTGGATATGAGTTTCATAGGTATTGTTAAATATGTCCATGAATAATAAAGAAATTTTAAATGACTGTAAGTACTTGTTCATATTGGCTTATTTGGCAGTTGTCTGGAGGTTTGATAATCTTTAAAATTTTATAGTTCACACAGCCTTAGAAAATAATAATTTGAACTATTTTGTATACCACAGATTACAGTTTTCCAAAGTGTTCTTTTGCTGTAACTACCCTGGAAAATTAATCTTAAAATCCATACTTAGATTCATATCGATCCCTTTAGAGTATTTGTGGTAGTTATTTCCCATAAAAAAATCAAAACTTCCTTACTTTTGATATCACCATTGGTTAAGACAATACACTTCAGTTTTTTTCTGGTGATGTGTCAATACCTTTAACAGCTGAAAATAATAAAAAATAATGTAGATATGCTGTTTGCAAGAAAATGTAACTAGAAAGACAAATGGATTTATGTTGCATAATATGCTAACGTGAGCAGGTTGAGGGGAAGGACACAAACTTATATCCATCCCAAGCACAAGAACATGCTGGGTAGGAAATGGATTGAGAGCAGCCCTGTGGAAAAGGACTTGGAGGTGCTGGTGCACCAGAAGGCAGATATGACCTAGCACTGGCAGCCCAAAAAGCCAGCCATGGCCTGGGCTGCTCCAAAACCAGCGTGGCCAGCAGGGAAAGGGAAGGGATTCTGCTCATCTCCTTTGCTCTGGTGAGCCCCCATCTGCAGTGCTGCATCCAGCTCTAGGGTGCCCAACATAAGAAGAACATGGAGCTTGTGGAACTACTGCACAAGAGGGCAACAGTGATGATCAGATTGTTGAAACACCAGTCCTAGTCAGGCTAAGGGACTTGGGGTTCTATTGAGCCTGGAAAAGAGAAGGCTCCAGAACACCTTTTGCTCTATAAAGGGGCCCCACAAATGAGGTGGAGAGGGACTTCTATAAAGGCATGGATTAATAAGAAAAGGGGGAGAGTTTTAAACTGAAAGAAAGCAGGTTTAGAAAAGATATTAGTAAGAAATTATTTACACTGAGAGTGGTGAGACACTGGAACAAGTTGCCCAGAGAAGCTGTGGACGCCCCATCCCTGGAAATATTTTAAGCCCAGTTGGATATGGCTGTGAGCACCCTGGTCTCGTGGAAGGTGTCCCTGGAAATGGCAGGCAGGCTGGAACTAGGAGATCTCTAAGGCCCCTTGCAATCCAAACTATTCTAGAGTTCTGTGATCTCTTACTAGACCATGAAAAGGAGACATATACTCACTCAAAGTAATGGTGATCTCAGTACACCACGAGCAACTCAAACTCTGTAAAGAACTAGAACACTATTTCCTGTTTGCTTCTTTAATCAAATAGCTTTTGGGTTTGGCTTTGTGAGCTTCTTCTATTTCCCTCTCTGAAACATCTTTAGGTTTTATGATTTCACTTCTATGCACATAAGCATCTCAGAGACATTAAGCTGGATGAATACCACTGATTTACTCCAAACAGGGATTTCTATACTTTCACATTCTTTTACAATTTGTCAGACTGCCTGCCCTCTTATTTTCCACCTCATGCTCCCTCTCAGTTGACACAGTAAGGAAAAGCCACAACACCTTTGCTTGTTTATGCTGGGTTGGACCCACTAATTAGACCCTAAAGACTCAAACTAACAGCTAAATTTGACATCTCATCAAAATGTCATGGAAAGGTTCATTACCCTGATGCATATTAGAGCTGCCACCTTTATCTGGAATTCAAAATTAGTAAAGAATACAGGCGAAATGCAAAAAAACCCAATTTTTAACAGGAATAGAGAAATGTTACCAAGTACTCAAGAATAGACACCAAGGGATACATGATGTCTATATTGTTAATCAAAAATCCTGGAAGAAAAAAAAACAAAACTACAAGCAGGATTCTCTAAGTAAATGGTGTACAAAATCTGTAAAATATTCCCCACCATTTTATTCTTTGTATTTAAAAGCTTTATACTGCTTAAGGCTGACAAGAAAAACAGCATTTGTGAAATACAGAAATTTGATGATTCTTTGATTCTTGACAGAAATACTTCTGGGCGTAGTTCACAGCTGTAGGCTTTGTCTTGCACGTAATCATTTCTCATCTTTAACAAGAAGTGCTGGCCTGATTTTAAGGAAGAGCATTCAATGCAGCTGTCAGGAGAGGAAGCATGGAACCACTCTGCACCCTCTGATACACAGATGCTCTCTAGACCCTCTACATTCAGCTCTTACACAATTCAGAGATGTTCTGGCAACATGTACTTTCCCCTGTTAACAACAGGACCAGTCAGAAGAAAGCAGAAGCTGCTGCAGCAGTTGCTTCCCAGATAAGGATGTGGTCACAGGGCTGGTGGCCTCACAGCAGCTGCCTGCAGGCACAGCAGCTCCCAGGCTTACAGTCAGGGTGCAGAGCCCCTGTGCACCCTCTGCTACCGCCTGCAGGCCTCCTGTGAGGGCATGGAAATGCCAGTTTTAAAAATGCCCCCTCAAACTTTGCTGCCTCCTCAAAAGCCTCATGCAAAATGCACATATAGGTCTCCAGCTGTGTCTCTGCTTCCAGCAAGCTGGTGCATAGTAAGGGCTCCTGCTTCAGCAAGGCCAAAGTGCCATTCAAGCATCGTGAGCTTCCTGAGAGCACTGCATCTCACCCTGGCATTAACCTACAAAAAATATGCAGTGGCTGGGATGGGAAAGATAGGTCTGCTAGCAGATACCAGCTGGATTTTAAAAAAGTGAAAGGAATTTTCCTTCTTTCCTAACATTTGTCAATTCTATACTTTGCTATTTTTTCATAAACTAACAGAACAGACATGCTGACACAAGAATGTTCGGTTAAAAATGTAATCATTTGAACAGGGAAGAATTTATCACAAATAAATCCCTTAAGGCCTTGGTCAAAATATCCAATGTGATGAACTCTTCATATTACATTTAATTGCAATGTTATTAGCTCAGTAATAGCACAATTGAAAAAGAAACTGCATAAACCCCTTAATTTCTTGCCTGTCAGATTTTCAGTTATATCTAAGTAATAATCAATATTGCCATAGAAATACAGTGTAGAAACAGAGGGTGAAACGGATTCTTATTGGCTATGGCCTTTTAGGAATATGAATTCAAACAAAATTAAGATTTTGGATACTAGCTTCAACACAGTGAAAATCTGGCCTTCAAAATAATCTGAAATGCAAACTTTTCTCCTACCTCCGATACAAGAATTATTAGGAGGCAATGGACCATTTCATTAAATAAGACCAGAAAATAGCTAATTGTCCAATATTTAAATAACTCCTCCCTACAGTGGAATGTCTTATAGTGCATGTAAATAATTTAGTTGCTTTTAATGGCACATCAACCTACTCTCAGAGGTAAAACAAGGACAACCTGTGATCCCTACAGCTAAAGTAAAGATTTTTGAATATTGAACCCCAAATTGAGGCTGCAAAAAATGAAGTGCAAAGGCAAATGTGCATTAAAAAAGGGATCACCTGAAGCCACTTCTCAGGGAATACGTGAAAGTGCCTAATATGGAATTTTAGGACGATAGATAGATTTCAAATGAAAATGTTATGTTCATGTTAGGAGGAACACAGGTGTATTACACAAGGTCAAGCAAAGATTAATATTTTGCAAAGGTATTTAATTTGTCTACTGGATGCTTGCATATAAACTATTTCGATAAAAGACTTGGAAAAGATGTGTGAGGAAGTTTGACAGAATTTTCATTGACTACTTTAAATTTTTTGCTTAAGGACAGTAGAGTTATGGGAATGGAGAGATCTGAATGTGAATGGAAGGCGATTCATAGATGGAAGCTGAGATTAAGTCAAGTAAGTCAAGTAAGTTGGCACCTGTTGGGCTGGTCTTCAAAATAAAAGAAATCACATATTAAGGAGTAAGAGAGAGGAACAAGATTATCTGTAGATCATAACTAGCAGGACAAGAAAATTTAAATATTCCATAAATAGCCAAAACTTATGTGATTTAACCCCAGGTGACAAAAAAGTGCCATGGAGTCAATCACTAACTACCCTTGCTCTGCCCTGTCTGCAGTGAAATGGGGAGGAGAGCAAGAAAAAGATAAAACACTTGTGTTTAGGTAAGAATAGTTTAATAATTGAAATAAATAATAATATAGAAAAAAAATACAATGACCAAAGTAATATTAACAATAATGAAAAAAGAGAGAGGAAGAAACCCCTAAACCCCACAAGTGACGCACACTACACCCAGTCACCATTTGGTGATTGATGCCTGGCCTGGCCCCCAGCAGTGACCTGCATCTCCAGTTTATAAGCTGGGCATGACCTTCTATGGCATGGTATACCTTTTTGGTCTGCACAGGTCAGTTGTGCTGGACCTGCTTTCTCCCTGTTTTTTGTGCACCTACTCACTGGCAGAGCACAGAAAACTGAAACACCTTGATTTAGGGTAAGAACTTTTAGCAGCAACCAGAACATCAGTGTGTTGTCAACATTATTCTCACAGTAAATCCAGAACACAGCACTAAACCAGCTACTAGGAAGAAAATTAACTCTATCCCAGCCAAAATCAGAACAGTGAAATAGGACACATCCTTTAAAACATCCTGGCTAGACTGCATTAGATTCAAGCACAGGTTCTTGCCACTCTTTTTTATCAATTTAGATAAAATTTTAGGATCCATGTAGCTGATAATTTCTTTGAATTTATTCAAAGAATGACCTTTAGTGTATGGTTATGAATTTCTGTAAATGAGCCTTTTAAAGAGGTACATTTATTCATGTAAAGCCCTAAAAAATTCCTTTAGGGATAATAGGATAATTTTCTCTTTGTTAAATGGGCAAAGTGGAATAAAAGCAGAATTTACTGTGAGAAAAAGAAGTTTAAATGTTTATTTCTGAAATTATTTTTCATATTTACTCCAGCAAATTTTTATAATAGCTAGATGTTGGTACTATGCAAAGTTTACATAGCATCAGCAAAACTCAAGAAGCCTTATGAATAAGGAAGATATATTCTCACTGCACTTTGAGAATACAAATAGCCCATGCACACTCACAAGAATTAGAAGAGGACAGGAATGAAAAGTAACAACAGGAACAGGATTGTATAATATCCTAGTAATGTCACAGATTATTTAGATCTGTGACCATTCTGATGACATTTGCTACATGAAGAATGGTATGGCAGGAAAAGCCTCGGAAATGGCAAGAAAAGCCTCAGGAAATGTGCATCTTCAAGAAAAAGACATTAAAAAAATAACATACATGAGTACTCTTTGCTGGTTTGCGAAAGACTTGAGGCATTTCTTATTACAGTATCATTGGAAAACCTGGATCACAAAGAATAAATGAAAAGGGTAGTTCTTCTAGACCTTTTTCCAACCAGAGTGTGCATTGTCAGATGGGGTGTTTTTTGTGTTCTGATTCATAAAAAAAAAAAAAAAAAAAAAAAAAAAAAAAAAAAAAAAAAAAAGAGAGAGAGAGAGAGAGAAGACACATGACTGCAATACAAAATTTTTACAGATACTTATGGAAAACTTACTAGACTTACTGTTTTCAATCCAAATTTATGCAGTTTGCAATGACAAATACTTACTCCTTAAGAGAGGGGGAAAAAGGAAAGTAATGAACCATAAATGAGAACATTAAAATTTCTAGCCAACAGCTGGAACCAAGCCAAGATCCAAATCTTCAAGCCAAACCTTCAACAAAAAGTTAGTACTTAGCAGGCTTCTGTTAGTCCTGTCATCAGACCCTGTAACGGGAGACATTCTGTTGGTGGTATAAGTACAACCTTCATGGCTGAAGATGTCTTGATTTTAAGGCTGAAATTTGATTAAACAGTCTGCCTTAGTTTGTACAGTTAAAATGGTGACCTACCATGAAAACATACAAATGAACTGAAGAAAATGAACTACGAAGAGATGGATTTTGCAAGAGCAAAGAGATTTGAAAAAGCAACTCCAAGCAAAAGCTCTTGGAAAAAAAAACCCAAACCAACAGAAATAAGAGAAGACAAATATGTGGTGAGATGGAAGAAAAAGAATTAATGTCAAATGAACCTAAAAGCATGTAATTGAGAAATAAGGACTCTTGACTACAGCATGAAAGAAGCTGTAGACATTTGGTGTCGCCTTCAATTCAAATAAACAAATTGTTCCCAAGGGATTGCAGAGCACCAATCTAAAGTCATTCAGACAAAACTATTTAGAAATTCTGAATTCCTGCTATTTCTATATAAACTCATTGCTCACAAAGTATGAACAAATAAAATCTGTCTCCTCCCCAATTCCCATAAAAGATCTAATAACAGCTACTCCAAGAACTAACCTTTCCTATAAGGTTATAGGGAAATAGTGATTTAGAAAACTGATGGCTGACTTCACAGACCAGCTGGTGGTTGAAGAAGTCACACGGTAATTAGCAGATTCTTTTCAAATCTGCACATCTGGTTAGCTCTGATTTTCTCTAGGATTAATGCTGACATGACAGGGAACAGGGCTTGGTAAGGGCAGCCATCACGTAGACATTGTATCCCATAACCCCCTGACTGAATAATGGGATGTGTCCATAGAGAAGCACAGTCTTCTCATCTATAGCTCTCATTGTAAGGCCGTTTCATAATATTACTGTTGATAAAGAAATGGTACTTTTTCCATGCTCCTTACATACATAATATTCTGCATTTAATAATGCTCTGCTTTTTTACCATCTGTTTCTCCATCAGTTGCCATAAATATATTTTAAAAACATCCTTTAGACTCTCACATATCATCAAACTTCCTTTTCCTAAATGCCTTCCAAGTTTGGCAATGCAACCTGCTATACTGCTTTGTTAAATAAAACAAACCAACAAAAACTAAACCAGCCCCCCATAAAAAAAAACCAAACCAAACCAAACCAAAACAAAGCAAACAATCCACCATCAACTATTCTACCTGTCATTTTCCTAAAAGTTACACTCAGTAAGCACAGGCTGAAATTTTGTCCCTGCCACCATACCCATTTCTCCCTTATGGTACTGCAGTCTTTATAAAGAAAAATTAAGTGTGGATTGATTAAAAGAATTTTCAGATGTTTAAGAAAGAAAAACAGAAGTTTACCTGGAAAAGTTCATTAAAAATTGCTCATACTTACTTCAGGGATTTTGCACTCTGGGACATTCTGATCTCTCATTAAATTGCTTCTGACTCATTAAAAAAAAAAAAAAAAAAGACACAACAGAACCCATTAACTTATTTTAGATATTAGTCCCTTTGTCCCAACTTTTCTTTGTTGATTAAGAAGGATCTTTTAAAGATTTGCAACTCAGTAGCTTTACATCCACATTTACGCCCATGTGTGACATGAGTTGGGGGAGTTGGAAAGTAAGGGCCACTGGGAACTTAAAATAGAAGAACAGCAAAACAAGAAGAGAAGGATTGTAGATGCTGCCATACATGCACTGTTTCAGTTCTAGAGCTAGTTCTACTGTCTCATCCACTGCTGGAAAAACAAGATAATCCACCATAGGGGTAAATTCACCACATACAATGTTTTCTTTTCTTGGCTGGTGCTTCCTGGGACTTGAAATGTGCAATATGCTAGTAAGACCAACAGCACAGTGCCAATGAGTCTAGCAGGCCACACACATGCTGAGCATTGCAGAAAAGGAAGCTTTTTTTTCACATACTTCCTCTAAAATCACTCCTATAATTTGGTATAGTTACAGATAACTACACAAGCAGGACAGAAAAAAGAGTCATTGCTCAGTGTATCCAAAGGCTAATGATTTTTCAACAATTTGTAATGAAATAAAGCAAACAGACCTCAGAACTAGTTGTTGGTTTAGATCAAGCATTCAGTGCATCACAAAGCTAGGATGGAAAGTTTAGAATGGTCTGAGACTGATGATCTCACTTGCAACAGTGCCAAGAGAGCTATCTCCAGTGACCTGAGTGAAAATTATAAAAGAAAATATGTTTCCAATCTTTCTGAGGAGGCAAATTACCATAGCTGAGACTTCAGAAAGTTAATTCAGTCCTTTTGATCTAGAAATTGGTAGTAGGGTAATGTTGGATTCTCTCTCATCTTCCCCAAAAGAGGGGTAGAAACCACCACAGCTGAAACAGTACCTCAGCGAGAGTTATGTTTGGTACAGGACAACTAAAGAAGCAGGAAGCAGCATGCTCCAGCATTGAAAATAGATGCAGACATGCAGACATCTGAGAGCTTGGAATTACCCATTTATTGCCAGCTTGATATTTTGTAAAAAGTCAATAATCAGCTTATTGTTTATAAATAGTTTTTTTCTGGTCAGACCTGCAGACGAAAGCACATATGACATCATTTCAGAGCTGAACATTATAGTTCTTCAGTAGCAGGTAGAGCTGTCCACATATGTCCTTGATACATTTCCCTGATAGAGCCTGGAATCTGCAGTCTGAACTACTGACAATGAAAAGATATTTTTAATTTTTGATGTATGCTTTTCTTTTTGCAGATACCAGACTGCCACAAATGAATATTTAACATCAGCATTTCTTGTTCAGACCCAACAATATACATATTCACATTACTGCTGCCTCCATGAAGATGACACTGACTTAACTCAGGCAAGACAGCGGCATAGAGCAGGCAGCAGCAGGCTGAGTACTAGAATTCCAGTGCCACGTGAAAGTTTCAGTCTTATTGTACCATACCTATCTTTACATTTTTGATTCTTTAAAGAAAACTGAATTAGAAAATTATAAATAAAGTATAATCTTAATGAAGGGAACCAGAACAAAAGACAATAGGTTCAGTGGTGGAATATGAACCAGCAAGCAGCTAAACCTAAGGTCTTATTTAAGGTCTGGCTACAAGATCAGAAAAGTCTTGGTTATCCTCTTAGAAACTGATGGTTTAGAAACATTCCCACTCCCAAGCCTCTTAAAATATACATCTCAAATAACATTTGCTTTCTGCAGCTTCCATCCTAGTGAAGCCTTCCCTTCTGCTTTGAAAAGGCCAGCCAATAAAGAGTCAGTCTAGAAGAAAAAAGCTTGTTGCAGGCCACAAGAATTTCTTAATAAGCGAGCCAGAAAGAGGTGCACATGGGGAGAGTCATTTGAGAAGCTGCCTGAAATTTTTGAGTAAATGGGGATCACCTTTCAGGATGAGGAAATCAGACCTCATCTAAACACCATGCAGTCCTCTGCTATGACTACAACTGGACATAGCAGGAACTCCTGCAAAGCAGTAAATGACTCTCCAGAACTGTGTCAAGACAGTCTGTGATATAAATGCATTTAAGTTTCAGTAAAACCTGGTTGTTTATAGCCTAGAATTCTGTCTTTCTGTAAAATATTTCCTATGTAATTATGACCAGATGCCTGAACTGAGGCACATGGTCCAATAACATGTTTTTTTAAATTAAAGGTAAATACCTTCTGCTTCTAGAGCTGTTTGGTTATTAAATTGAGCACAGCCACTGTGACAGTTATGACCTTCCTTATAAAAATTGCTACAATGTACATTAGAGTATAAGTTAAAGCCTTCTGTTATCACATTTTCCTATCATCAACTCACCTAAATTAAAGCAATTCCTAAAATGGTTCCAGAATCTTCTGCATCTTTTTGGGCTAGAGTATCAAATAATAAAACAGTCTACAGTGCTGTCAGTGACATGGAGAATTAAAGCAGTTAGATTGTATGAAAATTAGAAGTTCAGACACAAGCAAACTATCTGCAATTGCAGAGCAAACACATGCCCTGACAGGTGCCTGATGAGCAGACTGTCACCTAAAATAAGTAGATGAAGACATACAAAAATATTAATGCAGAGCAGCATATACTCCCCCTCAAGAAAGCAACACTAGTTATTTCTGAGACAGAAACAGGAATGGCAGAATTGGGCAGTTCACACATTGTCCTGGTCGCACAAAACTGTGCAATATCTTTCACCTGTGTGAAAGCTCAAATAAGCTCAAATACCTACCAAAATCATGGTCTGCTTCCTTGGATATCTATACAAAATGTCCAAAATAAAGAAATTAAAAGCAACCAGTTAACCAATTTTTTAATATGTACACCCCAAAATACATTTTTACATATTCTTGCAGAATACAGTACTGTATTCTGCAAGAATATGTAAATATATTGAACTGTAACAAAAAATTTACAACACAAAGAAGGGAGTGTTCCACTCATTACTGAACCAGCATTCATGGCACAGAGAGACTGTGGCTTTGTCACGTTTGCATTGCTCTTGAATAGGCATTTGAAGTATATGGAGAGAGTCTGGGAGGAACGCAGAGACATCATCTGAGCATCTGGAGATGAGGTTAGGAAATGCAAAGCCCATATGTAACTGAATCCAGCCGGGGATGTCAGAGGCAATAAGTAAAGCTTCTTTATGTAGATCAGTGAGTAGAAAAGCTAGGGAGGCTGGTGCCACTGCTGAGCTTAGAAAATACTTTTCAGAGGGAATCACAATTTACTATTTCTTTACGAAGTGATTTATACACTTTCACAAACTTTTAAGGGGGTTGTGATATCTCAGATAGGTATCACTTGGGTTTTGGTTTGTTTGGAGTTTTTTTTTTTTTTTTGTTTATTTGGTTTGGTTTGGTTTGGGTTGTTTTGTTTGGTTTTGGTTTTTTTTGGTGGTTGTTTTTTTTTTTTTTTTTTGGTTCAAATTTGGATAGCCAAGAGTTCAAGACACTAGTGACTTTTGTATGTTCCACAACAAGCAAATTACTATGGATAGGAAAAATTCAACCTTACATGTAGTGAGCTCATGTCATGTCAGTAATTACCAAAATTTACTGTGCCTTTCTTACAAAAAATCATTTGATGTTTGACAATTTTAACAAAATTTTTAAAAATACATTTTTACAGCATTACAGATTAAAAAGAAAATCACTGTTTTGACTTGCACTGCAGCATTTATGAAAAGCAGAAGTCTTGAATTCAACCTTTTCTCATTTCCTTTGTATGTGTATATGTAAAATAAGTCTGTCAAATCTTCATTCTGCCATCTAATTCAGTAGATAAATCTCTTATAGCAAAATTGAAATCAAATCTCCAAGGGGAAGCATAGAAAGTCAGTTTTCAGAATGAATACTAAACACCCGATCTTTTAGTTGATCAGTTACAGAAAACTTTGGAGTCTGCTTCCATTCTCCCTCGTTTTCTGTTTTTCCAAGATATACTTCCTGAAGAGCATTATAAAGATGTAAGCATGTAGACAGATCTTGCTCTCATTCCTACCCACAGCATCCTTAAATAAAGAGAACCTCTTGTCCTGCTGGCAAGGCAGGGCAGTACTGGGAAAATGTGGCACAGAAATGTGACAGCACATCACACTGTGTTCCCTTCTCTGTAAGAAACTGCAGTTTTTCTTGCTAGTTTGTAAAAAATACACTGCTAGTAATACAGTTGCTTCCCACACAGGAAGAGGAGCAAAGGACTTTTCCTTCAGTGTTAAGGAACTAATGCCACAATGTTCCTGCCTTGCCAAACTTGGAAAAGTCATCCCACTGAGCTTTATTTTCCCTCTAGCCCACTCAAAAAAAGCTTCATCAAAATAAAAGAAATACTCTAAAGATGAGAATGGTGAATTACATCTTTTCCAGAATCTGCATTTAAGTATAACATGGACATGCCTTTAGGAATGGATCCTTGTCCAAAACAAATAACTCCCTCTTCTCCCCCTTCTGCCCAGCCAGACCAGCAATATGTTCTTTCAAAAACTAAGAGGGAATTCATCAGTTGTCTCACTTTTGATGTAGTTACTCTGCAAGTGGAAAGCTAGTAAAACAAGATAGTGATCTGATTTAGTTAAGTTTTTGTTGCCACTTTTGTACCCAAAAGAAGAGACCTGGGTACAAGACAATAGCAAATAAATTCCATTACTATTGCCTTGAAGCACTGTTACAAAAGACACAAACAGAAAATCAGGGATACAATCCAAACCACACATTTCTCCTGATGACCCTCCTACACAGATTCTTATAATGATTCCTTCCTATCACAAATATGTAACTAAATAGTATGCACTTATTTTATATTTGTAGCTGATATTTGTGAAGTTTTATAGATTTATCTTCAGGATACCTAAAACGTCAGTTGCACTCCCTGCTTATGTTTTAAAACTAAATATTTACTCCCATTTGTCTGTATTTCCCAAATACTTTAAACTTACTTCTTATGAACAATCATTATTCAATCGGAGTCTTCTTTTACTCATGTCTGTGAAATTCAGTGTATTTCAGTCAAGTAATTCTTAATTTAAACTGTTGACAGGGAAAGGAAACTAAGACTCATGAGCACAACCAAAGCTATGAATTTAATATAATAGTTACTTAAAACATTTTTTCTATTGAAATGCTTTTTGCCTAGAGCTAAATTAATTACTTTCTTGTAGTGACATTGTTCTCTCCATTGTAATGCTTTCGTATTGTTCATTTTCTAAAATTAAAAGTATAACACAGAACACCAACTTTTCAAAGCAGGACTGCGCATAACTGTCTCTCTTTAGATGTTTCAACCAAATAGCAAACATCCATAAAACTTCCAGTACAGGACACAAGGGTCTTGTACGGCAAAGTGAAGATCTGTTGATATTTTACTGAGTTTTGAACACTCATCCTTTATCTTAGACACGTCACAGATTATCCTAGTTCAGTTTCATAAAGAAAATCTTTAGTAGAACTGCTTTGGCTCATCTACAACCCAAGCATATTTTTCATAAAAGAATTAAAAGCCTCTGAAAAAAAATTAATCCTGCCATAGCCATGCCCTTATAACACCACACTAGATACACTGGAAAGAAAAAATTCTGCTACTGTCTCAAGTACCCACCTACAGATAAATTCTTTAGAAATTAATTTTAAATGGGTTCACAGAAGATGATTTAGAAGAGATTTTGTGATTGTAGTACCATCTGTGGGGCTTGAAATACTGTAATTAACAGCTACACTACAGGCAGAACAGGTGTGGTTTCAATTTAACCAGCAGTATCTTACACCATCAATTTTATTGTAAGCATTACTTCAGGAAACTAATACCAAATATTACAGAAGGAATTCTAGGAAATTATTGTCATTTAACAAGTATATCATGTGAACCAAGTACAATGTAGCCCTTCAAGAGGTGTTGTTCCATGAAATACTTCACTAGATAATGCACACCAAATTAATAGCAAAAGACTTCAAAGGGGAAGTGAAAAATTTTCTCTTAGAGTACAGATAACCTTAAATGTTGTACATTTAAGGACTGTAGGTAAAATGTTAATCTAACCAAGCAACAATTAAAGCCTCTTTTCATATATGTGTAAGCAGAACTGACAGATTCAATTTCATTCCTTCTGCAAGATATTACGGTGCTGAAAATGTCTGAAGATTGCTCCCAGTGCAATTTCTAGAGCAGTACATGCAGCTTCCATTCTCATTAAACTTGATTCAGCACCATGAACATCCAGTTGCTGCTCTGCATGCAATAGCTCTTGGGAGCATCCATGGAGCTAGCAAGGAAATGTCTAAATTTTACTCTCTTGCTCTGTTATACCAAAGTCTGTGCTGAATCTTTTATTCAAATTGTAGAGGAGGAGGTGATAGATGTAAAAGTAAGCAGTTGAATCATCTGGTGATAATGAATCGTGGGACAAGTGGATTTTTTTAATATCTTCTAAAAATTATAAAGAAAAATCTGAAATCATGCTGTATTAAAAATTAAAATTTAATAAATAAAAAGCTATCTGAAAAAAATTATTTTCCCTCTTGTCTTTTTCTTTCATTTTTTTCATGATCATTTGTACATGACCACACAATCCTTTCCTTGAGTTATTCCAACTTAAGAAAAGTAATGAATAGGCTAGAGAGTCATTATGATGACCACTGCTTTGTCACTTCATTGTTTCTCTTTTCACTTATATGTCACTCAACTTCTCAATTAAAAAAAAAAAAAAAGTCGGGAAATCTTTCTGCAGGTTTTCTTTCTTATGTCTCTTTTTTTATGTCTCTTTTATGTCTCTTATTATTTACCTCTCCATAGAATTCCCTTTCATATCATTGGTTTTTCCATCTAGCTTTTTATTTTACTATTTCCTTTGTTCATTTGTCTAATTTCTTTTCTGTTCCAACTTCATGCTTTACATTTGCCTTTCTGGACATAGGATATTTGTAGATGCCAATATGAAGTAGCCAAATTTTATAAGCCTTTGACTATATCTGCACAAATTTTCACAATTTGTCTGTGGAATTCAGCAGAAACTTTCTTCAATGCTTTGATAATAGTACAAAATATCTGAAAAAGGGAAGAAGCTCAACCTTTGAGTAAAAAACATTCTCATTAAGGGATTTTCATTTGCAAATTAAAAATATATATGTGCTTTCAAGGAGGTTAGTCCATTAATCTAGATATTGGGAGGACTGAAATACATAAATCATTGACATCCAGTCTTAAAAAAGAGTAAAAATTTAGCTATTAAAGCAAACAAACAAAACCCTGCACTGAAGAAACAACAGAATAACCCCCTCTTCCCCCCCTCCAAGTTCAAAAGAGTGTAAAGGTGATTTTGGGCCAGATTTTGTCAAATTCAATCAGATGAAAAAATGTTCATAAAGAACTATGGCAGTACAGCCACTTCCCCTCTCTAAATGAATAATTCAACTTCAATACCCTCCTCAGCCTTAGGGAATTTGAATCTAAATTTATTGGTTCCAGGATGGTATGGGATCAGGTACTCTAGATTCTTTTTAACTTTGTATTCTCAGACACACAGGTGTTCACTGCAATCCGACACTCATCTCCTAGGTGGATGCACTGCAAGCACTGAGCTTGGTCTCTCATACTCACTTTTGGGTCAAATGCATACAGGAACAAGTACAAACAGGATAATTGCTGGCACAGTTAATGAAGGAAGAAAAGAGCACCCCTGAATGCATTACTGTCACCTGAACAAACCTTTTAGGCTCAAGATTGTAGGAAACATCATTCACATGCATTGCCAAAGAACAAATGTAATTCGGTGTCTGCCATTCTTCCACTCTACAAACTCCAATATCTCTGTTTCAGGAGGTTCACAAGTGCCTCAGTCAAGTACTTTATTTTAAGAGTTACTATTTCAGTTACTAAGGTGTTGTCTGGACTTGAACCATTCACCCCAAATATCAGTACTACTGATTTCCCTTTTCCAGGGGCTTAGAAATTGCCTTAGTTATCAATTTTCTTTTTATATTCCTTAAAGACAATAAAGCTGTATAGGTATTTGTTTGAGACAACAATTTCATCTGGCTATGTGACTGTCTGTTGACTTTTAATCTAACTCAATTTCACAGGAACTCCTCATCCAAGAATCTGCCATCAGGGTGACTTTCCCTTACATTTACCTATTTATTGTCAAACCCTCAGATCCTGTTGACGCTGAAACCAGTTTCTAAGCTCAGCATGAGATACAGGATTCACTATCATAAGCTAAGTAAAATTCAGGCTCACAAAATGTGAAGTCAATAAACGTGAATTTTACAAGGGTCTCCAGTGTGGATAAGGACCTAAATAAATTTTGCCTAAACCAATTAATATGTAAGATGTTTTGCATTCCTTTTGGGAAATTCACTATTTCTCTGTTTCCTTCTTGTCTCAAAGACCACAAATACAAAAAATTATAAAGTTCCTAACGAAAATGTAGCAGAAAGTGTCTGAATAGATTTGGAGCTGGTATATGACATTACTGGATATTCTAGAAAACTCTTGAACTGTCCTGTTATAAAATTCCCATTTATTTCAGAATGAGGCTTTCCAGAGACTGGAAAATAAAACAAGTCAGGCAAGCATTCTTCCTCGTTTTATCTTGGCTCCTCAGACTTATGTAGTCAGGTTTTCTGTTCCCTATATCCAAGACCTGTGACCCAAGTGACTGCATTTACCTACCCTGGTCAACTTTAAAGAAGTCACAGAGAAGTGAGGTCCTAAAATAGCCTGAAGAGGAGAAGGAAGTGACCTCCTAATTGTTGGCAATGGTAGGAAGAGTGCAGAAGCAGCATATGCTGTGCTTGACACAGTGGGTCCATGGAGAAGAAGAAAAAAGGACAGGGAAACACCCTCAAATTAGAAAAAGGTTGAATTAAAATTTTCTTTATCTTCAAGACTAAAGTCAGCCACCACAGAAAGGTAAATCTGGGAAACTCATTTAAAGTCTTACAGAAACACTTGTTTAAATTATGCTGGTAGAAAAACAGAAAAAATGTCCACAAGAAGGGAAAAAATATAGAAACAAAATGAGTTACCACAAAATGCAGATATCCCTATCTCAAAGCAAGTCAGAGTTATCTAACATCAACAAAGCACATAAAAAACACTCCTTAGAGGCTTAAGAAAAAAAAGTAGAATATTTTGAAGGTGCTATAATTTTGTGCCAAATTACTTTGTATCTTCATTATATATACAATGTTAGTTTCCCCTCTATCAAACAGACAGCTCTTTTAACAGTAGTTCATTTTCCGCCCTCAAGAAATGCACTGTGGTGGGAAGTGTTACAGAGAGGATCCCAAAGTCTTCCAAGTATTAAAGATTTGAAAATCAATGACCGAGTGGCAAAATGATCCATGTACTGTTCATCATGAGGAGCTATTCCCCCATTGCTGTTTTCTTTTCTATCAGATATCTCAAAGGACAAAGTTAAACAGGTAATTCTAAAAATAGACTGACACCATGTATTGCAACAAAGAGCAAAAAAAGGAAGCCAGACCTTGAGTAAGTTTTTTTTTCCCATGGAAGGAAAGAGCATGACAACTTTTAAGAGTGATTTCTAACCCCACCTGCCAGAAGTGAAATACAGGCAACAGAAGCATACGCATCTCTACTGCACTGCTGGAGACTGGAATGTGATTTATTGAAGCTCTCGTCAAGACAGCTCTATACTCTTTAAACTTATACACTTTACATGGAGGCTGATTACAGAGCATGCCATATTTCATCAAAATAAATAAGAACATTAAATTCTGTAATTATTAGCATATCAAAAAGTTACTAGTTTTATTTTTGCTGGGTCAGAACCTTCAGGTTTTAATGCCTGTCAATTGTAGACCGATGGACACCATGAATTGTTGTGACAGAGCTGAAAATGGCCCATTTTTCTTTGTAATCTCAGTGCATCCAGAAATCTATGTTGCTTTTCTGCATGGTCTGAAAGCTGAAAATCTCTCTCCTGGAAGAACTTACAGAGACCTATGAATGAGCAAAATCAGAAGGAAGAATATGATGAAATCAACTTTTCTTTAAAAAGCATTTGTAAATTATTTTTTTTTAGTCTAAGTTTTTATTATTTCCAGTGATACCACATTTCTATAAGAAAAGGCACCAAAAGCAGCATGGGCAGCAGGGTGAGGGTGGGGATTCTGCCTCTCTGCTCTGCTGTCATGAGAACCCACCTGGCAGTACTGTGTCCAGCTCTGGGTCACCAGCAGAAGAAGGTGTAAGGACTTAAAGAGCACAGCTGCCTGTCTCAAACACTTAAGGCCACCGAATGACTTTGCCATAAGCACAGAATGGAATGACACGATGGCATTAACTCCAGGCCTGGTGGAGGCAAGATCTGATTAGTGGCTAATGCAGCCAGACAAAAATTCCCCCTCTAACAAACTGTAAAAAAAAGCAGCTGCTTGCATGCATATCACTGGTCAAACAAACACCACCCAAAGTTATGGGACAGAACCCCAAATGTGCCCACCCCCAAATATGCCTCTACAGACACCTGGAACTTGGACTGCAAGTTAAGCTGGCATTACAGGAACTTGAGATGTGATAAAGGTGGTACTGCTGTTTGGATGTTATCTTAGACCTGGGGAAGAATAACACAGTTGGGGGAGAAGAATGTGTCACTGGTAATGGACACAAAGAATGCAGAATTTATGGGTCAGAAGGAAAGCAAACTCACTGTGTTGAAACAGCTCCAACTGAGTAACAGGTTGTGTATTAGGTTAGATATAAAGAAGAAGGTTTTATCAAGGAAGCTGATAAAACACTGGAACAGGCTGTGCAGAGTGGTGGTAGATGTTCATCCCTGGAAACATTCAAAGTCAAGTTGGATGGAGCTCTAAGCACTTGATATAATTTAAGATGTTCCTGCTCATTGCAGGGGGGTTGAAATAGGAGGCCTTTTAAGGACCTTTCCAACACAAACTATTCTAATATTCTAGGCTTCCGTGATCAGCAGGTTCCCTCAAAAAGATTCAAGTCTATTTTTAGGGAGGCATCATTAGGAGTCACAAAGGAAATTCAGAATTTTTTTTCTTCCTCTTTGTTTTTCCTAAGAAATATGAAAGGGGAAAAAATAGTTAACTAAAGATATATCAAGTTTTTAGGAATGCTTTCCAGATGTCACCATCAGAAAGAAGCAACGACAAACATATTGTTTTCAGAGTATTTCTGCATTTGTAGCTTGATATTATTTATTTTCTGAACACAGAAAAAATTAAATTCTCTCTTTTGTTTACCCATTGTGGCAGTCATTTTGTTTCCAAGTCTATCCAAGTAAAATATACTCAATTCTGTCTTGGAAGCAAACATGGGAAATAAAATACAGTCTAAAATTTTTCATTGTTATCAAAGCACATGTCCTTTTTTCTTCTCAAAAGTCAAAACATTCCTATTTTCATAATAAAAAAGTATTTTGACATGACCGCTACCTGAAAACCTCAAGCAAGTGATAGTCTGATATCATCACAGCTTGGAGGGAATCACAGTACATGCAGACATGCCAACATGGCAGGGAAAGCTGAAAGCAAAGGGCTTTCTTCCACACCAGTCAAAATAAGGTCAAACTTAGCAACAACAAAAAAAAAAGATTGTCAGAGAACACCCTAAAAACTGCACAGGGAAACATACAAGAGTGCTCACTGCAGACATTTATCTCCACACTTGGATATACACTGCCCTGGGTATGATCATGTATGGAGGGGAGCTTGGTTCAAGTGGCTGGAAAAGAAATCTCTGGATCTGGTTCCTTAAAGTATCACAGAATCTGCATGAATTTTAATTGTATCCATAATAATGACTATTTTGTAGGGAAATCTCTCTTCATAATAGTCTTATATTTATATTTTTTTTAATAACCAGAATTTACAGATATAATTACAGATATCTTAGTATGGGCAGAGAAAAAGAGTTATTACTCATATTTTTGATTTATTTGTCCATAGCAAGGGAGTTGGACTAGATGATCTTTGAAGGTTCTTTCCAATCCAAGCCATTCAGTGCTTCTCTGGACACTACACAAGTAAGATATATCCTCTGTACAACTTCTATTAGCTCAATATGAACACCTTGCAGGCAGTCTTTCTGGAAAAAAAAGAGTGAGTTCTAGAAGACAACACTTCAGTTTGCAAGACAACCAATCTACCTAAAAATTTGATCTGCAAAGGTCCTTTATTCATGACTGCTGGTAGGCAGGAAAGTTATAAATAATGCAAAGAAGCCTGACTTCTCAATTTCTCAGTCCCACTCTGTTCAGATAGATCACCACCAAAATCTGTCTCCTGAACTACAGGTCTTACAAGGCCAGCAAGCTCTACGTACAATGTGTTAAATTTGTTCGGAGGTGTATGTTCAGTTGTCAGACATGACAGTTTTACACGGGAAATAAGAGAGACTGATGCTGGAATTTATTCCAAGTGAAGAAAAAAAATGAAACTTGCAAGCAAAGAGAAAGGGCAAACCTTTAGCTAAAAGAGTATGAGCATGTCCAAGGCAGAACTAAAGAGCTGCTGTGCTCCTCCAGGCCAACTCTTAACTATGTCAAATTTAGACATAAAGATTGAAATTCTACTCTACTTTCTATCCTTAAAAATGAATGTGACAGGTAGATTAAAACTGGAAGAGCAGGTAGCCAGAATTTCTGTCCATTTTAAGTATCCACAATAGCTATTCACCCCCTGAGCCTGTCTGAATGTGGCATATAAAATAACATTAATCTCATCATCTCAGTATCTGTCTCTATCTGACAGAGCCTTTTATTTTTTGATTGATACTTGACATTTATCATACTGTTTGGACAGATTTTAGTGACAATTTGGAAAGAGATTTGCTGGGCTTTCTGTCAGTATTTCATGTGCACCTAGCAGACCTCTTTAACACAGAATTGGAAAAGAAATCCCTCATATGCAAATGAGAAACAAAATTAGTTCCTTTCAATTAACTCTGTCAATTTTTCAGAAGATTTTTAACTCAATTCATGGGACATGGAAATGTAAAGCAATGGTTTATATGTTATTTACCAATGCTGACTTCAGGAGAAACTTGAACAAATCACATTATTTTATTCAACAGCAGAAATGTATTTCCAAGAGCTCTGACCTATTACAGGTTCCTTTGATTTTCAACTTCATTTAGACAGCAGGGAAATCACATAAGTAAATTACAGTTAGCATAGGACAAATATTGTGTAAATAGCCTACTGTAAGAAAAGTCAGCAAATTTAGTGAGATTGGAAGGTAGAATAGAAAATAAGATCTAAACAACAATGTTCCAGGCTTTCTTCCACAATATATTTCGGATTAAAAACACTGTGTTCACATGACTTTGTATAATATCTGAACATTGCTTGTATCATCCAGAAAATTTAAACTTCTAGTACACCTTAAAACAAAACTCCAGATCTGAATTAATTGTAAAGGTAATACCTGTCTAACTTCCCATCACAGTTATTTCAATTCCAGGTAACAAGAAGAGAGAAACTTTAGTATATTTAGTGGATTCAAACAGAGACGTGGAGAAACTATGAAAAGATCATGTTTTATAAAATTTTAGATATTACCTATTTTAAGAAAGTAAGTTATTTTCTGAAAACTGTCAATTTTCATTACTGAGGGAAAGATCTGCTGTGATTAAGTAGGGAAGTCTTCTAGGTGAATGCAGGAGAGATGATCTTTTTACTTAGAAAGTGGTCAGAAGTACTAGTTTAAAGCTTCCATCATATCAATACTTTTTGTTTCCAATTTAGAAATATGTGTAAATATGTACTGTTATTTATGCAATTAAGTCTTATTTAGTTCAGTGAATATGCATTCACTTGAATGATTATATAATTAGGCCTCATATTTACCTTTTTTTGACAGGTTGTCACAATACTTGTTCACACCACCAGATTTTAGGAAACTTCTGGCCTAGGTCAATGTTGCACTATTAAATTCTGATCTATATAGCTTTTAGTCCTCAGAATATGTAAGGAAAAGAGGTTCTGGTTTACCCAGAAAGTATATCACTCATGCTGTGCACTGTGTTTATAATGTCTACAGAATATTCATCCTACATTTACATTGCAAATTCTTTAAAAATCCCCAATTGAGTTCTCCACTCTTTCTCCCCAGGGAAGTAATCCAAGTGCTTTAAAGGCACACAAGAACAAATAAAGAAAAATAGCATTTACTGTATTACAGCTACACAAGGAAAACCTAGCAGGGTTTTGCCTGTAATTCCTGGTTTTCTTTAAATCTTTCATGGCTTTTAAACTTACTAATTTTCAGAATTCTTCATTGTTTTATTTCCTGATATCTTCTGGTTTTACCTATACATACCACATGAACTTCAAAAAAAAGTAATTGTAGAGTATTCTTTTCTGACAAGGTCATGGAAGAGAGTAAAACAAAGAAAAGCCAGATGAAATTTTCTGAAGCTGGTAATAGACAGTTTGTAAAGTTTTAAGTATTGTAAACTAGGACAGTGAGTCCGCATACTATATCAAAGGTCAAAGTACAATTAATTTATTTACAGCTCAAAACATGGTATTTGGCAGCAGTGTCATGTGAGCAGCCTAGCTACTTGCCATAGCATGGATATCTGGGAGTATCTTCCTATTTCTTTGGGTTTGCCACCTGTCAAATCATCGGTTGATAGCAGTTTCACTGTCTCTGACAGGAAAATGCATCTTTTCTGTTCATTTATCTTCAGACTGTTCATCAGCAAGATCAGTTTATTATCAGTATTTTTGTAAACAAACAAAAATAAAGAAGGCTAATAATGATGAGGAGATGCTCATATGTGAATTTTATTTAGTGAATGTCTGTCACAGCTGGAGATGAAACAGTAAAACCTCATGAACTTTTATAATAAAGCAAATGTGTTGTCTCTATCGATAGAAAAAAAAGTAAAATAACACTTATATAAGGTGTTAATACATGCTGAACAGTAAAGACAAAAATAAAGAAATATGGTTATGTTAGATTCTGTACCAAACATGAATTTCAAAATCTTCATCCTAGGTCTGGAGAAAATTTGAACAAAATAATAATTGCAAAAATAATTTGGACAGAGACAAGTAAAAAGTAAAAAGTTTTGCAGATGAGACAGGTTCCAAAAACCTAATGTTTGGCACAGCTCTGCACTTCAATAAGCTCTTTTAAAAACTGAGGTATATGAGGTGCGCTGTTCCAATTGTAGTTGTTTTTTGTTTCTTTCTCTTTTTTTTTTTTTTTTAATAACAATACAAATTATACCCCTGATTATTTCAGTGCTTATTCACATACATATATTAAAGGGTGCATAAAACCATTAGAACTCTAGAATTTATTTGGGCAGAAATCTGAAATTCACATGTGTTCTCTAAAAGAGCTCATTCATTGTTCATATAAGTAGAGAAAAGTCAATGATTTCTGAAATGAAAAGCAGTACAAGTGGGTGCCATATAAGTTTATGGAAGGTTGCCAGTTCACATGTATTGCAATTTCTGGTACCAATCTCAATTTTCTTTTCAGGAAATGTTGTCAGAACTCAGATTTATTCACTGCTCTCTGATGGTTTTGTGACATAAGTGAGTGTTGAAAGGGCACAGCCGTTCTTCATTACATCCTCAGTCCTTCAAAGAAGTGAGTGAATGATTTAAATAACTAAACCTGCACTGAGTACCTGCCTTCAATACTATCAAACACTCAAACCTTGCAACTAACTTAAAATAATGGAAATACTCCCTAAATTAATTTTGTTCAACAGTCTGTATTAGAAACCAATCTTAGAGGAAATATGGGAACACAAACACTTTGTGTAACTAGATGCTGTGCTTCTATTAAAAACCGATCTCCTGAAATGTAAGGGAAAAGTCCAGAAAAATATAATTGTTGAACCACATGTCTTTTGCTGGGAAGGATTATATGAACTGTAGGATTGAATGTGTGAATTTTGCAGTGTGGATGTTAATGTGTCATTGTGAAATGCCTAAGTGAATTTTCTAAGTGCATATAATGAGTTATTTGCACACTTCAAGGGAAAGTCGTGTGTCTCAATAGGCTGAAAGATCTGGGTACTCTTCAGCAGAGCAGCAGGTCTACAGGTTGATCAGAGGAAACAGATCAAATGGGAACTACTCTACTGCTCTGAAGGCCTGCCCCACACACCTCAAGAGGAAGACTTAAATGAATGAGCTATATTTGCATGCGTTGTCAGGATCAAGGAGACAGATTACTTTGTTTGCAAAGGAAAGAGAGAGTGAAAGTGAATTTATACACTCAATGAACAGAGATATAGTGAGTAAAATGTATCAGGATGAAGATGCCATGGTAGTAGGGGTGGGGGTAGGGAAGGAAAAAAAGGAAAATAGAACACAAAATTCAAGGCACTACACCTATTGCTTTTTTTTGTGTGCATTTTGCAGTTCTGAGAGGTTAAGTGGTTTTTTTCAGGCATTAATACTGAATTAGCATGTTGTTTTCTTAAACCAAAGCTTAAAACTTAAAAATTAGGTTTTGAAAAACATCTTTTCAAAGAGTTAGTCAGTATGTGTTACGAACATGCATTGCCTCAGAAAGTCAGATATGGAACTCCATAATTTTAAAGAAATCCTGAAAATTTACTGATATTGTTATGCTGTGTCTGCCCAATAACTCTCCCCAAAAGGAGCATAAAAAACCCTCAAGAAACCACCACCACTAAAAAACAAAACAAAACAAATAAGCAAACAAAAAAACCCAAAACAAAACATAAAAAAAAACAAAAAAAAAAAAAAAAAAAAAAAAACAAAAAAAAAAACCAACCAAAATCTGTCTTCCCTATCTGTGAAGTGCTTTCCTGTAGATGACTTGGCCTGACTGATCTTGTAGAGAATGCTGAGTTAGCCTTGTAAGGGTTTGAGCTAAGAAGAGGATAAAATGATATCTATTAATCATCAGACTCAACTGAGCCATCTCAAATAACTCTTGCACCAGAAAGGGAGAAAGGATAACTTTTGCTCAATTGTTTTCACCATTTTTGTACCTGAAGTCCCCTGGAAGCACTGTAAGTTCAGAATTCTCAGAGGCACTGATCTTCTATTCTTTTTTGTAGAATAGAAATAGAAATTGCTCAGTCTCTGTAATGACTGAAAATGCACTGGTGTCCCATGCAGAGAGATGGTTTTTTTAGGACTCAGGGTTTGAAAACAGTTAGGGGTTTCTACATTTAAATATTATTAATAAAGCATGTAGAAGCCAGCACAGAAGAAACACTACCAAAACCCAGTGACTGCATAATCTGTAACAATGCTACACATATTTAATTTTGGATTTATGGATAAACAGTGTTCGTGTAAAGTATACTACAGTAAGTGATTCTTGAGAGAAAGAGTGCAAAGAAGCAAAGGAGTTCCATATCTTAAATGGGCAGAGATGTAAGAACAAGATTGCTTAAAGATCATTACAAAAATGTAAAACAAGATACTACAAAAGAAATTTGAAATTAGAAAGTTTAGCAAGTATCTGTTACAATAAAGTTAACTAGATAAATAATTGGCTTCTGTATTTATAGTTACTGTGGATCTCTATAAAACTCAATTTTGTATGTAGAAATTTATGCTAATTCTGCAAGATGTCATAACAGGAGTTACATCCAAAGATCAGGACAACCACTTAACAGTCCTCTCCTATGACACGTAAATTCCTTCTCTGCAAGTCCTCTTCCTATTTAAAGAAAATGATTCTCTAGAATTAATTGTCAAACATCACGGAGACAATTCAAATTCCCCAATTTGGTTAACTAACCAAATTAAGGGGGCCACAGTGTAATTCACAAGTATTGACTTCAGCAGGTTGAAAGTTCATAGTTTTTTCTGAGAAAAACGTAGGTCCTGATACTAAGAAGATTTTAATCTTTTGGCAAATATTCTTGAGAGTCTTGTGACCACAACCATAAGGAATAAAATTTTCAAGTTTTACCTAGAATCAGACATGCTGAATTGCAATTTCAGAACCTGGCTTTATTCCTGATAAAATTAGCTGTAGCAGATGCAGTCACTTACTTTGTACATTAGCTATGAGTATGTGCCAAATACACAAATGTAAAAAAAAATCCATGAAAATAAAATATTAATCAGAGTTCTGAAGAAATGTAATTGACAACTTTCCTAACTGCAATTAAAATCTGCAGTATGTATATCTGAAAAAACTGTTGTGCATTTACAGTAAGCATTTGACGTGCCACAGGTGTTACCAAACACATAGAGTTGCAAAGTTATTTAAGGAAGATTAATTGAATCTCTGCAAGGCCTTTGAACTTTGTTATGGCAATATTTAAAGACAGTCTCACATAACATGCATACTAATGCTTTCTTCATTAAAAAGTTGCATCCCAGCTTTCTGGAAATGTTCTTATCTTTATCTTATCTCCTGTCTGTTCATAAACCAAAGATTTTGATGCACAACACTGCTGATACTAAATAAACAGAGAAAATTTTAATTTGCATTTATTATTCTTATTTTTTTAATATCAAACATCCATGTGTCATATTGAGAGGGAGGTGTAGATTGTGAGTTGTTGGCTACTGTGGCATTTGATATAACAATATCATGAAACAGCACTGACAACTAAGACAGACAAAGGAAATAAATCAGCAAGTACTACTCTAGTAAAACAAACAGCTTGCATATATCATATCTGATTGTATTTCCTACATATTATGAACTGGTACCCTCAGCCCCTCTGGCAGAGTGATCAGAGAAGAAAATCCTGGTCCAGTGCTAACAACAGAAGATTACAAAATCATGCCTGGCAATTATATGAAAAGTCAAGACTGGTGCATTTGTGATCTATACCAAGGGGACCAGTGTAAAGTATAAAGATGAAATAGACAAAGTAAAAGGATGAAGACACTCTATTGGAGGGTAATCAATACAGCTCTGCAGATAAAAACAACTCAAAAATATGGTGGATTTCTGTGACAGATTCAATGAGCATGTGGGTGAGTAGATAGTGTCTAGGAATATAGTGGGAAATCTGCTGTGAAGCCATCACCTAACGGAAGGGAGTCTCCACATCCTGTGTCGAGGTATTAAGCATACTCCACAATGTGGGAAAGGTTACAGGTGCTGTGAAACCACTGTGAAATGACCTGGAAATGGGATGCTACACCACATAGAATTACTTTGAACACACAGCTCCTAAAGGCATCTAGGGAATACAGACTCCCTGCAACACCAAATAAATTGGTAGTAAGATGGAAAGCACAAGTATGGCCTCTGACTCAGTCTTTCCAGAAAGCAAGTATCATCAGCAAGCCAAATAGAATCTTACAAGTCATTGGGAAAGAATCTGAGTGCAAAACATAAAAAGTTATATAGTTCTAATTAGTAAATTTCTTAGATACATATAACATAATAATAGAAATTAAGATGATAATAATAAATGACAACAAAGATGACTACAGATATGAAATACTTTTATAGTACTACCTAGTAGAAGAGACAAGACAGTTCCCCCAAATGAAGGTGGGAGAGGGAAGAAAAGATAAACCCCCAAGCATTATTGTGAACATTGTTGAGAAGGCCCTGAGATGGTAATTCCCTATTTCTCATAAAAGCAATTAAGAATTAATAATTTCACTGCAAGTGTAAAAACAAAAAAAAAACTCTTTCAGCTAGTATTATTTAAACTATAAACAACTTTGATACCATACGTTAAAGGAAATAATTAAAGATGAGTTAAAATATTAATAAAATTATAATTTAATGAACAAGACCATGAATGTCTCTAAGCAAAATTATCTAAACCACACTTCTCTGGAAGATGCTCATGACTGACCCATTAAACTGTTATCTATCACAAGTTTGAGGGATCCATAAAGAAAAATAATTTTATAGTTGTCCTACTTTTAATAGAATTTCCTTTTGTAACTGCTGCTGCTTATCCTTCTCACACAGAATATTCTTCTTGTAGACATTCAAAGGTTTTATACCTCAGCCAATTAGCAAAGTGCTGTAGAAATCAAGAGATCTTGTTGCAGGTTCTGACTCTGCCCAAGGGGTCTCTATACAAAGATCTCATTTTCTCCTTCAACTTACAGTGATTGTTGATCTGTGATTTATTTTTTTTTTAGCTCTAACACAGTTTTTCATATAAGCTTATTGCTTAGAGTTTTTTGCCTATTTCACCTGAGCAGTTGTTACAACATCCTGTAAACGGCGGGACTGACTACAGTGACCGGTCCCTTAACAGGGATGTATTCATACTAAAATACTTAATGGAAATGTAAGAGAGGTTTGGACTTGCATTACTACTAAAAGGCTTATCATCTGGCAATAATTGATTGTGAACTCTAAAATAGCTAAGAATAAGCTAAGAAATAGTAAAGGGCTTTTTTGAAGGAGTATCACTTGTAGCAGTGTCCCTTGTGATGAAGAAAGAAGAGTTCAGAGGCAAACCACAGAGACTGAATTGCTGCTCAGGTGGGTGAATAGCTTCACTCCCATTTTTATTTGTTTCTTCAAGTGTAATCTCCCTGTCTAGCACTGTACCTTTTCGAGAACACCTGTATGCGCCAATATGGTGTGTGCTAAATAAAGTGTACTGTTAGGATGAATATACCTGAAAGTACCTCCTGAATGCATCACATCTGTTTTGTAAAGGATTGCTTCCTTCAGACAACAACTTCCTTTTGAAGTAATGAAAGTTGTAACACATGGATTTGTAAAGAGCCATCGACACACATATGCATTCAAAATGCCTCTACAACCCAGAAAAACGAAAGATGGAAAGGGAAGGAAATGGAAAGTTCAGGAGAGGAGAGGAGGAGGGGGCAAGGGGGGGAGGGGGGGAGGAAGGGAGAGAGGAAGGGAGGGAGGGAGGAAAATATGAAGAAAATAGGATGAAGGAAATATGAAATAATTCCCCCATTAAAACCTGATCACTATCTGCAAGCTTGAGCGAATTTTTTTTTAAATAATAGATACAAAACCCCAACTTACTCTTCTCAAAATTGCTATACAACTATCTTAATAACTATTTTAAAAGAAAGACAAAATCTGGCTTTGATATGCAATGTGTACTTTTCCATGGCTGAACTGATCTATTTAACTTCATTGTGTATTCTCTACTTTTGTTTTCAGTATTGTGTTTTTGCTCCTGCTCCAACAAACATCTCATTACTCATTTGCATCTAGCTTCAGTAGTTGCACATTTGTGCACTGATGGGTGACAAATATGGAAGAGATACATCAAAGACGTCTTGTGCTTGCATGAAGAGATGAGCTGAGCCTGACCACAAAGGGGTAAAGCAGCAGCCAGCAGTGGTGTAATCACTACAGGGTGTGTTCTTGCTTTAACACGGTCCTATCACAGAGTTCACCAGGTTACCGTGGACTCCTGAGACTGCCTATGCATAAAGAAGGCTAAAACTGATTCTGAAAAGACTAAAGCAGGATCAGATCTACTTCAAAGAACTTACACCCATATCAACTCATGAGATATCTATGTCCAGAGAAAGCATTTTCTATGCTAATATCCATTACTTCCTCCAGAGCCGAAATAAAACTAGTTGCAATGACATCAGTGTAATAACACCAAAACTAATAACATGCTGTTATCTCAGATGGATCTAAAATGATTAAACTAAAAGGAAGAGGGGTAATTTATTTATCTGTATATGCAATGTAACACTTCAAACATATGCAATATCACCACAGTAATCTTCTTTTCAGTGCAAATAATTTCTCTTATTTTTCATTTTTACTCAGCACTGCTTACCCTCTTGATGTTACTAAGAGATTTCCAGCAAATATGCTATTGATGAAAAGAAATCATTTTACAGCAGAAATGATGGAACTTTTTTGACAATTGTGGTGAGACTGTCCTTGAAATTTGATCATTTTTTAAAAGGTGGCTGCACACTCCCCACATTGAATAACTCACTTTAGATGAGTTAGTAAGACACTATTGTAGTGATTACTTTTTTAATTTGTAGTAACTGATTACATGAAATTAATGAGTGGAACAAAAGCTATGCACTGTCTCTCATCCATTCTCTAGGTCACAAGAACCTTTGATCATGCCTCTTTCTCTGCCTTCATTGTTAATCTGACATAAGATTACTAGAATAAAATGTAGGGTTTCTTGTCACTAGCATATGAATATTTGAGAGATAGGGTAATTAAGAGGACTCCAGACCATACTTCTGATTTTTTGAAAGCTAATATTAACACTGATTAACTATTTCAGAATTGAACTATCTGTTTATTTAACTGTCTCTTTTAATTTAACTCTTAATATTTCATTCTTCTTTAATTGTATGAAGGAAATAGTTAGCAAATGCAGTGATTTTCTTTTTTTTCTTCAGCTGTCTAATATAAGCTCAGACATAATTCTCCATGCCTGCAGTTGGATATGGACTTCACCATGGACCTCCATGGCTGCAGAGGCACAGCTGCCTCACCATGGTCTGCACCATGGGCTGCAGGGGAATCTCTGCCTGTCCTTCTCCACTGACCTGGGTGTCTGCAGAATTCTTTCCCTTCCATATTCTCATTCTTCGCCTCTGGCTGGTGTTGCAATGCCATGTTTTTTCTTCTTAAATACATTACCCCAGAGGTATTACTGCTGTCACTGATGGGCTCTGCCTTGGCCAGCGATGGGTCTGTCTTGGAGCCAGTTGGCACTCACTCTAGAGCACATGGGGAAAGCTTCTAGCATCCTCTCACAGTAGCCACCCTACTGGCTGCCCTGCTACAAAAATCTTACCATGCAAACCTAATATAGCTAGATGATAACATATTTCATTATGGTCCCAATAAATGAGTGAATATTTTATCTCTCCATCTTAAATCCCTACTGCAGCATGCAATGCATTCAAATATGAATGTATAGAATAGATTCCCAGTTACCATAGAGTCCACTGAAGGATCTCACCCTGACAATTCCTATGTATTAGCAGGAGACTACTGGCTGTACAATTTAGGCTTACCCAAGACACAACTGTCCCTTTACTAGTCCCCAGATTTTATATAAGCTCATGACTTAAAGGATTTGAGCCCTAAGAAACCAGCAGCCCCATACTCTACACTCACAAAAACACAACCCAAACCACTTCAGATGAATAATAAAGAAAAGGAAATAGTATCACAGCTATCTCTGTGAAGCCACTGGAGTGTGGTTATGGAAGCTGAAATGAGATTAGAAAGTCACTGGAGAAGTAATACCAACTATAAAGTTAACTGTACTAGAAATGTACTAGAGAAGACTGTTACACGAGGACTTCAGGCAGGCAAAGACTGACCTAAAGAGGGACCGAATAAGCTAAAACGGAGGGGGCTGTTTTATGCTTAAAGGAAAAACAGGCATGTTGAACCTGAGGAATTTCAGCTCCCCAAAGGGAAACTTTGCATGTCCATGCAGTTACCCTTTGCCTTCTCTAATTGACTTTGCACATACCAAGTGAAGTAAGGGATATCTTTAAATTCAACTTTGCCTGGATTGCTATTTTTGCATCGGAAACAATAACAGCTTGCACACCAAGGAGTGAAATTACTTACCTGTGTTTCAGTTGGAATTTTTAAGCCTCTTTAATTGATGGTGAAGGACATCCTTCTATAAAGGAAGGCTTTTAATACATCTCACTGATTTTCAGTGCATAATATTCAGCCCAAAGAATGCTGAGTTCACATTGTGCATAACTAATATCTTCACTTACATTAATAATGGAATTATTAGTCTCACCATGAAATCCTATGTCTACTCATACAAAACATTAAAAATGTCTATTGTATTTTTATTTATTCACATTTTATTTACTTAGCACTCCTAAATCAAACATCACTTCCTTGGCGATGCAACATGCCATACAATGTAATTTTGTGTCATCACCCTCAGTGCTAAGACCCTACATGTTTTGTATTGCTGTAGTTAGTTGACTTTTGATTTATGCTAGTAATGACAGATGATGGGTATTTTCCCCTTCCAGTGATAAATACAGCCTTAGTATATATTTTGTTTGTAAAATGCACTGACATTTTTCAGGACAAAAGGTTCTCTATGAACTCAGAATATTGCATGTAGCACTACATTTATGTCATGGCAATTCTTAGGCTTACATTATTACTGCCTTGAATGAAACATGACTATTTTGCAATAAAATGCAACGAGAAAAAATTTTTGTCTGGAAGATTAGATTGGGCTTGCAGTCAGAAATAATAATCAATGCTTACCATGTGATGTGTTTCAATTTTTTGTATAACAAAAACAACAGACTAAAATTGTTTTTTGTACTTTCCTGAGGGCATTACCTCCCTCCAAAAATAAGGGCACTGATTTTTCTAGGCATACATTTAAGAAAAAATAACTGGTAAAGCATGGATATAAATATGGATCTATTATTTTAGTGCACCATACACAAGGCAATAATTTTTGTTATAACCATTGTGGACCATTTTACCAGTCCAAAAGATAAACCAACAGACACACAAATTTAATATTCAAAATTAATTTGCAATAGCCATTTCTTGCCTTGCCAAAAAGGCAGCTTACCCAAAACAGGAAAAGAAAATTGACCCTCCAACTGTTCTGAAGATAACCAAAAATAAGTTCCTTTAAATTGAGTTGGAAAAAAAACAGTGTGACAATCTCCATAGAACTATAAGAAACAAAAATAAACTAAACAAATACCTTAGGTGCATACTCTGAATAGGAATTTAGATACATTAGTAACATGGGCATCCAAGCTTAGAATTCTGTTTCTATGAACTTTGATTTCACCACTACAGTAAAAATTAAATTTATTATATTTATCTGCGAGTCTTGTCTAGAAGAATTCTTTTCTATATACCTAATTAAAACAGTAGTTTTTTAGAAAAGTAATATCTCAAACAGATATACCCCTTGTTTTTCAATTCATTTGTCACATCTCTAAAATGTAATTTCATTTCAGTCCAGTTGCTAAAATAAAATACCTTATTTAAATAATTTGGCTCAGTTATCTTTTAGTCTAGACCTAGTTAATTGAATGACCCCATATTAAATGACAAGATATAAAATGAATTATAACATTGACAAATAATTCCTTTAACAGGAATACATATCAGGTGAGTTCATAGGGTCAGCCTGGTACCAGGCAGTAATTTATATATTAATTAGCAGCTGTGGAATAAAGAATAAAAAGGCATGAAATGTAACTGTCATATTGAGAATACACAGGTTGATGATGTTTCTTTGAGAGAGATAGTATCAGCTCTTCTCTTGTTTTAAACACACCAGAGTTCCTACTTTTCATTTCTGTAACAGTCTCCTCTCTTACCATGTACATTTTCAATCATCAGTTTACTCCTAAGAGATTATCCATGTATAACACAGCATTTATAAGTCTTGTCCCCCCTGTATTCCCTGTTGTCATCACTTTGCCTGATTTTAACATTAATTAATAAGAAGGTTTTGCTATGAATGTGATCTGTGGAGATTGGCTTCGTTTGATAAGGGTAAAACCACTGTGATGTTAGGAGATACACATGACAATGACTAGATCTGATTAGAAGAAAGTAGTATTTAATGACATTTAAAGGAATAAATAGCCTGTTTGACAGAACTGTGTTTCTACTTTATGGATGGGCATTCCATGAAACACTCCTCAAAGAGTTTAGACATTATGCTCACAGCAGAGTGGATTTATTGTGCACAGATGTGGTCACATGTTTCAGTATCCCTTGGGGGAATTTCTCTCCTAAGGTGTGTAATAAAATGGAAAGAGCCATCAAAGACCACTACTAGAATATGCACATAAAGATGTGCACAGACACGCAGTCACAGATCTCATTCTGCAAGCTTTCAGGAGGTCTGAGTCAGCCAGTAAAAGAATCTTAGCCCTCTGAGGCTTTGATCATCAACCCAAAAATACAATCTATAAATCATAATCAGCAGAGACATAAAGCAATAATTGCAACCAAGGAATTTCAAAGCAATCCTGATGCCAAAATGGTTTCATAGACACTGAACAGTTTTTTGAGCAACACACATTTTTCAAGATCTGTTTTTCCACAAAAGATGCTGATGGAAAAAAAAAAAAGGGCTAAATTAGTCTAGTCTATATTTAGATTACTGCTGCTTGCCCAGAGGATTGAAAAGTCGGAAATAAAATGGGTCTGACCACTGGATGTCACTCTTGACTTAAACCTTGTTACATTAACTGTGTTTCTGGCAAAAGGAAATTCTTGATTTTTCTGTCATTGTGTCTAAATTGCAGCGTGGCTGAACCTTAAGAGGGATGACTGAAGGTTGAAACTGCTGCTCTGCCAACAAATTCCTGAGTAATCTTACTTAGATCTTCCTGTATTTTGCCTCAGTTTTCCAATCTGCAAATCATAAGTAAAATGAAACCACACTTTTTTATCTCTAAGAGATAAAGGATTAAGATTAAGAACTAATAAAACAAAAGAACTGTAGCTGGGAAGCACAGTGAAAATACTGTCACCAGTACATACATAATCTAGGAAATGTAATATTTATAATGCTACGGTAGCATATTGTTTTATAGTATAGAATTACAGAATGGTTTGGGTTGTAAGGAACCTTGGAGATCCTCTAGCTCTAACCTCCCTGTCAAGTATAGGCACACCTTCCTCTAAGACCAGGCTTCTCAAAGCCACATCCAACCGGGCCTTGAACACTTCTCCAGGGATGGGGTATTCACAGCTTCCCTGGGCAACCTGTGCCAATGCCTCCACATCCACACAATAACACCCTGCTTATGTCTAATCTAAAACTACCCTATTCTACTACTGCAGAAGTACTTTTCGGGACTCTTTGAGTACTCTTGTTGGTGCTATGACTAGTACTGTACTTTCCTATAAGTACCATGCATTTTTGGACAGCATAGAGTCCCACTTTCAGTCAGGGTAAATATATAAAACTAGAAATATAATGTTTCATGAAATAATGCTAAGAGAGGGGTTTTTTTCCATCTGATGGCTATCAAATGAAATATTCATTTGACAATTGAAAATCAATATCTCTGTCATGTTCAATTCAGTCATTTCACTAAATTGTGTTGAAAACATAACGGTCCCAAATGCCAGTGTAGAACTTTTGTGAGATTTACCAACACTAACTTACTGGACCTGGAGAACTTCTCTGAGGAAATTTCTCAGAATGATTTCCCATTAGACTGGGGCCCTCTTGGAGTCTTGGATGGCAAATCAGCTGCAGGTGGTCCCTAAGCAGGAGTCAGACCTTGCAGTATCAAAAACCAAATCCCATTCTGCCTCAAGCCCTAGTTCTCACATATTTTTAGAGCTTCTCCCATGCTAGTAGTCCATTATTTACCTGGGTTTTCAAGTAAATGGATTTTTTCTAAAGAATCCAGGTTTTGTTTCTGTAAGTGTTCTCCACAAACAAAGAAGACAAGGGAAAATCAGGTGGGGATCCATGGTGACCCCTCCTGATTGGGCTCCTCAAGTGAGAGCAGGAGAACAGCCTGCCCCACCAACAGTCCTGAGATCCACTTTCACTGCATACTCACAGTGGGAGGCTGTGGGACTGTGGACAACAGAGCCATGGGACTTCATGTTGGGAAGAACATTTTGGGCTTGTAAAAGATTTATTATGGGATGTTCAGCAGAAGAACCTGGAGGCACCTGGTTGGATGGGGGAAATAAGCATGGAGGAGAGCCAAAAGTGCATGATGTACAGCCGAAAAAGAAGGGGAGTGAAAGGGACCATTCAAGTGCCAACAGGCATGGTCAGGACACTTATCTGATGTGGACTGTGCCTGATCAGTGTGGTCTGCCCTGTCTTCTCATTAAACCCCATTTCTAACTCTTCCCTTGGTCAAGGGACTCTATTCTGCATGTGTCTGGGCATGGTAAATCTACATGCCAAGCAGCTGACATGGAAACTACTGATCATGGGGCCTGATCTGTCTTTGGAAAATGTACATGAAGACAACATTTTCCTCTTGCTTTCCCCCAGTATTGTAAAATGGAACAGGCTTTTGAGAGAACTGCAGCCATTTACAGGAAAACTGACTTCAACAGTGTTAGTCTGTTAGAATCACAGGTATTCCCACTTACTGCTTCCTGCATGCAAGAGCAAACTTATTATCAATAAGTAGAACAAAGGCATGTGAACCCACAGCTACATAATAGTTTTGTGTCAGAAGCTCACAGTGCATTTAGGACTGTTAAGAGAGGAATCACATATAAAGACAAAACTCTAATGATGGTCCCAAATAGTCAGCATTGTCCTTCAGCATTTGGCGTCTTCTCCTACTTCCTATTTACAGCAAAAACATTGAACAATATGTTTGCTTTAAGCAAAAACATTGAACAGTATGTTTGCTTTAAGCCATGGATTAAAATATGACCAAGCCTTTCCTAGCAAGCACCCTGCTTCAGTGGTAGTGATGATGACTGGGTTAAACACCCCAGTTACTGAGAAATATTGTGCAGGGTAACTGACCAAACTCATTGGAACTAGAACTGCGGAAAAATGGGCAGGAAGCCAGGGGTTAAGGAAAACAGGTGGAACTGACTATTCTTTTTGTTACAGTCCTAACATACCGAAATACCAAACACATAAGTCTGTTTCCTTGTATTTCTCATTTCCACAGAAAATTCCACTTAAATTTCTGTCTAAAATACTACCAGCACTATTTTTTCTGACAGCAACTTCTCAAAGTTGGCCCTGAAATGAAAATATTAATATATCCTATTCACACTAGTCTTCTGTGAATGAAAGACTCCATAGTTTAAACTTCTCCATTTGCTGTTTATTCACTTTCTCTCCTCTCAAAGTACAGAAATCCTGTTATGCATCTAAAATGAAAATTTCCTATGCAACATTAATATGCAGTCTTGTGGCTGCCCTGGTACAGCCATTGCACTTCATACATGCAAATAATTACCTTACCTACACAGCCATATATACACAACAGTCCAAATTGGTTGAATGGTCTGTTTATCACTAATAGTTTGAAAAGTTTATTTTCCCAAAATCAGCCAAAACATTGTTTTTCTTTCTCATGGAACAGCAGAGATTTCCTATAATGGCAAATTTCCACGGAGAACATATGTAAATTTTGTCAATTTGAATTTTCAAACTCCTGGGCAATGAGATTTGCTTGCTAATTCAATATTGGAAACAACAATAACAACAACAACAAAAAACCCCAAACCAAAACCAAAACAAATGGACAAAAAAACCCTCAACAACAAAAAAACCCAACAAAACAAAACAAAAACAACCAACCAAAGAAAAAAAATTGAACCAAAAAAAAAGTAGGATAAATCCCTTATCATCTATAAAGAAGAAACAGTAGAAGTTAAACGGTACTGCCATATATAGTGTGGTTACTGCCTTCTTCTGTGTTTCCTTGCTTCTAGAGGATCCCAAGAAGTGGACAACATGAAAAGCCACTACCACCAGTCAAATCAAGCATTCCAAGGCACGCATACCATTTCTGCGTCCTTACAGATCTATGCAAGAGATATCTTGACACAAATGTACCTATAGAAAATATTACAATTATTTCAATCTGGCTGTAAAACTTGTTTGTTTATGCATGTGTTGTGGTGTCAAGCAGATTGCTCACACAAGGACGGTGTACTGAAGCATCAGCCCCAGACTTTACATTCACTGTGCGCTGGTTTACACCTTTTATGTTAAACTTATGTGTCAGCTTGAAGACATCTTATCTTCTCCACATAAAAATACTACTTCATTCAAATAAAGGGAATCTGAGTGCTAAATACCCCTTTTGTGTGCCTCTAAATGAAATCTAATTTTCTGTTTGATAACTGTCTATCATAAAAAAGCTTACCTGCATATGTGCTATCTGCTATTTGCTAACAGTCTTATGTCCCATCTCCTGGCTGAACACAAGATGGTATTTTCCATGTGTTTCAATTTGAGCACTTAAAGGTTGTGGCTGGTACCATGAAGTTTAATTTAATAAAAATATTATACACCTACCAATTGAGGAAAGGAGAAAGTCATAAGCAGATCATCAGAAAGCTCCACAGTGCGCTAAAAATCTAAGCAAGAAAATTAAATGTGACATGAACTAAACTGCTACATTGCATTCAGAAATGAATGCATAGGCTATGGAAAGAGATATAAATATATTTTCTACACATGAATACCCTTATATTTAGTGACTTATATTTCACTGCCAGCCTCTAAATGGGCTATATTGATTTGTGGCTTTTTTATTTGATACTAGTAGGAGGCATGAAAACAGAACTGAAAAAGAAGCAGGATCAGAGTGTGTACAAAGATTTTGGTTCATAAACACTGGCTTAAAATTGTGCTTAAATAAAGTTCAATTAAATTACTGTTGCTTACAGCTGATTTTAATCCTATCAAGAATGTAATAAAGAATGGCTTTACATAAAGCAAAGTAGTTTTAACTCCTTTTGAGTTAACTACACAATATTTAAGCTCAATATATTTCCCTTTCAAAAAGTAAGTTTAGGAAGATATTTTTTTATTTCTGAAGGCTAGTATCTTATATTTTCAGGAAGGAAAAAAAAATCATGTATTGTTTTCTATAACTCTTTACTTCTCTTGATAAAAAATACCAAATAAAGAGCCACGAAAAGTAGTATTTTGCTGAAAGGAAAAACTGATTATCACCATCACCTTCATCATATAAATCCACAAAAAGAAAAAAATAACAAAATAAGAAAAGTAGAAAAGGAGTACACATCATTAGCATATTCAGTGCTTTACCCTTTCCCACACTGAGAAGGCAAGTATTCTGCCATGGCCTAAGGAAGCTGCATTTCCAAGACTTAAACTAAAGAATTTACTTGTCCTGTAGGTGAATTCCTGTATTACATTATAAAATCCACCAGCCAATACCAGATTTATCAAGTCTCATACATTCAGAACAAACCTTATGCATGTGTTTATCATCCCCCTCAATGCCAGTCAGTCCTGATGTTGTGCTGCCATGGTGCTGCTGCTTTCATGCTGAATGAAACTTAACCTTTCCCATTATTGCAGCAGTTTCAGTGAGGCATGAATCCTGACTAGGAGAGCAAGGTGAGAATCCAGAAGATCACTCACATATATATGAAAAAATATTTTCTTAGTCTTGGTGAGGTGGATACAACTCAATCCAACTTCGTGGTACTACTGGGCTTTTTTGGTTGATTTTGTTTTGTTGTTCTGTTTTGGGTTTTTTTTTCTTGTTTGTTTGGTGGGTTTTTTGGGTTTTTTTTTGTGGGTGGGTTTTTTTTTTGTTTGTTTTGTTTTTGTTTTTTTTTTTTTTTTGTTTAAATCTGAAGCAGTAATCCAGGTCCCAACTCCACCATCCTGTGTTCTCAGATCAAGCATGGGAGCATGGGGAAGCTGCACTGACAGTATCTCTGTAATGCATGGAAGAGAGTCTGCCCCATCCCTGCCTGCCACCACTTGCTAGTGGTTTTCAGTATCCATTTGAAGCTAGTTCTCCTATGCCCAATCCTTGAAGTTCTAAAATTTTTCAAGCGAGGAAGTCAGAAGACAATTCTACACCTGCAGCCAAGGATTGTTTTTCATACATGAATAGGAAAATGCAATGAAAAACTTTTCATGAAATTGTAATGAATTTTTTAAAATAACTATTGGCAAGTTCCAGTTACTTGAAAATTCAGCCTTTTCACACACAGCTATTTCTCAGTTTTATGCACAAGAACTGTTTATGGAAATAAGTATATATCCATTTTCTTCTCCCTTGCATAAGATTATAAATGAGGAACAGTCTATGCTAATGATGTTTTGCAACTATTTTTGCTGGTGTCTGAGAGCTTCACAGATAATCAATTTTCACAAGACTTGTGAAATCAGCAGTTGCATGATCTGTCTGCCACAGACAGATTCATGCCAACATACATTTTATTTTGGGCATCGAAAAGAGCAAACACTATTGGGTTTGTTTTTTATTTTGTTTTTAGAACACTTGACGTCACAGAGAGAGCTTTGCTATTTAAAACATACCTTTCCCTCGACAGCAGCTGCAAGGGTTTCACATCTCCGCCTAACAAACCCTATACTTTCAAGGCAGTTAGACGGATTCTATTTTGTATTAGTATCCCAAACATCTGTACCTACAGGAAGCTAACAGATAGTCTTCTTGACTTTAAATAGTATTCTTAGTCCTATACAGTGCAGATATGAAAGAAAAAATCATAGCAAGAAGGGACTGTTGAAACTTATAATATATAATAACAATCCCTCTTCATGTACAAAGAATTATCTATTATCTCCAGTAAAGTAAGTAATTTCAAAGTAGTTCAGTCACTCATTGATCTGATGATGCCAGATGAAACCTTACTAAATCCTTCTCATATTAAGTATATTTTCATACAGTGTAGTAAATGGAGTCTTGTCTCAGTGAGTATTTAGTCAAGACCTTTTCAACTCAGCCCAGAAACTGTGAATAAATTATATTAATTAGAAATTTCTTTAAAAATACCAATTATCTACTGCTGGGGACTCTGGCATGTTTTTCCTACTCAACATCTGTGTTGTTAGATTAAAATGTTCTTTGAGGCACAGACTGCCTTATGCAACATTCTTCATGCTTAGCAATTAAACAATATATGTTTTGCAGATCCACTACTGGAAAGAAGTTATCATCCATTAAAGGAATTTTATTTTTCTGTCTGGTTTTAAATAGCATAATAGAAGGAAGTCAGATTTAGCTGTAATGTTTATTAGAAGAACAACTTTCATTTCTTTATTGTGATATTTTCAGTTCATATTTAAGCTCTTGCTTAGAACATTTTCAGCTGCATTAGGTCTGTTGAGCTAGACCAATTCAACTTAAAAGCTCAAAATTCATCAACTTAGGCACAGTTCAACCCTCTCTGCTCCACCTTTTTTTTTTGCCATAAAAGCACTGTCTTAAAGAATTAAAAAAATCAGATGAATTTAAATTGGCCAGCCTATGTGAAAAAAAAATCTTCCTTTTTTTTTTTTCTCCTATGTTTTGCAAACACAAGAAGGAATAGGATCACTATTAGGCACAGACATGGAAATTAATTTCTGTTGTCATAAATTTTGCATAGGCACTTAAATCATCCTTTAGAATCTAGTGGGAGAAATCTCCAAAATCCAAAAGCTTGGGATTTTTCTTTATGGGTAGAATAATGAATTAAACAGGTCCTGCTGGGATTGTGATGATGACCAAAGTGATCTGTGTACGCACAAACATGAGAGAGCTACTGACTTTGGCTTGGGGGTGAAAGCATTTTATTCAAAGCTGTTTAAGGATAAATTAGACAAACAGCCAAGCCATGATGTCTTGTCATAAGTGATTGTCATAAGTGATTTCTCCTGCTCTGTTGGTCATAGGAGGTAAGGGAAAGATAAGGAAAACAAGAAACTTGTGTATTTAAATACTATTAACTTTTTTAAAACTGACTTAGAACTACTATAAAAGAGGAAACCAAATAGGAAGTAGCTGACAAGAACCTGTATATCAATGATAGTTCTGTAATGCTCTAAACTGAATTTGAGACAAACTACTACTGTTGGCATTTCTCTTTTTGTTCTTCTCATTGCTAAAAATTACAATCTAACAATAAAATGTTTTATTGGTGGCTACCTTATAAGAGTGTCTGTGACCTGGAAAATGATAGAATCCACAGAGGAAAGAATATTTCTCCTACCATATATTCTACAAACTGATGCAAATTTAAAACTCAGGATGGTACTTTTGGCCTGATTTCCTCAGTACAAATTCAAATTCAATTCAATAAAATTGCATATAAGATCTTGTAGAATTCTGCATGGTACACTCAGGATCTGTTCTAATCACACTTCCCTGAGAGACTGCATGTGCAATTCCAAGGTGAACCAGGTTATTGTCTTAGGCAGATTGGCCACTGGCTCATTATGAAAACCACAAGGAATACTGTGACCTAATGGCAGTTGTACCAATAAACTGATACAGAATGCTTTGCCAATACTCAAACTTCTGTGCTCAAAAGAAGTAGCCTTAGGGGATGCTGGTCCTCAAAATCTACTCAAGTCTTCTGTCTAGTTCAGCCACTCAGCCTGATTCTGGGGGGAATTTAGGTGACACAAGTATCATAGGCAGAATGGTATGGTCATAGACTTGATGAAGGTGGGTGGTCAGACATGGCAATTACTTCCATGCATAACGCAGAGGAAACAAGCTGAAAATCATAAGCAAAATTAAGAAAACAGAAGGGCCAGGTTTTTTTCATTTTAGAACCTGAATTGTAATTACTAAATGTTACATGAATGTCATTTCTTTGTGACAATTTGCTTTTATTAGCTAAATCAGTAATAAAAAGGGATCTGGATATGCAATAGTCACATTAATCTGCTCTTTGGAAGTTAACTTCAATATTAGGAAGAATGTGAAAAGCTTAGTACAAGAGGATATGACATATGAGGAGCAGATAAGGGGATTGGTTTATGCAGACTAAAGAAAGTTAAAGGTGGGAGGTAACTGATGTGCTCCACAAAAAAAAAAAAAAAAAAAAAAAAAAAAAAAAAAAAAAAAAGACTGTCAGAGTTTGCTCAGAGGCACAGTGAAAGCACAAGAAGCAGTGGTTGCAAGTAGCAATATGCGCAATTCCTAATGTACAAAGGTAAAATATCCTATTGGTGTCATCAACATGAGGAGAGACTGCCCAAGCTGTACCTCATTGAAGGTTCTCACAGCTCAGCAGAGCAATCTGACCTTATTTGAAATTTGTTTTGCTTACCAGGGGGCTGGACCAGATAAACCCCAGATGTCTACAACAGTGAAGAACTTCTTTCTCATTATGTTCAAGACACTAAATTCTTCACACACATGCATCCAGACAGAGGAAGAGAAAAAAAGTCTGTGGACCTGGAAGAAGGCAGCAATTGAAATACCAGTTCACTCCTCCAAATACCACTGGTAACTGATAAGGGAAAAGACATTCTACATGTCTGACATTCAGGATTTTTAACACTAGATAGTTTGAAATTCATGCATGGCACAAGCCAGCATGGATACAGCAACACCAATAAGGCTGGGGGTAGTGTAGAGTTAGTCTTGTATGAGTCTGGCTCAGCCTACCAGATAGTTTCAGACTAACACTAACCATAAGAAATACGAGTTTTTACTTCCTGGGGTTAAAAACAAAATCCTGAAAGACAAAAATATGTAGAGAAAACTAATACAATTGGCTAGATCAGCATATGAAAGCAATAAATGTGGAAACTGTTGTGCAAAAAATACATTGGACTCTGAGGTGTTCAGTAGTTTGGTTTGTCTTTAAGGGGAAAGACTTGAAAGTCATCTACAATGAGATTATTCACATTTTAGAATAAGCATAATCTATAATGGCAAAATCAGTTTGTTTCATGTGTAAGGTATGTTGCCAATATGAATTTGGTTTGAATTGTTAACTGTATTTCCTAATTTTACTTAATTACATTTTTAAATTTGTAGCTGTATTTATCTGAGTATGTGTTTTCTTTTACATTTTTCTAAGGACTAACAAATACATTCCTTGTCTTGGTAACAACACTAAGTGTTGTAAAGAATCAAGAAGCAGCCAAGAACACTATATTGTAGCCTGTCTAGAGGGAGAAGATCATGCTTTGAAGTAATCACAAGGGAAGAGCAAGCTGAATCCATAATTTCCAGGTTTGCCATGACAGAAATAGCCCCCTATATATAAACATAAGCAAATACATTGTAGTAAAAATACCCAAAATACCTAACCAAACAACAAAGCAAAACTCCAAAATAAGCACAGAAATCAAATCAAACAAAAAAAGCTATACCAAAAACCCCCAAACCCAGAAGTGGACGGACAAAGAGTGAATTTTCTTCTCCTCTTTGTCCTTAGTCTGTGGTAGGATTAGAGAGTAACAGTCAAATAACATCCACTTTTCCGGTCCCTAGTGTACTATTTATGAGAGAAATATTTCAGATAGATTACATGAACTGCTGCTTAGTTAGTAAAGACAGAGAATCTGAATAATCTCTTAGGGGAATCACCAGCTTTGATTTTCTTTCTACTTCTAGAGGTCATTGCTTCCTACCTCCTGCAATGAAGCACATCAGTTTTGTAAGGGGCCATTACAGCAAATTATAAAAGAAATCTGGATCCTCCTAATTCATTATCTCCATTTCTCCTGTCACAAAAACTAGTAATCCAAGGAGGCACCAGATCTGCTCTCTGCCCTGGTACAGATATGAAACAAGATGTTAAATATGTGCTCTATCTCCACGTAAAAATATATTACCAGACATAGCAAACAAAACATATATCTAAATTATGGGTAAGACACTATTCCTTTATTTATATAGGAAATATAATTGAACTAAGCTCAAGTATTTAAATATTATTGAGAACCACTTGAATTTTGTAAGTTTTTCCATTGCATATGGCACTTCTTTCTTACACAAGACCTCTTTAATTTACTTCTGGTGAAAGAAGCCAATTAGTTCTTGCTTTCCACCTAATGCTATCTGTTACTAATTGCAATCATCCCTTCCAGTGCAATAACATTAAAAAGATGCAGGAGGCCCAATTCCTAAAGCATTTTTAATGCAACTTCCATTCTAGGCAGTATAATGACATTAAAACTCTCTGATGTACTGTGCAAATGGATAGAGATGTACTATGCCTACTCTGGCTTCTCAGGGAGAGTGAAAACAATACAATATTGATGAGGTGGGATCTAGCAATGAAGAAAATTCCCTTTTTCTGAAGCAACCAACAGTTACAAACTAATTCACAGAGCTAGCTCTCTTCTGACAAGTCCCTTCAGTGCAGCTTCCACTGACACAGAAAGTGACAGGCTCAGGAGCTGTGTCACTAGCACCGTCTCTGCTAATGCCTTCATGGGCTACCCTGGCAGAAGATAAAGAAAACAGAAACACTGACGTTATCTGAACATCAAGCCCAAACAACAACATCTGCAGTGTTGCACATACACAGTTAGATTTTTTTTGTTTTTTTTAAAGCAGGGGGAGAGAGAATGTTATGAAAAAGTTGCGTCCTGATTAACAGTGTAGGCAAGACGTTCAGTGGGGAGTCCCAGAAGAAGGGGGTCTCCTGGGAAAACAGAGCAGCTGTGCTGGCAGCTTCTGGCTGCCTGTTGCTCTGGCAGCCAGCAGTGGGGCTCCCAAGGCCAGCTGGGGACAGGACAGAGACATGGGCACATCTCTTCTGAGCAGCCTTCACTGCCAGGGTTGCACTCCCTGAGGAGCAGAAGGCTGTTGGCTGCAATATGAAATTAGAGTACGAGCTGCTGGTAGGGAGCTCAGGGAAATCATGCAGATGCTGCTGCCCTGGCAGGCAGAGGAGACAGGAAAACACTTGCATCCAAGACAGAAAATCCCTCACCACTGCTTCTGATGGTGACCCACACTAGGAGAAAGAAAAGACGAGCTCCCATTTTACAATTAAATATGAATATATAATTTATATATAACAAATTTAAATCATGTAAGTCTATGTGCAAGAAGAAGCAATGATATATCATAATTTTTTCCACTGCTTTTTCCAACACTGTTGTAAGAACTTTGCGATCTAACTCGAAAACCATGCAGAAGCAATAATGTATAGAGAAAACTTTTATACACAACATATATTCAAACTTAACCTGCTCACCTTAGCAAGGGATGACTTGAGTTCTGCCTTCATTTAGAAGTAAATGTAAAAATTATGTAAACTGCATCTGAAACAAATTTGCATTATAACCAAAACATAGCTGCAACTAAAGAAAAAAGTTTCTCCCTTTCAAAAAATAGGTGAAAACACAGACAACTACTTTTATAAGAAGTCCTAATTACTCAGAGAAACATGCTTGAGAAGATTAGTCAAATCTATAAAGAAAAGAAGTCATGTTGGATGGATAGTGAAGTCTGAGTTTAAGGAGGCAGATTAAACACAGGTGGCTCATTCAGTTTCATTTAGAGTTTTTACTGTATGCCAAAACGTCTAGTTGTGATGCAGCCAAAGGAAAAGGCATCTTGTGTATGAGAGTGAACACCTGAACTACTTATTTTGAAGAAGAGAGTAAATTAGAAGATCACAAATCATAAGTGAGAACTGAAAAAAAAACCCACTGAGATATTAAATGAAACTTAAATCCAGCAAAAAGTAACTATAATTAACCAAAAGGAATTTTTTCCATATAATATGCAAAGAATTAGGATTAGATATAATTCAAAATAATTGTAACATTCACTCTTCTGTTAGACATGATTGCCATACTTGCACATGATTATGCGTTTGTAATATGCCAGACATTTAGCATGCAGGGTAAAGCTGAAACTTTTCCATTTATGTCTTCTGTAAGATATTTTGAAGAGTTGTACAAAGGTGTAAGCATTAGTCAGAGACAGGGTGTTATTTGGACCATATCTTTGCTTCCTGACACTTACGTACCTTAACACATAATTGCACCTCACTTTCTGTATTCAGACTTACATTTCAATATTTAGGAAAAATTTCACAAACAAAACATGTACTCACAAGCAGAGAAGCTATACATTAGCTTTACCAAACACGTAGGATTAACAACAGGTTAAGATATCTCAAGCCTCTTTGTCATGGTTTGACACTGGCACGATGCCAGCGCCCCCATGAAAATATACTTTTCTAAATAATTGCTGTGAGATGTGATCAGGAACAGAGCAGAGCAGGCCCAAAATTAGTAACAAAGAAAAGAATTTTATTAAACTACTACTACTATAAAAACTACGAACACTAAATCCTGGATGAAGACTTTCCAAAACACCCCTCCTCCTCCCACCTAATTTCTAAACAAACTCAACAGTGAGACACCACCCAGGATCCTGATCAAGTTGCCACCCTTCAGATATTCAAATACTCAGTCTTTCAAGGGAGACAGGAGTCTCTCCCGTGCCACAGACCCCCCCCCCAGGAAACACAATTGCCACCCTTGTGTTTCCATGCCACACATGGCAACCACCCGGAGAAAATCTGCCATGGTGACACTCTCCTTTCCATGTCACAGTGCTCTCACCACCGTGCATGGACAGACTGCTCACAGGGCTCTTTTAAGGATGCTTTGCCATGGACCAAAAGAGACAACAGTTCAGTTTCTCATCTCGGGACTACAGTCCCCCCCATTTTCCCCTGGGGCTGAGGGTCCAAGAACATAGGTCTTCTTCTCCTCTTCTTCTTCCTTGAAGATAGAGGGCTTCTCCACACCGTCTCCAACTCTCCTCTGTTCTCTCTACTCCTCTGCTGGTAATCACTGAAACAGGTCTCCTGGCACACCAACGCATCCCCCTAAGTGCAGCTTCTGTCAGGAGAATTTGGTTCAGTCTATGGCTAACAAGAGAAGTCCAGCCACAAGCCACTCCATCATCTCTTTCCAACTCGAGAATTTCTTCTTCCATCATCTCGGATCCCAGACTGTCTCTCTTCTACTTCAAATCAAGGAAGAGTAATATTTTACAAAGCCTTCGTTTCCCAGGAAAGGGTTAAAAGCTCAGACTCCCTGGACGGCTGATATCTCTGCCCAGCAGCCGATTCCCAAGGCCAAGGCTGGGCGCCTTCCCCCCTCCTCTTTCTCCTCTGCGCCGGCAAAGTTACAGGTGCCGTCCGGACTCTCTATCTCTTCCCTCTGGGGGGGAATGACAAAGACATCTCCGCTTCTCTCCACCCTTCCGTCCACTCGGTTCCAGTCCTTCTACCCCTCGGCTCACCTCGACCAGGCCTCATGGCTCCCCCTCCCCCACCCAGCCCCATGGCTGGGCAGGGGAGGTCTGCACAGCACCCTGACCGGAACCAAAGAGAGCGAGCTCTTGGGAGTTCTTGCTTTTAACCCCCTGTGTTCTCAGAGACGTATCCCTATCTTCAGTGGTCACTTCAGGTGCCAATATCTAAACTTGACCACTGATTGGTTTGACTCAACTTCCTAAAAAAAATCACTTCCATGTCAAACCACGACACTCTTTATGCTCAAGACTATTTAGGACATCTGTACTACATATTCACTGTCTGCTCCAAACTTGCAGCATGACTCACTTCACAAAGAGCTGTGCCACATTGTTTAGGTAATTAAAGAAAGGAAAATGTAGGACTTTTATGAACAACCCTTTACACACTGAATAGTCTTTCCTAGAAATGCATAGAAGTGCTGTTGATGAGCAGCTATCTGCAGCTTTAGAAATCCTCTGGGTACTCTACATCCAGAGATGTTGCAATCCACTTGAGCCTAGCTCTTGTGGATGCACCAAAGGAGATTATCTGCACAGTACTGTTGCATCCTGGGGCTGGTTTCAGATTAGGGATTCTGATGTATGTTAGTTAGCCGGTACTGTGTACCCCTTTGTACACCCCTGTTCCCCCCATGGTGGTCTGCTCCAGATCAACTCCAGTAACCACCCCCCGTTCCCTCCTGAGGCTTCCCTGTCGGTTACTCCAGCCTCGCAACCCCATTCGCCCCGGAGCCCCATGTCTGCCCCTGTCGCGTCCCCATTGGTCACCCCAGTCCACGTCACACTCTCATAGCCTGCCCTCATTGGGTGAGGGAGGCTTCCACCTCCCTCGGCCCACCCCCTATAAAACCCCATTCCCTCCTTTGTTCGGCGCCATTTTGCCCACGCCGGGCTGGGGGAGCGAGTCGCGCCTCTCCGTCGCAGCTCCACGGAATAATAAAGTTCTCCAGCCAACCACGCGGACAGAGTGGACAATTCCTTCCCTCTTTGTCTCACCTCTCACACACAGCAGCAGAACGCGGCCAGCCCACCCTGGTGCACAGAACACCACAGTGCCCGGACCATGCGGCACTCCGGGTCCCACCAAGAGAAACAGCACCTTTAGCCGGGCTCTCCGGAGCTGCGCGGGACCGGAGGAAAGAACACAATGCCACACAGAACTTTCACTCTCCTCAAATCCTGTGCAAGGGGTGTTCAGCCTGTACTCCTGTGTACATAAACACTGTGCTGTAACCTAGAGTGTTGTCCCAGTGGATAAGGTACCAGTTTCTTCAAAAATGAAAAAAAGGAGTTTAAAACTAGGATGATGTCCTTTACCTGCCCAAACAACCAAGAAAAGCTGTTCCTGTGGAAGGCAACATCACTTCAGTGGTTGAGAAGGAGATGTTACTCCTTTGCATGTGCATTTGGTGAGAGGGAAAGAATACTACTGCTAAGTCCTCTAAAGACACCAGTCAGCAATAAGGTATCAAGCCATCTCACACACATTTACATCCAAAATCTACAGCCTTCCAGATATGGTCTGGCCCACAGGTTAATCAGTGCTTAGTACTCCATTTATTAAATGGAAATTGGTATTTCAAACAATATTTCAAATGCCTAAGCACTTGTGAGAACGTCTTTCAAGACGTTGTGAGAACTGAAAGGCTCTATAGAAAAGACATTTACAGATAGAGAAAAGGAAAAAAATTTATAAGATGCACAGTATCTTTGTTTGTGTTATTCAGAATGCTATGAAAGAATGAGAGTGAAATGTAAATATTTATGTAGCACAACTTGTCTTGCCAAAAAATCCCAAAAACCTCAAAAGTGAACACAGCACAGAAAGCTCCAAGATATGAATGAGATCAGTAGAAACCAGGTGGGCTGACTGAGGGATGTATTCCAGTATTGCTGGCTGGTATATGTTTTACATGCTATGAGAGACCATAAAAGATGCATACACTTTTATCTCACTTGAAGGTCACTTTAGCAGTTCACTTCTAATTCCATCTGGTTTTGCATTTAATTTTCACTCATGAAACAAACAGTTAAAGTAGTTTTCCTATTTCAACGTGTCTTTGAAATATCTGTTTGGGTTCTTTTTCATTAGGAACACAATCATTAAGAATTCTGTGCTATTAATTTTTTAAAAGTGCTATAATATTCTCTAAAACCACTTATGGATTTAGATGTAAGAATTTCTGTAAGAAGTTAAATCATTACTGGGTTTTGGACAAAAGAAAAGGGACAGTGGAGGAAGCAAGAATTTCCAGAATAAAGGACCAATGAATCTTAGCAAAAAGACTTGAAAAGCATCTAATAGCCCTTTTTTCATTGGAACTTCTTTTAGAGATGAAAGAGCTAATGCTCAGTAGAGTCTACTCACACTACTGACTTGCACATCTAATTTTCTTCTCAGTACTCATGGTAGAGACAAAAAGGCTTCTCAGACCTTTCATTTGGATTCCAAAGCTTTGTCTCTCCCAAACATTCCCTCAACTTCTTTTTGAAATTATTTTGCACTTTTTTTTTTCCCTTGTCAATGGCACGTTTCTTTATTTTGATGAACCCATATTTCATAGCTAATTTGTTTTTCTATATACCTAAGAATCTTTCAGAAGAAAAAAGATACTTTCCATCTAAGTCATGAAGAGAGGTCAGGTATTATATTTTAAAATCCTGACTGAAACACTTTTCCTGCTACTCTAACATAGCACAGCAAATGAATAACTATACAAAGTGGAAGAGTTCCAGTGAGGACTTTGATTATTTATGGTCTTAACAGCTGTAGTCTTTCTGGTTCCACTAAACCCGAAGATCTCCTGGATTCAGTATAGCTGCTCATAGCACTGCACACTGTTTCTGGTTTTGCTTGCAAAGTCCTATCCTTCTTCCCACTTTCATGGAAGATGTGAACACACATTGAGCAGAGCAGAAATGGAAAGACTGGATATTTTACAAATGAGGTTCTTAGCCTGAATAACACTGACAGAACGTTTTACAATTTTTTAATGTCGTAAAAATATTATTATTCTGTCTGGTTGTCATTAGTTGGGATAACACCAGTTATAAATTAGTAAAAATTAACTAAATTGTGAGGATTATTAATAGGTGCTGCTGTAATAAATTCCACTGCAATTCTGCCTGAGTTCAATGAACAGAAAGATGTGTAATACAGGATACAAGTGAATAAAATACAGTTTCTTCAGACAGATGGAAACAGAAAGATTTGTGCATATAGAAGGAATCTTTCATGGCATATAATGAATGGATGTTTCCCTTTTATTCCATTCAAACAACTTCAGCAATCAGCATTCTTCCTTCCTATAGTGGCAGTGGTTATACATGTGTAAGAAACATATGGGTTAGGGAAAGTAGGGACCAATAGGGAATCAGGAATTTACAGTAGATGCAAAATTGTCATTGCCACAGTATGAGATTGTACACGGCTTCTATGAAAACTGTCTGCCTTTCTCTCTGCTATCAGCTCTGCTCGTGACATATCCACAGATGGCTATGGCAGTAATTCACATTTACAAGTAAGAAGTCTAAGTTCTGGTTAAATAATGACTTATTCTATGCAACGTGGAACCTTTGAATAATTTGTTCAACCATTTGCTTTGAACAGAAACACCTTCCTGTTAGCATAATACCATGTAAAGTTTTTGTTCAGCTATGTGATATATTATAAATTACTATTTTTTATTCTTTCTCCTTTCTGGTGCACTAATTTAAAAAATAAACTGAAGGCATGTGACTTATCTTAAAAATGTATTCCTCTTGCAGTAGAAAATTATAAACAATCCCTTGTATTCTGAAGTCTAGTTGTGTGCTGTAAATTTTTTTAAATTATTTTTTCATTTGTACAAAAATAAATTATCTGGTAGAGAAACAGTATTCAAGTTCATACACTTAAATTGAAATTTCTCTTTTAAACTAAATGCTCCGTCTCTAATGTAGCTCAAAACAGTAATTTACATCTGTTCCCTGAAAACAAATAATCAGCTTAATACTTTGTTGAAATTAAGAAATAAAGCAATGTGGGTAATAGAACCTGTATTCTCAGGAAGCCCTTTTGCTCTCAGGAAGACATTTTGCTTTGTCTTCAAGCCAAAGTATCACCAAAAAGACTGTTTAAAAATTTGAATGAAGCCCAAATTCAATATTGCTGAAAACTCTGTGCTGCTCAAAATGAAAGGACATATATTAAAAGAGGTCTTCTTCATGAACCTGCATGTATATGAACAGTAAAAAATTTAGCTGACTTCTAGAATAAAAATCATACAATCATAGAATCACTCTTGTATTTGCAGAAAATTTGCCTCAAATTCTTGACATTGCACTATTGTTGTCAAAGATTTAATAAGCTTTCATAGGTAAGCTCTAGGTGTCAAAAATATATCATAATATGCTAGCTTTTAACAAAAGCAATGTATTTTTATCCATTTCATCACTTTCTAAATTGAATGTAGTTCTGAGAAACCTTAATTTTGTAACATGAAACTAGAAAGCAAGGACTTCCTTCACAATGACATCTCCCTAGAGGAAGTCACTTCTAAGAAGGCCTATGTTAAAAAGGAGGCCGCTTCACAAAACCTGCAAACAGAGTTCCAGGTATGTGCAGCAGTGATAAAATCTCCATGTATGTACGTATGATGTACAGGGCAGTAAACAGTCGTAGTAGCAGAAATGTGTCTCGATGACCCAGACTTTTCCACTCTGAGAACAGAGTACCAATTTTATTATTTATCTAGAGCAATGACAATGGAGAAAAAACCCTCAGAAGGATGAAAGTGCTTTCAGTTTGTTTTATCTTGCATCTTGTATCTGGCAAAGTCAGCAGCATTCCAGTGTAGGCAAATAAAAATTAGGGTTCTACCAAATCTGAAGAATCTCTAGTCTGTTGCAGAGATTCCCAGTGATTTTAACTTTGGTTCTGCATTGTACACACATATGAAGGACAACTATTTCCTGTCTGGTTTATTATAAACATAAATTAGATCTAAGCAACTCAATAGATGTAAAGAAGTACTGGCAAATTTTGTGGGGAGCAACAGATGATTTTTGGTTAAGGACTACTGTAAATTCAGAAAGACACTGATGACCTTTTAAGGAGATATTGGTTCTATGAATATAGATGTTTTCCTAGCTGAGAGCTAGGAAAACTGTTCTAGTCTATGTTTGATCTCAAAGAAATGATTACTAGAAATGGAGCCATTAACTACCTATTGAATGAAAAAAAATCAATCACACTTCTTTAAGTATCACTCACTTAAGCTGTATTTTAAATCCTGTTCTACACATTCTACACACACAAGTAATCTTGAAATCTTAATTTCTAGTTATTTGATGATATTCAAATATATATTATATATATATATAAATGTTCTCATTAAGTAACACAATGGAACTCAGGAATTACACCTCTCCACTCTATCACTGTAGTTACTTTTCAAAGTCATTGCTACAAATTCCTAAAGACTTGAAGATATTATAATTTTTTTTTCCTCCTCAGAAAAGACAGACAATAATATCCTATCTTCCAGTAAATGAAAACCATCACTATTTTACTTCCATATTCTATTCTCCCTGAGGCATGAGTCTTTCTTCTGGCATCCAGCGCTTCTGTAACTTCCTCATGCACTTACAAGGGTAACTACTTTTGAAAGATGACAATAGAAAAGACCTTACACTTTCTTGTCAAAAAGAATATTCACATGATGTCGAACTCCCATAAAAACTAACATTAACTTAAGTTTGACAGGATTCAAAGAGGCTTTCACCTGGCAAGACTGGAGGGGCAGAGACCAAACAAGTTAAAATAGCAGACTGTTCTGAAAATATTTGGGTTTTTTCCTATAGTCCTTAGATACACCATAGTTACAACAAAGGTTAGCTCACTATTAAAAATCTATATTCTGAAAAGAAATCAGTCAAATCATGTGGCAAAGATCCTTAAATTGTTATTATCCTGTGGATGAGGACAAAATCACTTCCAGACTACCAAAATTAAGAGCTTCTTTGTAAGTTCATACTCAGAGGATTTGAAATACAGAAAGATAACATCACTGGACAGATGAGATAATAAACAGTATGTTTTAATTCATATTTTAATAAATATTTTAAGAAAATGTAGCAGCATAATAACAGCAACAACTGTTAAATTTGGTCCAGTAATAATACAGTGAGCATTAAATATAGTTTAAGTATAGCATTATATTAAAATGAATGCAAAATGTCATTATTTTCAGATCAACCCCTGCAATGGTACTTTCAAGTGAATAATTTCTGTAGACAGTATCAAATTTCACAGTAACCACATACACCTTAAAGCTCCTCTGGAGAACCAGAAATCAGCAGCTCTTTTAAAAAGTAAGGAAAGCAGCAGGGTTTCAGCTACGCTGCTCTGCATATTACAGCTTGGAGTATGGGTTATACAAACACCCAATTTCTGCATTTTTCTATTTCTTTCTTGGCACTTTCACTGCAATAATTTTGGACTCATTCATATATTATGTTTATACAATGCCCATCATAACATCCTGCTGAGTTGTACTTTTCATGCATTTTTACAATGTCAATGTTTGTAAAAATCACCTAGCATGCCAAACTGCATTTGGATGCCTGCCTACAAACCTCAGCCTTCAAAACTTACAGAATTCCCAAAGTATTCAGGTTTCTGGCCACTCTTGGGTATGCACTTCAAAAGTGCCCTTAGTCACTCCTTCTCTTGCCCAGCACTTCCTGGGGTTTTAGACAGATGCTTCCCCTCACTCTTCAAGGACAGAAATGCAGTAAGGAAGGCTCCAAATGCTCCTTTCTAGGGGTGGTGGGGGAAGACTGGGGGCAAATAAAAGAAAGATGCAGCATTTACAAGTGGCCAGCATATTCCCTACCAGGTAATAAAGATTTACAGAAATATTTCTAATATTAGGCAGAAAACTGCCTGCATTCTCATACTTCCTTCCTAGTTATGTTGTTCACTCATGGACATAGGAGAGGAACTGGTCTCCTTGTCCATATTTCCTAGCATTGGGCTATGGTGTAATTTCTCCACCCTGTCAGGATAAAAAACCCACTTTGATCATCTTCAGGTTTCTTTAGGGGGTTTAATGCCCTTAGGCTACATTTTTTCAAAAGGTGCACAGGAAGATGAAAAGCCGTGTATTACACCAACACAGTGAAGAAATATTGATCTGTATTTGTAAATGGCTTGTGTAAATTCACATGGATGTAGTGAACAGTCTTTTTAGGTTTTTTAAACCAAAACATTTACTGAGAATAGAAGAGAAAGAAGGGAATAGTTTCAAAGGCAAAAACTCCTATCCAAAAGAAAACACACATCACTGCAAGCCATGTGGAAATAAAGGCATTGTTGTAGATACACCTGTCATTCTACTTCTCTCCCTTTGAAACAATTATTTGTGTCCATGAGTTTTAAAGACACTGATGTCTTAACATCTTAATATCTGCCATATGCTTACTTGTCTATATAAGCACCACTGTTTATCCTTCTGCCGGCCACAATTTAAGATGATTTAAAGAGAGAGAGAAGCATCTGGACTTGATTGCTTATCCAGTCTTTGTAATGACACTGTCACTACTGATAAACATGTAGAAGATGAATTGCATTCAAATATTGAACTTACATATAGGTAAACTGCACAACTGATTTATATACAGAGGTGTGTGTCCACCTTTTGTACTCAAAATAAATAAAAACAGATGAAGGAATAAAAGTTCCCTGGTTTTAAGTTGATTACATATATTCATTATGAAGCTGCACTGTATACAAACAGAAACATCAAGTGGTTTTGACATGCTAGCTGTGTAAAACTGATGTGAGAAGTGAACAGCACAGCCTACCAGGGTTTATGTTTTCAGAAGCATTTAAAAGTCAGATCAAAACTTAAGCAAGGACTGATGAGTTGTACTGACACAATGAAAAAATAAAGGTAATGATAGAAATGTGTTTACTGACTCCATCAACATAATTTTTGACTACTTCTGCTCAAGTAGAAAGCTATGGAGTGCAAAAGCCCAAGATCAAAATACATCATTAAATCACAGACATTTTCAGGCAAGGATCACAAAATATTTTCTTAGTCCATTATATACACAGCCATTGGAATACACTTCATTTACATAACCAGACATGTAAAGAATGTATTTGGCTGAATATTATTGCTGCTGCTGGTAATTTAATGGATATTTTGACAAACCAGAATAATTTAAAAGTTCAAGAAATGCAGTAATTCCTAGAGTATTTCAGTGCTAAGTATTGGATATAGAGGGAAGTTCAAAGCCCAGTTCAAAGCACTGGGCTTTGAACTAAATCCTGCCATTTTCCAAAATCTACTCCCGTTACTTCCCCTTTTATTTTTTAGAAAACATCCTGTTGATCTGTTGCAGAGACATGTAAATAAAATGCCTTTGAAGAGGCTGAAACTGCTGGCTTAGTACTATAAAACAAGGCGTAACACACGCCTGAAGAACTTTCTCAGACACCAGTTTCAAAACAGAATAGCAGCTAGGACTAGCTGTAGCGCACTCCTTAAAAAATTACAAGAAAAAAACATTAATAACCCCTAATTTAAAAGATGTTTCTCAGTGAAGGCTGAGAAATACAGTTGTCTGGTCTGAAAGAATAGACTAAAACCATTTTAGGGGATATTAACTCTGTGGTTCCTTTGCTCTTTATTGAACAGGGAAAAGTGCTGATCAAGATGAGAGTGAGCACAGAATTCGAGTGGCAGAAAAAGAAGCAGCCTACATCGTGTACAAGGTTTGTGTGATACAACCACAAACTCCTGTGGCTGCTCTGTCTAAGCTGAACTGTGTCCTAAAGTATTGATTTACCAACATTTGCCAGTTCTTAATTTCCATTTAATAAGACATAATTTAATTTAGTTTTTGGAAATTGTAAAGATACACTACAAGAGAAGTAGTTCTTGAAATATAAATTAATCTCAAATAGAAAAAAAAACCTACATTCAGAATTTTTAATAATTTATGGTGAGGTTTTTCCCTGATTGAGGGTTCAACTGCTCAGTGATTTATATAAGAATCATTTTTTAATGAAAAAGAAAATTTATCCTATAAATTCATTATGTTTTAATTATGAAAAAAAAAATTAAATGACAAGACAATATACTAAGACCTCACTTGAATAACCTGCAGGAATTTACCAGCATGTAAGTATTGGAACACATAATAAGGAGAGTTGATATAATAATTTAATATTGATTAGCGGGCCCTTTGAATTGAGGTTTCTTAGGAGCGATCATGTGAAGAGATGGAGATCTCAGGTGTGCTCTGGAGTAGAAACACTTCATGAAATGTCAATGCTTCCATCAGGATAAGGAAACTGCTTTCTGTTCAAGCCTACTAGGACTCTAACAACAAAAAGATTTAAGGTTATTTTTTAGAAAAATTTTAACACAAAAGAAATAAACAGAAAAAATAAGCACATAAAAAATAAACAGAACATACACTTCATGTGTAGAAGAAGCAAACAAATATTTTCTATTTAAATATGGCAGCTCATCATACAATGTATGTCCATAAGAAAACCTAATGCTGGCTTCATAATCAAATGTGAATACAAGGAAATCAAAGTAAAAAACCATAAGTTTCACAGAAAAAAATATGATCTGAAGAAATAACTTGCTACATTTCTATTGTAAATAAAGCATGATGTCATGGCAAAGACAAAAATCAGCCTTATAAATCTCATGTTGCAGAGTAGACAAGCAGGAATGCCTAATTTACAGGGCTTACAGGAAAAAAAATGCAAACTAGGAATGTGCAACAAAGTGCATGTAACCTGAAAAGACAAATCACTCAGCTGGAAAAGATGCTCTATAGGAGTAAACCATTCCACACAAAAGCAAATGTTCTATATAAAGGAAATTTATGGATTTGCAGATATTTGCATTCTAATAATGGAGGCAGAAGTCAACTGTCAATGGATGTTATAAATCCTCACATTGTAGGGTTGTAGGTAAGAAAATCAAATAAAAATGGGTTTCTTCAAGAAATGTCTCATGATACTCCATAAGGTGATAACAAAGTCAATTGGATCTTCATTAATTGTATGCAACCCAATGAACTGGAATCATTGTTAGACTCCAGAACAGCAATCAGCCAGCTGATCTGAGCAGAAACACGGATCCCCACACATAAAGTGCAAGAGTAACCAAAGGCCTACAAACCCTGCCAGCTGAGATCAGTAACACTGCATTTGGATTAGATGTATTCAAATATTCTCCAGTTTGGTGTTCCCCAGGGCTCAGTATATCAGGGCTACCTTTGTTTAACATACTTGTTGACAAGGGTCGAAAGGCACTACAGAGGTATCTGGGCAGGCTGGATCAATGGGCTGAAGCCAATTGTATGAGTTTCAATACGGTGAAGTGCTGGGTCCTGTCCTAGGGTCACAACAACCCAATGCAGTGCTACAGAATTGTGGCAGAGTGGCTGGAAAGGTGCCCAGTGGAAAAGGACCTAGGGGTGCTGGTCAACAGCAACTGAACATGAGCCAGGTGTGCCCAGGAGACTGGAAAGGCAGTGGCTTCCTGGCCTGTATCAGCAATAGTGTGACCAACAGGACCAGGACAGTGATCAGGCCCCTGTGTCCAGCATTGGTGAGGCCACACCTTGAGTCCAGCGTTCAGTTTTTGGCCCCTCACGACAAGAAAGACACTGAGGTGCAGGACCAAGTCCAGACAAGGGCAACAAAGCTGGTGAAGGGTCTGGAATACAAGTCCTATGAGGAGTGGCTGAGGGAAATGGGGGTATTTAGCATGGAGAAAAGAGAGGGGATGGAAGGAAGGGACTTATCACTCTCTAAAACTACCTAAAAGGACTTTGTTGTGAGTTTAGGTCTCTTCTCCCAGGTTACAAGTGACAGGACAAGAAGAAATTGCCTCAACTTCTACCAGGGGAGGTTTAGATTATGTATTTGGGCAGGGGGGAGGAGGGGGGGAATCACCCAAAGGAATATAAAACACTGGAATGGGCTGCCCAGGGAAGTGATGGAGTCATCATCCTGGAAGTGTTCAAAAACTTTGGGGATATGGCACTTGAGGACATGATCTACTGTTGAACATTTGTGATGGTGCTGGGTTGGTAGTTGGACTTGATGATCTTAAAAGTCTTTTCCAACCTTAACAATTCTATGATTCTATGAAAAGGGAAGTGAAAAGATTTCATTACTCTCAAAACCAGAGTTTCTTGTCATAAAAAACTGGAAGCTGCCTTGTCTTCACTAGTTATACCTAAGCAACAATCACAACTGAAGTGAACTCATTGTTAAATATACTTTAAAGCAACAAAAGGATAAGAATGTTTGTAAGTCCACTACAATATCACATTTCTGTCACATGTTTCATGTAAAGTAATACATAGCAGACTTGTGAGAGAAAAGATTTTCTTTAGTGGCTCAAAGTATTTTTTTTGGTTGGTCATAAATTATTTGCAGATAAGTACACAAAAATATATCAAATAAATTTTACAAAATAAGACTACATCTAATCCAGACATAGAGACTGAAATATTAGCACTATTTGAGTGTGACCTCAGCATAGTCTGTATAAGAACCTTCTCTGATCATCTCTGTAGGATTTGGAGTAGAATTCCACAGAATCTGAAATATTGCCAGATCCATCCACGTCTGAAGATACCACACAAATATATCAGACTAGCAATACCATTCTGAAAATAGACAGCTTTATCTCCACAACAATATATTAAGAACAAATGAAAGGAAAAAACACATTTGCATTACTTTACCTTATGAAAATCCAGACTACTGAGTTTTTTACTACTTGTGTTATGTACAAGGCCCAAAGAAAAGCAATTAATATATCAGGTTATGGAGTACATTATCTATTAAAGAAAAAAAACAAAACAAAACAAAACAAAAAAAAAAACCCACAAACCAAAAACCCCAACTTATTATGGTGTTAGCCCTGAAACTGCCCAGGGGCTTTATTTTTAAATAACCATTCATTTTTCTACAACCTAATTCATTTTAGGTGTTCATATCCAAGCAAAACAGCAAATGTTTGTGCCAGAGGTAGAAGTAATCAAAATTCTACTAAAGGATAGAGGCAGAATTATGGGCCTAATTTCTCCTAATTTCTGTTTTGCCGTTATATGTTTCCTGTCAAGAAAACACTAAGGACTGTAAATTACAATAAGATGACATTTTACCAGAAGAGTCAAAATCAGCCAAGATTACAACTGCAAACAATGCATGTTTTCTAATAAACTAGGTCTCTATGCTGGCTGTACATATACCTCAGTGAAATCAGGACTCAGGACTCAGGACTTGGAAGACGGCTGAAGGTGCAAATATTCAATAACAGGTTATTATCATATTTCTTGGTAAGATATAAACATTTCCTAACAAAAAGTCATTCTGAAGAGGATGACAACGTTTTTTCTTAATTTTTCCTTTTTCAGGCATCTTACACGATTAAAACAAAATTAGCGTTTATCTTAAGCTTGTTTTGTTTATATCTTTTTTTTTTTTGCTTCTATGCAAATACTGAGTGTGATAAACATGGCATGTTGTTTTATTAATCTCAGATATATGTATTTTTATGTGATTGCTGCAAGGATTAAGAAGAGGCAGATTATTATTTGTAGTCATATAGGCCTTGCATTCTGATAAAAATTTTAGTTTAATCAAGACTTCATAATTATGTAGGTAATTTTCACATTTAAAAAAAAATCTAAAGTAGCTGTATCCAAAAATTTTTTTTTTTTTAGCTACAGACTAATATTATTAATATTAATATACTAATATTTACATATACATATATAATATTTTTTTATATCTTTATTCTGCATGGCCCTGGAAAGAATAACTTATATTTATCACCTTTCCCTATTCAAAAAAAATTAATAACAATCTGAAAAAAGAAAAATTATTTGTATTTGTGTGAACCATGTATTCTGTCGCAACAAAGAATTAGCTCTGGGCTAGAGGACCCTTTGAAATATGCAGGTGATTAGGTAAACTTTCTTATCAATGAAATACAGATACTTCAAAGTTGAGAAATATTTACTCACTCCAAATTAGATAGGTAATGTGCCAAAAAGTGTATTTGCCTGAGACACAACTGTGGGATCTTATTGATTATATGAATGAGCTGAACCTTATATTTTTATGTTCCAACAGGAAAACCTACACAGTCTAACTCTATATTGAAGATCTAGAAGTACTTCTATATTGAAGTACTGGTTCAGCTCACTGGCTCACAACTTGTAGAATAACATTTGAATCATTAATGCTACCTACCTTCCTCCCCTGAATTCTGTCTCAGTCAATTAATCAGTCTCAAATTTGCTGGCTTTCAGCATCACAAACTGAGAAGCTACTCCCTTAGGTTCCCACTACTTTTCCTGAGTACAAATCCAAACATGAGTTTATAAAATATTGAGATGAATATGGTATTTCTTAAACAAAAATTGGAAACTGGAATAATGACAGAGTACATCATATTTATTCATGATGAATGATCCAAACATTAAGTTAATTAATAACCCAAGACTTTTTTTAAATCTGAATTGTATCAGAACTGCTATACTTTATCTCAAAACAGACCGTATACTTACTAAGAAAGACAATATTTGTTTCTCTTTTCATCAAAATACAGAGTAAACCTAATTGAATGCAATGAGTTTTTGTTTCCAGTGCCTGTTGAGAAAATATTTTAAGAAGAAAAATGAGATCTGTTTCTATTATATTTAAATATAATAATACTACAACAATAATAAAATATAATACTATAATAATTCAAAGCCATTCCAAAATCACATGATCTGACCTTCAGTAGATTGTAGATATCCATGTTTCTCTCGATTATTTTTGATTAAAACATTTCCAATTTTGTTGTGGTTTGACACTGGCGAAAAGCCAGGTACTCACAATAAACCATTCACTCATTCTCCTCTGCTACAGTGAAGCAAAGGAAGGGGAAAGAAAATCCAAATGGCTCATGAGTTGAGATAAGGATTGGGAAGAAACACTCTAAGGGCAAAATAGGCTCAAATTTAAATGGTATAAAGAAATTTTATTAACAGAATTAAAAGAGGATAATGAGAACTGAAATAAACCTTTAGAAGACATTTTTCCTCCCTCCAGCCCCTCCTCCCTTCCCACCAACAGCAAAGGGAAAAAACTCCCATGTGGGAGTTTTGGTCAGTTTTCATTTGAAATCTTTCTTCAGTTTGCTTTGGGAAAGGAGTCTCTTCTGCTATGCCATGGGGTCCTTCCCATGGGAGACAGTTCTCTGTGAACTTTTGCAGCATGGTTCTAATTTTCATGAGCAGCAGTCCCACCCAGCCTGCTGTAACGTGAGTCCCTCTCCCAGGCAAAACAGTCTTCCCAAACTACATGGCTTGGGTCATTTTAATCCATGGGGTGTAGTCTTTTAAGTATAAACTGGTCTAGTTTGGAAGCAAGGGTCCTCTTTTTCTATTTCTGGAAGTAAGGGTCTTCTCTCTCTGTTCGGGTTTCCTAACAGACTACAGATTTCAGCATGAACCTGTTCCAGTGTGAACACTTTTTCTCATGGACTGCAAGTGGATATCTGCATCCACCCATGCACATCATGAAATAAAGGGAAACTGTTGTATATAGTATAGTCCTCAAAATGGCTTGCAAAAGAATTTCAGCTCTGATGTCTGGAGCATCTCCTCTTCCTCCCTCCTTTCCCCGACCTTAGTATTGCCATGTTGTTCTCCTCATGTGCCCTCACCTTTTCCATTTCTCTGACTTGGAAGAAAATTGTCGTCTGTAGGTTTTTTTGCTCTCAAGTTCTGTCAATTGAAAAGTTCTTCTAGGTTTTTGCAGTGCTGAAAGGTTGATCTCGCCTGGGGAATCAGGGAATTGCTCATTATGCCCCTCACTGTTGGACATGTACGCCCCGCTGGCAGCACATGGGCTGTGCCAGCTGCCGCAGTGCTGGCACCATTCCACACCTCTCTTCATGTGGGGTGCCAAAGAGGAGAAGCCACTGCCGCTGCCTCTGCCCTTCTGCCTGCAGCATGGCTGGCTAAAAGATGTTAAGCAGGCAGAGTTCATTGTGAGCTGTGCTAAGATGGTGGCCCCATCTGTATGGCCCCAGCCACTCCTTGTGCCAGCTGCATGGCTGCTCCTGGTGCCAGAATGGCCCCAGTCCCCGTGCCTCCACAACCCTTGGAAAAAGTGTGTGCACACAGTTTTTATTCTTCTTAAATATGTCATCACAGAGGCGTTACCAGCTTCTCTAACTGGGCCAGTAACATGTCCATTGCCAGAGCCTTTAGGGATTGGCTGTCCCAGAAGCCGCCTCTGTGGCTTTCTCCACCCCCACAAGAAATCAGGCTGTGTTAAACCAACACAAATCTTAACAAAACCCTTTGCTATGTGCTAAAGGGAAGAAAATGCAGAGCTCAAAGCATTGGTGCCCAAGGCCTAGTGAGTAATTGGTGAATAACTTGTGTCCCGTTTAGATGGATAGAGCTGCATAACCTTAACATGCGATTAAATTTCTATGCTTCCCAAGTGGGATTATCTGACTAGATCTTCTAGCTTTGGCAAAAATGTAGGTGTTGCTACTTCAGTACTTCAGAAAGGATCCTCCAAGAACCTTCAGAGGAAGCAACTTGAGTTGATACTTTGCTTTCACTTAGGCACTAGTGCATCCTTCAAAGACAGAAGAAAGAGAAAGCAGTCATTGACCAATTGGTGGGAAAACAGAAGGAAGGTAATTCTTCCAGAGCATTTAAAACCATCTTGGGCGAGGAGTTCTGAATTTCAGTATCTCAGTAAAGAGCTATTAGCAAGTTGGAGACTTCTGAAGACTTTTTATTCCTTGTGCTGAACAAACAGACCTTTGGCGGACACAGATTTTACTTCACATATCCACAAGAAAGGATTGATAACTATACTTGTGATCTCCTACACTGTATGCCCTCCTTCAGATTGTACCCATAATCATTCTAAAGTGCCAGGAGGCACAGTCTAGAAGGTGATGTATAATGGGCATACATTCAACTCAGTTGGAGATGAGTGACTCTTCCACAGCACTGGTTTAGTAAAGCATAGTAGGCTTAAAATAAAGCTACTTCAGATGATGAATGTGTAACAGCAGGAAATAAAAAATAAAGCCAGCACTACAAACAGCAATTAATGGGTATGATTCCCAGTGTCAATACTGAAGAAATAATTCCTCAGCTTTTCAGAGAAGTATCATTCATGTTTTCCTTTGAAAAAGCAACAGTGAGGTTGAAAGTGAAGAAAAATATTGAACTCCTAATTTCACACCTAATTTCACTAGAAACACTTTTGCTTCTATTTTCCATATTAATACCTTGATTAATGCTTCAAATGCTGTGCAGGTTTTTAAGAAAAGCCAATGCTGCTTAGTAATTTACCCTGAAAATTTGATCATACAGTACACTCTGCAAGGGGGACTGTATAGCCATAAAAATATTTCTCCTATATATTTTTCTTCATTGAAGATTAAGGAAAATAGAGCTCAGGTTTTAAAATAGTTTTATTCCCCAAAGTATCCTTTAACCGAGTGTAAATGTACAATATGTACAAACATGTAGGAATAAAGTTGTTTAAACTGTCCATCTAAAGAAATGGGAAAGATAGCCGGGAACTAATGTACCATTCAGTTTCCTTTACTGCTTACAGTTCTTTTACCCCCCAGAATGATTCAAGTGAGACTAGAAGGTCTTCCACAGCTCCATCTGGTGCTCTGTACCTACCTCCTCCAAATAAGCAGTAAATAAATCTGATCACTTTTGCATCACCATGCAAGGATTTATCCAAAGCCTTGAGCTCTGATTGCCCCAATCAGATCACAAAGTTGACTGTGTAAACAGTGGGGTAGTGAGCCCACCACAGCTTAGAGCTGGAATGAGACCATTTATATTGAGATGACTGGGGACAATCTGACCCAGAGCCTTAGGCCTTTGCCCGGGCTGCCTCTCAGAGCTTTGCGGCCTTTCAGTTTCCACCCAGTTGTGTTCCACATCAACCAACTCAACCACTGCCTCTGTGCTAGGCAGAAGAAACATTCAAAGGAGATTTGAAACACATGAGGTCCCAGAGCCTTTGATCTTTGTCATCCTGCATACTATTTTCGTAGAACTCTTGCAGCCACAATTGCAGCAGCACAACCTCGTGGTTAACTGACAGTAAGGATACTTGTGCTTCTCTCTGGGAAGGAGATAGATGGAGCCTGAAGACAAAACCCTGCCTCAGGATCCTCAGGGCTGCTTCTTCTACCATAGCTGTGCCTTAGACTCACTCATAAGGAACCTAAAGAAGTCCTGACAAAGAAATGATGGATAGCCTCACTGTGCATAGCTGCGCAAAACAACTAAATATTCAAATTTAAAGTAGGTCACAGAAAACAAACAGCTTGACAGCATGAGGCTGATAAAAATTGCTAGCTCAACTGCTAGCATGTGTAAGAGTCAGAGACACAGCAGCTGTCTGAACTTTGTGAAAGCTGATGGTTGCTGCAAATCAGTTTCTTCAATGGTGATACAATCAGCCATCCCAACAAATTTGTGAGACACTCAGCTGCAAAGCCATTACTGCAAAAACAACTCTAGGTCATAACTGCAATGTAATGTGTACCTAGAAACCACTCTTCTTCACATCTACAGAATACCTACAAAATTTGTCACCTTTCCCCCTTGATGAATCTGCTACCACCAAACACTGAGGGTAACTTCAGAAGATTCTTCTGACACCCCCTGAATTCAAGAAGCTTCTATGGTAACAGCCTTGCAGTTGCAGTACTGTTCTGCACTACTTAAGTGTGTGAAAATATATCTTTGTCCACATTTTAAAACAGATCAGACACCAGAACATTTTCTTTGAAGATTTTCTTCGAAGCCTTTGCTCCATTTTGAAAGCTCAAAAAAAGTTTGAGTGAAAAATCAAATCAGGAAGGCACAAATCATAAGATTTCTCCAGTTAGATCAGGCTGCTCATGTCCACAAAACCGGTTTCAGTGCTTACCCACACTTTTGATAACAACTTGTTTCTGTTACTCTTGTCCTGACCCTCAGCATCCTGGAAGAAACTCTGTTTTCATCTCCTCTGGACCTTTCTTCTAGGTATATAAAGGCAGAAATATAATTTCCCCTCTACCTTCCTTTCCTATAGTTGAACAAACCGAGTGCTTTTTTGCACGTCTTGTATGAAACTCCCTGGCAAGTTTAGTGTCTCCATCAGACTTAACTTCAGAAAGTCCATATGCCTCCTGTTCTGGGGACCCCAGAACTGGACACAGCACTCAGATACGTTCTCACAAACAGAGAGATGGGATTGCTTCATAGTATCCTAGAGTAATAGAATCTTTGAGATTCCATCACTTCCCTTGACCCCTGCTGCCCACAGCCCTAACAGAGTCCAGGATACAACTGGTCCTCTTCACTGAAACCAAATGCTGTTGCCTCCTCTTCAATTTTGCTGTTCACCATGAACTCCTTTCCACCACTATTTCAAGTATTGAAAGTAAAATAGCGAATGGGAAGTCAGGTAATGTTTTAATGTTTGTATAAAGGATCTAGATGCAGCAGCCAAAAGTACACTCAGTCATTTTGCCTACCATACTAAGGTAGGAGGAACTGTGAACTCCATTGTGTCACTGTTGAGTCAGGGATGGGAACAAAGACTCCAGTCTTCAGAAGGTGAACAGAAGGCATTTAATAGAAATTAGCACGTCTTTTATAACCTGACTCACTTAGCTGAGACTCAATTGGTCCTAAAGCAAAAACCTCTCACACTATTGATGAACTAAGAACAGGACACTCTGCAAAATCATATCTCTAAACAACCTGTGCAGAAAGAGAGATAATAATTGTTTTAATTCTTTCTCTGAGCTTTCTCACAATTTCTCACAGTTTCCCAGGAAAATCCTGGGAGAGCTATGTCTCTCTGTTCAGAGGATATGTGATTACCACACCCTTTGAGGATAGAGAGGGCTTAGAGAGAGCTCTGGACAGACCACAGAGCTGGGCAGTCATGTTAAACTGAACAAGAGCAAGTGCTGGATTCTGCATCTGAGAAATTATTATCCTGGTTGTATGTACAAACTGGGGATAAGACGGTGGAGAGCACCCCCACAGCAAGAGATCTGGCAAGATCCCTCAAGACAAGACTGAGAAAGAACAGTTAAGGTTACTTGGTTTGTTCAGTTTGAATAAGAGGGGCTCAGGAGTGACCCCACTACAGCCTACATACACCTCAAAGAGAGCAGCAGAGGAAGAATGGCTGATCTCTTCTCTCTGGTAAACAGTGACAAGACACAAGGAAAGGGATTGAAGCTTCCTCAGAGGAAATACAGATTGGACATTAGGAAAAGGTTCTTCAGCCTTTGGTGGTTGCTCGCTGGATCATGTTCCACAGGGAAGCAGTCAGGCCACCAAGTCTGTCAAAGTTCAACTGATTAAGTCACATGATTTAGTTTTAAAGGTTCTGTGAGGAGCAAGAGTTTTGGAGTTGGTCCTATGATCTTTATACATCCCTTCCAATCCCAGATATTCTGTAATTTTATGATTCCAAGTATATATGGATGAGCTAACTAATTTTAGCTCAAATCAGGAAGTGTTAATCTGCTCTCCCCAGAATGAGATCAGGAAGGAGACAGCAAACAGCAGCTAGTGAAAGGATTAACTTGATTAGATAAACTTTCTGCAACAAACTGATACTAGTAATACAAGACTTTAAAATGTATTTGTATTTTATTTTGTACATGAAATCCAAAGAAATTTCTTTAATTTTAATTTTTCTATTTTAATCTGCTTTATTTTATTTATAAAGTCTTCTCAATATTTCTTGCCAACCAACATTTTTTTTAAATAACCCACTTCCATGAATGGAATTAAAAAACCTAAGTAGTACGAACAGAGATCTCCTAATATGTATGTTATCCAAAGAGGTGGGATGTATTAATACTCCCTGCTTTAAGCATAATATGTTTTAGCATTTATGTATTCACAGCGTATTCAGTTCACATATCAGCTACACAAATGAGTTATCAGTATCCCATCCCTTCTTGAAACTTTCTTGGTTTTTTTTTTAATTAACACTGAAACAAGTGTGTTATATTTTGCTGCCTGTGGCCTCCCAGTGAAAAGCTGAAAGTCCTCACAGCAGGAAACAACTGTTTTAATGACAGTTCTTTGAGTTTCTGAGAAATGTATCAAAGGAAAAATTCAGACACACAGCCTATTGCATCATGGAAGCACACAACAGGAAACCCAGAAAGAGCTGAAAATGTAGTGGAATGGTTTTGATACAGACCCATTGTAAGCTCCTCATTTTATCAATTTCAATTTCTTCAGCTTTAGGAAACAAAGTAACGGGCTGTTATTGCAAATTGGAACTGTTCTTCCAGAGTATGTTGACTCAGCAGTTTCTGTAAAAATTAGTCTACTTTCAAGGGATATTAATTCCAAGCACACAAAATAAGGCACTATAAAGCAACTTTGAGGATGTTAGTGGTAGCCTTACTCATGATGATACACAATACATGCTTCCAAACTGGATTTTTTCATTGGCATCTTTTCTAGACTATTCATATGCATTCATTGCATTCAACAACATTATGGTAGAAATGCTAGAGGAGAAGAGGCACATACCATCTGAGTTCAGACTGTGTTGCAGTATTAACCTTGTTTTGTCCAAGGCCAAGAAAGAAAGTGTCTAGGGCCAACAGCCACATCAGCCAAGCTTAAACCACCACTGGAGAGAAATCCTTCCTGACATGAAATGACCTCTGAGTTTCAAAAGAGCATTTACTACCATGTGCTAAGAGTAGAATTAGGCTTGGGATGATTGTCACAAAGAATCTAGTTGTCAGTGCTTGAAGCAACATCACATAAAGTGATCCCCATTGATAAATTGCATTCCACAAAACAAGCTGAAGGAGTACACTCCCCTGTGCATTTCCAAAGCACCAGGAGCCAACATTCCACCATTAATGTGGTTTTAATATGATAAAATCTCATTTTCTGATTACATCAGTGCAACCAAGGGCTGGAATTGCCATGGATTGTGAATATATACGTTTTGCACAAAAAAAATTAAAAGCAATTTTTTCTATGTTATGCTTCTAATCAATTTAGTTATTAATTTTCCACACACTTCTTTGCATATACTCATATTTAGTTAATAATATTAAGTAGTTTCGTTCAGCTGTTTGCCCTCCTTATTTATTCTTAGAGGACTGATTGCAGCATTGGCTGTCCACACAAGGATTTGCAGCAGAGAAAACCTGCCACAAAGTCAGTCATGAACCAAAATAACATAATGTGCTTTATACATATCCTGGACTATTGAACTGTTTCCCCTTTTAGCTTCAAGCTCTGCTACCTGGCAAATGCAAGTCACACCACCAAAAAATAGGTGTGTCTCCATTGATACAACTGGATTTCAGATGAGTTGGAAATAAATTAATGGAAACTAACTGTGCTAACATATCTCATGGTGCCAAGACACTACATTTTTCAGGCAATTTTGAGCAAACTATTTTCTTATTTATGTACTTGCTTAAAGATTTTCTATTGCATTCACATCTGTGGCAGACTAAAATATTGAGTGAAAAGTAGTCCTTGTCATTTGCTCTAACTCCACAGGCATCCATTTTATCATGGTATGTCTTAGTGAAGAATTTTTGAATGTTAAATAAGACAGAAAATTTGCACTACTTAGGAAATAAAAGTAGCAAGAATAAAATAACCTGATCCTCAGATTATGTTAGTAATAGCAGTTATCAGATTCTAAGAGGAAAAAGCCCCTCTGAGCAATTTACTATTCCCATCCTGAATAAGCTAAAGCTCCCACAGTTACCATTAATAAGGAATTACACAGGATATTTTTTGTCTTGATAGATCAGATTTTTATCTTTATATTATTCTTAAGTGACAGCATGTATCAAGATAAAATAAACTGATCACATTTAATTTCCCACTAGGATATCTCTTTAAACATGTTTTTTTATTCTGCCCCCACTCCCCTCCAATTGTATTAGAAGGTTCAAAATCACCTTTTTATTCCAGAGAAATGCACATAAACATTAAATTTCCTCCTTTGTATATAATAAAGATAGCACACATGCTTGAAATTCAGTGTCTTAATAAGTATTGCGCTGCTGATTGTCCCCCACATTGAGTTTTAAAATTTCTTTGTTAATGTGGGCATTAGAAATCATTGGTTTATTGCTACACAAAGAAACAGGAGTATTTCTGCAATGAAAATAGAAAGAGACTGAGCTCTCACAAAACTCTCCCTGAAGTCATAAATGTTAGTCAACTCACATTCTTGTAAAGTCAGTTAACTTAGAAAAATGTCGAAGGCAGTTCAACAGAAGTGTTATTCAGTCTCTTCAGGACACTGAAATGAAGGAGGGTTGTAATGACTTCTGTTTCCTTATTAACCCTTCCCCAGTTAATAGAGCTAGGATTAGAATGGAAGGCTGAGCAGGAGTCTCACATACCCATGCTGGTCTTTTCAATAAGATACCTGTCATCTAGAGGAAGAGAGAAAAAGATGAGCAGCAAGGGACTCTCAGTCTAACTTCTGTGAAGGATGTAGTGGAATAAATAATCTAATTCTCTTTATTGGAAGATAACAAAGAACCATATATGATGGATCTATTAAAGTAGCCAATTTCCAAATGCTGCACAAGACTTTTTCAGCAGGAAAAGCTGCCACATCTGTCGCCTCTGCTCATAGTGGACAAATAAGAAATCACAGATTTTAAGTGCAGCAAGAAAGATCCAGGCAGATGCCTCAGAAACATAGATATGGTCACTGAAAAGATTGCCTGTGGAGGTTATGGCTTTAGGAACTTAGAAAAACACCTGTAAGAAATCATGCATGTTGAAGCAGTTCTAGTGGCAGAGTAGAATAATCATTTCTCTTTTCACAGCATATCTCAATTTATCCTGGTCTCACAGAAGAAAGTAAATTAGGACCTTGAAAAAATTGGCACCATATTCTTATTTAAGACAATTTTGGATTTGAAGTAAATAATTTAAAAGAGTACATGGCTTCCAAGAAGTATCACTTTGCAGCCAGAAGTATCAAGAACAGCACAAAATTAAAGCCGTCACATCCAAACCCAAAGGGATACCTTTAACTACTACTCTGCTTGTCTAACAAGCATTTTGGGCAATCTTTATACCTGATTTATCCATCCTTCAGCCAGAGAGAGCTGACCTCTTCCTTGGCTGGCTCAGTCAAGCTGGATTGCATGTAGCAATTTTCTTGTCATAATTATTGGCATCATAACCTGGCACCACTACTGCTTCTGTGAGCATAGGCTAAGAATATAAATATCTGAAAACTTCTTTGAGTAATGCAGTTCAGGAAAAGGGCCAGCAGAGAGGTGGGCAGAAATGTAGGGAGAAAAAACTGAGAAAAGATGTAGTATTATGTCTGGGTTGTGCAGATATTCCCAGTTTTAAAGTAGGAGTGCACAATTTTCAACCAGAAAAAACACTGCTCATCAAACTTGTTCATTTCCTGAATAAGACACTATCTAATAATTTGAAGTACTGAGCACAAAAGTTGAATATGATGGTATTTGGAAAATCCCTTCCAAATTCAGAACACTAAGAAAATGCTACATACAATCATGGGAAAGTCAGTTTGAACGGTTCTCGGGTTATTCTGCAATGCATTTATTCAGTTGTTTTGGTCTCTCTTTTTAGCTATATGCAAAGATGAACATCCAGCCATTGCACTGCAAAATAGCTGTGATATTTCATTACAACAAACCCAGTGGCAATATGCCACACCAAATCAATACACCAGTAAGTTAAAAATAGAGCATCCTTCTGAAACAAAATCATGGATCCTCCCTAAATTCTTAATTATGGTGGCTCAGTAACTTGCTATCTCTCCTGTCTGCATTTAAAAGCAACAGGTGAAAAAAAGGTAAATGAAAAAAAGTGCTTCACTCAATCACCTTCTCACTAATGAAAAGTCAGCCTGGTGATTATTCTAATTACATAATAGAGTCCTGATATTTTCTTCAGTAACTTCCTTGACACTGTTAAAACCACTTTGTCAAACTGTTTCATGTCATTATATTATTTGGGGGATCAAAGGTGTTTTTGATTAAGTGATTTTATTTCATGCTTTATTACCAGCTTTGACATAAATTTTCAGAGAGACCCAAGGACATCCTATTTTACACTGTAGCATAGTCTTGTTAGCAATTCAGGTGGAATAAAACCACTAAGCTTCACTTTATGGTCTTGTGCCCTGAATATTCACATGGCACCTTCCCAAATATAAGGAACAGTATAGCAGAACAACATTAAAATATTATGCTCTTAGAACAAGATTCTCCCAACACATTTTATCTCTAATCCCTCAATTGTATGATTTCTACACTTAGTAGCATTTTAAAATTATTTAAAAACAATACTCTGGCCAGAACAAGTGCTCTTTTTTCTTCTATTCTATTAATATACATCAAAAATACTTTTATTTTTTTTAAATTTCTCTGGAAATTACTTTAAATCACTTCTTACACAGTCACAAATTAGGAATCTTGCATCTGCTTTCTGATAAGCAAGTTAAATGCAATGTTTCACATACTATCAATTAAAGGCCAGTGGGAAGCAGTGCCATTTGCCACCTCTTGTAAGTACCCAAATCTGGAAAGGCTGAACCTCATGAGAAGTAGAGATCAAGCCAAAACCTTCTGTATTCAGAAAAAAAGTGTAAAATCAAAGAGTACTTTGATACCCTATCTTTGTCACTGTAACCCATTGGCCACGTGCACAGAGGAAAGAAAAACCTCACTGCGATATTTAAGATGAAGGTAAAGACATTATTGAAAGCTAGGTTAAGGGAAAACACTGAGAATAATGTTGAGATGCAAGAGGATAAAAACCTGTAACAGTTCAGATTCCTTATTTAAAACAGCTAAGTATTTTTCTACCATAGCTGCTACACCAAGACTAGAAATTTAACATTCTCTTTTCTATCACTTTTTTTTTAAAAAAAGAAGCACTCCCATGGTAGTGACTTACCTAGAAATAAAAATATTTTGATTTTATCCCCTATTTTTTTTTCTTAAAACAAGAAACTTTGCATTTTCAGAGCCCTTTCCAACTTGAAAATCAAAACTATTTTTTCCCTTTATATGACATTAGGAGACTACAGTCTCTGCTATCAAAATGGCACTGATGAGTCTATCTCTTACATGTAGGTTTTTCCATGGAAGCATGACTTCCACCACTACACTCTTTGTTTTTATCCCTCACTCTATTTTTTCTTAATTGGGAATATATCCCTTGTTGTGGAAAGTAATTGAATGCTGCATCTCTTCCAAGTCAGTGACCATCAACCCAAGTCACGTTCAAGGAAAAGATTCAGTCAATAAGGTAAACAGCGAACAAGCTCTGATTCACCCTGCATCACATAAAAAATGCACACTTCACCAAAGAATTAACCACAGAGTACTTTGTATAAAATGGGAAAAAAATTATCTACTTCCCCATTTTATTTCCTTTCAGAAGAAAGTAACTGGCATAATCTGTCAGAAAATCCTTACACACGAACATGCCCAGTTACCACATTAAAGTAATCAGCTCAACTCACTGCTGATCAGAAGCACGACTTCAAGAAATAAGCAGTTTTTGAGAATGTGCAACCTCCAAAAGGCATATTATCAGTTCTTCAACCTCAGCTGTGAAATGTCACCTCCATTCTGCCATTACTTGGTTATAGATTGTGAAGTACTAGAGGCACAGCTGACAGCTGAGCAGAGTAATGCAAGCACACCTGTGCAAAGGCATTGTGAAGCTACATTGCAACAACCATTGCTCTCCTGATTTGGGTGTAAAATGAATCTTTTACATTAAAGTGGGAGATTGCAGAAACACAGAAATGCCCTAGCCCCAGGTCTCTTTCCTGCCATTCTTAAATGGTGGAACTGATGACGTAAGTAGCAGAACACAGAATGGAGCGCTGAAGCTTTCTCTTTGCTGGAAACATGGCTTTTGTGATTCTAAAGATAAATAATATACACCAGAAAACCTGTGAATCAGAATCAGAAACATGCAACATGTATTACAAAGGTGATAAATACAACTATGTTCTTTCTGACAGTCAAACAGAAGTTTATAAAATAATTTATTTAAATAAGACCTACATACATGCATGAAACTCATCTGTATTTTACACCATACACAGCATCACATCATACCCAGAGGTCTGACTAGTTTTTCTGTTAGTGAATTTATAAAAAGATTGTCACACTGACTGATACTTTCTCCATGCCCATGTGTCAGTCTGATTTTAAAGGCTTTCCCAAATGTATCAAATCTTCCTGAGGGATGCATAGTGTTGGCTCATTCATTATTACAATTTAACTCCGAAAGCTGAGTGCAGACACAGGTAAACTACTTTCCTAATATTACTGGTGGTATTGCATGTACTACTTTCAAAATCATTTGGTATACCACCTCAGTAATTATAACTGCATGCGCTAGGATCTGTTTCAATAATTTCAATTTTTCAATCAAGACTTAGTAAACCTGTCCTATCATTATTTTGCAGTTTGAAGAGTGGATATTGTAAATTAACTAAAATAACAATCAGAATTCTTATTTATTAAGCATGAGCTAGAAGACATCACTGAAAACTGGACATCAAAAGAATAGCAAAGAGCAAAAACATCTTAGCATTTTGACTGCCTTTGTGTTTAAATTGTTGCTCATTTTCTCATTGACAGTTAGTAAAGTAACATTAAAAAACTTATGATTCTGTTTTTGAAGACCACACAATCTAACATTACCCTCTCAAGGTTATGGCACACAAATCCACCTTTCAAGAATTTTTAAAAATGCTTTATCAAAAGTATCTCTCCTGTAATACAGGATTGTTCTATCAGTCCAATAACTTTTTTTAATTTCCTCAATCCATTTGAGAAATAAAATTACCTCCAAAAGGTGCAACTTTCTTCTCTCTTACAATCATTTTTTTCTCACAATAGGGGCTTCAGAAATATAAACATTTACTATTTTATAAAGAACACACTTCATTCTTCCACTATTCTGGAGAAGCAATATTCTTCACCCAGTATGCCAAATCAGTTTTTTTTTTAATTATCCTGAAATAAAATTATATTTGATAACCAAGTATCAGTGCAATTTTAGTTGATATAAGCCATTGAACAGTGGTATTTCACCATGTACCTTAATAAAGTCTGCCTGGTACTTCCCAGTCTTTATTTTTGTAGACATTTTCTTCATGGACATAACCAAACTAGCTGTTGCAGGAGAAATATTATCCACCCTTTTTATTCACATATATCTACTCAGTCAAAATTTCATAACTATGTACTGTCCCAATCAAAAGACACTATGTCTCATTCCAATGAGCTATTTTTCATGTTTTTAATTTTCTCTTGGGTTACCTTGTGCATTCTTGATAGAGCAATTAAATAAAACAATTAATAAAAATACCTAGTTTTTCATTTGGTAAGAAATTTAGTGTCTGATCTCTTTAATCTTTCACCAGTTCAGGAGCTAGGATAGACTACTGCCCAGGTCACGTAAATCATCTTATTTCTAGAGCTAAGGCGGCATTTTTACCAAGCTGTATGTTGGGAAAGAATAGCCAAAACATTTCCCCCAATGTTTCTTCTGATTAACATTGTTTCCTTTCCTCTGGTCCTTCCAAAGTTCCTGCCTTACAAGCCTAGTTATTGACATGCAAGCCAGATACACTATGAAAAAAATTTACTGTTCTTATTAAGAAAAAAAAAAGGTGGTACTCAGTTGCTTTTTAAATATTTTATACAGTATTTCTACACTTGCACATCTATAAATCTGTGGTGTTAAAGCTTATTGCACATTTCTGACCTTTTTTCATTCAGACCTCTTCTACTCTCAGCTTATTTATTTCTTTTTCTTGAGCATATTGCCCATTTCTTGATTGCATGGCAGGTATTATACCTGTTTCAAGCAGAAGTACAACATCTGCAGCCTCACCTAGGGTGCAGTGCCCTCTGAGTGAAGTCTCTAGCATTATGCCATTAATTAATTAATTCATTCATTCACTCATTCATTTTTTAAGAACCCAAAACATTGTTCTAAAATGTCCAGGTTTTTTAAAACTAACCTGATTATCTCAGGAGAATTACAGTTCTGCACAAAGCATATGTGCTCAAAGCACTTCTTAGTCCTTACTTCAGACAGGAAGGCATTAGGCAGTGCGTTAGCATGTTTTGAGCATATTGAAACAACTACAAAAAAAAAAAAAAAACAGCATGGAATGTGCTATAGGAAGTAACTCATTAGAGGAAAAAATGGGAGCAGTGAAGGATGAGCTGATGACACAAGCAGTAAAAAACTTCTCCAATAAATTGTTTCAATCCCAGCAATTGAAAACAATAAATTGTTTCAATCTCAAGCTTCTAGTGCTGTATTGGAAGTACAGATCCTAGAAGTCTATATGCCTGTCAGAAAATGAAAAACTGAGAAAACAGGATTACACAACTACACCTAACATAAGGGTATCAGTGAAGTGGTTTAGAACAGAATACATGCCTGGAAGAAAACCAAAGGGAGCAAAACTGGACGCATCTACAGATCTAGTTTATGTAAATTAAATGAGACCACTGTGGCCAGAGCTCTATCCAACATCAGTTGATGCAACTGAGCACTGCTCATCCATTTCAACAGGGTGGAACAAGAGCTTAACCCACCTGCTGAATAACTCCTTCCAGTACTTATTTAAAAAATAGTAATTGCAAGACAACACAAAAAGCCTTGCCTCATGAAGTTCTAGATTTCAGTGTTTATTTAGATCCACCACTATGAAAGAACAGATACTACATTTAAAATTGTATCTGCAGGATAAGAACTTTAAACTGTTCATTGAAAAAACATGGAAATAATTGAAAAGTTTATTCCCTTTATCAGGAAAGTCCAGGTAATGTCACAGTGAATTTTGTGTGTGTAAAAGAGAAAATCTCTGCTATCTCTCATTCTTACAAGTTTAGGAAAAAGCTTATCTTGGAACTTAATGGTAATTTAGTTTTGTTCTGGTAGACTAAAATAAGTATAGAAATTAAAAAGACAAAATAGTATTTTATATTTTCTTACTCTAACTAAATTTACAGTGTACATATAGATTTTAACAATGATGGACAAGGCATATCATAATAAAAATGTGTCATAACATATGAGGCTTTATAAAGTTTCTTTTGTTATTGAGAGCATTGTCTGCAGGGAAAAGCTGCATAGGAAAGGGTCTAGTGAATGTCTACTTAGAAGCAATATTGCATTAGCCCTTAAAACCATTTAATCCAATTGGAAACCGAGCAATTAAAAAAAATGAGCTTAGATTATTGCACTTGCCTTTCCAATGTTTTTGGATTTAGAGGAGCAACTTTCATTTAGAAAAAGGAAAAAAAAAAGTTTCTTCTTTATTTTGGGAAGAAAAACATGAAATAGGAAAGAATATTTTGTATGCAGTAAAATATTTATACTACTCCTCTGGTAATTTAATGCTGCTGTTATTACACTCTTTCCTTGATGACAGGAGAATTTCCTCAGGTTGGCTGATGAAATTCAGACAATGAGCCCCTGATCTTATGTCAGTCATTTGCTTTAAACACATTAAATAATAAAAGACAAAGAAAAGGAGAAACAATTAAAGCTTTTCTGGGGAAGCCTTGAAGATGCTGATGCATGCATTTCCCTCTCCAGTCAACAAGCACTGCTCATGAGCTGAGAGAGGAGCCGTTCCACCTTTTTTGCTGTGGTTTTTCCCACACCTCACACACCCTCTGTGCAGAGCTTGCTTATCTCTGGTTATTTCCCCTGCCCTTTTTAACTCTGCAGGGTCCAGACACTATCTTTCCCTAAAGGGTTATAGCTGTAGCTTCAGAAAATCCTTTTTAGTCAGCTCTTTTAATAACGAATCACAACGTTCATCCTTAATAAGCAATGAAGAGAAACCATTCACATGGGGCAAAATTCATCTGCCAAAGAAGAAATACTGCAGACTATGCCCCTTCAGCCCCTGATCCACTGGTATTAAGAATGACAGCAAAACTCCCCACATCTGAGCCCTCACACCTCACCAAAATTATGTTGTTCTAAAAGCATGGGACTTGTGGAGTTTGTACATTCTCATGATTGCTTCTGGGGCTCGGGGGGAAGCTTTTACAAAACAATAAACACCACTTTCTGATTTGCTCTATATTAGTTATGTTTTGTTTCTTTAGAAATCTAAGTTTTGTCTTTCTTTGGTTCTTTGGAGATGCTCACAATTTATCCCCCCAGCAGCCATACATCTGGTTTGGAAATAGAAATATTTTTCAACTGTAGCCCCTTCCTGTGAGGATGTGAAAAATACCTGCTAGGATACAAAGCATGGTCACTTGTGAATCATATAGACAACAATTATACAAACAACACGTCTGCTAAGTGCAATGTCATACGCTACACTAGTGCTCAAGCATGTTGCAGTAGTAAGAACTGACCTAATTTCCAAGGTACTCACACAAAATCAAACGGTTATATCAAGCATTACCATCTAATACACTGTCAGACTAGCCATGCTTTGCCTGGCTGCATGTTAATTTCAAAGCCAAACTATCAAACACTATGATGAAATGAGATAAATATTGTAATGAATAAAACATTTTATAAAACAAAGCCTACAGGGAAATCAGTATAATGTTTAAAATTTCATTGTACAATCCAGTTAAGATGCTCCAAGAACAAAGAAGACTTTTCAGGTTAATGTAACCTATTTTTTTCAGTTTAATGTAACCTATTTTTCACCAAAAAGTTGATTCAAGAGATTTTGTTTTCCAGCTACAAATACCTCTAAAACAGCTTCAGTGGGGCACATGGCAGTAATGGTATTTCGCATGCTGAGAATAAAAGCCCTCCACATTATATAATCCCAAATAATTTTTTCAAACAGAAAATAATTATTTCCTTGAAAAGCGCATTTTAAAACACTTTTAAAAGCACCTTCAAAACTGTGACACATAGTTTAAACAAATTATTTTTAAAAAATCAGAAAGTTTCACTGATGCTGTCTGCACTGCATTGCCAGTCTTTAACTGATCCTATTACCCTGTACAGCTTTTACCAAACCAAGATAATTTTTGTCCACCCACATATTGCTCCACTTACAAGTTGGTCCTAGTGGTATTGGATCTTCAGGTACTGCTTAGGGCTAGGAAACCCAAAGAACAGATAGCAGAAGGCTGCTCACAAAGAAACACGCCTTAGAAACAAACACCTTCTTCATCCCTCAAAGTTCAAATCTTGATAAGACAAAGCAAATTGAAGCACAGATGATACCCAACGTCTCTTACTTCCTTTTTTACCCCTTTCACAGACCTTTTTGGGCAAACACACACTGAATAGAATACAGACGCACAATATTGATACCTTCAGGTACTCACAAGGGGTTTTAAAGGTATCTTGCAAGGGAATTAATAGTAAAGTTGGGACTATTTCTAAATTAACTTTCTAGCCACAGCGACCGCAGCCCTCCAGGCAGGTGCTCAGCGGCAGACACCCGTTCTCGAACGCAAAGCGGGCTCTCACCATACCTTAAGGAGTCTTACAGAGGGGAGGAAGGCGGCATGGCACAGCTTCCGGATGGTCCAGTTGAGTGGCCGGGGTGCCTCGGTCTGGTTCATGACTGTCCGCAAATCCCAGCGGGAGATCAGCCGCAGACCTGACAGCGCCTACCGCGGAAGCCGCCCTCCGGGGCGCGGGCATCCCACGCTCGGCGCGTCCCTCCCGCGATGCCGCAGGGTAGAGACTGGGCTCGGCTGGGCTGGGTTAGGATGAGCTGGGTTAGGATGGGCAGGGCTGGGCTGGGCTGGGCGCGGGGGGGCAGCGGCAGCTGCCGAGCCGCCTGCATAGAGCAGCAGCCTCCTGCGCGGGGCCGGCAGTGTCCGTGCATACCAAACGCGGCCGGAGCGATGGAGGCGATCCGCCCGCGCGGGGCAGGCGGCTCCGGGCGGAGACGGACACTCGCCAGGAATACCGGGATGCAGCGCGAGCGGCCGCTCCCGCCCGCCTCCGGGAGCAGCAGGGCTGGTCAGGCTCGCAGCTGAACCACCTGCCTCACTCATGCGCTTCCCTGGGCCAGAAGCAGGGCAGAAGGAAGCGAATTTAAATAAAGCAAGGGAGGGGTAGCTGCACTTTATTTCCCAGAGCATTGCGAGGAGAGGGAAACCGGCATGAGGGGAGGTGGGGCCAAGGCTCAGACAAGAGAGCGACTGAGGCGGGGGTGAAATAAATTCACTCTTCATTTACTGATACAATGGCCCTAGGAAGCGTTTAATTTATCTGGCACAGTATCGGTGTGCTAGTGGCAAGTGGCAGTGGTTAGAAGCTGTACTATAAGGTCATGAGTGCTAACATACACATTCTGGCAAAAAAACCCTCAGACAAAGCCAAACCAGTCCAGCCCATTTGAATATTAAATATGCACACTAAATAATTCTATCAAAGACATGAAAACACATGAAGTAATATTGCTTGGGCAATTCAAATACGACAAAATATGTTTCCATTTGGGGCAATAAATGGCCTTCTCAGATAATGGAGATTTTCTTAATGGCAGGCAGCTCACCGGCCTTTTTCCCCCTACTTTTTTTTTTTTTTTTTTTTTTTTTTTTTTTTTTTTTTTTTTTTTGGGAGGGGCATGAAGATTAAATGAAGGAAGAGTTAGGAACTGTAAAAGAAACATAAAGAAACATTCTATAGAGCAACGGCAATTTTTCATGTTGCCAGTAATAACCAGTTTTTACTCATATTATGCATGAAAACACCTTCTTTAACTTTACTGCTTCTCAGTAAAGTTCAAATCTCTCATAACTGAGGTTAGGAAATACACATTCAATTTACTTAGCTATGATTCATCAATCTGCCATTTTCACATTTCCTTTTAATCCCCATAAAGCACATATATTTCCCCTCTATTTATAATTTATTCTTAGTATTGTGTCTACATTTATCAGTAAAGCTGAACAATTGTCCAAATGAGGTGCAAAGAGATGAAGACTACTGTTTCTTTTGAACATAGGCATACCAATCAGCTCCTCTTCACTGTAGCCTCTCAGGAATTGTATAAAGGTTCTTATTCAACGTCAGTGTTGGATTCAAAATTATTCTGCCCAGAATATAAAGTCCAAGAACAAAGTGCAAGACTGACTGTGCACCAGAAGAGGTCACACTTGTTCCACCCCACTTACATGGCAAGTTATGGACCCTCAAAGGTATAGGGGCTAGACCATGAATTGTCTGTAGAATGGAGTGGGTAGGACACCAGGAGACATGACTTAGTGACAAAACTTGTGCAGATGTATTTATAGTTGTGACTGAGCAGCTAGTTAATATTATTTTTTTTAAATTATTAGTTTAAATGCCTCTTGCTTGAGTTCTGAATGCATTTCTTTTATGAAAGAAGGAAAAAACCCTTGCATTGTTAATGAAATCAAACTTGAGTAAGTAAATATGATTATCTGCAACTGCTTTTCCAAGGCTCTATAAAGAAGATAAAATTAAACAGGTGTAAAAAAAAATAATCCTGACTTAAAATAGCATGCACCATGGAAGATGTATAGCATGGTAACTTTGTTCAGCTATAAAGGTAATCATATCCAATGATTAAGCTATTGGGTTTCATAGTTAAAAGAAATAAAAGAACTCAAATCAGAAACAAGAACTCAAGACCATGGCTTCCCTCTATCCCACACCCCCTCAAGTAATTCTTAGAACTTTTTTCTACCTTTGTAGTCCAGGAAAGAGTTTCTTGGGAAGGTACCATACTCATTAGCTTTTCCTTTTCATGTCCACTTTGCATTAGGCATTTGCTATAAAACAAAGTGTTCAGCCTGTGTGCTTGGCACAAAGAAGACAAAGGAGTCATAGCATGCTGCCCTTCTTTTCAATGAGTACAGTAATAACTCTCTGAAGATGCTAGAGAGCTAAACACAATGAAGAAACATAACAGATAGCTTTAATAAACTAAAAATAGTGAGCCCAATGTATCTTCTAGCTTCCACAGAGTTTCCTGTCTTTGAGATGGGTTCTATCATTGCCTTCTTCCGCAAACAGTGCCTTAGGGATGATAGTTGTTATATGCTGCAGTGTTTAATACACACCAACCCTTATTCACATGTCTGGCTTTGTATCTTGCCTAATCATTTGTACTTGTTCAAAGTGAGTGCAAGATTATGAACTTCTGTCAGTGGCAGTACAGGATATTCTGATGTACAGGATATTATCATGAGATAGGAGCTTCACTTTCACCACAAAATCCTTAGGTGTCTTTGGGCAGAGCATTTAAACTGCTTGTCCTTAAGGCCAAGCCTTAATTAGTTTTATTTTTAATGTATGTTTCTTGCCTATAAGCAATACTGGAATGATTTTGAGGCTATTAAGTATAAATATGAGGAAACTGAAGCAAGGAGATTTCTTTGTATTCCCAACATGCCCCCACTTCTCTACCCCCATTTTTGGTAAGCATAGATGGTGAAGATTTGAAAAGTACAGAAGGAAATTTTTTAAAAGCTTCATTTTTCCCCCCAAGATTCCTACAATAATGATTAAAAATAGTAGTGAAATATTAGGAATATGATTTGGGATTTGGGTGGTGGGGGGGTTGTGTGGTTTGGGGACTTTTCATCAGTTCAGTAAAAAACTCAGAGTTTGAATCTCATATTTCTGTTGGATAAAGCAAGTTCTCAGATCAGATCAGCTCCTACAATCTGAGGCCTATTAGGAGATGCTGTGCAAATGAAAGGGCAGGACCAGTAAATGAGAGAGATGTATTGGTCAGCATGGTAGAAAGCCTCTTCTATGTGGCCACTGCCTACCTCTGGAGAAATATCAGGCAGAAAGAAGAGTCTTCCCATGATATCACACCTGTTTTTCCCCATGTATATCATAGAGCAGAATCATAAAATCATAAAATCATAGAATAGTTTGGTTTGGAAGGGACTTTTAAAAGTAATCTAGTGTAACATCCCTGTAATAAGAGGGACAACTTGAAGTAAACTAGGTCAGAGTCCTGTCCAACCTGACTTTGAGTGTTTCCTAAGCTTAGAATTAAACCATTTCTCTGGCAACCTCTGCCAGTATTTTACACCCCCTCATTCTAAAAACTTCTTCCTTATGTCTTGTATAAATCAATCTCCTTCAGTTTAAGAACCACTGCCCCTTTTCCCATCACAAGAGTTTGTGATAAAATGTCTCTCCTCATCTTTCTTATAGGTACAGTCAGGTATGGGAGACTGTTGATGGTCTCTCCAGAGCCTTCTTTTTTTCAGGCTGAATAACAGCAACTCTTTCAGTCTTTCATCACAGGAGACATGCTCCAGCCTACTGATCATCTCTGTGGCCCTCCTCTGTCCTGGTGACCCCCCAGAGCTGGATGTAAGACTCCAAGTGTGGTCTCAAGAGAGCAGAGCAGATGGGCAGAATCCCCTCCCCAGCCCTTCTGGCCACGCTGCTTTGGATGCAGACTAGGACAACACTGTTTTTCTGGGCTGTGACTGCACAGGGGAGCCTCTTGTCCACCAGCACTACCAAGTCCTTTTTTTACAGGGCTGCTCTTGATTTGCTCATCACCCAACCTGCTTTGATTCTGGGGCTTTCTCTGACCCCTGTGTAAGGCCTTGTGCTTGGCCTCATTAAACCTCATGAGATTCCCATGGCCCTACTTCTCAAACTTGTTCAGGTCCCTCTGGATGGCACCCTGTCCTTCAAGTGTGCCAACTGCACCACTCAGCTAGGTGTCATTTGCAAACTCACTGAAGGTGCACTTGATCCTGCTTTCCATGTCATTGATGAAGACATTAAACAATACTGGTGCCACCACAGACCCCTGGAGAACAATTATTGTACAGATGTTGGTCAAAAAATTGACCATTACCCTCCAAATGTGACTATCCAGCCAACTCCTCAACCACTGAATAGTTCACCTATCAAATCTATCTCTCTCAAATTTAGAGAAGGATTATGTGGAGACTATGTCAAAGGCCTCAATACAATTTACGTGAGAAGAGAAACATCTTCACAGTGTAGCTAGAGAGCCACTTTGTCAAGGCTTCCTTGCTCTTGGACCAAAGGTCTTGCACTTCCCAGTGGGATAGCAAATACCAGAAAAAATAGAGGTACCCTTGCATTTAGAAATAGAGTTACCTTTTCAATGGCCACCATGGGTCTACTACACAAACATGATTATGTGGAGGTGCTAGTTCTTCATAAGACATTTTGGCCATCTCCTAGGTTTGTGGAGGAAATGGCAGGATGGCAATAGAAAAAGAAATAATTCAGAAGCTCTTGTTTCAAAGTCAGTGCTACCAAATCCTTCCATTGGTATAGTAAAGAAACAAAATTCACCTTAGTATCCAGTCACTTTGCAGGGCTGTAAGCTAAAAAACTGAAAAGTACATCAATGAATAGTAGGCTACAATAATAACAACAATATGGTACTTTTCAACATAGTCATATTCCAATTTATTGGTGTCCATTTCATGTGATTTCTTGCAAAAATCAGAGGATAGAAAGATAAGTTTATGTTATAAGGTTTGGGTAAAATATACTTAATTTTGTGCCTGCCATTAACTTCTATGGGGACACAAATTTTATTGATGCTTAACTTAACTGATAATTAAATTATAAAATTAATCCACAGCTCCCACATCTTTTCTATTCATTGCATGTCTGAGGTGTTTTTTCTGCTTTTGTCTCTACCACGATATTTCACAGGTCTTTTGCCACATGCTCATAATTTGCTCTTCCCCATACACAGACACAGATACTAAAGTATTGTCTGTCTACTTATTAAATATTAATTAAATAACTTGCTATAAATGAAGACAATCCCATAGATGGTTTCAAGCATATATATAAACATTATTGTATGTAGCTATAAATGATGTCTTCTGGCAAGTGACTGAAAAGCCAAATTAAAAAGGGTATTCTTTCTTTTATCTCAGGTTTTATAGGGATGTGATGAATATTGAATATGATTACTTTACATTCCTACTACCTTGAGATTTCCCTTAACTGATCTGTATCTGGCTTTTGCCTTGAAAAGCACCTAGCTGGGCTACAACAAGAGATCTCAGAGGTATCACAGCACACAGTACTGCAGAGAACCAGGGGAAGCAGACTTATGAGAGAGGAGGCGAACTGGGCAGTGCAGCACACCCACTGTGCCCCTGTCAGAAGTATTTTTCTAGACACCCTGTTTGATTGTTCCCAGTTACAAAATACACAAGTGGAGGAGTCTCAAAGTCACACTATGGACTGAAAATGCAAGTGTGTACGGATAGGTCACAAGGAGCCTTCACCATTTTTTGTGGTTTGTGGTTTCTGCAGCTACGGATAATTTGCACCACTTTACCTTCAGTTGCTCTTAAGTATCTGCAAATCTACCTACACTTAAATATTGAAGCTGTACCTTTGAATGGTGTATTAAACCAGAAATTCTGCTTTAATTACAGGCTGAAGCCTTTTAGAGTTTATCTTTGAAGGAAGTTAAGACACATAGGCATGTAACACTTATATTTTGGGACTAGAAATGTCCATGGTTGATTGTTACTTAGGTACAAATGCTACATTTTAAATTGCAATCTATCTTAGTTCAAACAGAATTTCAAGTGTAGGCAAGTTTTTCTTTAACCTCTGCAGCATATGATATAAATAAGGATGCTCAAACATTTGGATTTATGTTTATGCTACAAGTTTCTTTCCATCTTAGCTATCATGTTCTTTTCTGCACTGTTTAACTTTGTGCGAATACTTTCTCAATTTTGACCTATAACATAGTTTTCTTTATAATTTCCCATTCAGATATCAAATTTACTAAGTTATTTTGGCGTTGTTTTTTAGTCTTGATTATTTTGCTAGAGAAAATGCAGAAAAAATATGATACTTCATGAGAGCAATTTACTCTGTTATGCCTTTCAGTGAAGACCCTACAGAACAACTCTCTTGCACTTCTGTACTTCTTTTCACTTGACGCAGACAGATGCAGTATGCAAAAAGGGCAACTTCCTCACTTTGGCACAGGGTACTGCTGAACTGGAAAACAGTTTACTACCCTTTGAAAGTAGTAATTAATTACAAAAAATCTCTAATGCCTTCTGCTATAGGGTTATAAAAAAACCCAAGACAACTAAATGATATTTTCCACAGGTACTGCATTTCTGCATACCTCACCCCCACAACTTCTGCCCTCCTCCCAAAGGTGAAGAACCCTAGTGCAGACACCACATCTGATGATCAAACCTCCTGCAGCCACCTGGTTCAGATGTTTTGAGAACATTTAGTGTTTCATTGCTGACCCATCTGTTTTCTGAGCATTCCCTTTCACTATATTTTTATGATTTTCAACATGCATCAGTGCAGACAGCTAATCCTACATTGCTTTCAGTACTTTCCTCAGCTATTCAGTTAGCTGTGTACCACTGCTCATACTGGTTTGAAGATCCAATCTGGCCACTAAGCCCTTATGGTGAAGGGTCTCTCTCTGTAAATGGTTCATTCACCAAAACTGAAAATACCACAGAGGGGCACCCTCACACTTGTGAGGAAACACAGCAGTGGTTGATAGCCCAGAAGAGACACAGCAAGCAGCATGAAAGAAGAACCTGCAAGGAAGAATGCCAAAGCAGTGTAACACAAACAGGTATAGCCCTAGAAAAAAGCAGCAAAAGGACTTGCTAAAGAGCTAAAATTCTGCTTATTACACAGGTACTATGAATTAGCTAACTGTATACTTGAACTTTCACTAGGAAATCATTCACAGAAACTTCAGCCTCAATGAAAAAATAAAGCTTGACTAGAGTTTTAAGTAATTTTTCCACGCACATTTTGAGCAGCAATGTCTTCTACTAGGCAATGGGAGGACAATATGGAGTTGGTGATCCTCTGCATCTCCTGAGAAATTTGTGATTTTCTTTCATGGAATAACACGAGATTTTGTGTAAGGGTGAGCTCCTAATGAAATTAAACAAATGAGGAATGACAAAATCTTGTCAAAAATACTGCAACAAGCACTATTATTCAAAAACACACTTATCTTCTCAAATAGATACAAATTACTCCAGTGGTCTGCTTTAAAATACACTTTCAAGCTGATAACTTTAATTTGGTCTATTTTCAGCACTTTGTGGATTTTGTTTTGATTTATTTCTAAAGTCACATACCAAGTCTACATATATTCTTTCTATATCCTGGACTCACAAACACCTGTAATGTGACACCTACATGTCCCCTGGAACAATTATAGGCACATCTGGACAGCAACAAACTCTGGATGGTGTTTTCCATGTAGTCGGTTGTAATTATTATATATTTGTATACAGTGACAATGTTGGGAAGAAACCAAAGCTTGGGGGCTTTTGGACTGGTCATTGATCAAAGCTGTAGGAAGAGTAGTCAATGCCTCTGGAGACAGTAATCTAGTTTCCTAGTCAGAGGTAGCAGATGGGTGACACAAAAAGTGCCAGATGCAAGCAACAGTAAAAAACACGTAAGTTGTATCAAATAAGTTGTAGTCTCAGCTTGTATTTGCCTAACAACTTCCTGAGGCTGATTTTCTTTTTAAATCCCTTTTTTTGTTAAAGGATTTGGACCCTTCTCCTGCTTAGATGTAAAGTATAGCATAGTTCCTTCCTCAAAAGAAACCACAGAAACTTAAAACACCAGAAACTAGATCTTCATTGCTACCTTTACACTGAATCACATTTGTTTCACAGTTTATAGCCAAATTAAATCAATCCACTTGAAAAGCCATCACTCATACACCAAAAAATCTGCCCAAAAAGTGTTAATTTTAATATCAATTTTTGGGTGGGTTGTGAAGCCCCATACTAAGTGAATAGCAACAATAATCCCTCATTCATGTAGTTCTAAACTCTTAAACCAGACAGCAGAGTCAAAATGGAACATAAAACTGCACTGCAGAAGAATCTTTTTTTTTTTTTTTTTTTTGGTACAGCACAACTAAAGTACTACTCATGACAGACTACCTCTCAGTTTCTGTAAGGAGACAAGTTGCCCATACTTCTTCACTTCTCCAAAGAAAATACACATAACTATTAGGACAGACCAGCAGAGTCCATGGGAACAGGAAAACAGAGCAAAAGAAAATGGAAGAGGATTATTTTTTAAGTGTCACTCAGTTATGCAACTGGTCTTTGCAATAGTCTTTAATTGAGCATCGTCTAACACTGCATTGTGTTCATGGCTCCCCTATCACTACTATAAAATTCTAGCCACTCACACCAATACTTAATGGACAGATTCCACTGGCAATATAAAGCTGCTGGAAGGCTTTTCTGGAGGAGTTTTTTGGCTTTACTAGCAAGACTTTGTCAAGTCAATGGCCCCCTTGTAGACTGTTCTGTATCATTCAACAGGCACAACATGTTTGTTATTTTTAAAGTGCCCTGATACTTGAGTCCCATAGTTCATACTTCAGTAATTCTACTGATACTTACACTTCCTTATTAATAGGATTTTCAAATCACGTGCCAAGACAACACATGCATATTGTATTTTAGGCTCTTCAGTACTAGAATCTAAAAAATAAATTTGAGAGACAGCAACTTCCTAATGTAGTAATGTCATATTCTATGTTATCAATCAATGGCTATCCTGCCAACCTTAACCCATAACAGATTCTCTTCAGGATTGTGGAATTTCACCCACTCTTTCATATTTTTAGCACTTTCATAATATACTAGGTGAGAAATTTCAGCTCTGTGATTTATGGTTTAGTCCAGAAGGCAAACAAACAGATTCTTCCTGTGCTGTTGGCACTAAACTTGATGCCTCTCTTATGTTAAGTATAAAATATCTGTTATATTGAGGACACAAGTAATTTTTCAGATTTATAACAAAGACTTTCTGATTCATCTATGGTTATGATTTATATATAATTTCAATACAGAAGTTAAGCTGGTTTAGAAGAGGAGAATCTGAAAACTGTTGAAACTGGACAGACATAAGCAAGGTTAGAAGTTCTTAGGAGAAAAACCTCCTGGAAAATAATAATAAATACGTGTTTTTAACAACAACTTTGATAACCATTTTTTAAAATTATTTGATGTCTAGTATAATCTTCCAAGAATTCAGCACTTGGGATTATATTTTCATATGTGGAATTTTTAGGAAATTTTTAGTTAAGTATTTCTGTGAAAAGAACTGCACGAATGCTAAATGCAATCTGTTTTTCTACCAAATTTCATGCAACAAGCCAGAGATATGAACATTTATACACTGTTGGAAAAATTGTGACATTTTAGATAATTCATAATATTTTGTGTTTATTCTATGCAAATCCTCCATTTATCCTCTTTAATGGCTTGTGGGTTTTTGGTTTTGTTTTTTTTTTTTTTCTTTTTTTTGGGGGGGTGGGTTTTTTACTTTATATTAATACACACAAAGTTTCAGACCTCTGAACTAGCATTACCTCTATTTTCTGTTTTATCAAAATCTACAGACAAAATGTGTTAAAATAATAATTTGTTTAGTACAAATTTATGACTATGAATTGCTCCCAGCAATCTAGTTTTCTTTTTTAAATTATTGTTTTCTTTTCTCATTTTTTTTATCACAGGCTTATAACTTTGTGTTTTACAATTACCAGTAACAGAAAATTATGTATGAGGGCATTGCCTCTTGCACTACTGATGCAGCAGAGAAGTGGAAGCAAAATGGAAGATGTGATGCCAGAAGATATCTCCTGACTTGAAAGTTTCATTAATTATTTAGGTTATCCAGCCATATGTCATAATTAGTGTATTTATTTTAACTAATGTGAGAGAAAAATGGCAGCTGAATGTTGTTCGGTCTTGAAAGCACTGTTTAACCCCGTGCTAGATTAAAAACTCTAACTTTCTAACTACTGGTAAGCAGTATATGAATTCCACTTCAGGCATACTAGGTACAAAGCAGGAGTAACACAGGTGAGAAAAAGCCCACGGCCCTTATCAGCCATTTTGATCTCTACATAAACCTTCTTGTTAAAAAATATGTTGAGATAATGAAAATGAAGAAACAGAAATGTATTCAAGTGCAATCAGAATAACCAATAATGGCCCTGGTTATAAACTACTTTTTTTTTTTTTCTTTTTTGAAAATTTTACCTAAAATAAATTGTCAGACTTGTAACATATTTATAAAGAAAGGCTTCTTATGCATGTATCCATGACAACCTAGATTTATATTTTGAGCTCTAGAAAGTTGTTACAGCACAGCTCACATAAATTACTTTGAAGAATGTAGCAAGATAAGATGGTTTGCTACCTGAGGTGTTTTATTTGGGATAATATATAATATTTTGACTATACTAAAGGAAAACAAAAGTATTATGTAGTGGTTTGAAGCCAGTCTTGCCATAAATTAAACCTATTTTCTATACAAGGAAAATGTATAAGCACTTTATGACAAAGAACACTGAAAACTGAAAAAAAATCACTGAAAACTTAGTAATTTGATATTAGCATATCATAATTAGGAAAATAAAGAAAGATAACAGAAATTTGAAGCATACATTGCCTGAAATAAACAAAACTTGTATTTACACTAGTATGCCTCCTACTGTGGTTCCATCTGGCTGCTTTGGGCACACAAAACCTGTTTTTTCCTATCTCTCTTACCTTGGGAAAGGAACCTGCTTTCACTAGACTAAGCATTACTAAAATTGCATTTCTGCTACACATTTTCTTTTCTTTTCTATTTGCATTTTCATATGACTTGAGAGTCATAGTATATTATTTATAAAATAGATTAACACAGTAGGCCATTCCCAAGTACAGCATGGAAACAACAGGAACATAGTTCACAAAATTTTACCAAAACATCAGGATTTACCTAGATTTTGCTGTCAAATAAATGCATTACCTAATTTGGAAAGAGACTTTGAGGGAAGAGAGATACATTCACTTCAGTACACTGCAAAGAATTCAAGTGGTGTTAACAACTACAGCCTCTATGACCTTTTTTCTGAGCAGAGCCTACTGCTTTAGAAGGCAAGCCAAAAAAAGCAGACAAGTTTGTAATAGAGCCCTTCCATGATCTATCTGCTAAGGAAAAAAGTTCTTGACCTCAGAGACGTAATCATTGGGTAACACACCACCAGGCAGCATGGCACTGTGTGAATTCCTTATTTCTAGACCCACACCAGCACCCTGGGAGCTCTGGTTATGGGGGATCTCCAGTAGGGAGATATCTAGCTGAGGGCTACCCAACAAGATTAAGGTGAAATTCAACACCTCCATAAAATGTAGCAGCACAACTTTCTTCTGAAAGCCCATGACTGCAGGCCAGCCATTATTTGCATCTTGTTAATTCTTATGGTGATATACCCTGAGATTAGCTCAGTTGGTTAAAGCATGATGCTAAAACCACTGAGGTTAATCCCTCTGCAGACCATTCTTATAATAGGTAGACGTGATGAACCTTGTGGGTCCCTTCCAACTCAGAACATTCTGCAATTCTGTGACAGAAAAAATAACAGAAATTAAGCTGATATGGGCATGGCACACGTTTTGCAGCAGATGCTCCTGAAGGAGAGCCAGCAAGTGAGAGGGATGTTTACCCTGCATGTATCCACAGCTGGTCAGTTGTGGTCTTCTCTGGCCTGTTGTCTCTTCCCTAATTTCCTGATAGATGGGAATGATTATGACTCCATTTTCTTGCCAGGAACAATGGCTTATATGTGCAACATAATAGTCCTGAGGGTCAGAAGTTTTGCTCTTTTCTCTTAACTGTATGAGGGCAACTTGAGGGCTAATTTTCTGCATAAGTCAATTCTAGTTTTAGTCACTTGTATAAATATTTTTGAGTATAGTTCATGTAATTTAGAAATACCACCAGAGCCTTAGGTAGTCAAAGATAATACTTTTATGGGAAGGATTTCATAACAAAACATCATTATAAACATATAAACCTTTCACTCAAATTCCTTTTCTTTCATATTACAGAACATTATTCTCTACAGTGTAGTATTATGTTTTATGTAATGAAATGTCACTTATACCAAAAACTTTCCAACCAAAACCTTCCAACCTAACTAATACAGTAAAAATTTGAGTCTGCCTTCAGTTTATTTCAGTTCTCCATGAAAAGAAGAAAATGTGCAGTAAAATGAAATGCCTTAATCAAGAACCACCAGCATGAATAATATCTTTTGATATTTTGTTACAATAATGTGCCAATAAGTAAGGTCCCATGATATGTAACAGAAGGTACTTGAGTGATTGACTTAGCAGAAAATGACATTCTATTTTGGCTAGAAATCTTGGGAATGCAGCTACTTTATACATGTACAAGATGACCTCAAGTCTGATGTCCAGTGCTGCCCCATCACGACTGAAGCAGACATCTGTGCCTATAGAGAAAAGTTCATCCTTTCTAAAAAGGCTGTAAAAAAACATATAGAGAGGCATCACAAAGGCCATATTTGAACATAAATGTATTTGAATTTGTTTTTAGTCAGCTAAAGTCAAGTAGTAAGTAAATTTACAGTGGTAAAAAGGTTACACATTGCTGTATGTTTGGCTGTTTTAGAACACTGTAATTCAACTTCCTTTCTTCATATTCTTAATGGTAGGTTTATCATAACTGATTCAACAATCTATTCCTCTGATAGCCAGTAGTTTTCCATGGAAATTAATTTGTGGCCCATTAAATATATTACCTAGCATATGTCCAACAACCAGCAAAATTGATGTATAAGGTTTTTATACAGACAGCAATGACTCAAGGGCCATCATGTAAAAATACTTATGAGAGTTAAAAATAAGAACAGATGCCATGCCATGCAAGTGTGATGCTACAAAAAATTCTGTGAAATTTAAATGCATTAATTGAAATTATCAAGCTAGCTTATTTGATGTGTTTCCTCTGCTTTTGATTAAAGAGCATCAAGCAATTATACATTAAGAACTGGAAAATCAGTATTTTGTACCAATTTGAAAATACTAAGAAGTTACAGCTATGTCTTTTGTCTATAGTTGTCATCTACACTTTGCACTCTTTCAATCATAAGAAAAAATTACCTTGAAAGTTACAGTTTTTCAAAGACCACTTTGAAATATTGTCCCTGTCTAATAGTTTTTACGAAGCAGCCTTGAACAACGCCACATGATAACAGCTGGCCACAATGAAATGTAAAATAGAATTTAGTGCTATTAGTACAAATTTCAGAGCCCACTTTTCTGCTTTGGCGCTGCTTTTCCCTGTTCCTCTCAGTTAGAAAGACCAACTTAGTGAAGTTACATCTGGCTGTACTTGAAATAGTTGCTTATTTACCACTAATCAACTCCAATTAAAGAAGGAAGAAGACCATCTTCAAACAACACTGTGGGAAAAAGACTGGGGGTTTGGAAATTATGGAGGAAAATACAGTTGCTACTCCCAGGTGGAATGCAGTCAACATATCAAACCTCTCAAACACAACACAATCTGTGGGGTCTAAATGCAGGGTGGAGTGCCACAGCCATGCTCTGTCAAAACTCTTGAGAAGAGGAAACTCAGTGTCCTCTCCAGCTGATAACCCTCCCAGCAGCTTAAAACCAGGACAGAGAAAGGGAGATGTCCTGCTCTTGTGTCAGCAGCTGTGGTAAAAGTCACTGACACAGGTCCCCACCCCCAGGTTATGTCAGGTGCTACCCTGAGATACCTGCCCTCAGGGTACAATCACCCCTCACTAAGATGTTTGACAGCCAGCAGTGGGTAAAGATGTGGAGATGCAGGAGAAGGCATGACCCTGAACCACGCCGTGACTCCCTGAAGTGCTCAGTGAAGGGTCCCCACAGAAGGATGCTGACAGACTGGTCAGGCACAAGGGCCAAGGCTTTCCTGGGGCCCTGACAGGTGATCACATACTGAGGGTTTGAGCAAATCTCCCGTTTACACGTGACAGTAGCACTGCATATGTTAATTTTTATTTTTTAGCATTAAAGATGACTTTCAAGGAATAACATAGAATATTGCTAAAACATACAACTGCTTTTGAAGAATCAATAAGGATACATTTCAATATATGGGGAATAATATGAAACTAATATATATAGACAGGCTTGACAAACATAAAAACCTTAAATGTAATAGCTTAAGTTCTTAAAGAAAAATCCATATGTCTGATCAACGGATCAAGTTTTGTTTATAATTTTCCCAGTCAATAATAATAATAAAAAAAGAACTTCAAATTTTTTTGCCTTTTTACAAGGGCATGTTGTGATAGAACAAGGGCAAATGGTTTTAAACTAAATGAAGGTAGATTTAGATAAGACTATACACGTGAAGATAAACGTGCACTCCTTGGCTCACAGAAATAGTATCTGAGTCCTGGAGTAATTTGCCTCCTACCTCCTGCCTCTTGCCATTGCAGCACCATAAGCTCTAAGATGAGATAGAGTCAGGTGCATTCACACAAATGAAGGCCTGGTTGTTCTTATTTTGCAAACTAAATCCATGTTTTGCAACTGGTAGACATTACAAAAAGTCCATTTCAACTCTTGACGTGTTTTGCATAGAAAAATGTTTGGGTTTGGCTTGATTTGGTTTGGATTTCAGCAACTTTAGGTATTTAAAAAGTGTGTTTAGAAATACAAGAATGGTCAAATTTTTGACAGTGGCACTTTACTGACTGTAAACTTATATTCATACAAACTTTTCATCCTGAAAATTAACAAAGGTCAGCAATTTCAAATTTAAAATTTTTAAATGCCCTAATGATCTAATGCCCCCCTCTTTAAACTATGGACTTATATACAGGATATGAATGACTGCCTCGCATAGCAACTGCATACCACAGATAGGGAAAGGTAATTAATCCACTAAATAAAGTCTTTTACATAATCCTTATACTTGGAAGGTAAACAGCATGCAAAGATTCACTCAAGACAGGAATGGTGACAGTAGAAACACAAGAGATTGCTATGAAATGTACAAGGAACCACACAGTAGAACTTCTACTTATGCCTCACACATGAGGTCCATATACATTCTCCTGGAGTACCTTGATTAAATAAGGATCATTGCAGCCATGCTAAGAGCTTTCATAGGTTTCAATATCAGAGACTGCTATGGTTTATTAAATAGCAATCAGGTAATAAAGTTCAGGAGGATTATATGGGGTTTGACTTTTTTGAGGAGAGGAATCAGGATAAATAAATCTAAGTGGAAGCCTGTAAGCTTACCATTAAAATTAAGCACTAGTTTAATAAATATGTGGTGAAAAATAATATTGATGATTTTATTCTCATCAGGGCCTTAGCTAACTTTTAATAAGTATAGATCTTCTTCAGTTTGTAATTCTCAAGTAGTTACTAAGGATGATTTCAAAAAAGTGGTGGTTTGCCTTATATAATTTGTGTATATATATATGTATTTAATGTTTTCAAAGAAGCAAAAGGTATTCATACTGAAAGAGCTACCTAAGAACTAATCAGTTATGGAATTATCTTTAGGCTCTGCAGCTTCTTGGGAGTTACAGACTGGTTCTGGTGTATAAACTGTGCCTCTAATCAGCAAATGTCATTCCTATACCATTGCCTGTGACAGTACAGCCTGTCTGGCACAGCTGCCAGACCATGTACTTTCAAGGACCAGTGTGAGCACTCTGTGCATGCTCACAAGATGCTTCACCCACTATAATCCTGCAGGTTTCATTCAAAACTCCATATAGCTCTGGATTGTATTCCACAAGTAAGGACTTAATGGCTGAGAAACTCATGGCTGTGAGGAAGAGTATGAATCTTACATTAATGAGAAGTGATCACCAGTAGCAGCACAAAGGTTGGTAAATCAGTAACCATGGATGAGGTAGCTTTGCTGTATTGCAGGGAACAAGGATGGAAACACATGGAGCAAAGTCAGATTCCAGTGTGAGCCTGCTGTGCAGGAAAAATCACAGAACCAGCAGAAACATGCATTTAATGTTTCATGAATAAGGAACCTAGGAATGTGCTAAAAGTAGAATTCTGAGTTAACTTAAATTTCCCCAAATACTACCTATTTAGCTTAGTGGATTGATGGTATCTAGGTAGAGGAAATGATTGTCTCCTGAAATACAATATTTTAAGATTGAAAATTTAAATTATTAGGAGTAGGAAAAATTATGGTTGCAACATTAATTCTTTCTCTGTAAAATTAAGCAAAGTAACATTTTTTTTAATGTACAATCTTATTTTTATCTTACCAAGACAGGAAAAGCGATTGTGACTTTTTTTAGGGAAATCAGTGTTTAGGAGATCAAGAAATGTGATAACAGAAGATGAGTGGGTCTACCTCCAATTAGATTCAGTCCTTATGAAAACAAAGTCTAAGGCTGAAGCAGAATGACACAGGAAACCTAAGAGACAAAAAGCTATCCTCATTAGCACATAAGACATTATTCAAAACAGCTGATAGCTGTTGAAAACAGTTGAAAAGCTTTCAAAGGGCAGCAAAAGTATACTTTGATTTACTTGATGAGGAGGAAAAAAGCAAAAAACTTCATTAGAGTACAGCTGAGAAAAGTCTGTATGGTACTAAGGGATGAAAGACGATATAAGAAATAAGAGGGTATAAAAAGCCAAAAAAAAAGAGGGCTTTAAAAAGCCAAACTCATGTTTGAGGAAGGCTAATAGGAAGAATTATAAACTCTGGCAGGTTAAAAACACAAGGCAGCAAAAAGAGAAACTGAGGAGCACTTGCAGAGGGTATAAATAAATAAATAAATAAACTTATTTAAAGACTTTAAGGAGAAGTGGTTTTTTAATTTTTTTCCCCTGGTTTTTCTGAAATAACTTCTTTTTCCCATAACTCCAATCAGCTGCCATATATCTAAGACAAATTGTCCAATTAATTAATGTTGCACTATGTTCCTTGACAGAAGCTATTTAAATGATCAAAATACTATGTTTGTGCTGAATAATCAGCTTGACTCTGCACTCTTTTCCAGCACTTATCTTGAGAAGGCATCTTTGAGCAATACCATACTCGACAAGCTCTACAACACTCTGAGATTACTGTGATACAGGACACATCAAATTTAAAGGATGACAACTAAAAAGTAGGAATTTTCTATGAAATCACAGATGGGCGGTACAGACTGCATGGGCACCACGTTGATGTGCATACAGATATGAGGAGCATAAGAACAGAAAGGCAGTCAGACCAAAATGTCCTACATGTGCTAAAGGCAGTACCTATGGAAGAGTGTAATAGGGCAAATACACTTACAAACTTAGAACTTTGTAAAAAAATGGGAAGAACTGGCAAAGAAGAGGAAATTATACTTTGCTTTTTTATACTTATAGAGAGATAGATCTTTACATTGGATACTGTGCAGCATATGTATATTAACTTCCAGCATCACTAATATTTTAAAAGGTTATTTTAAACTAAACCTGGAACAAAACACTTCAGAAATACTAATTATGAAATTCTAGGGAAAAGGAAATTCTTCAGAAGAAACTTCTTTCTTTAAATACAAATAAGAAGAGTTTACAGCAGCTTACCCTTCATCCTGCTGCTGATTACATGATTTCAGAACAACAACAAAAGGATGAAAACCAAAGGCCAACACTAAAGCTTATTGAAGCTGGATGATTACTCCCTTCAATTTCAATAGGCATTAGAAAATACTTAGGAGGAGTAACACAGCTCAGAACATCTGTAATTACATATCCCTTTATAGTTGCAGTTTGGACAGAAAGCAAATTTTCAGTTTGGCCAGATCACCTTCAGCAACTTATTTGGATGAGTGAACAGGATAATAATTAACTTTTACTGTTTGTGCCATATACCCCATTTCTTTTGGGAGTTATGATTTACAGATATCATGTCCAACAACATAACACCATTATTATGTGTAAGGCCTTTCCCTCCTTGGTCAAACACCTAGAAAATTATCATAGCACTGATTTGTTAAAAAATATATTGCAAAATCTCTCATTATTAACAGAACATAAATTAGAATTTCTATGGAAGAGCCAGAAAGAAGCCTGCTAACATGTGACTATTCACATCCAATCTTAATAGTAAAATGGTGGCTTTTAAAGCTTCTTCAGATCAGGGAGTGCAATTCAGATTGCATCATGAAGAAATTTTTAAAAGCGCAGAAAATGGGAATACTTCTCATACAGGAGAAAGATGCAGAAGTGTTCTGGTGCTACCTGGGTGGATTTTAAGAGGGCGATGTATAAAACAGAATTGCTTTATACATCACTACTTAGGAGACTGCTTCCTCCTCCATGACATATTACCATGAGATATTCAGTTTGCAGGAACCTTTGTATTTGTCTCCCACTTCATGAAGAGAGCTGCTGGCATTGTACAATAAAAAGTACTCTTTGCCTAGACAACAGAAACATACTTCACCAAAACAGACTGGAACTTCTGGCTCACTGAGTCTCTTCCTGAGCTATGAAAGGCCCATTTAGTTTATGGAGTATTTCACCTTCCTGAGTATCTCTGCCATTGGCCATCCAAATGTTCTGAAGTTGCATTAATGCTCAGATGACTAAAGCACTTGGAGATGCCTTGTAAGCCTGTATTAAAGGACTTGAAACCTTAAGTCTCCAGGTTATTTATTACCTGACCTGTGGTAAGGTAGCAAGCAAACTACTTCAGCAAGACAATTTTTTTTGGTAAAAACTTTATGGTGTCAAGACCGATGTTGATGATATTTACTTGTATGTGTGCGTGTGTTTGTGTGTGTGTGTGTGTGCACAGATTGCCTTAGCTACATGACAATAAATATATTATACAGCACTGAGTGAAAGTGATGCCATAGGACAACCCCAAACTGCTGCACTATTCTACAGCTTCTCTTCATCTCCTTCCTCCTAGCTCAGTATGAACAGGGTGCAAAGAAAGACAGACACAGCAGTCACCTTTGGTCTATAACAAACAAGAGTGAACCAAGAAAAATGTTCTTCTGCATAATTCTTTACCTCACATTGGTGTTTTCACAGAACTACAGAACCACAGAACATCTCAAGTTGGAAGGGACTTGTAAGATTCATTAAGTAAAACTCTCCATTACTCATAGGACTACTTAAATCTAAACCATATGAGTAACATCATCCAGGACACTCCTAATTCACTGTTTCTATTAGATTAGTATTTATTACTGGAGAAAAACTAGAGTTGCACTAGCACAAAACTAGTTTTATTAATATAAATATAACCCTCCATGATGGAAGAAACTTGTTGTGTATATGCCATACAAGCTTTACAAGAGCAAAAACTAGAAAGATTGAGAGAGAGTTTACTGTCTCTGTATGTATTTTGGGATAAATGGTACATTTTACATATATATATATATATGTGGGTATATATATATGTATGTATGTATGTATATATATGCTTTATATCCATTAAAATAAAACAAATGCCATTAGGAAGTTTGATTTTTGGAAACATGCATGTGTGCCAATCATGTTTCATTGATTCATGCTAATCAATGTTATGGACAAGTACAAGGACTGCAGAAACACTTGTCAGTTTTAAACATATCACTGTCCAAGAGTAGTATTTTCAACAGTCTGTACACTCACATAAAAGACTTCATTTTTTCTGTAGCAAATGTTTCTAGTAGGCATGCAAATAAAATTAATGGAAGATGTTTGAAAGCACTAACACTTTTGAAAAGAGAGCATAGTCTTAATTGTCTAGACTGAGTTTTAAAATAGAAAAAGATGGTGTACAGATTCTATGGCAGTTAACACCTCCATAAGAAGACCATAGAAACTGATCCCTTTGATCCTTGAAGGTACAGTTGGACACTGTATCTGCAACCTTGCTAAATGGATTATCCCCATTAGAATCCTCTGCTCCCATACAAGGGAGCAGGAGAGTTGAGGAGCAGTGAGTGGCAGGATTTTCTAACCCACTGGAGAGACCAGAATACACTGGATATGACTTATAAAGTATTAATTAGCATTTTCATTTGCAAAAATGAGAAAAGCTTCATTGTATTCTTCTATTAACATGCATTATTTTTCTAGAAAAATATTCTTGTTTACCAAACAATGCACAGGAAAGTGATGAACATAAATACAGTACAAGTAAGAGGGAAACTAAGCAGATTATACTAGACTGACATCTGAAAGGTTTCAGACAATTAAATGTGTACAAAAGAAATTGTATTTGAGAAAATCATATTACTGGGAATCCACCACTTCAGATCTACATTATCTTGAATCCATACTGTATCATATTTCTGCTCTAAATGTGTAATTAGCAAGCCACTTTCTCTCCCTTCTGTGCATTTGTAGCCTTGCTCTCAACAAGAGTTGTCAAAGTAAGTGGATCAAAAGAATTTTTTTAAAAAGGAAAGCAGCCTGCTACATGTAAGCCTCACCACTCCATTATCTCCTTTATGCTGGTCATCTGAAACACATTACAAGAAATTTTTCTTAGTCTTTGTTAAAAGCCTAGCCCACTTCAAGCATATTACACAAAAATGAAGCACGAACAAATGCTTGTAGGCTTATCCCTTTTTTAATTTTAATTTCTGCTTATTAGCAAAAAATATATTTGCATTTTAAAGCAACAGAATTCTGTTTGGAGTCCACTGTAGTATTTTGCTTTTAGTTTCTTTTGTTTTGTTTTGTTTGGGGTTTTTGTTTGGCTGTGGGTTTGTTTTTGTTTGTTTGTGGTTTTTGTTTGGGGTGTTTTGGTTTTTTTTTTTTTTTTGGTTTTTTTTTTTTTTTCAGTGCTATGCTGATTGTAGCTGGGATACAATTAATTCTCTCCACAGCAGCTAATATATGGATCTGTGTTTGAGATTTGTGCTGGAGACAGTATTGATAATAGAAGGATGTTTTAGTTACAGCTGAACAGTGCTTGCACAGAGGCAAGGCCTTTCATGCTCTTCACCTCCACACTTGTGAGTGGACTGGCTGTGCACAAGAAGTTTGGAGGGGACACTGCTGGGACAGCTTACCTGCACTGACCACAGGGATATTCCAGACCATATGGAATCATGCTCAGTGTATAAAGGTGAGGGAAGAAGAAGGAGATGTTTACAGAGTTGGCATTTGTCCTCCCAAGCCACTGCTATGCATGATGGAACTCTGCTTTCCTAGGGACAGCTGAACACCTGTCTGCCCATGGAAAGTGGTGAATGAATTCCTTATTTTGCTTTGCTTGCATGCATAGCTTCATCTTTGCCTATTAAACTGCCTTTTATCTCAAGACATGAGTTTTCCCACTTTCACACTTCTGATTGTCTTCCATGTCCCACTGGGGAAAACTGAGAGAGGGGCTGGCCGGTGTTGAATCATGACAGGTGCCTAAATTGAAGGAAACAAAATCATTTAGAAACACAAAAGTGGAACTGAAATTTCAGAGTACTCCTCTTGGCCTTCTCTCTTAATCACTGGCACTTAGATGGCAAACAGTATATATAATAACACAGACAAGGAAATGTACAGAAAACACAGAATTAGAATGGAAAACCACTTGATTTTTATTACCTCAAATTTTATAATAAAGGAGTCTGAGAGAATTTCCAAACGTAATTTGTAATACCATTTTATTCTAAAAGAATGGTTTACTTAATTTGTCTAACAGATGTCATTGACAGACATCTATGTAGACTTTGTCCGTACAGATTATCTGCAGCTATACAGAAATACAACTTGTTCCAGAGAGGTGTGAAGAAAGCAACACTCTCCTCTGAAACTTCCTCTCTATAAGGAAAATCTTCTTTCTACTTCTAGTCTGTTTCTAGTTCAGCTAGCATTTTGTTTGAAGGCCATTTCTTATTTTGTCAGGTCTAGACGGTTTATATTTCCTTTAAATTTTTAAAGAAGAATCTAGCTGAAAGCAGTTAATAATTAATATGTTTAACTTTCTTTCCTTTGGAGATAGATTTCCATGGCAGACTTAAACAGTATCACCCTTCTGGCTCTTGAAAGACCCAAACTACTGTGAAAAACAAAAGATATGTAAAAAATTATTGCAAATACCCATACACAAGAGCATTCAGTCCTCAGGGTATAGCCAGGTATTTACTTAGGGTCTTTCAGTTGCTGAGTCCTATGGAACAATATCTATACCCTAATTACAAAAACTGCTCATGAGTTTTTAGAATATATGGATGTCTAAAAGGATTGATAGAAGATATTTTTGGCACAAAGTCTGTTATAAAAAGGGTTATTTTATTTTATGAAGAAAAAAAATCCTCAAGATATGCATTAATCACTTTTTAATTCCTTAGTGAAAAGGAGAATCTGACAAAAAAGCAGGAGTCCCACTGTAATAACTTCTGGCTTTTGCCCCCACAGAAAGGTAGGACCTCGTTAGCTTTATTGTTTAAAATAAAATTGCTGCCTTTGTTCCCAGATAACATGTGGGAAGGCATATTCCTGAAAGGAGTAAGAACTTCCATTAAACATGAGCAGGTTACATAAGAGAAATAAGCCTGAACCAGACATCATGATTTTTCTCTACAGTCTTTGAGAGGTTTAACTTTTTACTTTAATTAGTGACACATCACCGATACTGGCTCAAACTAGAACCCAAATATTAACTTGAGAAGTTAGAGAACATTGCACTGCCCACACATTCTGTGGATGAAGCCTACATAAAGGAAAAAGAGATTTCTTTATGCAATGAAAGATTTACCAGTTGACATCAGTGAACAAAAGGCAGTCACTGAAGGATTTTATCAGCCATCCTGGCAAGACACTCAGTATTTTGCCAAGACTGTGCTTACCACTAAGTACAAGTCACTGTCTCAGCTTTTAATGGTACAGTAGCCAGACATCAGGGCTACCATATTATGTAGGTGCATGTGTCCCACATAAGCACAACAAAAATACCCCACTGCAATATTCATGCATTGGACACTGTGTGCATCAGAGTGGTGGGATAGAAATATGACCAGAGCCTGTGTACAAGTGCTTTTCCTTGCGGCATTTTGCCAGCTCTCTGCCAACCTCAGCAAGGCAGATCCAATGCATCTCAAGCATTGCATGCATTCCCTGAAGGTTAGGGAAGAGTGTGGTACAGCGAATCAGAAAACCAAACTAATGTCTGGAAGATAATGGAGCCTGGAATAATAGTAACAGTGTTCTAGAGAAATCCATGACCCTGTTTTTAAGGATGAGTGCATTTAGATGTTTTATGTTTTTCCTTTTGTGTTGTGAACATAACTTTTACAATAAGCTGCTTACACTTAAACATTATACGTAGATTGCCTTGTAATAATATGACAAGATTGTCATTTCTACAATTAGATTTTTAAAGATGTCTTATTTTCTGTCTTCTCTTATAAATTAAATCTGAATTCATAAGAGGAGAAAATGAATGATAAGCCAATAACTCAAAATGAGTTTACTTCTACGACTGTGAGCATTTCTGTTTCATTCCAGCTAGAAATAACATTTTCCTGTCTGTTCTGAAAATCTTTATAATGTGGTTTCCAAACTCTTTTCAGTGAAAGATGTAGGTACTACTTATTACTATGTACTCCTTACAAAGTAGTAAGTAAAAGCACATAAAGCTCTCTGATGGTCATCTCAAGAGTTCTTTGCATTTATAATTTCTATTCCCTCTGCATGATTACTTTGCTCCATATGCCTTTTATGAAGTTATAGGACGTAACGCTCAAATTATTGTGGAATATCTTTTGTGAAGTTGGCTGCAAAGAAGGCTCTACTCTCTACTTTCCCCACTGAAAACAGAACTCAAAGCCCAGCATTTCATCACCACTACTAGATAAGCAAAAAGTATTGGACAACCCATTGTACAAAGTAAGAAAAATTGTAAATGAGGAAGTGATGTAAGTAGGCTTCACTGAATTATAGTACAATTCCAAAATGAAAAGCTGTAGCATACAACAACTCAAGACACAGAGCTTCCTTCCACCAAAACCAGCCATGTTATTTATACTGGTGGTTGACAGCAAATGGCAGCAAGGAATACAATTTACTTCTTTAGATAGCTGTGTAATCTCTTAGGTCTAAATGCTGATTATGCTAACTGGGATCATACAAAAAGCTCAAGTTAGAGCGGACTTTTTTTCTTTTTTTTTTTTTTTTCTTTTTTTTTTTTTTTGGTGGATGGGTTGAGTTTTTTTTAAGCTTCATGGAAAATTGTTTGTAATATTTCAGTTATGTGTGGAGGATAAATTATTTTACTGGTTCATATTCTATATTTGACACTCTTCTTCTCAAAAAAAACCTACTTCTATCAATATTTATGAAAAAAATTTCTATTCATGTTGTAACAAGTGGTTTACATTTTGAACAGATTTAGATGCAGGATGAGAATGAAACATTTTATACATCTTTTAGAAGGTCTCTCACCATTCCATCAAGAAGGGAAAATAATTTTTCCCCTCTGGTCTTTTAATGAAGTCATAGAGTTTCTGAGGGTACCATGTCCCACATTTTCTTGAAACACAGGTTTTGTCGGGATCTGTGATATTTAGATGCTCCTGAGATATTAGAAAGTCTCTGTCTTTCAGCCCCGCTGCCAAAGAAGGAGTCGTAATTCGTCTGTGCTGGTTTTCAAGGTTGTTTATTTCTTCTTATCTAAAATGTTTTCTCTCTGACCTGCAGCAGGTCTGTCTCACAGGACAGTGTGCGGGGCTCTGCCCCTCAGTGGAATGTTACAAACATTATATACTAAAAACTACGTGTGGTATATTTACAATAACGTGCCAATATCTATCACCCATGTTGAACAGTGTGTCCCCAGCCTAAACCAATAGAAAAATGCCAACACCACAGTGAGACATGGAGGGCATGAAGAAGAAGAAAAAGGACAAGGTACGCCCAGTTTCCTCCATCTTGCCCCCTTTGAACGCCTTACCTAGAATCCTAAAATTCTACTTTTGCACCCGTGCCACACTAATTACTACTTATATCAAACACTCAGAGCTTGTAATTCATCCTGTAAGATTGAAAACTCTTTTCCATGGACAGAGATCAGAGACAGTGTCTTCGGGGCTCTGTACAGGCGGCTCCTGACACCCTGCCAGGGTTCCAGACCTTACAGAGCAGCCAGAGGGGTGCTCTGGATTCTCACAAGGTTTATATACTTTTATGGCAACAGCATACACTGAAGAAATTCTACTACAAATAACATAAAAAATTTGCTAATGCTCTGCTATAAACAAAACCTGATGCATTCATTTTTAAAGTACGAAGACTAATAATGCAGGAGTTGTTTTTTTTTTTTCTGCAGGGGAAAATAATCTTTAAAGCTAAATAACGTACTGTGTTAGAAACAAAAATACTACTTCAAGCAGTTCAGTATCAACCTATCTGCAGTGATTTCATCTGCTGGAGTAGAAGTAAATGTACTTCCACATTTTTTATTTAGAGGAAAAACTATTAATTTGGTCTTCGATGCCACTGAAATCTTTCCACAGCTGAAATTATTTAGCACATTCATCCATCCATAATGAATCCTTATCCATACCATCTGATTTTCTTGCCTCCTCTAAGCCTCTTTCTGCTTCCCTGTTTTGCTCAGTTCCTAATTTATAGGCTTGAGGTTGTCCTACTCCTCTATCTGTGGAGATATATTGGAATTAGACATCAGGAAATATTCAATGGTATTTTCATCGTTTGCAACATGCACGATACATTGGGGATTATGCTGGATTTACCAAGGATGAACACAGGCTTCTGTTATAATTTCCTAATAAAGATTATCAGTGATATTTTGAAAAGTTAATAAAACATTTTGATATTATTTGTATTTCTGTAAGAATACCCTAATCTCTGTGAAGTTTTCTTACTTTGCTCCTTCACACTGGTACCACAGATATCTGCAATATCTACAAGAAGCCCCTCCTGATCTGAAGGGAGCAAGCTGGAATCCCTGCAGAAGGAAACACTGCAAATTCTGAGTCAGTAAATAAGCACCTTTGCACACAAGTTTTCAGAATATAAACCACTTGCTATCATTTCCTGATTGTGTTAGAATTCAGTATTTATTGAAGTTATTATTCTGACATCTTTTATTTATAAACAGATGATATTGGATTTGGGGATTTAAACATTATCTTCTACCCTTTTTTTTGGAGATTATAGTATGGTTCTGATGCTAAATATAGTTTGTCAGATGCCCTCAGTTTTCAATGCATAATTAGATGTGAATTTATTGTTATCCCTATTTACTAACAGCTATGATGTAGTAGTATTTTCTATTTGAACACTAAAATTAAGGAGGATTATTGTCAATGCTGCAACAGTGTTATTTACCCTCACTGAATTCCCATGCTGTATGAGACAATCTGACTGCCTAGCTGAGAAGGGGCCACTGAGCAGTGAAACTTAATATTCATCAGGGACACTGTTCTTCACTAAATGACAAGCACTGAATGGGTCAAATGTATCTCAAATATTAAGTCACTACCTTTTGCTTTGCAAATGCTTCTGAACAAGTTATGGCTACACCTATTAAACAGTATTTCATTCCTAAATTAGAATTAAAATTGTGATATTCCTAAGCCATCTCCCCAGTAAGACGTTGAAATTGCCCTTTAGGCAGAAACTTTTAGTCAGAATCACCGTAAATCAAACAAATAAATGCTTTGGACTGCACATCATCTGACCAGTTCTCTGTTCACCTTTTTGTTAAAATCAGATGTGTAAGTAGCTAGGTTTTCATACTTATTTTTAGAGAAGACATTCAACATGAGGTATTGTTACACTGACAATCAATGCAGATTGACAATCTGCATTACCCCCTTAAACCTGCCCTCAGAATATTGGCATTTTGTCTTTTGCTAAAAAACAATTATTGATGTTTAAATGCGTGAATTCTGAATTTTCTAAATAATTATCTATAAATGAACAGTGTATTTTAGCTATAGATCAAAATAGATTGGCAAATGAGAAGAACACAAACTAATGAAAAACTAAGGAAAGATATAGAAAAGATGCTATTTTCACTCAAGTGTACACTGCTTGAGAAATGTGAGATAAAAAGTCTTCATATGTAGAATCCTTTCATCTCGTCAGAAAACTCTATTCATTTGAAGAAAAAAAACACCCTAGTGATCCAATAAAATCCATTGTTTTTTTCTGTACAGAGCTTAATTTCTTAGACCATTTAGACTACAGCATCTCTAGCACATGGAAAATTGAACCAAAATAATTTTCTTAGCATTTTTAATAGCAAGTAATTGCAAACACATCATGTTGCTCTTTCTTTATAAATATGTTTCAGTTTAAACAAAAATGCATGTAAGATGAAGGGCTTTGAATTACCTGTGGTTTGAATTCTACCCATAATTTTATTCTGGCCAGGAACTGAAGAAAGTAATGTACAGGTACCTATTCCCATCTGCCACTGTGTAAGGCTATTATAGGTGCTGTTAAACTGGATTACACACAAAACTGAAATTAGTGTTGCACATGACAAAACAAATAGCTACAAGTACAAATAGCTGCTTCAAGAGATTTATTTTAAGAAAGTGCTAGTAAGAATGAATGCCTCACTGATGTTAAATGTTTCAAGAGGGCAAGACCACCTAACAAGCAAACATGTCAGAGTTCTATTATAGAAAGGCTCACCCAAGATATTTAGAGAACAAATTCCAAAATTAAATGTTATATCTAAAGCAGATTGAAGAAGGACACAGAAAAATACAGTGATATTTGAAAACAGATATTTTGTAATCCCAATACTTCATTAGGTAATTTTAGCTGCTATTTGTCTTAAGATAATTTGGATTACTGACACAATACAAACAAACACCAAGGAACTTCTGCAAATGATTTTTTTTTTCTTCTCTAATGGAATCTCTTTAGTACTCTAAGGGAAAATCTTCACCAAGTATCAGTACAGCTTCCATACTGGTCCTTTTCTGCTACTGTCACTCTCTGGGCTTGAAGGGAATCCCTTCCCTCTGGTCCTGCTCCTCAAATTCCTAGTGAACAGCATCTTATGACCAGCCATGACCAAAAGAGATTTACCCAATTTTCACAATACCTTTACTCATGTGCCAGCATTTCTCTCGCTTTCTTTCTTCCCCACCATCAGTTCTTTCAAATACATTTCAAAGTCATGCCTTTACATGTAAGATGAGGTAGGAAAGGAAGAAAGCAGATCATGCAAATGCTAAAAATCTTTATCTATGATTTTCATTTTTTGCATTTCATTAGCAGCTTTAGAAAATGGCAGAAGCTGGAGCAGTAGGCGGGAGGTGTAAGAAGACAGAGAAGAGCAACTAATTTTATGGGGATATTGAAATATTGGCTTAATGGAGCAAGGGATGGACTCAGGGAGGTCACAGCTGAAATTCCACTCCTCCTATCTGTGTCAACGTCTGTTCTGCAAGCCTCATCACACCCATGTTCTGAAATTTCTCCTTACAGAGACTGCATCCCCACTAGCTACCCTCAAATTCCTGCATTTCTTTCTGTTCTTCATTGACGAAAGGAAGATAAAGTAAACGTGCGCCTGTTAATTTCTAACCACTATACTTTAATAGTTACCCACTCTTGCAAGGCACTTCAGAGCACACTTGCAGCACTCAAAAGCAGAATGTCCTGCCTACTGCTTCTGGCATCAGCTGCATTACACTCAAAGTATTTATCATCACTGTGGCTCTTTGATCCTTCCCAGGATTGAACTTCCCAGTATGACGTCCTTCTGTACAAAAACCTTAGTTAATCAGTACTTATATTATGAGAGCTCATGCTGCACAAACACCAATATTACTTCATAGTGAAGCGGATGTTTTAAGAATGCACCTAGCAGCTTCAGGGAGGGCTGTTCTATAGCTTTACTTCATTTAAAAAATACACCAAGAAATCCTAAAATATAAATCTGCATAGCAAAAAAATGTACTACTAAGCATACTAAAGCTTATGCTATATTAGAAACATAAACTGCTTCACAGCAGACAAAAATGGCAGAAAGGGAAGCCTAGACACCAATTTAATAACTACCTATTTTGTGAAGCATGACACTTTTATACAAACTCCAGACCCTTTATACCTTGAAATCTTTCTCGTTTTTTGTAGTATGCATTATAAACCAATCACAGAATTTAAATTAAAAAAGGAACCTTTGTCTCCCCTTAACCTATTTTTTCCTGTTGCATTATTGAATGCACAATTTTCTGCAAAAAAGGGGAAATATTTTTACTTTCACTGGTGTACTGTCAAACTAAAATAAAATAACCAAAAATTAGAACAATTAAAATATAAATATAAAAACAATTATTAAATTGGAAATTAAATCAATAATGAATCAATAATAATGACTTCTGAAAAAAATATAGGTTTTGCTATTTCTTTTTCAAAGAAAATAAAAGAAAACATATATTTTTCCAATTCTGAAGAATAAATTACTATTTCAGTCCTATGGTTTGGGAATTCAATTTCTGCTACAATCAAGCCATCCTGTCACCCCATGCAGAACCTCATTCCCTGAGAAGGATTTAGGTCTAATAAGAGGTCTTACTGATCTGTTTCATGACTTGCTTATTTGGCAATTTCTTGAACACTGTAGGAGGATTACATTAGCTTTGCATGTCGTAGGAAAAGGATATGCAGAAATGTATATGAATATTGAACTTCAAGGTATTGTTGAATTTTTTACATTTCAAAGATCACTTTTTGACTAACTGGTGAATGATTTGGAAATGGACAGTGAAGACAGCATGAAAGGACCATAAAAATAGAATTATGATAACAGTTAAAACAATGAAAAACATTTTGTGATCGCTTATTTTTAAAACAAACAAAAAAGAAACAAACCAACCCTCAACATTTCCTCCCTGAGGGACAGTGACTTGGCCACAGCATTCATGTCTCGACAAAAGAAATTACTTTTATCTGCATATATTTGTCTTCAGTATTTAAGGCGAATGTTAGTTAAATTATTAAATGTAAATAATAATGCTCTGAATGCTGAAGTATGCTGAGGTGCAGATAAAAACTCCCTCTCCACACACTGTGGTACATAAGCAGTGCAAGGCAGGTAGTAATCCCACTGGATTGCTCAGTGGGAGGATCAGCAGTGTCCAGTCACTGAACGCTGTGTCAGTATGGTTTGAATAGCAAAGACCTGAGTCCCTGACCATGCTCGACTGGCTTTCCAGACAGAGTAATTCACAGAGCTGTGAAACAGATTAACAGTTAACACTACATCTACACAGTATCATGACATAAGGTGTTTATACAAGTCAGTTTTTCTCCCATTTCACGAGATATTTTAGCATGCTGTTGAAATACTCTTGCAAGAATTATCTAACAATATGTCCAGCTGTTCTGCCAACACTCTATCTGTGTTATTACTTAAAAAAAAAAAAAAAAAAACAAAAAAAAAAACTAACCCACTGAGGTAGAAAAATGCAAGTCTGAAGTATTGTCTATAAATTATGTAGATTTAAGCAACAGTAGATCCCCCGAGCATTTTTAATTAGAACTCCTCTTGCTCTATATAATACATCCACATTTTTCCATACGCAACTCTAGAACAAAAGTGATTTTGTTTATATTTCCTGTAACTTTCCAGGCAGCTGAACTCCTATGATATTTTGAAATTCTCCATCATTTAAGGCAATCCTTTCAAATGCAGCACCAGAACAACCAGTTACAGCTTTATATCATGAACTAGCACTTCAACTTCCTGAGCTTAGAAGTCCATTTATCCAATTTCTTGCAAGGGCTCTTTCAAAAAGTTTTGACAGGCAGCTAAATTAACAGCCACACATGAAAACACTCATGGCCCTGTTTCTTCTGGAGCAGCAACAGAAGCTTCACCAGGAGCACATACCAGAGGACCTGTTTATGGCTGGGGGTACTGTGTAATACAATTTGACGTAGCAACCTTCAGAACAGAGACTAGCAATATTGTCACTCTAGCAGAGCTGTCTGCATTAAGCTCTGCCACTGTTTTTCAGACTGTAGTGCACCAGAACAGGATAACTGACAGTACAGTAAGTGTACTGTTACACATGGCCCTCTGACCAGAGTATATCCATCTACCCTAAAGCAATTTCCTTTAGAAGATTTCTTAGACCCGTTGCATGTCAGAAGAATACAGGTGAGCTCATAGGTATACAAAAATGTGCCCAAAGGACTGGTCGTTTTTTCACCTCGATGTTGCCACCCTCGTTAGAGGTTGCTACTGTCATTATTGGACACAAAATGAGTACACAGAATCTTGGTAAGTTCAAAAGAGAAAAAGACCAAGTTTTATTCAAACATCTGGTATTTATATAATTCTAAAGGTGACTGTGTAATGGAGGATGGAATTACCACCTCTCCAACCACACTGGTCCAAAGATTAATCAATCATTTCTCTCCACCCACAGAGAAATATGTAAACTATTCTATATATATATATGAAATTGTATGAAATTGTGTGGGAACTCTGACTCTCAAATATGTAAACATTATCAGAAGGCTAAAGAAGTTTTATGAGAATTTTAAAATTTTCAAAAGAACTATAAAAGAAAACTTAACACTTTTAAAAATCAGGGCAACATGTTTGTTTTGAAAACTTCAGAGAGATAGGTTTCTGGGGTGAGGTATTTTTTCCTGAATTTACATTTCACCAGAACATGCATCCACAGGGCTGTTCTTTAACTCTGCCATTCAGTGTTTGTGTTCTGTTTCCTGGAATCTGTGGAATGTTTTTCAAAAGATAATGAGAGCTAAGCTGACAATTTTAGAGGAGAGGAAAAGGCCAATCCTATAGCCAAGGTGAAATGCAGCTTAGTTCATGACTTAAACAGAACTTACAAAAGAAGGAGAGCAATCTTCTTATGCAGACAGATAGTGATGGGATAAGGGGAATATTTTAAATTAAAATAAGAGAGATTTATATCAGATTTTGGAAAGAAATTATTTTCCGTGTGGATAGTAAGGCACTGGCACAGATTGCCCAGAGAAGCTCCATCCCTGGAAGTGTTCAAGGCCAGGTTGGATGGGGCCCTGAGCAACCTGGTCCAGTGGGTTGCACTTGCACTCCTGCTCATGATGTGGGGATTCGAAAGAGATGATCTTTGAGGTCCTTTCCAACTCAAACCCTTCCATGTTTCTATGATTTACATCAAAATTATTCAGACTGTGTACCTAGGTAGCAAAAGACAAGGAAATTATTTTTTAAAATATCAGGAAAGGGCATAAACACCTCAATGTTTCCAGGACACTGAAGACTACTAATGGCTGTCTGTCCTTGGTTGACTGTATGATGCTTTTATCCCCAGTTGTCTGTCCTGTTTATGCTGAATAATAAGTTTTGCACACTTTTAAGACTTGTTCCAGGACTGAAGAGGGAGGGGGAGAAGAAGCGTGGAGTTTGTTTTCAGAAACTGCACTCCTTCACATTCCTGCTGCTGGACTGTGTTGTCTGCGGACGGACAGACAGCGAGACAGAGCTCTCCTTTGCTTTTTAGCTAGTTTTAGCTAGCTGAGGCAAAGAAGTTCCCTGGACTGTGGCTTTTCCTTTTCTTTGGACCTGCTCAAACCTGCTCTGGACTGAACACCCAGAAGAGCAGCGGCAGCTCGCACCTGTGGTCCAGCAGGCCGGGCTGGGTCACGGCATTTCCAGTGCCGGAGGGATTGAGAAGAGACTGAGAGAGCCGAGCTGCAGCCTTTGTGGGGGGGAAGATTCTTCTGAGTCTGTCCCTCTTTTGGAGTGGCAAGAAGTTTTTATTGTTTAATATTGTTTAGGTTTTCTTGTTTAATAAACAGTTTTTTCCACTTTTCTCCAAGGAAGTATTTTTTCCCAAACCAGCTGTGGAGAGGAGCCAATTGAATCTGCTTTCTAGAGGAACGCCTTTGGGGGTTCTCTCCCAAATTTGCCCTGAACCAGGACACTGTCATAGTTAAAACCAAATATACCAAATACTTATTACAAAATCAAAAGACATATTTGGGAAAGCTACCAAGCTTCCTTTCTCATAAACAAATTACAATCAATATGGCTCACTTAGGAGTGGAAAGTTTACGTCTGGTTAGGAAACGTGATATGGAATAAGTAGGAGGTTCAGCTGGGATCATTAAAAGCAGTGAATCAGCCCTGGCTCTCTACAACTTACATGTTTTTCTCGCCTGCTTGACTCAGCCTAGTCTAGGGGGCCATTGGAAAATCTCTAGGATAGGATTTTCACAAAAACAGTAGTAATAGCAGCTACAAGTTGCAGCTGGTTAAAGCTGGTTATTCAAAAATCTCAGTTCCTCTGTCTATATACAGAGAGATATTGTAGTCTGTGAGTTTTTGGTTCTTTCTAGATTAATTACACTTACTATATTTAAAAAATGTTTTGCTGTCAGTTTTTTTTTTTATTGCTGTAAAAATCAGCCCAATAAGAAGTAAATTAATAATACAGAAGACATAGAATTTGATAATGTCCTGCGAAGTACAAAAATCAAACCAACCAAAAAAAACCAAGAAAAAATGGAGTTCTATCATTTAAAGATCTTAACAAAGATGCAGAAAGATCCTTAATATTGGTTACATACAGTGACAGAGATAAATAATATCTTAGAACATCGCTAAGTAAAATGTGAAACTTTACAATCATAGCAATGTTATTGTTGAATAAATAACCCAGATAGAGAAATAATCTGAAAACGTTTGAAAATATATGAGAAAATGAAGGCCATGTGGGTTAAAAACCTCCTTGCTACTATTTTGCTAGTAAGTTTTGCTAAAACGTATAAATTTTGCACATAGCAGTCATGGTGGCACTGGCTAAAAACTCCAAGGGACTATAGCAAAGTGCTTACACCAACAACAATCTAAATTACAGCTATAAGTTGAAGGAAAAATAATGATGTGTCAGAAAATATACCACTAAGAAAGACTCATTTTCTCATTAACAAGGTGGCTCCACATAAATAATTAATGACTGCCAAACACATTTAGATGTTTGAAAATTCACCTATGGAAGCTATTTAAAAACTAGAAGACTACAGAATTCCCAGTAAAACAAACCCAAACAAACTAATCAAACAAAACCCTGAAAACGCCAAATGTTAAAAATTATACAGAAAGCAAATGCAGTAGGCAAGGCCACTTTTTGGTGGCCTTTCACTGAACATTTTTCCATTTCATTTTGGTCTTTGCAGCTTACATTATTCAGACCTTTGAAAAACAGCTAGATGGATTTCTAAATCTAACAGGTAGACCAGTAAGAAGGATGAACATGGAACTATACTAAAAAGGTGCTGAAGTAGCCTCAGTGCCTACAATAAAACATCAAACATAGTCCAGAGACTGTGTGGCTGTCACACAGAATTCTTCTCTGTACTTCCCTACTCTATGCCTGCACTTGTTACCCATTCTTTCTCTGGAAGAGTAGAGGAAAGGATATTTCCTAAATTCACCTTGAAAATAAAATAATCACAAATTAGAACCTGGAAAACAGGAATTCAGGTAATAAGTAGCCCTCACACCACCAGTTTTCTGCTTCTCATATAACTTAGAATGTTTTCTTTCTTTTAAAAATAATTATGCATACTGTTTCTATGACAACCAACCCAGATTCCTAATTAGCTTCCCTAGGTACTACTACTACTACTACTACTACTACTACTACTACTACTACTACTATTACTACATAGAAGAATATTAATTTCCTTCGGGTAGTTTTCCCATGTGTGTGCTCTAATTCAAAGCCTGACCTTTCTGTTCTGGATTATATACAGTATGCAAAGAGCCTCCAGCTTTGAAGAGTTTTTTCTGCCCTCTCTCTGGTTTGGAAAGAGATCGGCCGCTGAGAGATGCTGCAGCAGCATGGAAAGCAGCTAGATGACAGCCATAAGCCAATGTTATTTGGGTTCGACAGGAAAATTAATTCTAGTCAGATGATCAAACATTTATGGATCCTAAGAGAAAATCAGTATTTCCATGAGACAAAGTTTCTGTGTGTCTGTAAAATTACTGCCTTAAAGGTCTTGTGTATTCCAGGACAGCTACAGTATCACTGTTTTATTTTGGTCTTGTATCTCACATTACATTCAGAAACTTTAAGAGGTTGAGCTCCAATGTGGTAACACAAATCCACACACGGTTCTATATAAAGTCCTTCAATCTATTCTGATAAGCTTGTTTAATCTCCCCTTATTCGATGATAACATTAACATTTCAGTATATATATTTAGCTAGGAAAGACTATTTTGTTGTTGGATTGTGGTGTTGTTTATGTTGGGCTATTTTTCTGAAAATGGCATAAAACATAAGCAAGACCTTCCACTTAGAAATAAAATCAAATTACGAGAAACGTGATGTGGTTTTAAAATGTGAAAACTCAGTAATCATCAAGTGAACACTACCAGACTGTGAATTACCCAAAGTATGAGTGGTCTCATTAGAAAGTTTATAGAAACATGGTTAGCCTAGATGACCTAGTGCTGTATCTTTTCTCCTGCTTCTAAAGCCTGTGATGGTCGGCTGAACTCTTTTCCTTTGAAAGACCTATGAAACATCATTGATTTCTTGTATTCCTTCTCAAGTGTTTGATACAACACCACCACTCAAGTGGTGATGCAAAAAATGAATTCTGAGCAGCTCTCAAAAAACTCCAGATATTTCCCTCATGCTTTCTTGTTGACGTTTTTCCCAAATGATTGTTTTTGCATGTGATATGTCTATGAACACATATTTTCCTTTAGGGGTTTCACAGTGAATGGAGGTGAATTTTGATATGTGCTTACAGTTAGCAAGTTCCACTTTCCTAATTCAATCATCAACTTTGCATCAATTTATATTCGTTCCTAAATCCTGACTTGTTTCAGAGATTAAAAGATGTTAATTATGACTGTCATAAAAATCAAGGCACTCAATGAAAATTTAGAAACAAAAGCCTTTAAATTAACTCACTTTTTTATACTTTAAAATGGTCATAAGTAGTGCTGCTACTTAAAACCAACCTATGGTGTTCGCAAGGCTTAGACTATACTTTCCCCAGGCCCCTCTAGAAACACTTTGACATGATATTCTGTATTTCAGGGTGCCTCATATCCTCTGCCATTCTCCCATCACCGCTACTGCCACAGTGTCTTGGTTTTGGTCATGGACAGGGTCATTTTCTTGTAAAAGCCATGAGGGGACAGAGCCTGGAGTAAGCATGGGGGCTGAAGCAGTAAGGGTGGGATGCTGATGGCTGCAAGCTGAGTCAGGCTGGACTCAGTGACATTTTCCATGTCAATTGCCCTCTTTTTTGAACACTTAAGTTATTAATATCAATGCTGTTATTGTTCATATCCTTATCTCATTGGTGTTACCAGTGAATTGGTCCTATCTCAATCCTGTGATCTTTACCTTTTGTGCCTCCAGCCACCCACAGGAGGTGGGCAAAGAGAAGGGGAAGGGGAAGCAGGCAGTGTGGTTTGGAGTCTCAGGGGTGGGGGGAGAAAGAGGGAAGCACTAAACTGGGGGGGTAATATGCCTAAACCAAGACAGTCACAGTGCTTTGTGGACACAGCATGAAGAGTTAATGACAACTGTTTACATTTCTTCAAGGATACTCATATTAAAACTTGTTTGCAAATAAAAATATGATATTAATTAAAAAGCATAGGCAGTAACCTTAAAAAAATCCAATAACTTTTTTCTCTTATTTGGCCAATCAAAATCACAATTTTTTCTAAGCTTCATCCACCTTACAAATTGGTTGAGACCGTCCTTCCACCATCACAAAACTCCATTGAGAACTCAAAAAGGGAAACCTCTGAAAAATGGTGGTTTTGTCAATCTTTAAGAAAGCAGGACTAATCACATGACCTATCCATATCACAGAAAAATAGAATTTTCCAATTACCTGCAGAGCACTAACTGTGTACCTGTAATTCCTTGATAAATCAGAAACTTGGACTACTATTCAAATTTCATTGTAATTTACCATGAAATTAAATCATTTATTTAACATTAGTAAGGATAATTTGAAGAGTTTTCTTCTGCTACATTTTATGCTCTGCAAGTTTGAAATTATTCTCTCTACCATATAAATCAAAAAGGAATTTCCTTCTAACTGTTGCCAGCGCTTTCCACTTTCAAAAGACCATCCAGTGCAAGCTAACTCTGTTTTAATTTATCTCTCAATGAATTTGTCTGGCTTGGGTCATACTGGATGATTTGCTCTTTTCTATCCCTACTCTAAATTAAGCAAGTCTCATCGTTCTCAACAACTTTGGTGACATTTGCATGCACTATTTCGAAAGCATGACACCAGCTTCATTGCATTCAAGAAATGTGCATAGACACCCAGTAGTGCCCTCAGTTGTTCAATGACTTTTATGCAAGTATAAATTAATAAATTAACCTAGCATCATCATAAAGAAAACTTAACCTTAAAAGCTAACTTTTTTTGCAACAGTATTCTGAATAACAGATTATTGTTAGGTGAGGGAGAAGTTATTTATCCTATATAATGTAAACCAGCTCCAAATAGGTTTATATTTGGGATGCTCCATGTAATCAGGATTTGATTTGTCATGCTAAAAAATATTAGTGTATCTTAATTTGAAATAATTAGTTATTTTTGTACAACTGTCTTTACATCTTAGTTGGGATCTTATAAAATGAAACATAATTCCTTCTGATGGTGGTTGTATCCAAGCATTTTGAAAACACTTGAATCTAACTCATGTCAATATAGCATCAAATCAGATGTGTTTTCTGGAAAATAGGTAATTTATATTCATTTAACATGTCCACTTAACCTGTATGCATCAGCAACGTCCCCAAGGTTTCCTATGAGCTCAAAATGATACAGTTTGTAATTACCGAAAGCTTTCATCTGACTTCACATCTACTAGAAGTGCATCCTTTTCCATAGTGCCCTGGTTCACCAATAAACGAGTGATATGTTTAGTCTGAGTTGTTAAAACCAAACATCTTTCACACATTCCTAGCACTTGGGGGTTTGGTTTTGACACTTGAGAAAGCCATTTGCTGCCTTTGCACAGTAGTCTTTTCTACTTCAGCTTGAGAAAAATATTACCTTCTGTCTATGTAAAAGCAGCAAAAAATAAGTACTTGAACAGGAGGCTTCAAGAAATAATGTTAATTAAAGCAGTATGTTAAAAAAATTAGTGGCACAATATCAACGCCTACTAAAAAAGAAAACAAGATTTTGTGAACACCATTTCCCCTTTTTTTTCTAGAGCTCATTTACAGCCTGATTATCTGCTGCAACCTCACATGCAGCTCACAAGCACTGAGAGCTGCAGCTTTGTATTCAGTATACATGAAAATAAGGCTGCAAACACCTTCCTGGTGCTCTGTTTATTTCCTCTCAAATCCGGGCCTGCTGCCACTGCTCTTTTTACTTCTTTGAATGAGTGCATTTTAAAGACAAATCTCTAGAAATCTATTAAAAATTTATTTCTTGGATGAGTTTAATAATTGAGCTTAAGAGCAATTTTGACATGAAATTCTTGGAAACGTCTCTCAAAATCCTAACTAGTGCATGCTTCACTGCTATTTTCCTGTTTGAGGGTCTTATTTTAGGCTGAAATACCTCAGAGGTTTTTTTAACTACGTAATTTTTTGAGAGTTATATTATTCACAAATATTACATAGTTAAAAAATGGTTCGGGGCAAAACAACAATTATTATTATATTTTTGTTATATTATCTGATTATTTGTTTTTTGTCAAGACCAAAAATCACCAGCTAAACTTTTCATATGCAGAAAATATTTTCTAGTATTTACCTCCTCTAGGGGTGAGAGGTGGTGGGCTCAGTAATAGGTGCAGGAGCAACCAGAATTAAAATTTCATGGCAGAGAAGTAACAGAGGAGAGGGGAGAGATGTACTTTAAAAAGTAAAACCAAAACCTGCTCAATTCTGAAACATCTGCTGACTAGTAGTTTCTCAGTAGTGAATACTACTTATGAAAATCAATGCATTTAATTTTTGTATCATTTGAAAAAAATCAGGTTATTGAAGTGCAACATGTTAAACAAAATGGTTTTGCATATTAAGACATTAATTATTTCCACTTTTTTTTAATCCATATCTTTGATATAGAAAGATATTAAGAAAGTTATGTAGGGCATGTCAAAATATTAATTCCAAGTTCTGCATTTATAATTTAGCTACTGATTACTCATTATCACTCTACTTCAAATTCAACATAAGAGTCACAAGACAAGGCATTTACTATTCAAGATGCTATAGCTCTCTAATAGGGCCACTACAATCTAATAGACTTGTATAACAGCACTGAGATTTATTTTAAGGAGCTGAAAGTAGCAGTAACAATCATCACCATAAAAGCATAATTCATTCAGCATGGACACTGTGGAATATCTTAGGTCTGTACCCCACTAAGTATACCCATTAATACTGTATTTCAGTGTTTACCAAAAGAAAAACTTGTACTAGAGGTTACCAGGAGCCAGATTAAAAAAAGAAATTCCACCAAGACCAACACAAAGTCCATATCAAGAAAGGATCAACATTTTCCTGAACCTCCTGAAGGGAACACAAATATCAAACTTGGTTTAAATTTACTGAAAATTTTCAGTCTGCCTAAAAGATATTTCACCAAAATTTCTTAACCTACTTTATTGATGCATAGGCATGTACAGAAATAATGATAGTGAGTAAAGAGTTCTAAGGTTTTAATTCTTGTTGAAATTAGTATCTGATTAGATGAGAAGGATTACCATGTCTTAAACTTTAAACTGCAATTTGGATTTGTAAACACAGCTGTCTGATAAGTCTGCCATGAGGTAAAATTAAAATAACAATGCTCAGATAATACCTTATTTTTTTCAAGCCTTAAAAACAGGAAACTCCACAGACTATCCCAGGAAGACTGTAAATGCAGGACAACCTTGTTGTAATGCAGTGACTATTACTACTCAAGAAACAGAAAGAAGAAGTGAGCTATAATGGCAGAAATACAGGAGAAGACTAAAACATAGGGTTTTCATTAGAAAAAAAATCTTTCAGTGTACAAAATACTTGTCAATACAGTAAAAATACCTATTGCTTACTGCACTATCAATAACACACTAAGATGGAGAACTGACAAATTTGAATCTCTATCAGACAGGTCTTTTACAAAGTGCCTCCCCTATAACAGAATCACTGGTAATCACATAATCCTCCATCAAGGCAATTTTCCCCTTCTGTTTCTTGTAGAAGCTAAGCATGTATGAGAAAAGGAAATATAAAAAAAAGAGAAAGCTACCTAAGGAATTTCACATTTTATATTAGTGAAGGGTTAGCACCCTTGATAATTACTGTCAGAAGGGTCTTGCCTGAAGGACTTCCTTGAATTAAAAAAAAAAAAAAATTGCAGAACACTACTACAAACAAGAATAATAAGTGAACTGTCAAATTCATATTTTCAACACCTTTATTCCCTGTTACTCTCTTCTTTTTTTAACCAATTTTTTTTGCCACTTTCATTTGGAATTTCTAACCAATTTGTAGATTTTTCTGGCAAATTTGTAGAGTCCTATTAGAATACCAATAGGCAAACAATTTCAAGATGTGTCAGTAGTTTTTCCTGAGTTCCTTACTGTTTCCAGTGCAGTATCCAGTGAGCACTTAAGTCCCTGTCACTTTCTCCCCATCCTTTGCAGCAAAAGACTCAAGCACTGTCAGACATTGCATTGCAATCCAGGTAGCAGATTTTAAAGCAGGAAACATGGAATGCAACAAAAGTCTTAGCATGGAGCAAAAGAAATATGGAAACCTTCACAGCGTCATGGGGAAGCTTTAAATAACAGACAGCAATAATCAGGAAGTGTAGCATTGCACATGATCCTTAAAAAAGGATAAGGAATTTGGGACTGGAGAGTCTCTTGCATATAAGACAGACTTACACAGCAAAGAGGGTGAGAGTTTCAGACTTCTACCTCCCTCAACTTTTACACCCCTCCCTAAACAGAGCCACACTGACCCACACTACTTAACCCAACATCATTTCTCACCAGGAGTTATGAAGACCTTAGGAAGTGTTGGCATTTACAGGTTTCCCCTAAGGATCTTTCAATCCTCCATCTGCTGTAAAGTTCAAGAGTGTTCTGAGCTGGAGATAATTTAACATGTTCTCTTCAAATGTTCAATTCCACTCTGCTTTTAGGGAAAGACATCACTACACCCATTGTCCATCATGCCTGAAACCTATGAGTTTGCAGTTTGGTTTTTACTATTTCATGTGATCCAACTGCTTCCAGCTCAAGACAAACTGACTTTCTCACACCAATAAACCTTTCAGATTCCGGCAGCCCCCCATCCAGTAGTGGTCCCTTAAACACAGCATAACATGGCTATGCTCATGATTGGACCAACTTTTTCATATTTAGGGGGGTCAAACACTTTCATCCATGCTCAAAGCCTTAAGGCTCAAAAATCTAAATCTGCTCATTTCCTTCAGAATGATTTTTTTAAGACAAAAAGTCTGCCAATATTTTACTTCTTATTATCTCTTTTTTACTTTTCCTTTTTTAAAATCCCACTAATTTGGTCTGTTTAAAGTAGTAAATTTTCCCCCATTTCTATACTCAAAATATCACTTCTCAGCTCTTCAGAAACTGAAATTTTATACAATAATAAGTGGAGCAAAAGAAATCAATACTATTTATTTACTTGTTAGCAGTTCCTGGCTTGAAAAATTAGAATATGAATAGAGCACTCTGCACTCAGTAGTTTAAAGATATTTTACTTGACAGTAAAAATATAGTCTACATAATACACATTATTGTCAGTATGCACAGCAAAATTTATTTAGTAAAAATAGGGTTCAATGTTATGATTAAACTCTTCAGACAAACTCTCAGTCTTGAAAAACAAGAAAAGTGGCTGAATTTCTGAGTCTTGTAAGAAATTGAAGAGGAAGTACTCATACTTTGCATGCCTAGGGAGATGCTACCATATCTCTACCATATTAAACACTTCTGCTTCTGGTGTGCTGGTGCACTCACTGGCATTCACTGCCTACTGGATAAACTTAACAGACTTTGATCTCTTGATCTGACTCAACAGTGATAGACTTCTGTCTCCACAGAATAACTCTTCAGACAATTTTCTATTCTTTGCTGCTTTGCAAACATGGATGTACCTTCTCCCTAAAAAAATCCTGCTCCCTACTCTAAAGCTCCTTTATTGGATTATTTAAATAAATCTTTATGGGTCTCCTGAGCTTAACCTAACTGCATTTGTTCCACTAATACTCTAGGTTTCCCTTTTTCTTTTTTTTTTTTTATGAAAAATTCAGTTATTTTCACTTTATTATTTCGCTCATTCACTTAATCTTTTCACTCATCAGAGCTTCAATACCTTTCACTTCAGTTTTGTGGGGTTTGGGCTGGAGATGGGGATAAAACAATGTGGTGGCATGCATTTAAATAGCTAATACCAAGATCTGTGAATGGAGATTTTAAGCAACTTAATAAAAAATGCAACAACATAAGAGCAGGAAAATGGAAAGGACAGTACTGATACAAATCAGCAAAAAAAAAAAAAAAAAAAAATTGGACAAAAATCAAAGAAACTGGGGAAGAAATTCAGGTTATGCTAGAAAGAAACAAGACATATACTACTCCCATATATTGTTAATAAAATACATATCCTACTCCCATATATTGTTAATTCTTCTGTGAAGAAAATTAACAGAGAAACAAACTGTATTTTTTTAAGCATAAAAGTCAATGAAATTTAGTATTGCTTCCTTTAAGACAAAAGGATGAATAACATCAGCTCTAATGGCACAACTGCAGTTTACAGATTTCTATTTTCTTATTTACCCACAGGTATATAGATGGAAAGGATAACAAAGTACATCCTAAGTTTACAATGAGGACATTTATCCATGAAATAACTCCTTCTCCTCCTCCTCTTTAACGATCTGAAGAGGGAATCTGGCCACATCATTACTTTTTTATCTCTGTCTGTTATTTCGAGTATCTTTAACATATTTACTAGCTCCATGTATTATTTTACTTCAGGAAAAAGACAGATGAACAGTCTAATTGTACAGTCCAAATCACAGGGAGACAAGAACATTGTTCCAATTCTTGCCTAGGAAATTCTCAGCTCCTCTGCACTTAACACAGACTTATTCTATTAAACTTGTAGCATTTATTTCATCTTTTATTTACATTGCAAACAGAATGCAAAAGTGAAATGTTCCTATTATCTTGATAATAAGTATACATGTGCAAGAGATACAGACATATCACGTTCATGTCATGCCCCAGCTTTCCCTGAAACAATGCATCACTTTGTTTGGAGACTACCATGTTTCTTAACTTGGTGGTTCATCATTCAAAATTTATTTGTAGAGTGCAGCAGACATTCTGCTGGCATAAAATCTAACACCTACCTAGTGGAAATTCATGCTTGGCTATGAAAACAAAATTTGTTTCCAGTAATTCGCTTAAAAGGAGGAACTAATTATTTCATAGGTTGGTTGCAAAATAGTGTACTTCTCTCATTCAGCTGAAAATATGCTAAAGGATGTACCCACCCACTGAGTTCTGAACAGTGTTTCTTGATTCACGAGAGAAACTCTGTAAAGTTCAGAGTCTAACAGGTTTCCACAACAGCTGCAGAAGGGATCCATCTCTGCATTGTATCACTTTCCTCTTTCCACTGAGAAATATGTACATCTCATATAACATCATTTTAATTGGTAAAGTACCATTAAATCAGGACCTTAATATCCATAAATATGTTCTGTGGACAGGGACACTGAACACACTAGACCTATACTGTTTTGGGAATTGAGAAAGAAACATGATTAAGCACTAGAAATCATGCTGGGGAAATTAGGCTTTATTGACATGCGCCACCTAAAGACTGGGATGAATTTATTTATATTAATAAATTTATTATTTCTATTTATTAAATTCTTTATATTAATAAATATATAAAAATAAATAATTATTTATTTATAGATAATATAAGCTCCTGTATGTTGCTTACTATATTTTCTCAATTTCTCCTAGATATATAATAGTGCCCTAGAGCTGTAGCAATAGAATAAAGGTAATTTTATAATGACCAGCAGAACAATACAAATATATTAATTTTAATTTATGTGATATAAAGAGAATGCTTTGGGGTTTTCTTTTCAATTTTTAATTTAACAGCATTTTTATCATTTACTCTATTTCAGTACTTCAGTGTCCAACTGTCCAATAAAAGTAAAGAGCAAAATGCTATGAGAGGGATCTAGAGTACTGAAAAGGCATGACTATTACATTTTTAACAGTAATTTTTAAACCACTAATATCCTGCTCAGCATCATCCCACAATAAATGCAAGCATCAAATATGCTAATGCAATAAGAAGGAGAAAAAAAGACAAATTATCATGCACAGTTATGGTTATGAAGAAGCTCAAACGTTGAGAAACTTTCCCTTACCTAGCCCCAGTAACATATACAATAACAAATGCCCATTTTTTTCACACGTAAGCCACATGTTAATAAAAAAAATCTGTTTCTTTAACAGAGTGTTTTATAGCAGTTCGTGCTGCTAAGTGTAGCAAAAGCAATAGCAAATACATAAAATTCTGTATTTCATAGAACGTCATGAATCCTAAAATCTTCCAAACCATTTCTGCTTTCCTGATTCCCACCAACAGATGAATCCTGGTATCATATTGTACTTGAAGTAACCTTGACAATAATTTGCTACTAGAAACACTCTAAACCCTTGGTCATTAAAAGTTCTCAAACTGAGAACAATAAGCACTTACTAAACACACATCCTACATAGAAACAGCATTCACTCAGCATTTCAGCCACCAGTTTGCACCAGTAAGTTTAATTCTAAGATCTCACACTGTGTCAGTTTATTACAGTTGATTCATCCTTGTATTCTGAAAATAAAATCTTAGTGGCAACTGAAATGCAATTAACACTTTTCAGCATCTAGGGAAACATCGCTGACTAGAATGTAGATGTCTAGATAAATCCATCCTTTTGCAAGGGGTTTGAGGTATACATTGTGTTCAGCTTTTCAGAAAACTTAGGCAAATCCTCCTTAGCTCAAACAACCAGAAAGACAGCACATTATCTATGACGAGACAAATTTTAAAATGCAGAATACTTGGGAACAGGTAGAATATGTTTTGTTTGGTTTGGGTTTTTTTTGTTCTTATTTTTTCTTTTTAAGATAAATAGTTTCTTGTAACTTCAGAGTGAAAAGTTGCAGTAAACATTCTTAAAAAATTAAAAAGTGAAAACCATGAGCCAAAACAGATAATGAGTTCATTAAACTAGCCACATCCCATAAGCATTTATGAAACTTGAGGAAAAAGTCAAAGTTTGTTTTACAAAAAAAAAATCCTTTCCTGTAGCTTGTAATTGCTAATGGGATAATTCTGCCATCCTTGTGCATAAATAAATAATGCCAATATATTACTTTAGCCCCTTAAAAGGGCCAGGAAAATAAAATCATCTCAATAAATGTCAAAGTATATTTAATAAATAGTAACATGCAACGTGGGCACATCCACTATAATTTTAGATTTCCCATAAGTTATCTATTGTAGCTTCATTCAGCCTTGATATTTTTTAAGGTTCAGAAAATAGAAATTTAAATAAATTCAAGAACCTTCCTGAAAATAAAATCAGGGCCAAAAGTTTCATTAATCAAATAATAAAATCTACACTTAAAACCTTTCAGAATTTGGGCCATCTCCCAAAATTTGACACCTGCAAATTTGAACAATTTTGGATCTACACTACAACAAAAATTTGTTCATAAATATTTACAAACAATGTGACAGCTGTGCACAATATATTCACTATTAAAATAAATGCCCTGTGCAGTCCTAATGCTATTGATATAACAAAAAGGGAATTTCTGAGCAGTTGAAAATATCTTGCAGTACAATAGTATCCACTCAAACTGAAATTCTTACACTAACCATATAGTTACTTTTAAACAAATGGTGCTGACTTCATTAAGGATTATCCTTTTCTTTAGTTTAGTTTTAGTTTTTCTTTCTTTAGTTTAGTTTTCCCTCCATCTCATGTTTTAAAAATGCATTTAAGCTGCCTTTCAAAAAAAACTGGGTATTTTTACTGCCTTGTAAAATCACAATTTCTATCTATGAAAGCAAAATGTCTGTTGAATAACAGAATAATAATACCTCTATAGAGGTAATTGTTCCATCTAAAAGTAAACATATTTTTAGATTGCATATTTTAATTTACATTTGCTTCACTTTGCTCTACAAACTGTTCCACAACTCCTCTGCCCTGTGGATTGATGCAAGGACAGATACAACTCGGACACCTGACTACAATTTATCATCTCAGCACTAACTGTGAATGTGCTACTCCTAGCAGAGGTGGTGCTTAGGCTTTCCCTGTGCATGGCAAGGTCTGTCCTGACACCATCCTGTGTATAGTGGCTTCCCCCAAAACAATTCTCCTGCTTATGAAACAATGCCTGTAAGAACATGAAAAGTCAATGAGTCCTGCCAATGCATAAATATCTCAACTGATGGGTCTGAATCCCATCTAGAGAGGGAAAAGTGGGTCATAACAGTAATTTTATGTGCAATTATTGAAATCAACAAGAATTGTACCAGTGCTTTGCTTTTCAGTTAGATTCATGCTGCATTTAGAAATGCCAGAAAAGCATATTCAGTTCAATTTCCTGTATGTATATGAATGGCAGCCCTATCTTGAATGAATCACTGCTTCTTGGTAATGCATACATGACACAATATCTATTTCTGATTTTAAAATTGTCAGCAGAGTAGCTTCTGGAAACTTATATTTTGCAATGGGCAGTGCTCTGATTGCACCAAAGATGTGTTTTTATTAGATGAATATAGCATTGGAGTCCCTGAGTGGGCAAGGATAGGTTAGATTTAAATCTACACAGGGACTTCACCTATCACATTCTATCCTGGGCTGCAGACATCTCACTGGTCAGGAGCTGGGCTGTGTGGGGATCAGACCAACCAGCAGTTGAGATCCAGGAGTTTTGAATTTCCTGTATAAGAAGGCTCTCAACAATAAAACACACTGTTTGTCGCATGGACCTTTGAGCTGTGTGTGTTATCCTTGTCTCTGACCACCGACCCCAGAGAACACATGGCCTTTAAACAGAATAGATGCAAACTTGCCCTCTTTCAACCACAACTCCTGTTAGAACATAAAATCTTACCAAGCATTTCCTGACACTTGTCAAATCACCTCCCACCTTTGCTCTTTGAGAAGCTGCTGGATTGAGCTTTGTGAGATGCCTGCATGACATAGTGTATTCAGAGTCTTTAATGTCACTCTACATTCTAGCATGGGGGGGAAATCCTCTATAAGAAAAAATAGCTATTTTAGACAAGGTATTTTAGTTCTTGGTTGGGTTGGTACAGTGTTTGCTTGTGTATATTACTCTTACAACGTTTTATTTTGCTCCTCTATTTTTAACTGCACCCTAAGTGCATAAAACCTGTACTGCAGTTAAATTATGGAACCAGAAAGCGAACTCTCAATCGAAACAGACACTTCCCAAACCTCATGAGAGCAGCTAATCAAAACAGTCTGTACAAAGTAAATTTTGTCACTGGTTTTGAAAGCATTTACCCACAAATCCTGACAGCTTCCAATAATAAAGCTAAGCTTCACCACACATCCTTGAAGTATCACACAAACACTGCCATTTCAGTATTGCAACAAAATGCAAAAAAAAAAAAATCTATAGCGTCAGTAATGCATCGAATATATGAAATTCCTAAAAAGTAAGCAGACAATACTTGCAAAAGAACCACATAAAAACCCAAGCAGCCCTAGGCACCTTAAGATTCACTGCAGAAATGTAAAGTGCACTAAAGGCAAGCCTCACATATAGAAAGAAAAGATCTTTGGGACAGGGTTTATGCTCTTCTTACTCTAAGCACAGTCACACAAAGCCCTTCAAACATGTCAGTTACTATATAGTAACAATGCTGTCTCAGGCTGCCTAACATAGATTCCTGCTCCTAAAAGCATTCAGACAATGTATGCATCTTAGAAAGCCTTTTAATTTCAGAAAGGACAGCCTTCTGCACATAGAAACTCTTGGTGGCCAGCAAATTTAAGTCTCCTACAGTGTTACTTATGCAGATTTTGTAAAAAGGTGTATTCAGTGACTATAATGGAGTAAGACATTGAACAGAGAAAACTTACTAATGTAGCTTACTAATCTGCTACTAATGTAAAAGATTACAACCTAGAAAGACACTCATCTGAGGATACTGTTTCAGTGTCCTCTGTAAAAATACCTTCTGATATATGGAATAGAGCCTACTTGAATAAATAAACTGCAATCTGTTTCTGACTGTGGCTTGGTTTGGTTCTTTATTACCATGTTATCACTTACTATATAAGTCATATGAAACATGAAAGACTAATGCAAATTACACATCTTCTTCTCTGCATATTTTAAAGACATTTTTAATTCCCTAGTTTCTCAATTATTAGCTAGCAGACGAAGATCATGGGTTTCTTCCTCGAAAAGGCACCAGAAAGCAGTAAGTAATAATTCTCACACAAATTACATTACAGCAATTGTTGGATCTCTTTAAATCACAAATTGTGTCAAAAATATGACAGAACTGGTTTTGTGTTTTATTTGTGTGTTTGTTTAGCAAAAGCATTTTTTATTCTGTTTTTATATGGTGGCACTTGTCAGTAACAAAACCCACAAGGGACTTTACAAGCAACATGAAGAAACATTTCAAGGTTATAACAGCAAATATGTTTGAACATGACAAAATCAAATTTGATGGAATATATTCAGGGCATCTTGCTATAAATTAGTACATGAAAACATGGCAGAATAGTAAAAGCTGCCTGAAAGCTCCTTAGCTCTTCTGCTTTCCAGAATATAATTCAGTATGGCAACACACTGGGTTCATGCAGACACTGAAGTACTCCAGTCCTGTATGGGGTACGTCAAACAGCACGATAGTAAATGAAAACAGTGACTAAGCATAAAGCAGTTGCTAGAATAAAGATATTTTTCTGACCTTTAAACACCATGCCTTACACAATGGCTTGATTCAGATTTCTTTTCTATGTCCCTTTTTCACAAGGTGTTCTCAATGATTCCTCTTAATGAAAACTGAGGTGTTTATTTTTATTTATAAACTTCCTATGAGTCATACTTTTGCATTGTGAGATTGTATTTTAAATACTTATTATGCTTTTTAGCCCTGCATGGGATGGGAATTCAGTATACATAAAACTTTCCCAAAGACATTAGAATATGGTTTAAATCCTTGAGTTCTCCTTAAAAATCTTATGAAGTAGGAGAGTTCAGAAAGGCTAAGATGACCTTATAAAAATCTCAGATTTTAAATATAGCTCTTTTACCCTCAATTACTACTTTTGGGTTTCTCTTTATGGCAAAAGAGTAAAGCAGTTGCAGAACAACTGCAAGGAAAAAAAAAAGCTGCAAAAAAGCATAGAATAGACATGGAATAGACTATAGACTTTCACAGATAATTCAATTATTAAGTTCAATTCACTGATTGATATCTCTATCTCAACAGAAAAGTTATTTTTCTATTGTAATAAACTGCTTATTACCTAATAAAAATAAAGCAAAACAGATAAAATTCTGTTATTTTCTGAATTTATTTGGAAACTCAGCATTTATTCTTCTAATCTTTATTGAATTTCCAGAAAAAGAAATCTACCATCTAAAAATGGCAGTGAAAAAAATACATAGAGTTTTATTGGGTACAAAAAAGTTTTAGAAATATGGGGAGGAAATTCCTGGAGATTGCCCAGTGCAACACCACCTCTGCCTGTTACTGCATGAGGGATGGAAGCCATAGCTGGGGCTGGAGTGGCAGGTAGTGGGCATGGAAAAGCTGAACACAGAAAAAGAAGTTAAGGAGTCTTTCTTGTCACAAAGGAAATTGCCGGGTTATAGCATGAAATGTTCCACAATGGAGAAAGCAACCAGCCTAAAATAAAGTAAATCACTTAAGATTTAATGAAAGACTGGATTAGCCAAATCTTGCTCAATTGTTTGAAAACTGGAAACACTGCAGATACTACATTACAATCCAAATATTAATGGATTAAGTTACTCCAGTCTTATGACTAAAATGATCAGTGATTGAATTGCTGGTTCAGTCTGCTTGTTTAACTTTTCATTAATTAATGCACTCAATTTATTGAAACTTTTTGCTTGAAAGTATTCCACTGAGGCTTCATAATGTTCCTCTGATTTCCTCAGGTATTCTCAATTATGTTGTCTGTTCAGACACGAAGAGATGCACTTGACAGGTTTATACCTCTACCATTAAGCACACTGATGTTCTCTTGTTAATAATTAAGGGTAACTGCATTCCTCTGCTTCTAGGTGTAACACACAAATCATTGCAGAATAGACCATACTTTAACTCTTAGGGAAAGGAAGTCATAGACATGAATATTCTATGGAAAAAAAAATATCTGGTTTCCAGAAAGAGGGGTGTGCTTGTAGGTTAAAGCTTTATTTAGTGTCTGAAAGGAGTTCCTCTGCTCTGTTTTTTAAAGGCAGGTGATCATTCACCAGGTTCTTAGACTAGACTTACAGATTACATTAAGCTAACAGACCACAAAAACATAGAGGGCTTTTTTAACAATTATTTTTGTATTCTAAACCTCTGGCTAGCTAAATATACTTTACATACAGGTGGACCTGGAGACACTTGACACAACAGCGTGGGCTAGAAAACACCAAGTGAACAAGGCTAGAAAACGCCTTGTTCAAGTGTAAAGAAGTCAACAGACTACAGACCTATGCCAATTTACAGCGGGCTCTAAGTCTTAATTCTGCTTCAATAATGACTATTTTTTTTCGTGAAAGGAGAAGTCCCCAAAAGCAAATTGCATATTACATTTTTAAGACACTTATTTACTTAGAATACCTACCTTGAGTAGCTATCAACATGAACTTTTTAAGAAGATTAATTTCACACTGGAAATGAAATTGCTTTCTATCTTAAGACATTTTAAAAGTACACTTAAAGCAATACATATGTGAAGGCAAGTGATAAGTGGAACTTCATCTTTGGAGGAAGGGGTTTTTACATTTCCCTGCAGGAAAATGAAGGAAATACTGATGTATAACTAATAGATTCTTTGAATTTTAATTTTAAAAAGCCAGTCTGAATTTATCACTGTAGCCCATGGGGCTTGTTAAAATCTGTGTGAAGACCTAAGCATCATCTTCCCTTATCTCAATGGGCTTTAAAGTTGCTCTGATATAATATTAAACAATGAATAAAATAATTATTTAACATGAGAGTATTACAAAAATAACTCCATAAGCAGAGCTGAGCTTTGAGATAAGAGCAGCACACACCCCTCTTGTGCACCTTTGCTAGGAGTCAGAGCCCGTCAAGTGTAAATGGCTTGTGCTCACAGGTATGCAAGAGGAGCCCTGGTGTCCTCCAGCCTCCAATTTTAGGGAAGCAGAGGTACTTGCAAAGCTGCTGCTGTAGAGCAATATGCCCAAGATCCTGTGTGCAATGTGGCAAAACTTCATTCAATTATGCATGCAGTTAACCTACAGTCAAACATAGTAACTGAGCAGTATAGATTAACAGGGAAGCCAAGGCAAGGGAAGAGAATTCCTTGCTACCTCTCAAGGGAGGAAGGAGCCAACATAACCTCTCTCCAACATCAGCACAGATGAGCTTCACTTGTGTATGTGAAGGGCACCAATGGTCTCTCAACTGCAGGTGACTGTCATTAGGCAGCATCAGCTCACCTGCCCACACAGCTAGAGCAAGGCGTTCCACCCAGAGCTGCAGGCAGGAGATCTCATCGCTCTGCACTGCAGCAGGGAGGCTTTGGGGTTTTACTGCTCTGGTCTGCTTGTTAGTACCACGTGAGCTTGCAGGAAATCAGGAAAGTGAGGACAGTGAGAAGAAGTGAAGGAAATAAATGTGAAGGGATGCACCCTTGAAAAACCTAGACCCTTCAACAAAACCATACCTAAATACTTTTTCAAATATTTCTGTTGCTGAAAGGCTACACTTGTAAAAGAGCCTTTGCCTTCTTATCTGTCCTAGTACTAAAATAGGTTTTATTAAAATTACTGTTCAAGGTAGATGACGAATAAGCAAATACACATATGCTTTTCACACCACAGTAAGCACAGTACACTGCATGCTCTTTTCATAAGCATGAAATTTCTCTGCTAGGCCCTGAGAATTCTTCAGACACAATGTCCCTGACCCTCGCAGAAACTGCAATACAAGAAAAAGAAGAAACCTCGTCTCAAGCAAGACCACTCTATAGCTACTGAAATGTACATCTTCTCTGCTCTTTTCTGAACACTATCTTTCCTGACCTCATTAAAAATCTCAAATTAAAACACTCTTATTTGTTGTTGTTTTCTGCAAACAGAGCACAGGCATTTAAAGACACTGTGGCATTAAATGGAGTATTAAAATAATCGGCTTTGTGTGAATCTGCTCTTCAAAATCCTTGCACCTGAAATCAATGGTAAGATGCCATCCAGTGGCTGAAGGCAACACAGAATTAGCACAAAACCGGCAGGAGGGTTCAACTACAAGGACATCTAGTGGTAAGACATCAAACTGGTTGAACAAGTTTCAAAAATGCAAGTTAAAAAAAGGATGTTTCAATAACACTTTTAAATTTAACACAAGTACAGGTCATTCCACTGCATGACTGAAGATACACTCTGCTAATTTTGTTGTATCTTGTTTCTCTTTCATTAAAAAACATGGCATAGCATGTCATCCAGAATTATTAGCAATTCTGACTATTACTTGCAAAATAAAGCAACAATTCTATAAAAAAATATTCTAATACCCATATTAGAATTAGAATTTTTTGTAAAGCTATGTGTCATATAAGCCAGTTAAAGGTAAATTACTTGGTTCATGAATGCCCTGGAGTCTCACCCAGAAGCATCCTTTGTAGAACGCAAGTTATAGGAAGCTTTAGAATCCCTTTTAAAAATACTCTTAAGGATTGGTATATTTTATAAATTATATTCCTATAGGCTTATATTTCTTGCATTTTTATATTGTTTCTTTGATATTATTTCTTCCATTGCTTAATTTTTATTCTGGTTTCTAATAAAAGCCTTAGAAGAGAAGAGGCTGAGTTGATGCCATGCAAGTATTGCAGATTCTGACAAAATCATGTTTAATTAAAGTTCATCATTTGTGCAAGAGGGAAAGAATGAAAAAAAAAAACCTTTACAAAAGCTCCATTATGACACAAGGCTTAGATCCTACTTCCTTCGAGTATGAAATATCAATACTGATTATATTTTATAGCAGCACAAAAGAAACCTGACAGATACTGATCCTAGAGGAACAAAATTAATAAGGGCTTGTATTTTGAAAAACCTATTAGTCAAGCTCCAAAGCACACTGAAAAACATTTTTAAAGATAAATATTAACTGAAGAAATAGTGCTAGGCTTTCTCTTTGCTTATAGACTTTACATTTTGTCCTAATTACATATACATTTTATTAACCACTATGTGTCTCATAACTGAAGATCTGGTTCATTATCAATAAAAATTCCAGGTCAACACAGCTGAAATGCTGTGTAAATAAAGAAACTGTAATGAGGAAGTCTATACTTTCTTTAGAGAGATGTGGCATCACTGTCAGCAGCCTCCAGTGACCCAGTGCTGTAAAGACAGACCAATTCCACAGGTGCAATGGAATGCAGATTTTCATTTTGGAATATGGAAGATGGAAGGAACAGTAGACAATTTATGAACCAAGTCCTTTAGGAGTCATGTACTTTCAGCCTTAAGTGTCAAGTTTGTAAAAGCACAGGAGTAAGAACATAATCTTGTTGAAAAATAAGAAGATAAGCAATCTGAAGAATAATAGAAAACCAGTCACTGATGTCCACTCTGAAAAAATAATATTCATATACATGCATAGTTTTTTCCCTTTGGATTCCATCTAGAACAAACTACATATATAATAAATGCGGGAAAAAGACCAAACAAACCATCAGAAACACACAAAAAAAAAAACAATGGGGGAAAATAGCAACATAAGAACAATGGAGTACCATGGGTAAGGAGGATGAAAAATACAGCAGGGAATATAATTTTTAGCACAAACATAGTACATCCTACAATTTGGCCATCCTAACTACCTGGTGTCAAACAACAGTTCCATTATAGTAAAAAGGGGTTTGTTTAGCTAAGCTTTATCTAGCTTACACATCCACAGCTCTACACAGCTAATATTTTAGGAACTTTGAAGCTGTCTTATTCAAATGAATGAATCACCATTGTAGAAAATCAAACCCATAAAAACGTGGTCCTTTTGTAAGGGGCTTACTTTTAATACAAATGCCTAATTATAGAACTTGAGACTCTGTATATCTAAATGGAAGTGCACCCCAAAGCATGATTTAAAAGGTTAAGAAACCTTAGCTGTAATAAAGAGGTTAAAAGGAGAAAAGGCTGCCAAAGGAACTTGATGCTAGACTCCTTCCATAATCTAAAAGCATTTCTGTGGACCAGTCTTTGATTGCTGCAGATGTTCCCATCTGTCAGAGCAACATTTCTTAATTAAAGGTCAAAGTATATATATAATAAGATAGTTACCTGAACATCAGCTGTGTCAACTTTCTTGAAAGTAAAGACAGCAGAGGCTCTTTATAATAAACTATTAATATTAATCTTACTTATTTAAAAAAATGTTCAAGCCTAAGTAGTATTCATTTAAAGAAACAAAGGGAAGATAATAGAAGAGAAATTGCTGGCCTTTTGCAAAGCATTTGACACTGTCCTGCATAATAACCTTATCTCTAAATTGGAGAGGCATGGATTTATGGATGGACCACCCAGTGAATAAGTACTGGGTTGGATAGTTGCTTAGAGAGTTGCAGTCAATGGCTCAGTATCTGAATGGAGAGTAGTGATGAGCAGTGTTCCTCAGGGGGTGGAACTGCTGTTTATTATATTTGTTGGCAGCATGGACAGAACACACTCTGTATTGTGATCCACACCACGGGGAAGGAGAGAAGGGATGCCATTCAGAGGGACCTGGACAGGCTTGAGAGACAGGTCTGTGTGAACCTCATGAAGCTTAACAAGACCAAGCACAAGGTCCTGCACCTAGGTCAAGGCAATTCCAAGTGCAAGTATAGGTGAGGTAGAGAATGGATGTAAAGTAGTCCTAAGGAGGAGGACTGGTGGTTTTGATGGCCAAAAGGCCTGACAAGTTTCAGCAATGCACACTCACAGCCCATAATGCCAACTGTACCCTGGGCTGCAGTATGAGCAGTGTGGCCAGCAGGGTAAGGGAGGTGACTCTGCCTTCCTAGTCTGCCCTTGTGAGACCCTGCTAGAGTCCGTGTCCAGTTTGGGGGACTCCAACATAAGAAGGATGTGGACCTGCTTGAGTGAGTCCAGAGTAGAGTAACAAAGATGCTAACAGGGCTGCACTACCTCTCCTACCAAGTCAGGCTGACAGCTGGAGTTCTTCAGCTTGGAGAAGAGAAGGCTCTGAGAGACCTTAGAGCACCTACCAATACCTAAAGGGGGCTACAACAGAGCTGGAGAGGGACTTTTTAAAGGGCATGTAGAGCTAGGACAAGGGTAGAATGGCTTTAAGCAGAAGCAGTGTAGATTGGTATTAGATACTAGGAAGAAACTCTTTACTGTGAGGGTGGGCACGCACAACTCTTTACTGATGGGGCACTGGCACATCTACAGAGAAGCTGTGTATGCCCCATCCCTGGGGGTGTTCAAGGCCAGTTTGGGGGTTTGGGCAACCTGATCTAGTTAAAGATGTCCCTGCTCATTGCAACTAGCAACCAGCTTCCAAAGTTATTCAGACTGACTCATGAACTGGAGTTCAGGAATGAAGCCAAAGTACATTACATGTCTTTCCCCAGCAGAAAAGCCTAATTTCATTCCTGTAGTTGTGAATTTGGAAATTAAAATACTGAGAAAATTGATATAATAAGAATAATTTAGCACTACTGATAGTTTTATATATATATTTCAGTATATTAAATTGTCATAGCTGTATAATTTTCCATAAACAAATATTAGATGCGTCTTAAAATCTTTCCCTACAAAATTTTATCAATTGATCTACAATTCATTGCCACAATTTGATATTTTTGCCACAAAGTCCAACACACAGGCAATATAAGGGGGCAAATATAATAAAAATTTTGGGAAAAGTTTAGCAAAGAGTGGGTGTAATATTTTCTGACAGAAGCTTAGAATAGGAAGATAAAATCTTGTTGTGAAGTATTTAGTCAAAAACCAAAATTCTATTTGCATGATAACAGAACAATTTGTTTCTTCCACCTAACATGTAAAACCTACCCAAATCTCTCATATGGAAATTGATTTCATATTTTACTTCAGTATAGATTCAGAAAAAGCTGACTTTGAATTTTCTTTTTGTAGAAGCTGGAAACAGTTATGCTCCAATTTCACTGTTTCCTTCATTCAGTATGCCTGATTTTTTCTGCAAAATACTAGTCACATCAATTAAGTATTTTAAGATTTATTTGGGAAAAAAGCCTCGAATTTTGAAAGTAGTTGGTAATTATGTTGCTGAAATGTCTTAAAAGTAACAACAGAACTAAAAAAAACCTCTAGGACAAAAGCCAAAAAAATCCTATGAGTGAATAACCTGGGAAAGAAGCTTCACAAACATATCTTCTGATAAGAAGTTCAGCTTTTTAAATGAACAGAACCAGATGCTGCTGAATTTTGCTTAAATTTTTATATGGGGGCCAAAACAAAAAAAAAAGTAATTAATTTGCACCACATTACCAGTGTATTAGGAGAAAGTGTTTAAAAAGTTTAAGCATCAAAACAAACACATTTGCATTACACAGAAGAAAAGGATTTTGAAAGATCACATTTAGCTTAGATATGTTTTTCAGAATCCACTGAAGCATGACTTCTATCAAATGAACATAAGAGCTCATACAGAGATGCAAACTCATTGAAGATCTAAATGTTTAATTTTATACGTATGAGCAACTGTTTAACAACACTGATTTCCATGGAATACAGTAAAATGCCTGTGTTGCATTCAATACAGTAATCCATGAAACTGACCAGTGAATTCCAGTTTTAAAGGAAGAATCAGTATTTTAAATAGCCTTAGTCACATTTTCTTCTACATTTCTCAAGCTAGAGTGCATTGTTCTTAAATAGCTACTTCTCTGGTAACACTGTTTTAAATGCTGCTGAAGGGATATTTGCACACTTTGTTTTATAAAAAATTCAATTGCTAATGTCAGTATTCTGAAATAATCAGATAAATATATGAATATTTCAAATTTGAATCTGTAGCAAAGTTAATAGATGTTAACAGAACTAGCACTTAAAATGTTCCAGTGAGAAAAATGCTAAACTCATATATTTTCATGCAAAATTGGTTACTGAAGCAAGACCATGCTGTGTCGAGTGAGTCATGATTTCTTTGATGACTTGGGTATTCCTGTTTTCATTTTCCGTACTCTCAGCACTCCTTTGTCCTATTTATTAAAAAAATTTTTAAAGTTTTCTATACTCAGTTCTCTCATCTCAATAGGCCTATTTCCTTGATCATGGCGTCTGCCAATAGTAAAAATGAGCTAATGATCCTTAAGCAGTCTGAAGCATCTGCCAACCTCAGCCCAAGAACAACAGAGTCCCATGTGAGACAAGCATGGAAAAAAGATTAACATTAGAAACACCACCTTAAAAGTTGGTGGTGCATTATAAAGTCATATTGTACACAGAGAAATATTATTTATCGAATAGTCACACTATTCAGAGTTCAGGGTTTCAGAACTTGCCAAATTTTGAGGAAACCAATATCTGTTTTCCAGTACAAATTCTTCCAGATAAGCAAAAGTTCAACCTCACTAAATATTTAGGACAACAGAAAATAAATATGTCATCTCTTCACTTCCACAGAATGAGATACAAAAAGGTAAGAAAATGAAATAGAACAGCAGACAAATAATGCTCTTTGCTAGCAGTATACAGCCTTTTTCCCAGACAAAATAAAATGGAAAATCATCAGGGACCTGTTTTCAGACCATAGCTTGAATTGGGTGGAGAAACAGGAGGAAAAGAGGGATTGAGAAGCAAAAACTCACACAATCTCTTCCTAATTTCAACTTCTCCAAAAGCCCACTACCAACCAGACAGAAATTCAGTATGACCAGACACTAAGTGTTTTTTGCTTGTTTGGATTCACCATATGCTTTCCACAATAACTTAGCTGCTTTCTTACCAGAAGATTTGCAAAATCTACAGAGGAAATTGCACAAATGAAAATATCTTTGTGGAAGATTGTGAGAAGTGGTAGGAAGAAGGAAAAAATAATATTGCAAATTACTGAATTAGTTGGAATAATTTAGGGAAGAAAAAAATCAATGTTTAAGGCAGAAAAGTCCATTTTCAAAAATTTGTGTGATTCTCAGACATGTAGAAATATCCCTAGAAATACATTTACTCGATTTAATAAAGAATGAGAGGAATTAATCTAATTCTAAAAATTAAAATTCTTCATTTGTAACAGCATATGGTTTTGTGATTCAGTTATTACTGTTTGGATGGATAGTACTAAAACCAATAAATGGTGCAGATGACAAAAGGAAAAGAGTAACTTTTTCTCTTCAGGAAAAAGTATTGTTGGTCCTTGCATTTCCACCCCTGGAAAATTCTTCGAAATATTCCTCTGGCTGTAAAGAAAGAAATCTGTACAGAAGCAGTTGAGAAACTTTTCTGTCTTTTAATTTCAATCCAGTGGTTATTCTGTTTCCAGAGTTGCTTGTGCAACATAAAAAGAATAAGACAGAGGGGAAACAATCCAAGCATTGTGTGAGAAGACTGATTCACCAATGCCTTTTTTAAAATCTTGAGTATAGTAGCACTATCATTTAAGAATATGTTCAACACCTAAAACTGTTACAGCAAGCAAACAAGATCTTTGTTACAGCCATTCAGTAACATACACTTCATTCTTAGGCCCTAATTATATTTCTTGCTATTCTGAGAGAGAGTAAAAATTTAACAGGGTAGAAATCCATTTGAATTTAGGGGAAATGTACCTCTTTGATCTTGCTAACATAAGTAAAATATGCTGTTTAATCTGGTAACTGCAGCACTAGCAAAACTGCCCCAGCTAAGGAGAAAGAATGCAAATTTCCAAGCTAAAGAGATAAGAGATAAGAAAGACTTCCAACCTTGAAACAGACAGCGCAGAGTGACCCAGGAATTCTCTCTGTACTTTCTGACAAAAACTGAGTACAAGTGTAACTTGCTGTAAGTGTAACACAAAATCAGAAGAACGAATATGCATGAACCTATTGTGAAATTCTATGAATAGGTAAATTAGATAGAGTAATAAAAAAGGATCGGGAGTTTTCAGGGGCACGCATGCCCATTGAAGGGAAAACCTTGCCGTACGCCCGGTGCTGAAATACATACCAAATCTTACAAATCTATTGGAATTGTAAGGTTTTTATTTTTCACCGCAATTCAATTCACAGGTGAGAATTTTTAATAACATTCAGAATACCTATTAAAAGTCAAATGTTTATGCCTCTGAAATATTAACTAAACCTAATGAGAGTCTTCTGAAAAATAAGGGGAGGAAGAAAAGCTTTGAAGCCTTTGCTTGTCCTTATATTAGAACACACCTTAAAATGAGTTTGTCTCACATAGGTTGAGCAGGTGGTAGGACTAGAGGACCTCCTGAAGTCACTGGCAATGTTAATTACCCTGTGATCTTATCCTACAATCACACAGATTTGTTGCATGATTATCAGTTAAGTCTCTGTGTATCTCCTTTCATATATCTCATCAAATAACTTCTGATAGAAATAAAAATAAAACCAAAAAAACTTAAAATAACAGCTGTGAGATCGTAAAACTTCCTAATAACGAGGTTTGGGCCTCCTTGATAAGATAGATGTGCAACTCATTTTTAGCACTAGGTAAAGTAATATTTTCAATTTCTGCTTCTCTTGGCATAAAGGCTTTTTATTCAGTGATTAAAAAGTAGTGCTGGCCAGAAATAAAGACTATTCTCTGTAGCTAGTCTTCCCAGATATAAAATATACTTTCCCTAGGTATTTAGGTCACTAGTACTACCACTGATATTTTAAATGAGTGAAAACAGTTGCAGTTTTCCTCCTATGACTTAGCAAAGTATGTGAGTGGAAAGATATTGACATTCTCAATTGAAATGTACGACCTTATATTTTTATGAATGTTACTCTGCATTAAGTCTACATATTTTGTGTGATTTGTGTGATGCTATGTTTTCCTACTATTAACTGTTCTGTACAGTACAATAAATTACATTAATCTGTTCATTATTTCAGTGGCATTATGTAGAGTTCAAAAAGGTAAATTATCTTGCACTTTCAACGAGTCAAATATCATTAATCACTTGATTGAAAAAAATAATTTTTAAAATTAAATCACTTTAAATTATACTGCAAAAATGTCAAGAATTGCACCTTAAAAATTCCACTTTAATTACTGGTGATATAGTGCTATATATTCAAACATGGTTAAATTTTTAACATCATTCTTGGAAGTTTTTGTTGTATTACTGTTGTGTTTTTCTATCAAAAGTTTTGGTTTCATCTTTACAACAAAGCTAGATATATTCTCCACAATATTCAGTTCTTAGATTTTAACTGTGTTGATGCCTGAATTTCCAATACCCTGTTGGTTATTGTTAGTTCCACATTTTAAGTAATCATATACGCCCTTAAAATGAATTTAGGGTCACTTTGTACAAGCTAATGAATATGTTGGCATGAAACATTAGATTTTGTTTATTTGTTGAAACAGCTTGCTACAAGTTCTTTTGTAGATTTGTATATCTAATACTTGTGATTAAAAGCAATTATTAATTTTACATATTTTTATTCTGACCATTTATTCCATTCAGAAACACTTTAAAAACATTTCAGTGCTTTGTTTTATTTCAAATGGCTCCTCCTCTCACCTGCTTTACACTCTGTTACAAATGTAACAGGAAATAAATGCAATATTTGAAAGCTTTTAACTTTTCATTTAACATTTGATGCTAACAGATGTTCCCAAGGATAGTCTATCAATCTTACACCAGATTATTTTTTGGTATAAGCACAATTCTCAATTTTAAATGTATTCCTTCTGGAGAAAATCAAAAAATTACTGGATTTAAAATTAACACAGGCCATCAAATACATGTGCATTGAGGAACAGAAATAGCAATGTTGTGATGGGGACTTTAGTTCTTTGATGTCAGGTTGCAGGGTTGACTCATCCATGGATGGTCACATTTGTGATGAAATCAACTGCCCTGCCTTCTCAACATTTCTATAAACCCAGTGACAAGTACCTAAATCCTCTCAGAAACAAATCACTTCCATCCACTCTTTTATTGACACTCATATGGGAAAAGCTCCTTCTCTTTTTTTTAAGCAGCCCATCTGTATAAACTACTTTTTCAACAAGTTCTTCCTGAAGGTAGTTGTTGATTTGGGCCTTATGTGGAATTTTACATATTACTAATATATACTAACTGTGATGAGTATACTGACCTATGACCAGTGGGAATGATGCACAGGAAACAGAAAAGAACAGGGTTAGTTACTGTAAGAGGAATAAGAATTGGGAGCCAGCATCTTCAGTGTACCAATGAGAGGGGTTTTACCTTGTCTTTCTTAGCCACGGCTCTGAAAAGGTTTTATAACAGGCTGAACATATCACTGACATAAGGTTTTCTTTTGTATCCTTACTTGCAGCACCACTGCAAGAACATTCAGTGAAGTATGATTATGTTAAGACTGTTTCTGAAATACTGTTGCCAAGTCAACCAGACATACACATGCTGTGAGTGGGTTTCTGTTAGAAAAGAGATTTTTCAACATCAGCATATCAAAACTAATGTTTCCACAAACACTTCACTCAAGAAATCAGCACAAAACACAGATGAGATTTCTGAATATTTATCTCCTTTATGCAATACTTATCTCCTTTAAGCAATACACTGGGGGGGTGGGGGGGAAAGTGAATTTTTAAAAATCCAGCTTGCATGTCATTAAGCCAGCCATACTACTGACTTTAAAAAGTATATCTGCTTGTAAAAGTTAGTGTTGACTGAAAACTATGTATGTAAGATCTACTTTAAATATGTTCTGAAGAAGATGAAAAATTGTAGCTGTGTCTCTTAGCACATGAAGTTTCTAAGGATACCATTCTCTTCCCTAAAAATGGACATCTAATTTCTGGAAATAGGTTGCATGATGTTACATTAGGAAGTTACAGAAAAGTTTATCTGCCATTGTGTTTGATAAGCACAAAGCACTGCAATTTCTAGCACTGTAGGTTTTCAAGGAGAGGTAACTAGGCTGTTGTAGTATGTCACAGAAATACTGAAACAGTATGGTAAATTAAAAGTTTTATTTTAAAATATAGAAATATTTTAAGCCATTTCAGGGGAAGAAAAATATAACTTCTGGAGGAGCCTTTATAGGAACTGTTCCAGGAGTTTGCTACCATATCTCCTGACTACAGGAGGGAAAGCATCATTTACACAGCTTCAAAAGGAGGTCTCCTGCTGACAGACAGATCCTCTCTCAAGAGCACATGAATTTAACTTTGAATATAACTTCCTGCAAGTTTACAAGAAAAAATAAAAATGCTGGGCTCATGCACATTGTAAGACTAAAAGTTCAATTTATTGACTAGTTGTGGGCTCCCTAACCCAGCAGAGAAGAGATGAGTATGTAGCAAACACCTCCTCTAGAAAGTGCTCCTGGTTTTCTCTTCTTTTTTTTCACCTTTTAATTTATACATCTTTTAAAAATTTCCCAACCTTTCTCTTATGGCCTAGATTTAGCAAGGTTGTCAGAGACCTGAAAATCATATCTCTCTGTCTTGTCTTTTAGTGAATCATCCTGCCTCATTTTCTACGAGGAAAGCTTAAGCACAGGTAGGTGTGTGGCAGAACACCAAAAAATAAAATAATGTACTGTGAGTTGTTTTGGCTTGAAACTAATTTGCAACTATACACAGTTTTCAAAATACTTAACAGGCAGATGGTAAGTATTCTTCAAGAAAAAATCTTTTTACTAATACCTGCACTTAGAATGTAACAAGGCAGCAATGTGAAGATCACAAATCTACTTTGAAATACTAAGAACAAATTATGTGCCCAGGTGGCAGCAACCCAAACGCAAGTAGAATTCATGCTTTTCACATATGTCTATATCCAGATAGATAGATGGATCTCAAAGGGCAGCTTTGCATTTGGGTAGCATTTCTGGTATAAAATGCTCTTAGTTTGATGTTATAAAGAAGGTGTAGTAGTCCAGGCATTATTACCTTTTTAAAGAATGAAAATGTCTCTAATACCATATAGAGACAGATAAACATTTTTTCAAAACAAATTTTCCAAGAACAGCTGTACAGACAAGTAGTATACACATCACCATAGCCTATGAATGTACTCAATTTACTTCAATAATTTTTCATGGAAAAATGTGAAGAAATATATTCTTTCAGTACATAATATAATGCCAATTCAGGGCAGAATTCATTCTCTGCAGCACAAAAGGCTTTCTCTGACAAGTTAATACTCTTAAATTGTAATTTATTTTTTTTAGCATAATATTACAGCTTTTGTCTACATAACTTCAAATCTCAACTGACAAATTATTTTTCCAGCTAGTAATCTAGGTGCATGAATGCTTGCATACAACACTTAAAAGTCTAAAGCCATTAGACTAATGCATTTCTTAGCTGCCCTAGTCATAGCTGCATACAGCTTTATATGGAAACTTGTGCCAACATCTGAAACACACACCCATTTCTGTAGTTACAAAGAAATTTATTTTATTTAAATGAGATTACTTAATTTTTAAAACTTAATACAACTGCAACATTTCCAAAGCATTATGTCGGAAAAAACACAGGGAAAAGAAATGAAACCAAAACCAACAACAACATACAAAAAAATCCCTCAACAAAACAAAACACATGAAAACAAACATAAAAACCAAACTAAAGGAAAAAAAAAGAAAGAAAAAAAGAAAATGGAAAAATCACAAAAATACTTCAATCTCTATTTTTTGAAAATGCTCTTCTTTATCTACACATAAGGTATGATATGAAGTGATGGAGTGATATGAAGTCTAAGACATAATCTAATCTATGAAGTCTAAAGACATAATCTAAGATGAAAGTGAAAAATGCTTTTATGAATATTCCATACTTTGGAGTTCCTTACTTGAGAGTGAAAAAAAAGAAAACTGTTGTCCTCTGCACAGCTCTAGTTTATTGAGTAGTCAAATCAGAAGTTATCTGGTAATAATGAAAATTTCCATAGGTTTTACACATCTGTGTAAGAAGGCCTAACAAGTAACACTGGACAATTTACCAAAGCTTCAGCAAGAGAAGAAAATAGATTTACTTCATGACTGCCTTGTTGGCTTGTTAATGTTTGAAATACAGGTTCTTTTGTGTGTTTGTGATATTTTAACCATTAGTTTTCACCCTATGACTACTCTCTCTGCTCCCAAGTGCTACATGCTTCCCTCCATTTTTATAGTCATTCACCACAAATTGCTTCACTACTGTGTTCTTTATACTGTCATCTCTCATGATTCCCATCAATATTTTCTCATAAAGCGTCAAAGAAGGACCCTTGTACCCAGCCAGTGGTGTTCTCACAGGATTCTGAGACCTTCTGCACATTTTTCTGTACACCTATTTGTTGAGTTTGCTCTACATATAGACAGTAAATTCTGCAGTGAAGAGTCACACTCTGGCAATAAAAATCTCTAACGAAATACAAAAAGGAAACGAAAATTAAAAAATGGATTAGCAAAAAAGAAAAAAAGGGTTAGTTCTGAATTTACACAAATTCATAAATACAAACACTTTAAGTTTCTAAGCAATCTTCAAGTTCAGTGGCACAACCTCTGTTTTGGCAAGGTGAACAGTTGTAATAATAATTCAATGAAGAATTTTTAAAGTGAATGTATTTGTGCATATGTTTTGGAGATGGTGGCAGGGTCAATCTGGGCCAGGAGGGGCAGGGCAAAGACAGCAGATGGGTCTCTGCTGGACTACTGACGGGTGCTACTTCCCCCAGCACAGAGAATACGTGTGGGAAGTCCTACCTGCCAACACAGGTACCATAACGCCTACAGGGAACCATCCTGGTCTGCTAAATAAGTTTTATGCAACCTACAAGATGTGCAGAACTGAACTATATTTAGCTGAATTAGTCATTTATGAAAGTGAACAAATTGAAACATATTTGGAATTTTGGACTCTAGTCTGAACTCTTATCATCATATCAGATGGAAAAATCACATTGTGGGAAACCTGTTCAGTGAATGGAGAACAGTCTGCTTTACCAGTCTCTGAAGAAAGCTTTGACAGATTGTTTTTAAAGTGTTCCTGGAATATTTAACCATCCACTGATGTTTTAGGCAAGCTGTCTCTATTTCTGCTAAGATAGTAAGTAAGATGTAAAGTAGCAGCAAAAATAATTTATAAACATAAAGCAACTTTCACCTTGCCTGTATAGATCAGTGTCTTTCCCCAATACAAGTTGTGCCAAAAAAAAAAAAAGAAAAAAACCAAACCAAACAAAAGTGCTTCCATATTTATCTACATATGTAGAAAACTTCAAAGCAGAATTACAAGCAGAAATTAGAAGCTATTGGCAGGCGACATCTGTTGTACCATCTGCACAAAAATTGAAGCTATAAATCCACCTTTCTGAGGCAGAGCATTTCTCTTTCCTTTTAGGCCTTGTAAATCACTTATATCTTATTCAGGGATAATTACAGCTCACCATAGAAGAATATAATTTTAACCCAATTGTTAAAAGAACATTTTAATGACAGGGTGAGGAAGCAGTTGGAGTAGACTATAGTAGCATTGATGGGAGAACACTTTCTGACAATAGATTCTACTAAAGGTAACCACAATATAATAGCTAGAAGCAGAAACAAAATAAGAAATAAAAAAGTGGATTGCAGCAGTTTCCCTAAAGCATGATTTTTCTTTCTGTATTGTCATCTGCAGCCTCCCTGTGGAAATAGTTGAAGTATCAGGAAGAAACTAAAGTTCTCAGAAAACAGCAAACAGAAAGGTGAGCAAAATCAAAACAGCAAAAGCTGGAACTAAAATGAATGTTTGTTGTGCTGAAACAAGTCAGATATTTTACAAAAATACTGAAAACAAGAAGAATCTATAAAATCAATGGCTTTAGGCTGTATCATCAGATATGGACAAGCTAAGTGAAGGAACTACATCCAGTTCATCAATGAAGAAAAGACTTGTCCACTCAAGCTAATTCCACTCAAGCAGCAATTCATTACAGTTGCACGACAAAAACTATTCAACACTTCTAGGCACAGGGAAGCTTTCCAAGAACAGAGGAAACAGAATAACCTAAGAGAATTCATTAAAGAGGCAACAATTATAAACTCATCATTAAATGCTAGTAAACATCTTTAAGTTTGCATTGCTGCAGCTGATGTGCAAGGAAACAGATAAAGCTTTGGTTACCAAAGTGAACATCAGAAGAAATCCTGTTTAAAAGTTCCTGGCAGCTCCCACATCCAGTTTATAATTGCATTAGAACTAAACTGCTCAGCTAGAAAACACAGCAGACAACAACAGATCATTTAAAGTGTGCAGACCACTGTGTTGCCATAGCCACCACCAAACTGCAAATAATCCCACATCTTTTTTGGTCTCTTATAAAAACCTAAACCAAACCAAAAAGCTCCAACCATACCAAATCAAACCAACAAAGTTTTATGTATTGTTGCCCATCTAAAATCATACCAAATCACATAAAGAAATGTGCCTGCCAATGAAGAGCTACCAAGCAGTTTTTTTTAATTGCTGGTGGCTTCTCTGTGTTGTTATAAAAGCAGAGGTCTAGTTAGACCTCTGCTAGAGGTCTAGTTAGATCTAGTTTCAGCATCTGGTCTTGTCAGCAGTCTTCATGACAGACCTGGCAAGCAATGATCTATCAGCCACCAGTTCCTAAAAAAAAATTACAAAACACTGTTGATAGTGATGAAGTTACAAAAATCTTCAGCAATCCAACAAGATCGTTAATGAAAGACTGTTACTGAACAGAACTGATTAAGGTTATGATCAAGAAATTAATGCAAGCATAAAATTGCTATTCATCTCTAAAATATTTCCTGTTTGTGGAAGGAAGTCTCACAGTGGAAAGTTGTGACATAATGAGCGTGTGAGGTGCAAAAGAGAAATTGTATCTCTTACATTTCATTTTGCTTGTCCAAGTAGTAGATACAAGTAAAGAGGCTGACAGTACCTCTGAATTCACAAAGGGGGCCCTAATTTGGCTGGGTTTGTTTTTTGTTTTTTGTTTTTTTTTTTTTCCAAAAGAGACTAGTAAGGAATTTAAGAGTATTTTAGTATTTAAGTATAATTTTAGTATTAATATTTAGTATTATTTATTATGAAGGGCAAGTTTAGTATTATTTTGGACCAAAAAGTGGGAAGAGAAAAATAAGAAGGGTAGTATTTAATTGACCAATTTTTATCCTATCAAAACAAAGAACTACTCTGTTTCTCTGCATCAACACCGGAGAGTTATCTCAGCTCTCCTCAGGAAGCCCAGTATTTTGTACTGGTGTAAAACTGAAACGATTTCTGGATGACAGTTAAAGTTAACCACAGTCACAAAATTACATGCCAGCACCTGAAGGCTGTCATTCATATTTTCTTGCAAAATTTGAATAAAGGTCTATCATCAACCTCACAAAGTAGCCCTTGATGTGGTAAGATACTTAGGAATGAAGCAGTACTGTGCCAAAGGTACACAAAAAATCAAGACATTACCTGAGCCTTTTTAATAATCAGAACTAATTTATGAACGAATTTACAATTCCAGTTACTTTGAAAGGTGAGTCAAAAAATTTGCAACTTTTCAATATTCTCAAAATAAATAAGCAAATGGACTAAATCCATTCATTCAAAACAAAAATGAAATTTCTAATTAATATATCAGTGTTAATTTTGTTACTATGACATTTTGCATATGCTACTTTGATCATAGCTAATGCGAGTTTCAGCACTCGATAATTAATTATCAGTTTACTGAGTAGTTTTGTTTATTTTAACCACTAGATGTCTCTAGCTCTATTCATGATTAAGGCAAATTAGCTTGTAAATCTGCTTGAAATCACTCGAGCTGTGAAAGCAGAATCCCACAAATTTCTTGCTCTGACTCCAGTAGAAAGTCAATGTTCTCTATGAAAGGTACTATCCTGTTGTTTTAAAATAAGAAAAGGAAATTTAATCTCTGACTGCAGAATAATTTTTAGCCACTAGTAAAAAAGTTAGAACAAGTATGTCCTGCAAACTGAGCAAAAACTCAGGGGCCATGAGTAATTCCATTCAGCTTTCAAAGCTGGTCCTAATATGAATGGGAGTCTAAATCACATAGTTTCCAAATCAAACTATTTTGTGCTTCCAAAATATATGAAACATGAACATTGCCAGTTATGTTCTCATCAGCTACCATAGTCACCCACCTATCCAAAATGTGAAGCATTAAGCATTGGAGGAGCTCAGAATGATATTTAAGTTACAAATAGTTTGACAGTTCCCATATATATATATATGAGACAATAAAAAATAAAATATAAGCTGAGTAAAGGGATCATGTAGTAGTAGACAAAAAGTATTACAAAATCTTCATTAAAAAAAAAATCAAACCATCAGCCAAAGCCCACCAAAAAAAAAACAAACCTAAAACCAAACTAAAAATCACAAATTAAAAAAAAACCCAGACCTGAGTCTGACTTTCAAAACTGCCTTTCCTTCCCTTTATTCAGTCAGCAGTTGAGGCAGGAACTTTCAGTGCCTTTGCATACAACTCTCTCTAGAATTTTAATGCTTCAGAAAAGCATTAAGACAACACCAAAGTGAACAGACTAGATACTCAGAAAACTCCCCTTAACCACCTGAAAATTTCCCATTTTCTATCCTTGGTTTTGAACAGAACTTGTCTCACTTAATGGTGCTACTTTATGACACAGGATGAGGATGGAGAAAAGCATATCATTAATCCTGGATCCAATAGCTGCAGGTTTGTCACATCATTAAGTGTGTTTTCGTTTTGAACTTTTTCATTTCCAAAAAAATTATTTTCCTTCTGACGTGACATTTTGATCTATCAGTATTTGCAAATGTAATAAAAAAAAAAATTAAAATGGACAAACAGGCACTGTACATTTTTGTAATAATTATGAAGAAGCAACAATCAATTATACACAGTACTGAAGTTATGCTATAAACAGAAAAACAACACAAAATTTATAAAAACTTTGGGAAACATCTTCATGCTTTCTACAGTTCAACCCAGGTTAGCACTTTCTGGAAATGATAATGTTCTAGCAATGGACTGAATTTTACTGTAACATACTCAGACATTATTTTGAAGACCAGAGAATAAAGTGAGCTCATGCATCTCTATTAGGCAATATTACATGGAAGAAAATGGATAATTTCTTTTGGATTTGAGAGTTTTGCTTTAACAACAAATAGAGGAATATTTCTTAAATTAATCACTTAATGCTAATGCCTCATCAGCTAAATCAAGGGAATTATTCTAATGTACTAGTGAATAATTCAGACAATTAGCTTGCTAAAAATTTATCTTATAACTACCTTATCATCAGTACTTTATCACAGTACTTATCTGTGCTTTTAATTTGTCCATCACTAATATTTACTTACTTTTAGTACCAGAATACTAAATTTTAATCTGGACAAATATACCAACAAACATTTTAACTAATTCTAGGAAAAAAAAAAGAAATCAAATTAAGTTCATTATTATCTTTATGTAAGATTGCACAAACCCCCAAACCACCCAAAAGCCTTCACAATAGGAGCAGTCTTTCCAATCTTAAAGCTTTTATTTAATTGCAATGTTACTGAATGATCATGTCAGAGAGCAATGTACAATAAAATGCAATGCATAGCAAATAACAACATTTTAAAGCATATTCGTGTTGTTAACAAAATAACACCCCATCCCACAAGACTTCTGCAAATATTTTCTTACATAAAATTAGTTGCTGAACATTCAGCTTGAGGATTATTCACTTCTGGTGGTAAGACACTGCAGAGCAAATAAGATGTCCACAAAGGCAGTCAATTCCCTCTGTGTGTTACCTATCATGGTCATTTAAAAGCAGCATTAAAAAGTAAAAGTACAGGCTGCTCACAGATCACAGTGGGGCGAAGACCACTATTGCAGAAGCAAGTTTCACAGATCCAATGTATATTTACATGTTTGTTGCTTGTAGAAAAGATGCAGAACCAGAAAAAAAATCTAAAGAATTTAACAATGTCATCTGCTAATGAAAGGAAAGTCTGTTCTGAAGGCATGTTTGAGATTTCCTTAAACACAGAGCATGAACACTTTGAGTATTCTCTTGCTGTGTTTTGAAACATAGCTATCACTGTGAAACTGTCAGAAAAAGTCTTGCTAGCAATTTTTAAGAGTAACGGCATGCAAAGCTACCCCTCTGCTTGATGGATGTCTTCAAAGACATCTATGACAAGTCACAGCAGTCAGACAAAGCCCCAAATATTTGGAGAAACAGGAAAGTTGTGTGCATTTTTAAAAGAGTAAAAAGAGGACCCTAGGGACTACTGGCAAACTCAGAGACCATTTAAATAATGGAACAGATCTTCCTGGAAGATATTTGAAACATACGGAAGACAGAGAGGTGACTAAAGAAAGCCTACATGGCCTCACCACTGGCAAATGACATCTGACTAAATGATTGCACTCTACACTGGTTTCACGGCATCAGTGGACAATGAAAGAGAATCTATCATCTACCTGGACTTCTGAAAGTCCTCTGACATGGCCCCACACAATTTTCTTGCTGATAAATTAGAGAGCTATGGATTTGATGGGTGAACTATTAGACGCATAAGGAACTGGCTGAATGGCCACATCCAACGAGTTGCAGTAAATGGTTCATTGTCCAAATGGAAACAAGTGGTGCTCCTCAAGGGTCCAGACTGACCAATGCTTTTTAAAATCTTCATTAGTGACATGGACAGTGGGCCTCAGCTGCAGCCTCAGCAAGGATGCAGATGACACAAAGCTTGAATTTGAGTTTTTTGAGTTTCAGTTTTATCACAGTTAATAAGTTTGAGCAGAGGAACAACATTAGATGGATATTGGCAGGCCTGAAAAGGGAAACCATGTGACCCTTGAGAAGTTAATCAAGGCCAAGTGCAATGCCTGTACCTGGGTCAGATTAATCACCAGTTTTAATACAAACTGGGGAATGAACTAATTTACAGCAGCCCTGCAGAGATGAATTCAGGAATACTGGTAGATGAAAAGTTAGATACGAGCAAGCAATGTGCTCTTGCAGACTAGAAAGAACCTTATCCTGGGCTGCTCGAAAAGGGAAATGTGGCTAGCAGGTTGAAAAAGGTGAATCCACTCCTCTACTGTGCAGTCATGATACCTCATGTAGAGTAGTGAATCCACCTCTGGACTTCTCAATACAAAAAAACATCTGTTAGTTAGGATCTGACTCTTGGAATAAAAGACTGCAGCCATTCCCCCCACAAAGAAAGAGTGGGGGTTACTCAGCCTGAGAAGAGAAGGCTCCAGGGAGACCTTAATGTGGCCTATAAGAATGTAAGGGGGAGCATAAAAGAAGGACAGAGAAAGACATTTACCAAGCCCTGCAGTGATAGGATAATGCGGAATGGCTTAAAAATGAAAAAGTACAGGTTTGGATTAGATATGAGGAAGACCTCTTTTACAAGGGTGGTAAGGCACTGACACAGGTTGCCCAGAACAGCTGCAGATGCCCCATCCTTGGAAATGTTCAAGACCAGACTGGATGAGGCTCTGAGCATTGTTTAGTGGAAAGTTCGCCTGCCTGTCACGGGGGTGAGACTCCATAGTCTTTAAGGCTTCCTTCCAATTCAAAGCATTTAATGGTTCTAATTACCCCACAGAGCTTACATGAATCATCAGTCGCCCTTTAACTCCACATTTAGGGGAATAAATCAAATAGATGTCAGTGACTATGTAATATTCTACTGTCCATCTAGAAATCATTATTACCTTTAGATCTGAAATACAGAAAACTCTTCTGTCTCTACTATAACAGAAAGTTCTAGTTAGGTAGAAGCAAATGTTACAGTGACACGAAATTTGTTGATAGTTATATAATACTTGGAGAATACTGTTGAGAAAAGTATACTGCAATTCCACATTCAAAATGCAAATGAGCCTGAAGAGCTTGATTAAAATCAAGCACTCTATGTTATTTCTCTTCTAGCAATGTAAGTGCTCAGATCACTGACTAGGTTTAACCTGAATGTGGTTGTTGTATTTTAGTTAAATGGTATGCTCTGTCTCACCCCTGGAAAACGTACGGTTCATTCCAAGCCTGTGATCCTCCCCTGCAGTATCCTGTGTCTGTAATTCCATCAGCCCAATCTGTTCCGCGCCCACTTTGAATCTCCCTGTTCAGTGTGCCGGGGGGTATGGGACTCTCTCTCTTCGCCAGCTCTCCTGGCTGGTGCTCTCTCAGCCCCTCTCTCCCCCTCCCCTTTCCCCCCTCACTCCCCTTTCCCCCCCTCTTCCTCAGAAACCATGCTGCCTCCCGGGGGTAGGACCCCCAATAAACCCTCATCTAATGAGCACCCTCAGAAGCCGTGTGGAGTCTCCTTGCTGCCTGCTGCTACCAGCGAACTCACAGCCTTGGGGGGCACCCCGGGGACACCCCCGGGGGGTCCCCCCCGGAACACACCGCTACACCTGAAATTTTAATATCTTTTTTTATACTCTAGATATTTACTTCAAAACACATAAAGTTTTCATCAGGAAAGAAACAGAACACAGCAAATGCCTGCACATTAGCTATAATAACATATACTTAAAATCAGTTGATTATATAAATATTCATAAATGACCAACAAGCTTCTAGTCAATGAGCAACTCTTACACATCATAGTACAAATCTCACAGCACATAAAAACTCTATTGTGTCATTAAAAACAATCTCCCATGTGATGGCTGTAAATTAAATAGACTTTGCACCACATATATATTTTAATCTAAAGATTTAAATAAAATTTCTCTTTATTTCAGCTAAGATTTTAAGTGAGATTAGGTGTCATGCTGTAGCTTTAACTCTAATTTACTTCAGCAACTAAAGGAACAAGAGTTCTTTGACAATAATAGTATTGCTGTACACTGTAAATTGAACTAACAAATGACAAGTGAGGAATAAAAAGAACTAAAAACAATGTAAGGAAAGTTTCAGTTTTAAATATCCAGTGAGATTAAGTAAGAAGGGGCAACAGGGTTCCACACTGTGGTGAGATAATTAATGCCTTGGGATTTGAAGTCCAGCCAACTGTTTCTGTTTCTCTTGAGATATCCCCAGGACAAAGGTTTTCCTTATTTCCATTACAATTAGACTTTATGGAATGGCTGAAGATAAATTCTTTCCACTAATATCCACAATTAATTCCAAGGCTTATTTTGTCTGTGCTGTAAACACAGACCAAGCCACTCAGCCCACATTTAAAGTCAATCATGTTGTACTGCTTCTCTGCTCTAACATATTAATACACACAGATGCCAGTCACTTTAAATATGACATTTTCAAAACTACTGTCTCAGACTGTATTTCCAATTAATTGCTTATGGATAAGGACACAGGGTAAGGCTAATGTTGGACACATTCATAATGCTTTGGTTATCCCTGACTAGCTACAAGGGATTTAGTGGAGGAATGCAGCTTAAACCAACTGCATAATACTTTTTGCCCTTACCTTCCTTGCAGTACACATCAATTCCTGCAGTATCTTGGTTTTATTTCTGCCTTTGTTTTACATCTGCCTTTCAGAGCAGATGCTCTTGGACAAGTGAAAAGTAAGAAATGTGGCTGTTGTTATACTGTGCTCTTCTGTGAAATGCATGAAGAAATAAAATGAAAAAAATTAGGAAAATAAATGTCTTTCAGTCACAGTGACAGTAAATACTTATGTAAGTATTCAAAGTAATACTTATGCAAAGGAATCAAAGGAAAATACATCCATGTACCTCTAGGCATCTGGCCTAGTCCACACATTATGTATGCTTTCTCCCTCACTGGACTGTAATATACATCACTACAATTTTTCCCACTTAGAGGAAACAATCCCATTAAAAATAGTGCTACTTCACTGAGACCTTCCCAAACAATTAATATTCTTTATGACAAAATCAGTACACCTACAACGTGATGAATTTAATTTTACCAAGGCATGCATGTCTAAAGCACATCTGCATATGGAGCCAATAAACAACAGATTTTGGACTCGCTCTGCTTTAATACTTGAAGATGTAAAATTTTAATTACATGGGCTGCCAAATTTCCAAATCCAGGCAACAAGACAAATTGTCAACACCCCCAATATCAACAGATAGAATAATATTTAAATCATTGTGCATTCATCACCCTCTAGGCCACCTAGTACCTGTGTGACCCACATAGCTGTGAAAGTAGAGGGCTGACTTTTCCCATTTATTAATTATATTTTCCTGTAAAAAGCAGCAGAGCCAGAAGTCTGAGTATCTGTGAGACTTGCTGGAACACTAAAAGATTCTCACATCCCATCAAATTCTGGGTCCTAAGTTACATGCCCAGGTTCCTTAAGCTTGAATATGAAATAGAACCACCATGCTAAGCCACTGTTCTTAGCCTTCTAGATGCACTGTATTAGCTGTATTAAGTCTGTGAGCAAAGCTTTATTAGCAGAAGAACTAATAAGCTCCAAGGCAGACTCGCCACTGGCCATGGCCAAGATGACCAGTGATGAATGCAGCATCTATGTGAATAATATATTTAAGAAGTGGGTAATGCTGCTATGTACGAGCAGCGAGAAAATGGGAGAACTCTGCAGGTTGGTGCAGAGGCAGGGGAAGGAGGTGCTTAAGGTGCTAGAGCTGAAATTCCCCCACAGTCCATGATGAAGACTATGGTGAAACACCTGTGCTCCTGCAGCCCATGGAGGACCATAGGAGAGCAGATGTGGACTGGACTGAGGGACTGAGTCCTGGAGGACTCCATGCAAGAGCATGTGGATGCCCAAAGGAAGCTGTGACCCCACGGGAAGCACATGCTGGAGCAGGTTTCTGGCAGAATCTGTGACCTCATGGGAAAGAACAAGAGCCCACCCTGGATCAGCTTTGTTGGCAGGACATGTGACCCTGCAGGGGATCTACACTGGAGCAGCCTGTTCCAGAGAGATTGCCTCATGGGAGGGTCCCACTGGAGCAGTTTTTGAAGAACTGCAGCCTGTGGGAAGGACTGGTACTGGAGAAATTCATTATGGACTGTCTGCTGCGGGAGGATTCCTGCTCTGGAGTAGGGAAAAGCGTGAGAAGTCTCCCCCCTAAGGAGGAAAGGGAAACAGAAAACACATGATGAACTGGCCACAACCCCCATTCCATGTCCCCCAGTAGGTAAGAGACAGAGGAGATCAGGAGTAAAGTTCAGCCCAAGAAGGGATGGGTGAGGGAAAGGTATTTTTAAGATTTGTTTTTATTTCTCATTATTCTACTCTGGTTTGATTGGTAATAAATTAAAGTAATTTCTTCATTTCTAATCTGTTCTGCCCATAACAGTAACAGGTGACAGATCTCTCCTGGTCCTTGTCTTGCCCTGTTGCATCCTGAGTTCGGGTTCAAATTATGGGTTTTTTCTTTGTTAGTTTTCCAGTTCTCTGTACCCTCGTGCATCTCCCAGGTTTTCCCCTACTCCTGTGGTTTCTGTGCCCGTCTCCCCGTTCTCGCAGTCCCACTCACCCCAAAGCCGTGTCCGCCCCTGCCGTGTTCCCATTGGTCACTGTAGTACATGTCATCACCATGATGTCTGTACCCATTGGGCAGGAGGACTCCTCGTCCGCCCTGTCCCTTCCCTATATCATCCTACTCCTCAGCATGCTCGAGGCCATTTGCGTGTGTGCAAAGTTGGGAGCAGGCTGCAGCTTTTCCACCACAGCTCACGCAGCCAATAAAGCATCCAGCCGCCACACGGACGGATTTGGACGAATTTCCTGCCTCTTTGTTTCTTCCCTCACGCTGACGGCGAAGCGTGGCCAACAGCCCACCCCGGAGCACGGCAGCAAAAGCGCCCGGGAACTGCAGCAAGCCCCGGCCCTGACGAAAAGCTGAGACGCCCAAGCCGGGCGCTCGAGAGCTGACCAGAGCCGAGAAAAGTAATGCGAAGTCGTGAGTGACACCCAACGTCAGGGCCACGGCCAGCGCAAAGCCATGGAGCAGGCAGAGAGTCACCACAGAGCACCCGGGAGCCGCGCAGAGAGAGCGCCGCCGCCGCGAAGCCGCGCCGCCGACCAGCGAGTGCCACTGCCGAGACGAACAAGTGCAATCCGTGCGGAAAACCGCCGCCACCACCGCAGGGTCGCGGTCCACGATGGAAAAGTGCTCCGTGCCGGACTGAAAACGGGAGCAGGAGTTACCCCGAAGTAAGTCAGTGATGTCTCCGCCACCCACAGGAAAACATGCTGTGTTTTCCCGCATGGGATTGGAAGCACAACCATTCACGGCTACGGAAAGCCGAAGAATGGACGCTTCCCGGGAAAGAAGACCCTGGTAGCAGCTTTTATTTGCGAAGATTCCAGTTTGGTAAGTGATTAGCCGCGGGGGGTACCCGGCTAATACTTCACGTGGGTGGGCTCTGCCGCATTTCTGAGGGTACGGATCACACAGTGCGCAGCGTGTGCGGTGGGCTGCTGGGGTCTTTTGCGGTTTTTGCCTCTTTTTTTGCTTTTTCTGCATCAGAAGTGAGGTTGCGGGTAGAAATAGCATGGGGACCACGCTATCTACCCAACAAAGGGAATTCTATACCCAAATTAAGGGGATTTTATCGGTAAAACATCCCTACCCCAAAAATTCAGTCAAGCAGTTTGTACGATGGCTCTGCTTTTCCTTTCCACGTGTAACCACAAAGGATGCTCACAGAACAGAGTTCTGGGAGCAAGTAGGAGCCAGGTTAGCAGAGGGAATCGACAGGGATCCCTCTGTGAAAGATTGCTTCCCTAAGCTCCATTTGCTGATCTCGGAAGTTGTAAAAACAGAGTCTGCCCGGGACGTGAGCAGGGAAAGGAAAGAACCATCGGGCAAAACTGCTGTTTCCCCTAAACCCATTTCCCCATCCTCTCCTGCCCCTCTTTCCCCTAACCCGGGTAGGCAGAGGGGAGTATTCCGCCACTCTGAGGCGCAGGGCAGCTCCACAGACGTGGACCGTGCTCTTGGCTCCCCTGAGCCGTCCCAGCACCCCTGCCTTAGCGAAATTAACTGCTTCGCTGAGGAACCGACCCCAAACCCCTTTTCCAATCCCTTTTTCCCAGTCAGAAATCCCAGTTCTGGTGCTACCCCGTGCTGCTCTGCTCCCTTGAATCCCTTCCTTTGTCCCCCTGAGGAAGCCGCAGCCACGTGGCTAGGGCCTCTGTATCCCCAGGATGGAGGGCGGCCATGTGGAGGGGTTTCTTCTTCTCATAATCCCTTAGTCTCCTTTGTTCCCTGTATCCCCACCTTTGACCCCACCCCCTCCTGCCCCTTGAGCATTTCAATATATTTTGTTTCCCCTGCCCAGCTGAGAAGCAGGAATAATAGAGCACCTTTGGTGGGCACGTGATGTCTAGATATTCCAGAAATAAAATCTTTTCAGTCCAAGTTAAATGTTCTCTTGCTGTTTTCTACTACTGTAGTTACTGAGGGCATCTACAGCCTATTAGGATTTAAGGCAAATCAGCATCTTTCAGAGAAGCAAGTTGTATCTGCTGCATAACATTTAAATACAGCTGCGAGATGTTTATAGTTTTTGACTAAATGTATTTTGGATGCAATTTGCTACAGACACTTCTTTTTGAGATAAAATTCAGCTTTAAAATGCCAGCTTATCCAGATATTCTAAGCTGAGACTTTTCATTTTCCTAATTTAGTTTATCAGCTGCTTTTACAACAATCTAGAATAGAAGGGGGAAAAAGTACAGTGTAGACAAAATAAGAATTATATTCATTAACTTATCAGTTGAAGACAGAACTGTTATTACAAGTCTTGGATCAATTCCTAACAAAGACAGCAACCTCGTCTCCATTAAGTCAGAGAATCTTTGAGTCATAAAATACCCTAAGTTGGAAGGGACCCTTTCCACCAAAGTCGGACTCCCCCCAGGACAACCCCGAAGTCACACCATGTGCCTGAGAGTGTTGTCCAAACACTTCTTGAGCCCTGTCAGGCTTGATGCTGTAACCACTTCCTTGGGGAGCCTGTTCCAGTGCCCAACAGCCTCTGGGCCAAGAACCTTTTCCTAATGTCCAACCTAACCTCACAGACACAGCTTCAGGCCATTCCCTTGAGCCTTGTCACTGATCACCACAGAGAAGAGATCAGTGTCTGTCCCTCCTGTTCCCCTCTTGATGCAGCTGTAGACTGTGATGGGGCCTCTCCTCAGCCTCCTCTTCTCCAGGCTGAGCAAGTAACCTCAGCCACTCCTCATAAGGCTTCCCCTCTACCCCTTTTATTTGGGTTAAAGAAGTCTCAGTTGCTCTTCCAAGAACTGCTCACATTTACTAAGGCACATTTCTGTCTTAAGTAAGACCTATCAGTTCCCCATACAGTTTCTCTGAGTTTGACAGTGGTGCTCCAGTTTTGAAAGAACCAGACAACTGCAGATGTCCAGGGCTCTGAATTCAAACCCATCTCAGTGAAATTTATGTTAAACTGGGGTGTTCATCTGACATTGGTAGCAGGAAATACCATTGATTTTGTTGTTTAACCAGTTAAACCAATTTGTTTAACAACCAATAGGCTCTAACTTGACTACTTTTGCCAATCCTTTTTCTTCTCTGTGCAAATTCAGCCAGGCCACTCAATCCCACAGTTGCTCTGTAGATGTTTAAACTCACCTTTGCATAGTTTCAATTTATTTATGGTTTTAACAGTGGAAACTGTTCATGTCATTAAACTCTCTTGTGTTCATATCTGGTTGGAAGTATGACAGACAGTACTAACACCAGGCTAGGACTATGTTGTTTCAAATCCAGAAAGGAAGGAAACACATTGGGGTCAAAGGAATACAAAGTAATACCATTTACAAATCAGAACTAACAGGGAATAAATACTTGTAAGGTATACAAGTGTCCAAGTCTCAGAGAGCTTGAGACAGGTTTTAGGCATATTTAGACTGTTGTGCCTACTGGTTGCTAAAGACAGTCATTACACTGAAACATGAAAAATCTTACTTTCCTGTAAAATTTCCTGCAGCCCAGGGAGTGCCAGATGCCTCACCAAGTCAGAGATAGTGCATGTGACTGTGTAAATGACTTAGGTTAATGCAAATAGCTGTGAGTCACACTAAACTAAAAAAAAAAAAATACATACAGCAAATCTCTGTACCAAAAAACAACAAACAACCCCAACTAAATTCCCCCCAAACTAAAAAGAAAACCATGAAAACCCCACAAAAGTACACAAAACCAAAACCAACACAAAACTAAAAATAACATTATGATCTAGACAGGAATGTTGAAAATTCTTTTAAAAATTTAAAATGCTTGTGGAATGCTATTCCTGGAGCAGGAGAAGCTCTTTTTATATATAACTTTCCACCTGTGCATGTTCTCCTGTTAATTAGTTCTCATAATTTTAATTAATATGTGGAACACTGCAGCTGTAGCTCTCAAGATCCAATTTTAATTAAATATATTAGATGCAGCCATATTATGAAAGCTGCCGTACTGTGGTTAGTTCAAATGTATAAGCTTAAACTAATTTGTTTGCTAAATAATTACCTAAATTTATCTAAATCTGCCAAAAATCTTCAAAGTGGATTACATTGTCCACACTGCAGAATTTGTCATAAGGAAAAAAAATCCAGAGAAAATAAGAATGATAACAGAGTTAAGTTCAAGAAATATGAACTGGTAAGTTGTTTTGATCCACAGACTCTTATTTTTGCTTCTTGTCCTTGGTTGACTGTATGATGCTTTTATCCCCAGTCGTCTGTCCTGTTTATGCTGAATAATAAGTTTTGCACACCTTTAAGACTTGTTCCAGGACTGAAGAGGGGGGAGAAGAAGCGCGGAGTTTGTTTTCAGAAACTGCACTCACTCCTCCACATTCCTGCTGCTGGACTGTGTTGTCTGCGGACAGACAGACAGCGAGACAGAGCTCTCCTTTGCTTTTTAGTTAGTTTTAGCTAGCTGAGGCAAAGAAGTTCCCTGGACTGTGGCTTTTCCTTTTCTTTGGACCTGCTCAAACCTGCTCTGGACTGAACACCCAGAAGAGCAGCGGCAGCTCGCACCTGTGGTCCAGTGGGCCGGGCTGGGTCACGGCATTTCCAGCGCCAGAGGGATTGATAAGAAAGTGAGAAAGCCGAGCTGCAGCCTTGGGGGGGAAGATTTTTTCTGAGTTTGTCCCTCTTTTGAAGTGGCAAGAAGTTTTTATTGTTTAATATTGTTTATGTTTTCTTGTTTAATAAACAGTTTTTTCCACTTTTCTCCAAGGAAATACTTTTTTCCTGAACCAGTTGGCGGGGAGGGGCCAATTGAATCTGCTTTCTAGAGGAACCCCTTTAGGGGTACTCTCCCAATTTTGCCCTGAACCAAGACACTTATATACAAAGAATGGCTTTATTTGAAGACAGCAAGCATGAGCACAGTTCTCTAAACTTCTGATTGGGCAGCAGGGTGCTGGTGCTTCTACCAAAATATATTTGCACAAACTTGACTATTTTGTCAAAAGAAAATCTTAACTCTTCTATATAAAGGTGGAAAGCTGCATCTGTTTCAATGGTGACCAACCACATAATAATTACTCAAAGACTTTCTTTTTAATATTGAACAAGCTTGATTTGTGTACTAAAAGGTTCTCTCTAGCTGTAAAAGAAATTTTTCCTTAAATAGTGATATCTGTGCCTCAAAAGCTAAATGAAGTCATTTCTCTATTCTCTCTCATTCTCTGAGCTATTCTGTTAGGCTGTCTGTAAGCTCACTAATATATTTTGTCTATTTATAACATGGTTTGTATTACTATAAATACTGTAAAGTTTTTGATGTTTGTTTCTACATAGCCTTTTTCTCCCTATTAATTATTAGCCCATATGAAACTAATGAATTCTCTGTCTCAAATTGGGCTTCATTATTTACATGCTTTGAAGGTCCCAAATTAAAACTTAATCACTGTATATAATACATCCCTACAGAATGAGAATAATAACTCTTGCTATATTAATATATTCACAAGAATTTACCTTATATTTACAGAAATCTACATCAAATAAATAAAATTATTCTGATTTTACAAACTATTTCCAGGCTTTGTTTCCTTCAGCTATTCAACATGAGACAGAAATCAGCTCAAAATCTTTTTTCAATTTTCATAAAGGGTTTCTACAGACTCCATAACGTATGGAGAAAGAAAAATTACACTCCAGCATACATTTCACAATGTTTAATTGTATTACATATTGATAAGAATGTTTGGATTTGCTTTACATTTAGTACTCGTGTACTTTCAATATCCCTATAACTCCTCTGCTCCTCCAGCTTCAGACTTTATGGATGATACATAAAACAACAGAACCCATCCAGGAAACTGAACAAACTTTTTGAAACAAGATGCTTTTCTGCTCCTTCAACGTCTCTCCTGCATTTTTATAACCTGCCTTCCCTAATTTCTCTTCAGTCAATCAAAATGGAACTGTCATCAAAATGGAACTTCATCTGACAGCTCAAGAACCAAAACAGGCCATTATGTCCTCACCTAAAAGTCTTAAATTTGCTAGCTGAAAAGAAGCAAGAGGGAAGTGTCTTACACTCCTTAAAGCCATAACTGGATGTTTCCAGAACAACAACAGCAATTACTGGCTGATCATAGATACAGATGGGCCTCTGTTCTAGGAGAAGCCACAGAAGCATGAAATGAATGAAAAATAATTGCACTATATCAGCAAAGTAATATCCTTCCTTAGACTGCAAGTGCAAAATAAGAGGAGTCTTTATTTTAATTGTAGTAAGAGTATATTTTACTCGGAAAAAAACAAAACGAAACGAAACCAAAAACTTCTATTTCCTTAGTAAAATCTATTTAGGGAACAAATATATTTTACATTACAAAAATAGCATTTGTATTGCAGAATCTAAATTCCCTGTTCTAGTCTATAAATCTTTATAAATTCTCAAAGATGTTGAGCAATTCTAGACAGAATTTATTTAAATCCTTCATTTTCATGACAATATGTATGTGAGCTATTAAATGTTTATGGCACAAGATACAGAGAGAGCAAATCTACATTATCAGGATTTTACTCTTAAATGCCTAACTTCAATACAACATAGTTATTTCATGGATTATTGCACTCTCTGTGCAACTGGCAGCAGGGGAAGTATTGTGTGGCTAGTTCTGATTGACTCAGTAGGGATGAGATGCCCAAACAAAGGCAGGATTTCAATTCACTGCAAAATTTAACAACTATGTGCCATACAAATCCAGCTCCCTCAGTTAAAAAACACTCAGCAGGCAGCTAAAATCCTACTGGGGGCCTAAGTGTGTGATCTACACACCTACTCCGTGTGTCAAAATCACAAAGAAAAACAATAATGAAAACTGATACTGAAGAGCACTTCTTTTTGGTGGTCATGAAGCAGCACACAAAAAAATATACCCTCAACACCAGCCTGGTGCTGGTTATGGCTTGAGTCCACTTATGAAGGGGCAGCCTGCTGCAGCCTTCAAAAGGCTGTTCTGATGGTCGGAGGGTTGGGGTTTTTTTTCACTGTCATGGTTTGACACTGGCCCAGTGCCAGGCACCCAAGAAAGCTGCTCGCTCATGCTCTCCTACCACAGGTGGGCAGAGGAGAGGGGAAAAAAAAAAGACTCATGAGCTGAGATAAGGACTGGGGCAAAACTGGCTCAGCTTAGAAGTACAAAGTGAGTTTATTACTAACAGAATCAGAGGAGGATTACAAGAAGCAAATTAAGCCCTAAAAACACCCTTTTCCCCCCCACTCCTCTCTCTCCTTCCTACCAACAGTGCAGGGAGACAAGAGAGCAGGAATTTGGTCAGTTTATCACCTGAGGTTTTCTTCTGCTGCTCCAGGAGAGCAGTCCTTCCCCTGTGAGGCCATAGGGTCCCTCCCATGGCATACAGCTCTCTGTGAACTTCTCCAGCGTGGATCCACTCTCATGAGCAGCAGTCCTGCCAAAACTGCTGCGATGTGGGTCACTCTTCCATGGGGTTCAGTCCTCCAAGGACAGGCTGCTCCAGCCTGGAACAAGAGCCCCCTCCCTCCACCAGGTCTCCCATTGGATCACAGCCTCCTCCAGGCATCCACTTGCTCTGGCTTGGGCACCCCCCTCCATGGGCTGAGGGTGGATGTCTGCATTCCCCGTGGATCCCCATGGGCTGTGGGTAGATCTCCATGGGATGTGGGTGGATCTCTGCATCCCCCATGGATCCCCAGGGGCTGCAGGGGCACAGCTGCTTCACCATGGTCTCACCACAGCCTGCAGAGGAATCTCAGCTCTGGAGCCTGGAGCATCTCCTGCCCCTCCTTCTACACTGACCTTGGTGTCTCCATGTTGTTTCCCTCACATGCTCTCACTCCTCCTCTTCTCTGACTAGAAGTAATACTGTGCACAATTCGTTTTGATTTTGTTCTTAAATATTTTATCACAGAGGCATTACCAACCTCTCTCACTGGCCCAGTTTTGGCTAACAGCATGTCCATTGTCAGAGCCATCCAGGGTTGGCACTGCTGGATATGGTGGAAGCTTCCAGCAGCTTCTCACAGAAGCCACCTCTGTGGACCCCCTGTGCTACCAAAAACCAGGCCATGCAAAACCAACACATTCACCCATGCCATGTGTCACTTATTTATGGATTATAGGAGGCTACAACTCTACAGGCAGACAGCCATGGAATATATGCATGACGTCAAAGTGTTCTACAAGAGGCTAAGTAAGGAAAATATTACCAAAAGGATTAAGAGGGGGGAATGTTTAATCTAAAAGATGCTTTGTAGCAAAACTATTGGATCTACAGGAACTACTGCTGAAAGTTTTCAGATAAATCCATTAAAAATGTTACTGTAAAAAGTACTGTCTCTTACATCGGCACTTTCTGATTCAAAGCCTAATTATTCAGTACATTATGTCACTCCACAAGAATGGCAGTGAAAGTAATGAAGGCACATCTCAGTTATATTTGTAGAAATTAAAATTCTACGAATCAAAATTTTATAGCCATTTACCAAAGAGACACATGCATTTGCACATTTCACAATGTAATACTAAGTTTGAAATCTGTATCACTGAATTATTCAAATATGAGAAATTCACATTTTAGGTTATACTCCTTTAGAGCAAGGATTTCACTTTTTTTTCTGGAATTATATGAATTGTGCAATTTGGAGTCAAGGGAGACCTTAAAAATATAAAATACTAAGAGAATCACTTTCTTCCTCTGAATATACTGAATTCCCCAAAAGAACTATGAGAGAACAACCATCAGAGTAAACACAAAGAAAGAAAAACTTTGAATCCAACTCAAAACAGAGTAAAAAGACTTGGTGTCTGAATCAATGTTATATTAAATCAGAAATTTAATCAAATTAATGGTGTTCTAAAAATAAAATTTTCTAAGTTCTAGAAAAATAGTTTGAAACACATACTCCAAAATTTTGCTTTCTTATAATCCATGTATAGAATTAATATTGAAGCTGTTGCTCTTTTGTCTCACTTGAGCACATCAATCTGATCATGATATCATGTCTTTGCTGAAGTGCAAGGAAAATGCAAAACCAAAAGCTGAAAAGAAAAAAAAAAGTGGACTATTATGCCAGGTAGAACAGAAGAACTGTATTTAACACTATATGAAATACAGGAAAAATATGTAAATATTTATTTTAAACTTTAGAACCTACCCCAACAAAAAACACTATTCTCAGTTTAGGACTAGCTCATCAGTTAGAATAAAATAAAGGTAAAACAGGGCTGGTGCCCTGTTTTTGGCTGGGATAGAGATAGTTTTTTCTTAATAGCTGGTACAGTGCTGTGCTTTGGATTCAGTATGAGAATAATATTGAAAACATGACGTTTTGGCTGTTGCTAAGGTGTGTTTATTCTAAGTCAAGAAGTTTTTAAAGTTTCATATTCTGCTAGTGAGGAGCTTCACAAAATAGTCGGAGGGAACCTTGCCAGGGAAGGTGGTCTGAACTGGCCAAAGAGATATTCCACACCATAGAATATCATACCCAGCATATATACTGGAGGAGTTAACCAGAAGGGCTTTAGATTATAGTTGGGAGTGGCCTGGCATCACTTAGAGAGTAGCAGCTATGCATAACTTCTTTGCATTATTATTTGCATCAGACAGTTTCTCTCCCTTTTTCTCTCTCTCTATCCCTATTTTTATTATCATTTTCAGCAGCATTACTACTAAACTCACACTCCAGCATAGTATTTTACTTTGTTTCAATTATTAAACTGTTCTTATGTCAATCCACAAGTTCTGCAATTTTTTTTAAGTTCCCCTCCCCATCCCTCTGGCATGAAGGGAAAGTGAGTGAGTGGCTGTGTGGTAGAGTTGCTGCAGTTAATCCGTAACAGTTAGTTCAGTCATCTTTCCAATCTATGATCCTGTCCAACAATACATTGGATCAGGATAATTTAATTTTCAGACCCTGGTCTATCCTTAGCATTGCAACAACTGCAGTAAGGGTCACATTTTTTGCAGCTCTAAGATGGAGCATGCACCATGGCCTCATGACTCTTACCTCACTCTACCAGCCTTGCAGAACACAGCAAGGCAGTGGCATCTGCCTGAGACTTGACCTAAATTAAAGCTAGAAAGAACACTTAACAGATTTGTTGCACACTCACCACAAAACAAGTTCTCTAAAGTCTGTAAGACCCTAGTCATACTGGCATGGGTACCCCAGGCAACAAACACACCATCTGTAATACAACACCAAGCATTTAAGTATAAGATTAAAAAGATAATTTTCCAGATGCTCTTCCCTTCCAGTTATTTGCATATACAATTTAAATAGATGATAAAGGAATTAGGTTTCTTGAGAAAGATCAATTTGCTTATTTACAAAGATTGGAGACTCAAATTACAGGAAATTCTTATCCTGGAGTTAATGTTCCTTCATAATAGTGTATATTCTGTAAAGTGAATAACACAAACTCACTGTAAAATACACTGTTGATTTTAACTCAAATAGTAGATTAGGTATTTTGCACTAAAAAAACCCCAAACCAGACCTGAAATACTCAGAGGGAAGAGGAAGTTGTTTTAGAATGCTTACTGTCACAACACTGAATATCCTCAAGGCTTACCCGTATGCTATGAGTTTATATTATGTGAGCCAATTAACATTTACACCACTTTGGCCTACTTTTGAACTATTAGTCTTCAGTATTCAGTACTCTGTGGCACTTCAGAGGTGTCAAAAGCAGCCATTTTTAACATTTTCTGTCTTATAACCTGTTACTGAAATACTAATTGATTTGTCAGTGTCCTGCTGTGTCTTTCACATAGTTCTAATTAATCCTATGTCTCAAAACACAGATTCTGGAGATAGATATACACATAGCTAGATTAGTGTTCTGCATTTTGTCTCTTCATCAAATGATTTTCCACCACACAATAATACTGTTATTCATTATTGACTTTAAATAAAGACAAATTCAGTATTTTCCTCAGACTTAACTTTCATGTCATGGGACTAGATATTTTCTTAAAATAATGAGAAGAAGGAAAGGAATTCAGCAAGAAGTGAACAAAGTAATGGATAGCTACATCATATTTGGGACTCCTTAGAAAAAAGTATAAGACAAAACATAGTGAAGCTAATACATTTACCATGTCTGTCATAGACCCCTAAGTTGCCTGAGAGCTGAGTGGTGAAGTACTTCTAGAAACTTCTTATTTAACACAGAATTTGGGGGATTATGGTTTTTTTAAAGCTATATAAAAACAAACAAAAAATGTAATGAAGCTGTCATGACTGTTTCTATAATTTAAGATTACGAAATTATGAATTTAATTTGAACTGACTTTTGTGGGAGATGGGAGATGTCAAGAGATATCCCAGATGTTAATGACACAATCGACATTCAGAGAATATATACATCTATAATTAAAACATCACCTCAAAATTCATCCATTCAAAGCATGTTGATTTACATAAAATTCTGACTGATATTAAATAAAAAGAAAACAAAAAACCCAACAAGCGATCACTGTGTAAATAGATTTTTTTCTTTTGTTTTTGTTCTATATTGGAAACAAGTTATACTCCTGTAGGTTTTTATTTTCCTCATTTTCAGTCTACAGGGATGTTCCCAGAAAAAAAAAATCAGCGTAGGCACATATACATAGACATAAAATTTCTGATTAGGGGATCACTGGAGGTGAGGGGCTTATTTATACATATGTGTCAGAACCTTAATTAGAAAATCTAGCCCAAAACAATTACAATATCACTACCAGCTTCTATAGAAATAGCTGTCAGTCACAAAACAAAGCATTTTGGACTTCAAAGAAATCATTACAGTACACAGCCAAAAAAGACCAAAGAAAAAATACTAATAAATTCAGTGTGCCAGATATATTTTTTCTTTCAGCACAGTCAACTTTTCTCATTGTACAAAAGAAACTTTTGGCCTTACTGCCCCTTTGCAGACAAAGAATACCTTTGCTGTAGTAAAGCATACTAATTTGGCTTGTCTTCCTCCCAGAGATGTCACCATCTACAGTGAACTACAGCGGGCCTTCCAGAAACTCTAGTCAGAGTGGGAAAGTGTTCCAGGTGTATGTCTTCATTTTCAAACAATCCTTATGTAATTGTCATGCTAAAACATAGCTTTGAATTTTCAAGAGATTTTGTATAAACATGTTAAAACTATGTTTTCTAATTCAGTGAGGAAAATGGAGTAGAACATAGACAATATATTCAAATACTGAAGGGGTGGGGTGTGGTATACATGCATGTACATTCCACCTTTCAAATGTAATCACTTCTTTTCAAAACAGCATAAATTGATACAGAATTTCCAAAATCCCAAAATATTTCAGTATGTATCTATGGAAGATTTGTTTGTGAAACATTTTGGGAATTCAGTTATTTATCTACCCAGACAGACTGTGAAACTGATGAGTAAAAGCCATACTTATTATTCTGTTTAGACATGTTTAAAGGGAATAACAAGTACATCTAAACATAATATTAAGCATATACACCACATGCTGAGAAACATACCTAGCTGTCTATGAAGGAGGGAGGGAAGAGGAAGAAAATAACACAAGGAACAAAAAGTCAAGATGGCTAAATATTTGCACTTGCACACTTGTGGAGATAGCTTCTCAGACAACAGGAGGGAAGTGGGTGGACACAAATGTCAGTCAAGGCCCAGGATAAAGTATAAAACAGCACAATCAAAAGAGAGTAAGAGTATTAAGAGGCTTTTGAATTTTAAGAAGAAAAGGCAGAGAAACAAAAGGTCATTATTGAATAAGGTTTGTTAAAACTGGAGAGGGCAACAGATCTGTGGGTGAGCCACAAGCAAGAGCATGTGAGCTACTTTTATGCCTACCCAACAGCTGAAAAGCCTGGAAGACTGGCAGAATGGGCAGGACAGAGTCACCATGAGGAGTGACACAGAGAACAGGCAGTAGTAAGGGGTAGTGCCATAGATGCTAATTTCTCTGAAAGATTCTGACTACAGGAACAGCTGCTTGTGCATTGAAGAGAGTGGTAAGATCAGGAAGAGGTACAGGACTGGCATGTAAAGAAAAAGACAGCAAAATGAAAATGTGACCTGAGACAAACAAGATGCTTTTTGGTACAGAACAAATATAAACTCATCTGAATCCCATACATAAAGACCTTCTGTCAAATTCTACAAGAATTTGGGATGAGTTCCATATTGCTTTGACTTGTTCTACCATAGGATTAAAACAAAGGTTCACATAGGGCACCCTCTCTACCTTTCCCTTCCTTTTAATACACACCACCTTTGCATCTGTATATCATCTATTTTGTTCACCACAAAGCACTAAGAGCATCTTGAAAGAAAGGATGAAGAAATTGCTTGTGGAGTTCTTGCAGTATTTGTGACATCAAAAATATATGAAATGCTTATCCATCTAGTGTTACTGTTTGGGAATTTCCAACATAACTCAGCAATTCCACGTAACTCTTCCTTACTATGCCCAAGAGGACTTTATCATGGAAGAACTCATGTCCAGGCACAGTAGAATAGAAGCTTGATTTTGTGGAGTATATAAAACTCCATTTACAAAAGTTTTGGAGGCTTGACTTTCACTGATTTTCACCACTGAAAGCAATTCAACTTCTGATCTGAATGGATTTAAATCAACAGGGTTTGGTTTTTACATTATAATTTGTAACACTGGAGCTTATACAGTGTATACATAAACACAGGTACACATACCCACATATTTACACACACAATGAACTACATGTAAATTAGCTGAATTTAAAACAATTCATCAGTACAGCCTCTTTTTCATTAAATGTGAAGCACCCATGCTCAATAAATTCCTTAAGTCAAGGAGGTCCATTCACAGTCTTACTTCAGTAAAGACAAGCACAGACAGGCCTTCAAACCTCTCTTTCCTTGTGAAGGTATTCTCTTAATTTCAGCCACTCTGTTTTCCACTCCACTGAACCTTGTAGACATGCCCACTTACAGATAAACTTTACTTAAAAAAAATTAAAAAAAAAAAAAACAGAATCTAGAAAGAGAGCTGACAAGAATAGTTGCTATGTGGCTCGTCTACACCAAAAGAAGACATATTTAACAAATAGACAACTGCACTTGCAGGGAAAATAATGTATTTTTTCCAAGAAAATTACTTAATCATAAATCTACAAAGTGTTAATAGCCTAGTTCTCATTTAGTTTGAGCAAATTATGTTCTTAGAAGTCAAATTCTATTAGAGAAAGCTATTAATGCATTCTTACGTAAACAATGAGTGCTCCATGCCACTGTAACATAGCCAATATCAGGAGGAGTTTCCTCCCTCTGGCAAACCATAAAACAATGTAAGTACAATTAGCATGATACAATAATTATCGCTTCTCTTATACAATACAAGAACATATTGAAAGTAGTCCTAGAACTAGAAATTGAACACACAGAGGCACACACACACATACCCTTGCCAGCTTGCCCTGCATAAAAGCTTCTCTAGCTGTTTGATTCTACAAAATTCTGTTGCATCTTTATATTAGAGGACTGGATTTCAATTTCTTCTTATGAAAAATTCAAATACATATTCTAAAGTGCTGTTAAGATCCAAGATCTTGTCTTTTTTCTATATACAGGACACCATTTTAGACAGCCTGACCTTCATCAAATTACTAAATCTATACAGCTTATACAATGGTATAATCAGTGATTTACTTAGACAAGGTTTGAAGACACTTGTCTCAGTGACAGCCTGCTCAAAGCAAGACTAGCTTTAAGGCTATATCAGGTAGCCTGAAAACTTGCATTGTCAGATTTCTTATACTTAGATATCTACAAAATTAATGATGGATCATTAAACCCCATGCTTTTAAATCCTTACATCACATTATCACAAAAGATGGGGGGGGAAGTTATGTAAGCAAGAGAGTTACAAAGGAACAACCTGCCCCTGTTTAAAACCTTGAGAAGCACCCCTAACAGAAGCAGATATGTCTTGGGAGAGACTGGTGTGCTTCTTGCCAAGCAGTGCTACCTGCAGGCAGTGTGAGGCCTTGGCTCCTTTCAGAACTGAGTGATTACCAGAAGACAACACTGCCATAACTATGACCACCATTCTCATTCTTGCTTTTCAGCATGGTACACTTTCTTTGAGAATCTGCACTTTCCCCTTTTCCTGCACAGACCTCTAATTCCCCTGACCTGCCACAATGCTCATGCCGGTTCTTCACAGCACATGCCAAGAAACAGGCATGAAGTTCCAGGGCAGGACATTCTGCATAAGTCTTTCCACTGTATCAGTTATGCTAAGAAAACTGACAGTGACAACTTCCTTCTAAGAACTCACTTTAGCATCACTAACCAAGTACCACCTCACAGGTCTCAAACTTATCAAAACTATTCTGAATCCATTTTTTTTCCAGCAAGTTTAATGCTTTTTAATCTCTGATAAGACATTTAATACAGTTATTAAAATATTACCAACATTCCTTCTGAGCTCTTGTTTTCATCCAAATTCTTAAGCAGAAAAAACTCTAAATAGTAGAACAGTATTTTCAGGGCACAAAATGTAAAGCTATACATTCTTTCTTCACGGTCTATGATCAATGGGATTTTTGTCCTGACTTGTATCCTGAAGTGACTATTTTTGGTCATTTTCCTTTTTAATATGCTTGTTCTCTCTGAAATTCAATCACTACGCCAACTGTGGTATATACCCAGCTTGTTCTGCATAGTATAAAGATGAGTGGATTATTCAATTAAAAGATATTTCACAGACATGAATAATTTTGAATATTTTTAAGCTTAGTATTTAAAACCTGTTCAAAAATGCCTCATGGTTGACTTGCAGATGGATCACAGAATCAGTGAGTGGTGTGATATTTCATGGGAAAAAGCCCAGCAGTGTAGAACACTATTAACTCTGGGAAAAGGACTATGACTTTGAAGTTTAAATTTTATTGAAATGCAGACGGCATTTCACATAAACCTAATATAATTGCATAATTGTGGAAATGATAAAGTGAACTGAAATTCTTCCCTACTAGAAGAGACTGAGAAGGGTGGAACTGTTCCATTTATAAAGGAGAAAGCTGAGGAGACCACATCTGGGATTTACAAAATCATAACATCTGTGGATGCAAAACATTGCTCCTGATGACACTAGAGAGTGCACCTATTCTTGTAGTTTTTCTCTGACCAGCCTTTTCTGCTGCACAAAAAGAGACCTGCTGGAGAGCAGCTCTGCAGAGAAGAACCTGGTGGACAACAAGCTGCCCATGAGCCAGAAGTGTGACCTTGTGGCCAGTGAGGTCACTTAAGTGCTGTGTGCAGTTCTGGGTTCCTCAAGACAAGAGACATGGAGCTCCTGGAGGGGGTCCAGCAGAGGGCAAAAGAGATGATTAAGGGATTGGAGCATCTCACAAGTAAAAGCTTATCACTTGGACTTGATGATCTTAGAGTTTTTTTCCAGCCTAAAGGATTCTACAGTTCTGTGGAAGGCTGAGAGTTGGATCTATTTAGCCTGAAGAAGAGATGACTGAGTGGGGAATATCCACAAGTATCTGAGGGGAAGATGTCACAATGGAGCCAGGCTCTTCTCAGTGTTACCAAAACACAGCAGGCAGAAATGGAGGCATAGGAAGTTGAGGAACAAGAGGAATATGAATAACTTCTTTACTGTGCAGGTGACCATGCACTGGAACACATTTCCCAGAGAGGTTGTGGAGCCTCCCTTACTGGAGATATTCAAGAACCATCTGTATACAATCCTGTGAAATGTTACTCCATGTTTTTTTTTTTTTCCTGGTAGTAACAAAATTAAATTTTTATTCTTTCAGCATCAACATTTAGGTTAGTTCATAAAACCTCTTCCCTCAAAAAATCTAACTTCAGCCCTGTGTTTCATAACAGTGGGGTCACCTATTTTTGACAAGTTTTGCAAAATTAGAGAGATATTGGCTGTTCACCACCACTAAGTGGAGTTGGATACCAGTGACAGATTATACGAGTAGCCACAGGGAACTCTGAAGTAAACAGGAAGGTCCAGAATCATCTAGCTCAGATTAAGCAAGGAGTAACTTATGGGATCCATGTCACACCTATCTGAAGCAGTAAACGACCAACCAGTTTCAGATGCTGGAAAGTCAATGCCGAGAAGAGCACTGTCTCCACAAACTCATACTGCCCTGCATGCATCTGTCATACAGAAAAGAGAAAAAACATATACTCAACACGAGTTATCTCAGTCTGCAAAGGTCAGCATTCTATTTCAGAAAGAGTTTTTAATAAAGCTAACTAAAGACACACTAGTCTAATCTGCAGCCTAGACATATCCTTTGTTTACATAATTCCTCAGTTTTTTTAGTTTCTGACTGTGATGCAAGACTGTTTTAAGAATTCATTAAATCAGATGCACTAGCTCATCAAAAGTAATGTATTTGAGAAGTAATAGGAGCCAAAAGGATAATTACTTTCAACATTCAAAAATAATTTCTTGTTTTAAGTGACTGAAACATGGCAAAGATAAATTAGGAATACAAGTAATTTTTTAGAAGTAGAGGTAGCAGGTTTTAAGTAGATGCTTGTACTTGCACTAAAAACTATGGTATCACCTGAGAAGTAAACAAATAATGAGAACTGAGATGTTACATAGAGATTGATTAAAATTTGGATATGTAAAAGACACAGTATCTGTAAAACTGTGGCATATACATACATTTAGCCAATATTCACAATTTTTCTTTTTTAATAATCTTAATTAATCAGAATTTTGAATATACTTCTGTAATCCACTGCACCTTCACAACACTTCAACCAGAGGATAAGTTCTAAAAACCTATATAAAAGGTTAAACCTTCCAACAAACAATGTTGGGATGATATTCATATATTGTTAAACTCTCAAAATTGTGAACTCTCAAAATTGCCCACACTGACCTCAGCTGTCCAGTGATGCCCCCTCTCTGCTGCACCAGAGGCATGCCAGATGGGTGGGAATTGGAAGGGTGATTCTGACAGTAGCAGAGGCCTCTTAGAGATTAAGAAAATTTAGACAAACTGTGCACTAAGGGGACGGGGATGTTTGCACTAATCTATTAGAAAGACTAAATTTGGAAATACTTAGAGAATGAGCAATTCAAATGACATAAAAATGAAGTTTTGCTTTTATTTCTGGCACCAGAATGTTGTGACTTACCAATTAGTACTGACTATTGCTCCTAAAAAGCTAAGAACATATTCTGCTCCCACTTTCAAGGAGGGGAAGCAAGAACATCAGCAAGGCAGTGACATTTAGACAGTAGGTTAAATACCCACCAGTGCCTGAGGGAACACATCCTAGCACATTTCCTATACTAGACAGGATAGAAAAGTTCACCAAAACGATCTCTTTATTTGACCTCACAATTAATTTTCATTATGAATATTCGCATCTCCCGAATATAGTCATTAAAGTCACCACTGATTTTAACAAAGGTGTTGATAAGCACCAGAAAAAGTCAACACATTTCTGGATTGCAACTTATCTATTCATGTTTTAGGGGTAAAAGATCAAACTCAAAATTCTTATTTTCACCCAATTGGAAGAAGCTGCTTGTATTTACCTGATGAGCAGGAGTCAATTCCATATTAGAACTGATGGCCTATTTTCAATTATATCACATTTTTGAAAAAACATCACAGAAAACAGGTGTTTTCCTTTCACTGTCTTAATCACTTAGACATGCAGAGATGTTCGTAATAAAATTCTTTTTTTTTCCACTGCATCAGCTTCTTTCTCCCACATTTCTTCTATTGAGTTTTTATGTACTTTTTCTAAGTATTATTACAGTTATTGTGGGCTATTGAAGCATAATTGAGAGAAATCTAATAAAAGAACTCTTTCTGTCAGCTTCATTAAGATGTGGCAACTCATGATAAATAGGAATGAAAATCGCTATCGACCTTCAAGATAATTGGTATTTTTGCTCTCACTGTTTTCTAGTTGTGAATATTTGCTGTGACAGTATTTTCAATTGAAAATACATAATCCACGAGAATGAAAACTTACTATGGAATTCAAACACACTATTTCTGCTCAGAATAAAATAACATTGAAAGAAAAAGATAAATTTGAAATTATATCTTTTATTCTTTAAGAAATAATTAATTTTCAAATAGTTCAGAGTGTGGTCTTTGAAATACAAAATTTCCTTCTCTGTAAATAAAGCCTACTTGATCCTAGCTCTTCTGATTTTGGCCCAAAGTCGGCAGGAGTTAAAAACATAACTTCATGAATCTTGTGCAACCCAAGGCAGCATCTGCATTTCCTCTTGGTCTTGAGTCCTGTCAGCTATAACCCAGCATGCTACTTTGATTGATGCAAGAATGTGAATGGTATCCTCTGACAGAGCAGGGATTTCCTCTCCTGCAAAAGGAGTTCCTGATTTTTTTCCATGGGTACTGGAAATTAATTTAAAATGTCATCCTCTGCACTGTCTGTTTTTCCCATGCCTAAATAGCTTCTCCAAAGTAGGAACTAATCTAGCATTTCTATTAAAGTACCTATTCCTACATGCCCAAAGTTTGAAAGTGAACTCAGGAAACCTAAAACCAAAATAAATCCTTTTTTTTTTTTTTTTTAATTCCAAAGGGATCTCTGTTAGACAGAGCCCATGGATGACTCCCATGGTTTTAGTGGATTTTTTCAGGATTTTCAACCAGAACTGCATGATAAGAAAGTGCCTTGGCTGGTAAAAATATGCATTTAACCATACAACATGTATACTGCAACAATTATTTAAGGGCAGCATTGCAAATTTAGTGATGTCAGAATTACATCATATAACTTAAATATTGCTTCAATATTTAAGTGTCTCATGTCCCTGCATACTTTGGAACAAAATAGAAAATGGATTTAGTTAAACTTAGGTGCTGGGCACCAGATTTCTCTCTTACATGCAGGCACTGCCAAACATTTATTTTTGAAACCCCAGAATACCAAATACTAGAGGGCTAATTTGTTCTTCCCCACAGAACATATGCTCAGAGGGAAATCAAAGAAATGGTAGGAAACAAAGAGTTAGATTATTTAAATAAATAAATGTAGGCATCAATCTGTCTACCTATCTGCAAAGATCCAGATGGAGAACAACAGATACAGTTGACTACAGTGGAGTCTGAATGTCTGAAGACTATTCTACTAAACTAGGAAGAATGTATAAAATACTGTGCTCATAGAGGTAGGGAAACATCTGTAGGAGAAACTGCTTGCCAAATCCTCATTCATGATGTGAAGAGGCAAGAATAATAAAAAGTAAGCAGGTGAAATCGGAAGTTAGAAAAATTTGTTCATGAACTTGAAGGTGGTTCATTTAAGCATAAAGAAGTAGTGACAAATATTATCAACCCCCCCATTTAAGCAGCTGAACTACATTTGAACTGAAAAGCAGGAATTATGTGAAATGTGAGTGATTCAGAAGGTGCCAGAATAATGAAATATAGAATAAAAAGTTCTGAAATCAACCAATATGCCAAAACTTTGGCAATACTTCTGGAAAGAGTGGGATTAGCTTGTGCAATAAGGTAAATCTTTTGAATTAGAGTCCTGAGAAACAACATGACATCATTCACAAAGGTTCCTCAGTTTGTCAAATTGTCAAAATAAAGAATTAACCTTTTCCTTTAACCTAAGCAGACTGCACTGGGGCAAATAAATAGAATGAACAGTTTTTACTGATGAGCAATAGGAGTCAAATTCCCAGTTACTTAAATATTTCCAGATATTCTTAAATAAAATGCCAAACACTACTGAAAAGGAAACACTGTAACTACTAGATTTATAATTGAACTGAATAAATATTTTCAGAAGAATGTGACATTTTTCCCTGAAGATGTAAATAAAAAAACCTAGCAAAAGCATTTTAAATATGTAGTAAAGTGTGTGTTTTAATAAATATGTAGAGTGTGTGCATGTTTTAATATAATTGCCCTGTATAACACAAGCAATTTTTGCCAGACAAATACTATAATATATTCTACCTATAAAATTAAAAAAGTTTTTTAATGCAAAATTAGAACAAATTTCTGATGTAGCTGTACAGAGATGACATTCTTCTATGCATATATGCTTATTAAAGTGGAATAAAGTAATTTGACTTGTCATCTGACCTGAAAGTACCATTTGTAGCAGCTGTCAAAACAATCATTAAGCAGGGCAATTTTTCATATTTTCCACATACACTGTTTTCAGTAACTTTCATTTATACAATATTAATTGAACAATATGTGATTATATTTCTGATTATACTATAACCTCACATAAATTAATTAGCAAAATCATCACTATATGAGCACACATCGACATTATAGTTGATGAGCACTTTTGAATTCCATTCCTCCCTTAAAATACAAAGGAAAAATTGCTCAAATTTCCAAAAGGTCATGCTGTTTTCAATCATCTCAATATTCAGCTGTAGCATTAAACATTACAGTTCAATCCAGTTTTACAAAATCCACCCACAAGAGAGGTTGAACACACCCAGCGCTTCTCAAGAGGATATTTCTTCCACATTCTTCAGTCTGCCTATGTTAATGTCGCTTATTACTTTCCATAAGGGCTTTACACTGCAAAAGTGACATATATGTCTAAATGTATACATATACACAGCATCATCTCCTGCTGAAACTGATGCTAAGCAAACATCAGGAAATACTATTCCTTTCCTTTCCAAGACTGAGTCATTTTTCAATGCTAATGATATGTTCCCTCTGCAAAGTGAAAGAATTATATTTTAAAAGTTATTTTAACCATCCTGCTGGTCTCTTGAGGATATTACATTATAAGTGAAGGTTGGTTGGAATTATTTTACTTACTAGTTTCATTGTATTTTGCTCAGCTATAGATGACATCTGAGCTTTTTCTCTGTATTCAACATACCAGCAATAATTTTTATTTTCTACTTCTCCATGTTTCAAATTAGAAGAACAATTTTTTTCCCATGTATTTAAACTGGAAGTGGTTTTACCCAATGCCTTACTCAATGTCCACATCACTGCATAATACAATCTTCCAAGAATAACAAGGACAACTGAAGGAAGAAAAATACCTTTTGAGAAACCAACAGGTAAATAAGAACCTGTTTTTAATTAAATAATATTGCATTTAACTTTCATTTGGCATCTTACCACAAAACAAGCCTGCAGGACAGGAGTGCATCTATGCACAGATGAGCTGTTTTACTGGGACTTTCCTGCTTTTATCAAAAAGAAGCACGGAGATTTGGAGCTCTATGCAACCATGTGCAGAGATTAAGGACAGGGTATGAACACAGTATTCTAGGGGGAGGGGGAGAATACATCACTGTGCTTAGAAAGGTGATTAGCAACAACTATCTTCTCATTACCAGTCAGATACTTGTGTATTACAAAAATAAAAAGCAATTGTGGGCTCCCTACTGTGACTTATATAAGATATTCTTTCCTCTACTTCAGCAGCTTTCTAGTAACCAACCAAGCACAGCAGTATCCTATCACAGCAACACTGAAGGGAAGACAGCAAGAAGGCAACTAATTTTCTTTGCTACATACTCATTTGAAATAGAAATTTAAAAGACCCAACCTACACAAGCATCTTGGGAACTATGTTCTTTAGGAAAAAAAAAAAAAAAAGTATCCAGTATTTTACTTCAGTATTAACTATTGGGTATATCTTTTGGTAGCATTTGCACATAAACCAAAACAAATATTTTCTGGCAGTTCTGAACTTAAGTTGGCTTCAGTCACCCTGTATCTCCTATAAAAGCCAAACACAGCAGGTTCCCCATCAAGATGCTACTGCCTGTCTCTTAAAAACACAGTGAGAAGCAAAGATAGAATCAATATATTCAGTGAAAGCAGTAAATTAGGCTCAATTGAAGTGAAGCCTGAAATAAGATTAGAAAATTACTAATCTTCCACTCTGATTGTAAAAATACCCAAGACACAGAGCCATATCCTTCACAGTCTTCCTCCGGTATTTTGTACTGTTTGTTTTGTTTTATAAGCCCTTTTATATCAAGTAGCAGGCCTGAATTACTGAAACAACATGACCCTGTTACAGGAGGCTCACAGCTGTACTATGAAGACAAGCTCCCCCTCAACTGTCAGTGAAATGAAGGAATGGAAGAAAGAAGAATAAACTGCAGCATTTAAACACAGAACATGATTTTCTTAATAGAAAATGTATCACCTAAGTAGAGGAGCATAAGGAGAGACAAAACCTACCAGTGATATTGGAGAGCATAACATATTTTGGTCCTACTTGGCTTGACATATATCCACATGTACACACCCACAGCTCCAGGCTTAGGCTGCTCCTGGGAAAGCTACCCTAGAACTCTGCTCTGACACCAAAGTACTCAAAAGCCCCCAAAACAAACACAAAACCAAAACCAGACCAAAGAACAAACAAATAAACCACAAAACAAAACAACCCCAGTCATTTAGTGTTAAATGTTAGATAATTTATACAAGATCATTTTCTGTGAGTTAGAGATTAATGCTTTTAGCTATCTCAGTTCAGGGCTTAAAAAAATTGGGAAATCAGCATTGGAAAAGCACCTTATATGTCACAGACAGAGCAAGTGCTACCAAGCTGTGCACTATCTTTTCAACATACTTTGTTTTTTTATATTTTTTGTTTGTTTGAAACATCATAAACTGCATAAAAAAAAAAAACCAAACACATTTTTCAGTCTAGAATCCTAGGTGGTCTGAATCATCACTTCCATCTCCAGAAGATGGCACCAGACACCTTTATTACATTTCAAAATAATATGTTTTCACTTACTACTGTCTTCACTTCATTAATGCACACAAAACTTGTCATTTTCATTGTCTCATTTGCTTTTGAAGAAACAAAGTAGGCTGCAAATGGTTTCCCAACTTACATCTGCTTTGTAATGATTTACTTGTTTTGCAGTATTTGGCTTATATCACTAAAATGTATAACATCACAACTGACATTGAGTCAGTTGAATTAAACTTAGTTAAATTTTTCTTGCAAGAATGTCATTATGAAAACAGAATAAACCAGGTATCTCCTAGAAGCACGTGTATTTTGTTAGAAAGTATAAAAAGTAATTATCTTAAACATCATAATACAACCATAACAGTATTAGAAAAATACTTTCTTTGCCTTTATGGAAAATATGCTTTATAAAATATCAATTAATTAAAAAGACATTATTTTCCCCACACATTGCAGTAAATTGCTCATAATTCTGAGTATTGCTTCTAAACCAGAGGTGGAATGTCATTACTAAAGTAATGACAATAATATTCCTTTGTGGGATTATTACTGAAATATCGCGGTCTTTTTGGGGTTAATTTACATGATTATTTTGGGGTCACATTTGCAATTCTAACTTATTTCAAGTTCGGATCATTCTTGACCTTTGAGTCCATGCGTATTTTGGAACATCCCACTGAAAAAACTTTTGCAAAAGTAACCACACAAATGTAAGAACAATTTTTAAAATCTACAAATGTAATTTTTAAATTTGGGAAACATTCTTTCATTCACTAATTTTTATCTGAATTCAATACAGCCACAATTTTATTTTCCCCTAATTTCTCCTCTCTGCTTATAGCACAGAGATACAGCAGGGCTACAAGCCCCTGTCTTTTACAGTATCAAATCTTTACCCTGCTTGCACTACCATTTCCACCTTCTCCTTTGTTCCAATACTTACTGGAAGCTTTCAACATTTTTAACCAGCATATAAAAGACCTGTCAACAAAGTCAAACAACAATACTTAAATACATTCTGAATGAAGTTACCAATACCTACTGATACACAGAAAGCTTCAAGAAATACTTGCACTTCAGTGTATTTTGTTTGGGTTCATTTAGACATTTCATCCTTTCATTGCTCACTAGTCTATAGATTAACGTGGTACATACTATTTTCTCTCCACTTTTTTACATTCCAAACTGACTTTCTGGGTATTTTTTTCCCGTTTCTGCATTAGCTGTCAACATACCACTCTCATCACAGCCATCAGAAGCCCCTGACTCAATAGGTTTCTTTTTCCCCATGATTCTCCTGCAGATCTGCCAGTCAGCAGGTTCCAGTACTTTATCTGAATAAAGCCTGTGAAGTTACATTTTTTGTTTGTGCAAAGGCCCTTGAAGAAGCTGAAAGACCTGTTGGTTCCTCACACCCGGGCACAGCTCTCAGTCTGCAAATGTAGGTAGGCTCCGGACTTCTCAGGAGTTGCATGGAGTAGCTCCCTTCACAGTCAAGATGTTTCCTCAGAGCTGCCTAAAGCAAGGGATGGGGTTGCAGGGCTGCCCTGGGGGTCGGAGTGGTAGGCCATGATGTAATCCATAAGACCTGCAGCAGCCTCGAGCTGGATTGGGAGTGGAACTTCAATAGCAACCCTCACTTCAGGCTGGCTGCGGTGGCCAATGGACACAGACTGCTCTGCTCTGCAGGAAAGTCAATACCAGTTCTGCAAGACTGGCTGTACCTAAAATCTTACTTCATGGTACACTGAATTTGCAGTGTGTCTTTTGTGTAAGCAAAATGCCATGCAGTGCACACAGGCAAACACTGAGTATAAAAGTAGCCAGAGATTTTCAGGCAATTTCATTTAGCTTTGAAATAATCCCACAATCAAAGATCAATACAAGAAGAAAGTAATTTAAATGACAGGATTTATCTAAAACTGCCTAGTCTAATTTCAGATACATTTGTGCAAATTAATGCTATTCAATGCAGTAAAATATTTTCTTTTCTTTACCAGAAGTAAGAATCACTAAGTATTTGCATCTCACTTTTATTTTCAAAGAGTGATAATTCATAATACAGTGTCTCTCATCTTGAGAAAAAAGGAAAGATCTAACCTAAAGACTTCCCTGGAGCATATCCCAAGAATTTACAATTAATCTTTCACTGCAATTTATTTGAATTGGATTAGAAGTGACTATTTGAAATTAAGAGAAGCAGATTTACTTCTAAGAAGAAAGAAAAATAAAGGCTGCTAAGAAAAGTTTCTATTAAATACCTCTCAAACTGAATTACAACATACTCTTCAGCATAAATTACTGCTAGACATGTTTTCTTCATTTCCCTTTGCATGAGCAATATAAAAAAACCCTGACTATCCCTCATCAAAATTCACATATTTGATTATATTTAAGGATATACCCAAAAAAAAAAAGTTGTTCCACTGTTGACTAAAAAAAAAAATTCAAATCTCATTTCAAATCACATTGACATCAAATGTTTTCATACCATATAATTATGAATGATGGCCTGTTTCAAGGAAAATAAAGAAGAAAAAGTCTAGCTGTTTCATATAGCCTGATGTAGTTTAAAAAGCAATCAAATTTCAAAAAGAATGCACTTCTGGCATGCTACTGACCAGTGAGAACAAACCTCCTTCCTAGCCTGTAACCTATAGGTTCTGAGAGCTCAGAAATTAGGCAGATCTGAAAACAGGGACATCTGATCAGATGATCAGTCTCCTGGAACCTCTGAACATCATTGAGAATTTCAGTGATTTCAATTACATATTCAAAGACTTCTGAGCTGACAGCAGATGTAGGATTTGTCCTTCTCAGCATGGAAGACAGAGCTGAAGATATTGACAAAAATAATTCACAGAATCACATTAGCAATATCCTAGAATGAAACATTTCAAATAATTTTGAAGCACTTTGAGATAGCAAACAAAGTCATTTTCATGTAGCAATTTAGATCACAGCAACTAGGTTTTTCTGCTCAGACCTATTTGTCATTAGACCTGCAGATGCCACAAATGTGGGATGAGGGGCTGCAAGAAAATGGTTGTGCTTCAAACAAGAGGGACCCCACCAAGCTCGAGAAACAGGCTGACAGTAGCCTCAATTGGTAGCCCTCAACAAAAGAAAGTACCAAGTCCTGTCCCAAGGAAAGAACAACTTCAGGCTCCAGCACAGGCTGACTGGAATGTGTCTTTTCAGAAAATGCTGTGGGGTTTTGGGCAGACAACAAAGCAAAGACCAAGGTCATCCTGAGTGTATTAGGAAGACCACTGCGAACAAGTGAAGGAACATGGTCCTTCGCCTCTACTCAGCACTGGTGAGGGTGCATCTGAAGTGCTGCATTCAGCGCTGGACTCCCCACTAAAGAGACACATGGAACCACCATGGAGATACACCATGTCCTAGATTGCAAGGCAAGATGTATTCTATTTGCCATCTGTTAGAGGTGTAGCAGTTTTCTTCTGTTAATTGGGCAGTTTTCTTTATCTCTTCCACAAACCAATCCTCCTCCCGGGGAGACATCTGCTGTTAATAGCCTATTGAATGTCACTGCATGACTGATAGAAGTTACAGCATCCCATTGTGAGATACTCTGCCCAGAGGGAAGAGCCAAGCATTTCTAACTGGATATAATCTGAGGTTTAGGGACACCAGACTCAGCCTTTCCACTGGATTCCCAGAGGAACAGCTGGGTTTTCCACTGGATCTTCACAGGAAGACTACACTCTTTTACAGGATCACTGCTTCGACAGAACCACATCTGCCACTCCAGGATAACTGTAGCCATTCCAATTTGCTACCAGCACCCTGACCAAAAGGGTGTCAGGTTGTATTCTGACTCTGTCAATGGTTTTTCTTTTGAATTATAGCATGTGGGGGTTTTTTGTGGGTTTTTGTTTTGTTTTGTTTGGGGTTTTTTTGTTGGGTTTTTTTGTGTGTGGGTTGTTTTGGGTTTTTTTTTTTTTTTTTTGTGTGTGTGTGGTTTTTTTTTTTTTTTTCTTTGCATAATAAATTGTATTTCTGACTTGGAGTCTCTCACTAGTTTTGCTTTCGAATCAGACCAGCAAAGGGCCATGAAGATGGTGAAGGGCTTGAAGCAACTGTTGTCATATGAGGAGGTGCTGAGAGAGCTGGACTGGAAAAGAGAAAGCTCAGAGTGATTTTATCCATATATATCCAAATACCTGATGAGGAAAGAAAAAAACATGGCTCAGTGGTTCACAGTGACAGGACAAGAGGCAATGGGCACACATTGAGATACAGGAAATTCCACTTAAAAAGAAGGAGAAGCCTTTTCAGCGATGATTATGGTTATGGATTGGCATAGCTTGTCCAAAGAATTCTTGTGGTGTGTCTATCCTTGGAGATACTCAGAATCAAGTGGACACATTTCTAGGCAACCTGCTGCAGCTGACCCTATTATGACCTGAGGGTTGGACAGAACAACTTGCTCAACACCACTGTGGGATCTCTCATGATTTTCGTGCCATTTCATGATTATTTATTGATGAATAGGAACAAAAATTGTTTTTAGGTAAATCTTTTGAGGGTCCTTTCAAAAACTCTTAATTAGAAAACAAACTGAAAAAAGTTCAGTGTTGTGAAAAGTTAGGCCAAGGTAAAGTTGACTAGGACCACAACAACAGCCCAGTTCATTTAAGGAATTTATCTTGATTCCACAAAATCAAAAAATCTGTCTCAAAAATGACATAACTTTTCATACCATATTTAGGAAATGTGTTCAAAATTCAATTTACATTATGTAGTATCTATTAAAAAGTAATTAAATAGAGATCACCTTCTTTTTCAGGAAAGGAAACAGCTCTAATCTGATTGTGTTAGCCTAAACCACCTGTCTCCTCTGCCTTTACTGTGAGTCCTGTGCTTTAAATCAAGACACAACAGAAAATATTAGGAACAGAATCTCACAATGCTCTAAGTAGAAGTTCATTAAAAAAAGCACAAAGGGGCCTGTTATCTCCATTAATATGGTCCTTCAACCCAGAGATCCTTGGGAGGAAGCCCATGCTTGAGCATACATCACTGCAGCACAGTTCAAAGTAACCCTTCCATGAGTCCTTCATGGGGAAAACAGCACATAAATTTACAACAGGGAGTTCGGTTTTTGGCATGCCAGCTTGCAGAATGAAATGCAGAAACTTTTTCAGGGGCCCAATCTGTTCAGATATCGTATGAATGACAGACAGGACTGTCTAAACACATCTGTGATTGTGAGAGATTATGCTGAAAATCATGCCATCACACCACTCTTTCCATGTGCTGAGCGGAGGTCTAAAGATCCCAAGGACTCTGGCAGATCCCATTCCAGATGAGGAAATCATAAGGAAGAATGCAGAATATGCATAAACTAAGCCTCTTCCCCTTGGTTTTGATATGGTTCAGTCATCTGTATAATATATGCAGACTACAAATTTATTGCTGATTTTTTTATAAATAGATATGATTGCATTATTGATATCCCTTTATAGATATGACGATTAAGCCCTGGGAAAGAACAAACCCACAAATTACAAAAGGCACCTGCTCCGTATTTAGATTTTAGTCTCTTCCTGGAAGGGTGCCAGTATTTTAAATCTTCTTCTACATTTTTGCCCTCTCTGTAACATAAATAATGCATATTCTCATACTCCAGAAAGCAAAAGTTGGCATTTAATAATTTGCAGTGAGACAAAAAAAAAAAAAAAAAAAAAAGAAAAAGGAAAAAAAAAATCATAAAGCTCCACCTCATCCCTCATATTCTTGAAAATAAATGCAATATTACTGTAATACTGTTTCAACCACAGCACTTCTTTCCTTGGCAAAACTGCCTAGGCAATCTGACCTAGTATATCTTGTTTCCATACTACAGCTTTAATGTTCAGCGATTGTTTTTTTCATTGTTTTGGTTTTTCTTTTTTCTAGAAAGACACATGTGCAACTAATTCATAATTTATTTTCAAAGGATTGTGTAGTTGGCATAATTTGATGATTTAAAGACAAACAAACTAGCATCGCGATTGTTTTTTTACAGTATTGGAACATCAACTTTGTTCAGTGACAGGACTGAAAGAACATTTTCCCAGACTTTGCTCTCCATTCATAGAATGACAGAATGGTTTGGGTTGGTAGGGACCTATTAAGGATCATCTCCTTCCAACCGCCCCACCGTGGGCAGAACACCTCACACTAGACCAGGTTGCTCAGAACCCCACCCCTCCTGGCCTCTAACCTTCCTTATCTACAGGAGTGTTTTGTCTTTTTACTACCTGATTTCTTTAAAACTTGCATCTTGGCAGCTGAGCTTCCTTAAGCTGACTCTAAAATCAGGTAAATATTTCTTGTAATCCCAAGGCCATGCAAAGGGTTAAATTAAAAAATGTAATGCAGTGATGAGTTTTTCTTTGCAATTAGCCCTCAATAGGGACACTCTGCACTGGAGAAGAGTGTTACTAGATCAATATTTGTAAGCAGTTCAGCAACATGCTCCTAAACACTCTTACATAAAACACTATGCAATGTATTTACAGCAAAAAATATTAAAGCCAAGTATATAAAAAACACTTGTTCATGTAGGAATTTTTAATTGATTACATTTTATGACTGCAAGTAGATCCAGAGAAGAAAGTTGGGAAAATTAGGATGCCCTATCATTTGAAATCTTTACTGCAAATTATACAGTAGCTTGATGCATATAACAAAACACAGAACGTACGCATCAAAATTAAAATAGTAATAGAAATTCTAAAGGCTCCTGTACAGCTTTTGAAGCAAGAATCTTAAACTTTTCTAGCTCAATTTTACTATAGTTTCTTGCACTAACCTATACTGCTTCTGCCCTTTGCCCATTCCATTAATTCAATTAATGCAATGCTATCTGACATTTCTTTAAACATTGAAAATTCCGTTTGGAGCACAAGACTAAGAAAAATATTTAAGAGGGAGAAATGTTGTAAGAGAAATAGTTTTGGTTTGGTATTTTCACAGAATGTTCAGTGTTGGAAGAGACCATGGGAAATCATGTAATCTAACCTCCATGCTCAAGCACAGCCCTCCAGGATTTCTGAGAGGATTCCCCCCACCAATATTTCACAAATCATACAGTGATACCCATGCAGCAATAAAGACACCCAGGGACTGTCTTTACCTCTGACAACAGCCAGCTTTTCTATTAAAGTCTGTTTAGTTTAAAAATCCTCGTGTAGAAGCATTTCTACACAGTGGTCAAAATTATTGCTGAACCATTGGTTAACCTGAACCCTGATGAGGAAATCTATGGCAGTGAGTCGCATGACAGCAAACATTTGCCACAAACAGCAGAAATAATGCAATCTTACAAACCATAGTTTGTATCTAGGAACATTATGGATATGACTGAGGTGACCAGAGCAGACCAAAGATGTAAACTGTATTTAATTTAGAATACAATAAGGAGTAGAACCTGGAATAAAGTTTAACTTCATCAAGCTGTGGAGGCAACTTTCTCAAATGCTAGTTTCTGCCACTAGCCACAAGGGCCACATGTTACTTTCTTCCCTCTGGCTATAAAAATAAGGTAGTTTCTATGAGGGTAAAACCTGTAAGTCATACTGACTGATGTGTATTTGGAGTATAAAAAGACTGAGTTTTCTGTTTGCCATTTGTACATGCCTTGCCTCTTCATGGAGACTTTGAAACACTGCATGAAAATAGAATAAAAGATACTTTCCAATGATTATCTCAACAAGGAAGAGGTACTATGGCTAGAATAGATTATATCTGGCTCTACAGTATTGATCTGTCCAAGGTTCTTATCAGGACACAGAACTAAAAACAAGCCACCCACCTCTGGTAACTCTGTGGCTCCTGCTTAACATTAAAACTTAAAAAAAAATTACTGTTAGGCACAAGTGACTGGTCTGTGAAAATGGCTTTAGGAATTAGCAGTAGCTCCTCCCAAGTATCACAGCATATCCTCTGTAGCATCTAAATTACAGCATACAATTGATTTCAAGGTGGATTCATGTTGCTCAAGGTGTATCAAGGCTTTGCCCACATACTTACTTTTGGTGTAATCACGTGTTGTCATAATGCTCCTCTGCTTATGTTGTGTACATAAACCTCCTTTGCCACTTGAACTGTTCATATCTTCCAATTTCAGCTCCTTCATATGCTTCACTTACAAAATTCTTCTCCTGCCTCCCTGACTAGAATGACTCTGGTCTCTGCCCAGGAACCATCACATACACAAAAAAGAGAATAGAAGGCAAGATCTCACAACAACAAAGGATGGGAGCCATCCTCTGCCAGCAGAAATGTTGTCAAATTAATTCAGTACTTAAAACCGTTGTTTCAGTAGGAAGATTCAACTAAGTTGTCAAACTTGGATGACAAATGACAGTGCCTGCAATTACAAAGTCTAGAAATTTATGTAACAGCAATGTCAAGCCAAATATGTGTCAGGTTTCAGGACTATTTTTTAATAACAAGTTATTCCACTGTAAGCAGAAAACTTAAGAGAAAAGATACACATATGTGGGAGTATTTTGATATTTTAATGCAAATGACAATCAAAAGGCTGCTTAAGGAGCATAAATGCCACACTAGATCCTTGCTGTGGTCTCTCTGATTTTTCAATAAAATTTAACTTCTTATACAGTTTAGTGCAGGACTAAACTTTATCAGTAGTGCTTTATCAGTAGTGCTTTATCAGTAGTGCTTTGAGAGACTACTCAGGTAGTCCTGAGACTCCCAAACCAACCTCCCCAAAACTAAAAAAAATTAAAAAAATAAAATAGAAAAAAAGCCAAAACAACAACAAAAAAAAACCAACTAACTTTTTCATAAAGTTGTGCAGAAAAAAACAGCTAGCTGTTTCCATTATGTTTAGGACAATAATTTGAGGAAATCTGGCACAAATGAAGCTCATTGGATGGACCAAACGGCCTCCTTGGATAAAAAAGGCCAGATTTCTGACTAAAGGTGAAATGTAACAACATTTTTTTACTCTTCTGACTGTAATAAAACATTTGATATTACACGTAGCAAGAGATTAGAGAAACTACAGGAGATTAAATTGTTAAAGAAAGTCAAAACCACAAGGAAGAATATGAATAAAAACGCATTACACAAGAGGGAGATTACAAGCAGATTTCCTCATGTATCATTCTAAAGCACAGTTTTATTTCTCAGCTTCGTAAATTGCCTTCATGTAAAAAAAACTGATTCAACAGTGCCAGTCACATTTTTAAAAGACAAAATTTTGGAAAGTACCAGTCACACAGTAGCACCTGGATGACTACCCATGTTAGCCAGCAGAAGAAAGATCATTTGGTAGTACAAAAGGCAAGATTATATGCTCAACAGCTGTTAAGTGACAAGGGGGATGAGATGATAAGACTATATGCCACCAAGTCCTAGGAGGTATCAAGAAATATATCCAGGGGAGAGAGAAATTTTGAAATTCTGTATCAGTAAACTGTACTACTTAACCATTTATGAAAAGAAAATGGGGTGAAGGGGGGAGAGGGGATTTGCTTCTTTTAGAGTAAGCACAAAGAAGGGCTTTTGAGTTAGAAAGATGCCTGAAGAATAGAGAAGTAGACAGAGCAATGCAGAGACACCTTCCACAATTGCAATAAATTTTGCCCCTTTTGGTTTCAGGGCAAACAACTGGAAGTAGCTGAGGTTTTGTCCACATTAAACAAGCTCTCAGCAGGTGATGTCATCTAGCAGGTCTTTAAAGGGCATCTCTAATCAAAACAGTCATTTCCTAAAAAATCCCCCAAAGAGATGAAAACAAGCTTGTGCAAGTGAGCTCTTGAGCCTAAGACGAATCACAGCATAGATGTTAAAATGACTAACAGCCATAAATTTGTTAAATCATGATTGCACAGTTATCTGTCATCTGGAAACTGATAAGGAGTTTTCTAAGTCCCCTCCAGACTGTAACTGGATGCATCTAGGAACAAATGAAAGTTGAGACTGCATTTCTCTCATGCATCAGCCATCTTTCTCTTGGTATATCTAGCACAGCTTCATGTAGTCAAGGATACACATGCTCAACACCATGCCAGGATAAGTATTTTTGACAAAGGCAATTTTTACACAATGTAGACTGTAGAGTCACAGAGTATAACTATATAAGCACATAAAGACAAATTCAGAAATGGCAAATAATTTCTGGATTTCTTCCTTCTGAGTGTTTAGATCCTACTACTATTTACTTTACAAACCAGTCTTATGCTTCACTTGCAGGTACTATCCTGGCTAAGCAAGAAGTATCACACTGAGAATGTAGATAAAGAGGAATCAAAATTCTCCAGGTATCATGGCAGGAAGACTTTGTGGAGATGGTAGAACACATTACTCAGGGTAAATCAAGAGTTGCTGTAGTCACACACAGAACTTCATTAAATAGATCATTATCTGAAAAAATAATTTCCATCACAAAAGAAAACACAATGAAGCTCTGAGAAGTCCAGCACTGGTAGTGATATAGAGCACTTTTAACAGCAAAAAATTCAGAAGAAATGATAGGCAAGAGACTTTGAAATTACATTCTGCACATAGGTGCCTCGAAACCCAGAAGACTAATATTTGTTCTCCCATGCTGCTTAGACAGACTATTTCTGCTCTCTTTCTGAGGACTCTGTTCAAGACTTATTTGCAAGCCAGGAGCTGTTTTCCAACAAGGCTGAAACAAAAATATTTATTGCTATGGGCTGTAATCTAATCTTGTATACCTACATGTGTGAATCAGTTCTCATGTGATGTTGTCAAGTGGAATTACATTTCAATGGAAAATTTTATGCAATATACAAAAATCGGATATACACTTTACACTGCACACACTCAAGTAAGATTAATTCCAACAGAAAGAACTCTGATTCAGAATTGAATAGCCTAAACATTTGACTTGATATTGAGCTCTTTTTTCATTATAAAAATTTTTGTTTCTAAGTCCATTTTCTGCAATAGGTAGCCTGTACAATTTATGCATGTCTTAACTGTGTGTTTTTCTACAAAAGTAATGACAGATCTCAATTTTTTTTTGCCAATGTTCTCCAGACACATCCCACAATGTCTGGCAAATTGATGACTGTGTTCAACAAAAATTTTGGTTCTCTTTGTGGAGAGAAAATAGCCATGACACATGCCCTTCAAATATATTTTTTTTTGTTTCCCTTCTCTCTTTCCCTTCTCTCCCGAAAGCTTTTTTGAAAGGGTAGACCTAGCTATATGTTGAAAACAGATTAATTGAAATTTCTTTTCTTTTGTTCTTCTTTCTTCTTTTCTTCTGTTGTTGACATCTTCTGACAGGTTCCAAATTCAGTTGAGAATTCAGTCATAAATATTTCTAAGGTTATAAATGAAAAACTAATAACAGTATTTATCAAAAGAGTAACTTTTTCTTCAAGCACTTTTAAAAATAAGTTATAAGTTGCATATACTTCTGTAACATCTATACACGTTAAATTTAGTGACTTTGAAATCCACAAAAATCATCTTTGAATTGTCATGTTTTAAAATACATTCTAATTATTATTTCCTTTCTTAATTTCATCTTACCACTGTGGGGGTAACAATTCAGCAGTTCAATTGTGACCTCTCTTGCAATGAAATAAGGCAAAGATTAGGCCAGAATTTCTGACCTCTCACATTCCTCATATCATGCTGAAGTATACAAGGAAAAAGCATATGGTCATCTGCACAAAAACATTCCTAAAAGCAATGTGAAAATAATGGTGCTTGCCTTGAACTTTAAAGTAACTGAAATTAAGACTATAATATCTCAGAGCAGTCTTTAGGAAATCAAAAGAGCAGATTGCCTACATTACTGCAACTTGGCATAAAAAAAAATTGTAAGAGGCTTTTCAAATGTCCTATTTCTTCCATATTACATCACCCCTCCAGGAGTTTTAGAGTAACCAACAGGATGCATTCCTAATATACCAAGTCACTGCTTAGAATTCAGGAATGAACAAAAGGTTCTTTCGTCAGTGAGAACTATAGCTGCCCTGACCTGTGGCTTTTTCAAGAATAAAACAGTTTACATGCTGTTGACATGTGTGAAACAGTCTACATGTTTCATATGTATGAAAGCCCAGAGCAGTCTAAGTGCATCAGATGCCAGAGCAGTCTAAGTGCATCAGATGCCAAATGTACCACTTATACACAAGCCACTTTTGGAAACACTTGTTTTCTAGAAGATTTACCATGTATGTGCTAGATTCCTTTTCCTGCATGTGTACCCCAGATACGCTGGATCTCTGAATGGAAAAATAGCTGTGGGATATCTAGAAAATACCATAAAAAACAAAAAAATTCCACTGAACAAGGAGAGGTGGAGGCAAGTAGAATACTTCCCAGGTAATACCTGTTAGCTACTTCTCATATTCACTTCATTATGCACTGGATCAGCTGTTTGTCTATTACCAGCCCTTAACATTAATTTTAAGTGTTATGTGAATAAATACACCGCTATCACACTAACAGTATGTTTCCAGCAGAATCAACATTTTACCAGCTGATTTACCTCATAAAATTTGAGATTTATCATCTCCTCCCTATCTGGCATTAGAGCATTGATTTCTCTTTAAGGGGAACATCAAGATCTAGAGGCCTGGCAATTACAGCAGCTGCAGTTCAGCCATTAATAAAACAAATTAAGAAAACACTTAAGGATTTTAACAGAACGAACCTGAGACCATACTCTCAGTGGTTTAGATCTGATTATGATGGTATGGGCATCTCATCTACTCAGATTACTGGAACAATGAAAAATCCTCAGTTTCCTCAATTTAACTTAAGTGTTCCTTTAGCATCCACTCTACTGAGATAAGCAGCTGTTAGTAGAACACCCATTCCAATAAACAACCTAGCAATAAACCATCATCTCCCTCTCTGCCTGTAGTATCAGCATCATATGCAGCAGGGTCATTACCAGAGGAGGCATAATCAGCTATAGCTTTCTAATGCTACATTATTAAGTGAAGCAAAACGCTCTTGTGAGATGGTAGGATTCAATATTTTTTTTGATTTGTTGCCAATAGGAAATTAAAAATATTTTAACCTTTATGCAAATGGAATACACCTTACATTTTCAGCACAAAACTGAAGATTACCCTCAAAATCATGACACTAAATAATATTAACTATGAGACTTGTTCTATCATAGACCATCTCACTTTCTGCCCAGGAATGAGAATCACTTACGATCCTGTTACAATGCCAAATGAGCAGCTGGAAATGTCTTTATACAAATTTGTCATTACATTCTTTTAACCTTTGCCAGAAGTTAAAAAATAAAAAAAGCCAGACAGAACACATATTTGGACAGGCACCTTTTTAAAGCCTTGCCTCCAGTTTCAACTTTGAATGGCTTGTTTTATGTCATAAGACCCTCAACTAGGCACGAGTACCAGATATGTCACTAGCCCTTTCAGTTCTGGCAAGTGGAGTCTGAGACAACTCTAAGCTCCAGCCCACGCCTCAACTTGCCTGACTCAGAAAGAACCAGGTACCAGTTTCAGCATCATATTAAATATACTGCTGTTTCTAAGAAAACAAAACAAAGGAGGAAATGCTGTGAGAAAAAAAAAAATTAGTGGGTAGGAGATATTGTGGTAAAGAGACATTGCTTTCAGCCATCCTGTACTTGCCTATAGATAAGAAACCATATTAAAAAGCGGGATGAGCCCATCATTGCTTTTCAGTTCAATAGCACTTCTGCTTATTCTTCAAAAATAGCCCAATATAAATACATCCTTATGACTCATCTTCCAAAAATACTTTGTATGGGTATCTATATGCACACATTCATATATATATATACATATATATATATATATATGAAAATTGGAGTGGGAAGAGAAAAATATGCACAGAGATGTAGTCTCAGTGCTGCAAAAAGTAAGAAGGAAATAACAGGACAGCTAAGTCATGCAAAGAGAACAGTCCAGGAAAAGCATACACAGATAAACCACTGACTTCCAAAAAAAACCTGACATTTTTTAAATACAATTAATTCCTTAAAAGGGAGACTGAACTGAGGGAGTTTCAGACAGCTCCACAAGTGATAAAATTTAAAATGTGGAAAAAGAATTGTTTATGGTAAGAAAAGAGAAGCACAAGAATATTTTGGTGAGTGCAAAAAGCAATCTACAGAAGCTGGATGAGCTGCATTTTTTCTTAAGTCAAATTAAGTCATCATGCATAGGAATCTGATTTCCTCTTTGAATTAGAAACCCCTCCAAAAATATGCAGCAGTGAAGGTGTTGGGTTTCATCCTCATCCCTTTCCAAAAAAACCAGATTAAACTGTTAAGGCAAACTTCTGCTTTAACAGAGATTTTTGTACAAAGTTGCTACTTTGCTACCACTCATTGAGGTACCACAAGGAAAGGGCAATGCTGTACTCAGTAGGTTACAGAGATGCAAGCAGTAACTTGTGCTTCTGTCTCATAGTCATTGTTTATTTGGGATGCAGTAATTACCTTGTGTCTGTAAGGAAAAAAAAAATCCAAACCATCCAATCCAACCAAAGCATCTCTGTAGCCTAGAAGAATCTTGTTCGTAACAATGAAGAAACCCTGGATAAGCCAAATCTTGATAAACCAAAATCACACATGTGTTTCTTTACTGAATTAAGATTCAACACTTATTTGATAATCTACTAATGGAAGGATATTCTTTGGTTAGGTTTTGAATAATATCCTTCTGTGATTTTTTTGCAGTTTTGCTAGTTGTACCATCTATAAAGCACTGCAGAAAACTCACATTATTAACAGCACTGTGTCTCAGTTAATGAAACCACTTTCTTCTGCACCATTAAGACTGTTGTGCATTGCAATCCACCTCTTGCATTCTGCATTTTCCTAATTACTCAGCTTAGATTTTCAGCAACTGTAGGCAGTGTAACTGTTTGTAGTCTGAGTAATGTCACCCTAGCTGGAATGTGAAATGGCTCCTATATTGTCACACTCCAACACTGACAGAGGAATAAATAGTTACTGCTGTATTTGCATCAAGACGTGCCTGGTGCAATAGAGTGAAACAAGACATCTCAAATGTTTTCCCAGTACTCCAGAGATATAACTACCTTAACTTTTAGTAAGGTTGTCAAATCTACTTACAGAGAACAATCATAACTAAGGAGCCTGCCTTCTTAATGGCCTATGTGAACTAATTTTATGAACCCATAAAAGGTTTATAGTATCCTTGGACTTTCACATTCTTATATTTAAAGGTTTTATATGCTCAGCATGACAGCATATCCCACCAACTTCAAACATTTTGTCAAAAACAAATTTGAGACTTTTTAGCTCTTGTCCACTTAGGCTGAAAGCTTGAATTCTGATTAAATTGTTTTCATACAACACAGCGTCTGTGTTCTTCCACTATCAGTGTAAGAGATTGACAGATGTCTTTTAATAATAACTTTTAAAATAACTCTAATACCCAAACATTAGGAAAATACTTACTTGAAACCAAAAAGCATATCTAAAACCAAGAGATTGCCATTTTCAAAACAGTTCTATTGAATCAAATGCAGCCCTATCACACTTTTGATAACTGAATGGGAGAACAAGTAAGCTCATGCTGTGAGGTGCATCTCACTGCATCCATCTTCACTGCTGAGCTCATTAAAGTCTTTCTTGCCAGCCTTGTTGCCTCAATAGCTTTCCACTTGTCTCCAAGTTTCATTCACTACTTCTGATACTACTATAGTGCTACTCATTTCCAACTTTTTGAGGCACAGAGCTTCCTACCAGGCCCATTGAAAGTCTAAGTCACCCAGTCACATGCATTTCCTTTTCTTGTGTCCTATTCTCTTGAGAGACCACTAGCAAAATTACCTAGGAGCATATCTGACTGTTAAGAATTTCTGGTGTGTGGGAAACCTTTAAGAGCAAAAGTTGGTTTACACTGCAGAAGCAGAGAAATCTGAATAAGTAAAGTTACTACAGATTTGGACTCTCCATGATAACTATCTTCAGAATAAAAAGAGCAAATAGTGAAATTTATTCTAACCAATCAGCTTTTCCAATGAGAAAGCAATTTCAGTATTCCAGGTTAGAGTCACCTTAGTTCTACTTTTAAACTACTTGGCTGCATCCCTACAAATCTATGGGACCTGATGAGATTCATCTGACAATACTCAAAGAGCTGGCTGATGCCATCACAAAGCCTTCCTTGATGAATGTGGAGTGGTCTTGGGAACCCAGAGAGGTCTCAGCTGATTGGAAGCTGGAAACTTTGTTCTGATTTCCAAAAAGATCAAGAAGGAGGCCTCTGGAAACTACAGGCTGCCAGTCTCACTTCAGTGCCTGGTAAAACCATGTAAAATATTATTCTGGGAGGTATTGAAAAAATACTGGGAGGACAACACAGTTATCAGTCACAGCCAGCACATCTCCATGCGGGGGAAATACTGCTTATCAAAACTAACTTCCTTCTACAACAGGGTAACCCACTTAGTTGATCTAGGAAAACCAGTAGAGGCAATTTTTCTGGACTTCAGCAAAGCCTTGGAAACTGTCTCTCCTTCTAGACAAAATGTCCGGGAGACAGCTGAACATTACCTGATGAGTGAACCATTGGCTCAAGGGTTGGGCACAAAGGGTTGTGGTGAATGAAGTGACATCAGACTGGACTCTGCACAGGAGTGGGGTTCCACAAGGCTCCATCCTCTGCCCACTTCTCTTAACATCTTGGGCAAGGGATTCAAAGGCATACTAAGTTTGCCAATGACAATCACCTGGAAGGTGGTATTGATTCCCTTAAGGATAGAGAGGCCCTGCAGAGAAACCTCAAGAAGTTAGTGAGCTGAGCAATCATCAGCCAAATGAAGTTTAACAGGTGCTGGATTCTGCACCTGGGAAAGGCAACCCTGGATGTTTTCATAGACTGGGAAATGAGAGGCTGTAGAGCAGTGCTGCAGAAAGGGACCTGGAGTCCTGGTCAATGGCAAGCTGAACATGAGCCAGCAGTGTCCTGGCAGCCAGGAGGGCCAAGCGTGTCCTGGGGAGCATCAGGCACAGCATGTCCAGCCGGGCATGGGAAGGATTGTCCTGATCTGCTCTGCACTGGGGCAGCCTCATCTCAAGTGCTGGGGGCAGTTTTGGGTACCACAGTATAAAACAGACATTGACCTGTTAGAGAGCATCCAAAGGAGGGCAATGAGAATGGTGAAGTGTCTGGAAGGGAAGCCATGTAAGGAGCAGCTGAGATGCCGCGGTCTTTTCAGTCTGGGGAAGAGGAGACTGAGGGGCGACCTCATAGTGCTCTTCAAAATCCTCATAAGAAGTGAAGGGGCAGGCACTGACCTGTGAGAGGACTCAAGAAAACAGCATGAAGCTGTGTCAGGGGAAGTTTAGGCTGGATATCAGGAAATGGCTTTTCATCCAGAGGGCTGTTGAGCACTGGAACAGGCTCCCCAGGAACGTGGTCACAGCACCAAGACTGAGCTCTGGAAGATTTTTGACAATACTCTCAAGCACATGTTGTGATTCTTGGGACGTCCTGCACAGGGCCAGGAATTAGACTCAGTGATCCTGATGGCTCCCTTCCAACTCAATATGTTCTATTAATCACTCAAGGGAAATATTTAGAAATTAAGGGAGAATAAATAGCTGTAATGAATTAACATACTATCATCAGATGCTTTTTCTTATTATAGTATTTCTAGAGAGCAAGCATTTATAATCTGGCAATAATAAGCATAAACTTTTCATTTGCTTGTTTATTTAGACAAAACATTCTATTTTTTTCTCCTTTCACCTCTGCAGTCACTATGATTCACAGGGTTTCATGTCAGTTTCTCTGCAATTCAATTTCTCTGCAATTTTTTAAACTTAAAAAAATTGCAAGAGGAGATTACTTATTTTGAATACTCTCCACAAAACACTGACTGCCATTATGTCATTAAAGCAATTATGTTATATAAAAGCAAAAAGAACATAACAATACCAGGAAAAAAACCACATGTACCAGGAAAAAAATAATACTCTTCTTCTTTCCACATTCATTTTGAAATGTCATAGGACTGTTGAAATGCTGCTTCATCAGAAGAAATAAATTATGTCTGGAAAGAGTTGCTTTCAGCTACACAGAAAACAGGTTATAACAGGTCACATCTATCACTGCCCAGTCAGTGTTAAACTAAGTTGTGCAAGTTAAAATGTACTCCTGCTTTCATAACCAATATCACCATCTCCAGAAGGTTAAGAAGTACTTCTTTGTATTATGTTGTGATGAATAAAACATCTCATAAGCCTCAGATAAATTCCAAAATCCTACATACATGCCTCACGGTATCTGCATCCTATGGCAAAAACAAAACCATAGAGAAAAAAAATGTTGTGAAAAGTAAAATTGTCCATTGATCTAGGCAGAAGTTTTCATGCTCCATGTCACATGTCTAGAGTTTTCTCATCTCCTTACACTGTTTTTTTTTCCCTTCTTTTTTTCCTTGCTCCTAAGTGTTGTTTGTAATTTAATGATATTTCTCTTTTTAATTAATTCCATCATTTTCAAGCACCTGAGCCAGTGTACAGAAAGATAACAGATAAAGCATCCTACAGGAAAATAAGCCTTCAGAAGCCCATTTTGTCTTTTGTGGATTGGTCACGGACAACAACACCTCTACACCAGCAGCTCTCAGACTCACAAGTTTATCCACATCCAGCATACAATTGCAACCGCTCAAGATTTAAAAGACGTCTATTGATTCTGGATATTCTGGAAATCAATCTCTTAATAGAAAGGAGTTCAGCCACCACTTAAAAATCATCAGGCCCCAAAGAAGTAAATGAGATAAAGCCAGAAATTCACAATTTTTAATAATTTTTAAATTCTGCTCATGGAGTTTGACTCTGTCATTTTAATTATTAAACCACCACCTTCTTTTGAAATACATGTACTTTCATTTCAGATACAGAATAGTCTAAACATTAATAATTAATGATTATTATCTCCATAAGAAAGGAAGAAAAAGAATAAAATAATTTCAGCCTTTGGGATTTTCTTACATGCTATGCCTTCAATATAATAATCCCTTATGTCTTTTCAGGGAAGACAAGCAGATGGGAATTGTGGAAATTGAACTACTGTTCAGTTCTATTATTTTAACGAGAGTTCATTTCCCCTCTTCATTTGGTTTTGGATTTTTTTTCCTGTTTTTCTTATCTTTAGAGCTAAAAATCACATTATAGCTCTGCAATGACTTGCATCGCATATGACTGCAGTCAGCAATATTACACTGCTCTACCAGGTACAGAATACTGCTCTTGAAAGGTAAAGTCATAGAAAAAATTTGCATGGATGGGACTTCTGAGGGCTCTCTTATATAAGCATTTTTCAGAATTTAAATCCAAAATCTGAAAATTTTCCTTCAGAACAAAATTTAGCTATTTCAAAGTCACTTCATACTTATAATAGTGGTTTATGAATGTTTGTCCAGCATTAGGAAGTACTACGTCCATGTCTTAGAGAACACCTTCACAAAAATGTTAACAGGAAAGCAAAAACATTTTCCTTTCTGATAAAAACCTGATCCCTAAAATAATAATGAATTACTAACCTTTAAAATCACATTATTTAACAGACTAGTCCACACTTGCACCAAAGAAGTAATGCATAGAATATAACTTTTTTCCCACCACCACTAAATGAATAAACACAAGATCGACTATTCAGACAAGTATTTAGGACTGGTCTATTGTAGGAAGTTTCTTGACAGGTTTCCTCACTGGAGGCCAGCTGCAGGGAGACACTAGGCAATATATTCAGAAGAGATTCTAGAAAATGGCAACCTCATATATAGGTTCAGGAAACCTTATTTAAAGTGAAGCTTAAATAGTCATAATTTCTAGCTTTTTTTAGTAAAGCATCCAAATAAGCAGTTAGGAAAAGTGTTGCTCATCCATGGCATACAGAAACAAATGTAAAAAAAACATTAAAACACTCTGCTATATACTATACAAAAAACTTTAAAAACCACTTTAAAGTTGCAGAAATTAAGAAGAAAGGAGCATCTGCCTAAAATAAAAGCTAGACAAAATGTACAATTTGTCATAAGTGACAAATTGTTTGTGCACAGGATTAGTTAGGCTCCCTTCTGCTACCAAGAACTTAAAAAAAATTACCAACAAAAACAAATATTTCCTTCAGAGATAGTGTGTTATCTTCCATCTTACAGCATTAACAAATTATTCTACCAGTCCTTGCCCTGGGCTAGAACTACCATTTTTATTTTTTCTAAGAAGTGTGTTTTCACATCTGATAACCAGGGTAGGCATGCTTCTAAGATTTTCAAGCAGACAAAGTGTAGGCACCAGTTACTAGCTGTGCTAGTGTGCATCTTGTAAATTAATTCTCAAAGGACTTTCTGATGTAGATTTACACAATTCCAGGGTAACCCAGGCTGGCAGGGACTTGGGGACGTTTCTAGTCCCAGCTGCTGCTGGGAGAAACAGATCAGGTAGCTCAGGGCTTCACCCAGTTGGGATTTGAAACCCCCAAGTCTGGAAAAATCCCACTTTCCCCAGGCCTTGCCTCCATCACTGCTCGTCCCCCACCAGCACATCATCTCTCCCAGATTATGATGTCCCAGCTACAGAAGCCTGGCTAGAGCAAAGGCAGTTGGCATCCGCTGCTCTCCTCTCATCCTGATTACATTGCAGAAGGCATGAGGGCTGGATCCAGCATGACTGACCCTTGGTAAATCCTTACTCACTGTTTCCTGTCACTGGCATCTCCTTCATGTGCCCAGATGTGGGTTCCAGAAGGTCTCCTTCCTTGGTTTTACCTCAGGCTGAGGACCAGCTTTTCTCCTCCTTCAGCCAAGTCACTGAGTACAGAGGCCTAGCAGATGTGGGTGGTGAGGACCTGCCTTATCCATGCATCACCTTCACCTACAGGGATCCTGACAGGAAGACCATTGCAGATCAAGGAGTCAGTGATCAACACACCAGGTAATCTGAGTATCTGAGTACACCCTGGCCTATGCTGTGCTGGACTGCACACATGGCTTGGCCTTCAAGCTGCACTGTGCCACACAAATTCCTTGGTTGCAGAACAAACTCATTTTAGGACAGGGGCCCTCATCACCAGCAATTACAGCACCTGCACCACCACACCTTCATCAAGAACTGCAGCAATAAATTCTTGTAAGAACATTATTTCTGCTTGCCAGCAGAAAATACAAATATATTTGAGCTATTGTTTGGGAAAAAATCATACAATAGCTAAAATGAGCAAACAAGTCAGTCTTGTATGGACAGGGTCACAGTGTGCTGTTCAAGCACCATTCAGTAACAAAATGTTTTCCTTAACCTCCAGCAATCTCCTGTACGGCTGGTGCTCTGATGTATTACATTTCCCAAAGAAGATAGAGAAAGCTCCATCTGCTTCCTTACCCTGGTCAGTGATCTGTAACACATCCCAGAACACTCAACAAACCCTCCTCTGACCCACAAGTTCTATGCAGACCTGAGCCCTACACATTTGATCTGCTCCTCCACATGAAGGGCAGCCTTACTCCTCCTCTTCCCTGTCTCCCTCTCCTGAAGGGCTCCAACAATCACAGCACTACCACATCATGGGTGGTAGTGCAGCCATGCTGCAGCTCTGGCCACAGGCTGAGCTCTTGCCCCTGCGCTCGAATCCCAAGCAGTGTGCAGACAAGTACACTCCCTGCACCCTACTTTAACATGCCCAAGCTTTGCCTTCTTCCCCCACACCCTGTACTTTTGCTTTCTGTCCTTGCTCCACCATTTTATCATACAACTCAGGACTGTAATGTGGCTCCCACATCACTGCTAGTTTAACAGTCTCCTCACCAGACTGACCAGCCTCATGGCAAAGGTGTTTTTGCTATAAATGAGAAAGGGAAAATGACATCTGATTTCTCAAATCCACAAATATGAAACTCAGAGTTTGAGTTAAATTTTCTTCAACCTGCTCCATAACAAATCTGAATTTCAGCTCTTCACTCAGTGGATTACACCTGTATATATAATGTGCCTCACCCACTTAAACATAGTTCTGTTCTGCCATAAAGGGAGTTAATTACTTCTCATCAGTCATTAGTACTCGGACCATCTGATTTTTAGCATCCAAGACAGGACCAATGACCTGGTTAACAGCAATAATTTCACTGGTGCTATGACAAAGTTTTATGTCATGTGTTCTTATGTTTGTCACTTATCATTTTGTATCTTAGCTACCGTAAATATCCTGGGGGAAATTTCACCTCAAAAGCAATTTAATCTTTGAACAAAAGGGAAAAATATTCTGCTGTGATCAGAAACTGTAGAGCAGAGCAGCCAGTTATCTCAATTTTTATTGAACTAGAACACTGTGCATCATCTGCTTAAAATGTATTGGAAAACTCACATAATCCAGAGGTTGTAAGCATATATTACTCTCAAGATCTTGGCAGAAAACATCCAAACAATTATATTTATGGGCAGAAATTCAGAGTGATCCAAAATGTGATCTGCTGGTTTGCATAGCAAAATTTTTATCAGTTTGAGTAGGGGGGTTCCATGCTCTTTTCCCTTTCCAGAGTTACACAAGCAGATGATGGAGAGAGGAAAAAAGCAGAAAAGACTTAATTTCTAAAGCTATAACCATACTTCACTCCTTCAATATGTAATGCCTTCACTCAAAATGAAACCAGGGTTATTCTAAACAAAGATCACAGCTAGATATCCTTTGGAGTCAGCCACGTGTAGCTGAATTGGCTCTTGCAAATCTTTTCTATCTCAAATATCCTTCACTTCTTCTGCTCCTATCAGTGTAGCAATTTCTTCTCTATCCCTCAAACACTAATATCAAAACAAGGTAAATAAAATTTAACACCCCTCCATTCCACCCCACCCCCTCCAAACCCCCTTCCTGATCATTTTGGTAAAGAAATAAGATTACCAATTATTCTTCAGGAATTAACAAAGTAATAAAGCAGCAGCCAACTCTTAGGATTATTCAGTAAAAATGTAACAAGTAATGAATAAAAGTGAAACATCAATATCAGCAATTTCTACAAGTGTGTAAAGAAAAGGAAGGGCAGAAAATATAGATTTTGGGAAAAAAAAAAAAAAAAAAACAACCAAAAAGTACACATGCATAGCATCGCTTGTACTAAACTCCTGCTTCAGCACTGCACTCCAAAAATTCTCCTCAGACAAGTGACAATCTTTAAAAAGTAAACTGTGGCAGACAAACAGAAGCTGACACAAGAAAAAAAAAAATTCAAGGGACAAGACTGGGGGGATGAGGCCAAAACACTGATGTTAAAAGGACTGAAATATTATATTTCCCTTCCCCGTTCCCCCCCCGCCCCAGGATAGTGTGGGTGCAAGGGGGAAGGGGTTAAAAAAAAAGGTCCTGGTGGAAAACATCTTAAGAATTACTGTGTTCTGGCATTGCTTTGTAAAATGGTTCCAAGTGATTTATTCTTAGTGTTGAAATGTGATTTCAGAAACCCTATTCTCTCATTTACAAAAAAAAAAAAAAGGCATAAATGAAGAAGAGAAACTAATAGTTATCCATTCTCAATAAAAAGAAAAACAATGTTTTCAAAAAATCTGACAAAAATTAAAAAAAACTCCTAACAGATTACCAATCTAAAAAATTCAGAATCTGTCATTCCCATCTGTCCTGCACTTTATGAAGTTTAGTGGGCTTAATGTAATGAAAATTCATTAACATAAAAACCACCAATGTAGTACTACTTTAGAGAAGAGAAAAGGAAAAAGTTTTTCATCCTTTCAGAAAGATTCTGGAAAAGCAAAGATTAAGCAAAGATTAATACAGTTTAATACAGATTAATTCAGTTCTGGCAAAACACTTGCAACCTGAATCTTATTCAGGGTTCTGACTGGAGTAAGAAGTAATCTCAGTTGTAAGCCACAAGAACAAGAACTTTTCTTAGAACAACAGAAACTCAACAAGCCTGCAAAAAACCAAAACAAAAACCCCCACAAACCAACCCTCAATTGCACTGTGCATTTTTCTGATGAGTTCCAGCCCTATAATCCTTACCTGAATTTAAGCCATGTATTGCAAAGTTTGTGTATTATTAAAAAAACCCACTCCAAAACCCCACCCTAAATTACAGTATTTTAGTCCTACAGCATGGTACAGATGAATGCAATGCTACTCCTGTTCCCCCCTCCACAAGATAATATTGTTACTTTGTATGATGCTTTCTTGTTGCCATGACATCCTTTACACAGTAGGTCTCTTTACCCTTACATTTTTTTCCCTACTGAAATTCAACCCGTAGTCATTTTACCCCCAGGTCAAAAGCTTATAAATACGTGTTTATTTTCAAAATTATACACTTGATCTATTGAATAAAGTGTATCACTCCAGACCTCAGACAGTCAGATTTAGGTAGGAATACACAATGCTGTTTCTAAGCACACGAGAACTGAGATTGTCCTTGGACAGTGAGAAGTTCTTCCAAAATCTGTGTTTGTGTATGTTTGTTCAGCACTTACCTATAGGATTCTGATTCCAAGGAGACAGGCCATCAAGCACTCTAATAAATGTCACTCCTGTTTGAATGCTCAATTTGTTCTCTGAATTTCCCTTTATGGTCAAGATGTTCGTTTTCCTAACTTGCAATCTATGCTGTAGCATGCATCTCCATTAAAATGTTTGTCTACCCACCCCAGGGATTCCCGGCGCATCCCATCGATCTGGCTGAAGGCAGATACACCAACAAAGGGAGACCCAACCAAGAGGAAAACCTCTGGTTCCCAAGAACCTGCTTTTTGCCTACATGCCTTCGGGTCTTTCGCTTATGACTGCGACCACTGTTCCCCTCAGCTGCACAACGAAAGCATGAGCGGCAGGCAGATACTTTCCACCACGCCAGCTGCGCTGCTGGCCGAGCGGAGCGAGTCGAGCTGCTGCTCCGCCGGGAGCACGAGGAGAGAGCCGAACCGGAGACCTGTACCTGTTAACTACTATAAAGTCAGGCTCAGCGCACGGGAAAGGCGATTCCTCTTCCTGAAGGGCAACAGGTTGCTCCTCACCACCCCCACCCCAGTCCCCGGAGCGAGCAGGTGCCCGGCCGGCGCGGTGCGGCCGCGGTCACTCACCGCCAGCGCGGGCGAGGAGGGTCCGGCGCGCTTGGAGCCGCGCCGGGAGCTCAGCCGCCGCCAGGACTCGGCCAGGCGCCCTCGGCCACCGCTCGCCGTGCCCTCGGCGGCGCTGCCCCGCTCGGCTCTGCCGGGGCTCAGCCGCCGCTGCTCCATGCCCGCGGCACGGCTGAGCCCCGCAGGTGCCCCGGGCCCGCCTCGGGCGCTTTATCGGCGCTGCCTGGCGCGGCGGAGGAGCGGCGGCGAGGCGGGGCGGGGCGGGGCCGGGCGGCACCGCCCGGGCCTCCATACCGCGGGGGCTTCGGGCGGGCGGCCTATCCCGCAGCAAAACGAAGTTTTAGTCTGCAGCGTGAATTAGGAAACAGGCACAGAAAGAGAAAGGGACAGGTAGGTGTACTGTGCTCAGACATGACAAGTTATGACACCTGTTCATCTCCCCTCTAGATCATGCCAAAATCGTGCTAGGAGGCTTTTTCTAAGTACACTACGTTAATAGTTCTAGGGAAATAAATTAGTGGTTTACCTATAATAAAGTATGTTCGTTCTTAATGTCTAGCAACAGTCACATGTGCGCAGCCTCCACTCTAAGCCAAGCGTTTTCCCCTACTGTTTACACTTCAGAGGATGGAAACACCAGGTCAGGGAAAGATGGCAAAGTACCTGTTGTACTGTGACACACCTCTGGGGGGCCGTGTGGCCTGCTTTTCTTTCTTAAGATCAAGGAGCACCTCTGAAATTTAGTCTCTACTAATATCGAAAGGTTTTCCTGCAGTGTTGGTCAGGCTCCTGGTTCATTATGCCCTTTCAGGCACTTAAGAACAAACACAGGGGTTAATCATCTGTACGTGCTGAGCACAGGACACTGCTGCAGTGCCACGGAGGTAATCTGCCTCATCTCTGCCCTCCTAGCTCACTGCTAATTTTTCTTCCCAAAGGGAGAGGATGTTCAAATCCCCACAGCTGAAATAGCAAGGCAGCTAATCTGTTTTCCAGGCAAGATTAAAAACACAGTGAGTGTTTTGCAGGTATTAAATCAATGATTTGCATTTTGGATTTAACCCTTCTTTCAAAGATTTATTGAAAGACCATTTTACTGATGAAGTCAGACATATCCCTCCCTACTCCTTTCTCAAGTAGCTTAACTTCCTATTCTAAAAAGATGTTAAGACATTATAATGAATGATATTATTCTAGTTATAGCTTAAGTGATATATGAAAGCATATATTTTCCTCACAGTGTATCTAATGTCATAATATTAAACAAGAAAGCTGAGTCAGAGTTTCCAAAGAACATGTTAAACTCCTCATTAAATACATGTTGGAAGAAAATGATTAAGGATTTTGTTGTGACTTTATGTAGTCTAACGTTCTGCAAACCCCTAGTCACATTCCAGACTTCCATTCAGTGGAGAAGGGCATTATTGGGAAGATCTGCTTCTCCAATACCTGTGACTGTAATAACAAGTTACTTCATTTGAGTGAATTATTGTCATTAATGTTTTTATCTTCATTTATTCCTCTCTGAGGCACATCAGCATTTGGTCAGCTTTACTGATTGTGTTAATTAGCTATATCATTTTAATGGTGATTTTAAAGGTTTAATAGATTAATGGATTAATCTATAGATTAATTTATCTAATATATCCTCTATCTCTTAGTAGTAACAATTAAATTTCCCAAATCCCATGTCTTCCTTAAAATATTCTTTAGAGAAATCTAGTGATATTCAAATCCCACAAAAATCTGTAAGCAAGGTAAAAAGTCAAATTACATTAAACTCAGAATTCATGCTCTTATGGATTTTTGTTGGGAGAATGGGGAACAAGAATATCAAGAAATCAAAAGAATTAAAGGACAGGATAAAAACATATTTGTGTTACTGATTTGTCACTAGTCTTGCTTAAAACTTCGTCAGCTGGAATATGAAATATGCTGCCTTCATCTCTTTAGCTACACAGACAACACTATACCACTTATTCAGCTCACAGTACAATGTAAGATATAAAAAAAGCAAAAAATATTCCTATTTCAAACAAATATAGCAAACCTAGTAAAAAATAGAAAGGCTATTTTAAATAAGATACAAACTTCAAACTAAAATAGAAAAAAATCATAGCCAAAACAATTTAACTTCAGTAAGTCAAATATACAACACAGATGATTTGAATAACATCAGAAACACAAAATTTGTGAAAAGCAATTCACACATCAATACACAAGAAATTTTTTTCTCTGATGTTAGGGTTAAGCCTTTAGCACAGATAACAGCTTCCTTCTTCTTACTTCTGTCTATGATTAGACTGAATCTGACAATCTAAGTGCCAGGCAGCTTTTGTATAAACTGTCAAAAATTTCAACTTGTTATATGATCTAACAACTTTTAGTGCAATGTGTTTGCTTAATGATCACTTCGTAGGATTGTTTTCCAACCCCTGTACACATATTTATACATATGTATCTATTGTACACACCACAAGGCTGTTCCACACATGCTTCTAAATGCTGCTGTTGTGGTCTTTATCAATATACTGTATGCCTGGCAAGAAAGTATTTTCATTCCTGGCAGAGAAGGATACAACTGCATGTTATGAGTACAGTTGCCTGATACTGTCTTTTCAGCCCTTCTCATTCCACCTACAAATTTATTCTTCACAGTCATTTGTTAGTATGTTCAAATATTTATCAACAACTACATGAAGGCATGTCAATAGGTGGTGACACTTGCCTGATTTAGATCTTCTAACTGAGTAGAGTCCAAGACCCACTGGAGTGTTTGGAAGTACTGAAAGGCTTGGGAGCAGTCATTCAAGACTGATGAAAAGCTTTCTTTTCACTTTCCGTTAACAAGACAAAAGTTATAGGATGATTTATACTGGAAGGGACCACTGAAGGTCACCTAGTCCAAGCCTCTCTCTAAAGCAGGTTTGGGTACATCATTTTGCTCAGGGCTTTGTCCAGTCAGGTCTTGAAAAAACCCAGAATTGAAGATTCCATTGCTCCTCTAGACAATGTTTCAGTGCTTAAGCATGGTCTCAGTCAAAAAGCTTTCCATTACACCTAACAGGAATTTCTCATGTTCCCACATTTGTGTATTTCCACTTGCTCCTTCACCACACAATTTCGTGGACAGTCTGGCTTTGTCTTCTCTCCACCTTCCCATTCAGCAGTCAGGGGCAGCAATTCAGATTCCCTGTAGTCTCTGTCCTTGAGACTGGACAACTTTATGCTCCCAGTCTCGTCAGTCATATGGATGAGACTTTCTACAAAGAGCTGGAAGTAACCTCACATTTTTCAGTCCTGGTGCTTATGGGGGAGGTTCAGCCACCCCATTGTCTGCTGGAGGCACACTACATCCAGGCACGAGCAGACATTGGCCTCTTCATGAATCTGCTTGGAAGAGTCCCATAGGACAAGCACCTGAAGTTAAAGGGGTGCAAGAGAGTTGGTTGTTACTCAAGGAAGCAAGGAAAGGATCACCTCCCCCAGGCTCCAGAGCAGTCCATCCTGATGAGCAAGGAATTCAGATGAAAACACCAGGAGGCCTGCATGGAGACTGGGGCAAGGAGACTGGGCCAAAACACAGATGTAAAGAAAAATATACAGAAGGTAAAGGCAGTGACAGGATGCCTGGGAGGAATACAGAGATCCAAGCGTCTCCTAGCACAAAGGGGTGACATCAGGAAAGTTGATGCCCAGCTGCTGTTGGGTCTCACAAGGATGTCTTGAGGAAAGACCTGTGAACGAAGGCCCTGTGGATATTTCATAATTATGGTATAAGAAACAGAAAAGCAATCATAAACACCATGTAAATATGTGCTATTCCTTGCCGTATTTCTGAGAACAGTTTTTGATGTCCTCTTCCTGTTAGTGAAGAATTTATTTGTATGCATTTCTGCTTTAGGTGTACTCAGATTGCTATCACAGCAGCATGGTGCTGCCAGAGTTGTTACTGAGAGTCTTCTGTGGGACTGTCATCTTTGCAAGTTTGCCATTGTTCTGAAGTTGTAAGGCACAGACAACTGATTTTTGGGCTTAAAGGTACTTCTGCTGTAGCCTCAAACTCATGAGATTCCTTTTCAAAGTATGGGTCATAATATAAAATATAGGTTTTTCAAAGGCCAAGTACTCTGCCAAACTTTTTTTCTTTTTAGTAAACAAATTCCTCTCAAAATTTTCTACTAGTACAGGAAAAACCCAAAAAGCTGAAGTAAATTACTCATTTCCCTTAAAATTGGAAAAAATTATATAGTTTCTTTCATGTATTTACTGTTAGGTGTAGGTTGTACACGTCTACTTTTTATGACGTGCACTGTGGAAGATCTTTTTTCTATTCTCCATTTTACAGAATTTTAATTAAGGAAGTTAAATACACTGAAATCAAAAGCTGGCAAGCATGGTATTTAGAAGTTCTGTACTAGAGTTGCTACATACTGTTCTTATTTTCTAACTAACACAAGTGTTTTTCTTCTTTTTTTATACATTGCAATTTTGTAGAGAGACAGATTAATCCTATACTAATATTTTTTGGTGGATACTAATAAAACTCTTGATTAGTTCAACCAAAGCATGTTCTGAGAGTGGCAAGACTCAAAAAAAATACAGTTTTGATTTTGAAAGAAGTAACCAGTCATAACCTGCTTGCACAAAGAGTGAAGGTGATCATACACTTTTCTGAAAGTCAGACAACGAAGTCATCATTGAAACTCACCTAGAATTCATAGTCTGAATGTGCCATGAAAATACCCCAAATTCCAGATTTTAGGTCATAAAACTATTTCTATTGAAATTCTTTGAAATTACCACAGTAAAATTTATTTTCTAAAGCACAAATCAACAGCAGTCTCTGGGTATTGAAGGTTATAGGTGAAACCTATTAAATTAAGTATTGTTTGCATCATTCACAGAAAAAAAAAGTTATAAACTAAATAGGAATAGGCTTCTTGTTACAAACAGACCAAACATGGGATGAAAAGAGCTGGTTTTTTTGAGTTGTTTTTTTTTTTTTCCATTCAATGTGAAAGACGAGGTAGAGCTTTATGCTACCAGATCACTAGAAAATGAACTTTGTATTTTTATGTTTATCTGAGTTATCATCATAGGATAGTGGACTAAATAGAAAAGCACTGTCACCAATTTATGTCTGAAAAATAATGTTGACATGACCTCTGGTGTGACACAGTAATTTTAAAACTGAATCAGGTATTAATAATGTCTATTTTTTAAATTGTATCTAATGTCTTAGCCACTTGATCATTCTTGCCTTGCAGTGTTTAAGCACCCTTGACACTGGGAGAAGATAGATTGTTTTCTGGGTCACCACTGGAAGAAGCAGTATAGAACATTGGTTATTAAAAACTTCTTTTTCTAAATTATGCCTGGTCACCTCATTGAAGCATGAAAGGACAAACAATGGGGAAATTTTTATTGTTTCTTAGAAGCCTTAATGTGGTGTTTATTCAAGCTGAACTCTCTCTACACAGGGAAGTAATTTTAAGCAGAGACTGCAAGATCAAACTTTCAACATTTAAGTTTTAATTACACTCAGTTTTTCTTTCTCCCATCTGTTCACGTCAAAAGTTCACAGCCTCCACTACAACATTGTCAGAAACATTTGCAATACCTTAGAAAGTGAGCATACATCATGAATAAATACTCCACAGTATTTTTTTGTTCATTATGCAAAAAAAAAAAAAAAAAAAAAAACAGGCAACAAATTCAGAACAAAACAAAGAATTGCTCAGCTTGGATTTTAGCCTATTTTTACATAAGCATTAAATTGAATATTCATCTCAAGACACATTTGGTGTTTGGTAATACAGCATTTGATGACACAACATATTTATGCTTAGACCATGAAACTTGCTTGTAACCCAAGAAGTGAAAAAATTTTGTGCCATTACAGATGCTCATTCTGCCTTCAGGTGAGGGGCCTTTAGAATTCAGTTATGTATGGAAGCAATGTTACTCTTAAGCCTCATGCCTAAGACAAAATATCAAGATACAGCCCGGCATCTTCACAATATTTGTGGTTTTGTTTAAAATATGCAACTGTCAATTAATGGAGACAAGAAAAGAAGGCAATATAGCAAGTCATCAAATCACAGAATGATTTGAGTTGGAAGGCACTTTAAAGATCACACTGGTCTGCAGCATAGGTTGGGCCAAATTATTAGATAGAAATGTCAGTAGTTTTTCTTCACCAATATAAAATGTCAAGAAAAAAAGAAGAGTTATAGTTTTTAAAATGACACTTTCTTTAAGAACTACAGTTTATACAGTCATTATAATAAATCATGCTTTCACCAGCCAGCTGTATGATGATCCTAGCCATAAACATCAAGTTTGTGTGAATACGAGTCCACGATATTTAATCTTTCAGTCACCAAGTAAGGCACAATGCCAAGATTAATCTTAGTACAACTCCTTGGCTTTGAAAACCCAGGTCAGTATTTGAAAACTGAGTGGATTTCCTCAGCATATAAATTAGTCACCCCATATTGTTGCCTAAAAACCCCAGGTATATCAGTTTGCCCTGTGACCAACATGGGAAAAAACATCTGCAACTGTGAGGAGTAGTTTTCATTCTTACACTCTATCTTTGAATTAATTCCTCTCAATTAAAAAAATTATAGCAAACTAAGATGTACCTGTGCAAATTTATCTCTTTTGCTTTTGCACCCCACTCTTGTAATTATATTTTTGTTAATATGTGCAAAGCTTTTGGACACACTAGCCTTAAACAGGTGTAATGCTGGACTCCACTCTGTGATAATTTTGGATTGCTGAATTAACTGTGACTGAAATTGTGAGTAAGAGATCTTTGATGTCTATATAGTTGGCTGTCAGGTATAAAACGCTAAATGCCAAGGGGAGCAGAAGGGGTACCAGGTTAGTCTATTCAGTGTTGGGTCCTTTCTCTGGTTTTGCATTTCCATTTCCCTTTTAGACTATTAATGCCCTGAATCATAACTGGTTCACTGTTCTGTTCCCTCTGTAGAAATCTGTCATACAAATGCTTGAATAGCAGAGCACTATACAATTCATAAAAATGTCTGTAAGTAAGGAAGTAAAGCTTCTAGGAAAAAAGAGACGGACAGTATATTTTGATTATTTTTTCAGATTTTCCTGTACAATGTACAGAAGTTCTCTGGCCCCTGCAATGCTTTTTCAATTTTTTAAGGAAGGAGTAGAGATATTCAGTTCAAAAATTCTGGAAATCTTGAAGGTAAACCTAAACATTTTTTTTCTTTACTTTTCTTTATGTCTAAAAGAGAATTTCTAATGAGGGCCACCTCAATGCCCTTTTCCACAGAAAAGCTCCCAATACTGAGAGTTCCCAAGCTTGAATGAGGTGTGTATTTTTCTGATAGATAGAACTGGTTTATCTCACCCAGGAAAGTTATTAATTCCCCTTTGTAGTTAACCACATCATAATCTTTATCCATCACTGTAGGTTTGCCTTCATTCTCCTAGACATTTTGCCAGACTTACTACCAAGCTGGAATGGCAGTGACCTCAGAACTGATTCATCTGGATACCAAGCACCATTCTTTGCAGAATAGAAGCCCTGTACAGGATCAATGTTGAAATGATCCAGCCACCATTAGCTATTAAATCTATATAAGAGGAATTTCACAATCTTTTAATGTAATTTTTACTTCTGACACCTGGCAGATGGGAGTTTAACAGTTCAATTATTACTCACATACATAAAGATTTTGACTTTTATTGAGTTGATCATCGTAACATTTTCTTTCAAATAAAATTAAGATCTTAGCCCAAAAAAGCACTAGGACTTATACTGAACTTCAAAGCCAGTAGAGCTGCTAGTGATTTTTATTGAAGCTTCATGAAGTACTACTGAATATGCAAGTACTGCTACATGGAGTATTAATGTGCCAGCTATGAAAGGTTTGATTTTCATATCATCAGTGTTTTAGATGAGAAGTCTCATCCTATACATTGCATTCAGTAAAAGTGTTGTTAGATACAAACCCTGAATAGAATAATTACTTGCTCTGCATGAGTAAGTTTACCTCTGGAGCTATATACATATTTAAGTAGATTAGCACTTGAACCTTTGCAAATATTTACAAAATTAACCTAGTAACATTACTCTATTGTATTTATTCCTTTGATTATAGCACTTTGAGGGAATTTAAATAATAAGTAGGAGAAAACATTCTTTTATGGACCCTACAAAGCCAAGAAAGAACCTACTGGGGCTGTTTCTAGTTAATGATCTATCTATAAGCCTTAAACTAGTAAATGTTACACTGCAAGAAAAAGTTATTGGCCTTTCAATGCAGTTAAAAATGAAAAGACTTTTTTAGTCTTAAGCGTAAAGACTGAATTTTTTTCATTACTGAGTAAAAAAACTTTTAAAAATTGATTTCTTGGACTTTATTTCATTAGCCTATACAAGGTATCTTCCATAATTAGTGACAGATATCTTTTTAACTCCAATTGTAACTCGTGAATCCTGAAAATGATAGTTACTGATGTTCTTTTAGCAGCTAAATTCTCTCCCATATTTGGGACTTCTCTGTCTTTTAATATGATCACATATGCAAAAAGACTGATGAGTTATATTAAGAGGAGAATGTTTGCTTCACCTGGCCTTCTTTTCTACTGAAGTGACAGTCAGTGTGATCTTAGAGCAGAGATATGTGTTACATTAATATACAGGTGAATCACCTTTTTACCTCTCGTTATGACATGGTCTGTACAGTAGAAAGAAGAAAAGCAAAGATTTCCAGACTTTTTTTCCCCCAAATATTTCACCATTTGACAATGAGATTTTTAACAGAAATATTAAAGTTGGTGTATGAATGCAGTATGTATGAATAGAAATACCTGCATGTTCTCTTGGACCACACACATCTTGGTGCTTGCAAGTACGTGCATGTGTCCCTGTGTGTGTGCATGTAAAAGAGTGAGTGCATGAAAACCCTGAGAGAACAAGTGTGAATATGTAAAACCAGCTTGCCTAAAGATTTCATAAACAAGTATCACATTTCTGTCCAAAATATTTCATGCTGTGTTATCTTGTACTACTTTTCCTGCAACATGTATGCATAGATACTGAAGATTGAAAGTAAGAAGAGCGAGCTTTGGAGTCTAAAATTCCCTGTAGCCTCTTGATGACCTGGGCTAGAAGAAAAAAGATAGAGAAGACAGAATCTGTGCCACAGTCCTTCTCTTTAAGTCTACAAATATGGTAATCCTTATTTTTTGCTAAAACTTGCCTCGCTCAAATGAGGAATTTTAGTGTTTAAAGTGAGCAGTCCATATGAGTGTAAGGATCTGGTTCAATGCACATAAAATGGAGCTGGAACAAGAGCTTCTGGTAGAGGGAGAAATTCATTGTTTTACACTTATGGAGTTTTAAATGTATAGTGTGAGAATTTTCTTCCAGAGAATGGCAGAATACAAAAAAGCAGAATACAAAATTCATTAGTTAGGTAATTCTTTAAAAAGAAAAAATCCCAACACCAGTAGCATCTTAGGAGAAGTTATTTTAAACATTAAGATGTTATATACAGTACTGATCATTTAAAAGGATTGCACTGAGGCTGTCTTCTTTTAGGTCTAATCTTGTATTATATCTACTGAAATAAGAAGGAAGGGAGGTGGTGGAGGGTGTGTGACAGAATTCGAAGAGACAGTACTATTTTTGCTTAGTTTATTAAGAAAATAGTAAGCTTGGGGCCATGAGGGAGAAGATGGGGAGATGAAAAAAAGGAAGATAAACCACATGAGAAAAGCAGACAAGCCAAAAGAGTTTTACATGAGGCAAGGATAAGAATGGTATGGCAGGGAGGAGCTGTCATAAATACATGGTGCAGGGGAGTGAGGAAAGAGATGTTTTTCAGACTTCAAGGGGTCTTGCACACCCCGGAATTCCCATCCTATAAGAAAGGGAAGTGAAATGGGTATTTGTTCTTTAAGGGTTATTTGGTGTTTCTGAAATTATTCATGACCAAAATGATTGTATACATACTCCTAAACAGATGAAAGTGAAAATCGGAGGAACTGATGATTAACTCTGCATTGCTGGTAGTGTAATTGCCCCAAATGTCCAGAGCATGGCCAATACATCACTCCATGGCAATTATGGAGACTGGGGGGAAATATTGGGATTGATTCCGGCAATCTTCTGCCAAAATACAGAGAACTTGTGGTTAAGCCATGATTAAGCCATGCCAGATTGCACTGACATTGAAATCCATATAGCAGAAGTTATTTTTGAAAATCCATTAATCAGAGATTATAAAGCTGCTTTTAGTTTTACTGAATTATTCTGCCCAATACAAATAAAAATTTACAAATACAATTATGCTTTTATTTGACACCAGGCAAAAAAATTAATACTGATTTGTATAACTCCCTAACACCTTCTACGGTATTTTTTTAATTAGCCACCTGCTCATGTTATGAATAACATCTATTTATGACTCTGTAACTGAGCAGTTTTAGGAAGAAATAGTAGCATGCAAAGCAAATAATTTAGTCTGACCTCTTCTGATCCACATCAGTCTGCATATAAAAAATTAGTATGTTGGTCTGAGAACCTGCTGAAGCCCTCAGAATGTAAAAAAAAAAAAAACCACCAAATACACAAAAACCTAAGCTACCTATTGTGAACACATTTTTCTATATACCTAAGGAAAATAAAGTCATTCAAATACATTTATTTTCTGCCTACTAGTTCTGTTGTTGCAACAGACTCAGTTTCCAGAAATGTTAAGCTGTTTAAAGAATATGCACAAAAGAGGTTTCATATGTAACTTCCAGAAATATTAATTTTAAAACCTAATTTAGACATATTATAGTAATAAATCAACAACTTTTGACATGCTTCTAGACTAAAGTTCAGGAGAATTTATCCTAGATTTATTTGAAAACTTGCTTATTGTAAAAACTAGTCTGTCAGTACTTTCTTAACTTAATGTCTTCCACTATATTTTGTAAGTAAAAGAATCTGAACTGTTTACACAAAAATTCTCGTTTATGATCATGTTTTGAAGAAGGAAAGAATTTTTAAGAGGTTTTTCTTAGGAACCTGTGAAGAGTTAAATGAGATGAGAGAAGAAGAAGAGGGAGAGGATGAATACATTCTGCAGTAAAATAAACAAGAATCAAGTCTGCCATTTCACAAGAAGCAGCATTAAAAGTGTGGTTATGTTGAGCATTAAGATACTCCATTCATGCAGACTGCAAAACTTCTGCTGAAAGAGTAATGCAAAAAACTCTGTACTCGGCATGTTTTTTGGTAGTTGAGGGTGACTTAGTAATACAGAACATTTTCAAAAATTATATGAAGTTGATTGGAATTGAAAGACATGCAAAAATATTAGAAATTTAAGCTTTCTATAATTAGATATTATGGGAGGTTTCTCTGTTACTGATAGAACTGGAGAACTTGATACATACCAGAACGCATCTGAGTCCATGTTTGATGTGAAGGCAAAGATATTTCAAAACTGACAAATGTCCAGATATCTTAGACAGATGTTCAGTGTGCAGGAGGTATGTGGGGATGAAGCTCCAGCCACTCACAGAAATTTAAAGATTGGATTTAAGAGCTTTTTTAATAATTTCAAGATGGTTGCATTCTTCCTTTTTCTACAACAAATATACCCTTTTTATTTGTATTTATTCATTTATAAGAAAATTAATTTCGGCAATAAAGCACGAGGAAGACAGTTTAGTGACTTCAATCCATAAAGGGAAAAAAAAAGATAGACATACAAAAGGAAAATAGGAGATGAGATTGTTCTGTATAGAGTAATCACCCATGCAGAGACTCACACAACTAATACATTATGGTTTTCCTTTGTGTTTACAGATCAATTCCTCTTAGAGTCCCACCTGCTTATTTTTAATGTTTCTAACTGAGATTATCCTTCCTATAGCTGTAGAAGGAGAAAGGAATGAATAATTAAAAGACCCTAATGCAACAAAAATTGCATTCATATTGGCATTGTTATATATATTGACTCACAGCTGAAAATCAAGTGGTAAAATAATCTGGCTCTGATGACTTGTGCTGTGTTTCTTATGCTGAGTCTGTTAACTGGTGCAAAATGAAGCAGTGGAGCTGCTACGATTAACAGCTTGCCCTGGTAAATGTGAAAACTTCCCACAGCTTTCCCAAAAACTCTTCAGAGGTGAAATGCCTCAGTAGAGGGCACCATATTGTGGCTTTTAGTTGGAGTAACTTACAGATTCTGTTTTCAGTAAGTTCAGTAAGTTTAACAAAAGGGATGGTTTCTACAATCTCCTGCTGAAGCAAAGAGGACATTCCCTCCCACCCCAATTTGTATCCCTGTAAAGTAGGTCGTTACAGAGATGTATTTTATTGCTCTAAAGCTCTGTGACTTATTGTGAAATGACATAGAACACACTATCCACAAAAACAATTCATGAGACTTCTTCACCTCAGCTCTCCTCTTGTCCCACCTTGCTTTGCCTACAGGAAGTTTCTCTGCTGCAGGACGTTTGTTTCTATGTCAGGGTGTAGGTGAAGTTAAAGCCTCTAATGACAGCACAGAGTCTGACTGACATCAGCAAAGGGGCATTCACTAGGATGGTGAGAATGGGCCTCAGATGGAGAACTGTTTAGGCCAGACTTAAATAGTAGCCAACATGGGAATTGTTTTGCACTGACTGAACTACTCTAATTTGGAATCATTTGGAATCCTTCAGCACAGCTCCAGTATTGTTGTTGTTGTTGTTGTTTAATTATTTTCTCAAATACTGTTTTACACACACAGAGCAAAAAATCTCAGTTTTATCTTTATATCCCCCACTCTTTTTTTCTACTTAATGCTGTGTCCTAGTGAGATCTCTGATTGCTTGCAAAGCCTAAAACATAAAAGTGAATGAAATAAATCTCATCAATTCTTGATTTAAAGAGGAAAGTAACATGTCATCCGTGTCCTCCATACCTCTTATCCAGGTTGCTGGAGGACAGCAACCCTTCTTGACAAACTAAGAGCTTTTACCAACCAAGGAACACAAAGGCAAAATACCATCTTAGCACAACTAAATATGACTAAGTATGACTTACAGTGACTAAGAACCTCAGTATCACTAAATTTATCTAAGAAACTCCCTTAGCATTCTCAGGAAAATACGTTATGAGAGTGCCAGTTGCCACAGTTCACTTTTAAGGAAAAATAACCACTCTGTCTGCTTTGCTACCTCCTGTTTGAGAGAAAATTTTCTCACAGAGGTTCCAGACTGTTGACTGCATTCTTTGGGTCACATCCTGCAGGGGACATTTACACCTGGATCAACATTCATATGAATTAATTTCTTTCAGGCTGGTGCCTTTCCAAACTAGTTGCTTTTAAAATTTATCTTTCCATGTTAAAGACATTGAATATTTAATGGCCTTTTGGTAAAATTTTTTCCTCATGTTTGTGCATAAGACTCACCAGCAAGTAGGTTTCATGAAAAAAAAGGCTGAAAAATATGTATCTGGGCTAACTGAGCAGCAGCTGTACTGAGTTTACAAGGATAATTCTCCCTCATAGACATAAAAAAAGGGATATTGCAAAATATAGGTTCACTTGTCTCATGGTATTAAAATTGATTAGAATACAAAGAACTACGATAATTGAAGAATCTGAGCAAATCCAAACCTGAAGAGTCCATTAATCCAAACAGATGAGCTCTGAGTTGGTGTGACCTCTCCTCTCCACCCTCCCCGGTACCTTTTCATTAGTAAGATCTTTATCATAGCAACTACATACAGTCATATTTTCTTGACCTACAGCACAGATTAATCTCAGGCACACAGTAAGTCAGGCCTATCTTAAAACTCATGAAAGACTAAAAATAAAATTTTGCAGCTCGTCACTTAACCCTACATGCAAGTCAAATGTGACTACTTTAACAATTAGTGTAGGAGCAAAAGAATGTAACAAAGAGTTTAAAAGGTTTTTGTTGTAACAGGGTAAAAAATGCAGTTGTAGGTGAATCATATGCAGCAGCTAACTTAAAAGAGCATAGCAGTTGAAATAAGAGTCTAGTACATTATGACATACATCCACTGCAGAGCTGTGATTTCCTTTCACTCAGAACACAGAGAAGAAGGGAAGGATACAGTTAACTGGCCATTAACAGTGATACAGTACATAAAGAAGGGGAGTCATGGCTAGTGACTTTGGGCAAAAAAGGCAAAATTATTATTTTAGTATACTAGCTACTTCAGTGAACAACAAAAGCATTACTTATATGGCCATTCAGGTAGGAGAGTAGAAGGATGTAATATGCCAATATCTTTACATGGGAGAAGCCCACTGGTTTTTTTTGGGTTTTTTTTAAACAGGATTTTAGTGACTCCATATCTTTTAAAGTGACTGCAGCAGCGGAAACCAGAATTCACTGTGGAAGGAAATCAAGAAAACAGGTTCCAGTTTGCATCCTTGGGGCACATTCTTAGGCTGAATTTCAGCATGTGGTCTCTTATCCATGGTTCATGAAGCTGGCTTGTCCTGAATGCCTGTATTTTCAGCTACAGGACATGGTAAGTGTACATCAGTTTGATTGATCTTTACCCTCTTAATATGGACTAAGCCTGCAAAGGACACATCCTACTGCCTGTAAGCACAGACTGGCTGGCAATTAACACAGCTCAGATACCTGACAGTATTTATGGAGGCACAAATGACGGGATCAGCTCTCTGACTTTATACACTGGAGAGCCATGATGTATGGTGTACGTAGACAGGTACTTTGAGCTTCAGTGCTGTGTTATAGTGTCAGCAGGACAGGTTATTCTAGAGGGCCACACCAACATTTGTGGGCTTAGATAAGCCATTTATGTTATAGCCCTCATTTTCTTGTTCTCTGTGATTCCTAAAGTCTGACAGTAAATGGAAAGCTTTGTCAACCCAAGATCTGCTTTCACAGGCATGAGCTCTTCCCTTTCTCCATGCCAGAGGACATTCATTCTTTCTCTCCTCATCTCTTCTGGAAAAAGTAGGGGGAACTCCAGTAATTCACTATTTTGATGAGAAGGTTATACTCTGTGTGGGAAGTTACAAGAAATATTGGATCTAAGAAATGCTACAGCATATGTTTCTTCCTAAGACCACAATGTTTATTCCTAAGTAAGGAAGACCTAAAAACCTTTTTCCTAAGCAAAGGTGCATGGAAAATAAACAATGAGTCAGATCATTAAAAAGCAAAAAGAACTGTTGCTAGCAAATAGAATAATAATGCAGGAAACATGTATCAGTGGAAATGTAAATACGTCTCCTGGTTACTTCCAATCAGTGGAATGGTCAGTATTCAGAAGGAAGAAATAGAAGCATAAAAGGAGTTACATTAATGATATATCATTCTAACAAGTCCAGGAGCAGGGAGCCTGCACCACCTAAGTATGACAGAAGTAAACATGACATATTTGACAAAAGGATCATTAGCTACTGGACACTTTTTAGAACTTGGCCTACATGATCCTGTGATTATAGTGAACTCATTTAATATATATTTTTTTAGCAAAAGGTTCCAGAGAATATCCAGAATTTACAGAAAGGTATGTGGCAACTATTTTATCAACTGTTTGCTTTTCCCCACTTTTTCTTCTACAAAGTTTGGGCTCTAAAGAGCAAAGAAGGAAGGGGAGAGGAGTACAGGCAGAGCCCCCACAGCCTTTTGCCTTCTCATTTCCAATTCTGAGTGCATGAAATTGCAGCAAGGCAGAACCAAGCTTCCCTTACTTGTAGGTACCTCAAAGGTTTGTCTCCCCCGGCGAGAAAATGATAGAGCCTGGTCTATTTAATGAAAATCTGAAGTTGTCTGTTATGACTTTTCTGCTCAGCCCTGCTGTCTCCACCAAGGTGAAGGGCAACCAGGTGATGCTCTGCTACTCCAGTGCTCTTAGCTATTGGGCCACAGAATCATAGAATAGTTGGGTTGGAAGAGGCCTTCAAAAGACTTCTCGTCCAAGGCCCCTCCAATTAGCAGGAACATTTTTAAGTAGATCAGGTTGTTCAGAGCCTTGTTCAACATGATCTTGAGAGCTTCCAGGGATATGGCACTCATCACCTCTCTAGGCAACACATGCCAGTGTTTCACCACCTTCATTGTAGAAAACTTCCTCCTTATAATGGTCCAAATTAACTTTCTTTTTAGCTAAAAAACATTTCCCCTTGTCCCAGTCCAACAGGCCCTGCTGAAACATTTGTTCCCATCCTTCTTAAAGGCCCCCTAAAAATACTGGAAGGCCACAATAAGGTCAACCCTGCACTCTCTTTTCTGCCGGCTGAACAATCCCAATTCCCTCAGCTTTTCCTCACAGGAGGGATGCTGCATTCTTTCAATCATCTTTGTGCCCCTCCTCTGGACCTGCTGCAACAGGATGAGGCAGGTCTCACTGAGGGTGGGGAATGAGCACTTCCAAGCTGAAAACTTCTCCCAATAACAGCATGTAGCTCAGTTAGGAAAGTGCACTTTGACTTAGTTTCTACTTCTGCTTCAATGCTAGCAAGTAGTATTCCTAACCCCCAACAACCACCACCTAGAAAATAATATTTTTGTAGTATATTTAACTATTTTAGAGATGACATATAGCGAGATAAGAGTTCTTTGGTAATTTCAAAACAGCCCGCAACCATGTAATATTAAACTGGTACTAATTATCATAATAGTTAATGAAACAGATGCCTCTGCATAAACCCCTATCTGCGTTAAGTTCTATAGGTGTATATACCTGTAGATTAATCCACTTCCATCTCTGCCTCCCATCTCTGTAGGATTGCTGTTTCCATGATACTCACATCCTCTCTCCTCATAGGAATCAATCAGCAAGCCAAGTTCATGCACTAACCCTGATTCAACAACCCATGTAAAATACCATGTGGTTTGGGTTGGGGGTTGAAGAGCCCCTTGTATTCAGGTTCGAGAAGGGAGAAAGATGGGAGAGAAGACCTTTCCCCTTAACATCTGCTTCTACCATTTCAAGTGTCAAAATCGAGACAAACATTTCCACTTTTTCCCCTCCATTTCTGATGTGAAAGAATCACCTGCTGCTTCCTTCTGCTACTAAAATATCAGAAATAAGAAAATTTTATTACTGTTGCAACATTGTCGGTCCCACCTGGGCTCTCCAAAAGCAGCAGTGACATTGCTCTATTAACCACCATTGACAAACTTACTGCTGTCTGTTGGAAGACAAAAAGGAGAAAAGGGGAGAAAAAAACCCCACTCAAAAGCAAAAGTTGCAGGCAAGCTTAACAGATAGAATGAAAGATGTGTAAATACTTTTGAAGGACACATTTGTTCTAAAGCTAAAAGAAATACAACTGCTCAACTACATTTTCTTTGTTATTCATCAGCAGCAGGGCAGAAAGCCTGAAATATATATTACATGCCCAGTGTCAGTTTATAAGAAAACTTCATGCCCAAATGCTCAGTTTTGAAAATTTCTAAATTTCTGTATTAGAAAAAAAACCAACCCCAAACCCAGCCATGCTAGAAAATATGCAAGTACATTTTGTTGCATCAGCCAACATAAATTGAGCTCATATGAAACTTCTTTTAGCCAGACTACTTTTATTCAGTAACACAACTTGGAAAACCCTCTGTCTGCAAGACCATTCTTCAGCAGGGAGACTGAGCACCTTTGACTAAAATTTTAAAAATCTTGTCCAAATTTCACAGAAAATTACACAAAGATCTGAAGTCTCTCCCTCTTATATTTCAAAGACAGAGTTAAATAAGCCATCTTGCCATTTTTTACAATTGCAATCACTGTAGAAGCTATAAGAGAAAATCCAAGTCCATGGAAATTAAAAATTTCTCTTAACAGCATTTCACTATATTTTATTGTTCTTACTTACTTACAAGTAATTAATATGTCCACATTTATTATTATTATGATGATGTAGAGTAATGACACCACAGCTGAAAAGTCCCACTTTGAATAGTTAGTTCTAATTAAAGCATAGAGTAGTAAATAATGTGTTGCCTATCCATATGCTTATTTTTCATCTTCTGTTTTGATTACTAGATTTGAGCTCATTCCAAGGAGATTCAAGTGTTATTGCAGCATCTGCTTACTTTGTAGGCAAACAGCTATGCTCACATCATTATGCATTAATATCACATCACAATTTGATGTACTTCACAGAATCTTTAACATTAATAAAGACAATTATCTTTTCCCAAAATGTACAAACTTTAAAAATTATTAGTTTTAGGTTTTTATTGTACCTGAAGAAGAAATAGATTAACTTTTTAAAAGTTATTGCATCTGGGATTTTCCTAACAGGTTAATGAGTCACAAAAGGCTTAATGCTCCAAAATCTATTTTAGTGTCTAAATCAGAATGTATGCCAGACCCTCTGTGACAAGGATTTTATGAAGCTAAGAGCAGTATCGTGTCTGATAGGTTTTTAGTTTATTACAAGTAAGGGGAAGAACCTCATGGCACATGTATTTAAAAGAGCCAGCTTTGCTTCACTGAACATGCTCTGCTTTAGAGGCAGATTCCATTCCCTAATTCTAAAACAGTTTGTGTGGTGTTCACGTATCCTCTGAACAGAGAGAGAAGCTGTGAGAGAAGCAGAGAAAAGAGAATCAAAACAATCCTTATCTCATTCTGTGCTGTGTTTGTTCCCATGTGGAATGTGGCATGGAGATTGTTTACCCAAGGTGATTGCTTGATTGGATTCTGGTGATAGTTGTTTAGATTCATTGACCAATTGGATCCATGCATGTGTCGGGACCCTCAGGAGCGAGTCATGGGTTTGCTGGTTGGTTAGCTAGTGATAGTTCTTGTTAGTGTAATATAGTTATAGTATAATAGAGTTTAATAAAGTAATTAATTAGCCTTCTGAAATCATTGGAGTCCTGCATATCATTCTTCCCACCGGTCAGACACTGCATTTTATGATAAGTTTGTACCAGAGTATTTAAGAGAACATGAAAAAAAGAATGTGCACCTCTATAAAGAGGCAGAGAACAGTGGAATTGTGGATAAAGCATCATCCAGGAGAGCACAGGGATCTTTACAAAAAACCACTCAAGTAGGAAGTAAGCCCATCTGTGGATATCCTACATCCTATAAAGCCAACTGTACACATTCTGAAAGTAGGTGAAGGACTTGTCCCCTGATCATCAAGCAGAGCTCTCCCAGAGGTTACAGGAGATATTCAAAGCCTGTTAGCCTGAGTAAATACTTCAAACATGACTGGTGGTATTGAGCAGATCAACCCCTTCTCTAGTGATCACATTCTTTAAGGAATTTTGCTCAACAGTTGTGTATTTTGGGAAGGCTCTAATTTATGTAAGTCTGTGTGAGAACAACTATGAAGAATAACTAAATGAGACCTGCCAGATCCCTGGGCATTTGTAACACAACTCTTAATCTGCTTTGGCATGAAAGTGAACTTGGAGAGATTCAGATCTGAACAGACCAGGAAGCAATTTGGCAATGTAACCAAAAGAGTCAGGTGAGCATCTTCACATACCTCTAGATTTATTTATCCACTCCTTGGTGAAATATTTCTCAGTTACAATTTTGTCCTTATTCCAAAGTGACAAAAAATAAAAATCTAGTCTGTTCTACTTGTCTTTGGTTTCAAATGGAAAGTGTTGGTTTTAAAAGCATAATAATGACATGAAAAATTAAATTTAAAAAAATTAAAAATTCAAAAATAGCAACAGTTTACAGTATTTAAGCTAGTTAGTGCTACTAAGTTCTGTGCCAGCCTTTTCTGTATAGGAAAAAGAAGACATTTTATCCCAGAACTGTAAATAATATTCTCAGAATTATCATCCATGTAGTCTTATGTAGAATTGGAGCTGTCTCAAAGTGGAACACAGCTAAACAATTGTTATCAACTGCTTATAACAGGACTAAGGCTTTTCCAGGTTACTTATGTGACTATTTTGAATTAATAAAATTTCAAATCACCAAAAGTATCCTGAAGCCAAAGGTTCATTGATAATCCTTCAAAGATGAGATTTTTTAATACCCTTGATTAGAGGTAGGGTATAAACCGGAAAGCTGCACAAAATAAGAACCATATAAGGACAAAAAGATTTACAGCTATTAGGATATTTATGAAACTGACAATAGTTTAAATCAGATTCTCTAAGAAGGAAGATTTCCCTTACATGCTATAAATGCCAACCATAATCTACTTACAATTGTTTGTGATTAAACAGCTGAGCTATAAGATTCTTCTCAAGTCTTCAGCAAATGTTTTTCAATAGCAGGGAACTGTGAGAATTCTTTGTTTGGATACTTAGGTAAAATATGCAGGACGATGTCTTAAACTATGATGTGGAAATGATCACTAAACTTAAGTGATCCTACTAGGAAATTTACTGTTCCTACACTATTTTGTACAGTACCCTGCAGAACTGGAAGAAGAACGGGGCTAAAGAAATGGCAAGGGATTGTACAGATAGAAGGGTGTAGGTATTTGCAGTGGAGAGGATGAGCTTGGCTTTCCAAACTAAATTCCAATTACCAAAGTGTTTGTCTGGGTCTTGCAGGTCTCAGTATTTGTCTTGATCTTCTCTCCTCCTCACTGTCCTGCCCACACCCACTCAAGTGTTGCTCATAAGCCATTTTCCTCATCCACAATTTTCACCATATTTTAACTTTTGAACCCCTCAAGCCTCAGAGATACCAAAACATAAATATCCTAGCACCAACTTTAAGTTCAATTCTTTATATAATCTCTCCTACTTTTCTTCCTACTCTGTCTCATTTACCCATTTCTCAGCCTTTTCACATGGTTTTAGATGCTGTACACTAAATATGGAAATTCTTTGTTTTAAATATCCACAAATCTCTCCACTGTTAATAGTGTTTTAGAAGACACTTACTAAGAAAACTGAAGTGATATCAAAGAGTAATTAGAAGCAGCTTATATTTTTGTTTGGAAGTGAATTGCTTAAATGTTAGCTACCAAAGCTAATGCTCCCAAAGTACAGAATATATGTTATTCTTACCAACTAACTTTAGAAATCCAGAATTATTGCCTGCTTTGAAAGCCTATATTCATGCAGTTATTAATCATCTTTATATTCCTTTGAAGGAGAAAAATGCCCGTGTAAACACATGAAATTTTAATAGAAAAAAGAAGAATCAGAAGTACCTTTCTTATTCATCTTCAACATGCAGAAAAAGCATGTTTTTAAAGAGAGCAGCATTTCAAATTTATTCATCTTAAAAAAAAAAAATGCTGTATTTTGAACAGACTATTTAAAGAAGTCATTCATGCTTTTGTCCAGGATTTCAGTGTAGGAAATTGAAAGAAATGTAAGAAAGAATGTAAGAAATTTTAACATTTTAAAGCATGCAAGTGATTCTTCCCAAATATACAGATGACATCCAATATTGCAACTCTGATGATACGGGTTATATCTCTGGTAATTATTTATTTCAGAGCTTTGCAGGAATGGTTGTGTTAAGAAGAAACCCTATTTACTAAAAGAGAGCATTAAAAATTTGAATGCCGAAATCAGAACTGATAACAATCTGGATCCTTTACACTGAGATAAAAGAGAAGTAATTTTTCTTTTGTTGCTAAATACTAGCAAAATTGAAAATGAGAGCAATGATTTGACACTAAAAGGTTCACAAATATACATATTTCAGGTTTTAATTTATTACTTTTTCTACCATGGGTACAAAATACTTTGAGAACCCTGCTGCAAGTAAATGGACAACATTGTTTTGGTTACACAGAATCTTGTAATTTCTAGCATAAAAAAACCAAACTGCTGATCAGTGTGAAGGGAATGCTTTCCAGAGATTTTTGGCTTTTTAGTGCTTTGACGTCTGTCTCAGGACACCATTTTCTGACTATAGGGATCTTTGGTTTCAGGTAATGAGATATTGCCAGAATAACAAAATTGTACTGTACTGTCCATTTCCAGTGCTTTGCAAGGCTTAAATTTAAAAAGTCAGGATCCAAACATAAAAGCGGAAACAAATTTTTGTAAGAAGGGAGGTATACAAAGGGTAGTCATATAGATGATGGGAAGGATTAATTTATTCCTCTTTCTTTCAAAGACCATGATACATGATATGATAACTGCAGTGTCCAAGCAAGGCCTGTCTCCTTTCAGAATGTGGTGAAAAATATGTCAAAATACATAATTTGTGCCATGCCCTAGATTTTTAGTCATTTTGTAGTAGCAATTTCCATAAAATTATTGCAGTGATTAACCCTACATTTGCATGTCCTCTGTAAGTACATTAATTCTCTTTTTACTGCTTATTTCTGCTTGTAAATGTTAAAAAATAGTAAAAAGGGAGTTTCTGTGTTACTTTTTTATATGACCGGATATAACAACAACTGTTTCAAACTTTTTCCCTAAGATTAAAAAAAAAATTTGTTCAGGAGAAAAAAAATCCATCCTTTCCTTGAAAGGCATGCATCTCTTTGTTTCTTAACTTAAAGTAGAAAGAAAAACAGAAAAACATTAAATAAAGCTGCATCTAGACATCAAAATATACACCTTTTTTCGATATTGCCTAAGAGAGTTATTCCCCTCAAACTACAACATTCTTTATTCTAATTGCTGTTCAACACCTGATTTACACCTCAGTTGTATTCTCAGATAAGTATTTTGCATTTCTTTCCCTTATAGGCTATAAATAATTGGTAGTTTTTTCACCAAGAGTAGAAAAATAAGTTCTATTCACACACATGCAGAACTGCCAGTACATAAAACACCCAGGCTGTAGAAATAAAAAACTGTCTCCCATCAGAAACACTTGTCAGTAAAATGAAAGACCACTACATTAAAGCCCATTAGAATTACTCAGAGCTTTCTGAAGGCCGGAGAGACAAAGTCTCCCATTAAAGTTCCCAATTCCCCAAAGTTCTCTCCATTACCAAGATACAGGACAGTCTTTGCAGGGTCTTTCTTTTCATAATCAGGAAAAGAACTGAGATTCAATAAGACAATACTTATGATATTTCTCAAGTATATTTGTCATGTCAATTGGCCAGAGCAGTGAGGAACTGCATGTCAGAAAAAATCCTTCTTGTTAAGCTTACCTCAGTGAAGGAGCACTGAACCTTGCTACCTCTGACTTCCTTAGCATTGTCTTTGGCATCCCACAGCACTGATGTCTGCGAGACCTTTCCTTCTTTTAGTGTACTTTTACATCCATCACACACACCTGCTTTCTTTTCCAGCTCTTTTCAGGGTCTTCAGAGGCTTTATCTCTCTCGAGCTCAGGGAATCTTTCAAGCGGGTACCACCAGAGGGCAAAGCCGGATCAGGAACACCCGAGCTCATCCCAGCTCTGTCCCCCAGCCTGGAGTGTGATGGGGCTTCAGGACTAGCCACTTACAGTTCACACACTAATTGCAACGAATAGCAATCACCAGCCAAAACCCCCTGTCTTCAGGAAGGTCGCAGCATCTTCAGGATATTAAATTAAAGGCCTGGCAGCATAATTAAACAACAGCTTCATTATCTTGTGATAATCTTTTTTGGTAGTTTTAGGAATCCCCAAAATTTTGCTATAAGAAATTAAAGAGAACAATACGAGAAGAACTAAAGGAATAATTCATGTTAGATACTTCAACCCTTAGTTTTGAACTCAATAAAAGATACTCTGGTCTCGAAATTTATTTAGAGAGAAAAAGCTTTGAAACTTCATCTCTGGAAGCATTGGCTCTGTATTGGAGTGACCCTCAAGCCTGGATGTAGACTGCATTTCAACAAGACACTGTCATCCTGTTCATGTGGCACATTTAAAATCATGGAAGGGTAGCCAGCTATCACAAGACAACCCATCCTATTTAAAATGATGATTAGAGGATGCCTTTTACTTGATGCTGATGAGAAAAACCTAGCAAATATGCATTTATTCCATAGAAAGTATTCAGTCCCCAAAATGTATTTCAAACCATTTGTGCAACTGGTCTTTTAAGAACAGGTCTTACTTAAAGAAAACAAAAATTCACCTGCATCTCACTGTACTTCAGACAAAACACATATCCAGGTGCTTCACATAAAATCTGCTTCCCTTCTCTCTTTCTGATCAGCATCTTCCTAACATTTTACATTTTCCCCTCAGACTCTGTGCTATTCATATTGAAGAAGATTTATGATCCGAAAAAAAACAATTCATGATCGGCATGGTCAATGTAACTCTAAGTGTAATTTTGTGAGTACAGTGTTTCTCAGGCAGCAATATCATCATTAACTAGCCATAGCAAAGTGAGAAGAGGGTGTTGCATGCCATGAAAACTTCACATCTGCTTCTCAAGAGAACCAGCAACTCCCACACCACACTCACATACCCATCACCACAGCTGGTTTTCAGTCATAATAAACTTCTGCTGACCCAGACACTGGCACATCACCCCTCCAGCTGAGAAAGTGAGTCAGATTGTTGGTAGAGCACTTACTTTCCAGAGAGATATGAGCTCATATGCACTGAAGATCCATGAAACATACCTCAGCAGCAATGAGCACTCCAAAGGCAGAAAGGCAATCCTTCATCCAGCAGAGCAGAGTGTCAGAAAGTGGAGCAGATCGATACCCAGATGTGTGGAAAGTGCCAGCATTAACAATCACTGCAAGAAATTCGGCTGCTATGCCCACAGTCTAGAAAATGATCCACCTGTTACTGCTCAGGGATGCATCCATCCCTTTAAAATCGTTGGATGGAAAATGTTGTGATGTCTAATTCACACATGCTTTTGGGCCTAACTATATTGAAAATGTGTTCCTTGAGGTACCTTGCTAGGGGATTTTCTGAAGGACCTCCTGTGAACTGGTGAGTCCTGGTCAGGGCTGGAGCTGGAGGACACCAACAGAAATAGACTCCAAAAGACCAAAGCAGCAGAAATCTACTTTATAGCTACATGATACTGAAAATTTTCTTTTTTGTGCTAATCACAGGAAAGCTTTACCAGAGCCATCCTAGGCAATTTGATCCCTCTGTGGCCAACCTTGATACTTCAATTTCTTGGAGAAGAGATGTCAAACAATGAGGGGAGTTTTAAATCATATGCTCAGCCAATATTGTTACAACCATCAGGAGGGCTTTTTCCAAGATGCTTCCTTTAAACAACAATAACAATTTTCAATATGTTTTAGGGTGTATGTGAAGATAGGGTCACTACAGTTCATGCTAATAATGTACAGTACCACTAAAAGTCAAAATTACAGGAGTACAGACAGGAACTACACCTGATCTTTTTGTAATAAAAATATTTAAGCTGGGAAGGATGCCATTGCACAGCTGAACTATCATTTTCAATGGCTAGAAACAAAACCTGCAAACAATTAATCCTTTAAACTCTATTATAGATTATATCTTCCAAATTACATTCCTAGCCATTTTAAAATATATTGTTGTCTTTCTGAAAGTAGTCTAATCATTCAGAAGAACTCCTGCTATTGGAAAATAATGGGGTTTACTTTCCTTCTTTTTTAATACTATTTTGTTCTCAAATGAACTTAAGATTATTGTTTTAGCAATACTGTACTCCATGTATGTATTCCCTTCACCATTTGTGACAAAACAGTGACAGGATTGCTGCAGAGAACAATGAGATCAGCAGGTGTTAAGATACCTTAAGTATGTGCAATTTTTACATTAAAAGGAAATATAAAAATATACAAAAAGCATATCAGACCTTCACAAGACAACTTCATAAAAGCTAGTGAATTTCAAAGGGTATTTTTACATTTATAATTGTATGAAGAGAGTGGAATTAGAAAATTTTTTTTTCTATCACTGAGTTATAAAAATAAGATCTCTAAAATAATTTTTATATATAATTTTAATATACTGTGTTTTGAATCCAGAAACTACAAATCAAAATGCCAGCCCTAACCTCTCCCCAAGCCCTCTTCCCCATACAAGTTTAGTTATCATACCTAACAACATAAAAACAGCATGTATTTTTAAGAATCCTTCAGAAACACTGAGATCTTTTGACTGTGTTATTCACTTGCTGGGGAAATACTCCTGGATGTCTTCATCTCCTTTGCTATGCTTTAAAATATGACAGCCTCTGCATCTCTGCCTCTGAGGCTGCACACAAGCAAGACAGACCTGCATATTTTGCAACCCCAATATTTCTGCTCTTAAACGTGAATAGTAGTGGAAAAGACCCAGAGAATCCATTTTGCATTTCATCTGTCCCTTCTCCCAGTAATGAGAATGTTATCATTTCCAGCCATCAATAGACAGGTCTTAATGCTGTCAATAATTCAACTTGTACGTTTACAGAAAGCCGCAAAACTAAAATGCACGTCCCCACTCTTCTATGTCAGAGGGCTGTGATGGCTGTTCCATATAATGCTTTTTTTTAAACCTGCTCAAACCCTACTCTATTCAAAGAAGCTCCTTCTGCCCCCACCCATAACACTGCTGTCAGACATCATCTCTCAGCACTTACCTACAATGCCTCTAATCCAAAGTCATAATATGGAAAGTAGAGGAAGCAAGCCATCTCACTTCACCGTTAATCTTTTAGGAAGCAATAAGATCACTTACCATAGTCCAAGCACCTTTCCAAATCTGCCTTCTTTGGGAAAATTTCTTTTATTTGTACAGTTTTAGTCACAGAAAGACATGTTCTGTGTAAAATTCATTTCACAGAGCAAGAAAATTCTACCTTCTTATCACCCAAATAACATAAAAAGTTTTACTGAACCTAAAAACCCTTGTCTCTTTAGTCTAATAAACTGTGAGGTCCAAAGCAATAACAATCAAAACCCCCGACGAAAACATCTCACTCATCCAAAACCAATTCCGGTTGGTCAAAGTTTTCAACAGAGTTAAGTATGAGCCCTTGAAATGCATTTGCATATTGGTACCAGAACAGTGTGCAGAAACCAACTGTCATTTCATCAACTTCCTACCCCATATAAAAAATCCTGCTGAAAAAGCAGACAAATTCCATAGGTAACAAAGACCAAAACAGTGGCACTCCGTGTATACACTCTGTGTACAAGAATTAAGCATTGAACAATCAGAACAGAAAAGTCAAGACACTAGTATTCTTTCATAACTGAAAAAAGTAACTTCTTTCAATTTTGTCCCTATCATTTAAAAGCATCATGAATTAATTAATGCAGTTATAATACATTAAACTGGGTGGTAGTTTTGAACTTCATCTTTTCACTTCCATGACATGGCTAACTTATTTAAGACATTTGAAACCTTTTGTATTCATCACTTTGTTTGCCTGTTCTGGAGCAACAAATCTATAAATAACTAATTGTTGTATGATACGAGGTCTCTAGTATGCTGATGCTGCATTAGTCAAGAAAAGTGATATTTTCAAGCATTTGTAGCTTTGCAGTCATGCTACTCCAGCCTGCAACTGATCTCAGAGGATCAGAGTGAGCTATTAAAGTAAATTTCCACAGTTTCCTAGCCATGCCACTCTAGAGACTTAGGAAAGAGCAATCACAACATCTGAAATTAACTTTTTTAAAAATCATCTTACTTCTTTTCAACACATTTAAATAGAACAAGAAACTCACCAAATTCACTTGTTTATTCTTCATTTGGGCAGCCAATGTTCTGCAGATAAGGTGCTATGAATCCAGCTGCCTTTCCCTCATTCTAGGAGATGTAGGAGATGTGAAAGGTTCAAGTCTATCAGCAGAGTGCAATGCTGATGCATTTCTACAGCAGGGAGGCAGAAAAAGCAGAGGTGGAAGGAGAAAAATCAGCCCTCACATCAGTTTAAGAGTTCTAGCATGTTGTTATTGCCACAGATTGCTATGACTGGCTTTAGCTGATCTCCCCTCCTCTGACATTGCTGCCTGTAGAGCTGGGGAGTGCAAAGGAAGACTAATCACTGTGCACCTTGGGCTGTCTCCTGCGGTAAGCCCTGGGGATTTATCAATACCTGGGGAGGAAAGAAGTTTTGCCACCTGGCACCTGGGATAAAATGATCTATTTCCTAATTCTAGTACTAATGTTGGATTCAAAGCTAAGTGATAATTATCCCTGCTGGTTCTTAAAACAGCTTCTGAATGACACTGATCATGATTATTAAAACTGGTGTGAAAGGCATTGTGGCATATGAGCTCATTTGGTTTATTTATAGATTAATTTTCCTCTGTTTATGTTCATGTTGAATTTAGGGAGGGATAGGAGTTTTCCCCTGTGAGAAGAGCTTCCTCTTTTCCTAGTTGATATCATTACTTGCTAGATGCATAAATTGGCAAACCTTTCACACTAATGGCAATCTACAATAAAACAGTTGGTGGTTGCTTAACAAATCACTTTATTTATTTATGGCTGTATAAATAAAGGCTTGAGTCAGATTTGCCAGTGTCACAGAGAGAAGGAGAAGATGCAGTTTCCTAAGAGGTTGAGGGGCACAAGCTGTCAGAAAAAGTACCCCTGCAGCCTGAGCTCTGCTTTCAGGCATTGCATATTGCCCTCAAAATCAACAAACTCATGAAATCATTTCACCTCTTTGTAAGCAGGTGAAGGAGCAGTGAGAAATTCCAAGTCACTGTTAGAGGGTGAACAAAATCATTTGTTCCAGCTGAAGTTTGCCTGATGGTGCCTTTGGACAGGTATCAGCATATTGAAGAATGTACTTGTAAAAAGTACAAGTACAGAAAAATAATACCCTGAGCAAAAACAGTAATAAGAATGAGACATTTCGCCCCCCATATATTTTATGTGACTTTATTTAATTTTACTTTATCAAATATGAAAAAGTTCAGTGACTCAGTAAACTCAGACCTCTGATTTTTTTCTCTGTCACTCTACAAAACTTGACAAAGTTCCTTAAATGCCTCCATTTTTATTTTAACTTACTAGATACCTTTAGAAACTTCTAGATACTAGGAAGCTCTAAGAACCTTGGGTACAGGTTTTGTACCATTTATCTGACTGTGACTTTCAACCAGAAGCACTCCGACTTCTACTTCCATAAAAATGCCCTCTGCTAGATAACCAACTCTTCAGACTGTGTATACCTTTTACCAAGAACCTCTGTCTGTTCAGGACACACTGTTAAACTGCTCTCATTTAAATGATTCACTGAGAACTTGCAAGGAGGAAAACATTTCCATCAGTAAGCTGGCTCACCTGTTATAAAACAAAACCAAATTCCTTCCCTCTCTCTGCTTCTGCATATCTAAAACTTCTGTCCAATCTCACAGCTTTTACCCTAACCACTTCACTGCAGTGCATGAGTCAAGATTGATGCAGGTCTGAGAGAAACCAAGGACAGTGCTTCAGCGCAGCAGTGAGCTCAGGTGTCCGGGAGCATGTACAGATTCTCACTCCCATGTGAGGTCTTGTTACATATGCCATAACATCCAGTGGCTACCTTAATCCCCAAAAATGTTAGGCATCCTGGAAAAAGGGAGTAGAATTTCCAGCTCGCATAACACTTGCTCTTGTAAACTATCCCCTTGTCCCAGCGGACCTTGAATGTTTCCTCAGCCTGTTCCCACTGGGATGTCCCTGGGTTGCCACAGGCACCTACCACTGATTTGCACCCCATAGCAGGCAACATGCATTCATACACATTTGGATTTCTATGTGTGCATCTCCACAGCACAGAAAGGAGATGAACCAGTGCTCCCTGTTTTTAAAGAAGTTCTAGACACTACTAGATACAGTTAGACGCAAACACTACTTTCTACATCTCTAAGTTAGTCTGCCAGTTTTGCCTTGAAAAATCAGAATATCAGGACCAGGTCTGTCCAAGAACACCTCTCTGAAGTTTTGAATGTAGCATTTGAAAGGTCTGATGAAAGTCCCTGTTCATATAGGCATTTTCTTCCTGACTAACTTTGGGCAGTGCTGTTCTGGGCTGGTGTGCTGTTCTGGGTCAGTTTGCTGTCCTAGGTTAGTGTGCTCTTCTTGGTTAGTTTGCTCTTCTGGGTTAGTTTACTCTTCTATGTGAACTGACTTTGAACTGCGGTCTAAGGTGTACCATACTTAAAGAGTTTTCATGCAAAATTTGATTTTAGGTAAGAAAAAAATCTTTTAGATACAGAAGATCCAGACCCTTTCTGCATTAAACCTCTCCTCTCCTCTCCTCTCCTCTCCTCTCCTCTCCTCTCCTCTCCTCTCCTCTCCTCTCCTCTCCTCTCCTCTCCTCTCCTCTCCTCTCCTCTCCTCTCCTCTCCTCTCCTCTCCTCTCCTCTCCTCTCCTCTCCTCTCCTCTCCTCTCCTCTCCTCTCCTCTCCTCTCCTCTCCTCTCCTCTCCTCTCCTCTCCTCTCCTCTCCTCTCCTCTCCTCTCCTCTCCTCTCCTCTCCTCTCCTCTCCTCTCCTCTCCTCTCCTCTCCTCTCCTTTCCTTCCCTGTTTTTCCCAAAGACTGATGAAAGTCAAAGCCTTAATTTTTTGTCTATTTGCAGAAACTTATATTTTTTAGAGCAAAAAGTAAAAATTTCTAAATCACATTATTACTAAAGAAAACAGAAAGCAGAGCAAGATATTATCTTGATGACATACAAGGTTCTTTATCCTTTTCATCTCACTCATACTATTTTCTTCCAATAAAGGTTTTGACAGCTAAGATAACATGTGGATAAAACAGCAGGTGTGAGTCAGACCTTACTCCAAATTTCATCCTGGAGAGAATAACAAATACAATCTAGTTTATTTTAAAACAAAAGATAGGAGGATTGGTAAGAAAAAATTACCTAATGAAGCTTTACATATTGTTTTATTAATATGTAAAGCTACAGTACAAACTAAAAAATTTACAATACAAAAATATACTTTACCTCTCCCACCTCAAATATGTCTAAAGTCAATCAATTCTAAGAATTTGTCCAGACAAAATGTGTGCTTTTTACAACTTAGAGTTTCTAACTTCTAGCAATGGAAGAAAATAATGGTATGATTTATGATGTTCTCTTTCAGTTATGCAGCAATATCTGAGTTACAAACATATTACTATTTAAGAAATAGTTTTCAATGTTATGTACATTTATATATTTATAGTACAGTGGGAAAAAATTAAAGCATTTTAGGGTGTTCAAAAACTTGTTTTCAAACTTCAGTTTTTTGGTGGACTAACTTCTAAGTTGTTTGGAAGATGGAGTACAAGATAATAATGAGAATAGCTTAACTATAGTGTAGTGACTGGGATTTTAATGTGAAAGAAAATTACATGGTAAACTCCGAAACAAAGCACAGACTGCCACTAGCTGTTCTCTGGATTTAAATTACAAAAACATAATGCTATGAGTAATTACTGTTGTGTAGAAGTGAAAATTACATTTGCTTTTAAATGAGGGTGTATCCTTTCCCTGCAAGCAGCAAGGTAATCCCACCACAACTTCACAAACCTTGCTAGAATCTCACTACTATTGTGAGTGACATGCAGTGGCAGCATAACACAGTGGAAGTAACACATGACAAGGAGACAACATGTAATATAACTCACTCCATTACTTTTTTTGGTCACACAAAAAGCAATTCCATTTTCAAGCAGACATAAGCGTGCACTTTATTTATCTCTGGACTTTGCTACTGTTCTCAGATTTGTTGAGGTGACCACTGGCAGCTTGGGCATATAGGAATAAGTTACAGTCTTCTTTATACTACCATTTTATAAACCTCTGTTTTCCTTGTGTTGTTCAATGTTGTTTTTTGCAAATTATGCTTGGTCTATAAATGTGCACACACACGTTCAAGTGTGATACAAAATTTTTTTGAGTCCTTCACCTGCTGAAAAAGCCTTTGGTCCACCAATGTAATTAGTACAAAACCTTGAAATAATCTCATTAGATACTCAACTACAGTTAAAAGTATTTGCTTTACAATAATGACATTAAGAAAGCTTTTTCCCGTCAAAGTCATATATTAGATTTGAAACTGAAAATACATCTCTTTCTTAATCCTCATGTGCTCAAAGAAACATTCATTGTAATCATGTAGCTAAATACCATGAGATAAACTAAGTGGTTGACTTAGAATGGAAAACACCCTCAAGAATTCATAAAGCTCAGTCTACCCTGTCATAGCTTGTACGATTATTGCGAGTGAAAAGCAGCTTTGAAAAGTGTTGCTAGAATATGATCACTGAACACTAAAAATTGAAGTGGAATGTTTCACCTGAAGTAAGAGTTTGAATGTAAAAGATACTAATTCTTATTTGATTGCTTATTCATATATTTGTCTTACTATTTGTTACCAGATACTCAGCAACTTTATTAATTCTCTAATTTCAAACTTTTTTCGTCTCAGGAGCAAAACTGGCCAAGAGGTCAAATGGATTAATATGTTGAGCTGAATAGCTTTCACACAGTTTTGAGTGCTTTTTCTGAGAGACACCTGAGACCAGTTGCTATAGTAATATTTTTCAAGAGAACACCGTGTTGATGTTGTTCATATAGGGTAGAAATGCAGAGAGGAAATTAACCACTTTGTTTTTCCATGCACAGGAAGGCCAGCCTGCACAACTGTTAACAAATGAGCAAAAAATGTCACAGATTGGTAGCCATTTGGAGGTGGGTGGAGTGGGAGATGAGTGCAGAAGAAACAGGTCAGATCCATACCACAAAGTTGGGGGAAGGTGTAAGTAATGACTAAATATACATGTATTCTAATTAACTCATTAGCTGTCAGGGAAGATACCAAGAGGAGCATTAGAGATATATGTTTCAGCTCTCCAGTATGAACAACGCCTCTTTCTTGAACATCTCATCTCCTTGAACCAGCTCTGGTAGCACCTGACAACCTGGTTCAAAGCCTTCACAGCCAAACTTCACATCACACATTTTTTGCTTGAGACAAGGAGCTGGCAAGCAGGGCAAGTTTCCTTGATTGTCTCCCTTCTCCCCATTTCCCCCACAGACACTTCCCTTATTTGTTGCCCTTACTGGCCAACAAGTGGTGCCACTGTCAACTTTCTGATTGTGAAAGAAAGAGAATAAAGTGTGCAGTAGCATTGAGGACTGCTGGACTGCTAATTCTCTTTGATGCAGTTGGTCCTTAAGTTTGAGTCTGTCAGAACACAAACTTTTCATCTTTAACTTCTCCCACACAATGGCATTCATGCAAGCTGTGACAGTGCAGACTCACACTTTTCTTGAAAATCTCCCACTGAGGTGAAGCTTGGACAGGTGGAGTTTCAAGAAAAAGTGATGTACAAAATAATGTTTGAGGTTTTTTAAGTTAGGCAAAGCTTGAGATATGACTACTTGTCTTACAAGCCAGGAGGTGATCATGCAGTGAGAAATAAAGGTGCTTTCCTGGTACAGAGCTCTTGTTTAATGGTGTGACTGGCTGTCAAGGGAAAAATATTGGAAAGTGAGGGGGCAAGAAGAGAAACTGAGACTGCACATTGGCGAGGAAACTCCTTGTAGGTTTGAGGGTCCTGGACTCCTCAAGGAACCCATGGCCAGGAGTTGTGGAGAACATAAGATAAGCAAAATATTTGGGGAGACATACATGGTTTTGCCAAATATTGTAATTTGTTATCAGCCACTAAGCTTGTTTCTTGCCTGTGTTTCAGCTGAATCACAGTTGATGCACCTTTGTGTGTCTGAGGATCTAATTATAAACAAAGAGCATTTGCAAGCTTTGAGCTTACAAAAAGAGCACTAGATACAGGGAGTTCCTATGAAATCAGAACTGGTACTGTAGACTTAACTTTTAGGAAATTCATGCCTTATTGGCTGTAGTTCATGCTATGATGGATTAAGGCAGAGGTAGTGAAATGAGTGCTGGTCTGCCTTTATATACTGTGCTGTTAACTTCAGAGGTTTGAGAGCAGTTTTGCAACCAGTTAGATTTTCTCAGGTACAGGCTGGAGGATTACTGACCTTGTCAGCCTTTCCAATGAATCTTTCTTGCTCATGTCTGAGCCAAGAGACACTGAAATCCTTATTTTCTCGGCTGCAGGGACAACTTAGAGTATGTGGAACAGGGAAGAAAGTTGATTGGAGTCATGACAGGCACAGGGAGAGGATGTGGTGCCAGAAGACTGAATGCTGAGAGCTAGGGAAATAGCAGCAGGGGCTCCTAGTACTGGACAGACAAGGATCTGATTTTAGATTTACCATCTTGGTCTTGTATTTGTACTAGGAGTAAGCCCCTAGACTTACCAAGTGATATTGAAATGCAGGTAAACACAGTTTTTATGCAAAGTAACGGTCTGTCACTTCTTTGGCAAAGAAACATTGATGAAAGAATCAAAAACACTGTACACTTATTCAGGCTACAAAAGAGCAGATCCAGAGCTATATCCTGGCTATCCTTAGTGAATATACTTGTTAAATAATTCTAGCTCTGTCTTGTATCTCACAGACACCAAGCTAAGTATAAAAGATATTGTTATTTCTGCACATTCAAGTAATTTTGCAATGACATGAATAAAAAGAACATTCTAGAGGAAGTTTTGGGTTTGATACATACAAAATAAACAACATATGAGTGGATTTATCTAAACAAAATCTTCTGGCTGTTTAATATTTCTCTGGTTCCATGGGATCATGGAATCACAGAACAGTCCAGATTGGTAAGGACCTCAAAGGAACACCTGGTCCAATATTTGTGGGAAAAGGAAGCTATATGAGCACCCTGTCCAAAGGCATCATGAAAACCTCCAGCAACGGAGGTCAATATGAAATCTCTCCCAGTGCAAATACCATTGCCTCATGCAGTTTCCCTGTGTCTACTTATGAAGAAAATTTCCATTTTCTTTGTATCCATCCTTTAAGTATCAAAATACTGTGATGTGTTGTCCATGAGCAGTCTCTTCTCCAGGAAGAAGAGACAAAACTCCTTCAGCTTTTCCTCAGGAGCTTCCACAGTCCTTTGATCACCTTCATAGCTTTCTTTGACTTTCTCCAGTCTTTCAGCATCTTTCTTGATCTGTGGGGCCCAGAACTGCATGCAATAGTCCAGGTGCAGCCTGACAAGCACTGAGAAGATTGGGATGATCCTGTCTCTGTCTCCAGCAATGTCCCAGTGGGTGCAGCCCAGGACTTGATTTACCTTGGTTGCTGCAGTGGTGCACTGTCAGCCAACACCTAGGCATAAATAGGGCAAAGTTTGATGTCAGTACTGACTGTGGAATAGCTCTTGGACACAAAAGTATACAAGCACATTTCCACTTATATACTGTATGCACATTAGCCATCAGTTACAGTACAGGAGAAGTTTAAGCATTCCAAATCCCACCAGTAAACAGTTAATCCAATTCCAAATTTTCACTTTCACGAGAAAAGAGCTATCAGAAAAGAAGAACCAATTAAATTTATTTGCCCTTATAAAAAAGATCTTTCTAGCAGAAGGATTTTTTATAATTACATTTATCCTCCAGTGAATTAAAATATATGGTACCTAGGTAGAAAATTATCTTCCTGTCTGTTGTGAACTTTCAAACCTTTCAATAGAGTCTATCCCAATTTCAGACAAGAGTTTGGTTTCTGGTCGTTAATGGAATGATTAAACAATTGCCCTGATTGCTTGGTCTAGGTTTCAGCATGTTTTATGTAATTAGGCTGATATTTTCAAGATGAAAAATTCTCTCAGATCTTGCCGGTGGATTCTGCTGGTTTCAGAACTCTTTTTTTAAGGATTCTTTCAATGCCATATTTTCTCTTTGACCACTGATAATTTCCCCACTGTTGATAAACTTTCATGCATCTCCGAATTACAGCCAGAAGAACACAAACTGTGAATTTTATTTGTAAGCATTCCAAGGATATAAGGGTATGAAATAAGCATAATAATCAGACCAAGAAAACATTTGAATATTTCACAGCATTGTTGATTTCCTAGGACAATGTAGGCAGTCTGGGTTGTTGGCACATTTTTAAGAAGTATTAGTATTTCTAACTAATCTGATTTTTTTATCAGTAGATAAGGAAATAGTGCAAAGAGATCTGTAATAACAATTAAATTATTTTGTTGACAGCTTTCATGTGACACTTAGCCTCTTTTTTTTTTTCTGGTTGTTAAGTCTAGCTAAAAAAAATCTCCCTTCAGGTTTCTATGCTTTACTGAAACAACATCATATTTTAACCAGTTCTCTGATCCTCTTCCTTCTTTATTTATACAAAACAAAACCATAAGCAGATTTATTAAATTTGAAAGACACATGGACCTTGTGATTCTCATCTTCAGTTGTTTGTCAGGTTTCTTTTCAGCTTAACTGAAGCCTTTCAATATGAACTGGAGATCTTCTGATGTTACAAAACTTAATTTTGTATCATATCTCTTGTTTCGAAACTACTTTGCAGTCTTTCTTTCTCATTTCATGCACCCACACACAAACACAGAGCATCAGCCATCTCCAGTGAGAGGGTGACAGCCACACAAGCCTACTGGTAGCCAACCAGTGCACTGCATGGCAGTGGCAAATGGGAATATTGGCCAGGGATGCCACATCAAACCCCCCTCTGCAGAGTATCCCACAAGGTTTTCAATACCTGTGAGGAGCAGGTGTCTTAATTTCTGATCATTAAAGAAAAAGACTATGTTTTTTTCTTTATCATTAAAGAAAATCTTTATCATTAAAGAAAAAGACTAAGTAAGAACATGACTTAGTGGAAGGAGAGGCATGACCAACTTGTCAGTAGTCTGGGCTAGCAGTCTTCCAGAAGTGAGACAAGGCAAATGATTGCAGCATAAAAGCCTTCACTTTGTCCTTGATGAACAATCTAAGAGAACCAAATATCTGAGGAAGCCACCACCATAAGGTACAGCAGGAGATAGACAGCTTTGCAGCCTACACTAAGGTGCTTCAAAAGCCCCAGAATTCAAAAGCTGCCTCAAAAATCTAACTTTGGCACAGCCACAGAAAGGACAGCTATATGCAACCAATGCTAATGTTCCTCAGATTGGATTTCATGCTCCTGCACGACTGACATTAAGCAGCTGGCCTCCAGTGTACACTAACATGCTGTGAGTGTTCCCAGCAGAGGGTCCAATCCTCCATGGTAACGCGCTTCAGGGAGCTCTGGAAATGCTTTAATTATTAAAATGAATAATTCCTACCAACACATTTAATTGGAAAATATTACATGTTTAAATGGGCTCTAATGGAAGGGCTCTGAAAAATCTGACTATATAATAGAGTATGCTGTTTGAAGTGAATTTTAGCAATATTTTTTCAGTGACTCACACCATGCATTATTTATCCTCTCTCTTTTTAATCCTGTCTGAGAGTTTATATGAAGAAGGAATAACTGGAACCTCAGAAATAAAATGCAAATCTGTGAATTGCCCCCTACGAGCTTAACCTGCCAACACTAGCCCATCCTCCTTCCTTGCTTCCTCTCCCCTAGTTTCCACAGAAATAGTTCAAAGAATTTATTTCTGCAGGACAAACTAACCCCCTTGTTTCTACCTCAGCACTGGTCGGACTGTGCAGGACTGACCAATTACAGGAACATTTGTAGTTACCACAGCCTGACAGAGATGGGACATAATCAAAGGCAAGAGAAGGCCAGTGTGAGTGTGGACTTGTGGGAGTCACAAGGGAAGAGGGCAGAAAAGAAGGTTTCAGGACATAGATATCAGCCACACAGAGGAAGCAAGGATAGGTGTGAACCAAAAGAGTCAGCAAATATCTGCAAAGAGCTTGCTACCTGAAGCTCTCAAGGCGGCAGTTTGGATCTTTAAGGTGCTTTCTAGCCTGATCATTCTGTGATTCAGTGATTATGAAATATACAGCTTCACAGCTGGAGTTATCTAAACTGTTGAACTTGCATTCTGTCATGAGAGAGTGGGACTCAAAGAAGGATTTATGCCTCCAGATTAAGTTTTGCCAAGCCCAGAGCCTACAGTGAGCCTTTTCAAAGGGAAGGACCCACTGGATATATAGCCTTGTAAAGCAATTGTACGTCAGACTTTGCCTGATCTGATTAAAAAAAAAAATCAGTCTTCATATTTCTTAGCATTTTTTTTTTCTTCCTTGGAATGTAAATATGTTACCTTCTGGATGGTGAAAAAATCAGGAAGCCACTTTTATCTGAAAGTTACCTTCTTTCCCTCAAAGTCTAGTAGGAACATAAAGAGATGAGGAAAGGGACATTCAAGAGAGGTATTGTTATTATATAAGAAAAAAAGAATTGTCAAGAGAAGAGGGGAAGTCAGAAAACATTTTCTACTAAATAGAACTTCAATTTGAAAATGGCACCTATTATTTTAACTGACTCTGTGCAGGACCCGTAGACACAAGTGCAAACTTGTTTCATTCTGCCTAGTTTCTGAAACAAGCAATCTTAATACTTTTTGAGCTCTTTCTTCTTATCTCAAACCAGAGCATTAGTTCACACATTTTTTTTTTCTGTTTATTGTGACACTAAAACAAAATTGTGGGGGCTTTCTTATTTGTTGCAAATACAGCATTTTACAGGCCTGGGTTTTTTCTTTTTTTTTTTTTTTTCCTCTGTGCATATTCATTAGCTGGAGGAACGTGCTGCAAGTAATGAGATTTCCTGTGTAGCTGTTAAAGAGTTCATACTCCTGGATTCCAAAAAGAGAGATTCTGTAGGAATCTTCTCTGCCCAAAAGATTCAACAGAGCACAGCACAGCAAGTGTGGGAGGGGAGCCAGCTACACTCTACTGCACTTTGCAACCCTAACTCATTGGTCCTGTTTGGGATTGCAATATTCAAATTCAAATAGAAATTAATTGGTATCACACTACTGGCAGTAGTTACCAAACAGTCATGCTGCAGCTCACAGATGAAATTCAAGCATTCCCAAAGCTCTGAGATTACCACAACCCCACCAGTTCTCTCCGATTTTATTCTGCTGTAGCACTGTATCTTGTCTGCAGTTTGACTGTTTTTATTAATAGTTCCCCTTGAATCTGTATCTTTTGCCTAACTTCTTTGTTTAATATTTAACGTACTGTGGTTCCTTGAGTAAACAGCTTGCACGTTGGAATCTCTTGTGGCTGCTTCTGCTGAGTCAGACATCAAAATCCAGCTTCTGGTAAGGAGTCTGTGACACATGGACAAAGCTGTGTTTAATCCAACCCTTGGGTGGGATTTGAAGCTCTGATTAAATTATAACCAATTTCATCAACTCTCAACATATTTGAAAAGAAAAAGGAAACAAGGGAAAAAACTAAGACCAGGATTTTTTCCAGATGAGAAAAATAAATGAGGATGCAATAATGGATTCAATACAAAAGGCCAAAGTTTCTGCAGATGCTTGAGTGTTGGCAAGCTCCTGGACTGTGGTAAAGCAGGAGCTGAACCCACTGCTATATATGCCACAAGGAGAATTTCTGCAGAACCTTTGAGCTTGTTGGAAGATAAATGTGAGTAAAGGGAAGCAAATAAAAGCTGTTTGAACTTGTTTGTTCATACTGCATTTCCCTGCCCACATGGTGGTTTGTCTTGGCAATTCTGAAAAGCCAGTTTTTCCTTCAGGCCTCAAGACATACAAAAGACACAGGCTTTTGGCTTTGCCCATTGCTCTTGGAAAGCTTCAACATATACATTTCATTTTCTCCACCATACAACCAGGTTCTGAAATGTATTAGATGTAGCATGTTGCAAAATACTATATATTGAAATCCTGTCAATAATTAATTTTGTCAAAACTATTTTGTTTAGCAAGCCTAAAACTTGGCAGGAATTTCCACATGACAGATACTGTTCTAGAAACACTCATAAATGTTATAAATGGCACAAAAAATGTAAAATTAACCTAATGCAGGCAAAATTATTTTGATGCTGCATGAATGTATGATTACACTTAGAGAAAGGTTTTAACATTTATTAGGAAAAAGGAACTAAACCTGGAGGACTTGAGGAGGAGGAGGGAAAAGTTTCCCTCAAAGTGACCTTGCAGCTGGGAATGCTAAAAATGTCAATAGGAAAAACGCCACTTATTATGCCTAATGTTGTTCATCCTCTACCTGCAGGGAGCCTGTGACCCCAGGGAACAGGAGTCTGTGTCCCAGAGAGCACGGAGAATGTGTTCCCAGGGAATAAGAGCCTGTGTCCCCATCCAGCACTGTTAGTGAGGCAATGATATAAATCTACTCAGCATTTTGGCTGTGATTTGATGTTGCCCTTGGTTACCTGTATGTGTTGACTCACACAATGTTACAGGTTAATCATAGTAAATACCTTTCATTTGAGACAGTTTTGAATATGGTGTTCTTACAGAGCCAGAAAGCTAAAATATAGATGTTTCTATCCAGAAACATCTATTTTCATATCAAATCTGTTTCCAACAGACACACAGAGCTAAAACTCTGCAACTAGTATATGGCTCATATCTATAATGAAAATCAAAAAGCAAAATCCCTGTAACAGGAGTGCACATTTAAATTACATGCCATTGAAGCAGAAATTTGTTTCGATGTGATGAATATTCTTCTCTCTTCTTTTATCTTTGATATTCTAGAAGCAGGTGGGTCTTGAAGGCAAGGCCTGGCCAGGCTCTAGGCCAAATGATTCTATCTTTTGACATTTAAAACGTGACAAGAAAAGCAAATATAAAGTAATTAAGCTGAAATCTATTTTATTTCCTAAGTTAAACATATTACAGTATTTCCAGCTGCCTGCTCAATATAACTATGCAGAGAAAAGCAGGGTTGAGTGTTTCGATAAGGTAATGTAGTTGCACTCTGAAGATGAGGCAAGACTTGAATCCTTGCTATTTTTTTTTAAACAAAGGAAAGGAAAAGTGTTAGCCAGTCTTTTATGGAGAAGAAGCTGAGACCTAAAATTACCATAAGGTTTGGAAAGGTTCAAAATTAAGCAGGGACATCCTCATGTTTAATCTTGAGAGATTAAAAAAAAAAAAAAAAAACATTTTGGGGCGACTTTGCTGTTGTTGTACAGTAATACAATTCTATAAAAGCTATAGAATTCCAGTCTTCCTCGGGATTGCAAAGGTGGTGGTGATGTTGTTGACAGAAAAATTAGAAGGATTTTTGAAGGTTTTTTACACTTAGATTAACAGTTTGATTTCTCAGGTTCAAAGAAAATCATATCAATCTTGACATATGCCTTTCCCCATCCCTTTATCTTTGGCTTGAGGCTGTCAAGCCATTTCATCATGCCATCGCAGAATCCCCACCTAGTGTTCACTCTGCACCAGGAGGAAAAGAGCTCTCTAACTTACTCTGAACACTTGAAGATGACATGAAGAAGATGCAAATAAGTGTACTGAAAGATCAGGGCTTTATTACAGTTTTTTAAACCAGCACTGTATTCTTGCTGTTTGGCTGTTTTACCTGTCCTGAAATCTGGGAAATGCTTTCTGTATTGTCAGTAAGCTACACCAATTTTCTTAGCTATTTAAACAAAAAACCCTTTTGTTTGTTCTAGTTTGCAAGCTCTCCTTATTCAAAAATATGTAAGTATGGCAAAGAGAAATTCAATTTTGAGTCTTTTTCTGACCTCTGTGGGAGAAACTGATAGATCCATTAAATGGTTAGTGCTTCTTCCTCACACGGCCTTAAACTGGCTTTCCCTCAATGTGAGCTTGCACTTTTATTAGTTTCAGAGAAAACTCCAGGCTGCTACCCTGTCCCTTCCTTCCTTTCTTTAAGGTTAGTGAAAATATTCCAGCTTGGATTTATTTTAAAGGTGTGTCCTTTTTCACAAAAAAATGCAGCAATCTTAGGCAAACAGAAGAACAGCAGGCAAGAGGAATTCTTTAGCTAGCCAATGTTCTATATTTTATTTTCCAACAGAGAATCTTAACAATCACCCATTGTGTTAGAAAGCCACATGATGATAATATAAATTCCCTGATGCAAACCAAAGAGCTACAGACCTTTCTAAATCAACATAAACATATCCCCAAATCTGCATGTAGACCAGCTGACAGGCGTTCCCTCTATTATCCTAGGAGCCTTGCCCAAGGCTGGTTGTGCTCAGAGCCACGGGTGAGTGTGAAAGATCAGAGCAGAGCTGGGGTTCACTGCAGCAAGGCACGAGACACCCTCTTCAGCCAGAGGGTTTGGCTTCTTCTTTAGTTAATGACAGCTGAACCATTTCTCCAATGATACATTCATACTGCCATATCGGAACACAATACCATCCATGCATGTTTTGTGTCCCACAGAGGTTATGGTGACATTTCAGAAACTTCTAGGGCTCTTCTCAGAATATTATTCTAGCCCATGAGTCTCTGTTGTTGCAGCGTGGAGGCTCAGGGCAGGTTGTGCTGCTGAAGAGCCCAGGGTCAGGGACTTTTAAGTCCCATCTCCAGGCTGTGACCAACACACTCTTGTGTTTTATGGAGGAAATCATCACACACTTCTCTGCTTCCAGTTCTCCATCAATAAAGTGAAGGGTAAAAAAATTATAAATTTACAAAGGGTGGATTCAGAATTAATTATTTATATACAAAATTGTGTATAAGATATGCACTAAAGATTGCTATGTTTGGTCTATTTATAAACATGCAGGACAGAGCACACATACTGAAGAAACTTAGCCACTCAGTATACTTCAAATGCACTTCAAGTATTGAAACATTAAACAGCACTTATTGAACAAACTCTTCCCCATAAAAATAAGGAATCTGAACCAATTATTTATACTACATGCCTTCCTTTGTACCCTTTGTATCCTTTGTACCCTTTGTATCTCAATACCATTTATGAATTCCGCTTCCTTGTCACCAAGAGTTGTCTGGACAGTGGTTGATTCTAATACTATCAGAGTAAGCAATCAAAATAATAAAAGTAATAAACTTGTTAATACAATTATCAACATAATAGTCTTGTGGATAGTCCATAAAAGAAAACACTTTCAAAATGAGATTGAAGGTGTTAGGTGTCTTGAGCTGTTTCAATAGTGAGGAAAGCTGTGTACCTCCCTTTTTACTGGGATTTTGTTTTTGGAAATAAACTTTTCTCTTATTTTTTCTCTTATTTTTTATTTTCTTTTAAGGAAATAAACTTTTCTCTTATTTATAAAGGAAAAAAACAATCTTTTTAATAATCAAAAAATATAAATTGCTTAATGCAGTTTTGAATTTCACTTATGCTAATATTTTTCCTAATGACAGGACCTCTGTAGATTCTCATTGCTTTCAGATGGAGAAGATGAGATGCACAAGGACTAGCCTACACTACAGACTCTATTTCTGGTATATTTTGTGACCGCAGGAAAGAATTTTTTTCCCAGCACTGGCATGGAAGTAGTGTTGCTTTACAAAGTAATTTTAAATTCTTCAAATAAAATGTGTATATTAAAAGAGCAAAACCAAAGTAGTTTGTGTCATCCAAAAAAACGTATCTGGGCTACTCCCTCCTTTAACCCTGGAAAATTAAATTCTGTTTTCACTTCTGAACAAAGCCAGAGCTTTGTATTGGTCAAATACTTCATTTTTCCAACAACATAATGAGTACGAAATACAGTCCCTTGGATAGACAATGTGAGTCATTCATGATCTTTCACTTTTTCCCATTCTTTTAGAATCAAAAAGTCGTTTGCAAAGCTCATCTCATTTTGTTTTAGCATGTGTAGAATTTATCCTTTAAACAGAGTCTGGATCAAGATTTAAGGAGCCATCTAGATGGCATGCTGGTTTTAAATGGCACTCACACACACACTCTTACACCCAAACCTCCAGAAAGATATCACAGTATTTTGAAAACGTATGGTTTACTGTTGGGCAGCAAAAGGAGAATCCTGCCCATAGCTGAGACAAGAAAAGCAGCTGTCCTAACCCACCACTAGTGCGCAGGAAATCTTCAAGAAGGGCTGGCATTACTGGGGATGCATCCCTCAAGGAATCCCAGACTGAACATGTCTTACTGCTCACCTGTTCTCAGAACAATGTTTCTCAATATCAGAAGTGAGAGAACAGGAAAAATGTTAATAGGGTTTTTCATTCAAGCTTCCAGTCAATAGTTGGAGATTGATGGAACAATTTACTTGAAAATGGATTCATAAAAAAATTAGGCTACTCCTCAGTTTGTCATTTAGCAAGACCAGAATGACTTTTTTTAAAACTATTTAACAACACTTCAACATCATTCTATACACTAATTACAGGTACTTGCCTAGTTCTGTAGAGAGTCAATCAATTTTGTATATTTTTAAGAATCTTCCCTGCCACTGCTTTATGACTATGGAGGACTTGGAAAAGTCAGTCATTGAGCTGAAGTTGTCTGAATCACCCTGCATATATGCAATAAAGGTCACGAAGATCACTCTTTTATTTAACAGCATGCCAGGATATGTGGCTTCTGTGAGATCCATGAGGAATCTCTTTCATTTTTTTCCCTCTACTTGTACTTTACTAGTGTGATAAGAGATCCAATATGTCCTGACCATGCTATGCATACAAATATTTACATAGTTTCTTTTGCATTTGTGGGTTCTGCTGATTAAATGTTCAAAGAGAAGTGACGAATAATTACAGATTGGAAATGGTTTTGCCTTCTTCAGCATCTAGTCACAGGATAGAGGGTGCTTCTGGCATTGCAGATAATGTAGAATAAAAGCCCAAAAGAGAAAACTAGATCATGCCATTGAAAATACAGTTAATTTGAATCAACAATCAGCTGACAGAAGAGGACAAAAAGTTGGATTCACAATAAGGGCTCCCTAACAGAGTATTCTATATAAAATTGCCATCAGTCTGGAAATGTTTGAGTGCATACAGAAATATATCAGACATTTGTCTTCAGATGTTTCTATTTTATACTTCATTTATTTTCAAAATGCCATCTTTTTTTTCACAACTGTGGATCCCTTCTTCTGCCATCCATAAAATTTCTTAGGATAGCTAATGAAGCATCCAAACAGAGATAAAAAATTGAAATAAGCATGCCACGTGGAAAAGACTAGGAAGTCAGGAAATCAGATAAAACCTCTGGAGCTCTGTAGAAAACAAGCTATCATTAGGGGGCGTGAGCAATGTGATGGCAGTGGTGCAGACTGCACCACAAGGCTCCCGTCCCAAGGAGACATGCAGCACATGCTTTTCTATGCAGAGAGTACCTCTGGAGGAAGAGAAATTTCCATCTCCAGGTAACCAAAGATTTCCTGAAAGACAGCAAACAGTTTTTGTTCTCACCTTGACTCCCAAGGGGGCTGTGTTCCTCATAGTTTTTGTTCTCCCTCCCCCAAAACTACTCACCATTCTCTACAAACTTTGCCTCACTCCTGTACCTAGACTATTATGGCTGCTTCATTTCCACTATCTTCTTTCTAGTGATTGATATCTTCAGGAAACCAAAACTTTCTTGTGCATAAGATGCAGCTGTGATTATCAGCATACTGTGGTAAGATTAGAACAAGGCAGTGGATGCTGGCTGTGAAACAGTACATGCAGCTTTCCAAGGGTTGTTAAATTATTTTAAAAGAGAGAAAAAAATAATCCAAAACAAAGAAATTTTATCAATGGAGGAACTGGACTACCAATATGACTGATTTAATACTTAGGCATGAAACATTTATGAATGGATCTTTCACTGCATACTCAAGGCTTGGGTCCACATACAAATTAGTGATACCTATAAACTTCATGACTTTAATTAGAGTGAAAAGTTCTAAAAGCCATGTCCAAGGTAGCAATTCCTGACATTTAAAACTACTGGGAAAAAAATTGAGAAATTTTGATTTATGCTTCCATCTTTGAAACCATCCATGTTTCTACTCCCTGATGTTCTTCCTGAGGTAAAGTTTTACGTCTACCTTGCAGTCAGACCAAATGGAGACTATTTTGTGTCTGTTACACTTCTGTCTTCACCCAAATTATATTATTATTTTCTAAATATGCCTCAGACTGAGCCAGAAGACTGTGATGAGCTGTACAGTTTAAGCATTCTGCAATATAAACATGTTCAGGTTATCTAGAATGATAGTCCAATAATTTCTGCCAGGGTGCCAAATTTTCAAAGGGTTTCTCTAGCTACACTGCAAAACTTTTAAGAAATGTACTTGAGGAAAAACCATCTGAAAGGTCAGACACATATATATGCTTCTGTGTGTAACTTTTCATTTATACAAAAACAGGTTGCTACACTGCAACCAATTAAGATTAACCTACCAAAATTTAAACAAAATTACTCTTTTTATTATTGAATGGCAAAAGGTTTCATTAGCACCAATTAAAGTACTAATTATTAAAGTATTCTAATAGATATGAAGGAACACATAGGAATGGATAAGATAGCTGGAACTGATAGGACAAAGAGCAGAAGCATTGCTACAAAGCAAAAACCTGCTAAATCTAGCTAGTTGGGGCAGCAGCCCAGCAAGTAATTTAACCAGCTAACAAGTTTGAATGTGACAGATTTCCAATGGATGCACCTTACTTTGCTTCAAAAATCTGTATTTCTTTTGCAGGCACAGCAAAGGCATGCCATACAAATATAGTATATTTACAATTCTTATAAAATTTAAGTAAAACCTTTCACAAAGTGGTCAAGAAAATCCTCTTCACAACAATTCACGAAAATAGGAGAAATTTGCTACACAAAATGTCTGCAGATAGATTTCCATACTAAAAACATGTTGGCAGGGTCTGTAACTGGTGACATTTAATGATTCTAAGTTACTTTCAGAGGAAAATCTGGCAAAAAAAAGAGCAGGCAGGGTGCAGGGAGCAAAAGTGCTGTGGTGTCCTCAGAGGAACATCCTCCCAAGTGTGTGTCCCCTTCCTCCCTCATGCACTAGGTGATTCACCTCAAAGCTCTTTCCTGTACTAACACAACAGGTTTTCATCAGGGCCTGTTTGCTGGCTGGTGGTGCTTTTGATGTCCAATTGTTCAAAAGATAAATTGCTTTTTGGTAGAATAGCTTTGTTAAGGTTTAGGGCTGGGCTTGACATACTTTAATGATCTCAGATCTAGTTGGGAGTTAACAAGCTTAGGAAGAAGGACGTGTCAACCATATCAGACAAAAAGAATGCAGAATTTACAGGCTACAGGGACATTTGGCATAGCTTGGCTGAGCTTTGAACTGGTGTGTTACTGGGTCTCCTGGGTCTCCAAATGAAAGCCAGAGCAGCAGCTGCAGGGTAGGAAAATAGAGGAATTAATCTCATCCCACTGGCAACCACTTCCCAGGAGAATCTGCGGTAAGAACATCACAGGGCTGGCCATGGGAAAGGTTGTGAGACCTACAGCATAGCAACAGCAGTGTGGCCACAAGACAGGTAAAATACTGGAGGCCCTGGGAAACCCTGTCCCCACGGCCTGAGTCAAAAGATACAGAGCTGTGGGCAGAAAGCAGCAATGGGATTGCAGGTGGAGCACCCAAGAAGCTGAGCAGCAGTGTGACACCTATGTCAGAAGGAAAAGGAGATGGCTCCGGGATGGCTGCCAGTAAAACCCACAGGGCTGTCTGGCTGTCATCTATGAAAATCGGTGAGGAGCAAAGGGCAGTCAGCCTTTAGACCCCTCTGCCTGGAGTCTCATCATTTCCCTTTTCCTACTCAAATATCAGAGCAGTGGCTTCAATTCCTTCTGCAGCTGATTAGGCTAGATTACCTGATTAGAAAAAATATGAAGGCTGCTGATATGCTCTTTGCAAGACAGGTCTATTGCAAATACCTGCACATTTTGCAACCCAATAATTTTGTTGGTAGGTCGGATTTTAGGTATAGTTTCTGTATGAGTCTATTTTGTGCCACTTTTGCAAATAGGGAGAAAGGAAGAACAATAGAAAAATATTGGAAAATTGAGAGAAGAATAAAAAACAGAGGGGAAAAGGAAAAAAATATTTGCTCCATAGGTGCCCCAGAAATAAATTTTAAGAAAAATTCAGTTACTTTTGAAGTCCAACATAAACAGAGGCAATGGAATAGTGACATGCATGGTTAACTTAACTAGCTTGAACACAGCTGATGAAAAAATAAATCTTGCTTCAAAGTATTTTTCCCCAAATTCTCTGAGATTTGTTTATTTGATGCAGAGAGATTTGACAGGAAAATTTATTTTCAGGAAAGGAAGTCTTTTCCTCAACATTATAGGTGATATATGAGGATTGAGCTGAACAGAGAGCCTTCCATACCAACAAATGACTGAAATTGGAGTTTGGATACAAAACCTTCCATGTAATTATGTACAAGAGATGTACAAGAGATAATTTCATTAATCCAATGATACTTAAAATAGAGCAAATAAGGCCCAAAAGAGCCACTGTGGTACATGCTGAATGTGAGGGCTGAGAGCCAAAGTTACTACCAGGATCCTGACAAGTGTTTGTATCTTTATGTATCTATCTGTCTGCATCTATTTCTACTCTGTCTTATGGAGCCTCAGTACTCGAACTGCACAAAATATCATGTTCTAAAATATTTGTGTATTAATAACTAGTTGTTTAACAGTTTTCTCCTGGTAAAAGTAGCCATCAAAACTCTCTGGAATATGAAAACGCCAATTACAAAGCGAGAACAACTAACTGAGAAATAAAGCTGTTAGAAAGCAGTACATGTCAAAATGAATGCTTTTTCCACCAAAAGGTTTTTTCAAAATGTAATAAGTTCATCAGATCCTGATAGTACAAAACAGGGTCACTGGAACAGTCTCCCCAGGGAAGTGGTCCCAGCACTAAGCCTAATAGAGTTCAAGGAGCACCTGGATGCTCTGAGTCATATGCTTTTAATTCTCTGAGGTCCATGCAGTGGGACTCAATGAGCCTTATGGGTCCCTTCCAGCCTGAGTTGGAACCATGTTCTGTGATTCTATGATGCTCTGTGAACATGCCTGGAGATGTTCATGCCATCAGCATTGCAGGGTAGCAAAGCTGGGTCTTGAGGTAAACACAGTCTGCTGCTCTTGGCTCTCAGCTGTGTTTGAGAGCGTTTATAATACAGTGTTGCCTGCTGGGCTAAACATGTGCTTAGATTGTGAACTGATGGGTTTGAATGACATGCTTTTATAGGCAGCTGCTCTTGGGCTGACTCAAGATTTTACTCTCCTTACCACACCACTCTTTTCCGGTCAAAGTTTCCAAGCCTTAGCGCAAAGACAATTTTTCTCTTCAGCCAATATCCATCTCAATAAAATTTCATTAAGACTTTATTGCCTTGTAACCAGCTTAGGCTGAGAGAAGCAAAAGTCCTCTTGGAGAATCAAGTCATATTAAACCACAACATCTGGGACCTGACAACATTTACTAGCAGCTCAGCATAAAGAAAGCAGGTATGCGATTTTCAGCTACCTCCCTTTTTATGACACAGTGAAATGTATGTGTGGTCATTAGCAGATGTACAAAAATTTGCAAAAAAAAACAGTGCTGAGCAGGCCAACAAAAAATCTGCATCAAAGATTGGAAGAGAGAGAAGACCAGAATGAAATCAGCAAAAATTGCTGGATTTGTGCACAAATTAAAATGAGATACCACAGGCAATGTTAAATGTGAGGCAAGAAATCATCTTTATAGGCATCAGATCTAAATTTAGTAAAATTGATTATTAAATGAATAATTACAATCTAGTGGCATGCTTGTATCACTTTTAAATCAAATCTTAATCAAAACCATGCTCAGAGAGTCTGCAATATTTCTGAAGGGAAGAGCAGTAAGCTTAGAATGGAGCCATTTAAATCATTTGCATGGCAAGAATCAAATAGGCTTGATGGTTTAAATTAAATAGTTTATCCAGAGTCATCAGTCTAACTAGCATGATTGATATGGACACTGGGAGAGAGGCCACCCTTGCAAAGAGGAGTACGTAAAGAAATTCAGGAAATGGGCAGAGGAAAAGACCTGATGGGGAACAAATGATGAACCAGATCATATTTCTCTTTCCTGACATCCCCACATCAGTCTCCTCACCCACTCTTCTGCCCTGCAAGGTGTCCTTTGTCTACCAATGGCCACAGCAGAAGTGTGGCATAAGTGTGTGGTTGAGGGTGGCTCTCAGAAATCTGCTCTGCCACAGGGTACTTCTACATTTGGGAGACCTGGACATCCCACTCTGGCTCTGGGACAACCAGTTCCACTGCCAGCCATGGCTATCCATGGCCACTGTGAGCAATGCTGTTTTCCCCACTCCTGCTTATGCCCCCCAGCTGCTCCTGTGGCTGATGGGGCCACTCAAATCTGCACATGTCTTTCCCATGTCTCCACTACCTGCTTCTCATCTTCAATATTGCCCCCTCTCAGACCACCTCTTTATCTAGGGCGCACCTCCATGAAATGCAACTCTAGCAAACTCATTCTTTTCTGCAGGCTGCTGCTGCAGCCTGCAGGGCACAGCTGAACTTTCATGGGGGCAATTTGCAGTTTTATCCACAAGAAATACAAGGGGATGATTTTAGATGACTAAGCTGCTATTTACACTGGCAGACTGGAGTTGCAATTAATTTCTGTTGCAATGGATGTGCTACAAAGTACTAGAATTCAATTAAAATTTTTTTTGTTTGGTTTTGTTGTTTTGTTTTGTTTTGTTTTTTTTTATCCATAGATATGAATGACAACATGGCTACATAAAGTCCATCTTCACATGAAGGGAAATGCTTATGTCAGTCATGCCATAGTTTATTCCAATCACTTTGGTCATCACCTGCTTCTTTTCAGACCAGTACAAATGCACAGTGTTATCTCCTTTCCTCCTTCTTCTCAAATAATGTTAAATCATATTTAAAAATCTGAAAAAGTTAAACATTTAACCTTATTTTCCATGCTTCCCATTTTATACAAGCGTGGGGGTGACAAGTAAAAGGCAGCGTAGGATCTCTTTGTGTATTTTATAAGACAAAAAGAATGAATAGTAAGTGGCAGCTATATTGTAAATGTCAGTGTACAAAGGACAACACTGCTTTCTGAGAGACCTGCACTACCTACAGGCTCACAAGAAGACACCAGAGAGAGGCTTTTAAGCACAATGGGAATGGCATCATTTAGAATCACAAGTGGGGGTAAGCATATTTTTTTAATTGCTTGGTTTTGTCATGCAGGGAAAATGGCCACAGAAGTTATTTCTGTGGGGCAGTGGGGGGACAAATGGAGTCACACAGTAAAACCCATCAATCCTCTGAAAGCAACGAGGGTGGTAACATGTCAAACGAAAAGCACAAGTAAAAAAAACAGGCATTGTTCTCACATTGTCACTGAGGATTCTGTTAGCCTCAGCTGTCATGTTTACCCCCAAATAAAAGACAAACAATTTCAAAAAAATTGCACTACTGCAGCTCTTCCTGTGGGTGGAATAGGAATAATAATTCGATAGAGGTCACTGTTGTTTGACCTCTACAAACAGGTAGATTTTTTATTTAGTACATTTTGAAGGTAAAAAGTTGTCTCATTAGAAGGATCCTGCTGACAGCTTTTTGTTAAGGCAACCTGTCAACAAGGTGGTGGGCAAGTATGTCATAAACTTTTGCCTAACAACAGTGAATAACTATTGTGTTTGTCAGGTGTATTGCATATCAATTGGGCCAGAAAAAATTCTCAGGACACATGACTCCATCAGGGCAGGACTCTACCACACAGCCCACAGGAAAACCCCCTTTTTGTATTACCTGTTTCCAGTACTAGCATTAGATACCTGTAAATCACAAAGAGCCTCCTAAGGTCTCCCAAGGTATTTCTGTACAAGTCCTGAATAATGGATCAGAGCCAACACCAGCAGGACAACCATAGGGAGTGGATCAGGTGCCACAGAAAATAATAGGTGTCTAGCACCACAGCACCTTGCAGAACCCAGGATTAAAAACCTGATGTCTAAAATGCAAGGTGCTCGTGTTTTGTTTTGCAAAAATATCATGTTTAATCCAGAGAGGAAGGGAAAGAGGATCATTCTTAAAAAACAAGTTGTTTTTCCTCAGACATATGCTACCATCAAAACCAACCGGAGACATCTTGAATAAGATCTATCTGGAGAGCTGAAAGCAATCCTGCCAAGTCATGTATGGTCTGTGAGAAATACAAATACCACCTGTGGATAAAATAGCATTAAATAAACTTAAGTATTGGACTCAATGCAGAAAATGTAAAGGATGGTTTTACTAGCCTATATTAGTTTCTTTCTGTTATCCTGACCTCATTTTTTCACACAAATATACACATACAGTCCTGAAAGATTTAACTGACTTATCTCTTAGGGAATATTATCAGCTCCCTAAAGTGCCTCATATGAAAGATCTCTATTGCTACCCTTTTCCTGGCAATTTCTATGTAGCAGCTGAACGAATAGGATCAGAGTGCAACTGATAGCAATATCTTTGCTTCCTATTCACACAGGAGCTGCTCAGCTCACAGACCTTGACAGAGCAGCCTGGCAGCTGAAGATGCTAGAGGTGCAGTGGCCACTACCTTGGGCTACAGCAGGGAAAAACTGTTTTGGGGTTTTTGCCCTTTGTGTTCATATCCTCTGATACAGTAGCTGCTGTAAATTCTCTGTTAAAATGCCTACATTTTACTGTTAAAATACCTACTCAGTACATCATTGTACTGTGGGAAACTATGGCACCCTAGTGGAAAAATGTCCAAGCCTTCAACTAATTGTTCCCCACAGAAAAGTGAGGTGATTGTTTTATTTTTAAATATATTAATTCAATAAGTGTTTTTCTCACTTGCCTGCTGTCTTTTAGCTATGTTGAAGAAGCAGTGATTAAACTGGAGAATAAGTAAATTCTACATGTATAGCTCAGTGGTTTAAGGACTAAGGAAAAACAGAACAATATTTTTGTATTTTCATGTGACCCAATCAATGGATTGAATTCTAAGTATGGTCACAGTGCCCTCTGCTGAAATATAAAGCCCTATATGAAAAAATAAACAATGTTTAAAAACCCAAACAGGCATAAGAACAATATAATTAATATTCAAATATGAATTATAAAAAAAAATTTGAAAAGCTATTTGGGATCATAGGCTTTCCCTTCACAGCAATGTTGTTGGGAAACATTTTGTTTCCAACTTTGTTGCTGCACTATGAAAACTGTGAAGCATAACTCACAACAAAAACCACAGACAGCCTTGTTAAGGGACCTTCCCAGCCTGACCACTCACAAGGCTCTGGCAGTCACACTCCTACCACCAGGGACTGTCACACCTGGACCAAAGCCCCTTCATGGTGGCCACTCCAGTGACCTGACGGGTCCCACCTGACTCCTACACATTCTCACAGGGTCAGCCCTGGTATCCTGGCACTTTCTTGAGCCTTATTTCTTAGTGGTTGAGGGAAAAAAATTATGACTAAGACCAGGAGAGAGAAAAATATCTAATAGATGCTTAAGTCTGAACTAATGTCAACTAATGAGTTTTACACATTTGACATCTATTGAAAAAAAAAATTATCTGGAAGGAGGAACTCTGTAATGGACAAGGAGAATGCCCATTTCAGAGAAGCTCAGATGCCCTCCTGATACGGTGTGCTGGGCAGTGCATGAGGCCTGGCCCCTGCACAGTATTTAAAGAAGATATGTAGGCAATGGCTTAGGAACAAACAACTCCACAGACTCAGCTACAAGCATGTTTGGAGCAGGCTGCTGTTGCAATTACTGGCTGGCATCAAATATCCCAATGCAGTTGCTGTCCTCTATCTCCATCTGTACCTTTCAATCTGCTACTGAAAGGCAGAAGCTATCTTTATTACATTGCATATCTGCTTTTCACAGCCCACACAGTAATGTTTGGTGAAAGCATAGCTTTTAAAGAAAAAAAACCCAAGATGGGAAAAACAGACTCCTACCTCCCAACCGAGTTCAATTTCTCCTGTCTCCAGTGGATTGTTGTCATGTTTTATACAAGAGGCAACCGCTTCTGAGGTTTTGTTGTTGTGTTTTTTAATTGCAATTTAAAATGGCATGAGAGCTATGGCAGAGATATCTGAGAGCATCTCTGCTAGTTGATTAAACCATGATCCTCAGTCATGCTGAGAGTCAGCCTCAGATTTTACTCAACAGCCTGCTCTCAGATTTGTGTTTCAAGATGAACACGTGTGGAGATTTTCTGTGAGTAACATCTGCAGTTTAATGCTCAGGTTGGAGTGGAAGCTAGGAGGCAAGAAAAATTTCTTCTTCAGTAAATTGCATTGTCTCTTTAAATTATTTCTTCATTTCCCCAGTGTTCCCATCCAAGATACTCTTTAATCTGCACTCATGGCAATGCACACTTTATGTTTCTTATTGTGGTGCTCAAATGATAGCTCCAGCTAAGTTCACTCAAAGGTTATTCTAATTCCCTCCATCAAGATTTCAATTTAGAGGCTTACACTAAACCATTAATTAAAGTGACCTTTTTTTTATTACTGCAAATTCATCTTAACCAGTTAATGCGGTGGCAAGTCTTTGTTGTTTTGCCTGGCAGGGAGATCTCTGAAATTGCAGTATCTGTTGGACAGGTGCCAAGTGGTAAAGCAATCCACAATCCCTGCCGTTTGGCACTGCCTCTTCTGGCTCCAAGCACGCTGGAGCTGCCAATACCCCAGTAAGGGACCCCTCACCATTACAGGCTGTAGCAGAGACACACCAAAAACCCCTTCTGCAAACAATCACAAGCCTCCCAGGGTCTGAGATACCCTGCACTGGCTAACACTGCTGAAATGCTCAAGAAAAGTTGTGTTTCAAAGAAGCCTCGCTCCAAAATATTTCACTCCAGAAATTCTTGGCTACAGATTCTTCTAATTTCTGAGCTGATCAGCTATATCCTTTCTATCTCTGTCTGCTGGCTCCAGCCAGGCAGGTGTGACACCTCTACTTCTCTTGTGTGTTTTTGTCTATGGTTTCTCTGAGTATGAGACCACAGCCCATGAAGGGTTTTCTTTGCATCTGGTGACAGTTCTTGTAAAATCAATAGGAGTAAATTTTAGTTTTGCAGATCGTAGCACTTCTTGCTTCACATGCCTTCCTGGAGGCAATTTACAAAAATGTAAATTCTACTGGTCAAAGTGGTCCACAGCTTGATGCCAACCTTTTTTTGAAAAACTTTCTTCAGAAGAGAACTTTCCTTTTTCTGGTAATATTCCTGGGAAAATTATTTTGCTGGCAAATGTATTAGTCTGCCCGCATTTGTTTTTCCATATCTGTTACCTTTTGATCTAAGTATCTGTTAGGATGAGAGCATACATTACTCTGTCTGAATCAGACGTGTATTGAAAGCCGGAGCATTTGCTTCTCTGCAGTTTTGCAATGAATTATGCATGACATAGGAAGGAAATCAGTAGCCACTGTACTTGTTTTGCTTGCTGTGCCACTGTCTTGGCCTAACACACTCTGTTCCCTGACCCCTTTTACGGAAGAGCTGTTTCCTGCGCAGGAACCTATTCCTGTTTGTGACATACTTTATCTGAAAAAGAACAATCATGCCAACCATTACAGATATTTATTTCCTAAATGTATTCTCTTCCACGATAAATCAACTCTCTCTATCCTGTGACCCCCCACATTTTCTCTAGGACAGTCTCTACACAAGCAGTAAAAGAAGCTTTGGGGATGAACTTTGGTGACTTTGCTGGACTGGACTTTGAAACCAGTCCTGAATATCTGGATATTCCATTCCTAGTGGATTATTATATGCACTGCATATTCTTGGTATCAGTATCATTGGCTTCCTTCTTCCAAAAAATTATGTACAATTGGAGTCCTGTAACTCACCTGTCACATAAAAAATAAGCTGTAGTACAGCAAATATATCAATGCCAAGGAAGGGCAGAGAAATCTGTGAAAAGTCAGTGAATATACACACAGAGAGAAACCCCCCCACACACACCTTGCTACCCACTGTTACATGGAGAAAGGAGGGTTTTGTTTGCTTTTTTTCACTAAATCTCACCAACAGCTCCTCTGGATACAGTTGGGTTCATTAATTGTTTATGAAAAAGGTTCACAGGTCCAATATGAGAACTTGGTTTACAAGGAGTAGAATTTAAAGCAAGAATTAATGGACTACAAAAATGGCCAAATTACTTCTGCAACAATTATGAACAAAACCCCACACCTCCATTCAAACTCTTGTTCCTATGACCTTAACCTCACATAATGGATTGTGCACAAGTTAAGCATTTGTTGGATGACAGCTTAAAAAAATTACAAAGATGGCCAGGGTAATTACTGTCTTTAGATATCAAGGATTTGCCTGTACCTATATTACATCTCCGCCTAGTGAGAAACCTCATCTCACTTTGTACTTTCATTTTGCAGGTATATTCTAGCAAATGACATGTCTCTGTACACCTTAATTACTTTTGCATAACTTTTCTGAGAATTCTTAATGTTTACAGTTAAGATAGAGTGTTTGAGTCTTTAAAACCCATGACCAGAATTTGGTTAACCATATGTGTGGGTTCATATATTGGTTATAGTGTATGCGTAGTCACCTGTGAGAGAGAAAACAGGATTTTTACTCAAATTTACCATACACTGTGCTCCTAACAGAACATTTGCTTCCCTATTAAGCTCTGTATTGAGACTTCATGCTCTGGGCAATCCAGCAGTGACCTTCCTTATCAACTTCAGTTCTAGGCAATTTGTAGTATCATTTACTCTTTCACAGATCAGGCTTTCACAAGCAAACAGGGGAACTGTTTGCACGCAAACATATTTTTGTAATTTGTAATATTTTTGTAATTTTTAAGATCTTCTTTGAAAAATAGAGTTATACAGTTGTTTACACACTTATGTATTAAACACACATAAATCTAGAAATTACAATTCACTCAGGACCCTTGTTTTCTACTTGTATAATCAATAACTGTTAAACAAATGCATATGAGTGTGAACTTTATTTATTAGCTTCATTTTGGAAACCAAGCTTGTATGTCAGTACAAACTGTGATGTTATTGGTGTACAGCTGCCCAGGGTGGGAGCATGTGGGGGGTAAAGAGTGCACAGTGACTGAAGTGTGAAAGTAAGGAAGACGAAGAATAAGAAAAAAACCAAACCAATTATTCCTATGAAGAGGAGATACCAACATTTCTAAGCTTCATATTGACACTAATTCTAATTCCATAATCTGCACTGTAAAGTGTTTAATCTGGCTCATTCAACATGATGCCTATTGAAGAACTGAAACCCACCCTGACTCACAGATTACAAGGGGCCTGTTTGATGCTCAGCAAGTAACACTGTACACAAAAATAGGGAGGGGAAATCAACACTTTTACACAAGTTCTGTGCTATTAATCCTTTCAGTTTGACACTGAGAGTTTGTGAAGTCTCTCTTATTTGCGATATTCTAGAACTGTCTGGAAACAATGCCATGTGCTCTGGAACAACCCTGCTTGAGCAGAGAGGTTGTACCACATGACCCACTGTGGTCCCTTCCAAGGTGACTGATTCTGTGATTCTGTGACACGGGCAGTGTCCCCACACCTGATGCCTATTCACCAAAGATATTTCTATGCATCTCTTTGATTTTGAGCATGTTGCTACAATGTGAGTGACAAGGAGCAGAGAATTTTATGAAAGAAGTGTATTTTGAGTGATGACTTTGTTTAGAGAGTAATGAATGAGTGCATTACATTGCTCAAGGAATCACTGGCAAAGGTATTGGTAAAGCAGGTTTAAAATAGAAGGGAAAGGGTAAAAAAGTTTGTTCGCAAAGTTCACTCTATTATTTACTGGATAGTTAGAGCACACAGAAAAATTAGACTAAAATCTGAATCAATCAGTCTAAAAATAAAATCGATTTAAAATTATATACATAGAAGCTGGGGATGGGAAAAGGGTAAGGATTAAAACAAACAAGGGAGATTTCTCTATTGAATCACAAGATTCAGAGTGAATGTCTTTGCCAAACTGAGCCTTGGACTTGATCAAAAGTTTAGGCCAAAAGGTTTTAACATCACTTAAACTTAACAGCACTCAACAGCACTCAATGGCCTGATTTAAATAATTTGTCAGAAGAGTCTGTAGAATTTACTGCAAGCACAACAATAACTAACTTACAGGTCTAGCTTACAAATCTGAAGTACCTAAGCAACTAAGAAGGCAACATTCACAGCACATTTGCTATTGCACCTGTATGCACACAGACCCAGAGAAGGATGTACAAGGTATATATATACCTGTGAAAAACTGCCCTCAAGTTCAGTGAAGTACTCACATGGGATGCCTTTGTGCCTCCTCAATGGGTGAAGGGTTGAGCCCCGAGGGTGGGGTCAGTGTTCGCTGTGATCCACGAGTATCCTTCACTGGCTCCGAAAGGTGCCCACTCCCAGGGAGATTTCTGGTCACACCCTACAGCCGCCCAGGGGAGTTCAAAGGATCTCACTTGGCACCACTGTTTTCAGGGTTGCAAGAAAATTTGATTTAGCCACAGTAATTTTCCACATCAAGGACAAGGCCTAATGAGCATTTCTGAAGTCAGTGCAGCTCGAGGAGGCAGCAGGAGAGATGTGCCGCCACAAAGAGATGGGTTACATTCTGAAACTCAAAAAGGGTGGGAAAACAGGAGAGGTCCAACCCACTCTCTAAGAAACTTTGTAAATAGATTTAATGGAAAAGAAGGATTGGCAGTTACTCAGACAAATCTGCAGGCAATAAAACATTGGAAATATCAGAAATGGAAAATTATATGGAAATAAGATACTTAACAAGAGTAGCATCCCAGCCTTTAAGGACTGAGAGGAAAGTGGTGAAGGTCCTACAAAGCAAAAAGAGAAAGGTGTGAACAGCTTATAGGGAATAGAGACTGCAAACAATTTTTTCTTATATCTTCATTTTCTTCCATGTTCAGCTATTAAAGCCTGACAATTAGTTCTTACTGTATGTTTTCTGCTGGCTAGCAGAATCAACCCAGTGGCAATTGTGCAAGCTGCTATGATTCACAGGATTATAGATATTCATGTCTTCTAACACTTTGTATTTCACTGTTGTAAAGGACAGAAAAAACTGCTATCGATAGAAGAACATTAAAAAGAAGAATGTAACCAAAACATGCTGCATATGGAAATTTATATTACACAATTAAAAAAATAAAAAAGCAGAAATGTGCAATATATACTACAGAGCGATGCTCATCATAGAATAATTTTTCAGAAGTAGAAATGAAACCACAGATAGTGTTGTTTGCTGTTACTACGAACATACACCAGTCCTTTGCAATGGAGCTGAAGGAAAACTATTAGATCATGGTTCACACCCTACAGATGGAATAAACCATCTTCTGCTCATGAACTTCACAGATATTAAAAAGATTATATCATCTGAGTTCCATCCTGAAAAGCTACCAATTACACAAAACACACCCTGAACTGACTTTAGGGTATCTGTTGAAAAAATGGAGAAAAAAAAAGGCATTGCACTGGATATGCTGCATGGAAAGAGACAGTTGTGTTTCCATCTGCTTATAGAAGTTCTAGCAAAGAACTTTTCTACATAGAATAATTGCACACATTAAAATAATCCTGAAATACCACTTTGTTTTTATTCTCCATTTAGAATAAACTATATATAAAGTCAGGCTTTTGTATGTTCTGTGAACAATTTCTCAAAAAATATTATAAATTAGAATATTCACATGTCAACCTATTCAACTTGGAAAAAGATGAAACAAAGAATTCACTCTCCAGGCAAAGCAGTTAAGTCTGCTTTGTACTTGTAAATACGACAGAAATAGAAAAAGTTTAAAAGTTCACCTTAAAGGAGAAAGTTTATACAGACTGGTTACTTTGAAATTTCTCTGTGATCTGACCAAGCCAATTTCTCACTAATACATCAAATGTGACAGCTACAAACCTTTCAAGAAAAGCTAAAGTTTCTCTGATTTTTTTCATTATGTGTTGAAAGCACAAGATGATGCATCAAAAAGGCTAGGCTGATTTCAGAAGATCCCTAGATGTGGAATCCTCTGACTCCACCCCCTCAGGGAAATCCCCAGGGCCTTGCCTTGGAAGACTATATCATGGAGTTTTCCCCACCTAAGCTGATAGAGAGGACTCAGCCCATGGTGCTGTGCAACATCACTGCCAATCTACTTTAGATTGCCGCCCGCATTGGCTAGTTGACACTACCCACCCCAATTATTCATCCCTCATCCCCCCTACAGGTTGCTGCCTCTTGCCCTCAGGTCATTGGTCACTGACCCCATACTCAAGTCGTGCAGACCACACAGTTTTGTCTTTTGTCTCTGGTCCCTTTGGCGTGCTGGATGCAATAAACCCTCGCTGGAATATATCATACAAAGACCCTTCCTGTCTTTCCTCTGCTGAGCTATCTGTGGCATGTGTCTGCACATGGACTTGAAACAGCTGTTCTTATGACCTTACTCTGAGTGGCTTCTGAAGGAGACGTTTCAAAGAAGGCTGCAGCATTTCTATCACTCTGTCATGCTGCAACACCAAGATTGCCGTCTCCCAAAATTCACAGATTCATAGAATGGCTTGGGTTGGAACGGACCTAATGATCATCCAGTTCCAACCCCCCTGCCATGAGCAGGGACACCTTCCTCTAGACCAGGTTGCTCACAGCCCCACCTAGCCTGGCCTTGAACACTGCCAGGGATGGGGTATCCACAGCTTCTCTGGGTGACCTGTTCCTGTGCCTCACTATCTTCACAGTGAAGAGTTTCTTTCTCGGATCTGACCTAAAAACTACACTGTTTCAGTTTGAAGCCATTCCCCCTTGTCCTATCACCACATGCACTTACAAAAAGCCCCTCTCCAGCAATCCTGTACTTTCAGGTTCTGGGAGGTAGTGGTAGTATCCCCTCTGTCTAAAATTGTTCCTATTCTATCCATAAACTACGTCAGGTTTTGTTTTTCTTTTTCCCCACAAGGATTTCATAATGGGAAAAAAAAAAGAAGGGGAACTCTATGACTTGCGAGTCCTATCACTCCCAGTTATGCAAGTCAGTGACCAGACAAGTCCTTTCTTTTATTTAGCAAGTTACAATTGCTAGTACAAATTTGATCTGCAAAATTGCAGTAGTAATATAGCCATATAATTAAAAAGCTCATAAATTTTCTTAAGCCAGAGGTGGCCTTATGTACTTCAATACTGATTATTATTTTAGAATTTTAACTAGCTCAAGACACAGGGCAAAGAGAAGGGATTAGGAAAGAAACATATGTTTGTGAAGTCTAGGAAGGGTCAAAACTTTCCCATAAGTGCTAGAACTTAGCAGAAGACATAGAAAAACAATGACTGGGTAAAGCTCACATTTTGACATGAAAGTTACTGCTTTTCACAGATATTCTGGCACTAAGGTGACATCAGAATTACCTTAAACAAATACAACCATGACAAACATTAAGACCTTCAATGACCAGTGCAGCTACAGATCCAGAGAGCACTGAACCCAGTTGACTGAGCTTTTCAGTCAGAGCTGGATGACTACCCTTAGATCTACATCCTTCCTACATAAGGTGAAAAGGAATTCAGGGAAAGCAGGGGAAATCATGGGACTTGCCCTGGACAGGAAACTCATGGCCTGCGTCAGAAATTATCTGGGGCCTGAGCTGTCACTGCTGTCCCACAATACACAAAGTCTATATATTCCTAAGCATGTCCTTGCCATCATCCTGGCTCTTTGAAGATGGGTCTCTTGCCCCCCATATACTGGATTTCCAGCGGTGTCTTTGGCCAGAGAGAGGACCTTATTGATAATGCACTTAATCTGCTACTGGCTCCAAGGAATTTGTTCCTTAGTTTGTTTGTTTTTTTTTTTTAATGTCTTTACTGCAGGATGACATAATTTGAGCCAGTAATGGAAATCAATCTATTTGTATATAAAGCCTGAGCATAAATAAGCAATTACAATGCCTTTTGGAATGGATGTGGGGACTCACCATGTTTCAGACATGAGAAGTGTCTTGCTCAGCCCTTGCAGGCTGCAACAGCTGGTGCACCTGAAGAGAGAGGCTTAGGTACATTAGTGGCCTTAACTTCCCACAATTACAGCATCCCCTGGCTGGCAATCACCACTGGAGAGGGCCCAGGATACTTGCTGTCCCAAAGCAGGGTCAGTTAAAGCTGCTCCTCTATAGAAAAACACTCCACAGGTGTACTGCCAATCAATTCCACTGCTTGACCACCTACTCAATAAAAACTTTCCTTCTGTTTTTGTAGAACAGTCTGCATTTCAATGTGTCCCCACAGACTCTTGTTCTCTGCCACTGGGCCCCACGGAGAACAGCTGGCTTCACCTTCTTCACTCCCCCACTAGGTAGTTAAATACATGGACAGGATGACCCTGAGTCAGTAATAATGCTGCTCCTTGCTCCTCTGATCTGAAATGGTGTTAGACGCAGCAGCTCAGACAGGCTTTGAGGTATCTGGCTTCCAAGACAGGCCCATAACTTCAGTCACCATCAGTGTCTCCAGTTTTGTTAGCTTGTCTTGAATGTCTTGAATGAAGAGTAGGATATACTCCACAAACTTCAAAAGTAAATCAGTGTTGAAATAAGACAGTTTGTATTATTGACACAGCACACATTATAAAATTACTTGATACAAGAATAGAAGACAACCATAATTTTTTTGCCTTATCAGATGTAAAAATTTATTTATGCTATTTGTCAAGTGTTTAAATTTACACAAAATACAAACACTTTAATTTCAGGTCCAATTGTTCATCAGTAAACCCTACATCAGAATACCCTTGACACTTCCAAGGACAATTTTTACAAGACGCTTAGAACAGCAGAATATCATAAATAATGGCCAACTTCACAAGCCTGAGGATCACTACCTCTCATCACTATTTCTCTGCTGAGCAAAGAATAGAGGAAGCCTTAAAGCCATTTTAATCCCCAAACACTATCACTACTGCACTCAGAGCATTTACATCACTGCCCTGCATTAATAACACCAAACATTAGTTAGTTGTAAAGATTTATCACAGCTTCCCCTAACAAAATTACTTTTCTTTTACACATAACAAGAGAACTGTGCATCAGAACAACTGCAAAACACACAATCATCCATTTGGCTTGCTTTTACAATAAAAATAGTATTTGTCATCTATTTGTTAACTTCAACTCTTGTGTCATACTCCTTACCTCCTCCTTTCTCACTTAGGAAACTACACTAGACCAGGCAGTTTAATTGTAGCACTGAGGTAGCATATTTTAATTGAACAGAGTAATACATTTGATATTGTGCATCTTCTCCTTTAAAGCACAAAAAAAAATCCCCACAGTTTTTCAACATCTTTGGAGAAGACAGGCATATAGTTCATTTCCAACAGCCACTCTATTTTGAATTCAAAGCACAAATCATCTATGAATGGTAGATACATTATACCAGCTTGAATGAATGAGAACATGTACAAGAAGAAGGAAATATGTCAGTTTTATTAGAACTAGGGTCACATTTTAGCCCTATGGCACCTCTTGTTCCCTATTGTGAAATGCATCTTTACCGTCCCTGAAATTTAATTTCAAAGACAAGTATCCTGAAAAAGGGCAGTTGTGCCGCTGTTCTAAATGATTTTCACACTATTGGCAGAGCCAAATAATTGCAACAAAACCAGATTAAATCAATGGACCTAATATAAAGTCAACAGGAATTAACAACATGAGTATACTAAAAGAATCAAAGTTAAGGCAGAAGGTATGACTTAATGAACTGAGAGCACTTTCCATTCACTTAGAAGTTAAAGCTGAGATAGCCTTAAAAATAATTAAAGAAAAACCAATACCAAAAACCAATCAAACAAAAACAACCCAACACCAACCAAACAACAAAAACAACCCACAAAACAACAACAAAAAAATCAAAACAAAAAAAAATTCACCACTGCAAAGTAGAAGCCTCATTTCCTAACAAATTGAGAGTAACAGTATCTCAGCTTTGCCCTTCTGCCTAAAAGCTTTAAAAGACTGAAGTCAAGCTGTACTCAAGACGGCAGCCTTAACTTCTAGACTGTTTATTAAAGTATCTCTTACAGACACACCTGTGTATTTAGAGAGAATAATAAACAGTGATCCTAAAGAACAGGAATAATTTCCTGCTCTGCGTGCCACGCTTGTACACAAAGCCTTGTAAAACTCTGCTGAACAGTACACAATCCTCACCCAGCCCCAGGCTGGATCTTTGAATTCCTCCCTCCATCTTTAACACAGGAAAGCAAAAATTTTAGCTGCAGTTAAAAATCCCTTGAGTCAGCCTCATGCATAGGGGAAGTTGGGTTTTAACACACTGGGTTGGAAAGCAGACTGAGAATGTAACTGAGCTGATAGATAAACTCCCATGGAAACATCTAAAGAGCTGAGGGAAAAATGCTTAAGTTATAATGACCAATTCAAACTGTTTATGAAGGCATTGATGTTAATCTTTCAAGTAACCCAAAATGCACTCCAACACCTGTTACTAAAAACTTAAGGCTTTTATGAATACCCTCTTACATACAAAAGGAGTATTAAACAGAAGGAACTTGTTTACAGTAAATACAAACATCTGAAAAATCTCTGAAATCTGTTTATACAAATACTAATAAATTCTTTAATATTTTGTACAACTAGAAGGTGCACAGATTGGCATTCAAGCAGTCAATGCTGGCAAACATTTGTCAGACAACAACATGATTTACTTGGATAACAATATAGTTTAAAATGCCATAAATTAAAAAATAAGTTAGTTCACATTTTCCCCCAGAATTTATGTACATCTTAGTCTTTAATGAGATCGTGTAGCCTTCTTCAGAAGCTCGATGTCTTTCTGACGGCTTTTAATTGCTCTGGCACAGCCATACTCTTCCAGTTGCAGAGGGATATACTTTTCTATCTGAACGAGCCCATGCCCAGCAGGACTGGTAAACAGCTTAATCCAGGATGGCTTAACGTTTCCTCTGAAGCCCAGAAAGGCCAAGCTTCCTGTGACAGAAAAAGCTCAGCATTACCAAACCAGCCAAGCTCACTGCAGCATGATACAGGACTGGTTAGGTAGGAAAAGGCATGCTCCCCCAAAATTCCTTCCCCCACATTATTTAGGACATTTATCCACTCTCACCTTTACATACACCTTACATGGAAATAATGATTTGCAATTTCCTCTCTCAATACTTAGTATTAAATACCCTGAAGTCTTAATTTGAAAACACAGCTAATTGGACAGTTATAAAACCTGTTTTCTCAACCACAACTTGTGGCATCACTCTGAACAGATGAGAGCTACCCCATGTGGCCTATAAACTCATCATCCCTCAAAATACCAATAGCTTCTCATTTCTAGCTTCAAGTTATTTTAGAACAGGAAATACTAGGCAGGAGATTGCTTAAAGATACATTTGCTGGGTGAGGCACAAAGTACAGGCTCTAGGAAAAAAGCCTGGGACTCTTTTGTGATCCACAGGCACAAAGAACTGCTAGTTACATCTCTATTTGCAACAAACTTCACATAATGGGATAAAGAGGTTTTCTGCCCCATCTGCTAAAGGGCTGCCCACCTCCTCTCTCAACAAGAGCTGACACACAGCAACCACACCAGTGCAAACTGGTAACTACCCTCTACCACTTGCATCCTTCTCACACATCCCCATAAGAAACCCACCACGCCAACAAACACAAAGACCAAGGTGGTGTCAAAGAAATGTGCAACATTTCCACCAACCGTTGCTCTGAAGATAAGGTGGTTTTGCTGTCCCCAGGGACATTAAGGCTTCAGCTAAATTATTAGGAATTGCTACATCACCTCTTGTGCTCAGCAGAATTATAGACCTGCAACAGGAACAGCATGACATAGCAGCTATTATAAACACATTTTTTTAATATTCTGCTACACACATTTCCATCTAGCTGCCCTCAGTGTTCAATTCCTTATGAGTATTATGGAAATCGTCAACACCTCCTGAAAGCAGTACTTTGAATTTCTTGGTTTTAAACTGACTTTTAAATTAACTTAAAAATCATTGGAAAGTGCTTTTTAAACACAGTTTAGTATTTTCTATCAAAAAATCAAGTTTGCATATCGATCCAAAATTAGAAAATTTAAATACTGATTATTTTCTGACACTAACTCTTTACCTTTATTTAGTCATAAAGAATTTTCTCCCTATAGGGAGAGAACAGTATGACATCTTTCACATAGTCCTTGCCACTGTCCTTATTAAACAAATAGGGACAAACAAATATTCTTGTTTTAAGCAAAGCAGTGTTATTATATGATGTTTCATTAAAAAAAATTATTTTTGAGGAAAAAGGCAGCACCAGACAAATTTGAAGTGCTCAAAATCTGCTTAGTTTTCTTAAATAAGGCTACATTGTCCAGTAAATTGCTCCTCTATTTCTCCTTTTGCCTGAACTTAGACATATGTTTTGTTCACTTTCAGTGCTCATGTATCATTTTCTATTTGTCATTATTTAAATCCTTGTCAGAGAGCAGAGCTACAGCTTGCAGGACATACTGGAAATGATTGGTCATTGCACATACCTTTGTGGAATTCCAGATTTTAAATATCCATCTACATGCCTAATGTCTACTCCAGAAAATAATTTGTTTCCCAAAACTGTGCCAGTGCAGGCATCTACTACAACAATAAGTATTCCATTATCCTTGAAGGAAAACATGGTGTCATTGACCTGAATAGGAAGAAAAAGTGAGAGAAAAGGAAGTTAAAATGACTCAAACAGCAATTCTACTGCACTCAGTGTTAATCAATCTCACTCTAGTTTAGACACAATGATTTCCTTACAAATACCTGCTTCTCCCTTGCAACTCTTTAGTTTTTCCTTTGAAAGGACACTGCTTAATGTGACTTCTGAAAATGCATGGGAGTCTTAAGCCTTTAGCTTCTATAGGAATATTGCACATTCCAGGTGATTTACTACCTGCCTCAGTCATTGCTCCTGATTTGGGAAGCTAAAATTCAGATATTGAATTCCCTGGACTTCTTTACAATAATACACTTAATTGATCCCTGCAGCAGTTTAGCTCTAGCCCAGTTTCTTCCTACTGAGCACTCTTACTGCTTTGAATATGGCATACACATTCCTGGAGAAGTTTGCAGGTGCAAAGGTTAAGCTGCTCATGTGCCATTTGTCTACCTAAACAACTGACACTTCAGCCAGGCCAACAATGACACTGCAGACTAAGTGGTATTTCACCTTCATGTGCAAGTCTACTTCAGCATCTGAATGGCAAAAGTCAAACTAAACTACTTTTTATACAGTATCACATCAATGGGCTTATTTGGGCCACACCAGAACAAATACAGAAATCTACTGATTCGTTAGCAATTGCCATTTAGAGGACTTTAGCAAAGCTTAATCGCTCGTGTGACCCATCCTAGTAAGTAGCTAATCTGCTTGCACAAGGACAATTTCAACAAAATGCATTCAACTAACAAATTGTTAGTTTATGTGTTCTGTTTATTTCCAAAACAGCCATAAATGTATACCCACAGAGATTTAAACATAAGCTGAACATTTTAAATTCTAATGGCAGCATTTTTCTCTTCAGCAAATAGGATTCAAATATTAAATGGAGCTTTGAAGCCTCACTTTGTAATGTTTAAACATAATTTTTTTTACTTTATTTTTTAAACAATGAACCAATCTTTTCATTCCAGTGAAGAAAACTGAGGTCTGCATCATGTAGAGCTGTACAACTGCTATAATACAAACTACTACAGTGATATTTAAGAAGAAAACCGTAAAGAATACTTACATATATAAATGCTTGCTGACCTCTGCTTGACTCTTTTTCATCAGATGAATTAACCTGCACAAGGAGGTAGTTTCTGTGAGGGTCACTGGTGAATACCATCTGGATATCAAACAAAACACATATTAATGTTTCTTCAACACTTTATCATGCCTGTTTACAACAGACAGCCCATGCTCCAACGTAAATGTATCCACTTGTAAGCAGCATTATATATGGTACTCCTAATAGGTAGGAGTACCATATAGGTAATCCTAATAGATATAATGATACATAGCATAACCTGTTTTATCTCTTAATTTCAATATTTTTCTCAGCTTGTATAGCTGAGAATTTCAAGTTCATGCTAATAAGCAAACATCCAAACAGAGAGAAGGTTTGCCATGTAGATCTCTGCAGCAAAGCTCTCCATGTAGCACAGACAATACTGCAGTGGAAGACATCAATCCACCAATGTCCCTTTTCTATAGCACCTGGAACAAGAGTTGCACAAAATAAGGAAAAAAAAAAAAAAAAACTGAAACCTTTGTGCTACAGAAAGGACTCCAAACCTTCAAGGAGTCCAAGAAGATTAAAAAGCTGTAATTTGATAAGTGCAGTATTCTGTGCTGAAAGACTGAAATTTGGACTTAAATTGAGTAGACAGCATCACCAATTCTACAGTTCATGAAAGTTTTTGCTTATGTTATTTTACCTGAGTTGTGCCACATTTTGTACATGGTACAGTAGTTTTTTCTGGCATCTGCTTTATGACAGTTGGTACTTGGTAGTACTTTGGGTAAGCTTTTGCCATGCAATTACTTATCCCTTTTGACGAATCTTTGGTCACAATCTTGATTCTTTCACATCCCTGAGATGAGCAATAACTGTGACCATCCCTATTATATTTGGCTTGAAGAAATAAAAACAGTAATCTACAAAAAAGGGGAAAAATAATCTGAATTAACTGGTGAAATATAGGCATTTATATTTATTTTTAACAACTATATTTCATGATTTTCAGAAGCAGACAAACTATAGTATTCCCTTCTGCACCACTATCCAAAGGTTTCAAGGTATTGACTAGTCAGGAAATCCCTAGCAACTCATGTAAAATTCCCCACATTTAAAGGAGACATCAATATAAATGTAGATGGTTTGCAAAGAAAAAACAGCCCTCAGATCAGTGGCTTACAGAAAACAAAAATCGAATTGCAGAGCATGAATTTTTTCCTTGCTCATAGATCTCTGCAAACATGCAGCAGAAATATTCAGTTTCACCCATCAGCACAGTACAATAAAAGTTGTGCTACTTCAAATGCCTGGAAAGGCAATTTAGGGTGTAAAGCTCTTACACAAAGCAACATAAATGTCTTTCAAAAACTACAATAATTTGTGTATTTATTACAGAAAGGCACAGTAGCAGGTAACGGAAAAAAAATAAATAAGAGAACAAATTATAAATTTAGAATCAATGTTTACAAAACTCACAACTGATGTACATAGGGACTTAATTTATTGGAAGTTGAACATATCTAAAACCTCTCAAAAGGATCTTAGAGGCTCTGTGAGAAGTACTTTTGAAAGAGAGACTAGGAGTTTTAAGTTCTTTTGAGACAGCTGAAAAGAGATTAGGATTTTCAAAAATATAATTTTTAAATGTTGGAAGAGAAAGTTTCTTGGAAATTTATAGAATTTTCTGTTTAACAAAATAATTTCTCTGAAGACTAAGACATTAAATCCTAAAAGGCACTGCTCTGCAGCACACCAGATAACTGTATTTTTCACAGACATGGGGTAGGAAATATCTTTGGTGACTGTGGTGCTCAAGACAAGTATTTCAATGACAACCGTGGTAGTCTGGAGATTTAAAGACATATGAACATTCTTTGAAAGTGTTTTGGGGTCTTTCTCAACTGCTTTCCTCTTATGCAGGTACCTCAACCATTTGCTTTCAGCACTTTCAAGCTGGACATTTCAAGGTTAAACAACATCTTCTAGTAGAGTCAAATGACAAGAGTTACCCAGTACTGTTGTCAAAGTAAAATTTCTTGTCTGATCGATTCTTTTCAAGCTCCATCATTGAAGATACAGGCATGTAGCGTTCCACCTTGCTTGACAGAGCAGATGAGCGCCTTTGAAAGGTTTCCAATACGATAAGAAAATCTGTCTTTGGTTGGTAACAAAGACCGACACGAATCCAGTCATTCCTAAAACAAAAATAAAATGCATGAGTCCTCATCGGAACAGTTTAGGTGCCAATACAGAGCAAAAAGATCACTCCAAAACAAAAGAAACAGGAACACAAAAAGCTCCTAAACCCTCAACCAGATGATCAAATCTGCACAGCCTTTCATTAAACATTTTAGTAACTCTGATTCTCTTAGGATATATTTGATTATATACTTCAGAGATATTTAATAAGTTCATTTGCCAACAAAATCAAGTATGATAAGCTATTCAACTGCAATTCTGCTGAATTTCACTATTGGTACATCATCTTCTCCAAAGGTTTTCCTTAAAGCCACTGTACTGGACAAGTGTTTAACTTCAGGTGCAGATCTGTTGTTTAATCTCATACTTTGGTATTTGTAACTATGAAAGAAAAACCAAATCCAAGCTCTGGTCTTCCAGATGGTTGCAAACTCATGCACAATAATTTTGCAGGACATAACTTCAGTATTGCCTTATGGATCAAAGCCACAACAGAAAATAAACATACTTGTTGAAGTTAATGAGATACAGATAGGTGACATTTGGAGCTTTTCCATTCCAATGTATTGTATAGCCCTTTTGGAGCATCACCACTGGCTGGTACTGCTGAAAGGCAGCTGTTCTCTGATTAATACCTCGAAGAACCATGGGATTGGCTGGATACTCATCTCGGACAATAGTCATGGAAAGATTCTGTCCATTCCAGGTTTGGACATAAACCTATATGATATTTAAGAGGGTAAAAATTTGTCTCTTTGCAAAAGAAAATGAAATTGTGAAGCATGATCAGGACATTATTAACCAAAATGCTGCAATCTGATGTTCTGAGTTATGCAATACACAAATCTCCCCTGAATAAAAGTCCTATTTAAAAAAACTATTATAGATCTTTCCCGTCTTACAGACAAAAAAACATATGGAGAAGAAAAAAATCAGCTATAACACCTGGCCACACAGAGCAGGAATCAGAATGGGAATCACACCGGTAAGACTTGTATTTAGAAGGTGGTATTTAACATCTACATAAAACAAACTAACAAAACAACTCCTTAAAATCCACTCTGTGAAAAAAAAAAAAAAGAAAACAAGCAGACAGAACTTGCTTGGAAGAAGACACCTTCAACATAAAATAGTTTTAGCAGACACAGCTGCAACATAGAATTCTGGGCAAAAACATTTCATTTTATCTTGCAGCATCTGATACTGTACCCTCAGTCTGCTGAGAGGAAGTATGATATATACACAACTGGCTGGTAAGTGTGATATGAATTTATTTTGTATTTATTTATTATGTATTTTTAAAAGTCAAAAAATTTTGAAATCCAAAGACAGGTAATTTTGTATTTCTTACACAACCTGACTCCACAAGTAGTTCATATTATAGATTTGCCCCGAACAACAAGCCAGAAGTACTAGCCTGTCCATAGTTCCCACTGCAAACCACTCCACTCCATTCTGTGATGTTAATGCATTTGGGGTGCTGAATCAAGTAATTATCCATTCGGCCCACATAGGTATCCCTGTAGTCAGTCACTGAGCCATCTAGATCATGAAATATGGAGCTCTTATCACCATCCAGATCTCCTTCTTCAAACCAGGGACCAGGCTTCCCAAAGAAGGCTTTCAAAGAAACCTGACAACAACAATAAAAGTTTTTGTTCTTCCGAGGTTAAACACAGACTCACATTTGCACATGTGCAGAAACACAGGAATTTGACAAAGCTGATTAAAAACTTTACAGTAAGGATAGCAGAATCTTGCGAAGCAGACATACTGGGTTTTACTAATAGGCTCAGGCCAGCTCTTGCTTCTGAATAGTGTTAATATTTGCTGCAGAAAATTCGTTACTAAGGATATACCAAACCGTACAAAATCTTACAAAAATTTCTTTTCAGCTTTACCACAAGCCAAGAATCATTTAGTCTAACATATCCTACATCTCTGTTGGTATTGGGATTTTTTGGTCAGGAGACAAAGGAGGTCTGTGTGACCTCGAGCCAGGAGAATAACTCTGAAGTAGGTATGTGTAAAAGGATGACCTATAGCTCTGTCTGTGTATGTTAAATACAAGAAAAGAAAACCATTTGCATGACTTCAGGAAAACTTGTAGTAAACTTACGTTTGGACCAAAGTTCACAAGAGAAATATTATTTTTTGGAGTCATCTGCCATGGATTTTTCATCAAGAATCCAACTGCACTGGTAAATCTGTCTGGAGTTGGCACAAAGTTTTTAAATGTGCACTTTGTAAGGTGAATAGGTCCATCATAAATCTGAAAGCCTCTGATTGGAAATGTCCTGTTGATGCAAGCAAATATTTATACCATCCTGTAAGAAAATTCATGGTATGCTTGAATCTGTGTCAAATGCATCTCCTCAGAAATCAGTAAAGCAGCAATTATAGAATGACTCACAACATAGAATTTAGCAAAGGAGCAAAGGAAATACGGTTTCTCCACTTCTCTAACAAGTCAAAAAATCCCCTAGTCCTAAATTTTCCTGTTAGCAGAGCTATCACTCTCCATGTGCAAATGTACCCCCCTTTCAATATGAGAAATACAGCAGAAAAATAATACCACCTGCTCTTTGATTGATCATGGCAACTGGAAGTGACTGCAGACTGGAGGAAAGCAAATGTCACTTCTAACTTGAGGAAGGAACACCCAGAGAATGGCAGGCTTGTAAGGCTTAGCTTGACCCCCAGGAAGATGATGGAGCAGCTAATCCTAGAAACCATTTCCATGTACCTGAAGGACTGGAGATTTGTCAGGAATAATCAGCATGAATTCAGCAAGGAGAAGCTGATAAATTTCTGTGATGAAATGACTGGCCTGGGAGAGCAGTGGGAGAGCAGTGGACATGGTCTACCAAAATTGCATTAAGATTGACACTGTGTCCCATAAGATCCTCATGAAGTATGGGCAGGATGAGAGAACAAATGGCTGGGCCCAGAAAGTGATGCACAAAGTCTGCTTGGTGGCCAATAATGGGTGATGTACCTCAGGGGTCAATACCGAGTCCAGTCTTGTTCATTATTTTCATTAGTGATCTGGATGATTAGGCCAAGTATAGTCTATGGGCCAAGTTTGCAGAGGGCACAACACAGAGGGAAGCAGCTGATGCAGCAGAGTTGTGCTACCACCCAGATAGACCCTGACAGACAGGACGAATAGGTGGATGGGAACCTCATTAAGTTTTACATGGGGAAATGCAAGGTCCTGCACATTAGGAGCAACAACCCTTTGTGCCAGTGAAAAGGACCTATGGGTCCTAGAGGAAGCCAAATTAACCTTAAGCCAAACAATGTGCCTTGCCACAAAGAGGCAAAAAGTATCCAGGGCTGCACTGTGAGAAGTGTTACAGTGTTATCAGCAAATTGAGGGAAGTGATACTTCCCATTTTTTCAGGACTGGTGAAGCGACAATTTGGAGTGCTTGTTCAGATATGGAGATACCGGAAAGTGCAGCAAAGGGCCACAATGATGATTAAGTCACTGGAGCATCTCTCATGGGAAGAAACACTGGGAGACATGGTCAGCCTGCAGCAGAAAAGCCTCAGGCAGGAATCTCAATCCTCTGAAGAAAGGGTGCAAATAAGATGGAGCCAGGCTCTTCCCAGTGACAAGACCAGCAGGAATGCACACAAGATGAAACATAAGACATCCCTGCTAAACCACAGAAGAAACTTTTCACTGAGAGAGTGACTGACCACTGGCACATGTTGCCCAGGAAAGTTATGAAGAATCAACCCTTGGAGATATAGTAAAGACACCCTAATGTTGTCCTGGAACATTAGCCCTAGGTGACTGTTCTTGAGCAGGGAAGTTGGACAAGATGACCTTCAGATGCCCCCTTCCAGCCTCAGCTGTTAGGTGATTCCACTCAACAAGAGTGAATACCTCATATCACCACCACATTAACATCTCCTCTTTAAATGGCTGAACAGCAAAAAACTAGGGTGGCCAGGGCCCACTTCACCCTTTGTCCTACTTGGCCAAGGATGTGTGGGGACAGAACCTGGAGCCATGTGGGCATGGCCAACACACTGTGCTACTTGATACCATCTTACATCATGGCTAGGAAGTGGGGGAAAAGGACTCTCATTTTCTGAAGAAAGAGCATTCCTTTTTCTGGGGAAGAAGTGGGGTAACACTCGTCTTGACCAGAGGATTTGTCCACCAGGAGAACACTTTGGTGTGCTGATGGTCTCTTGGCCATCTTGTTCTTCGTCTCGAGGGCTACCCAGTCCCAGGTTGAGTGGTGAGCATTTTTTTGCACATAAATCACCTTTGTTTTGTATACTTTTGTTATTAATATTGTCACTATTACTGTTAATATTCCTAATCTCATTACTTCCAGTACACTGTTCTTGTCTCAGCTTGAGATCTCTGCCTTTTGTCTTTCTCACTTGAGGAGGTAGGAAAAGGGCAGTGGCTATATGGGGCTCAATTTCCAGCTGGGCTTAAACCAAAATAGTCATCTTTCTTATTCTGTGGCAAGGGTAGGACTTGTTATTATGTTAAACAAGCACCAGTGCAAGTCAAAGAGAAAAGAGAAGGATCACGGTCACAGATTGTGATTTGTCACAGACAGACTACAGCCTCCAGTCCCAAACTGACCTTTGAAATTTTCTTACCTGAAAGCTCCTTTTAGACCCAAATACTTTTTAAGTCTAAGGTTTAATTTAATTAGGATAACTTAAATTTCTACAGAATAGTAACCTGTGGAAGCATCAGATGAACCTGCTTCAGCAAAAAGCTGAGAGTGACATAGCTGCACACATAGCATTAGAAAGAAAAAGAGAGCATCACTTTCAGTGGAGTCAATCTCTGACAGTTCAACCAAGAAGGGTCTTTATATCTGATACAGCGAACTGTTCTTGTATTTCTACATCCTTCATTCATGACATACTTACCGATTTCTAGGCAGAGTGCGTGTCTTGTTGTCTACTCCTCCAGTTCCCACATATTTATTTTGTCCACCTTGAAACCCATAATTCCTGCTCTCACCTATGAATAGTGACTCTGATACCTCCTGGCTGGCACCTTCATCATTTGGGAAGCTCCCATCACTATCAAAGCACATCAAAGACATGTTTTTAGCCAAGACTCTCCAGCAGATGATTGTACCATGGCATAGCACTACTTTTAATTCTCTAACAGCCCTCCTCAAGTAAAACACTATAGACTTCATGTACAATACATAAAACAATAGATTTAATCATTAACATTAATAGAGGCTAACTCACTGAAATGTTCAGCAGAGCCAAACATTAAAATTTCTATCTCCCTTTGTAGTGGAGCACCTTTTTATTTACAGCCCACTTTTCCAATCCTAGAACCAGCTTGTCACAATCTAAATGGCAGTAATTTCAGCTCACTACCTAAGTTACTTGATATTTTTCATTAGAAAGAGGCTCTAGCCCTGCTAAATGTTCACCCCTTTCTTTCACTTTCAGCTCTTCAGGAGGAAAATAAAATACTGCCTAGGGAATCATACACTACCAAAAATACCCGGAAAAATATAACCTTTCTGATAAAGAGGCAACAAACTGTGGTGTAAACCAAGCACAGGCTGAACTAAAGTGGAAACTTTAGCAGCTGTTTAGCCAGTTACTTTAGCCAGTTTACAGCCTCTATAACATCATCTGCATGACTGGAAATACAACCAGGCCCCAAACCAAAACTGCAGCCTTATGAAAGTATACCTATTAATTTTAATAGATGCATGTAGATTTTCTAAGCTTCTATGCAAGGAAACACAGAAATTATTAAAAAAGTACTCACCTAGCAAATGTCAGACCTATTCCATTGTCTGCAAACCTACAAGAAAGTCCAAAATATCAGTTGTTTCTTCTGAATTATCCCACAATTGTAGGATAATGTAAGAGCACATCCTGCTATGCACTGAAAAAAGCTTGAATTTTTCTATTAATGGAACATATAACCACCACACAGTTAACTTTTCTAAAAGCACTGTCGTTAAAAAGTAGTAAAATAGTTTTCTACACATTTTAAACAGTACTTGAGAGCTTCAGGGAGACAACAGAAATCCCATTCTGAATTTACTGTCTCTACCAAGTCTTAGGCTTCTTTTTACTACAGGTGGTTTTTTGCTGTTTAAGGCAGGTTCTCATCTCATCACATATAAACTTGCATATTTGAAGTTGTAGGATGGTATGAAAGCTGGTCATAATGAGAAGTTTCTACAGTTAACCGTCAATCCTCTCCTATAACCCTGTTGTAATGCACTTTCATAAACAAAGCTTCAGAAAAAACAGCATGCAGCTGTTTGCTTCCAAATACCTACCCAGAGTTCTGAATGAGGATATCCCCTCCCCTGACCCAGGCTCCATGATCATTGTTTTTGAAAGAGATTAATCTGTCAATCAGGGCAGCAACTCGGGGCTTTTCAGGGTCTGCATCTTGATGAGGTCGAAACCTGGGAGAGATAAACACTCAGTACAAGAAAACTTTTTATTTTACATGTGCCATACATGTTGTGCTGAGTAAGCCTGAAAGACAAATAATCATCTGATGGGTAAATTTCACTCTGCTTAATGTTAGGAATGAAAGAAGCTAAAAGCAGGTACATCTCTGGTACTCGCTAGTACTAGAAAAGCATCTGTGGGGTATCATGAAGCAAGAATGTGAAACATCTCTTTTCCAGTAACTCTCACAGGCTGTTGCTCAGTCTCCCTAAGTTTCTTTAGCTGCCTTTAGCCTCCCTTTATCCCCTTTTTCTTTCTGCCCTCCCCACTTATACTGAAGCATTAATGTGAAAGTTTGATGAAGGGAATTATAAGCTCCTAGGAAGGACACACAGGGCTGACATTAGTTATGCAAGAACAGCACGGACATTTGTCTAACCGGTCCTTCAAATGCTTCAAGATTTTCTGACATATAGCAGTGCTGCTTCTCTGGGCATGCCTGAGATTTTTTTATTGCACTGCTACCAAAATGGTATTGTACAGTAAAGTATGACTGGAATCTAGTTTAAATAGTAGGAAGAAACAGTCTGATTAAGAATTGGTGACATTTTCCCTTGATTACCCCAGGACCCCAGATAAAAAGTAATACATTTAACAAAAAACTGCAAACAGTCATTTTGAGCAGGTAAAGACACCTACGTTATTATCCCAATCACCTGATACTCTTTTGTTCAGATTTGCATCTGCCCCCTCCCCATCCAAGGGAAAAAAGGGAAGATAAGTAAATGTTAGATTTTGATAGTCTCAGTATTCTCAATTAACATTTAAATCCTTCCAGTCTGATTCCATGTACGATGATTAGGGACCTCATGTAGTTATGTAGTGCCTTATTCCTTTTCTTTCTGCTGTGAAACACAAGCCTGTTTCATGCACTGAGTTTCTTGCATCCTCAACATACTACAGGCTCTCAGAGGGCATCCTGCCCCTCTAAAGTTCCTCTCAATTACCTGTTATGACTGAGGTAAACCGTAAGGGTTATATGGATTTTCTGTCAAAACATGGAACTAGCAGGTTCATTTCCAAATTAAGAAGTATTGAGTATCATCAAAATTTGGAACTTTCCTCTTTGCATTTGCAGCAATCATTTAACAATCCTTGTCTTAAACACAGGTCAATTGACAATAAAGAATCCATGAACCATATTTTCAGTGCTAATACTCAGTTAACACAATAATATGTTGACAGATACAGTTATCCAATATTCATTTAACCAGTACCCCAGGCTATTTTATTTGAAGTTCAGGATAAGACTAATCAGGCACAGTGTAACATGGAATTTTCCTAGACTGTCCACTACCTTCTCTCACTTTGTAAACTGAAGAAAATGTGGTGGATTGTACCACCTCTGCAAAGAGTCTTCAGTAGAACTGTACTACCAAGCTATGACTTCCAAATCTAGAAGGAACAGCAGAAACACGCAGCAGTATGAAAGGTGAGTGGATGCATTACTGAAGCCTTTTTCTAACAATTAGTTAAAACTCAGTTATAAATCAGAAGATTAGACTTTAAAGGAATATTTTCCTATTAGCAGCAATTCCAGGAAACATTTTAACAGTAGACAGAAGAGCATGTTTAAAACCATGTCCTCTAAGAGGACAGAAACTATCCTGAGCAAAAGCTCAGAAGAAACTCATATCCTTTAAGAGACACCATCTCTGTTGTTCCCAAAACAGATTAATAAATGAAGGAAAAGGACATATATGAACTTACTGCTTGGTTGTAATTTATAAATTATTTTATTGTTTTAAAAGGGTTTTTCCCTATGTGGATGTAAGAGCAGTTTCAAAACTTTGCCATTTTTCACCTACTTGAAATAAAATATCCTTTACCTTGCATTGTTGTCCAAACAAAGATATTCTCTGGGATCATCTGCACTAGCATTAGTTGTTTTAACACCCTTATCAATGAACAAACCAGCCTGAAATAAGCAAGGAAAGAAAATTCATAATATCCAAAATTAAAGATAGAGTAAAAATGAAATATTAAAAATTTAGGCATTGCCTTCTATACACATATTAGAAATTCTTAGATATTTCAGTTTGGCTTCAATTGGCACATTGTCTAAGGGAAAACAAGTGAATTAAATGTAATAAACCAGTCTGTGCTAAAATGATATGAATTATCTGTGAGTAAAAAAAATGCAATGGAAAATTATCAAAGTTCACTTCAGATTTCTTTCACATCTATTTGAGATTTTGCATTTATTACCAGATGCTGTTCTGGAAAATCTGGAAGCCAATCTTGTGGTGAGTTCAAATTATTCCCACAAATGGAAAAGGAAAGAAACCCCAAAATCCACTCTGAAAAATCCTTTGTGTTTCACTTTAAAACTAAACTACCTTTACCATAAAAGATTATTTTTATAATAATAATAATAATGTTTCAAGCAGTGATAAGCTTGAAACTCAATAATCCAGTATGAAATAAATTACTTGAGAAAATAAAAGCATGAGGATGCATTTGTGCTCTTTTACCTGAATTACATACAAATACCCCTGACTACTTTCACCTCTGATCCAAATTAGGATTACAACTGAGTCTTATATAAAAGCAGATTCTCAGACCTGCTAGTGGAGCTCTCCTTCAACATGGAACTTTAGCACACAAATTGCTATCCTTGTTTGAAGATGATAATAGCTGTACAAGTGAAAATCTTTTCTTCACAATGCATTTTTGTATTCAGTATGTTCTAATTCCAATCTCAATAAAATGCCCTACAGTCCTAAACATATTACTAACACAACTTCCATCAAACACTGCATGATTTCTTGGTATCCCAGACAACTGTAAGGCAAAATCAGTTTCACATGGCAAAAAAAAAAAAAAAAAAAAAGCAAGCCAAAAAAAAAAACCCTAACAAACAAAAAAACCCAAAAACACAACAGTGATTTTATAAGGTTTCAATGGTTAAACTATGAGAATCTCCTACAGCAAACAAACAAACAAACACAAATAAGTATTTAATTAGAATTAGGTGGCTTTGTAAATGTCATTATATTTATACATATACACAGCAACTAGATTCCAAATGAAATACTTTAAGGATTCTTCCTTAGAGATGTGGAAAAGGTTTAAAAGTCATAGTAACAGAACACCCTTCAATGACTGTAGGCTGAGAACTTCATAAGCAAACTATTGCAACTAAGTCAGCTCCTGGAGGCAATTTTAAAGTTTAATCTCTAGCCAGAGACTGTGTCACAATGTGCAAACACCTGAGACTAAGAAAAATAAATTGTAGCTACTCCAGCAAGCTATTGGATGAATCACTGCTACAATAAACTTTGATTCTTCAAGGGTCAGCTTTCTTCAGAGTAGGAAACAAAGATGTAAAGAGTAGCATCTGAAATGCTATTTCTGAAAAATGTATTTTATTAGAATTGTTAATTTATTTTAGTTGTTTGTGTCTTACAAGGATCTGAAGCACTGAATATTCAAAATGCAACTAGAAAATACACCCATGCTGATTATACATTGTTCTACGGTAGAGTTCAAACACAGCATAAAATCTCATCTCCTACCCAGCTTAAAATGCAAACAGACAAGTTGTAATATAGAATACTGAGAAATAAAAAATTCACTTTTTTTTTAATAACATACTATATTACCTTAAAATTAGAATGAACCCTGTTGTTATAGAAGATTCCTAGGGGTGTAAGCTCTGATTTAGTTTCGATGGCTAGACTATGAGAATCTCCTGTAGCAACCCTGTGGAACAAATACCATATTCCAGCATCCTGCAAGTAATGAGAGAATAATATAAGTGATTCTGATACTATTATTGGTGCTGATATGTATTTTAAAATAAAGACTCCAAACAAAAATTTAACCCGTGAAAATGTGTGATTTTGCAAATAAGGCTACATTCTAGTGGATAATATCAACTAAAAAGTGTTTTGCTCCCCAGTGAAGCCATTCAACATCACATATTTAAGATGTTTTAATATTTCAGAGTAGAAAAGAGACCAAATTAATGTAACTTCTGCCTTTCGTTATGTCATCCCACACACTAGATTTTTCCTTTACTAGTAGATAATACTATTCACAGAAAGATACCCAAAATCATTCCTCCTATCCTTACTCTTTCAGCCTGTTATGGTTGGTTCATCTCTGTTCCCATCAAAATTTAAAAGGCACAGTCAAAAAAACCCTCAAGAGCTTTCAGCAGACAGAAAAAAAAGCATATCAAGAAGTCTGGCCAGTTCGGGGCACTGTGCCAATGGCATGCAGTAATAATTTCAGTATCTGTTCATTTTCTATACTTCTTTAATATCTCTGCTCTTAAAGAAGCTGGATTGACCTGCTACATGAAACCCACAAAATTTCCCTTTCAACTACATTGGCATTCACAAGAGGTGGCATCATGACAACATCTGCATTAGAGACACTTACAGACATCAAAACTTTCGCTTGACCATAGGCTGTGTGCCCTTAAAAAAAAGAATCACCCCACAAGGCACATTAAAGAATTAAATGGCAACTAAAAAACACTGGGTGCCCCATTTCAGGAAAAACAGTGATCAACCTTTTTAAGAATCCTGGATAAAGCCAATTCACCCTGGCTTAAAAGACTTTATGTTTCACTCCAAGAATATACTAATTTTCCAATGAGTGCTGGAAATTCTACTTTACAGTAATGTTCCCATCCCAGTGTGTAATGATGACGCACTGACATTTCTGGTGATTAACCATTACAAAGTAAATATGGATGTTCCATTAATAAAAATACCAAAATCTTACCTCACATATAATTAAGTACAGCACTGTGTTTGGTAGACTCAAATAAATTTTACCCAAAACACCCCCAATGATTGAAAAATAGACTTAGATAAACTTAAAAGCTTGTTAAGCATCTGCAAGCATTCAGAAATATGAAAAAGGTTGGGCTTTTTCCCTTTTCTCTTCTCTCATACACACCAAAACAGAAGAAACATCTACTGCCTATAGAGCCTTACAATACACTTCACTGCATAATTAAGGACCTTGGGGAGGAATGGAATTATTTGGCTGTGAATTGCTCTAGTTTATACCAGCAAAAGCTCCATAGTGCAGAGTCTGTATGAACACAGTCAAATTGTTCTATTTTGAACTTAGAATGGCGACTTCTGTAAGGGATAATAAAAAATGTTTTTACAAATACATTAATGCTAGAAGGAAGGGTAAGACCAGCCTTTGTTCTTTACTGGACAAGGGAGGGAACTTAGTATTTGCAGATGAGGAGAAGGCAGAAGTGCTTAATGCCTGCTTTACCTCAGTTTTTAGTGGGAAGATGACTTGCCTTCAAGACACCTGTCCTCCTGGGCTGGTTGATGGTGTCAGGAAGCAGAATGGTCTCCCCATTATCCAAGAGGAGGCAGTCAAAGAACTACTGAAATGCTTGGATGTTCATAAATGTACGGGACCTGACGGGATCCACCCCAGGGTAATGAGAAAGCTGGCAGATGAGCTTACAAAGCCAATCTCCATCATCTACCAACAGTCCTGGCTCACTGGTGAGGTTCCGGATGACTGGAAGCTGGCCAATGTGACACCCATTCACAAAAAGGGTGCAAAGGAGGATCCTGGTAATTATAGACCAGTCAGCCTGACCTCAGTACCTGGTAAGGTAATGGAACAGTTTATATTAAGTGCCATCACACAGAATTTACAGGATGGCCAGGGTATCAGACCCAGTCAGCATGGGTTTAGGAGGGGTAGGTCATGTTTAACCAACCTGGTCACCTTTTATGACCAGGTAACCCGCCTAGTGGATGCAGGAAGGGCTGTGGATGTTGTTTATTTGGATTTCAGCAAGGCCTTTGACTCTGTCTCCCACAGCATACTCCTGGAAAAGCTGGCAGCCCGTAGCTTGGACAGGAGCACTCTGTGCTGGGTTAGGAACTGGCTGCAAGGCCGGGCCCAGAGAGTGGTTGTGAATGGCGCTGCATCCAGCTGGCGGCCAGTCACCAGTGGTGTCCCTCAGGGGTCTGTGCTAGGGCCAGTTCTGTTTAATGTTTTTATTGATGATATGGATGAGGGTTTAGAGTCTTTCATTAGTAAATTTGCAGATGACACTAAGCTGGGAGCGTGTGTCGATCTGTTAGAGGGACGGAGGACTTTGCAGAGGGACTTGGAACGGTTGGATGGATGGGCAGAATCTAATGGGATGAAGTTCAGTAAGTCCAAGTGCCGAGTCCTGCACTTTGGCCACAATAACCCCCTGCAGCGTTATAGGCTGGGGATGGTGTGGCTGGACAGTGCTCAGGTGGAAAGGGACCTGGGGGTGCTGGTTGACAGTCGGCTGAACATGAGCCACCAGTGTGCCCAGGTGGCCAAGAAGGCCAACGGCATCCTGGCCAGTATCAGGAATGGTGTGGCCAGCAGGAGCAGGGAGGTCATTCTTCCCCTGTACTTGGTACTGGTGAGGCCACACCTTGAGTACTGTGTCCAGTTCTGGACCCCTCAGTTTAGGAGGGATGTTGAGATGCTTGAGTGTGTCCAAAGGAGAGCAACAAGGCTGGTGAGGGGCTTGGAACACAAGCCCTATGAGGAACGACTGAGGGAGCTGGGATTGTTTAGCCTGGAGAAAAGGAGACTCAGAGGTGACCTTATCGCTCTCTTCAACTTCCTGAAGGGTGGCTGTGGTGAGCTGGGGGTCGGTCTCTTTCTCCGGGCAACAACAGATAGAACAAGAGGACACAGTCTCAAGCTGCGCCAAGGGAGATACAGGCTGGACTTAAGGAAGAAGTTTTTCATAGAAAGAGTGGTCAAATAATGGAATCATCTGCCCAGGGAGGTGGTGGATGTGGCGCTTGGTGCCATGATCTAGTTAAGGTGTTAGAACATGGGTTGGACTCAATGATCTTAAAGGTCTCTTCCAACCTAGAAAAATTCTGTGAAATTCTGTGAAATTTCCGAAACAATAAGCTGTGGTCCCTTTATACTAATGGGTTTTTATCCATGCATCCATGGGATGTATATCAGAGTGGCTAAACTTTGTAAGACACAAATGCTTGCTCCAGTCTGGCACATCTTGCTAACAAAAGCAAGTAACATCTACTGGGATGAGCAACACAGGCAGAAAAAGTCTTTGCAGGACGTAAGCACCAGATAAAGCAGCAAAAAAAGCTGTTTAACTTAGCCTGCAAAGCCTAAACTAGGTATATAACATAAAGCAGGCAAAATAGAAAGACGTGTTGGACAAAAAAGAACTGGTTTAATTTTGGAGGTGAATCCAGAGCCCTCCTAGTGATAGACAGTCAAAAAACCAAACAGAAACAGACCCACTACAATGAAAGCTACAAGAATTAGACCACACAAAAAAGAGAACAAATCTTTCTGATTTTTTTTAATACTCCAGATATTTCAATTCAGCTAAGTATTTTGAATCCTATTCTATTTATTAATAACAGTTACCTGATAATAAATAAATTATTTACTTATATAAATGTTATCATTTATAGATAAATGTTATCCGTGGCTAAAAATACATAGGCTCACATTCTTCCAACATCAGAGCCTTTGCAACAACAATCAACAACCTTTCTTGTTTTCCATTCCCATTGATCTCTTCAGAAAAATCCAATTAAAAACCTTACATGTCTCAGCCTCTCATCCAATACAGAACCAACTCCAGCCCCCTCCTCCACAATATGTACAGATCTTTATATCACAGGCAGCTATAACAAGATATTTACACTAATATAAGGTTCAGAACAAGCAAAACCCTATCAGCAGTCACTAGCTGGAAACAATTGACTAACCACTGACAGAAAAGAAACATTTTTGCTGTTTCTTAACAATGAACAACTTTTTGTAGTAATTCTTCATTCAAATGACTACAGCTCTTGCAGAGCTGTCACTAAACTCATGACAACCTACAAAAAATACAGAAAACTTAATATGAAATGCACCAAATTCTGTGAAAATAAAAGGATTTCTACACAGACAACTACATTTCTACATTGACACTACTGTCAGATCTATTAAATACAAAGAAGAAGAGATCTCCTCTGATGCAGCCACAACAACAATTTTTGGCTTCACTTAAATGCACACCTAGACATACCCTGCACTTTCAATGCCAATATGCTGCCAAACATAAAAAGATGCATATACAGAAAAAGGAAATATATGTATATCTGGCAGTGTAAATGTTACAGATTTTACAAATGCCAGTGGCATAAGTAGTTTGTCATTAATTATACCCATATGCCTTACCTGTGAGCCTGCTGCTGCATTATTTATAAGATGATTGTTGGGATGAGAAATCCAGAATGTTGAAACGGCCCTAAAATATTATTCAGAAACTAGTTACTAAAGAAAACCTCTATCTCCAATAGAAATATCTTCCCTTTTTAACATGCACATCAGAAAAAGGTAAACTGATGAAGTAACTACTTCACATTCAAAATACAAATCACAAAACCTTCCACATATAGAAGTCAAAAATGCCTTTTATTTAGTTCACTGTACAGTATTGTATTGAATGCTATGCAGTTATCCTATGCAATGATAAACTGATTTAAGAAGCTTTCACAAGAAACAAGTAGTATTCAGAAAAAATAGTGGTGACAACTTCAGAATATGCATACGTTTACGCAGCAGTGAAGATGTTCAGACTTTTAAGGTCACAAGTATCACAAGAAACAACAATATTCCTAGAAAACTTTTTTCTTTAATAGAAGACTAAGTGTTATTTTTATTGCTATTTTTAAAAATACCAGTACTATATGAACTACATTCATTAAATTATAGATAAAAATGTTTCCATCTGTATTTTGTCAAAAGAGCATCAGCAGTTTAACTGCTACAGCTGGCTGGGTTTTACTTTTTCATCATGACATACTCACATGCAATCTGTGGCTGGCACTGGGACATAACTTCCATATACTTTATCCCTAATCCCAATACACATGCTGCTGTTTCTATCTGTTGGTAGCAGAGTGCCTGGTTTTGTGACTAGCCCAAGGTTGTGGAACAAAGTATTCCTCTGCTCAATGCCATCTTCTATGAAGAAACAGTGACCTAGGGTGTCATAGCCAATGGTGTCCTTTATCTGTAGAAATACAAGTTCATTATGTCAGTAGTAACAGCATTTACTGAGATTTATTTGACAAATACCATCTAGTTTTATCATCTTGGCACAGCTGCAGAGTAAAGTGTCAGTATCAGCAGCTCAGATGATTCAAGCACATAGTTTTATTCATCCCTTACAAACACACTGCTATGTCTGGAGAGCTTAGCTGCCTCACAGCTGTCTTACAGCTAGCTGCTGTAAGCATCTGAAAAAACAGAATGGTTTAACTGTTAAATTACCATTTCCAGTAATTTATTTATCCACTGAAATAAGAAAACCATTGCTGAGCACTGGATTTTCAAAAGGGATGGGATTATTTTGGCATCTAAATGCTCTTTATAATATTTATCCCAACATAATAAGTTTTACTCCCCATGCACCTACCAGCAAACCATTAGTTGCATGAACAGTCACACATCTGGAAAAACAGTGATGAATAGCAAGACCTTCCAGATAAGTTTTTAAAGTATATCCTCCTTTTTCATCCACATCCCCACAAATGTGAAAGTGAACAGGGTAACTTCCAATCTGCTGCTGGCCCATTTGCTTCAATTCCACATAGGAAAGGTGAACAGATGTAAAATTCTTCAGAATCTAAAAAAAAAAATTAAGTTCAGAGGGAAAAACCAGTTATCTGCTTTTTAACCAATGGAAATTTAAGTTAATACATTGTCTATCTCAGATGTACAGAAGCTAGATGTACGCTGTTGCCATGGACCGACACAATAAAAGTTAGAACAAACGTTACTGTCTTGCTCTACAAGAAGTCTTACAAAACCGTATCCTTCATATATGATTTCAAAATTTAAATCTCCATGTGGCTACAACAGAGGAATTTTCACCAGACATATTGCCACACTTTACTGTTTGGTTATTACCAGGTGGCACATTAAATATCCTTACATGTACTGTCCAATCAAACATAAGTCACTCATATCTGGGTGTGTCTGTAGAGAAGCTGCACCAACATGGTCCATCTGGGACAGGCTTAGCTGAATAAAAACCACAGAATAATGCAGATTCAAGGGAACCTGTTGAGATACCTATCCCAGTTGAGAGCTCGGTGCTGAGTCAGCTTCATAAGACAGCTGTTCAGAGAATACCTCCAGTCACAAAGACGCTCATGATGTTAATTGTTCTTTCCCAGTATGTGTGCCTTATTTGCCTTCTTTAAGCCTGGTCCCATTGCCTCTTGTCCTCTTGCTCTGCACCTCCAAGAACTGCTGTAGCCACTCTGAACCCTCACCAGTACCTGAAGACAGCAACAAGATCTCTCCTCTCAGCTCCCCATCACTCATCGTCACACACTGCCACCCCACATTTCCAGGACACAGACCAGTGCATCTACATTTTCATTGCAATGAGAAACCAAAACTGGACACTATATTCCAGAGGAATGTCTTTACTAAGGAATATATGAAATAACAGAAATGTTACTGTGTACGACGTAAAGTCATAATGGGGTTTTACCAGTAATGCAGAAACTTTTCTAGCTAACCTGCTAGAAAAGCATAATCCAAATGCAACAGCTAAACTGCAAGGAACTAACCTGGAAATCAGTATTTTTTTTTTCCTTCTCCTCTAACTGAACTCTTAGGGTTTGCATACCTAACATATAGAGGGATAGTCAAAACCTGACCTTTTAGGCACCTCTAATTTCTAGCTCTTACTACCAAAAAGCACCAAAACTGCAAACCATTGTCTCTCCTCACTGCTACAAAGCCCCCCTCAGGCTACTGAACTAGTGACCAGTAGGAAATTCAGGATGTTCAAAAGCTATTACATTTAACATCAAGGATCCCTCTGCTTGAGCATGTAAGATTAGCATAAGCCAAAAATACTCCCAGTGCTGAAGTCTAGGTTTGGCAGCAGACACTCACTACTCAGTCTCCTGGGAGCAATTTAACTTTGATGAGTCAAAATGTTTGTTTTCTTTTCTACCTTCCAGACAACTGATGGTCTGCTTATTTACACTTCTGTGGCAATCAAGTTCACACTTAGCAAGATTCACAGCTTGTCATTATCTTCTTTCATTACATTATCTAGAACGTCTTGAATCCACCTACCTTCTTCCACAAAACAAAAGCTGCCACATAGTAGGAAAGGGCTTCTTTTCTTTCCCACTATTATGGTCACCACTATGAAATTAAAATCTGTATCCAAATACATTAGAAAGAGATTTGAACTGTGATGACCATATAATGAACACAAATATATTTGAAATTAAAATTTGAGGCCTCAAACCTCTCTTACATCACTGAAGTACTGCTGCTCAAATATTTCATCTAAAAATGTAAGTGAACACAAGTTTAAACACTAGTTTCTAGAACACTCCTTTCTCTCAGCTTTGTTTATAATACAAGAAATTTGAAGCAGCTTCCTTTACAGAACCTTAGTACTTTCAGATTTTTAAGAAACTAAATATAAAACCCCATAGTAAAAGACAGTTTCTTCCCCCTCCATGCCTCTCTAGTGCTCAGGTTCAGATGGCAAATCTGAATTAGGATTCAATGCTCATCACCTGGGGAGCTACAAAGGAAGGAAGATAAATATCAGGGGGGACAAGTTTCATTCTGTAAGGTTATAGGATGCATATCCATGGATGCCACTTGTTCAATCCCTGCTATACAATGTTACACTACCTGCTGGACGTTTCTGGAACGGTTTGAGCATTATATCCCTTCCTTCAATTCTGCAGACTAAGTCTTGTGGAGTTAAATCTAATCTGGGTAAAGCTGAGAACGAAGTCATTTCCACACAAAGCAACAGAATGAGCTGATGTTCCTTTAAGTTTTCAAATCCCTTGAAGTTAAACATTAATCTTTTTGTCCTTAATATGCCTTTATATGACAGAAAGTTAATTTAAAGTGTTTTTCAAACCTTGATATGTCCACCAAATGTATCATAACTGAAGAACTGACACTCCTTTTCAAGATAGCAGGTATTTTCTGTTTCCCCCTTTATCAGGATGTTTCTTGTAAGAACTCCAACTTCTGCTCTCATATCTACTCCATCAATTACTTCTCCTATATGAGGAAATTGCGGGTTTTCTGTCCAACAACAAATTTTGAAGCAGGAAGGAAAAAAAAAAGAAAAAAGGCACCTCTGATTAAAACTAGAATCAACTTACACAAATAAGAAAGATAACCACAGCAACAAAACCCATGCATTCCTCTTCCTTAACATGCTGGTCTCTCTTAGCTTTTCTTATGGTAGATGTATTTTTCATTTTAATAAAAAAATCAATCCTCACAAAATAGCAACATTTTATTTGCAAGTGCATCTTACAGTTTCACTCCAATAATTTGTGAACAGAATGGGAAAAAATAAAGAAGAGTTTATTAATCCAATGTATCAAACTTTTAGTGAAACACAGATGTAGACTCGCTTTAAAAGAAAAAAATATGCTGGCTGCTTAATCTGTTTCAAAGACAAATTTAGAACTGAAAGTGAAGGCAAAACACTGTTTGAAAATGCTGTATTGATCTCCTCCTAAACGAAAAAAGGACTTGCTTTCCTAACTAAATTTCCTCTTTATGCATCTTCAGAATAGCCACCTAAGAAAGAGGAAATTAGGGAAGATAGTCTGGTTTTACACCCTTCTTCAAAAAACCAATCAATTTCTCATTGAAGGTAAGAAAATTATGTGGTTTTATAAACCTTAAAAAATGCATTTATGCATTTAATGATACCTTGAATACTGATTAGCACTATCCCTCCAAGCCTTAAAAAAAAGTATATAAGCATAAACTACCACAACATGAAGCAGAACTAAGAGTGACACCAACACTGTATCTGCTTCTGAGGATTTAAAGAGACAAGCAGTGTCTGTAAATGAGACTGCACTCCTCTCCCTAAAAACTTGCCTATTGTTTTTCGCTATATTTGACTAGAAACTCAAGAATTCAAGTGCAGAAAGAGCAACCATGGCTCCTACAACACAATACTTTTTAGTTTTCCTACTACAGAAAGGTGAAACCAGCAAAAAACCTAGTAAAACAATGCAAGAAATAATTTCAAAAGATTATACATTCATCACATATATGTCAAGTTTATATATATGTATATATGTCAAGTTTACCACTACAGAGAAAATTCATTCATTGTGGAACAAATATGTAGGGTGGTATGGGGATTTTTTAAAACTGTATACATTACTATGACAAAGAAAACTGCATTGAGGGTGGAAAAGAACCCCAACTGGGAAAGTTGACTGTAAGTTCACCTCCTTTAATATCTTTTTAGTTAGGATTTACTTGGAAAAAAAAAAAAGGACAAGATTTTGTGGTTTACGCCATATTGTAAATCTTGTAAAATGGGATTTTTTTAACCTTTAAAAGCAGCTGCTTTTTCACAGCACATGATTTCCATGATGAAACAGAGTCAACACACACACTACTCAGTGGTGACAAGAAACTTCTTAAACTTCATACTGCAGTATGAAGTTACTTTCAGTTAAGTTTGCTCTTTAAAACACTGTGCCCAATAAAACACATAACATGACACTTAAAAACAAAGCTCAGGAAACACCATGTTCAGTAGCACTAAGTTAGCTCTGCAGCTTCACCCAAACTGGTATTCTCTGATGGTGTAGTAATGTAAACATGGATATGCTTTCTTCATACTTGAGATTTCTCAATGCAGTAAAACATATGTGACCCATGCTAACAAATGTGTGAGAAGCAAATTTCACCGTGAGAGGAACAGTCAGGCTGGCAGTCCCTTAAGGCAGAGGTGGATACAGAAATCTGAGGGCGTTGACAGAAAACTTCCAAGAATGAAGAAGAACACCTTGAAGAAAAGGAAGTTGCAATGTGCAGAAAGTAATGGGACAAAACCAGACCGAGAAGAGCACCATAAGCTGCTGCAAACTAACATTGCAGAACAACACTTGTTAGTTTGTGCTATGGACTGATGCTGCAGCCCACCAGGAGCGAGAGGGGAAGCTCCAGACCAGAAGATGGAGGACACCAAGGGGGAGGGCAGCACCATGGAGCAGGTGTGGAGCAGCAGAAGGAAAACAGAGACGCCAGCATAACTGGCAAGCCAGTCCCGTGGGGGGTTCTTGTGATGTCAGGCAGAATGACTCAGATAGTTAAAAGGAAATAGTCAACAACATGCATGATCATTTAGTTGTGTATCACACCTAAAGGAAAAAACAGATTGCAACTACTCAGGGATATCCTGTGAGAGCAGAATCTTGGAAGGGCCACTTATTTTATAACCATTTTGTTGGGGAGGTGGTAAAAAGGAGACTGAGCAAAAGGAGAAAAAAAGAAAAAAGGTACAGGATCAAGGATTGCAATTTTCTTTTTTCCTTCCTGTTTTTATTTCCACTTGTTTAATAATGAAAGAAACAGAAAAAAATTATAATGATAACAGTTCAAAAGATGAGAACAACATTGAAGGCAAGAGAAGCAAGAAATAACCGCAATAGCTATTCAAGCATCTATAAAGAGAACTTTATACATGAAAAGACAGAAAGGCGCCAAGGAAGGAAAACAAGCCTAACCCTACTGGGAAAAAAAATAAGGCATTTAATGAGCCTGGGAAGAAATGAGAAAGGAAAGTTAGCATGGTGAGCTGTGAGGCAGACCTGACATACAGTCATTTTATAGCAAGGAGAATTACACATCCATGTATATGGCAACAAACCCATACAGCAATTCGAGAAAAGGCTGTTTTTTACTGCTTACACCACGAGGGCATGTCCAGCAGCAAATACATATTTCACACAGATCTTCAGGTGGTGACTGCTCTCATACCTTTGACTTTAACCTGATGCTTGGTACACTCCATGCATGGAAGGAGGGTGAATTCCTCGGTCTGATACATCGAATAGTCTGTGCTTGCAACCACAATCCTGTCTCCCGGCTCCCAGCTACTAACATCATCCAGAAGATTCAGTATTACTCCACCCACCGCTTCCACCTGGAAGCCTGATATTGGGACACCTAAATTAAAAAAAAAAAAAAAGAAAAGGAAATAAAGATTATAGTCACCTTTATATGAAAAAATTCCCAAGAAGATACTATTAAAATACATAAGAGATTTTGCAGGCCTCAAAGCCCCCGAAAGAAAACTCTGCCCTCAAAAATGCCAGTGTGAGATGCCTTTACAGCCTGTTTACTTATTGCATTTCAAACAAAACAAAGGGAAAACACAGAAGTAATGGTGACAGGAATAATCTATGATTTTTTTTTTCCTTCAAAAAACCCTAGTATCATATGGAAGTAATTTGTAGGTCCAGCTACCTCAGCTTGTTTCAAGTGACATTTTTTTTGCCATTTTAAACTGTACAGATGTAATCAAGGACATGGAAAACAAAGTAGAGGACTCTTTTTCAAAGCAGAACTAATAGAACAGTTTGGCAAACTAAATTGCACACACACAGAATTTCACCGGCTTATGATGAATTTGCATAAGTTCAGCTGCTTTTGCTAACTCTTGAACCTAACTCTACAGCACCAGTAAGTAAAAGATGTATTTTGGTAGATTTCTTTTAAATGTAAGTCTTTATATTTTCATGGGGCTTTCAAGAACAGTAAAGGGGTAGTACCAAATAGCTCAACTGCCTAACAAATAACTACCATAGAAATTTTTAACTTTATAACTACCATAAAAAATTACTGAGGAAAAAACAATAGCATTTAGTAATTCTAAAAACAGAAAGAAATTATTACCCATAAAAACTCAGATCAAAGATATCTTAAAATTAAAAAAAAAAAAAAAAGGATAAAAGCAAGAAAGTGGCAGGTCTTCTAGCTTTTTATACCACAGATTCAACTTTGGATCAGAACAGCTGCCTAAAGTTCAGCACTCTAGGAGCAACCAAAACTTGTAGCAAGAATAAAACATTTCTTTTGGCTTCTGTAGTTTGTTTTGGTGTTTTTTTTTTGTTGTTTTTGTTTTTGTTTTGTTTGTTTGTTTTGTTTTGTTGGGGTTTTTTTTTGGTACCATAACCAATATCTCAGAAGCTTATATTTAAAATATACATGAACTGCCAAATTAATAATAAATTTTAAAAGTGTCAAAACTTATATGATTCCTATCTTCTTCTAAATATACTAGAATTTAAGACTCAATATTATGCTGCTCACATACTGTATACAAACAGAGTGAGAAAATAGGTAGTAATGAAGAACTGTGTCCTCCTATTTCATCCATAGCAAGAAAAATTAACTTATAGCAGCACTCAAAAATTTTAATTGCAACCAGAAGTTTTAGTGAAGAAAATGCATAGGAAGTACTTTTTTCTTTTTCCCTCAAATGTAGAATTTCACAAAACACTTTCCTACCATCATTCCATTCGCTGTAAGCTCTCACAACAAACTTCTGACCATCCACTGTGAAAAACTCTTTTTGAGCAAGAGCTTTCCCACCAGTACTGTGGTTTTCATAGTTTCTCACTGATTCATTACAGGAAGAATTTCCACCACCTATGACACCAACTAAAGCCCAGGCTTGCCTGTGAAAATCAAAAGTAAATATTTAAATATAATGGCCCTTTAAAAATTCTTTACAAAACAAGGAAAGGAGTATAGAAGTCATAAAAAATCCTGTTACTTGCTCTTCCAAATTAATTTTAAAATGCAACTTCAAAATGTAGAAAGAAATGGGCAGAGAAAAAGAAGTATAAATTAACTGGGTGTCCTATACAAAAATTGGCAAACAAGAGCTCTTAATGGGGAGGGCTTCGTTATACATTTTTAGTTAAACATTCAAAAAGATACACATTTTTCCAAAAGCAAATTACGAGAGATGTGCGACAAAAGCCATATAGGATTCTATTCCCAAACAGATTTAGCAGGGCCCAGGAGGAGCAGGAGTCAGTGACAATGCTCCTGCCATAGCCCCCTGCCATTTGCCAGCAACACCCCAAAGGAGCAGTCAGGACTCCAGGGGACCATGTGCTCCTCAGGCCAGGAGGGATGGACACAGCCAGCACCACCACAGCCACTGGTGCTCAACCCTGTGCCAGACAGGCAATAGCTTTTGAAAATTTCAGGATGCTCAGACCCAGAAAAAGAAATGCATGCTGTTACACAACCTTTGTACAATATACCACTCTTGTGTAAGTGTTTGGAAATTGAAAGCAAACCATGTGCCACAGATAGCTGCCACCACGTTCAAAAAGACAAGTTTATTTTGCTGTCCTTTACTGCTCTGTATAGCCATTATTACCATGTGTGCAAAGGAAGCAGTCGAGATCATCTATAAAAAAGCCAGACAATTTTACATCACTAAAGTTGAGTCATTCACCCAAGTGAAAACAGTGTCAGCTAGCTGGACTGCAGTCTGTTGCTAATGATTGATTCAAAGGCAGATAGTAAAACCACCTTCAATCCAGTTGCCTTTATTTTAACCCTTTTTGATGTTTTTGCTGATTGGGATCAAAAAGCCAAACAATATTTTAGCATTAACATGTTCACAGAAATAGTACATACTGAGTCAGCTTTTTAGTAGCAGCAGCAAACAAGCTGAACATTTCACATACTGACATCTAAAATTAAGTTATTTTGATGCATGTGTTGCATTCCATGTGTTGCAGGAAGAAGCAGGAGGGGAGAGGGCTGTAATGGAGTATTCATCACCATGCTGACATCTTTTTCACTACCATTAGAGGTTTAAGAGAATGATGCTCTTTTTCCTGAGCAAGCCATCAGAGACAGCTTCTTGCCTATCTTCTACCACACAAGAGAGGAGGGGGGGAAAAGGCTGCTTCTTCTCAGTTACAAGCTGAAGTTCCTAATTTCAGACACACTGGTGTGGAGGTCATGGGCAAAGACAAACCCCAGAAATATACACTTCTCAGGACACGCTGGGCTGGCTGCACCACAGCAGCCACACAATGTGAAGCAACACAGGCTTTGCTGCTTTCAGGAAGTGGTATTCTACTACAGGACATCCAGGTCTTGGCACTTTTGGCCAAACTGCTTCAGAGGAAGCATTCCATTCCACACCCCTGTGCTTACACAGTCAGTGACACAAACGTAATCCTGATGGGAACTGAGGTCAGAACATGCCATCCTGACTGACACGCCAGCCTGCCTCTGCCAAAGCACAGGGAGGAAACTAACTGGAATCCAGATGTCAGGGGACAGTGAGGGATAAGAATAGAACGGAAAAACCAAATGACCAATTTCCTGGAAAACACTGGACAATACAAAGAGGTTATACAACACCATCCCAATACTAGAACAACAGACTGGGTATACTTTTCACTTGTATCACCAACACACAATCACAGAATCATTTAGTCTGGAAAATACTTCTAAGATCACCTAGTCTGGCCTTTGACCAATGGCCACCTTGTCAACTAGACCATGGTACCAAGTACCACATCCAGTCATTTCTTGAACACCTCCAGAGATGATGACTCCACCATCTCCCTGGACGGTCTGTTCCAATGGTTAATATTCCTTTCCCTCAAGAAATTCCTCCTATGTTGAACTGTAAACCTCCCCTGATGTAGCTTGAGGTTACATCCTCTTGTACTGTCACTGGTCGCCTAGGAGAAAACACACACCCCCACCTGGCTTGTAGAGAGGAATAAGGTCCCTTTAAACCTCCCTTAGTTCAGGCTAAACATTCTCAGCTCCCTCAGCAGCTCCTCATATGACTTACTACACTCTAGACTCTTCCTCAGCTCCACTGCCCTTCTCTGAACACACTTCACACATTGGTCTTGAACCCTAACCTGGGATGCAACAATCTTTCTTGTAATAAGAGGCCCAGAACGGGACACAAGACTCAAGGTGTGGTTTCACCAGTGCCCAGTACAGCACTGCCATGGTCCTGCTGACCACATTATTGCTGATACTAGCCAGGACCTTTCTGGTCACCTGGGCACATTGCTTTGTGTTGCCCAGAGCAGTGTGGACAAACCTCTGCGTCACAAAGCCAAATCCAGAACATGCACTGCAAAAAGCCATTTGCAACAGCTAAATGAAGAGAACTGAGGAGCGGTGTAAGTTTCCTGCTTTAACAACTCCTGTTATACCTCTTCTACTGTCTCGCCATCCAAATCCTGACCAGCTGAAAAAAAACGGTCAAAAAATAAAGAAGCATCTTGTAACTGCATTTCAATCATAAAATAAATTGACAGGTCAGTTCCTTTGAGAACTCAGTGGAGAGGTAACATACTTTTATTTCAACAGTGCAGGAGTATGAATAAGATGTTTGATACCTGTGATTAGTATCCCTTAGAAATTAGTATCCCTTTGGATTGGAAGGAACCTTAGAGATCCTTTAGTTGCACTCGTTGCTCTTCCAAAGTCATACAAATTAAAAGCTTCACCTAGCAACTGTTACCTATGTAATTTAATTTTAATTTCTATAAAGAACAATGAAAGCAAGCAATTTCGAGAAAGTAAAAAAGTCTGTCACACAGACACCAGTCTCTGCACTGTACTGCTAACTGAATACTATTATTGCAGCACTATGTACAACACCAAGAACTCTCTGAAAACTTTATGAACTGTCAAAGAATAACAAATGCCCACAGCATAATTTGCATGTCATCTTTAATCAGCTCAAAAGGGAAAATAAATTACTTACCTGTAACTTAATCCTCTGACAAACCTACTTCCCAGAAGATTTTGAATAGTCACTCTGGTTTCCTCCAAAAGATTTTTAGCAGCTGAATCTCCTACAGCAATAGCAATAATGCGACCAGGATGCCCATTTTTCAGTAAGTTCTGGAGCTTTAAGCTTTCCTCTGCAAATTCATGAGTATCAAACTTCAGCACTTCCAAAACCTCTGCTGTATCCTGATCGATCACTCTAACATTTAGTCCTCGGGAAAAATTCTTTTTAAATGTATAATGACCATAGGTCAGCCCTGAGAAATATATAGTCTTTGACAGAAGAGTCCATGATATCTTCTGGTGCCCGTGCAACTCCAGCGTTCCTTCAGGGCCCACACCAATAAATTTTTTGCCAAATTCTGGCACATCAGCACCTTCGTTTGACTTCCCATACAAAATAATAGTTGCTTTGGATTTATAGCGGCATTTCTCTGCTCCAACATGAAGCATTCCACCATCCTTTATCAGGATAAATCGAGTTCTCAAGGTAATATTTTTAGAACCTTCTTTATCATCACCAAAAACAAGTAAACCTAAAGGAAAAAAAAAACTTTCTGTACATCAAAGCAAAATTCAGAGAGACTCAAATAAACACATTTTGCAGAAAGAACAATAGAAAAATTACAGATTTATTTTTCACATCCATGAATTAAGCTTACATATATTTAAGAATATTTGATAAAGTAACTGCTACCAATTGTGATTCATCTTTCTAAGCATTTGCTGGTTTATTCCTATTCTTTTTCTGCCTGCTTGGTAGGACTACTAATATACAGCAGTTACCATTGGAGGACAAACAGATTGAGTACCACACAGGCTACTAAACAACCTTGTTTTCCTATATTGCACAGAAAACTACATCAATGCTGCATTGAAAAGATACTAGTGTATCATGATAGAGAATTCATCTTTTGAATGACATATCTGACCTGGCAGCAGGCTGAAAAGTAAAAAAGCATGGGAACTGGTCAATAAGCTGCAAGATGAAAGTTTCAACACATTTTTGTGCAATCACAGAAGTAAAAAAATATGCAGGACATTGAAGCAAAGGTGTTCATCTTGCTATTTCATACCTCCATCCTGTATAACAATAGAGTGTACTGTAGCATCTGAGTTCAGACGAAACAAATCCCCTTTTTTGATAATAACTCGTTTTTCAGGATCTTTTCCAGGGCTCCAGTTTTTAAGGCGAGGATTCTGATCAGGACAGTTCTCTGCAATACAATGTGAAATCCAACTTTTAAAAAACAAACATCACATAAATCAAGGCGACATTAGGATGAACACAAGCAAGAAAGGGTCAGTAACCCACAAAGGACTCCCATATCCTTCTGTGCTTTCAATACTGCAGTCATTGCATTTGAATAGCCAAAAAGACACTGGAAAAACAGCTGAAGTCTCAGGGGTAGGAAGGCATTCTTTTACTGAATTAAACTACTATTGACCACACATTACTGACCATAGATACTTTTGAACCCCATCTGATTTTTCTCTTATTTGCTACGTCACCTGTAGTAGGTGAGAAGAGATAAGCAGAATGCAGTCAGAGAGCAATCAATGAGCACTGGAAGCCTTAAGCCAGCTAACTAGGCTAACATGGTTGTAAAGAATCTAAATATCCCACCTCCTCCAGGGGTCAACCCTGTCAGAAAGGCTGATCCCTTCTTACTTTTAAGCATTCAAATCATTCTCTCAGTGGAAGTTTGCAGGAGGGACAAGACACCCTGAACATATTTAGTATAATACCTAACTAGCTAGAGTAGTTTCCCAGGACATGAGACATTTGGATCTAACTTAAACCTTTGTATCCCTTAGGAAGTCAGCTTAAATATCAGGCTACAAACTACACAAGAGCAAAGACATATGCAGTCCTTGCTGAAAGCCATGGCATACACAGGCTATAAACCAAGCTACAAGGCCAGAGAAGGAGAGGCAACAGCAAGAAGTGACAGGCTTGTATGATTTCTGACAAAGTTATAGCAATGTAGTATTTATACCACACACCTCTTTAACAAATTAAGCATCTGAGTAATGTGAAAGCACACTATAAAAATTGGAAAGTAGATTCCTTGGATTATTTTATCAAAACTAAAAATAAATATAAAAAAAATACATATTAAATGTATTTTTCCTGTGCAAAAGACAATCAAAAAGTTGCCAAAATAAGCATGTTAGCAGGCCAACTGAGGTTAACAGACAAAATAGCTTTTTCACATCCTGTCTTCTCAAGAAATATACCCACACTTCTGAAGTGCTACTTCGGAGGCAAAAAGCTATCAGAAATAGTCCATTGTTGCAATAGCTAAAGAAACCAAAACCTATCCACAAGTTTAATACAAGCCAGCCTTAGTGTTGTTAAGAGAAATGTTTTTCCTTTGGTATTAACTCTCCACATTTCAAATTCCTCCCAACCCAGGAAAGCCACATAAACCAAGGTTTGACTACCAGTGGGGAAAAATTAGCAAACAGCAGAAAGGGCAGAAGGCAGACAAATAGTATTATGAAAATAAAAACAATATAAAATATTTTGGGAGGATCCTATGAAGACAGCTTTTAGAAAATGTAATTCAACATGAGAGAAAGCCAGAAAGCAAGGAGAGCTGCAATCAGCAAGACTGCTGAGCACTCACTAGATAAAGGTAAGTCTACTGCCTGACTCATGCAGAGTCCCTAATCCCTTTTCCCCAGACATCACACACACAAGCACTGTGAAGAAACACTTATTTCCTGGCCGGTAGCAAAGGGCAGTGTGAGGAAACCATGAGTCAGCAACCTGATGACTTCTGCTTAGTGTGATTCACAGAAGAGAAGATCTAGTGAACATATATTTTCCTGCTGAATCAAAAAGAAGACTTATAAAACAGTAACTAAAAAAAAATTATGATTTTAAAATCTATTGTACATTACAATCCAGCAAGAAAGCCATCAGAATCAGAACCAGGCACTCCTGTAACAGAAACATGCTTTTGGGGCACAGGGGTCAACTTTTTGGCAAGCAGATCAGACGTTTAGCAAAAGTATTTTGAAATTCTCCCTTAGTAATTGTGGTTGGCTGCATGAAAACATAAAATATTTAGAAGTTCACCATATGTTATCTCCAAAATTATCAAGTAGATTTTACAGATAACAGTGACTGCCTTTAAAGTTAAATAAAAACAGAAGTGCAGACCAGAAACCATTAGGTAGTGATGACCTTGACAAATTTAGGCACTCATGTTGAAAATTTTTCAAGTCAAGCCTCTGCTTCAAACATTTCTGTAAAAATGGGTCAGCATTCCTTCAGGTTTAGTGGCTTCTATTAGAGCTGGGGAGAAAAGTATAATTTCTGCAAGTAGTGGAGTGTTGCATCACGGTTTGGGGTTTAGTTTAGGGGTTCTGATCTGTTAGCTAGTAGTGTTCTGTGTACCCTCGCACACCCCCTGTGTCTGTTCCCCTTTCCCCACTCTGTGGCTGTTCACTCTGGGTCCCTGACTGTTGGAGCTTCCGCTGCCACTGCTGTGACCACTCCCCATCCTGCCCAGAGGGTTCAGTGCCCCGCACTCCGAATTCCCATCCCCCATTCGCCCCAGCACCCAGGGTCCGCCCTGGCCATGTCCCCGTTGGGCGCCGTGGTCCACGTCATCGCCACGACGCCTTTCCCCATTGGGCGGGAAGGCCCCTGCTCGCCTCACCCTGCCCCCGATATAATCCCGTGCCTCGGAGTGCCCGAGGCCGTTTTTCCTTATGCACCAGCTGGGAGCGGGTTGAGGTGCCTCAGCGCAGCTCCGTGCGACAATAAAAGACTTTCAGCCTTCCACGCATGGGGAATACGGACTTTCCCTCACTCTTTACTGGTGTCTCTCGCTCGTAGTGGTGAGGAATCCGCTGGCATCCCCGCCCAGACTGCGGCACGGAGCCGAGTCTGGAAACACGCGGCGATCCCGGGTCCCGGAGAGAAGCGGTACTGCTCCAGGTGCCGGAGCTGCCTGGGGACCAGGAAAACACAGCGAGACGCCACGGTGGAGGAAAAGTACACCATCCCTCTCACAACAAAGAATCCTGACCAAAAAAAACCCCCAATGCTAGAATCTTTCATGGACGAAGCATATAGAATGTGACAGGAGAAAAAGACAGGCAGGGAACAGTTCTCAACTATTTAGTAACAACTAAATAGTTACTTTCTACTTGTTTAGACACCATGTCTAGAACTTTTAAAGCCTCTGGGAAAAACTTATCAGCATTATATTATTCTCAGCAGAAGTTTATAAGACTTTGGCAGCTAAATTTTCTGAGGATCCTGTTTACCCCGGGTAAGGTCCAGCTGAGAGCTGGAAGAATGAAGAACTTTTCCCAGCTTGTTTTCCCAGCTTGACCTCGCATCAGAAGCCTGGGGAAATGGGGAAGGAAATTGCATTTCTATTGCTCTCCCTGATCTCCAGTGTTCAGGACTCTTTAGATGAGTCAGGAGGAGATGTCAGGAATACAGAAGCGAAGAGGAAAAAGAAACCAGCTGATAAGCAGGAACAGAAATACTGACAAGAAGCATCTTCCCTTTGGGGAAAGCACAGCGGTTTAGAATTTACGTGCATTAACTACCAAATGTCACATTCCTTCCACTACCTTCTAAACAGCCATTAAAAGTTCTGACAATATGGATTTCCAACTAGTCCTGAAGAAAAGCACAACTAACTGGAACTGGTGTTGATCGCTGCAGTACCACATGTGCTTGGGTCAGAGCTATTATGCACATTTATGCACACTAGCATTTCAACCTGCTGGGGAACTTTTGGGGAGTTTCTGCAACAACCATACTGCAAGATTAAAACATCAGCCAGGCTTTCCTTAGTGCCTGTCAGAGTTTCTCTCGTGTCAGGGTTTCGCAATATCACAGAATAAGTATGGCTGGAAGGAACCACAGTGGGTCATCTGGTCCAGCCTCCCTGCTTAAGCAGGGTCATCCCAGAGCACATTGCATGGAATTCTGTCCAGACACTTGTGGAGTATCTCCAGTGATACTCCACAGCCTCTCTGGGAAATCTGTCCTAGCGCATGGTCACTCACAGATTAAAGAAGTTCTTCCTCATATTAAGGTGGAGCTTCTTATTAACTCTTGTCTTATTGTACAACAGCACCATGAAGAGCCTGGCTGCACTCCAAAGTATTTCAGTGTGTTAACTGGCAAGTCACCCTCCAGTCTCCTCTGGAATTTGTCTGTAATGAAAGTACTTACTGCACATGTGCCAGCAATATGTATCATAACAGAGAAATTATCCTCCATTTACCAATCCCTAAGGTTTTGTTATTTTCCTTCACAATTATTAGAAAAGCTCAGCAACTTCACCCAAGGGGGTATCTCAGCAAGCCACCACCAAGAGCACTTCAGTTGGATATGTGCATTTATTTTGTACTGTCATCTGAAATCTTCAGTAGATTATCTGATTTGTTCAGCCTGTATTGCACTGACTTGGGAAAGAGCATCTTTTTGATTATTATGTCAAAAACCACTAAGAAGTCTGTTATTACAGTAGCCAACAGTTTCAAGTCTGTTATTACAGTTGCCAACAGTTTCAATTCAGAATCCTGTTTAGCTTCTAGAAACCTGACTACTGCCTTAAAAAAAGCCAAAAATTCCAAACAAAGTCATCAAAACAACTGACACTCCAAACTGTATGACCAATATTTAGCAACTACACCTCACAGCATCTTCTAGGAGTAACTGGCTAGAGGGATGTGCACTTTGTGATCACATGACCTGTTGCTGCTTTACAACTACTGACACATTTCAGAGATTCTCCAAATTCCACAGAAGTTGCCCAGTTTTCTAAAATGAGCTGAAAACAAAAAATCAAGGCTAACAGATAAAAAAAGTTCCCTGCCCAATTTGCATATAAACAAAACAAACACATACTATTAGCATAGGTTCTGAAAGATTTTTAAATTCTTTTACTTCACCATTTTTTTACTATCTTCCTTAGTTACTGCTGAAACAGACAGGATCTAGTTTTGTCTACAATTTGTGAACATATGAGACAACTTCTGCAGATAAAAGTAATTATGCTTATAAACATTCATGCTTCTTTCTCCCCTCACCACTAATCTTTATTTATTGCTATGCCTTTCTGTTTCATGTAATTACTTACAATCAAACCATACACAATAAAACCAACACTGATAACAAAAGAGGAGCTGATCTTTGCCCCCAGTCTCTGCCTCCTTCGATCTTAAAATCGCAGTGTGTGTCCCATTATCTTTCAACAATAATCCCAATGCTGAATTATTGAGTTATGTTCACAGGCACTATAATTTCTAGGATGATTTTCTTAATGAACTTACCATCTGGAGCATATTTTGAAGCTATTCCCAAAAAAATCCCCAATGCAACGAAAAGTGAAAGGCTAGAAATGGCAGAACAAATAAGAGTATTTTTATGTCTGTTGGCTTCTGCCTGTCGGCGGTGCTGCTCCACTGATAAAGACGGGAGTCTTGTCTGGGCTTCCTGTCTCACCGAGGTAAATTCTGCTGCAGCATGGCTCTGCGAAGGTGGCGGCGGAGGACGGAGAGGGGCAATTCTTCCCGGGACGTACCCCGAAGACCTGTGACTGCTCCCATTCTGAGGATGGAGGAATGCAGGGGAGCTCCCCCTGGTATCAGTGCCTTGCATGTTATAAAGTCACTGGAACACACACACAGAGAAAAAACAAGAGACAGGCTTTCAGAATACAGATAAAAATGCATTAAAAAAAAAACAACAACAAAAGGCAATTTTAAGCCACATGTGTCAAGAACAGCCACTGAAGCTGAGACTATTTACAAAGTATCTGTTACTCAGTTGCCATGGTATAAGTGCATGGAACAGCATATGTGTCTTCAACACAATTAAACTCAAAAGCATGTGGTGTGGGAACACAGTACAAAACAGACCATTTCTTCATAGTTCCAGGGGGTATTTTTCACTAACTATTTTCACAGTTAACTTGTATTATGAGATTAAGAAATCAGATGAACAATGAGAATGGTAGCAATCCCTGCTTCCCCACAGTTATGCAAAGAATGTCTAAATGTATTTTTTCTGTACATGGAAGCTAAACAAACTCCTCACTTTCCCTTATGGAAAAGAAGCTGAAAAAGATACACCTGCCTTCTACACTGGAAGCCCCAAACGCTGTTTAAATTAAAATACCAAATACTATTTTATTTCTAGTCATGCTGATGCAACTTAGTCAACACTTTTAATACACTGTGGTGCACAGAGCCAGAAAACTCTTGATTTACTCACAGCAAAATTCAATTGCTAGTAAAGGTACATCAGGAATGGTTCTATAAGAAAGTCACCTACATCTTATTCAGCAAACCTTGTCTTTTTTTTTTCTGCTGAGATGCCTGGGTTTGGACACAAAGCCTGGAAGCAACATGCCTGCTCCAGATCTCTGTACTATCGTCCAGAAGTGAGTGCTGCTTTTATTTCAGTTACTAGTATTGTTTCCATCTTTCTTCTGAAGCACACCAAGAGGAAAGCATACCAGTGCCATCACTGCCTGGCCCATCCTCAGCAGCAGCTCTAACTCACCACAGTTGAATAATTTAAGAGATAAACCTGCATTTGGACTGTTTTCTCTGGTTTTCCAGTCAAGAGTGTTGCACAGAGTATTCACAAAGCTGGCAGAATTTTTTTTTATCCTCATTATGATTAACACTTCTTACAGATGAAATTTTTAGAGAAGGATGCTCAAGTTTCAGTTAACTGAAACCTAACTTTTGAAACTAAATCCTGAAGGGGATTTAGGCAAAAGTCATGTGCATTAAACAGCAAAGTGTAGGAAAAATAAAAACTACTGATAATGCAAGAGTATAAAGATCCTCTTTCTGTTCCATTAACAAAGGGAAGTCTGAGCCATGCTCTGAAGTGTCAGGCACGCTGATGAAGGAGAAATGTGACAACTGTAATCTTATTCTGAGAAGTAGCAAAGGAGCCTTTTGTTCCACATGCTGCAAAATCTGATAGTTCACTGTTTCCAGGAAAAAGAGCTGTTACTATTGAACAGGCTGGATTACCCTTTCATGGGAGACAATCCATCTCCTGATGTATGCACAATGATGATGAAGGCACTGAAACATTAACTGGAGTAGCTATCCCAGAGTGCAAAAATTATTTCAAGTCCTCCAGAAGTGCTTCTTGCACCTGTTCATTATAATGAATTAATTTTCAGCATTCTTCTTTCTGTTCTTTGACAAACCTAATCCTCTGCTCTCAAACTTAACTGCCCAACCAGTTATGGGCACTGTGGAACAGTTTGCTTTAACCTCATGTGCTTTTACCCAACTTATCACCTCTCAGAAGTGAAAGTATGTTCTGTGTTTTAGATGTGGTATTAAATGCTGGGTAGAGATGGAGCTTTTTAGCTAGTTCAAATACAGTATTTATGTAAGCTAAACCAATGCTAGACTAGCTTCTTAATTAAACATTTTAAGAAATCTGATCAAGCACTGAGATTTTATTTTTTTATGGTTTAAAACCCCAACTCCTTAAACTTGGTTAATTTTTCAGTTAGGACATTTTTCTGTGACACTGACAAAATTACTACAGTTTTCATTATAGTGTAATATCGACAGTTAAAAAGTTTTTAAACTACTCAGCTATAGCAACTGAATCCAGATTGGCTATGCAAGATTTGAAAATGTTTTACAAAATAATTTTCCCACAATTCTTCCCACCAAGTCCTCCTAAAGTACTGCCAGACCTCTAAAGAAATAAAAAAAAAAAAAAAAAAAATACAGCAAACCAAAAAAAACCACATTAATTACAGCAGCCATTGGATACACTTCTGTCATATTTCAAACATATTTTGTGTTGTACAAAGCATTCTGCTTTGTTTGCAACCCAACCCTCGTTTTGAAAAAGGTTTTTAACTGTCTCACTCAAATGAGAATACAGGGAACCCCAAGGATGGGTGAGAAAGAGGTGGCAGAACTGCTGTCTTATACCATTACAAAATAAAAATAATTACACTAAGCCAGTAAGGAGATACTCAGTACATTCTAAAGACTCACCATACAATTTTTCATTACAACAGGAGTAACCATTGCAATACTTCCTTCCCTCTTCATGTGTTTTTTGAAATTCTCTAGCTGAAAAAGGATGTCTTCTATGCTATAGAGCAGTTACTACTTTTTTGAAAGACAGACTGATAATCTGATTCAAATTTTTGGCTTGTTTATTTCCACTCTGTGGAAGCCTTCAAAGAGCACCACACAAAAGCATGTATAGTAATTGTCTGCATGGCCAGTTATGCACCAGAGAATGCAATTATTTGGCTGCAAAAATACAGTTTGTGCGTCACAAATACAGCCAAATTTTACTCTGCAAATGCATTTATAGAGTGAAATGCAGGACAAAATACCCAAACTGTTGAACTAATTTAAATACCACATTGAAAATTCCTATGCACCTGAATTTTCCCACATTTCCCTTTGACCTGTGCCTGTGCTGTGGTCTCCTAAATGAACTCATGATCTGGGCATCTCTTCCTGATGGTCAGTCCCAGACAAGGACATCTCCCACTTTTGCAATTGTATTGTGGTACACAGAATAATGCAGTATTTTACTTTGCAGCTTACTTCAGAGTGCTTTCAATAATAGTCAAGTTCTCACACCATATACAACCAATTACCTAACATTTATACAGAGCTCTATCTGTACAAATGTGTTATCTGTCATGCCATTTATGAATGCTACTTTCTCACTACTCTCAAACTTCTTGCACATCAGCTCTCAACACAGTATTATGCAAGATTTTAAATCCATTATTCAACACAGCTTTTAGTCAGAGACACATTTAAGCATGTGCTTCCAGCTCATCAGTAAGAGAGAAGCTTCCAATCCACAGACTCAGCTGGAGGATCTCAGATGCTTCAGCCCATGATGTATCTGGAGTATCTCAAATATTTCATTGCCACCCATCTGCTGGATGACAGCATTATTTGCATATCACTCTTTTGCAAGAGTAATGCAACTCCACACAATCCAGATTTCTGCTCATGAACCCCTTCCTACAGCATGAGCAAGCAAACAAGTACTTCTCATACTGGTCATATCAGTCAAGCCAGCTTAAACCACCTTAAATTAAAAAAAATATTTAAAGGGATTATTTTGCACAGCTTTCAAGTGAAAACAGTGAATATATGCAAGCATGGATACATCTACAGAGCAACTGAGCAAACAGATGTGGACAGTAAACCCCAGCATGCAGACATCAGTGAACCGCTGAACAGGCTGCAGCATCTACCATCTCCTCAAGTATTCCTTCGCCGCTTTTAACTTGTGTTGCTACCACACTCTCATACAAGCCCACATTGTTCCACATGGTCAGAAACTGGAAACATATGCACCGTAGAACCTGGGTACAACATATGAACCTCCTGAGACATGACTGTGCACTCGGAAGCAAACAGCATGCTTATCCGTTACTCATTTTGGGGCTGGTTTCTGGAAAGAAACTGGCTTATTTATTTTACCAAATAATTCAAAATGTCACATGACACTACCCAAAAAGTGAGAAAAAAACCAAGATATTTTACACTTCTGTGTTGTCAAATGTTAAGTGTAATAAAACATGTCAAACATGCTAATAAACTCCCACACCTGCACCATCTAAAAATGTTGTACAGAATGTTTGCTTACTTCATAATTCATACACCTCTTTAAGCACATTTTAAGGATCACAGGTCTTTAAAATAAAAGAAAAGAAACCAGAAAAAAAAACACACTTATGTTGATCTGGGCCATCGAATTACACCAGCTCTAGTGCTGACCTATTACCACACTGTTTAGTCTTAAGAGTATATAATTGCCGCTAAGGAAAAGACTGAGCAAAGGGTGGAGGAAAACAACACATACACAAAAAAATATTTCCCCATGCAACACAGTAGTAAATTTGCAGACAACATTAAGCTGAGAGCATGCATCGATTTGTTGGAATGTAGGAGGGCTCGGCAGAGAGACCTGGAATGGTTGGATGGATAGGCAGAGTCCAATAAGATGAAGTTTAATAAGTCCAAGTGCCGTGTCCTACATTTTGGCCACAACAGCCCCCTGCAATGCTACAGGCTGGGGACAGTATGGCTGGAGAGTGCCCAGGCGGAAAAGGACCTGAGAGTACCAGCTGACAGCCTGCTGAAAATGAGCCAGCAGTGTGCCCTGGTAGCCAAGAAGGCCAACGGCATCCTGGCCAGTATCAGGAATGGTGTGGCCAGCAGGAGCAGGGAGGTCATTCTTCCCCTGTACTTGGTACTGGTGAGGCCACACCTTGAGTGCTGTGTTCAGTTATGGCCCCTCCATTTGGGAAGGACATTGAGACACTTGAGCATGTCCAGAGGAGGGCAATGAGGCTGGTGAGGGGCTTGGAACACAAGCCCTGTGAGGAATGACTGAGGGAGCTGAGGGTGTTTAGCCTGGAGAAAAGGAGACTCACTCTCTATCTAAAGGATATCTCTATCTACTGTAAAGGAGACTCACTCTTATCACACTCTGCAACTTCCTGAAAGTCAGGTGGGGGTCAGTCTCTTTCAGTAGGCATCAACTGACAGAATCAGAGGACACAGTCTTAAGCTGCACCAAGGGAAATATAGGCTGGATATTAGGAAAAAGTTTTTCACGGAAAGAGTGATCAAGTACTGGAATGGTCTGCCCAGGGAGGTGGTAGAGTCACCATCCCTGGATGTGTTTAAAAAAAGACTGGATGTGGCACTCAATGCCATGGTTTAGTTGCGGTGTTAGGGCATGGGTTGGACCTGATGATCTTGAAGGTCTCTTGCAACCTAGTGATTCTGTATCACCTCTTTCCTGGTAGAGGCACTTGTCTGGTATAAAACCAAAGGGCAGTGAGAAACCCATGAAAAGGGAAAGGGACTAGAACTCAGTATTAAAAAGCTCCTAAGAAGAAACAATTACTGAATAGAATGTGATGTCAGGCAAGCTCCTAAAGCATGACATGTACACCTTTGTAGACCTTCAAGCTGGTCAACTGCAACAAAAATACAGATTTCAATGCTTCAAGTGTCCTGGAAGTCCCCAGTTCAATAATCTCAACCTCACCAGTAAGAACAATTCCAGACAGGGTGCCCACATGCCTTCTTTCCTGGTTTCACATTTTCTCCTCCTGCCTCATTCTGAAATTACACCTATTCACTAAGACAACAGATGGCATACTGGAAGGAACCTACTTTTCCACCCAGGTACAAAAGCTGGAAAGAGTATGTGCACAGTAAGATGCACTGCTACAGTTAAGTAACTGCTGGAAATCACAATATTTAGAACAGCCTGAAACAATCTCAAACAAAAAAAAAAAAAAAAACCCTTTAGAAACTCTACTGACATCTAGACATATATGCTGTTTTCTGCATGCCTCCACCAAGTTTTCTCCCATGCACAGCATTTTCAGAAGAAAATTAGAGCAAAAATCAGCAAGAAACAGAGATATAAGAACAGTAAAAGTTACAAAACGTAGAAAATAAGCTCTATTGCATTCGATTTTTTGAATTTCCTGTGTAGCAATTAATAATCTTTAGCCAATATCTTGGCATGCAGAAAACACGTAAAATTGCAAGGTCCATATTTCTTAAACCAAATCTTTCAAAGTACACAGAACCACTTCAGTACCACACATCAAGAAACAGAAGTGAAAACATGCATTATATTTACAGTAAAAGAGAAGGCTTATAGATAGAAATAATCTTCATCAGTTGGTCAAATCTTGGAGAACACAAGCCTCTCTCCAGTTCAGATGGAATTTCAAACTTACATACAAGTAGGGAAAGTTGGACTACATATGTTTAAGTGATATGCAAAACAATTAAGCTATTATCTATGGATTAGAAAGGATGATGAGGTGAGGGGGAGAGGATGGTGAAAAGACTGTGTTCCAAGGGAAAGAGGTAAATAGACACTCTGGAATAGCATTTGTCTGTAGGAATAAGTACAAAATTATGGTCAAGTAAAACCACTCTCATGTCCATGGCTGACAGCATACAGAAGAGGCATGAATTTCATTTCTATCCTCCTGTGCAGGTGTTTGGCAGATCACCATTAAGGATGAGACAAAGACCAGAGGGTATTTGTACAATAAAAATGGTTTCCTGCTGCAATGACAACTGGGCTTTTTGTCCTTCAGATACAGTTTGTGTGAACTAGCTCTGCAGCACTCACCTGGTTTCATTTGATGCAACAGATGAAGTATCTGATCTTGCAGAAAGTTTACGTATAAAACTTATGGATTTTTGTAGTGCTGCAGATACACATCTTACTGCAGAAACTGCAGGGACATGTTTTTTTCCAGTTCCTAGACACCAAGCTTTCAAGAATTCTAAATTGACCAGTAGACACTGCAATTTTCAGTCTGCTCAAGTACAATTGTAGTAGCTTCAGATTTTGCCCAAGAAATAAAGAAACATAAGCTAGCAGCCACAGCAAACTGTAGTCAGTGTATCTAAAATAGTATCTGACATTTCCATTTAATTCTACTTTCCTACCCTTTGTTTCTTTTTGACAGTTTATCTTTGTAAATTATAAACTGGTGGAGGTCTAGTCTGTTTTTCATTCACTGTTTAAATAATAGCATATTCTGCTGGAGGAAACCATGCAGAAACACATGAATTATCAACAACTTAAATACAGCACATCCTAGGGCACACTAGGAAATATGGCATGTGCTGAAATAGGCAAAATGAATGTAATCATTTTTACTGCTCCACTTTCAGAAATGAAATGTTTAATCACTTGTGTAATAAGAGATCAAGAGTGGAAACTTGCATTTTAGTCACCCATCTGTCATTAGCTTACTGCATGAGTCACAGATTATTTGGGCCCCAAGCCTGTAACTTGAGAAAAAAAAGTGGTCACTAGCCTCACAGGGACAGTGTGAGGGTTAGTTTAGAGAACGCTTTGGGCTCAGCTCAGTGATGCATCTGAGTACAAGCCTACTTTTAAGTAAATAAACAGCTACATTTAAGTCAACAGCTTTCACACAAAAGTGACAGATTTGCCACATTCACCTTAGGGAACCAGAATAAGATGGTAGGAAAAAATCCAAATAAAAATCAGGAAAAAGCATTTAAACTACTTCTCATACAAACAATAAGAAGTGGTATACAGATATCTGCAGTCTCTAGAAAAACACAAATTCCAACCTAACACGTACAGCCTAGGACTTCAAAACAGAATATTTTCTATGTAATGGTAATAACACTTCAGAGAGGTGAAGTTGAGTTCTGGCACTACCTTGAATCGCTGGGCCTACAATCCTACTCCAAAGAGAAGGACAGTAAGATTAGATATCAATTACTAAATTAGAAAAGCTCTTATAAATAGATTATAAGCATATCTAAAAGTAAAGACTATAACATGCAGTGGGGAAAAGAATCAGATCCGATATTCAGCTTCAGTAAATTGGCATACACAAAACACTCCTGAGTATACTCATATAGTCACTTAATCATCAAAGGGTTGTCATGTTTAAGTTATATTTTAAAAATGAATCAGCATAATTACACACTCTCTCCTGTATCAGCATGTGGATTTCTTTCTTTGGCAAAGCTGTTAAGTTCTTAGAATTTTTTCTTCAGTCCAACTCAAGTTTCAGTAAATGATATGCCACCTCTCATTCTGCATACTTGAAGGACTGTCTCAGCAGATTTTAACTGTGCATCAACCACATAAAAAAATGCTGCTTGAAAAACTGAATTGTTGCAGCTGCACACCCACATTCTTTTGTCTTGCCTTTGTTACCAAGTTAAATGAGTCTGCATTAAAAAATAGTTAAGATCTGCAAATCACAGCCAATCACATTCAGTGAGAACACACTCTTTGAATCCCCAAAGCACTCTTCATGACACAGAAGTCTCTGAATCTGTCTCAATACCATATGCTTTGGACATCCAGAATTTACACAGGTTCAGAGAGCAACAAGATTGCAGAAGAGAATTCAGTTGAGGATTGTTGGATAAGTAACACTGCCTCGAGTTTAGGAAGTCCTTGAAACACAAGCTGGAAGCAGTAGCATCACAATGCAGTAGCTTCACCAGATGACTATTACTCACCACCATCAGACCCCAGGTAATTGCCTAGATGGACACTTGGCCTGATGTGATGTGGTCACCCTACTACTACACTTTAAGACCTCGTTTACCTGCCTTTCACCTTCACTTTTCCAAAAACACCTCTCCTCCTCTAACAAACAAAACTCCCTCAACTCAGCCACTGCCATCGCCCGCTGCGATCAACAACACAAAATACACCTTTACCTGATCGCTTACATTAACATGCCACAGTGATACAGAGTAGCTGAAATATAGTACAGTTTTCATTTTGCTGTAGGAATTGTGGCAATGTAGCAGAAGAGCATAGCACATACTAGCTATTGCATGAGGGCACAAAGTCTTGTATAAGAAGAGTACTTGTACTCTTCCACAAGAAGAGTAACTTGACTGTATGTCTGAATGCCAACATAATCCATGGCTCTAAAGTATCCCAGAAATCACAGAACTATGTGAGTTGAGAACCCAGTGAAAAAGGAACAGCGACTTAACTTATGCAACATGATACGTTTGTAGAATTTTGTAAAAGAAAAAGCATGCTATAATTTTCCTTTTGTAAAAACACAAACAGCATGGTTGAGATATCTCAAAACAGCAAAATCTCAATCTTCAAACAGCAAAACAAAGCCCTGTAATTAACCATGAGGTATGCATTCCACTGAACTTGTGACTACACTTCTATTTTGGCTTACCTACAGTGAATTCCATTCTAGGAAACTTCAAGAACTCTGCACCCTACTGCCAAGTCCTGCAACATACTGCCAGGTATAGCCAGTCATCTTGTATGACTGCACTACTCTTTTCTACATGTTCTTCTTAATACCGTGTGCCAAAAAGATAGAAGAGCTACTAGCACATCCCTTCTATTAACCTACTTCACAACAAAGCAATAAAATCAGTTATAAGTTTAAAGTATGCATTCTTTAATGCCTTCAGTATTTTCTTTCCATATTGCCAAATACATGACTTTTCTCCCTCACATCTTTGCTCAACTTTTCTACTCCTTTTCCACTTTCTTTCTCATTATTAGTATTCCACAAAAATATTTCTGTGGATTTCTACACCCACATCTACAAATAATTCATTCCCATTTGTCTTGCCAAAAATACCTCCATTAAATCAATAGTGAAATCCCTTCTGGTAAAATTAAGCTGAGAATGTATCAAGTCTAATCACAATTTGACTCCAAACAAGAAACTGCAACTTACAACACAGACTTTAATCATGTTTTGATGTATACCATAAGTGATTCTACAGAACAGCCTTACTAATGCAAAGCATGAACCTTACAGATATACTCCAGATTATATCCCTATGATTTAATTTTTTAATATACAGAAAGCAAGATTTACTAGGTGACAATTTTCCCACTAATTTCTGTCTCAAGTTTTTAAATCACTGATAGATGCACACAGAAAGTAAAGAACAGTTCATCGCAAGCACTACGGGACAAGTTTCCTTGAAGTCACACATGATGTGGCCCATCAGCCAAGGAGCTCCTTCAGCTGCAGAGCAGAGGTGTGCCCTTACAGCTGTGGAGGCTGCAGCATCAGCCTCTAGCATACAATGGGAACCAGGTTCCCTCTCCTCCCCGGCTACCCCCAGCTCCAGTACAAGGCAGAATCAAGAGAAGACGGAGCTCCAATCTTAGCACAGAGAGTAGTCAGAGCCTTCCCACAGGTAAAGAAGCCAACAGCTCCGTCCTATTCTACAGGTAAGATAAACAAAACTGAGACACTGCTTATTTTCTGGAAACAAGACTTCCACAGCAAGAAGCTGGACTTAGCTCAAAACATACAAAAGTATGCTAAAACTGTTTAATAAAACTTCTGAAACACACTGGACATATAATAAAGGAAGTTAATGACAGTGCTTTGTATTTAAAGCACATTTAAAGTTATCCATAATTAAGTAACATTTCTAGTCCCAACTGTCCAAGGCATGCAGACATTTCTTCAAAGATTTGGTGGTAAGAATGTTGTTTTAAAGTATTTAAATAAGACTGAAAAGCACCTATCGCACTGCCCCCTGTCATTACTTAAGGAAATAAACCTCCTAATTCTTTTCAAGTACAAGCTACTCAAATATGTATCAACTCAAATTAAAAAAAAAAAAGAAAGAAAAGCTGCAAAATAACCAAAGTAGTCCCACAGCTTGCGTTCTACCTATTTTTATATTCATGCCTTAAAGGAAAAACAACCTTTTTTTGGTCCCTTGGTTTGTAAACTTGGAAGAAAAGTGAACTGTACCACCAAAAGGTAACTTCCAGTTACAGGACCTGTAACAGCTAGGAAACCTTCAGAGGATTTCACAGGCCCTTCTGAAAACAATGGTTTTACACACTGGGGCCAACATCTTCTACTAGTTAGTGTCTCTAACAGCTAGCAACAAGATGAACCAGCTAAAAGCTTCCAGCCAATCCTTAACACCACTTTCCCCACAAAATATTGTGGGGTTAATGTGTTAATATTTGTAATTAAAAAACCACGCTGTGTTCCACTGGAAAACATATATCCCCATCTCAAAACAGCACATACCACAGCTCCTGTTGAGACCATACATTGAACTCCAGAAGACACTCATTTTAGCATGGACCTCACAAGACCGCTTGTCCCCCTTGTCCTTTTCCCCTCCAAACTCCCTTTCTTCTCCCTGAATCCTTTGTATCTGGGGGCATTTCTCATGCTTTACATATAAAACTTCCTTCTGTGGCCTCTTTGCCTAGTTCAAGTCCCCTGCATAGAGTCTGCTGGATGCTGGAGTGAAGGAGGAGCAGGCCCAACACACTTGATCTGGCAGATCTGGTAGATTTGTGCAGGCAGTGTACAAGATCCATGTAGACAAAGCACCTCGAAGAGCTGTTAGACTCCTAAGAACAATTATGAACCTCCCTTCTCCTTACTGCTACCCATGGGCCATTTCACATCAGCAGCTAAGCTGCTGCAAATCTTTTTCTCTGATTCATGAAAACAGACTAATGCCGCAAAAAATATAAAGTACTACTTTATCCCCCTCATTACATTGTCTTTGTCGAGCTACAGCTGCTATTCTGCTTTTCGAAATACTCAGAAATATAAAATCTCTTCCCTTTCAAGGAAACCGTTTCACTAAATAAACATTTAAATACAAACAAGGGCATTATCTTCAGCACACAGCTCTCACCTAAGCCGCGATGTAGCAAAAATGCAAATCGCTGCACACCCTCCTTTCTTAGAGGGGCTGCGATGATGTACAACTCTCACTGTTTCTTCCGTGCCTCTGGGCAAGTGAAGCAGCTGTTGGTTATCAGTCACAAGGACGGCACTCCACGACAGCCCAAGCACTCGGCGATGCCTATGACAAGTCCCAGCGCAGTCACGCCGCGATGCGGACCGGAGCCCGGTCGCTCTCCACCGCGATCCCGGCAGCATCCGACCAGGCGCGCCAACAAAGCCGCGGCCCCGGGAGCGCGGCCCCGCCGCCGCACCTGCCGCGGCCCCGCGGAGCGGCGCGAGGCCCACACCTGCCGGGCACGCGCGGCCCCCGGGCGGCTCCTCAGGGCGGCCGCGCCCGCCGCCGGCTGCCGCCCGGCCCTCCCCGCCCCGCCGCCGACTGCGGCTGCCGCCCCCGCTCCCCCCTTCCGTCCCCTCCCGCCGGCCCTGGGAACAAAAGAGGCCAGTGCGGCGGAGCCCGGCCGGCCAGGCGCGGCGGCTCGGCCCGCGCCCCAGCCGCCCCGGCACGGCCCGGCCCCGGCCGGCCCGGGCGCGCTCTCACCTGGGCCTGGCGCGGCGGCGCGCTCGGGGCGGCGGCGGCGCGCTCAGGGCGGCGGCATAGCGCTCCCCGCCCCGGACACGGAGGGAGGCCGCCGGCTGCTCACCAACTCCGCCGCTCCCCGCCTCGGCTGCCGCCCTTACGCAATTGGCAGCGGCCGCAAGCCCCGCGGGGCGACCCAGATCGCGGGCCCCGAGCGGAGGCGGCTGAGCCCCGCCGCCGCTGCCCCGCCTCCCGCGCTCCCACCGCCCCCGCGCCGGGGGAGGAGCGGGGCCGCCCCGCGTCGCCCGCCCGCCCCTCGCCCGGCCCGGCCCGGCCCGGCCCGCCGCACCTCCGCTCTGAGCTCCCCGGGTGCCGCGCTGCCCGGCCCGGGCCTGGCGTTTCCTTCCCCGCGGGACTGAATCCCTCTGGCCCTCCCGCTCTGGCCCTCCCGCTGGACCCAGGCGCCGCCTCCTGCAGCACCCGGGCCTGGGGGGCAAGAGGAGGCAAGGGGGGTACTTTGCATCCGTGCCCTGACCTACGGCTCTCCTGCAGGCAGAGTGGAAAAGAACAGATTTGCAGCTCAAATACTAGACAAACCGTTAGATGCCGATGTCTGTGTTAAAGTAATAGTAACGACAGTACTAGTAGTGCTACTACTAATAATGATAATAATACTTATAACAGTAATAATAATAATTCCACAGTCATAAACGCGCAGGTGCTGCCTGGGCGGTGTGGAATGTGCGCGAGGTACGAGAGCCAGGCGGCAGCGAGGGAAGAGACAGCATGCTGTCTCCGGAGGGGCAGCGGGGAGGGATGGAGGGACACCCGGAGCGCATGAGAGGCGACAGTAGCAGAGACACGCGGCGGCTCTCGGTACGTGCAGGCTGAACAAAGTTACTTACGGCGGCTGTAGTCCGGGCAGTCTGACCAGGGGAAAAAGCCGACTGGAGAACCTGATTCCACTTTCTGATTTGATTGTTATTTGTTTTGTTTTGTTTTAATTTTGTTTCAGGTTCTAATGTTTTTTAAGTAAAATCAAACTAAAGCCAAAAATGTGAATTTCAGGGAACCCCTGCCTGAAGCTGTTACACAGCAAAGAGCATCAATTGGTATAGGGTATAAGAGGGACTGTGAAGCCTCAGAGCACCTCAGGCTGTCAGCTTTAATGCAAATCTGACAACGGGCTTCTCTTAAGTTTGGGACCTCCCACCATTTCCACGCAGCAAGGTTGGGCCACACTCATTACTAATGAGCCAGTAGACCAAAAAAAAAAAAAAAAAAAAAAAAAAAAAAAAAAAAAAAAAAACAACAAAGCATGCCCTGATCGTATTCAAGATGCTTCAATGAAATGCTTCGGGAAATACAAGCATTTCCCAACATTGTTATTTCCTTGGGAATATTCCAAACAGATGAAGTCAAAGTAATAACTCACTTGTATGTCTATGAACACAGCCCTACTAACTTTGCCTCTAGCGATTTCCTCTTTGTTTAAAGCATAGTAAACATAGCCTGTGTGGTGTGCTTATAGCACACAGAGACATCTAGCGCCTAAATAACAGACTGCAAATCAGCTTCATTAATCTGAAATCTTTGAGATCACAGTCGGATCCATTGCTTGCAATGTTCCACCCCAGGACTGCAGGGTGCAGAGCAGTTTTACTGAAAACCATCGCACCACTGAATAGCAGCTGCCCGTGGAAGCGAGCACAGGCAGGGAGCGCGGTGGAATGAGCAGCTGCACTTGCTCAGGAGGGGACTGTGACTGCAGATCTGCTGCACTTCAGGCCTGAGAGTTACAGCAATAATTAACTCAAGACAGAGATTTACCTGTATAGACACAAAACGGGTTGAGACAGTTCCTAACTTGCCTTTGTCACTAAACCACAGAGAGGAAAGCCTGTAGGTGTATGAATAAGACAAATTCATCTTGGCTTTGACAGTGTGTCTCTACTTCTATTCTTTCTTTGTTAGGCCAGGAGCACAATCATTCTAACACGTGTAATTGTAAAACACTGCCTCTTTTCAACAAACATATGCAAACTGAATACTTACATTTGCCAATTACTTCGGCTGAAATTAAACTGAAGGTAAGCACTGCTTATCTACTAGAAAGATATTAGTCCAAGAACAGAAAGTATTTACTCTTTTTATACACTTGTCTAAAGAAAGAAGAAATACAGACTGCTGATCAACATTCTCGGCCAGAAGCCTGAAAAAAAAGGTTGTTTCAGTGATACTCAAGATGTTTTTGCCAGTACTACTGTATAGGGGAAAAAGGTAAAACATTTCTACCTACTTAAATAGTCTGAAACTAAATATATTGCATTAGGTATGTGTGTAAGAGTGCACACGTATGTATATTTTAGACACACACATAATACATTCTTTTCAGTCTCAGGCAGGTCACAAACACCTTTGAGCTATAAAAGCACTAGATCATAGGACCATAGAAAAATTAAGGCTTGAAAAGACCTTTAAGATCATTAAGCCTAGCTGTCAACCCAGGACCACAAGCATGTTCACCAATAAAGCATGTCCTCAAGCACCATATCCACAGTTTTTTTGAACACTTCCAGGGTTAGTGACTGCACCACATTTTACAACCCTTTCTGTCAAAAAAGAAAATCCAAAAATTTAATCTAAACCTCCTCTGGTGCAAATGAGGCTATTTCCTCTCATCCTCCCACATATTACCCAGCAGAAAAGACTGACACCCACCTCACTATGACCTCCTTTCAGGTTGCTGTAGATCTCTTACAGAATGGAATCATCACCAAACAACAATAATATTTTTAAATGATGGATGCATTTGAATAAAACAATCCCTAAACCCTGTAAGTATGCAAAACACTGGACTTTGAAATTTCCTGAGTATTTGAAATCTCTCTACCAAACTCAAATGGTGCACTAAAGCATTAGTGCTTCTCCATTCAGTATCATCATGCTGCTTTGGGTTTCAGTAGACAAAAGGTTGGTAAAGCATATAAACCAAAGTCTAAAAATGACAAAAGATGGACTTGAAAGAGATGATTGAAGCCATTGCTATGGTCTAATGAATTTAAAATAAGCAAGAAGGAAGCAGTTTTTGTCCTTCTGAATAAAAAGAGGTACAAGGAGAGAGGAGGGTGCAAGTTAGGAAGCAATGGATTGGAGTAAGTAAGTATAGGCAGTTACCAGTTAAAATTATGTCCTATTCTCTCAATTCCCATGCAGACCCTTAGAAAATATTGCTGTTGGTCTATTTAGATAAGAGAGCAAATGTACCTAATTCTTTCCTTACTTAAGCCTTTCTGGCATGTGTCCCAGGTACTCTGTGGTAATACTTTTTCCATACAGGAGTCATGTTTTAAAATATCATAAAAATCACACAGATTTTTAATTATCTCTCTGGGAGTTTAGCACTTGTGTCAAAATAAAAGTTAAATTATTAAAATAATGCAAACACTGCCTAGGCTGGGGGAAGGTTTGCTCTTGGTAAAAACTTGATCTTACTCTGGCATACTGTGCTTCAACTAAAGGTAACAGCAGTTAATAAAATGTAACAACAGTTTAAGGGAGAAGACAAGAGTACAAAATGCATACTGGGGGAATGTAGAGTAATTTTTAACCAGATTTAGTCGGGACCAGATTAGTGCATCATCTTCCCCTGCTCACTGAAAAGCAATAAAGTTTGTTTTTTTTTTCTGTATGTCAAGACAACCCGTATGCAACTCATTTACTTTTTGCAGGTTTACAAAACAGTGTGACCTGTTTCTGAGTTCTGGTAAATCCTACCTGTCATGCTCCTCTGTCACTTTGTATGTTCCCAAAATTTTTACAGTGGAGAAACTTGTCAGAATTTTAAGATTCTGGGTCATATAAAAATAAAAAACTGTGGAAAACCAACAACAAAACCTGATATATTTTTAGTGGCTTTTAGATTTTCTCCTCAATAATCAATTACTATAGCGAATCAGCAAAATACTTAAAAAAACTTGTGTAAATGGATTATTATAGGCTGCAATAAAGGATGAAAGGAGAATTAATATATTGGGGTTTTAAAAGAATAGTTGAAAATAAATATAAAGAACAAATAAGAATGGGAGGGGGAAGCAGATATACATAGATGGAACACATGAATGGGAGCATATAACTGAGCCAAAAGGAAAAAAAGAAGAAAACAACAAAATCACAAAGTGGATATGAGTATCAGAAAGCTGTATTTTGCCTTTTACACTTCTAAAGTGTAGTTTGATGAAAGACAAAATGCAACTAAGCCATATTGCATCAATTTTAAATATCATCAGAATAAAAGTCACAATCCCCTACTAAATCAATAGATCCATTTACATTAAGAAACACAGATACTACTTTCTTGTTGTGTTTAGATTTTAGTTCAACATTATTAAAAACATTTGATTGGGATTGTCTTCCATATTTAAAATTTTTTTCCTTGGGAAAGCTTCTCACATCAGGTGTCCAACTTCCAAGTCACTTTAATATTTATTTTGATGTGAATTGGGTTGACATTTACGTCAATTTTACAAGCTAAGTGCAACAGTAAATTTGCCTTGCGTTTAAGGTAAATATTGATGGAAACTGATTGTCAAATGAGTGACCAGAAAGAGAGCCATAAGGACTGCTGATTCTAGTTACTTGTTTGGTCAATAAACATAAACAATATGTAAACATAAACAATATGTAACAGTGTTTACAATATGTAAACACTGCTAGGCTAGTCAGATCCATGGGAGTTGAATTTGGAGTGCTGTGCTCATGAGACGAGCCACCTTTTAAGATCTGTCAGAAAGTTTTGATTATGAGGCATTCCATAATAAATAAGGAAGACTAAAAATTGTTAAGTGCATAATTTCCTACAAATTGCCTGCTAGACTTTGGTGGAGACTATTTGAAATATCTATGACGATTTGTTTTTTATCTCATAAGCTTTTAAATTGTGCACACAATATTTCTATGTGATAAATTTAAGTCCTCAATTTTTTGTTTTGTTTTTATCTTAACAGAGAATGATTTTGGTTAAAACTCTGAGAATTTTACAAGAAGAGCAGAGCTTAAAGCACAGATTTCTGATTTACATTCACATACTAGTAAGCCAGAAACATCACAAAATTGAGTTCTTTTAATTTTCAGAGAGACAGAGAGTCTGACTTGCTTTGTAGAGAAATGCATTTTAAGTGGTCTGCTCTTATGTTTACTTATTATGTATCTGATTGAGAAGAAATATAAATATTTTCACAAGGTGAAATGCTCAGGAATATTACTTATTTTGAAAGCATTTAAACATTTGGGAAACAATAAAGTTTTAATGCTTCTAAATTAGTGCCAAAACCAGATATGGAAAGTTCTAAAAACCTTTATTCCCTAGAACCTCATTTTGTCCCAGAAGAAACATAAGTAGGTAGGAATAATGTGTATTTGAAAATATTAAAGGCAAACTGCAACATTAGGACACAAAGATAACATTGTTTTCCATGGCATTAAAACCATATTCAAAACAGAGCTCTCCATGAAACACAAGATACATTTCTTGCACATGATGATTTGCTAATGTAAATCTTCTTACAAAGCTTTGGGCTTGTCTATTCACATTTACACCATAGTACTCAAAATGTCATTCTTTTTAAAAAAATTCTGTGAAATTCAGCAGAAACACATTTGACACATACTTAAGTAATATTGTAGAATAAGGCACTTATGCTTACCTTGTTTTGTTACAAAGTAATAACATGCATATGTAAAATCAGAGGGGACTGTTTCCAGTAAATTTTCAGTTTTCTGCCGACAGAGTGTGTCACCAAATGACAGACTGAACCTTTTTCCTTTTTGGAAGAACAAATACAAATGTGAATCACAGTTACAGGAAAAGTTATCTGTTGGATTCCGTGCATAGGATATCATCCTGACCTGTTGAGTTTTTTTACAAAAAATCCCCAGGAACTGAAGTGTCTAATATGAATGACAGCCAAATGTAAAAACAAGAAGTATTTGTTTGCCCAAGAGAAATGAATACTTTGATTCTCTGAGATGTATTTGCAATCCTGCAGAACATATCCTTAAACATTTGGTTTAGGTTGAGATATTCAATAATCCTAAAAATCATCCTACTTTTAAAAATCAACCCTTTAAACAAGAGACTGAGGTGAAAGCACCATGATCATTACTGGTTTCGCAGATCTGTTTCTTTACAAAAAACATAAATTAACATTAAAACAGGACTCTCTACACTAAAGGAGAGATTCATCTAGCAAACTAGCTTCTTTCCAACAGCTATTGTCAAGACATCACACGAATATATTTTAAGAAGTTAAGTAAGCATTCATCAAAACTTGATAGACTACTTCCCCTTCTTCAAGTGATTTGCAGCTCAGTGCCACCATTGATGTGCTTCTTTTTACCAGCTTATATTAAAGAATCTGTTGCTTTCTGAACTATGTAAGTTCCTAACATCCATGATGTCCTGTGACAAGGAGCTCTGTAGTAACTACAAGGGGCATATGAGTTACAATAAGTATATCTTGTAACAAGAAATATCTCTTTCAGAGGTTCCACTTATCTCATATGATTCCCAATAGTTCTTATATTGAAAGAAAGTTAGTCCCTATTCACCTTTTCAATCCTTTTCACACTCCGTCAAATTCTCTCATGCCCATCTCTTTTGAGATAATAATAAATGTATTAACAGAACATATTTCGCTGTCCCTTTCATGGAAACTGTTTCGTGTTTCAGCATCTTCATTTTTCTTTCACCAATTTTGCTGCCCATTTTTTAAACAATACAGAAAGAGAATTGCAGTATCTTCCAGAATATGGGTATCTTATATTTTTAAAAAGTGCTTTCTTTTCATTGTATTTTCTCTCTAAATCATATCTAAAATCTTTTTGCTTTGTTGGTTGCCATCGAATATTGCATCGATGTTTCCTTAGTAGTATTTCTGAACATTAACTCTTTAGAACCTGTAATTGTGCACATAAACTTCACTTTGGATTTCCCAACAACCTGTAAGTACCATATGCTATCACAATCACATCAGCAAGTGTTTAAGAAGGAGCTGCATTTCAGATTGTTCATGTTCTGTTCTGAACAGCAAGTTCCTGTTCTGTGTCAATTGAAAAATAGGAGCCACACAAAAATTATAACCTTTGCCATAAACCATCTCTTTGGAAAAAAAAAGGCCAACAGTTCCCTATTTTCTTCTCAAGTACTGTAATTTGATTTTAGGTAAGCAATGAGAGAACAAAAAAAGACAGGAAAAAATACCTATCATATTTTATAATGTGCTGAATGCAAGACAACGTTCTCAGTGCAAGCTTGCCATTCTTTTTACATATAAAGCTACTCAGTCAAGGAAGTTCTTTTCTGCTGACTCTTTAATTTTCCTTCAAGTTCTCTTGCTACCAATCTTATGTTTCTCTCTTGTTTTTTGGTTCCACTCCCTTGGCCTATTTCCTTTTTTATTTGCCGTAGGAGCATATTTACTAAGCCAGGAAGTTGTATATGTTGGATTGATGTCAACATTTTGTAGTTAAGTCTTACCTCTGCAAAATTCCATGGAGCAAGCTGCATGGAAAATCGAGGAAAAAAAAGAGAGAAAAAGACTACAGATAGAAACAGTATTCATGTTTGTACAACAAACTCTGACAGGAAAGATATAGCTTAGACAATGATTTTTCAACTGAAACTTCAAGCTGAGCACAGTGAAGGTATAATATCTGTCCAAGCAATTTTCTCCATTCTGAATTAGACAGAGCAGAGACTTTACAGAGATTAAAAACTTAACTGAAGTCAACTCCTGGGAAAAAACAATGCCAGAGTTGTGTGAGGGCATCTACAAGAAAAATACAATAAATTATAAATTTTCTGAAAGCCAGAGTGTGCAGAAATCACATTAAAGTTTTTAAAACTTACTCCACCGTGCAAGGTATTGACTTCATGTACAGGTAATGAATTAAAATCAGAAACAAATGGACACATATATCTTTGCATGCTGTTATTTAGGATCTCTTTTCATAGAATATTTTTGAATTTGAAGCAGTACTACCTGACCCATCTATGTTGTATAGCAAATACTCATGAAGCTGTTGCTACATACATAGCTAAAGGATAATTCAGTAGTAATGACTCTACTTTTTTAAAGTACATAGCTTTATTTGGTCTTCAGAGTTTAAACTTTGATTTACTATTCATCTCTCATCCCCCCAAAAAGGAAACCTATTTTAGCTGATGTATTTATTATCCAATGTCTAAGTTTCTTGCAAGATATATATATATATATATATATATATATATATATATATATATATATATATCTTGCAAGAAACAAATATATTCAAAGAATCTTAATATCTGTCTTGGAATGCCTACAGCTCTACAATTAAGTTTCAAAATATGCATATCAACTTAATAACAGAGATTGCTGATTGGCATAACAAAAGACATGAGATGTTGAGATGTGAATGGCTCCTGTATGTCTCATGGGTGCTAAGCCTGAAACTGAATAACCACATTTTAAAGGGAAATATTAGTAAACACTTTATTACTGATTGGAAAAAGGAATGTTAGTGTGGCTAATAACTCCTCATAACTATTGGTTTGTGCTATATTCCAATTCAAATCTGGAGTGGAACACATACTTCCTTGCTAACTGGAATTGCTTACCAGTTGAATGGAATTTCTTACTCCCTTTTACGGAATTTAATCTTTATCCTGGCATCCATGCTGTCCTTTTCACTAGCCATATTTTCAAATGTTTCCTCAATGAGGACCGCAGAAATTACAACCTTTCTTTTTCTTTTTTTGTGAACAAAATGCTAACTTTTTCATATGCAGCTGACAACACCCAAAATTTGACAGGAGGCTTGTTGTTTTCTTTGGACTAGTCTTGAGCTAGAACTCAAGTTAGAGAAGTATTTAAGATCTGAATAGAACTGTCAGGTGAACGCAGCTTTCTTGGACATGAAATTGGCTATGGAATAAGAGAGCACTGAAAAAGATGATTCCTAGACTTTACACAGGAACTAAAAGAAACAGAACTTTTAGCACAAAGTTTTCTGTGGCTTAAGGATCTTCTGAACGTTTAGATAACACTAGCAATGAAAAAGCTGCATCTTGCTATGGACTGGGTAAATCTAAAGCAGCAGACTGCTACATTTGATGTCTGGCTGACACAAATATATTTAATCTTTCTTTTTAATCTCCTCTGAAATACAGATGGGTTAAACTCAGAAGGCAAAGCTGTGATCTCCCATGTTATATACACCAAGGTACTGACTGGTTACAACCTCATGCAACCTGTCCTTGACAGCCTCAAGACCCATCTTGTGGAATTTCAAATTGGTCCTGCAGGGAGCAGCACCATAAATCAATGTGAAAACTCAAGCTTATGTGGTGTTGGCAGCGTTCATGACCCTTTCATTATCCTGAAATTTAATAACATCTGCCTTACAGTCTCTATACCCTCTTATTCTCTTTAGAATGCTATGGTTACATTGAATCTAAGCTTTCTTTGAAAAATGAAGTACTTTAGCTACTGTTTTGAAGTTGGAGTTTGGAAATAAAACTTTTGTGTCCATTGACAGTTCAAAACACAAGGAGGTCAATTAAAAGGACCAGGCTTGGCTTAGCTTGTGTTATGGGAGGCAGATAAACTCAAGACTTTTTGTGGTCCAACATGTTTTCAACATATCAGATTGGTATATTAAAGAGTTTACTGTCCCTTCCTTTTTGAAAACACTCATAAACTTCCTTTGTAAAGCAGATCTTGTACAAAACTTTATAGAATGCATTCTATTTACACCTAAATCTAAAAACCAGCTCTGTAGGCCCCTTTTACTTTCTAAAGTTTATCTGATTGATAATGATCTAGGTCACAATGCCATAGGGTCTTCCTATGACTCTGCCAGTATTGTCTCACGAACAGTACAGTCATTAAATACTACTTAAAGGATAGCAGAGGCCCAAAAGGATACAGACCCTCTTATGTTTGAGTGAACTTCAACCTGCACTCCAGCAGATTAAAAGAATGATGGATTTGTGTTTATAAAGTGAGTTGAAAACAAAGTACAGAGGAATTGCCTGATGCCACCGTGGGGAAGCATACTGAAGACAAGCAATCTTCTCAGTCCAAGTCAATGCAAACCGGTGTCTGTTTTGTAACCATTACTGTCTTTTCTAATATTCCCAGCAGAAATGTCGGGCACAAGGAGATTAAACACACCTTTTTGGGATCGCTCCATTCTGGTCCTTAAGCCACTGACATGACTGGTCGATAGCACTGATGGACTCTTACAAGGAAACATAAAAATTCAGAAACCTCCCCCCGGACAGTAGAATCCAATTACATATTTGAAATATAAGTATAAATTTGACTAAAGGGGTTAATATAATTTGCCAGTTTTTGTGCTGGCATAAGTCTCTACATTTCTAGAGCATTTAAACCCAGCCTTTTTACTGAACTGCAGACTGCATTAGATAATCTGCTGGTAACAAAGATTTATTAGGCTAGGATGTTAAAAGTAATAATGTTTGGTAATTCAAGTATACGTCAGCATACTTGGGCATATACAGAGGGCACAAAGAAGGTCAGAAAGCATTCAGATGTAAACTAGCCTGAAAATACCTATAAATAATCCATAGTTTTATAATAGTTTTGTTTCACTATCAGCATTTGCCTTTTGTTACTGCTTCAAATTACTGCTTCTAGACATAAGCAAATGAATTATACAAATATCAAGTATAAATGTTGGTAAACAAATACAAATAAATATTCTTTAAAAACAAGCCCATGCTTATATTCTTACAACTCTTACCTTCCCAAAACCTTTGTTATATGAATTTCCATGGGAAAGCACATGGGAAAAGAGCAAAACAAAGGCTTTTTAATGAGCTTACCCTTTGCAAGAAAGCCCAATATAATTTATTATTGAAGTTTTGAATGTCATACTACTGTCAAATGTGTTATGTCAAACACATTTGAAAACCAAGAGTCAACATATATAAATAAAGTTATGCCTGAAGAAGTGGGTCTAATCTTATCTGTGCAACTGACAGCATGATTTCAGGTCTAATTCAAAGGATGTGCACAACTCAATTTGCTGCTCCTACTTTGAGAAGAAACTTAGGAAAATATAAAAGACTAAACTGAATTATTATTGTCTTTATCAAATAGCTGTAGGTCTACTTTGGCTGTGGACTAACTGGACTAGAATCTTCTAAAGTCATGGCCACTGCTTTCAGTAAGTTGTGCTTTTATTATTGGAAACCATAATTTTCTTCCTTGTAGATGGTAAATAGAAGACAATAGAATGTAGAAAAGCCAGGCTGAATTACTATTTTTGTCAATGATTTTGACTGGTCCTAACCAGCTGTTTCAGAATCCGTTTCTGTGCACTGCTGTAAAATACTTATGAAGAGCTGAGGCAGCTCTGCCTCTTGTGATAAGGAGGCCACCTCCTCATCTTCCTCACCAAGGCCATCAGAAATGTAAGCAATAGCTTTGAAGAGAGCTCATCACAAAGCTTTAGACTTTGCATTAGGGTCTAGTTCAGTGCTTTGCAAAGTATGTGTGTGGCAGGGAAATGTACAACCCAGGATGTGTGCCAGACAATACACTGGAGGGAAGAAAAATGGGTTCTAGCATTAACAAATAAAATAAAATAAAATAAAATAAAATGAAATAAAATAAAATAAAATAAAATAAAATAAAATAAACCCAAATTTTCAAATACTGTTTGTTTTTTTTTATCTTTATCTCACATTATCTTAGTTTCTATTTTGGTATATGTTTTAAAATGTACATAATACATTTATAGAATAGTACATGTATACAATTCATAAATAAATGTATATGCCTCTATTATGGGTGCATGCTCAAAAAGGTCTTACTGATAGAGGTGCATGATCAAAAGCTTTTGGAGGTCACTGGTCTAGCCCTGGCACAGTAATGGTATCGGTGAGTAAACACAGAGGATATGCCATTGGTAGACATAAATTCTTTTATCACAATAAACTGATTTCCCAAGGACATATGACAAAACAAAGGAATTGGAAAATAGAAGTAATGTGGGGTGTTCCTCCTCCCCTTTTCCACTTCCTTTCATTTTTACATTTTCCTTCTTCCTCTCTATTTTTCATTACATTTGGCACTTTTCCATCTACTAACTGCTCCACTCCTGTTTGGATTAGTTACATTTTTCTTTGAAAAAATGTTTTATTTTGAAAAGACAAAAGCTTTAAACTCTTTTTGTATTTTTCTTTTCATTTTTCCTTTTCCTTATTTTGCCTAGTTCTGCTAAAATCTCTCACTTCTCCCAGCATCTCCCTTTTTCTGCCTTATTCTGCTGGTTCTGCTTTCCACTACCTAACCACAAATTTCTTTCATCTGATCTGCAGATCCTTATTTAGGCCTTCACCAGGCCAAACATTTACCTTAATTTTTTTTTCCTTTTTCCCCAGTGGAACCTCCTATTTTCCATACCCTCCCTTCCCTTTTATTTTCTTTTCCCACAACAAGATGGAAGAGAAGTACTTAGGAGCAGATACATGGTTTTGTTTCCTCTGGCCTTCCAGCTACTTGGCAACTAACCTCACCTTATGAAAGCAGGAATAGCCAAATATTTGCTGCAGCAAGTCCCTTCTCATCTGCACTCCTCTGTGCCACTGAAATGCAGAATGTGGCACGCAGTCCATGGAGCCTCATCCACTTCTGGCTGCTGCTTGGAAGATTTCTGAGATGGGCTTGGGAAGCACTGAGACTAAGACAGGGGCAACGAGACAAGAGTGCAAGGGACAACAAAGAGCCTGCAGGAAGAAATGGGTGTGCGAAGCCAAGGAACAATCTAAATTCAGGGGAAGACTGGCTACATCAGCAGGTGGCAATTGCTGCGATTCAAGTATTGTCACAGCAGAAAACGTCACAATAAATAATCTGGCAACCTGTGACTTAATGATCAAGAGCCTTCGGAGTCTGACATTATTAATTTAGTTGCTTCTCTGTTGCTGTGCTTTTCAAAAAATCATAAACCTAGGTGTTTCAAGACACACAATGGCATAAGAAATTATCAGTCACAGGGAACTGTAATCCAAAAAAAGTAATGTAGATACCTATGACACTTAATGTTTTTTTTCCTCCCTAGAAATTTACTAGAGTAAAAAGAAAGGATCAGTACAGGGATTATCAATGTATTATGCACTGGATCGCCTTAGAAAAACAATCACATCAAAGTATATAGTACATCTCAGAAAACTTTATTAACAAGTTAAAGATGACCATTTAAATTAGTTCTCAAAGTATTTGCTAGTACTTAGTTTCAGTGCTTTAACTATGCTAAAAAAATCTAAGTTCTGAGACATGTTTTTTTTAATAACATATTTTTTAAAATATTCTATGACAGGAACAGTATCTGCATCTATATCCTATAAATACCACATCCTATTCCACACTAATGGTCTCAAAAATCAATATAAGTATCTGTTAGACATACTGCTCCATAAAATACAGCGGTGGCTAGATAATATATTTATACACTGTATTTTTCTATAGGTGATACATATTGTATCTCTTTTTATCAGATTATTTGAAAGCATGAGAACATATTTTCAATAATGCAGTTTCTTAGTGTACCCTAAGTGTGTATTACATTTCAAATAGGGACAACTAAATGACTAATGAGAGAGAGCACTACCTTTACCAAGAAAAATTATGAAATCTACTAGAGAATAGTTGGGCAACACGGCAGCAGAACTGTTCACCAAACCCTGCAAAAACAAAAGGGAGGACATTCATTTAGGAGTGAAAATTTAATGAGATGGATTTAAAAACAGAGAAAAGGAAGCAGTTCTTTTAGAGTGATGAAATTGTTGGATTTGTAGCCATGAAATAACAGTATGAAGAAGTTAAAAAAGTCAATAAATACAATCATACACTAAAGATTTTAAAGGGCATAGATTTAGATGTAATCTTTAACATTTCTAGTTCACTAATTTAGTATGTCAGTGGAGCACAAGAAGATCTGACAACAGAGAATACACAGTCTAAAAGCTGTTTCTAAATCACACCTGAGTAGCAATATTGCAGAGCAGTGGGACAGATGGACAACTTACTTGACATATCACAACACTTTCAAAGAGAATTTGCTATATAAAAGCATTTTTTGTGCATTAGTTGCTAATCTGTTTGCAGGTTCTAAGCCATATGAAAATGTGGTAAAATTAAAGAAAAGCATAAGTAATCATGCATTTATAATGGGTCACATGGTTATTGCAGAAAAATTGGCATATAAGAAATTCATAAGTTTACCTAAATAAAACCTTTATTGCAGACCTATCTGTGCTCCACATGCACTCTACACAGTGCAGAAAGCTGCAACAATGTAAAACTTAGATGTGGAAACAGATGTCCCCATGTTTCCTAAGCTCAATGCAGTGGATCAGCTCGTAGCAACATAAAAAAATTGGTGCTTTAATTAGACCTTTGTAACAGGAAAAAACTCCTATGAATGATGAAAGAGAAGCATGGAGAAGCAGTGCAGCTAGCTGAATGATTCACTAATAAAAAGAATACAATTTTTGGCTGTCATTGATGGTCCCATGATTGACTACAATGAAACTATACAATTTTTCAATAGCTGTATGTGTATCAGAGTCATGATACATGGAAATGTGAAAATTTCAAAACATTATTTCTTAAACAAACACTTACTGATTCCTGGTTACTTATCCAATTGTCTACTGAAGTCATACAGTACTAATTACAATTTAGAACAAGTGATAGAATAAATAAATAAAAATATAACAAAATTACCATTAAACACACACATTCTTATGGCCACGTCCTCACATGCCACAGAGACAATTTGACTCAGAACAGCTGCTGAACACTGACAAAGCAATAATCAGAAGTAATAATGCTTTGTTCACATGTGAACACTATTGTTAATAGATGATTGTTTTTTAAAATAGCTACTCCTCATAGAATTCATCAAATTGTTAAAGCTGCAAAAGACCTTTAAGGTCAACAAGTCCAATCACTAACACAGCACTGCTAGGTCTCCCACTAACCCATGTCCCCAAGCACTGTGTGTCTACTTGTCTTTTAAACACCTCCAGGAAGGTGACTCGACCACTTCCCTGAGCAGCCTCTTCTAATCTCTGACGGTGTCTTTGGTGACAATATTTTTGCTAATATCCAATCCATACCCACCCTGTAACATGAGGCCATTTTCTCTTTTCCTATCATTTGCTGCCTGGAAAGAGAGATTGAAACATGTAAAAAAATCTGTTGATGCCAACTTCTGTGGAAAGCAAGCCTAAAAGTCACAGCTCAGACACATATTGGAAAACACTGTGTGATTGTGTAATTCACAAACAATGCCTTGCATAAAATCCATTTCCTTACATTAGAAAGTGAAAATATGGCAGGACAATAATGCATTGTACCAGCAGTCTAAAATGACCATGGATTAAGTTTAATGTTTACCTTATCTGCATTATTCTGGAGTTGCCCCTAAGCATATTCATATTTGCCAGTCTTTGTGGTTTTATAATGCCTTATGATATCATATGTCTCTGAGGGACTCTAGTTACTGACAAATGAATCATAACTTTTCCTTGAAACAGAACCCTCAAGACTTTGTGACTACAAAGAAACACATAAAATACAGCCTACATATCATCCTAACTTCTAGATTACTCAAATTGTCATCGGTAACCCAAAATGTTGATGTATTCCAGATCTATTTGTGCCCAAAATTGTTCCTGTCTCTTTCTGACCCTGCAGCCGGGAAGTTGCTGTGTGGAGTGCTATCAGGCACTTTTAAAGTCGGCTCTCACAAGCAGCTCATCCCCTCTTGCCATGTGGGTTTTGGCTCGTTGACTTCCTGGTCTTTTCCCAGGCAGAGACGTTTCCTTTTGGGATTCTCATTCGGCTTTTTTCTCTCATTTTGAAGAGTCTACAGCTGGCAGTTTTGAGCTCCATGGAAGAGAATTGCACATGTTGCCTGTACTGCCGCATCGAGTGGGGTGGCCCCACTCCAGCAATCTGGTCCAGATCCATTGGTCCCCGCTCCCGGAGAGAAGACTACGGAGTCACCCCAGCCCAGACACCTTGCCTTTACTGCTTCTACTGAGAGAGGGGGAGCAGTCCTTCTGCAAGTTTCCAGCCCTTGATCCATGGAGCACCAGCTGGAGCTCCAGCTGGAGATAAGCAGAATGCAGGGGGATGGTGGGGGAAGACTGGCACCACCTTTCCCTTTGTCCCTCAAACCGCACACTTGGCTGAGGAGTGTCATGATGGGGGGCTGTCCCAGGCATTTTGGGTCTCTCTGTTCTGTGGAGTGTGCAAGGTTTAGCAGTTTTATATCTGATGGCTATTTGCTGATATTTCTTGACTGCTGCTGTGCCCATTGTTGGCAAACTTACCTTTTCACTTACTTCTACTTGTATTCATCACTTATTGGTGGAAAGGGATTGGTTGAACCTATAAAGGGAGGCAGCTCATTCCAGAGTATGCTCCTTCAAGTTGTCTTAAACCAAGACAAATTCTTTTTGGTTTGGAACCCTAAGTAACATAACGACAAGGTATCTATTACACACCTGCTATGATGGGCAAACTGAGATAGTGCTGGGCTCTATAAATACAGCAGAACAGGAACTCATACATCTTTTGAAGTCTGCATTTTTTGTCTAACCTCCTGTTTCGGCTCCAAGTATGTGGTTTGTGTTCCACCACATTACTGGCCACAAAATCTCTGACAGGAAGAAACTTACATTAAATCTTGGTGCCAACTAGAAATGATACTACAACACAAAAAGAATTCTGATACAACACAAACAGAATTCTGATAAGTAAGGCATGCATTACTTTGCTTTTCTCTGTGTAGTGCACTATGATACACTAGGCCAAATACAAAATAAAGACAGAAACTATATATTTAACTCGTACCATCTTGAGAAGCAGAGAGGTCTGAAAACAGAAACGTCTCATCAGCACTTAAATTTTACCACCTAAATCTTTTGTGAACATTCTTCTAATGAATTAAAGCATTGCCATGAATGTAACAAAACAGCACCATCCTGGGAGGCTGTTTTAAACCAGAGACCAGATATTTCTGTTTCCGTTTTGAAGAGTGTGCAGCATCTACCAAATGGACCTAGAAACTTTTTTTAGGAAATATTTGGAGCAATATCAGAATGCATCATATGTCTCCAAATCATTAATGCTCTCGCAAAGCTGCTGGGGATTTTTATACACACACTCCTTGCTCTCCGTAGAATGACTTACATAAATGTACAACATTTACATTTAAAATGTACTTAGACCTTTAAAAGCAGATGACTTGGCCAATCAAACACCTTTGCAATACTTCAGGTACTGGATAAAGAGTTGCAGCGCCATTATGTGCCCTTGAGCTACTAGATGAGTTACTGATTAAATTACTTGAAATGCTGTTCTAGTTTATGACTTATTTGGACCTTTGGCACAGTTCGGTTTTAGAATTTTAGTCAATCCACCATTTACCTGACTCCAGAAAAAAACTTCTGGCAAAAACTTCCATGGCTTTGGAAAATCAAAAATGTCCCAGTATGACAGCCTGATTACATTCACATTACATTCACTCAAAGCTTGAGGAGACAAGGCACAATTACCTACTTGAGGTGCACACAGCTTCTAGCCTAATATGAAGCTATATTCACTATCTCATCAATATCTCTCTCATGGTCTTCTCTGCAGCGCTCATTGAAAGTTAAAAAAGCTATTTGTCCACTTTAAGCAAAAAAAATTGAAAATTAAACATTAAAATGACAACCAATTGTAAGATACCTCCTTTACCAACCACAAAACCTCTTCTAAGCAACAAGACCATTTCAAAGTTTCCTCATTATCTTGAAAACTTTATTAGACTAAGACACCCTACTAATGCCTCTGTGAAAAAATTAATGCTGAGATAATTTTTTATGGTTGGCCCTTACTCACTGGAAGAGTAATCTGGTGTTAAGATCATATCTTTTACATTGTTGTCTTTCTTGAAACATTTTCCTTGGCATTTTACCAGAAGTTTGCAAAGATTTTATTCCCTTTCACAGAAAGAAGACACCTTAACTGAGAAATAAATAAAAAAGGGAAGCAGATACAGTATAGAAATTATTAACATACAATATCATTCTATTGTATAATGAATTTATTAGGGAATCATTGTTTCTTTTTATGGCTATTTTACAATTAGTAATGTCACAACTCAAATTGGTTATAAAGTTCAATATGTCAAGAGCTCTAAGTTTATGTCATGATGACATTTCAGTCTGATGGTACTCAAGGTGAATGGGTTTTCATACTTACTTTTAACAGTTATCTGAACTGTTGAAGTGATGGTGAGCAAGTCTGACACAGCTACTCGCTCATGGCAAATTTCCCCACAAACAATTTTTCATTTCATTTTACAAACACTAATCAGGGGAAGTAAAACCAACTTTATTACCCGATTTTATTGAAACAACCCAAAACAACTGTATCTCATAACTTAATAGTAGCTATGAATGCAACATTTCCATCTTTGATAATGTTTAAGATATCTTTCAAACACTTTTCCTCTTTTCAGGATAGCATGCTTATACTTTGCTTCTAGCTTTTCAAGTAGTAGTACACTGTAGCAATCTGATCTTTGATGACACTGTCTGTGGTATAAAAGTTGGCATTAGTCTGACTCAGCAGTGATGGTCTCAGGACTAAGAGGAAAAGGGTTCTTTTGTTGCTTTCTGTTGCTTTAAAATATAGCATGAAAAGCAGGGAACACCAAATGAAGATAATTCTTCTAAATTAACAGTCTCCACTTCTGAGCTGGTGTACACATAATGACAGATGCTGAAAGGAAGCCCTTAAGATCATTTACTTGTGTGCTGAGAGCAGGGTCAGCTATAGCAGGTTGCCTAAAGCTGTGTTCGGCTGAATTCTCAGTATGTGTAAAGATGAGAACTACACAGTCAGTCCCAGTGTTTGATCTGCCTCACAAAAATACCCAAAAAAGTTGCTTTCTAATTTCAGATTACATTTTCTGGTCTTCACCGTGTCATCATAGACTCTTGCCCTCTCAGAGGGCAGTACAGGGATATGTCCAGCTCTCTCCACTCCTTACCTCAGATATTCACACATAATAATTAATATCCTGTCAAATCTTTTCTTCCCCAGCATGAACAGCCCCAGCTCTCTCAGCATCTCTTCCCATGCTGGTTGCTCCAGTCCTTCAGTCATAGGCTGGAGTCATGTGGCCCTAGACTGGACTTACTCCAGTACATCCATATCTTCCTCACGCAAAAGCCCAGAGTCAGACCCAGCATTTCACACACATCTGCACTCACAGTGCAGAGAAGAGGCGTAGGATCACTTCCCATGATCTGCTGGCAAATTTCTGCCTATGGGGCCTGGAATGGTCTTGCTCGCCTTTGTGCACTGCTGGTTCACATGCAGCCTGTAGCAGCATGGTCCCTTACTAATTTTCTGCAAAGTTTTCAACCAATCACCCCCCTACTTACATATTATTTTCCTTATTTCTGACTTTAAGATATTAACAATGCCTACAGAGTAGTGAGAAAAATTAGTACCTGTAGGACCTGGCATATTCCATATGAGCGGTACCTTTTTGTCCAATGTCATGCAATTAAAGGAGCCCAAAAATAAACATGCAATATTTTTCCCAATAAAAAAAAAATCTTGAAAAGTAAGTTTAAAATCAATCAATAATAGTAGTTAACTGGACATACACTAGAATTCTTTGCTGCCAGAAGTGGACAGTAAGGAGAGGGGAGTTTTATGGGATTCTGAATGTAAAAGCAAAACATGTCCCAAACAGACCCCACCTTTAGAAAGTAATCACATATTTTACATACATAATGTTGTTTTGAAAGCTGATTTGCCAAGGTTTTCAGAACTGAGAAAGACAGTTTACTTTCAAATACATCTCTAAAGAAAAAAAAAACACAATCCAGGAATGACACCATGAGGCTAACAAACCACTCTTTTCTTTTTCCCTAAAATACAAGCATTGTCTTTCAAGTGAATACTGAATCAACTTTATTTATGAGAAGACAATTGCATCTGTAACATTAAACAACAGCCCATTGTCAATTTCACCAAAATGATGGTATAAGGATAAGACAATCAGGATGTCAAATGTTTTCCTCATCGTTGCAACAGCTCAGAGTTGCTTTCTGTCACTAACAAGTTTGCTACCATAACTCCATTTGCACTACAGGCTAAGCTGTGCCAAAAACCCATTTAAATTCCTTCATGTATACAACTCATCTGAAAAAATACATAAATATAAATCATAAATCAGCATTAAATGGTAATAATTAACCATGCATAAATGGTGCAAAAGAGACCAGAATCTCTACTCACCAGTGCAATCCAGCACAGCTGCACATACTGAACACAAAAACACTGTTAGTCAGACCTTTTGTTCTGCTTCCACAAAACACAGAAACAAAAGCAGCAAAACTACTATGACACCTTTTCTGTCTTTTTCAATTACAGGGTGTCATAATATCCCCTGGCTCAATCAGATAGTTCTTGTGATGATAGTTGATAATTTGCCTGCAAGGGCAGTCAACCAAACTACAGCCAATATATATCATTTAACATTGCACTTCTACACTCTTTATTTCTGAATATCTGAAGGTGAATCTCAAAACAGGCTTCATTCATCACAAAGAAAGCACTTAAACATTTAATAGCAATGATTTCCATTGGAGATAGTGTCTAGAAGGTAGTAAGAAAAGGAAATCAAACTCTGTATTAAATATGATGTAATAAAGCTGAGTTACACACCTGTATCCAAAAGCCTTGAACTAGGATGAAAATCCTTAAGTCTAATGTTGTTATTTCTGAATATACTCTGAATTTCAGAACTCAATGAAACATCCTTCATCAAAAAATCAGGCAGGAACCTAGATGCTTGAGAATAAATTTCTTTCTACTCAATTAACCTTAAGTGCACAAGTCAATAATTCATTTTAATTTCAAAAATGGAAATAGTAGAATTCATTACAGAAAAAAAGTTTACGAGCAACTTTGCAGCAGAAAGCCTGTGTCCAAATTGTAGTAAGGTGAGGCATGGGGAAAGGAGGATGATCAGAACAGTTGGTGATAAAAGAAATGTGCAGGCAATTCAGAACAATGAGTTATTGCTTTTGATGCCAGATTTCCTTGAATAAATGGGGACTTGCTATTTTGATACTGCAAGCAACTGCTGCTATTACATTGAATAAAAAGAAAAATGAAGAACTGCAAGTTTGTGGAATATTGTTTACTGCTAATCAACACATCTTAACCAAAGTTTTCACAATACTCAAAGCTACATTTAAGTATACAATAGTCTCAATCGCAAAAAACAAAGAGAACAATTAAACTACGTAAGGCCTTTAATGTACAGTGTGTATTGTTGGAATATTATCTTGTTCACAATTAGGCTACATATAATTAAGTTTATTTTTCATCATTTTATTCAAGTAAAATGCATTCAAGGGAAAAGTAAGTTTATTTCACGATAAGTTAATAGAAGTATGTCAATATTCTCTTCTTGCCAATCCTCCCACCCCACCCAGGCCTGATTAGTAAAATTTCCATACAATACTCAAAGAACAGTAAGTTTTTACACTAAACACCCAAAATTAAGCCTGATCAGACCACTGCTAAGTTGCAAACTCTTTATTACAATATTGGATAAACTTCAAAGTTCTTCTTAATGACACATTGTGGCTCTAGAAAATCAGTGTTTAAAACTACATGGTTCAAGAAGTCTTCTAGGTTTTAAGTCTGGTTTCAAAGAGGTGTTTTGTGGCCTCAGTAGCAATCATGTGCATGATACTTGCATTACAACAATGATAACTTGCGGAATTATTTTGGCAAGATTAGGACTCCTGAGAACATGAGTGGATATATTTTATTATCCTGAAAGCTAAGAGACAACACGAGTACAAAATAACTAAAGGAAAACTAAGCACAAAATAAATGAAAAATATGGGAAAATATATCTATTTTGCCCCCTCTTCCTGTAACAGGGCGTAAGTAATTTCCAGTGACTGTTTATTCTCATTACATACATTAGTATTTCCTCAAATTTCATGGCTATTACATTTTTACAGAACAGCTTAGAAGTCAGTTTTTTAATTACACCTGTGCAACACAGTAAGTCACAGTACACTTTGAGATGTTTAAAAAATATTTATAAGCTTTGTTTTGATATGCAAAAGCACTTGGCAACATTTTTACAGCATTTGGTTTTATATAATTAAATTTTCTTACAGTACTCCTTGTGATTTTTTTTCTTTACATCTAAGGAGAAAAAAAACCTCACACAAAGAAATATGAACTGCCAAGTCTGAGTGCATGATCATGTAATTCCAGTTTATAACACTGACATTAAAACCTTCATTGATTATGTTAACAAATCATTACCTGTAGATTTAATGAAGGCAACCAAGATGATTTCAAAACACAACATTCAGGTTTTAAGTTACATATTTATCAAAGTGTGAAGTTCTGCAGTGAAATGAAAAAAACCTGTAAATACACAATGGAAGTTACAAGTTCACCAGTTCCTGTGACACAAACTGTTTTAATCTTTCAAGGTACTGCCCATAGAGTTCCACATCATTATGGCCCGCTCCTTCTACCCACAGTGGTTCTACAGGTCTCTGGCAACGCTCAAATAATGCCAGGCCATGTGAAAAGTCAATTACTTCATCTTCAGTTCCATGGATTATTAAGACAGGAGATGTTATTTTAGAAATTTTGTCAATGCTGTAAAGAAAAAATTATACCTGTGAAAACAATGGCATAGTTCTGAAATACATGACAAGAATTTTCTTCATTTAAGATTTACTTAGTTTTTCAGTCTTACAGAAACATATTGCAAAGGACTTTGTTCACAATTATCCAGACTAACAATTCACTGGATAGACCTACTTGTTAAAACCAGGGATTTACATGTTATGTATAGGAAAATGAATTACTTCTTTACAGATAGCCACTAAAATTATTAGAGATGCAAAGTGCCTAGAAGGTTTACAAAGTTTTGTAAACTTCTTCAAATCAAATGTTCCTCTTTGATGTTATTCACTGATTTTTCTCTAATTCTTTTATTAAATATTTGAAAAAAAATTCAGAGAATATGCCAGACTACTTGTTTCTCTAGTTGAAAACGTCTGTTATAGAGAAAATGCATGCTGAATCAAAAAAAAAAAAAATCCTACAACTTACTTTGGGAATGCATCAAAGCAGTATGTCTTCTTTGTATCAGGAAAAGCTACTCGCATTCCTGAGGTCAGTGGAGAATGAAGAATTACAGCAGCACTTTCATACCTAGCAGCAAGATCCACAGATGGTACTGTTCCTATACTCTGGCCATATATAATCACATTTTCAGGGCGAATTCCATACCTAGAAAATTAGAAATGTTTAAAAAGCGGCATATAAAGTGAAACAGACAAAACCTACAGAGGAAGGCAAAAAAAGCATTTCTGAAGGTGAAAATTTTCAGAAGGGTATCAACTATGAAACAGGACCTGGTAGAAGAACAAGTAAGACTGTTTTATGACATTCCTAACTAAAACACACAATTATTTATTTACTCTCTATTTGCAGTATTTTTTCTTTATACCTGAAGGATACTGAAATAATGATTTAATTTTTTAAATACGGATTTGTGAATGCAGTGTGGCTTGTTAAAAGTCTTTACTATTAACTCCAGTGGACCTACAACAGAAAACTGATTAGAGCCTTAATAGCTCTTTGGTTATCATCACATGAAGCATAATCAAGTCTGCAAAAATTTGGTCAGCTTTACTCTTCTGATACCTGATAAAACCTGCAAGCTGGTAACATTGTTTATAAATTTAGTGAAAGTTAAAGCATGCCCATATTGACAGTGATCAGTATAATGATAGTGATCATTCCATGTAATAGCCAAGAAGCTTGCTCTTATCAACCTAATCCACAAGCAAGACAGCCCAACAGGGGATACAGAATTGAAGTCACTGCCTTCGTCCTAGTAAAATGAAATTAACAGAGGCAAACAAAAGAAGCATCTAGTCAACACTCATACAAGTAATTTTAATATATTTTTCAGCATTAGTGTGAATACAAAAAGCAATTGCTACCCAAGTTACATGGGAAAAGCCTCTGGAGAATAGTAATGTGGCCAAGAACAGTGCCTGCAAAAGAAGTGAGCTGCTGATCCACTGCCCTGTACAAACCAGGTACTCTTAGGACAGGCCAGACTGCAGCAGTATATCTAAATTTGGGAAAGGAAGTCCCTTGAATAGGAAAGGATACTACATTGCATTAATAACAAACCCAAGAAAACCTCATACCCAAAAAACCCAAAACCAACAACAACAACCACCCTCCCCAAAACCCCACAAAGCACACCAAACTAACTCCTCCCCATCACCTCCAAAAAAAGTCCAAAGCCCTCATACTAAACCAAAATACCCAAACCCAAATCATGGTTCTCATGAATTATTAAAAACTTGTTCAACTTCTTAAGTAAGAGCAGCCTAGCCTAATGTCACTGTGAAACAGCATGAGGTAGGTTTGACATTTGCCACTTTAACTCTAAAAGTAATGAAAATCAAGTGTAGGAGAGTGCATCTCTTACCTTGTCTACAATAGAGGCATGCATATTTTCTGTCAACATTATATAACAACACCCATAGCCACAAAGAAGTCATCAAATTAGTATATTTTGCATACCTCCAGTAAAGTCAGGGGCGTAGAAGTACCAAAGAAATTCACAAATATCTTATAAACATGGGTAAATAACTGCATGGGTAACCAAACACTAAAATCAGTAATGTCTAAGAGACTAAAAATCAGGAACATTAGGAAAAAAGGTGTTTAATTCGTACCAAGACATTCAAATTAACAACCAACAAAACAGCTCCCCCCAAATCCAAAAGTACTCCTTAATAAGCCAGAAAAAATGCCCTCTAAGTTGCTTCCATATATAATATACAGTTAATAAAAAAATACGTATCTAGGAAGATTTCAAGATTGTAATATTACCTACATACTATGTACCAGTAACAAAACTCATCAGGCATGCCAATAACTTGGTAAATTTGGTAAATTGTTCACATCTAACAGTGTCTATTTAATATTAATCTGTTTATTTAAATTGGGTTCTGGTAGAGTGAAATGTAAAAGGTTTAAAAGTATTAGCACAGAGGCAGACTCTGCCCGACACATGAATCTTGCTGCATCATGACTACTTAATCACTATCCGTGTTTCCTAGAAAGTTTTTAGTCATAATCAGATCATGATCAAATTAAGACTTCTAAAACTCTAAGTCTTCATCATCAGCCTGGAACTACTAGCAGGCCCTTCATATCACAATTCTCAAAGAAAAAGCAATTTCAAGCATGAACAAGATTTCCTGAAAATTCCAACACACACAAAATAAAATAAATTAAAGCTTTGAAATAAAAGACAAATCTAAGCCCTCTACTATTTCTGCATCTCTTCTGAAACACCTGAGAACACAGCACTTATCCTTTTACAATTCACCTCCCAAGTCATATCACATTAGTCCACTATGGAAGTACAGTACAACCTTCCCTCCTTCCAACATAATCTGAACAAAATTTGCATTAATATGTTGCATCACTAGTATGGCATACAGTTTGCACAGCACGTTGTGATAAAACAGTTTTCAAATAATAAACCTTGCCAACTTGCATTTCTTTGGATGTTGAATTTTACAAGATGCAGGCCACTACACAGGAATTTAAAGCACAACTTAAAAACTGTATTTTAAAACATATATTCTCCTCTTTCTCATTATTTGTTCCCCTATTTTTGATCAAATTCCTTCAGCCTGAAGATAGATAAATGATGGCCACAAAAAATAAGCCAAGAAAAGCATTTACAATATCTGGATTAAAATAATCCTTACTCCATCACAGTCAAAAAGATTGCCTCACAGTGCCCACCAGAAAAGACATGCTTTGCAATCTGTAAACTAAAATAAAGAAGTCAATAGCCCGAAGTGGTGGTTCAAAGTACATTTCTGAATACTCTGGCTTGAACAGGATGAAAACCTAAATAATCAACACCTGCCTACCAAATAACAATATCCAAGCAGCTTGGAAAAGATTACATCTGCTCATTCCAGTCTTCCTTTTTCTCTTGAAAAAAGTTCAGCGGGCTGATCCTGGCTGGGTGCCAGGCACACACCAAAGCAGCTCTCACTCTGCTCCACAGCTGGACAGGGGAGAGAAAATTTAATGAAGGGGTCATGGGCTGAGATAAGGATTGGGAGAGATTGCTCATCAAATACCATCAAGGGCAAAACCAGCGAGAACTAGAGATATTAATTGAATTTATTACTAACAAAATCAGAGCAGGAAAATGAGAAGTAAAACAGACCTTAAAAACACCTTCCCCTCATGCCTCCTTTCTTTCCAGCTCTACCTCTCCCCCAGAAGCACAGGGAGACAGGGAATGGGGGTTATGGTCAGTTCATCATGTTGTTTCTCTCACTGCTCAGGGTGAAGAGTCCTTCCCCTGCTCACCCATGGCATCCCCCTTACAGGAGACAGTTCTCCATTAACTTCTCTGACGTGAGTGTCCCACAGGCAACAGTCCCCCTCAAACTGCTGCAAGGTGAGTCACTCTTCCATGGGGTGCAGTCCTTCAAGGACAGGCTGCTCCAGTGTGGGCTCCCCTCTCCACATGCCTCCCATGGTGCCACAGCCTCCTTTCAGGCATCCCCATCCTCTGGTGTGGGGCTCCTCTGGTGCCTAGAGCACCTCCTGCCCCTCCTTCCCCACTGACCCTGGTGTCTGCAGTGCTGCTCCCATCACATGTTCTTCTTTCACTCTTTTCTGGCTGAAATTACAACTGTACATTGATACTTTTTTCCCCTCTTCTTCTTAAATATGTTATCCCAGAGGCACTACCATAATTTCTAATTGGCCTAGCCTTGGCCAGCAGCACATCTGTCTTTGGAGCTGACAGAGACTGGAGGAAGCCTCCGGCAGCTTCTCACAGAAGGCACCCCTGTAGCTCCCTGCTACCGAAGTCTGGCCATACAAGCCCAATATAATAGGCTTCTCAAATATTTAGAAAAAAGGAAGAGCCCAACTACCCCTCTGTTGCTATCTCTCAAAAGTATCACTTTACAATCTAAAACAGAAAAAATTATTGAAAAGGTAAATGTTTTTAAGCTCCCAACTCAGAAAATTTGTTTACTTCTTTTGACAGACTGATAGCCTGTTAAACTCCAAGAAGTTTTGTGTCAAATTATCAGATGACCATACCTGGTCTCCCAAAGGAGGAGTGTCAGATCAAGAGAAAAAGTTGCAGTAACATTGTTCTCTTAATCAGTGCCTTATAAGTACAGGCCATTCTGAGGAAGGGGAACATGACATTTATAGAGCCATACGCTTCAAGTAGTTCCCCTGTTTACAAGAGGTCAAAGACATACTGTAAAGACTGCTGCTATCTTTGAAAGCTCATTATGTTGATAATAGGACTAATGTAAATACTGTTGTCTACTCAAGTAATCTTAGATAACCTGTGTCAGCATAGACAGACCTTCAATGTGGGGCTGAAGGTAATGGAGGGTATTTTTAGGTTTGGGGATTTTTTTTTTTAAGCCATAATCACCAAAATGGACCTTGGAAGAAAACCTTAAAAGTAGCTGTGCACAGATGTACCAATGTGCTGATTTTGCAGAGGAAGCACTATTCCTCATGGACAAGATATTTTGGGCAAAATCTGGTACAAAACTTGATAGGTATTTTCTGCAGTTTAAAGGCTGACTGCAACATTTTTTCTTTCCCAGAACAACTGAGATTTCAATTCCTTTCAACATCCAATTCATCCTTTATGTTCACACACTTAAAGGTTACCTGCCTGGAAAGCAGATGGAATCTAAAGAGCAGTTTTGACACAGAACCTGTGTTCATATAAGCTTCCTGACATCCTCACAGAGTGTCTGAGTACACATGACGAATTTCTGCCTCATCAGCACACTAAAGGCACAGGTTGATGTCACTACAAAGCTAAGCTATTGCTGAACAGAAAATAACCACTTTCCTATTTGCAGCTTCAGCAATGTGTTCCCCCTCATTAGGCTTTAACAGTTAGTGCAAGGAACTAAATAAATCTTGTCTGGGAGGAGTGGAGCAATTGCTTTAGCACTCCTTTGTGCTGCCTGTGTTCAGGGACAGGCAGGAAACAGCATGCCACTGCCAGGTGAGGAAGCAGCAAGCCAATAAGATGTTGTAACTGTCCCAACTGTTCAAGTGCCTGGAACCAGGGCCCAAGATAACATTAATGAAGCCAGTAATCTTTTCTGTGGCCCTACATATGCTGACCAGATACAGATGGTAGCCTATAAAAGAGGCAACCCTAAACACTCCTGGCCTGATCTTTTCAGCTTCTGGTAGGAAAACAACTGCTAAACAGCAATGAAACATTCTTTTTTCCCCTTAGTGATGAACTTCATGTGATTTAGCAGAAACTTTTTCACTATTTCCTTGATATTTCTGTCTTTGTAGCATGACCTTTTCTGCACTTTACTAAACACTTTTCTTGCTGGTGGTCCACCTTTTCTCTGCCCCACCATTCTCTTTTTTTCTCTTCATGGAATCATAGAACAGTTTAGGTTGGAATGTAATATAGTCCAGGCCCCTGCCATAGGAAGGTAATATTTCACTGAATCGAGTTGCTCGAAGTGCTGTCTGACCCTTCCTTGAACACTTTAATTGGATGTACATCACATTGGATATTAACCTTATCTTATATTTTCACTGGATATGTATCACCATGTATTACCATGATGTGCAATAAGCAAACTACAAAATGTATGTCTGGCTGTGACAAGGTAGGTAGAGTTTTCTTTTTTCTTTGGGTTTTTTCCTTTGTTTTTGGTTTTTAACTTCAGTTACCTTTAAGAAACAAATACCAGCAGAAATTACCATGCTACACTGTGAGGCTCTTAAAAAATACCTGCCATTTTGATCTGGATATACATAAGTGAGACAAAGTAATTTATATTTACTTCTGAACTATTGCTCTTAATCTGTAAGACTTGATCGCTTTACAATAATGAAATAAATTACTGATAAGATCAAGCTTAGAAGCGTACATTTTCCATGGTACCTCTTTAGGCTTACACTACATGCTCTAGAGAAGCTACCGTTTGGGAAGCTATTGCAACACAAACATTTAGTAAACTGACACAGCACTTGGGGCACATGGAACAAGGAGGAACACACTGAGGGAATTTTCAATGCACATTCAGAGTCTTTATCATGGATATAACACATGAAATTACAGCTGCAATTTGCAGAACATGAAGGGCATGAACCTTATCCACATCTATAACTCAACATGCCAGGCCATGATTAAAATTCAAGAGCATACTGCTCTTCCTCAACTGATGTGTCCATTCCCCTTCATGTGCATACAATATTTTACACTGGGAGAAGAAAAAAGGAACTATGTTTTATGATTGGCAAACCCATTGTCCAAATTGTAATCAACAAACTGCACCTTCTCCGCCTCTCTCTCAGTTTGGTCTTTTCTAAACTTTAAAATGCTACCAATTCACTTGTTCTATTGTTAAGATTTATCTTTCATGACAATCGAGCTACTTTCCCTATCAATTTAAAGAAAACCTCAATTTCTCTCCAAATGTACAAAGTTATAGGACCTCAACTTCTAGCTGAACTCCCCCTCTTCTACTTCTGACTGAAAAAAAAAATAGTTTGTGAATTGCCAAATGAACACTTTTGGCCAACATCTGAAGAGACTCAGTGTAATTCCTATACCTGGCTGTTAAATTTATGGACATTCTGTCCACTTTGACACATCGTCTGATGGTGAGATTTACCCTTCAATTTTTCAATTATTATGCAGCCCATGATAAGCAACAATGAAAGGGCTGTTTTGCCTCTTACCCGTAAATCTGGTCATGAGGCAATTCTGGCACATCTTCAGAGGCTTCTGAATGAGCACCACTTGCCCTGCATTTGCCTGGGGCTGGTTAAACCTTTTCACCCTTGCTAGGGTGCCATCAAAGGCCTTTAGAGACCAGAACAGCAGAAAATAGGCGTATCCCAAAATGACTCCTGGCATTTCAACACTTGGTAGTTATGACAGCTGGAAAAAGAATGTCCTCACTTGCAGCTTTTATACAGACCCATGCACATGAATATGCAACAATGTACACCTTTTCCAAACCTGATGAAGGCAGTGAATCACACCACCTTCTTTCATGGCCATCATCCACATAGGCAGCTACTGCTTCCTATTAACATCCTCAAAGAAGGTAAAGAATGGGGACACAACTCAGCATCTACATCTGCTCTTTACCTGTTCTGGTAGGCTGCCAAACTAGTTTTCTGTAGTCAATTTCATGAACATTAATATTCACAGCAAAATCTCATCCTCACCCTCAGTATGACTTTCAGACTATTTCACCCCAGGTGTCCAGTCCCCACTGGACAGCTGTACTGATTTACAGGTGAGTAAATCTTGTGAGTACATCTTGTCTTTCCAAGACACAAAACTTAAGATGCTAGCAAGTCTTTACCACAAGTAGTTTTGTTGGCTGTAGAATTAAGTCCGCATCAGCATTTCAATTACCCCAGAAACATATTTTAGTGCTGGGTTCTATGATTTCATTTTTCAGAACAGGGAATGCAGGGAGCTATGGCTGAGATCAATCTCCGAAGGTAACTTCTCCATTCTTCATCACATCACAAACTGAGAGGCAGAGTTTAAAACACTTGGGTCCCTTTCTTACCTCATCAACAAGAATTTCCAAGGAGTTACAACTATACTCACATTTTTCCTGCAAACAATCCATTGAATTACTTTGTTTCTGCAGAATCAGTTATAAATGACAAAGATGGTGCCAGTGTGAAACTGACAAAATACGCTATGCTATGAAAGCAAATCAAGGCTGTAGCAAATGCTCAAAGGCTCTGTTTCGGTCCAGATATTGAGTATTTTAACACAGCTGAGCACTGTCTCAGGGCTCAAGAGAATACCATAGCTGAATAACCAAACTGAGTCAGTATATCCAGAGTCAAGTGCTGAACTTCCCCCTCATACACCCAGCATTCAGATACAAGGATGAGACCAGGTCAGCCAATTGGAAAGCTGTTTTAAGTACTACAGGTGTAACGGGTAACACCAACCTCTTCTTCAGCAGCAGACCAAATTCAGTTCACATGCGTGAAATTCACAAGTTGGACAGACCAATGTAGACTTCATACACTCTACAGAATTACCTAATTTTGACAGGAGGTGAAATAATAATAATAAAAAAGGCAGACATGGAAAAAGGGACGAAGGTGAGGACCATAAGAATATCTCATAAGATATATTTAGAGGTCTTCCCAACGTTTGCTCATGAAAGAGCACACTTATATGGTACATTACAATCATAGAATAGTTTGGGTGGGAAGGGACGTTTAACAACCCTGTAATTCTACCTTCCCTGTCAAAGGCAGGGATACTTTCCACTAGACCAATCTGCTGAAAGTTCTATCCAACCTGGCCTTGAACACTTCCAGGGATGGAGAAGTTGCCCACAATTTCTCTGGACAATTGGTTCTTCTGTTGGCAACTTCTCTGGGCAACCTGTTCCAGTGCTTTATCACTCTCACAGAAAATAATTTCTTTCTTATATCTAATCTCAATCTACCCTCTTTCAGTTTAAAGCCATTAGTCTCTGTCCTATCAATTATGAACAATCTTATTTGTTTAGAGAAAGTACACTTCATTGCTTAAGTATTGTGGTGAGAATTCAAATTGCAATCACATTTCCTTGTAGGTTTTATATTCAGACATTCACTATGAGAAAGAAGAAACAATAATTACAAATTAGTTTATAAAACAGAGCCCGTAAACTGACAAAGTATTATGCTTCACCATCTAGTTCTCTTCCATTTTCTGTTACATTTCAATAGCTCAGACTGTCTTCCAAATTGTTCACAAACCACATCATGTTTTCGGTAAATGTTACTGGGTATTTCACTGAGTAGCTAATGTCCAGATCACCTACCAGCTACAAACCATAGTCAACAGTGCACGTGCTGTAGCACTTGGCTTAAGTCATATCTCAACTTTCCACTGTAATAAACACCAAAAGCTAATCTAACAACCTAGTATGCATGTTTTTGAATAGATGAAGCTGAAAACCTGTCCCCTGTGGTTGAGTGAGGTTTATGATAATAAGCTTTTTTCCTATTTAATACATGGATAACATATGCTTCGTTGAAAAGAAGCATCATACTGTTGTTGTAATGTAAAAGGAGTGTAATGTAAAAAGACTAAATGTGTATTTTAAACACTGAAAAGGGGTAATCTGCTCATTAATATTACATTGACGAAGCTCTAAACTCACTGTGACAATTACCAGGATCCAGGATTTAAAGTCCACATGTCCTTACACTAAGTCATATCCCTGATACTATAATTATTAAACAGAATGCTCAAGTTGCAATGACTGAGCCATAACAACACACTTCAGGTTTTTATACCTTTTTGGTTTAAAATACACACTGAGCTCGGATTTTTTGGTGAGCAGTTATTCTTATGACTGAACACTATTTTAAAAACTAGTTGTTATAGTCTGGGTATTTGTAATATGAGAAGACTATTGAGCTAAGTGGAAAAAATATGGTGAAAATTGGTCTCAAATTAGAGAAGCTGCACTTATTTGGTGCAGGATTCTCTAGGATTCTTACCTGTATCAGAGAAAGCATTCAGAGTCTTTCATCTTGCTATTTTATGTCCCACAAAACCAGAGGCTTAGAACACAGAAACTGCTGAAATAACATCTTCCCATTTGCATTTTTCTTGTCCATTTTTATTCTGCTTGAGTTAACACCACTGCTCCAAATTCCTCTTGTTTTGTTCCCACCATAAGGTATTTACACAGATCCATTTTAACCTCTCCCACACATTATATTTTGTGAAGATAGTTTTCTATATAAAGCAAAAAGATGTTTTCTCTCTTTGGAAATGCTGTAGCTGCCAGTCAGAATTCTGAAACAAAGGTGATCTCAACACTATACAGAAATAAGAGTCTCACCAAGTTCTCTGCTACCAGCTTTTACTCTGCCCCTCCCTACAAAAAAAGTAGATGATGGAAATTATCTGAGGAAACAACCTGCATTTTCTCACATCCACATCACAACAGTGGGTTAATGACTGGGATATCAATTATTACGGATTTTCCCCAACTTTGTAATTTTTGCAGCTGAGAAGATTCCAAACTATGACAATAAGGAAGATGCTCTATTTGTCCAAGACTTAAACCACAGCTTATTAAATTTAATTCCATTTCAATTTTTCCAGTATGTAAGTAATATACACTGATCCTGCTTCATACTGACAATGCCTTCAGCACCAGGCACCACCAGTCAGCTTGGATATGAATCCACTAATGTTAAATCACAGCATTGCTGTTTCAACTACTGATGCATGTTAAATAAAACCATATGACAACAATGCTGTATAAGAAAAATGGTAACTAATGTCTTACCTTGTTCTAAGAGCCACCCAAGCAGCATCAATGTCAGCATACAGATTCTTCTCTGTAGGCTTCCCAGAACTTGCACCATATCCAGAATAATCATAGGAGAATATGTTGCAATTAATCCGTGAACCCAGTCCTATATAAAAGCTGCTCATCTGACCCAGGTCAACAGCATTTCCATGTGAGAAGAGCAAAGTGTACTTGGCGTTAGGTGAGCAACGCACAAACATACAGGCAATCCTGTTGCCTTTACATGTTCTAGTCATGAAGCACTCAATGGCATCTTTTTCTCTAGAAGAATACTGCCAGTCTGCTCGCTCTGAGAGATGCAAGGTCCAGCGACTACCACTCTCATCACACATCAATGTGTATGTGGGATCAGGAGGTAAGAATGCCAGCTTAGAGGCAATTTTCCCTGGGCATGGTGGACAACAGAACAGGCAACACAGTTCACTAAAGGAAAGATTATTCATCTTCTAGTCTGAAATGGGAAGAGAGAATAGTATCAGTTTCTAGGTACAATCTGACATTAAAAAAACCCAACTTACAAAAAAAAAAGTGAACATAACATCTCTAGAAAATAATGCATAACTTCTGAACATTTAACAAAACAAAGACTTAAATACATATATGTACATTTCCATATAATATTTAATTTTGTATTATTAGTTACTTCACAATGAGTATATTATTAGAGAGGAGTGATAACTCTAGAGCCCTGCCAGCTATCAAAAGTAAAACATGATTACCCAGGGAAAGAACAAGCATGAGTTTTGGAGTTTCTTTGGAGGAAATGAAGTTCCTCATCTTAAAACATTAAGAAAAGTGTTCTTCCCATTGACAAATACATACGTGATAAAGAACAGTAAAAACACGTTGCAGAGTTGCAGCATACTAAGGTTATGCAGATTTCTGCAGCCAAAAATCACTACAGCATCTCCTAAATACAAAGAATGTATATTGCAATCACAAGGTATGGGCTCCTGCAAGCACTATCAGAAGTACAAAGGGTGCATGAAGGTCAAAACTTAGAAGATAAAGCAAGATTATACTTCTGGATTAGCAAACACTCTAGAGTTTTGGTACATGAAAATGTAGCCATGAACTTATCCTTGCTCCTCATACTTGCTGACACAAATGTTTTGAAAACCTTCAAAGAAGTTCTTAGCTGTATTGCGCATAGGAGTTTGGATTGTATAAATGACACAATTGGGTTTTTTTTTTCATGCTTCAAGAAACACATCCCAAACGAAATGCTCTATCACAGATATTTGTTAAAGCAATATAATCTATAGTACAAATTCAAAGCATTGGTTTTAACAGTGGAGGGGGGGAGAAAAAAAAATAAACACACCTATCTAAAGCAAGATAGGCAGAGATACTGTTGTCCTTAAAACAGACATTGTGGTCTCTTAATTTAGAGCAGTGAGAAGGGAGTGGGGGAAAATCCTTTGTTGTGGCAATACTTTTTCTCAGAGATAAAAAGAGCAATGAAATTTGACAAGTACCATACTGGAAACCAGCACAACAAAGATAAGCATTTACTCTACTTTCCTTGTGTTAAGGCACCAGACATTTCATCTTAAACGACTTTTTCATACCAAATCTATCTACAGGTCTCAAGTTCATCTCCTGACAATTCCCTGTGAACACAAACACAGTTTCACATACTGACTGACAAGATTTCAGTTGTCTACAGTACCATGCTGTTCCAGAACGCTTTGGGTCATCCAACAATAAAATCTTACTGCTAACTATGACACCTAACAATATTTAGCTATTTCAAATTTTGTCCTTAAATTTGTATAGAAGCATAGTTTTCATGTGTAAACTTCTTTTTAAAGAAGCTTCAAGGACAGTGCTGCAAAAACACTTTAACATGTATCACAAAACAACTATCTGTATTTCTGGATGTGTGAATGGTCTTTTCCTGGTGATACAGTACGAAAGCATACTGCAAACAATGTTACATGGAGCATACTTTTAGAGCAGCAAAAACACGCAAAGTGAGACAGTCTGACAAACACATGAGCATTCGTGGACTACCACAAAAAAAGAGGCTGCCGCAGCTAAGCGTTTTCACCCCAGGTCTCTAGTTTTCTTCAAAACAGAGGGAAACCACAGAGGCTTAGACGTGGGAGATCACCACTTCCAGTTTCAAGGATATGGTGGGAAGTACTGATCAGCTCCCATAAGAAGGTAGATAGGCTCTTAAAGAAGATCCTGGATAAAGGACCATATTCCTGCCTGCCAAAGTAATAATACTATTGTGTTTCAGCATAATTAGTCACTCAAATTTGGAATAGCTCATCCCCATCAGATGAGATTATGTGAACATCAAGTTTCAGTTATACCCACAAGTCAGGATAAGTGGAAGGAGTCTATGGAGGAAGTCTAACTATTAGCAAAAGGTTGAGATTGTCTTATGCAAAGTAAAAATCCTATTGTTTTGGGGGTGGTGATGGTGGTGTGTATTTGTTCTTTCTTCACTTCTCTTGTAATTATGAGCACCAAAGAAGCAACTTCTTTCAGCTGTACTTAATGAGTTCATCTTCACAGTCCAGAGAAAATCCTGTGATGCCTCAACATGTTTTTTTTCCCAAGCACTTATGACACAATACTCAAAATCACTTCTATTTCTATCAGAAACTATTAAATGGATCTGTTCCAAGTGAGTTTTCCCACCTCTACAGAAATGCCGAAGGTGAAGTTAGATATTATACTGTATTCTAAGGGGGTGATTATTATTTTTTCTGAAAAACTTAAAAGAATTTGTACCTCCAAGGTGAGATATTAATAGTTTGTTTTGCCCAGGAACAGTGGATTACACTCTATACCAGCATACAATGAGAACTATGGAATTTCTTATTTCTTCCAAATCCACTTGTCAGAAAGAATTAGAACAGGAGTTTACATTATTTGTAAGTATAAACAGCCCAGCAACACTACAAATATGATCTCACTCAGAAAATATTTGCTATTTGCCGAAGTAATTTCAGAAGACTGGAAACTGGCCTGCAGGATTCACATGCAGGGCAGTACTGCAGTAAACCACAGTGAATTAGCAGATGTGGTGGTACTGTCCTGCAAGATAGCTTAAATGTGCTAAAAATGGGCTGTCACCAGATATGGCAAATGACATGCTAAAGACAGCAGATGAAGTATTATTCCTCCCCTTTGCTAGACTAATGCAGGCTTTATGTATTGATTTTTTAATCCAATGGAAAATATGCCTACTGAAACAAAGGATTCTGATTCCAGAGCCATTCTCCAGCTAAATCATGGCTAATAACTCTCTTCTTTAAAACAAACACATGCTACTTTCTTCACTCAAAAGACCCAGGACAACCAGCAGGTCACTAACTGAACCAACTTGATACAAAACACCTACTGAACTTCCACAGGAGAATAGCTCCAACTAAATGCAAACAGTGTTTCTATTATACTGGAACTGGTTTGTCATTCACTGTGATGGATTGTATTCACATGAGAGTGTGAATAAGCTGGATGTGTGCTTTATCTGGATTCTTAAGGAAGCTGAGGCAAAAACAACTCTGACTAAATTACTTTAAGCATATGGTTCCTCAAGTACAGATGAGTAACTTTAATGGGACTCATTTGACTAAGATATGTTGTGAATACCTGAGTTATAGTCTAACACCTTCTGAGCATGTATGATGTAAATCTCTGTGCTCATTACAGCATCATCAGATTCTGAGATCAACACATCGCAACAACACAACTATCTCACCTTCTACTTGACATTTCAGTAGTAATAAAAATGCCAGTGCTGTTCTGCAAACACAATTCCTACAGCTGGTAAAATATACTACAAAAAAAATACAATAAAGAAATATACATCCCCTTTAAAATTATACTGCATTTTTCATAGTAATTAAGGATGAAAATTCAATGGAAGAAACTGCAGAAAACTCTTCTATTGCAGCAATAGAGGTTAAGAAATAAAACACACCCAAGCTGTACTACTTACCCCTTCTGGGATAGATTTTAAAAGGAAAGCCAGAGCATTTTATCAATTTTATCTCTTTAACTCTCCCATGAATGAATAAAGACCTAATGTATAAAATTACAAATATAAAACTGCCCACAGGCAGTGATTTCAATTCATTCTGTGGCAATTAGCATTCTCATAAAGGCTAACAGAAGGGGGAAAATGTTTATTTAATCTTAAAGAACACCTGAAGTACTTATCTTGTGCTTCCTAAGATAACAAAAATGTAATTTTTTCATATAAGTAATTAATCCTGTCCTCCTATTGCTGTACATAATAACATTACAGTGGAATGTATTATTCACATATTTGAATACTTCACTATGTATTAGTCTCAAAACCAGCCTAACCTTGCAAACACTTATCTAGAAATCTTATATTTACATTAAATATAAATTATTACAATTGTTTATTTAAATTAAATTGCCTATTTCATGGGAACTATTCACCAGAACAACGTCAAACTCATAAATATAGCTGCTGGTTTGGAACTTTAACTGTTGCTCAAACCATAATGGGCAAGATATTAAAATTGGTGGTTTTTGGAGGGTTGTTTTGTTTTTTTTTTTTTGTTGCTATTTGTGTGTATTTTGGTTGTGGGTTGTTTGATTAGGGTTTTCTTTCATCTTTACTGTGCATTATCTAGTGCTGAAAGAAGAAATTCTAAAGCATTTTTCCTCACATTTTCATTGAACACAATACAATGAGAACTGGAGTGCAAGCCACTAGTGAAGTACTGATATTTATTTCAACACCTGTATAATATTAAAAATGGAACAGAACAATATGAACATCCTTTAACTAGTCCAACAGCAAAAGCAACAAAATGTTCAGAGAAAAAGAAATCATTAGTGTCTGATTAAGTACCACATAAAAGGATTAAGAGAATATTAAGAAAGAACAGTAAGTCCAGAAAACAGCACAAATTAAGTATATTCGATAATGAAAAAGCTATATTAAGAAATATTGTGAAGTAAGTATTTAAGGTAGTTTTCAAGGGACAAAGTAGGCTACATGAAAACAGAGAAGCCTGATGGAACTAAAACTTTACGGTGGTTAATTTGATCCTAAACAAAAAACCACCCTTTCTAGTCTTACAAACTCCAGCTATTTTAACTCATATATAGAGACATTATTTATCGTCTGCTGGTTACTTTGTATGTATCAAAACCTAACGGCATAGTTGAAATAAGAAAGGGAACACAGGAAACATTAACTAAAAAATCCAGACATTCTTTATCACCCGAAGAACAAACTAAACCTCTAAAGGTTCCAGATAGACAACTGCGGGATTAAGCCGATTACATAATGCCTTGCATGCTCCAAGCAAGACTCTACCCCCGGAGCTGACTGCTGAAGCCCCGCTGTGTCCCAGCCGCCCCAGCCCGGCGTCCCACCAACACGGAGCTCCGCCCTTAACACCGCTCTGCGCTCAGGTGCTTCTACTCCGATTTCCGCAGCCATGAACTTTCCTAGCTAATTACTGACCAAATACTTTAAATTTTTATATTAATAATACCTGAGAGCAATGTTAAGGCCAGCGTCACTCCCACCCTCAATAGCAGAAGCTGAAGGAATGAATTTAACCAGGCTGGCGGGAACTAAATTAACTCCTCAGGTGTCCGCATCTGAAAAGGGCTCTGCCGAAGTCCTCAGCAGTGACTCAAAGGCACTGTCTGGAGCCGCCGCGAAAAGCCAGACTTTAAGAAGCGTGTCACAAACCAGTGCGGCCGTTTCCAACAAAGGAGTCCAGGGCGAGACCACGGAGACGGGATCACAGCCGGGACAGATCGCCCACAGCACCTGAGCACCCTGAGGCAGGCGACACCCCCAGAGACCCCCGAGCCCCGCGACACAGGGACGCGGACAGGACGGCGGCGAGGCAGCTCTCCGACCAGTTCGTGCCGCAGACCGAAGCCGCGCCGCCCGCCTCTCTGAGGAAACGCCGGTGGCTGCCGCGGGCCTTTCCGCTCGCCCCAGGGGCCGCCGCACGCCTGCGCCAGGCGGCGCGGACGGGCCCGCGGGTCCGAGCGGGGGAAGAGACACGGACGGACCCGCGAGGAGGAAACGACTTGCCCGCCCGCGGCGGCGGCGGGTCACCCGCACACCGTCCATCCCGCCACGCCGGGGGAGGACGGCCCCTACCTGCGCTCCGCTCGACGGCCCCGCGCTCTCCCGACTGCCGGGTCGGCGGCGTGTGGGGGACGCCGGCTGTTCTGAGTAATGGCGCGGCGGGAGGCGGCCGTCAGCGCCCCGGCCCCAGCCGGAGAACGCGCGGCCCTGGCAGCGCTGAGCCCGCCCCGCGCAGCCTCCAGAACGGCGCTAGCCTCGCCTCGCCCGCAGACTGCACCGGCGCGGAGGCGACCGGGGCGGGGCCCCGCGGGCCGCAGCGCCAATGGGGGCGCAGTCGCGACGGCACCGCCCAGTGCGGGCGGGCCCGCGGAGCGATTCCGGGGCGCGCGGTGCCGGCCCGGGATGAGCTCGGAGCGGGGAAACGTGTCGCGCACGCGGCCCCAGCGCCACCAGAACGCGCGCGCCTTCAAAAACGACAAGTACGACACCAGTGCCCGGCGCAAGGTAGGCGGGGGCGAGCCAGGGCCGGCCCGGGGGACGCGGGGCTGTCCCGGCGTCAGAGGCCACCCCTCTGCAGGCGATGCAGCGCTTGGGCTGGAGCGGTGGGAAGTGTTTCTTGCCGAAAGCGTGGGCAGGTCTCGCTACGGTCTCTGATGAAGCCGTACCCTGTCCCTGTGAGCCGGGTCCTCACAGGCTTCGGGATCGCAAACGAAGTCACGCGGCAGTGGATGCCGAGGGACCGTTTTAGGGATGGAGATACCTCTGGCCCGGATCCGCCCACACCAGGCACAGTGCTGCAAAGAGAGAATCCTAACGAGACATTTCACACAGTTGTCACTGTAAGCAAAAGTGTAGTGTGAGACTTGAATCGTACTTATGACATGAAAGGACCTAGTTAAGCCAAATAATTATAAGAGGAAGACTTAAATAAAGTGCTTACTTTTGTGCAGTGAGTGCAGCAATTAAATGTTCAATGGCGCGTTATCCATATGACTTCTTGAAAGGTGTTTGGCCTTCTCAAGGTTTGTGACTATGTGATCATAACTCAGAAATCTTGATGGTTTGTGAGCTTCGTGTGAACAACTTTGCCCCATCACACCTAAGTTCCTAGCTTCAATCCGCATACTTTTGAGATAACTTTCATGTGTACATCAATTTCTTATTTAAAAAAGGTGGTTCTTCTGATAAATTAGCTAGAAAGGTGTGTTCAGTCTATCAGCACTTTTGCTACAAAAGCTATCATCTTCGCTCTGTTGTTCGAGAAGACTGTTTTGTCTTTTTTGGTTCTAAACAGGGAAGGGGAAATGGTCTACAATATATTCTTGAAATAGGCTCTGTGCTTTTAGTTTTGGTAACATAATATGTGGAAGGGGCTGAAGAACACGCAGTGTGTCTGACGAGTAACACCACCAAAGTGGGATGTTTCATCTTGCAGGCTAAACCAAGAAGGTGACTAAGACAAAACAGAGGATGAATAATCTAGGAGAGTTTATCTGGTGCTATTGCTGTCATATCAATATCCCTTTTTACTGAACCTGCCTGGGCTGTCAAAAAGAGCTGGGAGGAGGGGAACAAAGTAGTAAATTAAAGCCTTGGTGCCAAAGAGGGATGTTTGGGTTTTTTGTGAGTTTGTTTTGGTTGGTTTTTGAGATTTTTTTTTTAGGACTGGTTCTGCAAGTTGAACAGGCTGCTTTCCTGGGATTCTAAGCAGTGACAGTATTATTTGTTGTGTGAGTCACTGCATGACCTCTGATAGGAGAGTATTTTCTGTCTGGCTACAAACATACACACAAAAAAATGTCATAGAGAGCTGGTCTATCAAAAAAGTTTTCAAAGAGAAACTGAATTCTGGTATCAGTTTTGTAACTGAAATAATCGCTTTAATATCCACATGACTGTTTTTCTGTTTTTCTTTCCTTTGAAAATAATTGATATCCTATAGAACTGGCTACACAATATCATGCACTCAAGAAAATATATATTTTTTGATGTGGCCAAGTTTTGCTGTGGACATCAGCTTGTCTCTTTTTTCTTTCCATTTCAAGCAAATGATTTCTTTTCTCTCTGTGCTTGCTGGTTTATGGAGAGGGCTGAGTGTGTGGAAGTAGCATCCTGAAGAACGTGCCTCCTATTCTGGGGTTAGATAATGTTTGGTAAGGGGAAAGAATGCATCCCTTTTTCTTAGGGCATCCTGTCATATACAAATTCAAGTCCTAAGGTACTGCCATGTTTTAGGAATTATATTCCCCAGTTTAGTGTTCTGAACTGAAACACTCTAAACCATGCACCACTCACTCACTCCTCCCTCTACCTCTCTCCCTGCATAGACCTGGAGAAGAGAATGGGAGGCACAAAAGGCAAAGATCATATGTTCAGATAAGAACAATTTACTGGAAACAGGAAATGAAATAAGAACACAGTCACAGCAATAGTGTACAAGAGATGATTCACGCACAAGTGTTCACTGTGTGGGACCCCTGGGAGTACCAGACCACACCATGCTATGTGACCTGGAAGGGACCCCTCCCCCCATTCCTGCAAAATGATGTGAGGTGGTATAGAATAACCTTAGTGTCCTAGCCTGGAAAAATTAACCCAGGCTTAGCCAGAACCAGGACAGGGACACACAGGGGTCATTTTAATGATGCTAGCCCCATTTTGCTGTTTTAAAGAAGTTAGACTAGCAAAGATTAAGTGGCAATTAATGTCATAGTTTAGATATGGGCTATGCTGAATGATGACAGTTTTGCATCTTTGTCTTTTGCAGTCCTGGATGATCAGATATGTCATGGATGTTCAAGGTATGATGAGGAAAAGGAAGAAATCATAGAAATTCTATCATAGGGACTGATAAAGGAATGGGGCATACTCCTTTCTACCTCTCATTAGCTCAGCAGATCAAAAGAATGCTTCAAGCTCCTCAAAGAGAATGATCTCCTGTAAATCACTCTTAAACATATGGAGGGTTTTGTATTTGGCCTGCCTACTCTTGTACACTGTCAAATGCAGTGCTATCTTGAAAGGCTGAAAATGCTTATCGGCTTAAAATTTGGATCCTGCTGCAATTGTGCAATGCATTAGCAACATTGAATATTTACTACAATAGCTTCAGTTTGTACAGTGAGTAGAGTTGAGGTAGTTAATTATGGTGTTATTGCTATTTCTCTTACTGAAGCAGTATCTGCAGAGGAAATTGATCTAATAATATTTTGACTTTTCTCTGCTGGCAGTCATTATCCAGTTGGTTTTTGGTTTTTTGAAATATTTTGTGCTCTTTGTCTGACAATGACTGTGTCATCCATTTTCTAATCTTAGAGGCCGCAGACATGATTACTTGAGAACATGGTAGAAGATCCATCTGTCTTTGCTCTAATGACAAGTTTTTACTACAGCATTGCTCTTGAGGCTTGTTGAGGTGAAACATCTTTGGAACAAAGCACACTGTCTCTACTGTATTTGTGAAACAGCTACAACAGTGCTGGAAAAGTTTGCATCTTAGGATGACCTGAAGAAGGAATAGCCAGGACAGGGTACGATGCTGTCTTGTTAGTTATTGAATCGTGGAATTTGTTTATTGGTGTTTGCATTACATGGTATATTCCAGAATAGCTCTTTGCAGCACCGAGCTGAGGAATATACATTATGTTATATGAATATATGTTTTATGTAAAGTATATTACATAAGTGATGATGGAAACTGCAGTAGTTCTTGAAATGAAAGCAAATATAATTTAGAATTCCATTGTTGTAGGATGGTAAACCACAAAGTGATTCATATTTACACTCAAATGACTTATTGGTTTCTCTATTTCTTTCCTTTCATTAAGATGATAATCCACATTTCCCTAAATTTCAGGGGTTATTACCTCTGAACCTCAGCTTTACCACAGTATTAATGTCAGTTACTTTTTCAGCCAGGTGCATGGATAAGTCACTTGTTTTAGTGGAAACACTGGTTTAGACAGTGGGAAAGCACTAGGAAGAGAACAGCTGAATGTAGAGCTTAAATGCTGAGTCAGTAATCGTATTTTGAAACACAGAAGGGAGATAGAGATAAACCAGTGGCCAACTCGAATTGTTAGATAACCATATTGCAGTTTTTTTCGATAACTTTCTTGCTGCAACATAGAGTAGCTTTGTAGACTGAAGTCTACTCTCTAGCCACTCCTGTTACTCTTGGTTCAGGAGTACATTCTGTTGTAGCCTTTCTTGTAGGGACAATAGGAGCAAATATAACAACTGCTATGGACTCTAACCCAACTCTGGAGGTGGGGCAGAGAGTGAGAGAAAAAATGTGTGGGTGGTGCAGGAGGTGTGTCTGGTGTGTGTGTGTTTATGTGTCTTTGTGTATTTTCCATTATTTCTGGGGGAGATGGTGAGAATCCTTCCAGTGCTCTCTTAAACGCTATATACATATGTTGCTTAAATTTTGAAATACATTTGATGAGAAAATATCTGTAGAAAAAGGAATTTAAGGTAATGCTGGTACAATATGTGAGCAAGTAAAGCTCTGTGGGGGACAGTTTCAGCCTGTGTAATGTGTATTGGAACCCTAAAGTCTTGCATCCGGTATCTCAGTTTCACCTTTGTCAGTCTGCAGTGACCTGCTTTAACTGCTTAGTTGTCATGTGCTGGAGGTCCTGTGGAGTTTTATTTTTTTGAGAAGTTCAGTTGTTCAGAAAACCTGCATTCATCCTTGTGCTGCATTTGGCCTTGCTGACTGAAGCAGTGCCACCTGTGTATCTGACAAGGAAGTTTATAGGTGGCATAAACATTACACTCAGTTACAGCATAATATACCACTGAGAAGTGCTCAGTAGAAGGAATCTGTTTTCAGTAGAGGAAATCAAAATACCCATAGGTTCACACATAATTAGAAGCTTACAAACAGATGGTTGAAGCTTTTTTGAAGCCCTGTTATTACATCCTACCTGTGAGCATTTTAATACTAGTTTTAGCTAGGGATGGATTATTTTGTGTGCCAAGTTAGTAGGTGTAGGTGCATTTGTTTAATATATTCTGAACTGCTTTTGGCAAGTTGTTAGGTGATTTAATCTTAGGTTATGTGAGCAGAGGATGTTGATTCATTAATGTACAATTGAATGTGCTTATAGTGTGCACACGGAATATTTCATGGCATCATACCTTAAGGCTGCTTAGGTATGTCTGTATTGCATAACTGTAGTTTCCCTGGAGAATGTATAGACATGCTGTAAGCACTGAAGGAGTTGCACTTGTCCTTGGAGCAAAGTATGCTAAAGAAAAGAGAGAGCTATTGACTAAAACAGGGAAATGAGCATAAAGAAAATCCCAGAGAAACTGCTGCAACAGAAACATAATCTAACATGTTGGAGTAGTTTCCACAACAAGAAATTAATTTAAAGCACTACCTCCTACTTGTGTGTGAGGCCCTGACTACTTCCACAAAGGCTGGGAAGAAAAGTTGGAAAAGAATAATGAAGTTTACAAGCCTTTTTCAGGGTTTTATGTGGGCTGTTTGGTTTATTAATACCCTCAAGGAAAAGCAAGCTATTAAATGAAAAAAAGGAAGAAAATATGAGTTTGTGAAAGTATAAACAATATACAAAATAGATTAAAATGTAAATATTAATAGGAAAAGTAAGCACCAGAAGAGTTTATTTGATTTTACTAATGACTTCCCCATTCTGACTGGGAATTGAGAAACAAAAAAATTTGTCTTCAGGTTTATTATGAGAACTTCTCTCACATGCTTTTTTAGCATTTTCAAAAATCTGAGAAAACAGACTACTCAAATCTTTCATTAGGGACAGCTTTCTTTACTTCTTCAAGTTTGCATTGCATTTGAAAGTGGTGTGTTATGGATTATTTTGGTCAGAGGAGATGCTGAATTAAGTGTAAAAACCCACAGTAAATTAACAATTCATTTTAGTAATGGTAGCATTTAAATATCATGCCTTTTTTTTCTGAGCAAAATAAATCTAAAAGACAAACACAAGTTAACCTCTCTAAACACTTTCTTTACATCAATCCATCGTTCTCTATTGACTTTCTAAACTGACTGCCTGGTAGGATTGTAAAGTCTTGGTGGCTCTTGTATTCAGATATGCTGAGCCAATGATTATTGCAATGATTCATACTTGAGGCATCAAAATTGAGTAAAAAATACAGGAAGTTGCTGAAGAGGGGGAAGATGTTCTATGTGTACCCCTTAGAAGGAGGAAGTTAGAACTTAAAGCTGTTGTCTTTCTTCCAGTTTGTGACCTTCTAAGCAGATGCAGTGTGATTCCTTGATGAGTAGCTGTGTAAGATTTGTGGTCTTATCATGTTGAAAAGTCCAGGCATCTTTATGCCAGGATCGGGATACTTAAAGTGATTTTTAATGCACATAAATATGATGATGGAATCATATAATGGTTTGGGTTGAAAGGGACCTTAAAGATCATCTAGTTCCAAACCTGCTGTCACAAGCAGAGACACCTTCCTCTAGACCAGGTTGCTCAGAGTCCCATCCAGCCTGGCCCTGAACACTGCCAAGGGTGGGGAATCTGTTCCAGTGCCTCACCACTCTCACAGTAAAGAATTTTTTTCCTAAGATCTGGTCTAAACCTACAATCTTTCAGTTTGAAGCCATTCCCCCTTGGCCTGTGACTACATTGTAAAAGTCCCGCTCTAGCCCTCTTGTAGCCCCCCTTCTGGTACTGGGAGGTGCTCTAAGGTCTTCCCAGAGCCTTCTCCAGGCTGAACAGCCCCAGCTCTCAATCTGCCTTCATAGGAGAGGTGCTCTAGTCCTGTGGTATACTTAGTGGCCCTCCTCTGGACTTGTTCTGACAAGTCCATGTCTTTCTTGTGCTGGGGGTCCCAGATCTGAATGCTTATGTGGTGTCTCACAAGAGCAATGTAAAGGGGCAGAATCCCCTCCCTTGCACTATTGACCAGATTTATAGGCTGCAAGTGCATGTTGCCAGCTCATGTTGAGCTTCTCATCCACCAACAGGACCCACAAAGTCCTTTTCCTCAGAGTACTCTCTGCCCATTCTCCACCCACCTTTTATTGGGATTGTACTTGGGATTGCCACAGTCCAGGTGCAGGACCTTGCACTTGGCCTTGTTGAACGTCATGAGATTTGTACAGGTTCACCTCTCAGACCTGTCCAGGTCCCTCTGTATGGCATCCCTTCCCTCCAGTGTGTTGATCACATCATACAGGTTGGTGTCATTGGCAAACTTGCTGTGGGTACACTCAATCCCACTGTATAAATGCCTTCTCCATGTCCTGGGTAACCAGATCTTCTGTATCCTGTATCCCTTCTGAGAGGATCCACATTTTCCCAAGTCTGCCATTGATCACTGACATGCCTAAAAAATTTTTTTTTCTTATCCTTGATGGAAACTTACTGATGACTTTCTTTTCTCAGAAATTTTACACATTAAGCAATTGTTGGTATTTTTTTTAAAATATCTCCATAATGGATCAGAACCACAGCTTTATATATTCAATATTCAAGCAGTATGCAAAACCTTGTTTGGTTGACTTCTTAATATGTCAAGTCTGTATTTGATCACTTAGAAAATAATTTTCTTTTAACTGAAGCAGCCGGAAAGCACCACACGTTCAGTTAATCACACCACAGGAAAACTCATATTGAATGTGTAAGTTTAATGAAAAAGTAGATTATGGAACACAAGTCCCAGAGTATAGTTTCACTTGAAAGTAGCATCTCTTCTGCCTTATACATTTTTTGGAATAGGATAAGATACTGTGTTTTTAAAGCTTGGCTTGTTTTGGTCATATGTATTGAAGTAGAGCTTTGTGGAGTAAGAAGCTCTTGTGAGTCACAAAAGCAGGAAATTACTTCAGAAGATGCTGTATTCGAAGAAAATTTTTTTTTCAGTTTGTTTGTGAAAGAATAACATCAATTGTAATCCAGATTAATGCAGAATCACTCCTTTTAGGTATGCTAAGAAGTAGATGTGTTTTAAACCATTTTAATAATGCAATGGTAGCCATTTTTAAACTATCTTTAAAAATACATTTTTTTATTATATGCATTTTTTAACCATGAAATGTCTAGTTTTAAATTTCTGAATTAATATGAACACCCATATGATAGACAACATTAGTGCTGCCATTCCTAAATAGGGAAGAAATAAAATTAGATTGAGCCTACAAGGACATAGCTTCTTATTTAAAATAAGAGTGTGGTTTGGTACCATTTCCCATCTCAGAATAACCTCTCTTGTGCAAATACTACTGGCCAGTTGACATTTTATATTTCTGAGAAAGCTAAACACAAAATATTGTAGGAGATATTCGGGTAAATTTTTCATTGTCTCGAAAATATACCATGGTTTAAGTTACCATTTAAAAATTTTTATCTTAGGTGCAGAGAGCAAAAATGTTTTCCTTGAAAGAAGGCTAGGATTGAAGAGAAAATGAATAATTTGAGTGCAAATAGTGTGTGGATTCTGCTTTGTTGTTACCTGAGGAAAAATCCTGAGACTATTTAAACTATATTGTACAGTGATAGCTTGAGCAAGAATAAGTTAAGTGCTAAGTTTTGTAAGTTGTCTTCTTTGGACAAAAGCTGTGTATTTCAGGGCTTATTTCTTCTTTAATCCATTTTGTAAAAATTCTAGAGATGAAAAGCATAAAATACCTGCAGTAATCAATTCTCAGCAATATAATAAGAGAAAGAAGTACCACTATTAAGATAATTAAAATAATAATAGTAGTAATTATAATAAGAATAACAACAATAATCTAGTCTTTAACCTCAAGGTACCCTTTCCATTGAAGAAAATCTCTAGACAAATGTATATGAAAGGTTTAATGTTAATATCAAGCAAACATGTTTGTAGTACTGGATCAATCATAAGATGTGTAAAAATGCTTTCTAAGCAAGATTTTACTCTTTATAGCAGGAAGTAATGAATGTATTTTTTTTAACTTATTCAGAAAATAAATGCTAAGCTTCATGATGGAGTGTGTCAGCATTGCAAAGGTATCTTGGAGTGGCGAGTAAAATTCAGAAAGTACAAACTACTGACAAAACCTAAAAAATGGTGAGTAAAGATATTTTTTATTAATTGTTGATCATGTAGTTTGTGAGCTTTTGGAAAATATTCTGGCTTTGGAAACTAAGAATAAGAAGCTGCTATTATGCAACATTTTTAAAATGTGGAGTCTGCAATGACAACATGTAGGCAATGTTAATTTTGTAATTCATAAGTCTTTTATCGTAAACTTCAGAAAAGAAGACACAGAGAAAAAGCAACTGCTTCCCTCTTTGCTGTTAAAACTGGTTGAACTATGAACCTGTAGGTTTCCAAGACCATCAGTGTCCTCCTGAACAAAAAGTCCTTCCTGAATGTCACAATTTTCTAAGGTCTTGTTTCACATCTGTCTTAGAGGGATCTGCACATCTCTTGACTTCTGTACTTTGCTAATGTTTGCAATACGTGCATTTCATTACCTCTTAGCATGTTTTCTCCTTTTCTGTAAGAAACTATAATTATAAATAGTAAATGTTGGCATTGTTTGCATAGAGTTCTGTATTGCTTTTTGTATACCTGTATAACAAAGATGATAAATATTTTAACCTATCACAAACATATAAATTATTTTTGTTTTCTGAAGGAGATGCTCTCTGCTTCCTTCTTATTTGCTCATTTGCAGAGGTTCTTACCTCCTGTGGTAGCAGACACAGCCAGTGTTTCAGCAATGAAACACAGAACTCAGAGAAACCATAGCTGGGCTGTGGTGCACAATACAGCCAAGTTTGTCACAGTAGCTTGTGTTTTGGTATTAGTAACCAGTTTCACTCTTCCATGTAAAACATAAATGATTAGGTAGAAGGCTTGCTGAATAAAAAATAAGCATTCTGTGGTCTGTGTACTACAGATGAAGTTGGGTTTTTCACTTTTTCTCAAATAACTATGTGCATCCTGTTTGGTTTTTTTTTTCCCAAGGGAGGAAAGCAGGCAAAACCCCCATGTAAATCAGGGAAGCATTGGACATAGAAAAAGTGACATCTTAGAATAGCAGAATATATAACAGAATATATTATGTTCTCCCTCATATTTTTGAACAAGGAAGTTGTGCCTCAGAGCATTCTAGCTTTACAGGTGATCATTTCTATGCCAGCAGTACAATGGCTGGGTGAGCCATTGTGCTGAAAGGACAAGACTATGAAAATTTTCAACAGATTAAGCTTCTGGATGAAGTAAAAGCCTAATAGACATTAAAAATGTCTATTTGTATTAAAAAAAAAAAAGTAATTCTTAATATTGCAAAAGATGGGGATGGAAGACTTCTCTGTACCTCAACTTATTTTTAGTTATGTGACATCTTTAAAATTATGAGTGCTAGTACAACCACAAGTATTTCCTACTTTACTTCTGAGTATTTAATTATTACAAGTTAAACTATTTTTTTAAAAAAATATATAAATCTTGCATTGGTAGTGCATCTGTTTAGTATGACATGTTTTGGAAGAACTTTTGAGGGCATTAAAAATTACTGTCAGGAGATCAGCATTACATGGGGTATATTGTTCTGGTTACGTTCTCCAGATATACAAGGCTTTAGAAATGTCTGCTGAATGTTAAGACACAGAATTTTGGAAATTACAAGATCTGCAGAATATTATCGTATTTTGAAAAAGAATAGCCCAAGCCATCTACCATATTAGGTTGGATTTGTTGAGAATACTGTTCCATGCTTGCGTTTATAGAAAACAAAGTCTAGCATTGACTCAGTTTATACTCTGAGAAGTTCAAGAGAAAGTCATTGCAGTGTTTCAACTGAAAGCTTTTTATTTGTAACGTCCATGTACTTTTTTATACCATATGCTGCTTTTATCATCAAAACAGAAGTTATGCAATTTTAAAGTAAAAACTGCCTATTGAAATGAATGGTAATGTTTATTCTGTCAACTTAAATATAAAATTCTTTATTTAATGTTTCTTTTTCAGTACTTGTTTTAGTAATTTTTTCAGAGAAAAGTAAGAGAGGGATGTGAACAGCAATGATTTTGATAGTGCTATTTGATAAAACTCTGAATGTTTAATTTGAAACCAGCCTAACATGTGTTGTTCCTCTTTTGTGAGTGTTTGTTCCTTTTCTGTATGTTGTATTTGAGCACAGAATGCTTAGTAAGTGTCCACAATATTTTTTAATCATATTTTCTTTCTCTTCACAGTGTGAAATGCCTCCAGAAGACTGTAAAAGATCCTTATCATATTATTTGTCGACCATGTGCTGGCAAACTAGAAATCTGTGCTAAGTGTGGGAAACAAGAAGAAATAGTGATTCCGTAAGTAGCTCATAGAGTACATAGTTTCGGTCCTGTATTGATAATCCCACTTGTAATAAGCCTTGTTTGGAAACTGCCAATATGCTGTTGTACTTTATCCCATATTCTTAATAATCCCAACATGAATCAGTAGGAGTCTTTTTCCTCACTTTCTTCAGATGAAACCAGAGGCAAAATGCTTATTGATGTTAGTGGGGATGAGACAAAAAAAGTCCTATTTGGATAAAACATTTTCACACCAAAAGAAAAACTGTATATCTTAACAAAGCACTTCAAAATGGGTTTTGGTGTAGAACATCATAAAATATGCACAAGCTTTACTGTTTACATTTTGTCTGCCACTTGATGATTCAGCTGAATCATCAAAATTAACAGAAGAACTAAACATGGACTGATACTGAGCACAGTTACCACAGTAGTTTTAGCAGGCTTTTGGCTTTTTTACTGGTTGTTCTCTATTGAGCATGATACATGAAACATTGATTTACTAGTTTGTGATGACAGTCCAGCAGTTGCTTACTTGGTCAAGCTGTTCAAATATATATTTTTCTTTCTTTACAGTCTCTTCTGTACTGAACACTATTTTATGCATACTTTTACTGTGCTTTACTCTTTTATATACTTCCTATTTAATGTGAAGTAACTTTAGGGACTTTTATTGCCCTTCTGCTTCTTCTTCCCACCTCCTGCCATCTTCCATCCTGTACTGAGATGGAATGCCAGGAGGATACTCTATCCTCCATTCCATTCTTTTTTAAATTCCAGAAGTGGGTAGTGATAATATCCCTCTTGCTTTCTACAGGATTGATAAAGGACAAGACAGACCTGACAATGACACTTCTAAAAATGGCCAAGAGAGCAGTAAATTGAAGGATGAGCTGGATTTTGAAACAAATTTCAGTAGTGCAGACAGTGATGAAGATTCTGATGTGCTTGAAGAACAATTTAAAAGTATGAATTTTGAAACAACAGAGATCTAAAAGGTTGTGTTTCTGCAGGAGATTATATGCAATCAAATATAGTAAAGCAGTGCTTGCCCTTAAACTGCTCCAACCCCTGATTAGACATTTAAGGTCCTTGTATGGTAATTTTGACATTGTGTATGATGATGCATATGGGGATTTGTATTGATACACATTTTTATGTATTAGGAACAGAATTTCTTTGAAAATAATCAGAAATTCTATCTGTAAGCATAGTTATTTATTTCATACAAATAACAACTTCCTGTTTTTATGGAATAAAGCCTCTTTATGTAATTGTTATGAAATTCAGTATTTTGTCATGTGAAGTATTATTGCTAAATGGAAATCTACCTGAAAGTCTAGAATCTACCTGAAAGTGTAGTCTGTAATGGTTTTCTGAAAGAAGAACTTGTAGCATTCTCTCAATGAGTTTCCAAAAGGGGTCTTACCCTTATGCCTGGTGGTTTTTGTTCCATTTTTTTTCCCCAAAAAAAGAAACAAGTGTGTAAATGCCATCACCAATACAGTTCATGAACAGTTAAAGCTTATTTACTATGTATAAGTGTGCATTACAGATTTGTGACCTTGTTGTAAATATTTTGTAATATTTTGTAAAGAAAAAACCTGCAGACTTTAAAATTTCTCATCACACTTTCTTTTGATTTTCAGAATTCAGAGATTCATCTGGATCTGATGTAATTTTCTCTGATATGAAAAGACTTACATAGTGGAGTGATGCTTATAGAGTTACTACTCCCTTCCCTATTTCTATTCCACTGTTGATTAAGCTGTACAAAGAACTTAACTGAAGTTGCAGTAACTGTCTTTACAGGATTTAGGATGGTTTGATTTCTTTTGTACTGTATTCTTGGTCTTTACATTTAACTAACAGTATATATATATACATTAACCTATGACAATATACTATGCCACATCTGCTTTGGTGCTTTGCCTGATTTGCAATAGTGAGCATGGAAAAGCTTGATTCTCAAACTACATTTTTCAAATGCTTTTTGAGGAAATTCAGCTCTGAGGCTGTTGCCCATCCCTGTCTTGGAATGAAGGAAATAGTCAAACTTAATCCTTTGGGTGAAGATAGGCACCAAATGTCTGTCCTGTCAAGCTGGAAAGCACCAAGAAGTCTTCAGTGGCAGAAAATGAGGTTGTCAGGTATGTTCAGAAGTATTGGATCTGAAGGTTATCTGAAAGTTTCACTGACAGGTAAGTTCTCCCAACAGGACAGCAATGACATCTGACTTAGTGTCACATCTGTTGTCCTGCCAGTTGATGTCAACAAGGACAGAGTAAACAAGGAATAACCCATGCACACACTGCAGATGACCATTTAGGAGGGTGCATAGAAGGAAGTTAATAAGTAATTTGGATTTAGCTTCAGAAAGGGTCTCTCTGAAGGGCAAACCAAAAGTGAACTTGGCTTTTGAAAGTGCCATACACATGGGAAATATTCTTCCACTTGGAAAAATTTATAACGGCCTTGTTCTTTGTTGAAAGGTGAGAGGAAATCCTGGAATGACAGGAAAGCAGGTGATGGAACTGGCAGAAGATGTATAATGAGAAAATAAGGGGAAGAATTCTCATAGTGGTGACAAGCCTGTCAGTACCAGGAGTGAGCAGAGTGACAGAGATAAACAACGGTGCAACACAGTGCAAAAATGTTTGTACAAAGGGAAAGTCCTCTGAAGTCTTCACATCACACTCCAAATGCTCTGTACGGAGCTGGTACTGTAGCTGATGAACTGTGCTGCGGGTGAGCACAGGTGCAGTGGTCACTGGCTGGTGTTAGTCCAGCCTATCTGAAGACAGTTTCCGTTCTGGCAAGCCTTCTGTCTTTGGTTGTAGCTGTGGCTAAAGGATATACTGTGGAAATAATTTCTGCAACACTGTTTAACGTGATGGTTGTGAGTCAGCTTACAAAATGGGAGCTTTGCGAGGGAAAAGGAGTTTGCATTTCACTGAAGATTAGGATATATTTGGAACTGCATTAAGCTTTTATAACTCTTACTATAAGGGTTCTAAGTATCAGGGGTTTAGTTTTCTTGTCTCTTTTTGAGGAACTTATTGAACAGAGGATAATGCAGGAGTAGGACCCCTTTAAATGCTGATCTTCAGTATAATCATATAGAAATGGAATATTTTTTTACAAGGAGATCAAAAGTCATCAAAGATTTTTGAGATTTTCAGGGTAGTCTTATAGATGGAATGATTTTTAGAGTTTTTAATTGAGATTTTCAAACCTTTTTGCCTATTCTTCCACAAATAATAATGAATTTGTGTCTATAAACAAGAGAAAATAAAAATACCACAGTGCCTGCAGGGTACTGAGATGCAGTTTAAACAGTATGACTGATCAGAGGTTTCAGTATTTATATGGACCTTGCAGTACCTCACCAAATACATTACTGAAGAAGAAAATGATAGATGTTAATTAGTCATCTGAAGATTACTTGATGCATCACTGGTGATGCAGTGATGTCGCTGAGACTTGAGTTCCTGTTGCCAGGTTGCCCTTAGGAGTGTCATTTGGCATGACTCAACACTGAAGTAATTAATTAGGTAGTGGACTGCTAGTATGTGTGAGGCGGGCATGCCAGATGATTCTTACTCCACAAGGGGAAATGCTCATCATAGCTGGAGCTGCCAGAACTCGACATGCTTGACTTATATACATTTCTGGGAATCAAATTCCCATGTCAAGGATTCATTGCAGTATGACGAGAGCCTGATGTGGACACAGTGCTACCTCCTAGTGTAATTCCTTAACAATCTTCTCTGTCAAAGTTCACAGGCATCTCTGAGACATCCTATCATCAAATGTTTTGAAGGATCAGGTAATGCAAAAAATATTGTCCCATGATTTACTTCCAGTTTTACATGGGCTGTACTCTTCTGTTCTTGTCTTGGCTACTGATTAATGTGTATTCCTCCAAAATACTGTAGTAATACCAGCCTCTGAAGGTTTATAAAACTACACGTTAATTAAGAAAAGTACAGCTTGCTTTCTCCCTATAATGGGCATGTACTTGGATGTTGAGATGTAAATCATAGCATTAGCAAGGAAAATAGAATATAGCAGGTCATCAAATGTGAGCCACCTTGGAAACCTCTAGCCCTATAATTATGTATGTTTTCTTTGTTTAGGAGTTCTCATAAGTAAATGTATGCTGGTAGAAAATGCAAAACTAAGTGCTTATTGGAAGCATCACCCTGACTTACAGAGTTAATGAGGAAAGCTTTGTAAGTGACAGGGAGGGATGCTTTTCTTTATCAGATGTTTAGGGAGCTGCTCATGCAAACTGCCAGCTCACTTAATTCTCCTGCCTACCTTTCCTCTGAAAGCTAATACAATTCAAAACTCTTGGTGAAAAAAGTTTGAACTCTGCATACATACTCATCACATACTGTGAGTTTGTAAAGTAGGATTCCTAAACTTTGAAACAGAAGTGAGATCTTTCTGTGCCTTGACAATACATTTGCAGACAAATTGTAACAGACTAGAAATAAAATATTTTACTTATTTCAAGTAGCAGATTTTTCTGCTGGAGCCCCTAAAAATAGTTAAGATGAAATCACATTAAAATTATCTTCCTTTTTCTGAAGTCAGTAAGAAAACATATATTTGTAATAACAGGGGTAATAGTCATAATTCAGTCATAAATAATAATTTGAGGACATGAAAACAGGAGCCAAAGGCATTAAGATTTTACCTGAAAAACCTCTCCTTGCATTTTTCCTCTGACATAACTTCAGAAACCCAAACTGAGGGGATCAGATGAATTCTTACAAGTGATTTGAAAACAGCACCAAATAGTTTAATAATTTGCCTTTAAACTGCAACAGAGAAGACCGTGTTTTTATATAAAAACAAAACAAAACAAGGTTTATGCCTGTTACCGAATAGCAGCACTCACTTGAAATCTCTCTTTTAAGGACATCTTGCATTTTTGGGCCTCAAGATTGTAATATCTCTTCTTCTTGCACTTGACTTGCAGTTTCCCTAATCTTATGTGAGCAAGTATAACACAATGTGTCAAAACTATATATGAAGATTATCCAGAGCTTAATTATAACTAAACATACCAACAGTGAAACTTGTAGCATTTATTGAATAATATGTAGTGGCAAAGCGACATGTGTAACAGTTAGATTTATTTTTCCTTATAGACCCTCCTATTACGTTCCTTTTAGGGTTATTTCATATCCTTTTCCCACAGCCGTTGCACTGTGAAGTTTCTAGCTGGCAGGAGAGCTGTACAGCCTGTGACTGTCAGCAACAATGTATTACTCCAGGTAATTTCCAGTAGAAGGAACAGAATTTATGCCAGAGCCATAAAACAAAGTGCTCTGCTTTGTGGGTCCACCTTGGAGATGGACTGTGTGGGCTTCATCAGACACAGGGGAAGATGGTAGATCAGCTTCTCAGAAAGAACAACCCTGTAGCACCCACACTACTCAAACCTTACCGTGCAAACCCAATACAAAATACACTTGAGAGGTGCATGTGAAGTGAAATAAAGACATGGGTCTTGGGGGGAAAAGATGAAAAGGTTCCACAGTATTTTATAGTATTGGAGAAATGCAGAATAATCCCAAAGCTTCCATATCCAAGGAAATATAAGCCCCATAAAACCAGACAGCTTCTATTCTTTTAAGCAACAGCAGATTTACTATTACCTACATGACAAAGATTTTAAAAGTCTCTCTGGAAATGGCTAATATCTCATTCTCCAAAGAAAATAACTCTTCAGTAGCAGCTTAGTCTTCCTAACTATAAGTTAGTGATGGAACCTTCCAAAATGGAACAAGGTTGTACCTGCATTACTTAGAGAAAAGTCGTAATACAATCTTTATGCTATAAAATTAATCTTATGTTTTAAAAAGATCACAAGGAATTTGCCTAGAAAATACCTAGAAAGACTCAAGTTCTATTGCCATAATTTTCCCATTTTAGGAAATTGTTGCCTTAAGGTTTAAGGTGTCCCAAAACTAATGCAGTGGCCAGAACCTCAGAGCTGTGGTTTTCACTGTTTCAGCAGGAAGTTTTCCTTTACTTCCAGTTTTTATACAATCTTGAGTTGCATTTGGGTATTAATAGTTCTGACATTATGAACTCTCATTTCAAGAAAGAATTGCATTCTGGATCACCACACCTAACTAGTTGCTTCTTTCTCATTCTCATTACTGCACCTAAGGTCTACAGAGACCAAGTACAGGTACTGGCTATCTATGTTACTTCAAAAATCACATTAGTAGCTGACTGGTTGTGAACAACCCCACCCCTCCCCCCCACAAAAGAACAAAACCAAAACAAAAAACCCACCAAAAAGGGAAAAAAAAAACAACCCCAAAAAGAAATTAAAATTAAAAACAAAAAATTCAAACAAAAACAATAACAAACAAAACCATAACAACACCATCCCCTCCTCTCATCCTATAGCATTTACCCAGGTCACACTCAGAATGAGTCCTGTTGGGCATTCTTGTCCCTTGCCACTAATGTGTGCCATTAATGAGAACAGTGTGTGCTTCTAAAAGAAGGGTAATGCATATGCTTTAGTCTTTAAATGGAGAGAAGGGCCTCATATATCTGATGGTGTCAAGCAGGGTTGTCCAGCCAAGTTTGTCCAAAATACCATTTAAAGGCAGAGGGTGGGGGAAGGTGGGAAGAAGGGGAAGAGGGTGTGGCAGGAAACAACTTGTGAGTATGGAAGTACAGAAGTTCACACAGCCTGTACCTGCCTCTCTTCATCTCTGCAGTCTTCAGCTGTCACTGTAGTGTGCATGGAAATAAGTCCAAATAATACATCTAGAGCTTTATTGTAATTAGCCTGACAAGTTGCTGTTTCTTGTCTCGTAGCATGTCAACTGAGGTTTTAGCAGGTTCCAAGGGATGAAATACATTGTTGCTGTTTGAGACAGCTTAACTTCTGTTGAAAAGAAAGCAATTTAAAGGAGACATTACAACGGACAGTAATTACTGTTTGGTACTTCTCCTGGGGTCTGAATGGAAATGATCTAAAAATATTGATTCCAATTAAGAATCCCACTTGTAGAACTGAAGCTAGACCTTCACAGTGACAAAACACAGTTATCACTACTTTACCTTTGTAATTTGAGAAACCCTTTAGTGAGATTTTGTTTGGGTTTTTTGTTTGGAATTTTCTGAGGAGTGTGGGGATTGTTTTGGTATTCTTAACATTAAAGCATTTTACCATTAGTGACCCATTTGAGTGTAGATCTTTTCTTCACAGAGCTACTGCTTAAATAGCTCTGAGTTTTGTTAGTCTGCAACTGGGGAATGTATTGTGCCTCAACCTGAGCCAGCAGTCAAGCTCCAGGTAGCTGCTCACTCACTGCTCTACCCACAGGACTGGGAAAAGAATCAGAAGGGGAAAGACTAGAGAACTCTCTTGTGGGTTGAGATACAGGCAATTTGATAGGAAAGCAAAACTCATACACAGAAACAAAGCCAAGTAAGGAATTAATTAATTGACTGCTCCCCACAAGCAGGCAGGTGTTCAGCCATCTCCAGGAGAGCAGGGCCCCATTACACATGATGGTGACTTGGGAAGACAAATGCCATCACTCCAAATGTTGCCCCTTTCTCCTTCTTCCCTCCACTTTATATACTGAGGATGATGATCTGGAATATCCCTTTGGTCATTTTGGGTCACCTGTTCTGGCTGTGTTTCTTCCCACTCCCCCATGTACCCCTACCCTACCACTGTGGCTGCTTGAAGAGTAGAAAGGGCCTTGGCTCTGTGTAACCTGTGCTCAGAAATAACAACCATCTCTGTATAATGAACCCTCTGCTCAGCACAAGCCCAATACAGCCCCATGACAGCCAGTGTAAATAAAATTAACTTTACCCCAGCTGAAACCAGGACAAAATGTTGTGCTTCTTCTTGAAGGTAAATGATGTTACCAGGGAGCTCTATTTACTGACCTTGTGTAAGCTACACTAGTAGTTAAATATGTCTTTTCTAATTGATTTGACAACAAGATAGCCCCGTGGGCTATCTCATTTTTGACATACTTTAATGAAGACTTGGGTTCGAGTTTTTTCATTTATATTTAGAGGACTGATTTGCTGTCTCATTGTAGAGAAGGTTCCCAAATCTGTGTGACAATTGCTGCTCCAGAGTACAAAGCGTACATAAGTCATGTAGAGTAGATGCACAAAGTCACAGAGATTCCTTTTTAAATTTTTTTTCCCACTTAGTAAGTGTGGAAGGAAGAAAGTGATGCTGAAAAAAACCTGTATTTACAAATTGGAACATTTGTTTGTCAGTGCCAAAGTACAAGCCTTTGTGTTGCAGCTTTTACCGACGTCCTAATGTTTCTCTCTCGAAAAAGCTACCTTGCAACACCAGGTGTCACTGTAACACAGTGAAAACGTTTGCTTGCAAGTTAGCTTCGTGCTGCTCGGTGATACACCAGGCTGGGTATCTCTGGGGGCTTTGTTTCCATTCCTCAGAGCTGGCTGGCCAGCTTTTATCTCACAGGGATGCGGCTCCCCTTGATCTGTGCGCTAAGCTGCGACCCAGACCATCTACACTTCTAGCAAGCTTACGAGGGGAGGAGGTCGGGATCAAGGGCAGACACCTGAGCCAGAAATCCTGCTTTTAATGTGAAGTTTTATAGTAAGGGAAAGCTTAAAAGGCTGTACTACCCAGCCTGGCTAACCCACCCGCAGCTGCAGTAGTACAAGTAGAAAAGTGCCGAGTTTCCAAAAGTCAGAGCTACCGACCTCATACTGTATGTTGACCTCTTGTAATGTGAATATTTAATTAATTAGAACATACACATACAAATAAAAATAAAACCCACACCAACCAACCAACCAAGTGAATGCTGCACAAAAACAATAAATTACACAAATTGAAGGATTACACATAGTTAGATCAAGCTCAGCTCATTAATTTCCCCAGAAATCTTGGAGAACCTGGTGTACAGTTGTTGAGAGAGAAAGAAGCCTGAAAATTAAAACATATTGCCAGGACATCACATTTAACCAAGAACTCTCAGTTTCCACAGCAGCCTCTCAGGAGCAACCCTGAGTTGCTAGTTCGGAGGACACAGAGGTGTGTGTCAGGACCAACACAATTTTTAGCTTACTCTTAAGTTAGGGGGTAAAAAAAAAAGTGTAGGTAGAAATGAGTTAGTCTGCCTTCCTTTTATGAATTCCTTCTCAAAAATCACCTGCTCATTTACCACGGTGGGCCAGCCATAACTGAGAGCCAAATGCTCACACAGCTCTTTCCTAGTTTTGTTCTCTGCAACAGGTAGAAGAAATCCAAGGAGACTTGTGAGATAATTACAGCTTAATAGAGATAGCAAATTGAGACCCAACCCTAACCCCAATCCTAACCCTGAAAGTAAAATAAAAAGTAAACAATGGGTGTTGGGTGCAAATCAAAAAGAGAAATTCACTTTCCACTTCCAGGACCTGTTTAGTTGCTACCAGAAGAGCAGGGTTTTGCCACGAGTAACATTTGTGGGCTGCTGTGGAGAAAGTCAGCTCCATGTCAGCCAGACCCAATACTTTCATGTACTGAATATGCTTTCTGAATTGTTTCAGTGTCACAGCAAACTCAGCTCCGAGTGCCAAAAATATAAATTATTATAAAACTTTCAGTGCAGACCTTTGCTAACACACACTGAATAAATTTGTAAGAAACTATTTCAGCATACACCTGGGGATCCGTATGTACCAATCTAATTAAATGTTTGCCTCTCACTAAAAGTAAGTCACTGTGCTCACTATGCATGATAAGCAGTTCTTTCCTTGATAGAAAAATTTAAACCTCTATTTTTAAAAGAATTAATGTCTTTTTCATTAGTCAGCAATTGGAAGACTGTCAACAAAAAAGACAAAAAAAATAGTAAAGTGCTAAATATTTAGGATAGGGTTATTTGGAATCACTTGAGTTTGAGAACAGCAACAGCATTTGAGTTTGTAGTTTGTCTTTTTCTCTTTTGGAGGTTCCTCAATTGTGGCAAGCACATTTCTCTCTCTCTCAGGATTTTTATAAAGGTGCACAGAGAGAAGTGAAAGAGAAAACAATTTCTATTTCTGCTCCTTGTTTTTCTCTTGTGGAATGTGTTTGGAGAATTGTTTGCCTAGAGCAAATGCCTGGTTGGATCACGGTGGATTGTTTGGGCCTGATGGCCAATCGGATCCACCTGTGTCTGGATTCTGGCAAACAGGGTCATGAGTTGTGAGGAGTTAGGATAGTTAGAGAGAGTAGCATGTAGTTTTTAGTATCCTCTTTCATATAGTATATTAATGTATCATAGCATAATTATAATAAAGAATTCATTCAGCCTTCTGAAATAAGTCAGACATCATCATTCTTCCCATTGGGTTCACCGACATCTACAACACTCAATCCCTTTACTTCATGAATTGTTTTTGTCCAGGACATCCTTCTGGCTGCCCTGGCTGTCTTGAGACCCTGGCAGGGGGCTCAGAGACCTTGGCAGGAAGTCAAAAACACCTGTGGCTTCGATTTTAGCTTGTGGGAAAAGCTGCCAACTTTTTATGAGGAATTACAAGTCACAAGGGTTTGAGTAGTGTAGTAGTTGAATTAACGCAGGGTGAAAAAGTGGAATTTTGGGGCTTTTTTAGAATGGGGTTCAGGGGACAAGATGGAGGGACTTGGGTGTGTCCTGACCTTCTTTTCTTTCTTCTTGTCCTCCATGTCTTGCTGTGATGGTGACACTTTTCTATTGGTTTAAAGTAGAGACACACTGTCTAACATAAATGATAGATATTGGCACATTATTGTAAACATAGTGCACATAGTTTTTAGTATAAAATGTAAACACTGCCCTAGAGGGCAGACAGAATGCCATGGCCAACCTGCTAGACAGACCTTAGCAGGTCAGAGAAGGAATGTTTATAGATAAGGAAAAAGAAACAACCTTGAGAAGCTGATCCTACGCATTTCAGACTCCTTTGGCTGCACGGGCTGGTAAACAAGGACTTTTACAATCTTGGGGTCATCCCGACGTACAGACCCCGAGATTCTGGCATCCCTGGGTGGGCCAGGGCAACGACATTGGCTCACCAGGTGGGAAAGGCACAAGCTCAAAAGACTCAAGCCCGGACCATCGGAACATCAGACATCGAATTCCAGCCCAAGAAAAGGAACACTGCCTGAGGAGAAGAAAAACCCTTCCTGAAGAGGTCAGCCTGAACATCTGCAGAGAACAAATCGCTTCAAACTCCACTCAGAACGGAGAAGATCTAAGGGCCCTGGGTGTTCTCCACCTGAGATCTGCTGGCCAGTGACCAGAAAAACCTCTGAATTGATTTTGCAGATGGCACAGTTATTGGTGAGATCAGTCAAAAATAAGAACATGGGGGGTTTGTTCCCAGGGTGATATTACAGCCAGGATTTTGGCAGGAAGTTAACAGGCATCTTTATCATTTAGCAAAGAAAAAAGATAAAACAGCCGTAAAGCTTTCGGCTCCAGCCAGGAAAATGCTGGAAGCAATTTCAATGAATTCTGCGGGGAGTGTCTGCAATAGACAGGCAGGGGACACCCCCACCAGGAAGGTGGCGGGGGCTGGCGGGGGCACCGTCTTACGAACTGCAGATAGGGAATTAGTCCTGAAAAGTCAGGAGGGGCAGACCTGACACCAGTTAAAAGGGCGAAGGAGGTATCACCACCCATTGGGTCTCCACACACACCCATGCCAGTTCTGAAAACTGAAGTTAAATATTTTCCCCAGTGAGCACGAGGATTGGGACTTTGCATGTTTTAAGGCATGTTCGCCTGATTCGCAGACCAATGAGGAGCCTTACTTCGGGGACAGAAACAACCCACACCCCCCTTTCCAGGGACTCAGGGAGGCGGCAGGGGGATGCACAAACAGCGCCGGGAACATCAGGAGTGGCGGCGGGCTCCAGGGCTGCGGGGGTCGCGGGGGAAGGGCAAAAGCGGCCTTTCGGGGAGCCGCGACAGCCCGAGGACAGCGGGGGGCCGGCTGGGGAGACCATGGGGCTCGGTGGAGCCGCGGCAGGATTGGAGCCGCGGGGGCGGCCGGGGAAACCGCGGGGGAAGCCCGCGTGGCGGACACCATGGTGGCGGGCACCGGCCAGCCGCTCGGGGCATGTGCGAATGCGGCGGGAGCGGCGGCGGAGACGCAGGCGGCGGGCACGGGGACCGCGGCAAGAGCATGCCCGGCAGAACAAACCGTGGCGGCGGGCACCGGCCAGCCGCCCGGGCGGAACGCGGCAGCTGCGGCGGGAGCGCCGAGCGGCACCGGGCCGGGTGGAGCGGGACGCGCGGGCATGAGCGCGGCATGCGCGGTACCGGTCGCGGCAGCGGCGGAATGCGAGGGGCGCGCGTTGATGACATCACACCCAGACGACGGAACGGGAGAAATTTTATCTCGACTTGCGAACGCGGTGGGGACCCTAACAGAGTGGGGGACACTCGCGCCGGGTGCAGGCGTTGCCACGAAGCCCGGGGGGGGCCAGCCCCGGTGGGGACCGGAGCGGGGCCGACCAAGGACGGCATCGGGGCAGCTCGGGTGCCGGCCGGGGGGAGGAAGAAGGCATTCCTGGGAGCGCGGCCACTGGAACGAGGAGAGGCGAGGCGTGGCCACGATGGAGGCGTTCCTTCCCCGCATCCTCGTGGTGACGCAGGCAGAAATGAGGCGTGGCCTGGGCAGAGACGATCCGCAAGGCACCACCCTGTCCCGGTTGCAGACAACAACGCCACGGACTGCGACAGCGCCACCTCGTGGCCGGACTGCAGCATTACAGCAACCATGCCCAGCTGATCGGACAACACCGCCACCCAGTGGCGAAGTTACAACATTACAGCAAACTGCAACAGTATTTTCCGATTTCTTACAAAGGAAAGGCTACTCCAGGAAAAACGTATCCTCTGCAGCAGGATGTCATGGGGTGTTGCATCCTGAGTTTGGGTTCAGACTAGGGGTTATGATCTTTGTTAGTTTGCCGGTTCTGTGTCCCCTCGTGCATCCCCCATGTTTCCCCTCCCCCCACAGTGGTTAGCTCCAGGCTGCCTGCCATTGGAGTTTCCCCCTGTCACTCTTGTAACCACCCCCTGCCCTTTCCTGAGGTTTCCCTATCAGTTACCCCGTCCTCACAACCCCATTTGCCCCAGAGCATGTGTCCGCCCCTGTCACGTCCCCGTTGGCCATCCCAGTCCGCGTCACACCCTCATAGCCTGGGGCTTGTGCCTCCCTTGGCCTGCCGCCTATAAGATCCCACTCCACTCCAAGCTCGTGGCCAGATTCGCCCCGTGTGAGGTTGGGAGTGGGCTGCAGCTTCTCCACTGCGGCTCCGCGGCTAATAAAGCATCCAGCTGCCACGTGGACAGATTTGGATGAATTCCCTGCCTCTTCGTTTCTTCCCTCATGCCGACGGTAAAACGCAGCCAGCAGCCCACCCCGGAGCACGGCAGCAAAAGCGCCCGGGAACTGCGGCGAGCCCCGGCCCCGACAAGAAGCCGAGACTCCCAAGCCGGGCACTCAAGAGCTGACCAGAGCCGAGAAAAGTAACGCACTGCCACAAGTGGTGACCAACGTTGGGGCCACGGCTAGCGCAAAGCCGCGGAGCAGGCAGAGAGTCACCACAGAGCACACAGGAGTCACAAGGAGAGAGTGCCGCCGCCACGAAGCTGCGCCGCCAACCAGCGAGCACCACTGCCGAGACGAGCGAGCACAGTCCGCGCGGAAAACCGCTGCCGTCACCGCAGGGTCATGGTCCGTGACAGAAAAGTGCTCCGTGCTGGACTGAAAACAGGAATAGCGTCTCCCCGAAGTAAGTCACCGCCACCCACAGGAAAACAGCTGTGTTTTCCCGCGTGGGACTGGAAGCACAACCATTCATGGCCAGGGAAAGCCGAAGAACTGATGCTTCCCAGGAAAGAAAACCCTTGTAGCAGCTTTTATTTGTGAAGATTCTGGTTTGGTGAGTATTTAGCGGCGGGGGGTACCTGGCTAATACTCCCCTTCACATGGTTGGGCTCTGCTGTGTGTCCGAGGGTACGCTCAGTGCGCAGCGTGAGCGGTGAGCCGCTGGGGTCTTTCACGGTTTTTTTGGGTTTTTTCCGCTTTTTCTGCACCAGCGGTGAGGTTGTGGGTAGAAATAGCATGGGGACCGTGCTATCTACCCAACAAAGGGAATTCTATGCCCAAATTAAGGGAATTTTATCAGCAAAGGGCCCCTACCCCAAAAGTTCAGTTAAACAGTTTGTACGGTGGCTGTGCTTTTCCTTCCCACACTTAACCGCGGAGGATGCTCACAGAACAGAGTTCTGAGAGCGAGTGGGAGCCAGGTTAGCAGAGGGAATCAACAGGGATCCCTCTGTGAAAGACTGCTTCCCCAAGCTCCATCTGTTGATATTGGAAGTTGTAAAAACAGTCCGCGCAGAACGTGAGCTAGGAAGGGAAAGAGCCATAGAGAAAAACTGATGCTTCCCCTAAACCCGTTTCCCCATCCACCTCTCCTACCCCTTTTTTCCCTAACCCGGGTAGGCAAGGGGGAATACTCTGCCACTCTAAGGCACAGGGCAGCTCCACAAATGTGGACCATGCTCCTGGCTCCCCCGAGCCCCCCTGGCGCCCCCACCTTAGCGAAATTAGCTGCTTTGCTGAGGAACTGACCCCAAACCCCTTTTCCAATCCCTTTTTCTTGGTCAGAAATCCCAGTTCTGGCGCTACCCTGTGCAATCCTGTTTCCTTGAACCCTTTTCTTTGTTCCCCTGAGGAGGCGGCGGCCACGTGGTCGGGGTCTTTGTCTTTCCAAGATGGAGGAAGGCCATGTGGAGGGGTTTCTCCTCCCCACAACCCCTTTCTCTCCTTTGTTTCCTTTGTCCCTGCCTTTGACCCCACACCCTCCTGCTTCCCTGTCGGCGTGGGCACCACCCAGTCCAGGCATGGGGTTGCCCTCCCTCCCCTTGTTCCCCCTCAGGTGGGCGTTCCCTCTTTCTCTGTCCTGCCTGCCACAACATCAGCCCCACCCTCCCCCAACAGGGAAGGCTCTGTCACCTCCGCCCTGCTGTCCCAGGGTGAAGATTCTCCCCACCCTGTCCACCCTGTCCCTCACACCCCGCCCCCACGTCCTCCTGCTCCTCGGATAGCCCGGGGGGCGGTGGGGGGAAGGCGATGGGGCCCAATCTACGAAGTCGAGCAGTCGCTCCACACTCCAGCCTCCTACACCAGGGGAGGGGAAGACTCTACGTGGACACCCCTTCCTTATGAATCCATAAAAAAGGTCTGCAAAACATTGTGTGATTTTGGACAAAAATCCCTTTTTTAAGGGCATTTTAAAAGCGACTTTAACATCTAGAATCATAGTGCCAGCAGACCTTAAGCATTTGTTTAGCTGCTTGCTTTTCCCATCAGAATACAGCCTGTGGGAGAGGAGGTGGAAGAAACTGGCAGCAGACCTACTTCCTGAAATCCGAGAAGGGCCATACAGCCTGGACTTCGCGGAAGAGCCAATCACTTTGGACCATCTTGTGGGTGAAGGAGAATGGAGTGAAGGGCAACTTCAGGCTCGGGGAATTCCAACGGCCGTACTGGACATGTCCAAGGGTGCAGCAGAGTGTGCGTTCCTGGGCATGCCCACCAAGGACCCGATGGTGCCTTATACAGCGATTAAACAAGGTGTCGCAGAGCCTTTTGTAGATTTCGTAGACCAGGTCCAGGCAGCAGTCGAGAGATGGGTGGAGAGACCTGAACACTGAGACGGACTAGTCCTAGAAGTGGTGCACATGAACACCAACACCATGTGCAAAGGGATCATCCTGTCACTGCCGGCCTCACCAGCGCCGACCCTCGACCAGATCATCGAGGAGTGCACCCTGAAATCACACCTGATGGAGGAGGAGGCCCCAAAGAGACCTAAAGACAAGCTGGTCGCATCGGCTGCTGCTCCACCAAGGAACTCAGCTCCGAGGCAATTTCCATCCACATGCCGGTGCTTCCACTGTCATCAGGAGGGACATTTTCAGGATCGCTGCCCACTTCTAAAGAGTACACCGCCCAGGGCTGCGGGAGAAGGGAGGGGGGATGGGAACCCCACAATTTCAAAAAACTAGGAAAGGAACGCACACTTGCCTCGCGTGCTGATAAAAATGAGGCAAGTCGCAGTGCCGCAAGAGGAGCCACGATACACCATCTAGTCCCATCTGTGAGCGGCTGCCTCTTGACTACTGACATCAGGGAGCCTTATGGGCTCCGACTCACCAATTCTGTCCACTTTCGTTCCCAGGACTGGCATTTCTTCATAGCAGATGCCGAGCTTCTATCACACATCTGCCGCTGTGAAACCAGGAGGAAGGAGGACCTTCTGAACTGCAGGTACCTCGTGGTCGGAGACACAAAAAGCACCCCACTGGAGATAGAGGTTCCTCCAGTAATTTCCACCCTTAATCCGAGGCTCTTCTATCTCATGGCACGCTGTGTCCACCCCCCCCTCTTCCTGCCTAAGGGCCAAGTTATTGCACAGGCAATTCCTATTCCTCGTGCTCTGCAATGACCTGGAACTCTCAGTCTTTTATGCTGGGAAGCTGGGAGAGGAAAAACTCCTCGTATGGTGTAAACTCAAGTGCGAGGGGCATTCTGCATACCTTCAGGGGATGCTGGACACAGGGGCAGAGGTGACGGTCATCCCACCACATAAGTGGCCGTCACACTGGGAGCTGCAAAGCGTGGCCACGCCAGTCTTAGGACTAGGTGGGCCCCAGCCAGCAAAGCAATCAAAAAATATTAACCAAATTAAGGGTCTGAACGGACTGCTAGCCTCAGTACGTCCGTTCGTGATCGATTGTAAATTTACACTATGGGGGAGAGATGCCATGTCCCAGTGGGGAGCCAAATTGGAATTTCCAGCCCCCCAACATTTTTAGGTGTGGCCACTGAGGAGCGCCCCACACAGAAACTAACATGGCTCACTGATAAGCCTGTCTGGGTGGAGCAGTGGCCGCTAAGTAAACAAAAACTACAGGCGCTCACAAAACTAGTGGAGGAGGAATTGGCAAAGGGACATATAGTCGAAACTAACAGCCCCTGGAACTCTCCAGTGTTTGTAATTAAAAAACCAGGGAAGGACAGGTGGCGACTCCTCCATGATCTAAGGAAAATTAATGAAGCCATAGAAAATCTGGGCTCTCTCCAACCGGGTATGCCATCTCCATCTATGCTACCCCAAAATTATAATTTGGCTGTAATTGACATTAAGGATTGCTTCTTTCAAATCCCGCTCCATCCGGATGATGCTCCCCGTTTTGCCTTCTCTGTACCCTCCATCAACAGGGAAGCCCCTATGAAGCGCTACCACTGGACAGTACTACCTCAGGGGCTAAAATGTTCCCCCACTATATGCCAGTGGTATGTCGCCAGGGTTCTGTCCCCAATGCGTGCCAAGTGGACATCCTGTATTTTCTATCACTACATGGATGACGTGCTGATTTGTGCCCCTGACAGTGAGGTCCTACAAGCAGCTCTGGAAGACACTGTTAGGGCCTTGTTGGTGGCTGGATTTGAGCTACAAAAAGAGAAGGTACAGTTGCTGCCACCCTGGAAGTACCTGGGCCTAGAAATTAATAACCTCGAACGATTAGGCCTCAACAAATTCAGGTAAGTAACAACCCCAAGACGCTGAATGACATCCAGCGCTTGTGCGGATCATTAAATTGCATCAGGCCATGGCTGGGACTCACAACAAGGGAACTATCCCCTCTTTTTGACTTGTTAGCAGAAAGGGAGGGGGATGATGGTTTAGGTTCCCCGAGACCCGGGAGGCCAGAGCCGCACTCGAGAAGGTCCAAACCACCATCGCGAGTAGGCAAGCCCATTGCTGTCAACCAGGGCTGCCTTTCTGCTTCATCATCCTAAGGTGAGTTACCCCATTTATACGGTATAATATTCCAGTGGGACAAGGGCCAACGGGACCCGCTCTTGATAATAGAGTGGGTGTTCCTTGGCCACAGACAGTCCAAAAGTCTCACCAAACCACAAGAGCTGATGGCGCAGCTCATAATATGGGCCAGGGCTCGTCTGCAAGTACTAGCAGGATGTGACTTCACATGTATCCACCTCCTCATCAAAACTTCCATGGGAAAAATGACCAAGGAGACCTTTGAGCACCTTTTAAGACAAAATGAAAATCTGCAGTTTGCTCTAGACAGCTTCTCAGGCCAAATTCAAATTGGGCATCCTGGCCATCATCTGTTCAATACAGAATTCAAATTGTTGCCAAAAGAATTACAAAGTAGAAAGCCACTCAGAGCACTGACAGTGTTCACAGATGGGCCAGGGAAGTCCCACAAGTCAGTGGTGACTTGGAAAGACCCAGAGACTCAGTTGTGGGAATCAGACGTTAAGGTAGTGGAAGGTTCCCCACAAGTGGCTGAGTTGGATGCTGTCGTAAGGGCTTTTGAGAAATTCAATCAACCTTTTAATCTGGTAACGGATTCAGCGTACGTGGCAGGAGCAGTGTCTAGAGCTGAACATGCAGTCATAAAAGAAGTCCCAAATCATGTCATCTTCAGGTTGCTCACAAAATTAGTACACCTGGTTTCTAACCGTGAGCATCCCTTGTATGTGGTACATGTCAGATCACACACGGATCTCCCAGGCTTTATTGCCGAAGGGAACCGCAGAGCAGATGCATTGTCAGCCCCAGTACAGCTAGGAGGCCAGCCAAACACAGTCGAGCAGGCCAGGCTCAGCCATCAGCAGTTCCATCAAAATGCCCCAGGTCTGGTACGCCAGTTCCATCTGTGGCGTGACCAAGCCAGGGAAATTGTGGCCTCATGCCCCAACTGTCTGGAGGTGGCATTACCAACACTGGGAGCAGGTGTGAATCCCAGAGGTCTCCGCAGTTGTGAGGTATGGCAGATGGATGTCACCAAAGTCCCCAAGTTTGGGAAACTCAGGAATGTCCATGTAACCGTGGACACCTTCTCGGGAGCAGTTTTTGCCTCAGCCCACATAGGGGAAAGAGCCACAGAGGTGAGAAAACACCTCATACACGCCTTTGCCACCTTGGGGGTCCCAGCCACAATTAAAACTGCTAATGATCCAGCATATACTTCCAGGGTGTTCAACAACTTCCTGAAGGAGTGGGGGGTTCAACATAAAACCAGGATTCCTCACTCCCCCACCGGCCAAGCCATAATAGAGAGGACTCACCAGACGCTGAAACAGGTCCTCCAGAAGCAGCGGGGAGATGTGCGGGTGCTGTCACCGCACGAGAGGCTTTGCAAGGCATTTACCATCAATTTCCTAAACTGCTCTTTTTACAGACCAGAACCGCCAGCTCTGAGACATTTCAAACAACATCAGGAGCTCCAGCCAGAGGAGAGGCCTCCAGTACCAGTGAGAGATCCAGACTCTAAAGAAATCCAGGATCCATTCCCACTTTTGAACTGGGGATGGGGATATGCCTGCGTATCCACACCCTCAGGAGTCAAGTGGATCCCCAGGAGGCATGTCAAACCTTATATTCCTGGACAGTCAGTGAGTTGGAGCGACACAGTTCCAGTGGATGCAACCAATGATCCCACCAACCAGGGGTCTGCATCCGATCGCAGGTGCCGCAGAGAGGAAAGGGACTCAGCATCTCCCTAAATAGCACTCTTCTCACATCTACCTCAGTCTGTGTATGTCCCCAGTCCACATATTTGTAATAAAGTTGTTGCCCCAGTTCCCCTATCCCCAAATACCCAGAGAAAAAACAGCTCCAGCATCATCTCCAGGCCCTCTACATCTGCAAAGCAGTCACCGCAATCGCAGCAGCAGAAGAAGGTGGGGCAAGAGGCCACTGCATGAGAATCCAAGTCAAAGCAACTGCCTTTCTATTTTTTAAAGCGAGGAGATGTTGAATCCTGGGTTTGGGTTCAGATTAGGGGTTCCGATCTTTGTTAGTTTGCCGGTTCTGTGTTCCCTCGTGCATCCCCCGTGTTTCCCTCCCACCCCCCACAGTGGTTAGCACCAGGCTGCCTGCCATTGGAGTTTCCCCCTGTCACTCTTGTAACCACCCCCTGCCCTTTCCTGAGGTTTCCCTATCAGTTACCCCGTCCTCACAACCCCATTTGCCCCAGAGCATGTGTCCGCCCCTGTCACGTCCCCGTTGGCCATCCCAGTCCGCGTCACACCCTCATAGCCTGCCCCTATTGGGCAAGGGGGGCTTGTGCCTCCCTTGGCCTGCCGCCTATAAGATCCCACTCCACTCCAAGCTCGTGGCCAGATTAGTCCGCGCAAGGTTGGGAGTGGGCTGCAGCTTCTCCACTGCGGCTCTCGCAGCAAATAAAGCATCCAGCAGCCACGTGGACAGATTTGGACGAATTCCCTGCCACTTCGTTTTTTCCCTTGCACCAACGGCAAAGCGTGGCCAGCAGCCCACCCCGGAGCGCGGCAGCAGAAGCGCCTGGGAATCGCGGCAAGCCCCGGCCCCGATGAGAAGCCAAGATGCCCAAGCCGGGCACTCGAGAGCTGACCAGAGCCAAGAAAAGTAACGCACTGCCGCGATGGGGTTCAGGACATTCCTACTGAAGCGCAGCAACAGAATGATGACATATTATGTCTTACTGCTTCAGAGGGTGTCCCAGCTTGGATGGTTTCAATGCTAGGAGCTGCTGGTTCTTATGGCCAGGGACAATCAACTTTGGTATCAGGGGATGTTGTGAGATGAAGTCTTGTGCAGTATATTGATACAGCCTTGAAGTCTCGTCTGGATTTGGTGACTCAACTTTTGCAAATTTTTTATTCAACGCAAAGCAGCAGTGCTTCATCTTTAGCCGCAGATGTTACTGTTCCTCGTTCAGGAGCAAGGGAAACTCCAGGACTGTCAATATTTTTAAGAAATACAGTGCCTGCAGTCCAGCGGAGCGTGGAAATGCCACTGATGCTCGCGGATCCCAGGATGGGAAAAGTTGATGCATGGCAGCAAGCACAATAATTGACTCCACTTTATAAGCAGATACTCATGAAATTACAAATACCTAAAACACCTGTAATGACAGATTGGGCAGAAATTAAGAAAAAGGCATTGAAAGAAAAAAATTTGATGTGACTCTTACAAGGGACATTGCCATGCCTGTGAATTTTGATGCACAGGGACAAAATCCAAGATGGAAATGATTGGAACATGATGTCCTCAAAGACCTGATCAAAGTGATAAGACATAATGGCCTCAGATCTTCATATTTCAAGCAACTTTTAAAAAGTACTTTTAATATATACGATATGACACCATATGATATCAGATCCATTGTGTCAATGATTCTCACTGACACACAAACTCTCGTGTGAGACTTGAGATGGGGAAGAGCTCTTACTGAGCTGAGAACCAGATACCAAGTTTTCTATTGCCATCCTGCTTCTCAATCTCAGACAGACAATCGGCGGGATCCCCAGTGGTCCAGAGTTGTTGTCACCAGGAGCACAGTGCGTCCTGGCAGTTTCCAAAATGACATGTTTCATGGACAAGAATCATGCAGTGATACACACAGGTATCACTAGAACAGTGTCAAAAAGACATGACCTTTTAATTATAGGTAAAGAAAGAAGCAGCATCCTTGGACTCATCATTTATCCTTCAATAATCTCGGCAAACCGCAAGGAAGAGTTGACAGTTTTTGCTAAACCTCTTCAACCACCATTGATCATTCCGGAAAATACCTCAATAGCCAAGGCTATTGCTTTGCCACCTCACGCAGTGGAACATGTCATGCCAGTATTTGATTAAGAGCACTCTCTTTCTGACAACCATGTGGAAGTTCATGCTTCCTGTCCCCATTAGGCGAGGGGGGCTTCCGCCCCTGTTGGCCCACCCCCTATTTAACCCCCTGCTCCCAGTACCCCGATGCCATTTTCTGCCCATGCTGGTTTGGGAACAGCTGCATTGTCCACCACTGCGGCCATGTGGGAATAATTGTTCTCAACCACGTGAGCAGGGTGTGCCATCTTCCCTCACCCTTTGTCTCATCTCAGCGTCTGGCTACAGTGCGGCAAACCCACGTGGAGGCACAACCCTGGAGGTCCACACACACGCAGCAGCCCCGGTCCGGCCCAGAAACGGCGCGCTAGCCAGACACACCCGCTGCCCGGGACCGGGGGAAAAAGAACGGACCGTAACAGTTTATAGCCAAAGAATGTTAATAATAACAACTTACGTTATCTTCCATTTCTCCAGGCAATTTTACAGAACAGATTTGAGAAAGAATCCTCCAGTTCCTGTGGGAGCATTGGGTTTGTTTGTGTTTTAACAGGTGCAGAGTTTAGGTGGATTTCAGTGAAGAATATGGAACTTAACCAACTGCAATAAAGCGGTGACCTCTTCACAGGTGGAGAAGAAGAAGATGCACAGATATGGACTGTACCAAGATTTGTGTTTTGCCCAAAGAAGATTGTGGAGTTTGGGTTTTTTCAGGGGTGTGGGAATTAGTGATGTTACAGAATTTAGTTACTGGGTCTTGGTTGATTTTAATAGGACTTGTAATTCTCCTGCTCATTTTGCCATGCCTTTTTCAATGCATGCGGCGGGCCATAAACAGGGCTGCCAAACAGGTGTTTTTAGTGCAAAGAGGAGGGGGAGATGTCGGAGTCCAGGACATCCTTCTGGCTGCCCTGGCTGTTTCGAGACCCTGGCAGGAGGCTCAGAGACCTTGGCAGGAAGTCAAAAACACCTGTGGCTTCGATTTTAGCTTGTGGGAAAAGCTGCCAACTTTGTATGAGGAATTACAAGCCACAAGGGTTTGAGTAGTGTAGTAGTTGAATTAACGCAGGGTGAAAAAGTGGAATTTTGGGGCTTTTTTAGAATGGGGTTCAGGGGACAAGATGGAGGGACTTGGGTGTGTCCTGACCTTCTTTTCTTTCTTCTTGTCCTCCATGTCTTGCTGTGATGGTGACACTTTTCTATTGGTTTAAAGTAGAGACACACTGTCTAACATAAATGATAGATATTGGCACATTATTGTAAACATAGTGCACGTAGTTTTTAGTATAAAATGTAAACACTGCCCTAGAGGGCAGACAGAATGCCATGGCCAACCTGCTAGACAGACCTTAGCAGGTCAGAGAAGGAATGTTTATAGATAAGGAAAAAGAAACAACCTTGAGAAGCTGGTCCTACGCATTTCAGACTCCTTCTTTGGCTCCGTGGGCTGGGAAACAAGGGCTTTTACAATCTTGGGATCATCCCGACATACAGACCCCGAGAATGACTATGTGTGTCTCTGTGTGTGTGTATGTGTGTGTTCTGGAGAACATTAAGTTTGAGTGGTCATGAGAGGGACAAAGTACAATTATAAGTGCTTAGGAATAGAGACCGGAAACCTATTTATGGGGCACTCCTCCTCAGAGGTTTTCAGAGCTCCTTCTTATTTCTTCCACAATTAATTTCAGACTTTGACTGGTGATCTCTAGCAGATAATCATGTGTGTAAGAGCATTCAAATCCATTCCAGCATGTTGTTTTATTTAGTCTTAAAGGTCTGTATTACTATAGAGCAGCTTTACAAAACAGCACTGCACCAGGTTTCTTTCTGAAGTACTAAAGGACTTTCTGAGACATATAAAATTGTTCATTTATCTCAGGTATCCTGTTTTTTTTGGCTGGATTAATGTTAGTTTTCTTCCTAGTAGTTGATACAGTGCAGTGGTTTGGATTTATGTTTTTGAAAGAAAGAAGAGTTTAAAGGGTTTAACATCAACCAGCAACTAAGCTCCAAACAGCTACTGGCTCATTCTGCTCTTCCCACTTCTCCTCTTTCCTCCTCACTTTCTGGTGAGAAAAGGGAGAAAATTGGAGTAAAAAAGAAAAAGTGTGGGTAAAGACAGTGTAAAATGTACAGCAAAAGATAAAGAGAAAGGTAAAGCAAAACCCACACACAAGTAAAGAAAAACAAGGAATTAGTTTACTGCTTCCCAAGGGCAGGCAGGTGTTTATCCCTCTCCAGCAGACCAAGACCCCATTACAGGTGATGGTGACTTGGAAGACAAATGTCATCACTCCAAATGTCCCCACTTCCTTGTGAGAATCCAGAGCATCCCTCTGGCTGCCCTGGAATGTCTGGGACCCTGGCAGGGGGTCAGGAGCCCCCTATACGGAGCCCCGAAGACACTGTCTCTGATCTCTGTCCATGGAAAAGAGTTTTCAATCTTACAGGATGAATTACAAGCTCTGAGTGTTTGATATAAGTAGTAATTAGTGTGGCACGGGTGCAGAAGTAGAATTTTAGGATTCTAGGTAAGGCGTTCAAAGGGGGCAAGATGGAGGAAACTGGGCATGCCTTGTCCTTTTTCTTCTTCTTCATGCCCTCCATGTTTCACTGTGGTGTTGGCATTTTTCTATTGGTTTAGGCTGGGGACACACTGTTCAACATGGGTGATAGATATTGGCACATTTTTGTAAATATAGCACACATAGTTTTTCATATATAATGTTTGTAACATCCCACTGAGGAGCAGAGCCCCGCACACTGTCCTGTGAGACAGACCTGCTGCAGGTCAGAGAGAAAACATTTTAGATAAGAAGAAATAAACAACCTTGAAATCCAGCACAGAACAATTACGACTCCTTCTTTGGCAGCGGGGCTGAAAGACAGAGACTTTCTAATAGCTCAGGATCATTTAAATATCACAGATCCTGACACTTCCTTTTTCTGCTTTCACTTCATATACTTAGCATGATGTCCTATGGTGTGGAATATCCCTTTGGTCAGCTGGGCTCAGCTGTCCTGGTGGTGTTCTTTCCCAAGCCTCCTCTCTGGTTGCATGGGGTGAGAAGCAGAAAAGAGCCTGGTCCTGTGTAAGCACTGCATCAAATCCAGACTGTATAAAAATCAGTGGGAATATCAGTACTAAATCTAATGGTGTCTGGATCTGACATTTTCAAATCTCTACTGTGCTAAAGGTGATTTTGAATATGAAGCCTTCTGCATTGCAGGCATGCAGATCAAATTTTGCTCCTGCTGAGAAGACCTTGTGGTTCACATGGAATCTCACTATAATGAGATGATTCACAAGCATATCCACAAATGCTTGTTTATCCAAATTGGTCACACAGAAGCTATTTTGAAAAGCTGCTGTAGCAGTGTTTAGTTTGATGTGAATTTCTCTTGATGGAAATGCCATTGTACCTAAGGAGGTCTTAAGTCTCAAATAAGGTAGATTTGGGGATAAAACTTTTTTCAGCCCAACAAATAGGTGTAATTCCTGTTCATCCCAAAAGTGAATTCTCTGACCCAAATCTTGGGAGATGAAGTATTCATCTTCCAATGGTCTAAGGCAGGTGGACACAGAGGAGTTGGATAAGACAGCTACCAGCAATTCTTCTGTTTTTCTAGACTTTTCTGAGGTAGAGCTAAAGATTTCAAACATACCTCCTCTGCTAACTTGACTATTTTTTGACTCTGAGGGTATTTTGTGCATTGAAAACAAAATAGATGAAATTTAACAGCATCTGTTGAATCTTCCCTAAATTCCCCCATAATTTTTGGTGCTTAAGAAATCACTTAAATGATTTCTATGGTAACAGCAGAAGAGTGTTTCTAAATTTATAACATCACATTGTGGGTGGGCATCAGTGCTCTTCTCTGCTGAAAGATGTTTGCAATTGAACCATTATAGGTAAAGTCTAAGATTTTTTTAAAACAAATGATGTATTTTTATTGTTTTACTTTTTAGGGCTGATACAATAGGCAAAAAGTTCATTTTTGTTCACAATTCCGCTCATGAATCACTTGCTTTGGCTGCAGTAAATGTGGTGACTGGATAAGCTGCACCAGCAGAGTTCAGGTGTCAAGAACTCTTCCTTTACATAATGTTAATCATAAAAGTGTCAAAATCAAATGTCTGGTCACGGTCACAACTGATGATTTCTCCACGGTTTACAATGTGAGCATTTATGATTATAGACCAAATCAAGAGCATTAAATGAAAACAAATTTGAAAGCTACAGCTTTCACAATACTGTTCTCATTTAGTAACAGTACTAATATTGAATTAAATGAGGTAAAATTAATATTTGTTATCACAGAAAAAAAAATCTATGAGTTCTTGACACCTAATCTATGTAGAAATATCCCTACTGCTTTTTGAAATGGATAAGGTATTGACTAGGTCTCTATTAAAAGTTGAAAGTAGTTTTTTTTCTGAGGAATATTTGAATTTGATCCACAGTATTTCCTGAATTGCAAAAGGCTCTGCAGTAAAAGGTACAGGCCATCATGTCAGTAAATTGTATATGGAACAAAGTAAAGTGCATGGATATGGAACAAGATATGTTTTTTAAAGAGAGGTAATATAACATTTAGGAGTTGGAGGTTACATTGGAAAATATCTTTCTGAAAGCTCTTTCTGTTGTACATAAAGTAACATCAAAACATAGAATGATTTGGATTGGAAGGACCTTAAAAATCATCTAGTTACCACCCTCCTAGCATGGGCAGGGACACCTTCCTCTCCCAGAACTACCAGCTCTTTTCCCTCCTAATTAGGAGTGAGTGGATGACAATTTGAGCAAATGGACAAGAAGAGAGAAATCTTGTCCTTTCTTTAGCCAGTAGATAGAAATTAATAAGCAGAAATAGTTTTCAAGAACATTTTCCTAATCATATTTTTCAGACACTGCCTTCCTTACTAGCAATTTATTTCCTGAAGCAAAAACAGCTACTAGGTCAAACACATCAATGCAGAAGGCCTAGAAAATATTCCACGTACCACAAAACACTTGCTTTAAGAACTTAAATAGTCCTTGTGGCCTTGTGCTGGCAAACAACTGGAGTCTTAATTCACCTTCTAAAAATATCAAATCTATTTTTGTGCCATCTTAAAAAAAAAAACCCAACAAACCCACTTTGACTCTGACTTGGTCAGTTCATTTTTCACAATTGCTGTTTGCAGAGTGCAGGAACTAATCCCTCTGATTAATGTCTATGGTATTTCACATCAAATGCAGGCGTGTTTCTTTGAACAGTTTTTACTGAAGTGGGTCCAACTCAGAACACAATATAGTTTCAATGAGGCAGGTCAATTTAAAGATATAAATTATACATTCCATCCCTGTTTCTGGCTTAGAAGCAAGTAACCATGGTGACTGGAAAATCTTATCTTCTGCACATATTCTGAGATTGTCACCTTTCACAGATTTATTCCCTTCTTAACCTCCCCCTCCCCCCCCAAAAAGAATTACCTTGCCAAAATAACTTCATTACTTTATAAAGTGATGCCAATAGAAAAGCTTCTTGCCATTCAGCCTAACTCCAAACTGCTGTTTTGGAATCACACAGCAGGTTTTCTCTAATCTCATATCTGCAAGGCAATTCTCATGACAAACTGGAAAAAAAAGAAAAAAAAAAAAAAAAAAGCTGACCAAACAAGACCAAAGGACATTCAAAGATTAAACTTTCAAAATCACACCTGTGCCTGGGGAGCCTGGTCTGTGCTGACTCCTTGACACAGGAAATTTACTGTTGTGCCCTGTGGAGCTCACACAGCTGGCACATGATCAGCCAGTGCTCAACAGGTTTGTACCCAACCTGAGAAGTGTCTCCAGGATCACCACTGTGCTGGGAAGTCCAGCTTGGAAAGGCCAGGAGGGAGTCAATGCCCAGATGGAGACAGAATGGGGGCTGCTGGTGGTGAAAGGAGTCCCTTGCCCCCAGCCCTATCAAGCTGTAAAACTGCCACCACCACCAACCACCCCGAGCAGGCCCTGTCCAGCAAGGGCCTGCCCATCTTGCTTCATCTGGGGCTGCACAGTGGGGTTGACCAGTGAGCTATCATCCTAACCCTAACAACTGATCCCCCAAAAGTTGTTCTTCTGTAGGCCTGATAATTTACAGCATGTACATCAACCTGGATTGCACATGGTCACACCACAAAAAATCGTGGACTGATCTCCACATCTTTCACCCCATTATAGATGCATAAAGATATCTCATCAGTATTACCTTAAAATGCATATGTCCATAATTGATTCTTACCATAAAGGGATGCCTGCTAGTGAGGTGCTCTGCTTACAGGAAGTGCACTCTGATATGTCTCTTCACGGGGCTCTGTCTGACAAAACTGGAGCAGCAACAGTTCCACCTGATTAGCTGGTCTAGGATCATTAGGATGGTTGAAATCAGCTTTCAACAAAGTATCTTCCTTTATTTTTTCCTTGCTTCAATATACTGTGTACTTTTTGGAAGACAGCACTTTGGCATGGGTTAAACTCAACACCATACATTCTCTTAGTTCTTCAGTTTCACTTGGTTAATCTGAAAATATTTCTTATCTGATAAAGCCTTGTCAAAAAGAAGAAGCTCAAGTATCAAGATAGACAGGGAACCATTTTCCAAAATCACTCTGCAAAAAGCCTCTAGATCTTTAACTGCATTTGGTATACAACTATTCTGAAAAAATGAGAAAAAAACTTGAAGCAAGGTTGGAACAAAGATCCCATAGTAATTCTGTTGTGCATCTATATAACACATTTCTTTGAACTGTTTCAGTACAGCTCTTTTTAGAAAGAGCCAAAGTTCACTCAACTCTACTTCATGGAACAAGATCTCAGCTGAGGAGAAAACTTGCATTTTAAGTGTCTGTTGGACCATGACTGCAAAATGGAAATTGAAGCTGCTTATTCCTGTAACCCAGATCAAGTTTTAAAACTGAAAGTGCTCACCTCTGTAGGACTGTGACTGTATTAACACCAGAGCTGGATGTAGTGCCAGATTAGTGCATTTTGATAGAGAGTGAGAAACACAGGAATGCTGCTGATAGCTATAAGGTCTTTTCCTGAAAGTACAGTAAATCACACCCACAGTATTACATGGATTCTCTGGACTGTTGATAAAAATTGTATTTTGTTGTTCTAGTAACAGGAACATACTAAATTTTCCTTCCTTCATCACTGGCAAATATAAACTGAATTTTGTAACAGAAAGAAGTAGTAGTAAGAAAAAGTGGTGGGGGAGCTCAGTGTAATTTTGAGGGATCCAAGTCAGGATCCAGTCAGGATAAAGAAGATTTTGGGGTCCAGTCAGGATAAAGAAGATTTCTTTCTTCCCATTATGTGTTATGAGTGCTGGTTTGGGGGGACAGGCTGATGACCACTTCTCCCTGTCTACACCCAAAACTGGTGTAGAGTAAAACTGGGAATGCATGAGCATCCCCTTCTAGAAACAAGGGATATAAACTGAAGTCTCATTCTTTTTTGGAGTATGTCAAACCCTACCATCCCCAAGCTAGGATTATCTCTGGAAATATTTGCTGCTGCCTGGTGGTTCACTTCTTGACTTTGGCTAAGCTGTTCCCTGACACCATCATCACTGATCTTTTCCAGAAGTTAAATTACCATGTGAGACTGACCATCTATCTGAAAATCCTTTTTTTTTTTTTCTGTTTATAGTGCAAGCTACTTTGGAGATTATAATGTTGTTTTAATCCTTGCAGTTCACAAATTCAATGCAATACATGACATATATACCCTTTAGCATTTCTGTGGTGTGATACTCGACTCAAACAATACTTGGAACTAAAAAAAAGCCAATTAAAAGTACTGATAAATTTAATCCCTCTAGCCTATAGGTGTTCCAGTTATTTTGTGTGGAAACTAAAGACTGATATCTTCCATTTAAACAAAGCTGACATAATTTTTGAGATGTATAAGACCTTTTTCTAAGAAGTAGAAAACTATTTTTTTGCCATACTCCCTGATCTACAATTAAAAAAACTGCACCCCAAAAATTTGAAATAATTATATTGGTCTTTGAATTAATGGTGTTGTGGTTTTCTCTACCAAAAGTGCATGGATGAATTTGATTAATGAAAAGGGATTTAAAGGGATGAGTCAGAGAACAAAATATATGAACTCAGAAAACCTGTGCTAGATTCTGAGGACGTGTTTCATGCTTCTGTTCTGCCCAAGGTTTCACTAAACTCTTCTGAAATTGGGGTGTGAGAGATTGTGAGGGAAGTATTTGGTAGAAGAGCGGATTTCTGTTCTTTGTCTTTCTGTGGAATCTCTTGACCTGCAAATTAGAGTTATATCTTTTCTGAGGTTTGATCTGGACTAGCTTGAAATTCTTTCAAGCCATGGTGTTGCTGCAGCCACATCCTGTGCATTGCTTAACATGCTTTATTAAGTGAAATTAAAATTATTGCTTCTTACCTTCTCTTACCTACCTCAGCCATCAGACCTGTTAGTGACTTTGTTCTGAGTGCATGGAAGCCACATATATCAAAAGACTGACTGATGTCAGAAGCTACAGATTTTGTAAGGTTTGTTTGGTACAGTCGCATAAAACCACTACAGCTAAGACAATGATATCCAGTGTGCAACTGTTAGAAAGAATCAGACAGCAGTCACCTAACAGGTTACACCATTCTAGAAAACCAGTAACACATGTCTGGAAGGACCACAATAGACTGGTTTTCACCTACAAAAGGAGGAAATAATACTTTGGGCCAAACCTGCCAAATTTGTTTCTCTTTTCTTTTATCACAGTGATCCTGAGCCTGGCCATCCTGACCTCAGAGAACTAAAGCCAGTCAACCTTGTGAGTATCAAGAGCCAGAAAGGTGTATCAGACATGTGATATGATATACATAAGGCCAGACTAATGATTAATTTTTAGTTGCTAAGCATTTGCCTAGTCTTTGAACATAAGTAGAAACAGTCTGGAAGTTTTGAGGTTAGCCTGCTCCCATCACAGCAATCAAGAGATGCCTAACAAAAATAGCTGCAACACCACCAAAATGCACTGCTGTTTATGTCTCCACAATGGTCTTTATGCTTTAATACACTAGGAGCACAAGACAAACACTACTGCAGGGAACACCTCAGGAGCAAATTTTTCTCACAAATAATGTCTTTTGCAAGCATGCATTAGCTGCCCTGATAAATCTATTTTACAGTGTTATGCATGCTAATATTAAAATCCTTCACAGACCTCAGAGAGTATAAATACTATTGCGAGAACAATGGTTACATTATTATCACAATTTAACCTTGCAGATGGCTTTGAAAAACTCTAGTTTCAAAAAACAGTTTCAAAACTGGTTTTAGCAGAGCAGGTAAGCTGTCTATGAAGTCTAACTGTACCATTTTCTGATAAATTGGACTGTATCTATATCTCAACCTTATATGGTAAACCACCTGATTTAGTAGGACACGCTTTTTCTGCCTGTGGTTTCAAAAACTAGAAAAGATCAAAATTTACTTTGTGACTGACAGAAGGCTGCTGATGTCTGGTGATTTTTCCCTCTCACCACTGTTGGTCAACTTGGCATGGACCACACCATCATCATCATAGCACAGCCTTCAGCCAAGACTCCAGGCCCTGTTGCACCCCTGCTGCAGACAGAACCCTGTCCCTCTGAGATGGCTTCATTCCCTATGACCTGGCAGCTGTTGCAGCATTACACTCAAAATTTTGCTTATGGGATAGAGGAACCATAACTTACATACCAGTAAAGTTAGAAATGTATTGTTAGGCTGATGGAAATCCTAAAAGACTAACCCATGAATTTTTAATCATCTGTTGGATATGAGAGAGGGTGACCTGGCTGTGAGATCTGATAGGCCACTGATAGCGTGGGTTGATCTGACTGATCTGGCTAGCTTAGGCAGGTGTTCCCTTTCTTCCTTGACATTTCATGTGTGCTCCTCTTAATGGTGTGTACTTGGTTAATGAGTAGAGCCTCCCCAACAGAACATGGTATTGTTCATTGGTCAAAGGGGTGTGGTAGCTGTGCTCCCCTGCTGGAAGCTCTAAGTAAGCTCAAGGTCCATTTGTAGATAAATGCAGGGTAATCAAGCAACCAATACTGAAGACACATCCAAATGAGAAGCTGCATGCACCAGTCTGCCACTGCCAAAATAAAAATTTCTTAGGGCAATGAAGCTGGGGAAGGATCTAGAGAGTAAGTCACATGAGGAGTGGCTGAGGGAGCCTAGGTTGTTTAGTCAGGAGAAAAGGATGTTCAGAGGGACCTTATTACTCTCTACAGCTACATGAAATGAGGTTGTAGCTGGTGAGGTTGGTCTCTTCTCTCAGGCATTGAGCAACAGAACAAGAGGAAATAGCCTCAAGTTGAGCCAGGGGAGGCTCAGGCTAGACAGCAGGAAGAATTTTTTTTACTAAAAAGTTTGTCAAGCTCTGAACAGGCTGCTCAGTGAAAGTGTTCAAGAAATTACTGGACATCAGTTAGTGCTTTTTTCTTCAGTGGTATGTAGCATCATACTACATCCAAATTTACTATGTATGGTGCTCTCTACATATGGCATGCTTGTTATCTTTAAAACCAGTTCTGGCCAGTTATGGGTCCACATTTCTTTAACTCATCACAGGAGAGTTTTTTATAGATGCAGAGTCTCTTTCCAGTGCCAACCTTGTTACCCACATTTTATCACCCCATGCCTGTACTCCTCTGCATCATATTGTGCATCTCAGCTTTTCAAGGCCTCCGCTATTGCATCAGACATGGGTTTCTCTGCTTTATGCCATTGTGTCAGAGGTGTAATTATCCCATTCTGATTAGAATGGCTGCTAAAATTCTTTTTAAAAAGAGTGGATTGTACTATACACAAGTAAAACAGATTAATCACCAGCTCTTGCTCAATTAAAGGAGTTGCTTTTACAGCTGAGACAATAAAAAGAAAGCTATAGATAAACAAAAATTCAGCCAGAACAAGACTGACAAGCTTCAGACCCAAGGTCTTGCAAATTCAATAAAAAGAGTAAGTGTGACAGGTCTGAGCCCCTGTTAGCTGCTCTGAGCTGCTGTGGAAATGGGGAAAGATACCATTACTGCCATTTCTAACCTAAAAAAGCCAACTGCCAAGTGTTTTAGGAGCATGCTTATTCTGAAACTCTTGACAGTAAGGAGAGAGGGAGTTGTCACTCCTCAAAGGTATTTCATGGAAAAAGGATCTATAAAAATGAGATATTAAGCTGTTAGAGAGTGTCCAAAGGAGGACTGCAAAGACAGTGAAGGACCTTGAGGGGAAGCCTTGTGAGGAGTGGCTGAGATACCTTGGTCTATTCAGCTTTGACAAGAGGAAACTGAAGGAAGACATCACAGTCTTCAACATCTTCATGAGGGGCAGACACTGATCTCTTCTCTGCAGTGACCAGTGACAGGACCCAAGAAAATGGGCTGAAGTTGTGTCAGGAGAGGTTTAGGCTGGATACTAGGAAAAGTTTCTTCACCCAGAGAAGAAACTGAGCACTGGACCAGGCTCCCCAGGGAAGTGGTCCCAGCACCAAGCCTGACAGAGTTCAAGAAGCATTTGGTCAGTACTCCGAGGCACCTGGTGTGGCTCTTTGGAATGGTGCTGTGCAGGGCCAAGAATTGGACTCAATAATCCTTGTAGGTCCTTTTCAACTCAGCATAATTTGTGATTCTGTCACCTGGATGAAGGGATCAAATACACCCTCAGCAAGTTTGCTCTTGTTACCAAACTGGGCAGAGTGACTGATACACCTGAGGGCTGTGCTGACATTCAGCAGGACCTTCATAGGCTGCAGATTTGAGTGCAGAGAATCCCAGTGAGGTTAAACAAGGGCAAGTGTAGGGTGCTGCACCTGGCAAGGAATAACCCCACGTACCAGCACAGGTCAGGGGTGACCTGCTGGAGAGCAACTCTGCAGAGAAGACCAGGGAGTCTTTGTGGATGACAAACATGTTGAACAGAAAAGAATATTTTTTCCATATATGGGAAGGTGATCACAGAATATTAAGGGGTTGCTCTATCCCTATCTGTGCTGTAGCCTCATCCTAGAAGATCACCAAGTTTGTCAGGCATGATTTCCCCTTTGTAAAGGCATATTGCCTGTCAATCACCTCTTCATTTTCCATGTGCCTTAGCAAAGATTCCAGCAGAATTTGATGGTCTTGTCTGGCACTAAAGTGAGATTGACTGGTCTTTAGTTCCCTGGGTCTTTTTAACTCTTTTAAAAAATGTATGTTATATTTCCTTTTTTCCAGTCATTAGGGACTTCTCCTGACTGCCATGATTTTTCAAAAATTATGGATAGTGGCTTAGCAACTTCATCTGCCAGCTCCCTTAGGACCTATGGAGGAATCTCATTGGGTTCCATGGACTTGTACACACTCAGGTTCCTTAGGTGGTGTTGAAAGTGATCCTCTCCTATGGTGGACCTAGGGATTTTATTCTCCTGATTGCTAAATTTTCTGTTCTGGTCTTGGGAAGCATGGCTGGAGAACATAATCAGAGAACAGACCCTGGACTTCAAGCACAAAAACTTGGCCTTTTTCAGAGAACTTGTAGGTGGGATCTCATAGGCGGTATCTCTGAAGTGGAAAGGATTCCAGCAAAGCTTGCTGGCCTTCAGGGACAGCATTCTCTAAGTACAAGAATGGTCCGTCCTCATGGGAACAAGGAGACATATCAGAAGGCCAGCTTGATGAAGCAAGCAAGTTGTGACACATCTTCAACCAAAAAATGCAAATACAGTTGGGGGACAGGTGCAGGATCCAGAGAAGGAATAAATAAACACTGCCAAGGCATGTAGAGGCAGAATAAGGGAAGCCAAACTTCCTGCACTGGCTTACAAGAAGTGTCAGGGGCAGTGGATTGTTTTACTACTGCATTAGTCACAGGAGGCTGAACATTGCAGGATGGGGTAGGTGATTCAGTGACAGCAGGCATGGATAAGGCAGGTCTTCACCACCCTGCTTCTTGTCACCAGCCAAGTCTGCCAGACCTCTGCACTCAGTGAAAGAGGAGAGGAGCTACCAGCCTAGCTTAATGTTCAAGTCAGTGGTCATGCAGGAGCACTTAACACCCACACACGTCCTGGGACCTGTCCTGCTGCATCCCAGGGTGCTGAAAGAGGTAGCTGATGTCCTTATACAACCAATTTCCATCAGCTCTTCAAGGCTCTAGATACCCCAACAACAGGAGAAAGCAAAGTGTCAGAGCTGCCTTCAGAAGAGGGCAAAACCCACCTTGATATGCCTGTTGGCTGGCCATCAGTCTGGGGTAAAATCAAGGAGGGAGACATCCTGGAGCCTGCATTTAGGCCTGCATGAGAGAGAAGACAGTGATGGGGAGCAGTTGACAAGAATTTACCAAAGGTATTTGTTGCAGCTGGAGAAACATTCTCTGCAGTAAAACTCTTAATCCAAAGAATTTACATTTCCAGAAATAAATGAGCCTGAATAAACATTCATCTGAAGTAAATACAAATTGAGCTACATGATGTTTACTTCAACTGTGAAATGCTTACTCTTTTAGAGGCTGGTTAGTTGGTTGGAAAGTGGGAGTCAGTGCCAAACTCTTGTAACTCCCAATATTAGATGGAAGATCACCTGACGCTGTATTTATTCAACTGAAAAATTATTCTACTTTTGCTGCATTTTATCCTTTTGTGTGGTAGCTGTATTATGTGGGATGCTGAATATGTACATAATGAACATATTCTTAGGGATATAATCTGCAGAATGTCTCTTCTGCTGCTTTCTATCCATCAATATGTTTTCCTGAATACATGGAATGATATGGAATAGTCAATATGTACTGTCCTAATAGCAGCACTAGCCACTCTCATGTCTAGATTCAGAAAATAAAATGCAAACTGCTTTCTCTTATTTCTCCTATTGCACAAGAGCCGAAAATACATGATTCAGTAAAACACATTTGTTAGTTAAGAGAAAGATCCAAAAGGGAAGACCTGTAAAAATATTTTAGATTCCTGTATATGCGTTCCTCCCTTAGTGTTCACTGAGTCTTCAGGATGACTGTCTGGAAATAGAAGCCTGATTTTCAACTAGTGGGAGTCAGCTCAGCTCCATTAAGGACCAATCTACGAGGCAAGGTGGCTTCTGAGTGTCAAGCTCAGTATAAATGCAACACTTAGAATCTTGAAAAGGAAATTCAGTTTAGCCATGAAACTGATGTATTTTTATGAGCTGATATGAGACATGAGAGAAGGACTTCCCCATTATTAAGAACAGAAATAAAATTTAATCACACTTCCAAAACAGCTCTGAAATTAAAAAAAAAAAAAAAACCACACTGAAAATTATGTTACTCTGAAGCATAAGAATAGTATGGAAACATACATGATACATTTAGTAATTCTACAGAGCTTCCCTAATGCAGAAAGCAACAACTAATCTTTGAAGCCCTGTCTTTCAAATATAAAATTAAAGAATTTCTCAAATATCTGCCAAAGCATCTGTAGAAGTAATGTTAGAAATAATGAAGAAACATTTTTACTCAGAGTCCCAAGACAGAAAGAAGGGAATTATACAAAGGAAAAATTCCCTTCCATTTCATTAAGAACAATGGACTAATTTTTTTCTGGAATAAAATCATCAGCTTGTTTATTGGGACCTTCTTTATTATGCTATTCACAGTACTAATTACAAACCTTACAAATGCAGTATTACTCTCCCCTTACTACTGCAGCTGCAGTGATGTATAATTTGAGTTCATAGCAGATTCAAGTCTTATTGCAGCCTCCTCTTATGGAACTTCTAGTAAGAAATAAGGAAATTAGTTTGATGTGTTATTGTTTAGGGATGGTATTCTCCAGTATTGTGCTCCCACTAAAACCATGCACTGCTCGCTCCCTCTTCCCCCTCTCTGGTGCAGTGTGCTGAAGAGGGGAGCTGGGGGTACAAAAGGCAAAGATCATGGGTTGAGATAAGAACAATTTACTGGAAACAACGAGATAAGAAAAATGAACAGAAGCAGCAACAATATTAATGCCAGAATGCACAAAGGAGAGTAATTCACATGTAAAATGCTCACCTACAACCATGACCAGGAGGGAGCCCTTCTCCCTGGAAGAGACTCCCTTCCCCCACTACTGGGGGAATTCAGGTAGCATAGAATAACTTGTGGGTTCTGGCCATGGCCCTCCTGGCTACTGTAAATAATGAACCCTGTCCTGGCTGGAACCAGGATAGACATAAAGTAAGTTAATACATTTTTATTTTCTCCCCTCCTTTCTTGTCCTCCTGCTACTGAATTCCTAGAATTCCTCTTTCAAAGTCTTCTAACCACAGTCTGTTGTAACTGGGGCCTTTGAAATGGCTTAGAGAACAGGTATATAACCTGAAGCTAGATCTTGACATGGTAAAAATAACTGCAGCCATTATAATTATGGAAGAACAACATACTACCTGAAAGAACAACCTGAAAGAACAACTACTTGTAGAGGCCACTTCATTAAAAGAGGCAGGCTGATCTCAGTTTTGTCCCCTCACACTGTCCTTGAGATCTCTTCTTGAGGAAAAATTAAGCTTTCAAATTTTCAAGTAGAAATCTCACAAGCCCTTTAAGAAAACGCTTTGGGGGTAGGAGTTTCAAGGCTAGTATAAGAAGCTGTTTCACATCCTCCACATTGAAACCGCCTCTCTGAAAATTTTTATACCTCAGTTAGAGATCTGTGAAGCAGAAAGCTATGAAAAGCTCTTTTTTGGCTGTGCAAGCAAGCACCCGATGGAGATATGACAGTCTCAACAAAAAGAGCTGCTGCTAAGTGAAACATATAAATTCAGAAGCTTAAGTCAGAAAAAAGGGAGAAAAGCAGGCCCAGAAGCACTGATTAGCTTGCCCATACAAGCTTATCTGTACCCCTTGTGCAATAGATACTCTTTTAGCAGGCACACTTTCACTGCAAAGGCATATAATATGTAACCAGTCTTAGAAAACTCAAGTCCTCAAGACTATCTTTAATCATGTGCATTTGAGCATGATTTAAAAGAATGAGTTATGAACAAAGTGGGTGGTTGCATGTGGGAAGTGAATGAAGTTATTCGGCAGTGAGGAGTTAACGAATTTTGGTTGGTGTTGCTATTTTTGTTTAAGGCACACTGAGTTGCTGAAGTATTAATACAACCTTCAACTAATCAGTTGCTTAGTCTTTAACCATTATAGGGTATTAGAAAAGGTGTCTTCCCAGTCCCAAAACTTGTTCAATTAAGTTGGCTGGAAAATGAGCTACAATCTGGCTTTTCTGATCAACTACTTCACTGTACAAATTTGTTTCACAATATAAACATTCCTTCTTCCCAATCAGAAATGGGTCCCAATCAGTAATAAAAGAAGATTTTAATGTACACAAAACCTTGTATTTCTGCTGTACTGTACTGCCAAAAGTATAGACAAGTATAAACCCCAGTTTTGTTTTCTGATGTAAAATGCAATTGCCCACTTTTTCTTTTGTAATTTGGCTGTGTCAAAATAGCCTGGCTTTTTCAGTTCAAACTTAGCTGCTCATCTGAGGAGTGAAAGATGCAAATGAGACTTTTACTGCAGATCAGCCTTCCTTATGTTATAGATACATATTATAATATTGGCTTTTTGCAAATGTTAAAATGGATTTTATATGTGTAGTGTTAAAGTAACTATGTTATAAAGATATAGTTTTATAGTTTTATTTCTGTTTTTAATTAAGCTGAGACATAGTAATGAAATAGCTATGCTTGTGTTAAAATGCTTGCTTGGATGGGATAACATCCAATGAACACAGGATAAGGACACCTCACAGATATGCCAACCATCAGCACTCACCATCTGAAGACAGTGTGGATCAAGGTCCAAACTGAAAGTGATAAGGGAGGAGCCAAAGCCACAGCCGAGAAACACGCATGCTCTAGAAGGGCAGACCTGAGGAGGGCCCATGTAAAATAGTTCCTGGAAAATGTAAACTAGTTTATGGATATGCATGATGATCTATGAATATGCAACAGGCTGATGTGCGGGGGGGGGGGGGTGGGGAAGGTATTTAAGGGGTATCGCCGAAGGGGACAGTGTGTTCTTGGCTGAGTGCCAAGACACACCTGGCAGTAAAAACCTTTGCTCTATAGCCCTTGTCTCCTATTGCCCATTATTAAACTTTTTACATTTTCACAGGAGAGTGAACATGTTTTTCACACTTATAATTTGATATTTTTTATAAATAAATTTTGTGATTCTATAGAAGTGAAATCAGGAAGTCTAACAGCAACCATTTCAAAATCATTGCCCATTATTTCAGTTCAGCCAGTTCAAGATTCTTAAACATACATGGGATTTAAGTTTTGCAACAGCAGAACATACTTTGAGGTCAGTGTTTGAGGAGCATCACCACTCATAGCAAGAAATCAGCAGGGGTAACTGAGAGGTCCATGATATTTTGCAGTCAGAAACTTGCTTGGATATTTTACATTTCTGCACTATTTCCCTGATGTGACGCACCAGACACACTGGGCATCGCTGGAACATAGTTAATTATTGTTTAAAATGGTCTAGGTTTTGCTAGCACACAGCTCTGGAATAGCCCAGGCACATCCAGCTTTGTTAGTTTCCCGGTGTCCCCTGGCCACCTGCTGTGCTGTGCAAAATGCCTCTGGAGCAACCGTGTGTTTCCAGGAGCTGCCACACCTCTCTTGTACCCAGACCACCATCTAATTGATCATAATCCTGTCTGGGATTGTGCCTGGGTGTTGGCAATCCCCTTCTGTGCAGTGAAGATGGCCTCCCCTCTTGGTAGTTATTACTGCAGTACCGGATACCAATTATATGACAGTTTCAAAACCTGTCTGGCTTTATCATGGAATCTATCTACCCAGAGCCTCCACTGAAGAATGGCATACATACATGGCCTCTAATCTTGCAGGCTTGGGAGGTCTGTAGTTGCTGCAAATACAGCTATAAACTCATTGACTAGCACTTAAACTTTTCAGGAGGTTCTACCTAAATCTCTTGGGGAAAAAAGAATTTTAAAAGAAAAAAAAAAAAAAATAGAGTGAAGCATTTTCTATAACATCCATTTTTGAGAATAAAATTAGAAATCAGTGTTGATACCATGGGAGTTACAGAACTTATCCTGGGTATGTATGGGAGTTTCTTTTCTTTTCCCTCAGCCCAGCAGGTGTTTCTGCCTGTATTTGTCTTGGAACCTGTAGGGTTGGCACACAGCAAAACTTGTGTGGGGTCACAGAGTAGAAGTTCTCTTTCTCAAATGACACATCCAGAGCAGAAAGAGTATTTTTGGCTGGTACTTACCTGGGTGTCCAGCCATCTATTCCTCTCTCACTTGACAGAGCAATGGGATAAAACTCCTCTTCCCCTAGACAGTGAAGGATTCACTGAGAAACTGTGGTAGGCCCCAGCTGTTTTTCTGCAGCTCTGTGTGGAGGACTGAGAAAAAGGATCCTATTCGATTTGCATAAATTGAATTGCCTCTTACATAGGCTTAGTCATGGCTTTTTTTTTCTCCCTGTTGTATCTAATAGAAAAAAAATCCCAAATTACACTGATAGGTGTGTTCTAGTTTTAACACTGATAGGTGTGAATGAGTGTGACTTACCAGGGACCAAGATTCTCAAAGTAGACAATCCACTTTGCCTTCTCTTTCTGTCATGGTGTACTATTTAAAGCATCATACTTGAATATCAAATGAGCCTGTGAGTCACGACAGAACTGAATCACAAAAATCCGTGCTTGTGCCATGGATGAAAAAAATATCTTCACTGTGAATGCTAGCAGGCAGCAGATAATTGAATACTTGTGTGTATGTGAGTAGATATCCAAAGCAGAACTTCTGCATTCCCAGGAAGCAGCCTTGATTGTTGCAAGGGTAGCAGGGTGGACTCATAAACACTGATAATACCTGGTTTAAATACAGATGGCATGTCCTGCATTTTCCCATTCTGGAAGCGATGTAAGAAATCACTTAAGAGGATGATGACATATTCTGCTTCTGCACACAGACTGTTTATTCAGGTTAGGAAAGCTAGAGCCTGGAAAAAGGTGGGTAAAAAAAAAAAAAGACAATTCCCTGGAAGTGAAGGGAGACTCTGGAGACCAGAGGGCTGAGTGAAGATGAGTGCCAGGAGATGCCCAGCATTCTTAGCCAGCAACACACAAAAGAGGTAACTGCCAAAGGTGACACAGCAGGAGCCTAGGTGACATTCTGCCTGACAACACTGGGTCAGCAGTGACCTCCCTGCTATAGACCAAGGTTGACAATTGGGAGTCTAGTGCTGAGGGAAGTGAGGGTGTAAGTGCATAGCTCAGTCCCCAGATCCTTGATAAGCTGTCATTCAATATATGTCATCTGGAAAACCTTGACAAGTTGTGTCATATTTTTAATTTAATGATTTTTAAAGAATTTCAGAGCAAAGACTTACTAATGTGTACCAATTGATGCACACAGATGCTTTGGATTAGAGATACCACTACTCTTTCCCGCACCATTAAAAGAAACGATGAAAGGAAAAAAAGCACAGGAAGTATTTACCTTGATGATTTTGAGTGCTTTTTTCTCTTAAATAAGATTTTTCTGCCATAGTGGAGTGATAAAATTTTAAAAAACTTAAAATTTTAAGAAACTTAAAATTTTAAAAAACTTTACACTGAGTATTTAGCTAATCTGTTTTATCAGAAATAACACAAGATGGGGTACCATACACAGTCTAGTTTTGACCATCCCTCTAACTCATATGAGAATGACAGACCTCTAGCCACACTATTCATGTGAAATTATATTATGGTATCTCCACTAGAATTGTGGAGATACTGATGCTGTGCTCCACTTTCTTCTTATTAGCCATTGATAAAAAAAACAAATTTTCACTGTTACACAAATAGGAAGAGTAGCAAATAATAGAATCTTCTGTGATCTGGACATCTTGACTGCTTTGTCTCAAGCAAATTGTGCATACACAGACAGAAAAAAATATAAGGTGTATGCTCATGAGTGACTAATGTATATTGTATTGATTCTGCAGCTAACTGAAACATAGGATTAATTGTGGTCTATAAGACAATATGACTTGTCAGTGCAATAGCACAAGCAAAATGGCAAACACGCTGGTTTTGGCTGTATAAATAGGGACATTACATAACCTCTGCATTGGGCTTTACTGTGATTGTTTCTAGCATATGGCATTCAGTTCTCAACGTCCATGACAGACATTGAAATCAGACAGAATCAGAAAAAGACATAAGGAACGCTTAACCTGGGAAAATAGGCTGTATCTTGAAGGACAAAAAACACAATCCATTTAGCTTGTCAAGCAGAGAGTGAAGGGATCTGCTTGATACCAGTGAAAGCACAACTTTCATAAAGGGTTTTCCTAGTCAATAAAAATATACTTTTTTGTTTGGGAATCCAATGTGAACAAATTTAAATTATAAATAAAGTGGGGTGGTTTTTTTTTGGTTTTTTGTTGGTTTGTTTTGTTTTGTTTGTTTTTTTTTTCCAGGAGAGGTAGTTATCAATGAGAATAGTTTGGCACATCTTATTGAAGATCATAGTGAATTGTCTACTACTGCCAAATTATTAATCAAGGTCTTCCTAGAGATATTTAAATAAACATACACAACCTCAGGTGTTGTTAGTGGCACATATTACAGAGATAATCAGCTATAGGATCACTGTTGTCTCATTTATACAAAATTTAGCTACATATATGAATTAAGGGAAAGGCCATGGAACATATCACAGTTTAACAGCCTTGCATTTAGTATCTCAGCTTAAAACTTGAATAGAAAAGGACATCTCTTCATGTCACTAATGTGAAAATCTGAAAAGCACATTTAAAAAAAATTACTGGAAGTTTTAAGGAAGTCTGAAGAAAACTTGTGTAAACCATAACAATTCTTGAATACAATAAGGCAACAAAACATTGCCAAAAATTTGAATGTGATAGTATTCAACCATTCACTTGGGCTGAGGCCAGCTACATGACATTCAACAAGGTCAAGTGCTGGGTCCTGCCCCTGTGTCAGAACAGTCCCCTGCAGTGCTATAGGCTGGGGCAGAGTGGCTGGAAAGCTGATGGCAGGAAAGGACCTGGGGGTGCTCTTTGACAGCAGCTGAACATGAGACAGTGTGTGCCCAGTGGCCAGAAAGGCAGAAGCATCGTGGTGTGAATCAGCAACAGTGTGGCCAGCAGGACCAGGGCAATGATTGTCTCCCTGTATTCAGCACTGGTGACGCCACACCTCAAGTTCAAGTGTCCAGTTCTGGGCTCCTCACTACAAGAAAGACAATGAGGTGCTGGAGTGTGTCCAGAGAAGGGCAATGGAACTGGGGAAGGGTCTGGAGCACAGGTTTGATGAGGGGTGGCTGAGGGACCTGGGGGTGTGTAGTCTGAGAGGCTCAGGAGAGGCTGAGGGAAGACCTTATCACCCCCTACAACTGTCTGAAAGGAGTGTGTAGCAACATGGGGCTGGGTTCTTCTCCCAGGCTATCCCAGCAACAGGACAAGAGGACAGAACCTCAAGTTGCACCATGGCAGGTTCAGGTTGGATATCAGGAAGAATTTATTCATAGAAAGGGTTATTAAACATTGGAACAGACTACCCAGGGAGATGGTGGAGTCACCATCCCTGGCAGTGTTCAAGAAGCAACTGGATGTTTCTGACACTGGCACTCAGTGCTGTGGTCTAGTGGTGTGCAGTCAAAGGTTGGACTCAATGATCTTAGAGGTATTTTCCAGCCTAAAAGATTCTATGTGTGATATGCAGGAGAAAGACTACAGCATAAAGAGGAGTCACAGAAAAACAGAACTGAAAAAATGCTGTTAGTTACAATCTAGTCAATAAATTGAGGTGAGGAAGTAAAGAACACCAAGCATGATAAAACAATGTTCTTGGAAACTCTTGGCTATAAAGGACAAAAGTGATCCAATGCTTCTTAACATTGATTCACGGCCACTGCAACATTTCTTTATGTCTTGGTGTTCTGCTTTGTGGTAGTATGTTGTCTATCTATGTGTTCATAATGCTTCAGTCAATAAAGTTTGTCCAGATGCATTTCCAGCAGAACAATTTTGCCTCAGCATTGCCTTTGGGAGTAGCTCTGTGATTATTTTGTGAATTCTGACAGGATTCTCTTCTGGAGGTGGCAACAAGAGCATGGGTATGTGACTCAGTATGTATCCCTCATGTCAACTTGAGATTCAAGAAGAGCACTCCATAAAATTGTGAACACTTATTACCTTTGGGGAAAAAAAAAAAGGACAGATATCTTCAGAAGAAGGAAGATACTCAGAATCACACAATGGTTTAGGGTTTTTTGACATTTAAACTCATCTAGACCAAACCCTCTATCACAAGCAGAGACACCTTCCACTAATCCAGGTTACTTAAAACCCCATCCAACCTGGTCTTGAATGCCTCCAGAGATGGAGCATCCACAGCTTCTCTGGGAATGTGTTCCATTGTCTCACCACCATTACAGTATAAAATTTATTTCTTATGGCCAATCTCAATTGACAGTCTTTCAGTTTTAAATTGCTACCCCTTGTGCTATCACTAAAGGCTCGGGTAAAAGGGTTTCTCATAAGAAATAATTATATGAGATCAATGTAAGAAAAATATATGTTGAAAAACCACAATAAAATCTCTACTGGAGTATTTTCTTCTCCAGGCTAAACAATCTCAACTCTCTGTCTTCAGAGGAGGGGTGCTTCAGGCCACTCATCATCTTCACCACCTTCCTTTAACAAGTCCTTGTCTTTTCTGTGCTGAGAATCCAAGAGCTGGATACAGTACTGCAGGTGGTGTCTCACAAGAGCAGAGCAAAGGGACAGAATCCTCTCCCTCACCCTGCTGGCCACACTTCTTTTTGTACAACTCAGCATGCAACTAACTTTCAGGGCTGAAAGGGCATGCAGTAGATTCATATCTAATTTTTCATCTACCAATATGCCCAAGTCATGCCGGGCTGCTCTCAATTCATAGCCTCTGCTGATGCTGATGACTGCTTCAATCAACAGAGTACTATTGAACTTCATTAGATTCACATTGTCTCAGTTCTCAAGCCTGTCAAGGTCCCTCTCGATGGCATCTTGTCCCTTCAGCACATCAGCTGCACCACTCACCTTAGTGGCATCTGCAAGCTTGCTGAGAATAAACTCAATCCACTGTTTCTGTCATTAATAAAGACATGACTTTACAAGTGCCAATACAGAACCCTGAGGGGCACCTCTTGTTAGGGATCTCCTTTGTATCCTTGGATACATTCATCCAGCCAGTTTCTTATCCATCTAGTAGTCCATTAATGAAGCACGTCTCTAATTTATCAACAAGGATGTTGTATGAGACAGTGCCCTCAATGGATTAAGGCTCTCACTTTACCTAATGCCATGATTCAAAGTGTTGATCTGCTGGAGGGTAGAAAGGCCCTTCAGAGGGATCTGGACAGGCTGAGACCAACGGCATGAGGTGCAACAAGGCCAGGTGCCGGATCTCACACTTCAATCACAACAATCCTATGCAGCCCTACAGGCTGGGAACAGGCTGGCTGGGAAGTGGCCCAGGGAAAACCCCTGGGGTAATGGTCAACAGCCAGCGGAACATGAGTGTGCCCAGGTGGACAAGAAGATTAATGGCATCCTGGTGTGTATCAGTGTGGTGTGAACAGGACTAGGGAAGAGATTTCCTTCTGTGCTTGATACAGATGAGGCTGCATCTCAAATCCTGTGTTCAGTTCTGAGCCACTCAATTAATGAAAGATTTGAGGTGTTGGAGCAGGTCCAGAGAAGGGCAATGAAATGGGTGAAGGTTTTGGAGCACAAATCCTATGAGAAGCAGCTGAGGGAGCTGGGGGTATTTAGTCTGGATGAAAGGAAGCTGACCTTATCATTCTCCATAACTACCTGGAAGGAGGTTGTAGCAGGTTGGGGGTAGGCATCTTCTCCCAGGCAACCAGCAACAGGACCAGAAGACACAGTCTTAAGCTGTGCAAGGGAAAGTTTAGATTGGACATTAGGAAGAATTTCTTCACAGACAGGGTGATTGAGCATTGGAATGAACTGTCCAGCGGGAAGGTGGAGTCGCCATTCCTGGAGGTGCTTAAGGAAGGAGTGGGCGTGGCACTCAGCGCTATGGTCTGTTTGACATGGTAGTGTTTGGTCACAGGTTGGACTCTGATCTTTTCCAATGTAACTGATTCTGTGATTCTGTGATAGAAGCTTGATTTGGTGCTATCTGTTGTGGTTCTAGAATTGCATACCCAAGTTGTGTTTAGGAGCAAATGATTTGACACTAGCTGATGCTCATCAAATGCACCACGTGTCCATACCTGTGTCCATACCTAATTTGTCCATACCTAATACCACATACCTTACATGTCCATGTGTCTACACCATCTACATGATTCCTACATGAATAAGTTTACAGATTGCATGTAAAACCAGATTTCTGTAGAAACATCTCAGATTTCCTAGTCTTTACTAAGAGAAAACTGTGCAAGTATAAAAAGAAAACTACTGGAGGACCTCACAAGCAGATTTCAAACGGAGAACTTTTTGTGGTTTCATGTATACAGTCATCATTAGCTCCCTTCAACCAAGAGGAAAACCATGGCAAGCACACAACTGGTGGTCACAAGCAGACACTGCGTTACTTGAAATGTAGATACAAGACAAATCTACAACCAAAAAACCAAACAAAACATGGAAAAGGAATTTGAATTTGCAGCTCAATCTGCTCAAACTCCAGCATAAACACATTTATTGGTGTCCAGATGACACATACTTATACTACATTGAATGCTGAAGAGTCAGGAAGGCAGAAAAAACAGTGGTTTTATGAAAAAGACACTACCAAAAATCCTCTGAAATACTAAGCAAAATATGGACAAAAACAAGGATTGAGGAAATGAATACAAGGAGATTAATGTATATCCAAATCTGTAATTTTGCAGCTATAGGCAATCATGTTTTCTCATGTTCACGTAGTCTTTACAGAGGGTACTGACTAGTGGCCATAAGGCTTCTAACTAGGTAAACAGCATCCCATGAAGCCCTGTTAGGAAAGGGTGAGGTTGGGAAGTGTTAGTGAAAGAATGAACATCATGATCAGCTTTTAAGTGATGAAAGCTCCACTTTTTCCCACTTGCCACATGTATTTGCCTTTTTGGGAAGTAAGGGGGCTTTTATCAACTTTTCAGCTTGACCTCGGATGAATGTGTGCATCTGCAAAATGTTGCTTCTTTTCTCTCATCTTTCCTCCTTCCTTCTTTAAGAGGAACTATTGGGAACTTTCCTCCTTCCTTCTTTAAGAGGAACTATTCTCTGTCCTTCTTTAAGAGGAACTATTGGGAAGTTCAAAATATTGTATGCCTCAAATTAGAGACCACCACTTTTAGATGGCTTCAGAATCCTATTTTGGATGCAAAGCAGGAAGTTTCTGTCAAGAAGTCATTGAAATAAATTCCTGTTCCATTTCAGAACTGGTAATCCATAAAACTATGTATCTGTGAATAAGTAAGTTAGTTAATTTAGTGTAAATACATCATTATTACAAATGGAATTCAATAAATGGTTATTTTTTAAATTCTCACAGTTCATATATTTATGTTTTACTATCTTCTGAAATGAAGTGGTGAACTAATAATACTCTGATGTCATTTTTATATTTCTAATAGACTTCCTTCAACCTGATCACAAAACTTTTCATTATGATTTTGCTGCTTTACTGAACACTGGCACACTTGAAGAGATCCTTCAAACAGCTTAGAAGTGCAACTGCTGGTCAATACATTGCAATTTTTAAGTAATTTTACAGGAGTAGGTTTGGATGCATGGACTATTGATTACATGTGTGAATTAGATTATTCATCATGGTTCAGAGTTCACAAATCGCTCAAAAAGAAAATTAATTCCAGCATCAGTGGAATTTGCTCTTTGGTAAAGCAGGAAAGGTGTTCATGTGTACAGGCATTCAGCAATATAACAGAAATAAATTCTAACATCTCACTTTAATTCCTTACAATTTATTTGTGACTACATGTCTAAAAGTGTTTTGTCTTCTGTTAGCAATGCAAAGTTAGATAAATCATCACTGATAGTATGTTGGAGAGTATTATTTGGTTGTATTGATTTTAAGCATGAAAATGAGACTAACAACAAAGTCTTCTTTGCACAGTTACCTACAGTGGTCTATGATATTACCATGACCAGAGATGAGCCAATCCTATTCTATCATGTGTCTTGGCTCCACCATACAATGTAATTCCATGGATAAAGTTTCTCAGTGAAAGTTCTCAGGCAATAACAGCAAATCATGTCCCTATTTTTTCCCATAAATCTGTTAACAGCAGCAAACACCCAAATTCTATTGCATTCTCTTTTAACATGATCAGAGGTAAAGTCCACCAAGCACATTGATTCATCCTTTTGTGTCTTGTGGAAAATACAACAAACTTGTCAACAAAATATTTTGACACATTTCACCTTGTACTTCTAATGAGAGATGAGTTTTACTGATATTTGTGTAGCATTTGCTGTCTCTCCTTAAGAACGTTTCTGGCTTAGTTAATGCAATTCCTGTTATGAACAAGTCTTGGCAGTAAAACAGAAAAACTTGGTGAGTGTAAGAACTTACATCAGCCAATCTGTGTTTCAGTTAATCATGTATCTGTGAGCAAGGAGAATGTGCCATTTCTAAGTTCTAATGATGGGATATTTATGACAGTTCTATGCCAGTACTGGCATCTTTAGGAGATAGGAAGTAACAAAAAGTAACTCCAGCATCCCCTGGCAGTGTCTGAACCTTGCCTTCCCAAGGCTTTGTAAACTTATATATCAAAGGCTGAAAGCTCCAGCTGGGACCTGCAGAGTGAATACTCATGGTCGCAAATGACAAAGAGGCTATTTTTATTGTAATTTCTTTATATTACTTTGGAGTGTGGTAATTTTCACTTTTAGGTGGAGTCGGAAAAGTTAAGTAATGTAACATATTCTGATTATACAAATTTTTGTGGGAAAATAAGGTGTATGAAGTAGCCTGTACTGGATTAAAATCTAGCTCCCAACTTAATTTCTCACTTGAGAGTATGTATTTATCAAACTTCATTACTTTTTTTTTTTTTAATAATCAAAAATATTATTAAATACCCCATCAATTATTTTTGAAAGCAGTGGGGAGAAGCAGGTTTCTTTTTCTTATATTTCTCAGATGTTGCAGGATCAGCTTAGGTGCTCTGAGACTTCGAATTAAGTAATTGAATTTTTCCTTGGCACAGTGTGAAGAAAAGATCAGAAAGTGAAAGTGTCAAGTAGAATAAAGGCACTCTTATTCTGTTAAAATCTGTCCTTGTGCTCTTAGAAATACATTGACTGATTATTCTTCTAATCCTGAATTTGTTTGGCTTCAGGACTCACCTAAAGACTCATTTCAATAACTGCCTAGAAATCAATAATTTAGAAGACACAGGGAGTCTGATAAGCTACTGAATAACGAGGCAGATTTAAAAAAAAACAACAGTATTAGATCAAAGTACACACTATTAATTATTAAATGTATTAACACATATATGATAGTATTAAATTCTACTAAAAAAACACCCATTGCATTATTTATAAGAAGCTAAATGTCTCTCTCCAGTCCATCAACTGTCTCAAGGAAAGAGAAAAAAAAATGCTACTCCTTAAATTAATTACTATGTAACAGTCACAACAGAGCATTACACTTCTATTCCAGATGGTGAAGCGCCAAGCCTAGTTTATCCCCAAAAAACCTAAACATACTTCAGTCTTACAACATTTTGGAACAATGACTCAGTTTTTCATAGTAGGCCAAGGTCTCACCTTGACTCATGTAAGTATCTAGGGCATACATATGTAACTGGTTGCAAATTAAAATCCAACAAAATCTGGGAGGAAGGAAAGGTGTTAACCATTCTTCCACCAGCCATCTTCCACAGCTCCCATGCTTTTCCATGTGACAGCTGGAAAAAGCAGAAGATACCTCCTTTTGACAGCTCTTCTGACAAGGAAATTGTACAGCTTCAGAGTGTTTGGAACACACTAAAGTAAAAAAAAAAAATCATAAGCAGTGATTGTTATTGCCATTTCTCCGTAAAAGTGCTAATGAAACAGACTGTCCATATTTTTGGTTTTCTTCTCTTACATAAATACTATCTGGATTACATCTCACTCAAATCACTGCACTTCTTTTTTTAAGGAAGCTGGAGGCAATCCCTGAGATTTTAATGGAAAACTAGGGTTGAAGCAGACAGAGATTCTCAGGAGCAGGCCCCTTCCCCACCAAACACAACCAAGAAGTTCCTCAGAAACAATGAGGTCTGCTGAATATTATTTTTAACAGCAGAGTAAATGAGTTTGGTAGCAGCAGCAGCAGCTCTGTACCTTTCCAGCGTGCTGTCCTAGGACAGCTGTGTGCTTCACTTAATGCAAATCAGGCTAACACAGCTCTTGGTACCAAATCTCGAGCTCTTGTGCTGCCTGCTGCCACCAGGGCAAAAGCAAGTCATGTGGAGCAGCAGCTGTTGCTGGGAAAACTGTTTTCACTCCTCTCTTCACAGGAGGATCAAGTGAATTTACCACTGCAGGGCTTGGTCCCTTCGCCCTGTTTCTCATTTCCACTCACCTTACTACTCAGTAGCAAAACCAGCCTTTTTCCCACTCTTTATCCTTCTTGCTGCAAAAGACAATTTTCCTCGCCTGGAGTAATAGCTTGGAAAACAGCTCATTTCAGCTGTAGCTTTGACAACCACAAATGCAACACCCTGAGAAAAAAACTTTGGAAAAGGGATTTTTGCAAGTCCTAATTGAGAAAACTTTTGGTGCTATTTTTGAAAAAATTATTATTCTGCATTTCAAAGAAACAGAAGGTATTGTGTTTTAAACAGACTGAACTGCATGAAAGATCTTTAGGCCAGTTTCTTCTCCAAAGTGGATTAATCTGCAAGATTTGTGATTTGTTTTGTGTGCTATTTTCTCATGTCAAAGATGCTAGAAATACAATAAAAAACTGCAATGTGTCTTAAATAACAATTTTATGTCATTGTGAGTTTTCTTAAACTGCAAGACCTCTCGCAAGAATTGCCAGTATAAGTAAGTAAAAGTCACTTTCACATGTCTATTTTTTATTTTTTTTTTGAACACTCTTTATTGCTTGACTAAGCTGATCTCAAAATCCACGTATGAACATCCCACTGATATCAATAAATCCAATACTTTTTAAACTTCATTCTCAGTAGCATAACACATTCTTATGCAAGGAAGGCAAGATACAGGCTGACGACTTGCCCATAGCAGACTAAAATTAAATTTATTCTGCACTTTCCTGCTGTGTTTCTCTTTCCTCCTACCATTAGTCTGGAGAGTTTGTAGGAAAGATAATATGCCATGCATTTGTATAGTGTCAGCACAATGAGGAGTGCAAAGGTCTTTTAATGATAAACCATGCAATAACAAACTTTGCAATGCAGCCTTGAGAATGGTAGTGTCAGTGCTCTTGGTGCCAAGTTCATTTGTCAGTTGATAATAAAGTTGAAAGTTGATGAATAAAGGTCACTTCAAACATTAATTCAGAGGACGTTCATGGTGTTATCCTCTTAGGATGTGTTCATTATATACTTTGACTTAGCTTGTTGTTGTTCCAGGGACACATTTCTCTCAGTTAACAAAATTAATTTTTCTCTAACTTTCATTCTCCTGAGGGTTTGGTGTTTTTTTTTTTTTTTGGTTTTTTTTTTTTTTTTTTTTTTTTTTTTTTTTTTTTCCTGTAGACCATCTCCATCGAATGAGGCTGCCTAATTCTGGAAGTTCTGATACCTCAGCTGGCATTTATTCTCTACTTCTCTACTCCTAATGTATCTTCTAATGTCTAACACAGAGGCCAAGGACTGACGAGACAGTCTGACATTTTAAGGTCTTAAAGGTCTTTTCCAAACTACAAATTCTATTGTAAATTAAATTTCTGCAAGTGGTTACAACCCGCAGGTTGGTTGCAAAGCCGAGTTGCTAGACACTCGTAAAACACTACCAGACACATTGTCGAACCTCTCACCGCTTCCCAGGGAGAAACAGGGACCCCAAAACCCATCAGGCATCTCTCCTGTCGTTCGCGCCTCTTGCACGGAGGAGAGCACATCCCTGGGATGAGGGCATCAGCGGCGAGAAGGCCGAGGGTCCGGGGTGTACCCCGCGCACCGCCCGGACACCCCTGTCCGCCGCCCGCCCGGGGGAACGCAAAGGGTGCAGCGCGGCCTCCCGCCCTCCTTGTGCCGAAACCATTCACCGTAAAGAAAGTCACCAGGGGGTGGGGAAATGGTGACAACTCCCGGAAGCCGCCGGCGGCACCGGGAGACACCGAGGGAAGGCAGCCCGTGGGGTGGCAGCTCTCAGCCCGCGTCCTCCGCGCCCAACGCCCGCCGCTATGAGCTCCCCGCAGCGCCCGCCGCTCGCCCACGTCTTCAAGGGGACCTTCGTGCACTCCAGCGCCTCCGCCCCGATGGAGATCCTCCACGGACACCTTCTGGGGGTGGACGATAACGGGACAGTGAGTGGGGGGCTCGGGCGGGGTGTCGCGGACGCCGGCGCGGTGCGGACTGCGGGGGAGATGCCCGGCAGCCCCTCCCGGTCCGCTCGGCGGGGGCGGCGGTCCCCGGGAGCCCCGCTTGGCCACAGGGTCCGCCAGAGACGGTGACAATGACCCTTTGCGGCCCCGAGTCCGCGTTCGGGGGTGGCGAGAGGCAAGGCCGGCTCTGCCGGTTTGTGGAGAGAAAGCGGAACATTTTCGCACTCCAGTCTGTCGGGGCTGGCGCCGCGGAGAAGGAATTTCACACTTGCAGGAGCTGGAGTTAACCGGGATGGAGGTTAGAGTCTCGGCACGGGTCTGCAGTTGGCGTAAATCTGCGCTGAGTGTTCCTGGAACAGCAACGTGCCTAGATCTGGCATTCTTTCAGATTCTCTGTTTTCTTTCTGTTTCGCAAGCTGTTTTTTTATTCTCAGGGTATCTAAACAGTGATGGTGAAAACAGCTATCTACCCATTGCACAGCCATCTAAATGAGGCTCTTTTTGTCTTCTTGTCACAAAAATCCCCCCCATGGCATATACCCAAAGAGTTAGAAAGATGGTGATGTTGGGCATTTCAGTAGTATGAACCAAGTTTAAAACAAGCATTGCACTTACTGATAATGTAGGAGAGAGTCTGTCTGGGAAGCAATGTGATTTCCTTAACCCTTATCACACTTGAAACTCAGTTTCATAGTGCAAGTTGTGCAAGTAGACTGGTGATTTCTTCTAGACTCAATAACGTATGGTCACCCTATGTAAAATCTGAAAAAGTAGTTTTCTTTCTTGTGGCTAAATAAAGGCTTCAGTCTGTCAGGCTTCAATAACATTTGAAATATGTGCAAAACACATTTTGAGCCCTAACAGTGTGCATTTTCTCTCTTCATACGGGTCCATGAGGGCCTGTTTCAAGACAGTCCTTTTATAGCTGTTGAGGAGTCTGGTGCAAGGTGTACTGAAGTCTGTGAGGAGCTGTATTTTGATGAACAGGAGGGGAGTAAAAACTTCCATAGTTATGTATTGGCTGGTGTTCACTAAAACAATAGATTAGAATAAATAAAAGGTTTGGCTGGTGTAACTCAGGTGCACAAGGCAGAAATTCATACCCCATCCCACTCTCTTTAATGTCAGTTTCTGGAAAAGTGTCTCTACACAGCATCCATATGAAATCAAGATTTTTTAGTGATTTTCTTGAAAAAGAGGTATCTTAGTAAGCTACACCTAGGGATCTGTGCTCTCACTTACTCTCTCCTTTTCCTAGGGAACAAGGATTCACAGTATACTGTTTTCCTTGCATAAATTGGCAGAAGGTTTTTTTTTTTAATTTTAATCCATTAGAACACTATCTTCCTAAAATAAAATTCCCACCAGAATACAGTGACAAGCACTTTTATTTTATTCTCTTTTTATTACAAATTCTGACATTTTAATATTCCAGGGGCTGATACAGTGAGTATCCCATATGTTCTCTTTTCTCCCTTTTATTCATAATGTAACCTCATGCAGAACAACCACTGGAATCACAGAAGAGTTGGCTTTTCAATAAAGACATTGTGGTTAGAAAATTACTTACCTTTATATTTCAAATTTACACCAAAATTGCTTCTGTTTTCCTCACAAAGATGTAAATTTAACTAAACAGATATCCTTCTTTTGCCTCATGTTGCTGATTCCATAATGGAAAAAATTTGCATGGTCTCTGACACTGTGTGTCAAAGCTTGTATGAGCAACTGGGTTCTGTTTTGCAGTGTGAGTCCCTGCATGTCCTCCAAGGGATGTAAAATGTAATCTCTCTGTTTTGCCCCAGATGAAAACTAAGTTTTATGAAGAAAAACATTGCTTTTGGATATAAAACCCCAATTTATCATCAAGTTAGCAAAGTAAGGACCATGTTTAGCTGAGCGGTTTGCAGAGCTGTGTAGTGTCTCCCTTGAGGAACAGCAAAGAGAAAGACAAGCATTCCTCAGAGTAAAGAAAACAGACATGGGTGCAAAATGTGAGTTATTATTGAAATGTTGGTGTAATTATCCTAGGTGAGTAGAATATTAAGTAAATAGAAAAAAATATTAAGCTAAAAGCCCTTGTGGAAGGCATGAAAACAGCAAGAGTTGTGGAATAAGGATTTTAAACATGTTTGATTTAAGCCAGAATGTTTGGGACAGTGAGTGTACACGTCAGCTGCACAAAGAGGAAGGAGTACATCTGGAGTTCATTGCTTCCCCTTTCTCAGCAGGCTGGGCAGTTCCTTTAGCAGCTGCATCTAGCAAGTGTTATCCCTCATTTAGCTTCACATTCCAGTTTTGGGAACTAGGCAAACAATAGGCATCATGTCTCTAATTGCAAAAGTCATTTAATAACTGTGGGAACAGGGAGGGAGGAGAGCATGTGGGAGGGGAAAGAGGGATAGATTCCTTCTTATGTTCACCTCTGAATGTCATAGCCAGGCACTGTTGGATACAAATAAACCATATTCCTTCAGCCAGTATAATTCACATTCCATTTTCTTGTTAGTAAAATATTTGCACTGTGGTGCTTGAAGGCACTCAGGGTTTGCTACATCAGGGTTGATGCATGGTTTAGTTGACCAGCTATGCTTTAATGGAAGAGCTTTGGGCATCACTTGGTATACAAAAGGCCTGAGTTAGTCACAAGTGTTGGGAGAGCTTTACCCCTGATCTTTGGATGTTTTAGCCCCATTACATGAGTAACGCATGAGAACTTATGGAAGTTTTTGTACAGTGGGGTTAGTAGCCACTAATTCTGGGTTTTGTGATATACGTTTCCCAAGGTGCCAGTTATTCTCCTTGACTTCTTTAAAGCTGAAGTTCTTAGTCTTGTGCACTTCTCTTGACTCTGTAGTGACTCTGCTGTAGAATTTCTTCTTGCTTCTACAGTGTTGAGGTGCAGACCTAATTTAGAGAACTGTGCATCCAGTTGGTTACCTTGAATGCATAAGCAAATACTGGAACAAATATCCAAGCATACGATCTCAAAGAGCTGAAAGGATTCAGCATTAGAAATGCATCCTAAATCAATGGATTTAAAGTCTTCGCTGACTAAGGAATTCCACTGGGAAGTTTGTTTGAAAAAAATGTAGATGTCTTGTTGATTTACTCATAGTCTAATTCAACCATAATAGGCCAGCTGTCAAGTTGAGAATTGATTTCATGTATCCAGCTTCCTTGAAACATATTTTCTTCATTTTTCCATGATTTAGGTATTTTATTTTTCTGCGCTCTAAGAGTACATAACAGCCACTGCTTTTCCATGGCAACGCCTGTTTCCAGAATTCTCATCTGGTGTTTCATGCTTTTCTCTCTCTCTGTTTCCCTCCCTCTTCACCCTTCTCCCCCCACAGACGCTCTAACATTGCTCATTCTGCATCCATTTTGACTTCAATATCTGAATGACATTTTCTTTATTGCACATCAGATATTTCAATAGGTCTGTATTCCAAGTCTTCTGCAGTTAAATTAAGCTGGATGTATTCCTCTTCGCATGGAGAACAATACTATTTCTGTCAACTATTAATGGAATACTACAATCTTACAATTTTTGCTAGTGTGGTATTTATTTATATGACATTATTTTAATATTTTTTCTGACTTAAAAAGTAAAACATCTGCTCTTTAAACAATATAAATCATACCAACCATGATTAATTTAAAAGACTAGGCAGCCAATAACTTTTTATCTACAGTTTAGCAGCATTTACAGTTTAGCAGCTTTGCTTATTTTTGTCTATGGAAAAAACAGAAAATGGTAAATTTCTATGCAAAAGAAGCATGCACATTAAAAAGGGCATGCAAATAAGTGCTAAACAATGTTTTTTTCAGTCCTCTTGCTCTTCCTCCTAAGTTTCTTCCTATTGCCATTTTACAAGTATTAAGTCTTGCCTTTTTTAGTGTGGTTTTGTTTTTCTTTTTAACTGATGCCCTAGAAACTGCTGTCATGAGGGTGATACAGGCCCTCAGTGTGGACATCATCCCAGAAGCAGAAGGATGCTGGTAGCAGGAAGAGTATTCCTTGAACTTAGGAGAACGAGCTCTTACACCAAGGGAGTTAGAAGACAATGAATTAGTTTCTGGCAGAGGCTGTGGTTAGAGGCAGGAATTTCTGTAAGCTCAGACAGGCAGTCTTTAGCCAGGGGAGACTTTCAAGTCCTCTAAATTGTCAAGTGTTGAGGAAACTTGGATCCCCCATGGATCTATAGTGGGCATTGCAGTTCCTAGGCTCCACAGTGTCTGTTTCCTTGGGAGCTGTCATACCTATTAGTGATAGACCACAGAATCAAAGAGTTGAGAGTCATCTCATTAAAATATCACGGAATTTAAAAATAAATGGGAAACGTGCTCAAATACTGACTAGGCAACAGCATGTCATCATCAGTAGAGTCTATGTTCTCTAGGAGTCAAATGGGGTTGAGTTTGGCTTCATATTGTAGGGTTTTATTTTGAAATAAACAAAGATCTCAGCATCCTTTTAGCCCATTCTGTAAAATAAAAATATTATCCACATTTTCCCCTTCAATTTATTTTCTCATCGTAGGCATTGAAAAAATTAAAAAAGCCCAACAGAAGCAGAAAATTAGAAAATACTTAGCTTGATGTCAGTCAGTCATAGGCAAAACAGGTAATTTGACCCCTCTGACTGTGAATACTGTACCTGCATTCCTGTAAGTTTGTTATACACCTCTTCACAAGTGACTGTACTGCTAGACATGATACTACATTACGGAACACTAAGGTCTGTGCTGTTATGCCTGTGTATTACCTGAGAAGGAATTAATTGTTTTATGACAAATTACAAGATGGGTGCAGTTATTCACTGGATTATGAGAAGGTATTTCAACATCATGTTTGATAGTCAGGAAGAACAAGTGTCTCAATGCAAACCTAACATTGTGTAGTAAGTGTGTAAAATTGGTTTTAAGATGTAACTTGTTTTGCATTCACATAAAGCTGATGTGGGATCCACGTTTAAGGTACTTAACTATGTTTTCTTCTTTTTAGATTGTGTTTGTGGAACAAACTGATCAGCTAGAGCAACTGGCTAAGACGTGGGGGTTCAAAACATCTGACATAAGACAACTGAGTAAACAGTATGTGTTTTGTTAAGATTAGCTACAGCAAATGCAATTTATTCTTTGAGTGAGGTAAAGCCAGTCTTTGGAATATATTTTTGACAGGGAGCACATTAAACCTATATGATGCCTATACATTTAATGGCCAGAATTCCATTTTAGTGCAGTGAGAGCTCTTTACCCAAAGGTGCCTGTGTTTTGGATGCAACTCGGAGGATGGACAGTCCATGTTCTTTTTGCATTCCTTGATTTGGGATTGCAGACATGGCTGGATTGTGCTGGCTGATGTATGCTGCACAGAACAAAATGCCATATTTAATTTTCACATGTAATCACTTTCGTGTTCACAGAAGTAAGTGCCATTCTTTCTTGAGATTACATTTTATATCCATTTTGTTAGCAGTGGGCTGTGCCTAACAAGAAAGTCTAAATGTAGTAAATGTAGGTAACACTGACACTGCAGGTATGAAATTCATTTGCTTGGACTTTGACACATTGCATAATAAAAATGAATACAATTAGAATATTTAAACCCTCTAAACACTGAGCTTTTGATTTCTCACTATACTGCAGCTGGAGCATTTCTTTTTTCTTCATCCAGTGAAATCCTCCAACATTATGGTGAAGTGAAAAATTTTGGACTCTGTGAAAAAGTTTTGGACTCTGTGAAAATGTTTTGGACTATGCTTTGCAAGTAGTAGCAAACTGTAAACGACTTGTGGCTTATAACTGAGAGCTGCAACTATCCTCTAGTAATCAATTGTTAAAAAACTTTTATGCTTTGATGAAAGGCTAATCATACAGTATATATGAGTAATCAGATATTTTCTTCACTTGAAATAGCCTGAGGAAAATGGAAGGTGCTGTGAATATGAATCAGACTGAGGAAGATTTTCAGCATTTATAGCCTGCAAGAAAACAGAAAGAAGGGGAGTTAAATAGAGACAAAATTCAGTTCATTCACTAGTCAGGGAGATGGAAAGAGGAGTCAGAGAAATGTTATGCAGTAAGGAGTTCAGCACAAAACAAAATAGCCATAGCAACTTTCTAGTAATGTTGATATTTTCAGTCTTGTTATTGCATGAACATTACATGACAACATATAGTTTTACAGTTACATTGTAAATATGCCTTTCCTGTCAAGATATTGGGCAGAGCTTTTTTCACCAGTGTCTCTGTCTGCATTTTTTGACACAGTGTCTGTTCTTCCATTAAGCCTTGAAATTCAATGATTTTATATATCTATATAGATATATAAATAATATGGAAGAAAACTAGAAAGTCACATATAGAAAGTCACATTTTGTAAATATAATGGTCTGGAAGCTAGAGGCATTCCATATATCTTCAAAGTAGGAAACAAGACTGTGTACAAATATCTTTTTCAGGTGGATTCTATAGTGGAGTAATTTTAGTTGTTGTGAAGTCAGTTCCCCTTTGTTTGTTGGCATTTAGGGCAGGTCAATATTAGAGATAATTAGATTAATCATGCTCTTACACTGTTTTTCTCACAGTTAGATATATGTATTTTGTGGTGTAAATGATATTACTCAACTGCTTCATACCAAAATATGGGTATGGGTAGAGGTATAGCAGGAGTTAATAGGCTGACGCTGGAAGAGACAGATTAATCTCTTCTTGCTATTTATTCTGGTGGATTTTAATCAAGTATACTCTTTAAAACAAAACTAATTACTATAAAGAATTTTGAGGCATTTTGGATTATTACAATTTTATTTTCTTTCCTTAGTGAATTCTTCATGCCAGGATTGGTTGATACACATATTCATGCTCCTCAGTATTCATTTACTGGTACAAGAATAGACCTGCCTCTTTTGCAGTGGTTGACTGCCTACACGTTCCCAACAGAAGCCAAATACCAGGACAGTGGTTTTGCAGAAGAAGTGTACACCAGAGTTGTTGTAAGTCCTGCAAATGACATTTACCTACTTGACGACATTAATTTTTGTGTAATATAGGCATGTTCTCAGAAGGTCAGCAGAAAGAGTAGAGAGTGTTTTACTGTCATGGAAACCAGATAAAGCCAAGATAGCCACTGTTCTAATTGCTAGTCAAGATTTTCTGTTACTAGTTACAGTCTTGTTCTGTTGCTGCTGGCAATAGAATTAATTTAATCATAAGGTTAACAATGAACTGTTTATCACCTTTTCTGAATATAACGACCAACTACTAATCTACAACAACTAATCTACTCTCAGAATTAGTACAGCTAACAGGTGCAGACAACCTCAATGCAGCAATAACCAAGCATAGTAAAAAAAAAAAAAAATTCAGGAGGTGTTTCCTTTCTTGCAAAAAAATCCTCTATTATAAACATCTACAAAAACCACATGAAAGAGAAGATACTTCTGATAGATGACAAATCTGGGATGTTCTGGAGTAGTAAAGGAAGACATTGCTGCTGCTGAGGTCTTTATAGTGAGAATGTCTTTTACTGCAGGGGCTTTAGAAGGAGTCTCTCAGTGGTATTGTGGGTCAAAGAAATACTGTGTTTGAGCTAGACGATTTTGAGCATTATAAAGTCTTTAAGATCCACTGCATGGACAACAAGCAGCTAGGTCATTTTGCAGAATACTAGTTCTGTCCTATAACAAATTTATCCTTCAATATGTGGGCTGAAATATCTTCAACAGATTAAATTATTTGGCCAGCATAATTTGCCTTGCATTTGTCTATTACCCTGGCAGCATCTGTTGTCAACATAATAACAAATCTGAAATAGTTATGCTGTTCCTTGCCACACAAATTTTAAAAGAAAATCCTTTCTGCCATCTGCCATGATGAAAGCATGCAGGAGCAGCCTGGTCATAAGCTCTACTGACAAGCACACATGCCTTCAAGTGCTCAAAACATAGAAGTGACCTCACCTTTGAGCTGTGTGCCCAACACACTGTTACAATGCAGGCTGCATGACCCCAGCACATCTAGAGACCGCACCCTGCAAGGTGCATCACAGTATCATGTGGAAAAGAGCTGCCAGAGAGAGGGTGAAGCTGGTTGTCAGAGCCTGAACACCATAGTTAGGCTCTTCCCATGTAAATCAAATAGAACAAGGTCAAGAAAATGTCTTCACCCACAGAAGATACAGAATAACAGTCATTCTGCAGTGTTTGATGGGGCCAATTATAACCTTCATCTGTTAGAAACAGAACTAAACTTTCATGGAACAGATATTTTTTCATAAGTATCATTGTGCTTATGAAGTTGTAATGAAAAAACAGTGGATTTTTTCATATCAAAGTCCTGTTTCCAACAAACACCTTCTGTACTCAGCAAAAGAAACAATTTAGCCTGCTTTTAGCTGGAACCTCCTCTTTGTGTTGATGATTTGGAAACAGAATGTTTTTAGACTTACTTTAACAATGTTGTTAGGATTTCAGAAGTAGAGAATTCTGAATTTTAAAAGCTAGGAAAGACAAAGTAACTTGTCTCTGTAATGACACTGCTATTTTTGAGACTTTTTTTGGAACTTTTAAAGATTTTCATTTGAATATTGTAAGGAAAAGACAGAGCTTGGCTTCATGTTTGTCAAATAATTAACTCTAGCCTTCCTCCAAACATTGTGTGGGATGTCCCACCTTTTGTCTTGTTAAAAAAAAAAAATTAAGAAAATTCTCAAATAACTAGACAGCCAGAACCCAAAAGTATAGTATGTTGGGTAAGTGGTCAACATAGTTTGCATCAGTCCCAAGGACGAGAAAAGCTACAAATTTCATCATTAATTAATGTAATTAAAATACCTGGTAATTTACTATTATGTTCCTCAAAAGTAATGTGGGGATTTCCTTTCAAATGGTATATTAGATAAATAATTAGCTCATAGTCTGAGCAATTTTGCTCAGTAAGTTTCATATTTGGTATTTAGGGACAACAAAAGTTTTTGATACATGAAAACCAGACTTGTTTTTCCAGCTAGGTCAGGTTGCTAAAAGAAAACCACCATGTTCCCCAAAAGCCTTGCTTTGCTAACAGTGGATAAACAGTGCTTCACCATGAAAATTGGAGAACCTTTCATAACTAGGAAATAATAAAAATTACTAGTTGTTTGTATTTCAAAATAAAAGTTGGAGCATTTCCAGTTTGAGGAAAGGAATAGAGACTGGTTTCTATGGGTTTAGCCATTGCAAAAATTTTGTGAGGAGTTTTTTGTATTTATTAACCCTCATACTTAAAAAAGCTTTTATGAAATTAAAAATCTGTATTTTTACTTTCCCACTTCACTGCAAAATTTCACAATAACTAAATGTTCTTGCAGTTTGAAATGAGACTTCCTGTTCTGCTTTTTGCCAGCTTTACTGTTTTTTTCCCCAGACAGTTGAAACTGATTTCTTTTTTTAGAGACGAACTCTAAAGAATGGCACGACTACAGCTTGCTACTTTGCAACAATTCACACAGATAGTTCCCTTCTTCTTGCTGAAATTATAGGTAAGTCTAACAGTGAATTTTGAAGGATTGTGTGGATTGTTAGTTGAAGGAAACAATGTTTAGAAGTTTAGGCTAGCTAGGAATCTGTCTTTCTCCTAATTTGTTTTTTATTCATTGTACCTGTCACACTGTGTCCTCAAACTCTACCTGTTACCCATGTTCACTTAACACTTCTATCCTATGGTTGCTACTCCTTCTCTCCTCATTCCCAAATCTGCTGCTGGCTGAGCTTGAATTAGGTCTGCTGGACTTGTTCTTCAGCTGCGGCTCTCTGCTTTTTCTAACCTTTTGTTTTTTGAGGTTTAAAAGAACTGAATGACAGGAGGCCCAGTCAATTCATTAATTTATTGATACACTGAGATTTCATCTGATAATCAATATAAAAAAATCTTCACACACCCTCTGAAATCAGAGAAGTGGAAGCTGCATCAGAATCTTATCCTTTCCTTCTGTTCATAGTTGCAAATGCCTGCTGTTTGAAATTATTGTTGTTCTTGCAGGATTTCTCAAGGCTCAGACAGCTCATAAAGCAGAGAAATTTAATAAGAACCTCAAATTTAATCAAAAATTATCTAGTCTTTCTGATTTATTAGGAATATTTTGAAGCTATTACATTAAACAACTCAAATAGTTAAAGTAGACAAAGAGATCTGATTTAAAATCAGATATTAGAATTGGATATTATATGCATGTTTTACACATGAGTTCTGATTTATTCATCTAGCATGGGTAAATCTCGAGAAAGTGGCTAGAATAGATCTGGAAATTTCTACCTCTAACTGCATATGGGGGGGCCTGTTAGCAATCTTTGCCTGTTAGCAAAAGGAGAGATGGTTTGCTGAGATCTTTATGACTTCTTTCATCTTCAGGTAGCCATATACTACAGCTACTGTACTTTGATGCTTGTTTCTCATCCTTTGTGTCACAGCTGTCTTCATAGACTACCATTAAGAATTCTGGTTGTGGTTAAAATACAGTAATCTAGTTCTTATTTATAAAGTTGAGTATTAATGTGGAAGACAGCTCCTATTTAATGTTGTTTGTTTCCTTATTTTGTCTTTTCTTTTTATCCTTAAAAGTCACATGAATGAACCTAACTTAGAGACAAGACAGGAGCATAAATTCTGGTCATTCTAAATGGGGCTGGATGGGGTGGACTTCATTCTTTTTTTCAGTGCAAGCTTTGGTAATGGTTTCTGAGAACCAGTGATTCTGAGATTTATATTCTAATGCATCTCAACAGATAAATTTGGTCAACGAGCATTTGTTGGGAAAGTCTGCATGGATGTGAATGACACTGTGCCACAATACAGAGAGATTACTGCTGACTCTGTCCAAGAGACAGAAAGGTAAAATGATAAAATTGATGGCATAACCTTTTAAAATAAGATTTTTCATACATTGAAAAGTGAATGTGAATCTGTCTAAGAGCTTACAGGTGTGAATTTATTAGCAATAGGTTTTTTTCTTCCAACAGTACTGTCCCCTACAGTCCTGGCAATTCCTGCAAATCCTAGCAATTCCTACAAAAGTTGCTGCACAGCCCAAATAGCATCTCTCTGGCTTTTCCAAGGAGAGGGATAAACCACAGATCTAGGGTTTGAGAGGATATGTGTGTTTTCTGCTGCCTCTTTTGCCTTTCACAGCTGTGTGTGTGGAGGTCATGGGACCTGACATACAATAGTGAGGTGGCAGCCAGCTCCTTCGTCCCCATTAACTTCTAAGCTATTTCCTTCCACCATTTAGGTTAAGGCTTTATTCAAGCTGTAGAAGTCAGCTTTCATATACCTCATTTTAAACATCTCTTCTCCATCACAGCACCAGTCAAAGTACTCCAACATGCAGCTAAGAGAATGAAGGAGAATCAAATGAAGGTAATGTTTGTAGCGGAGGAGAGCCAAGACTGCATTATGGCAGCTTATTATCATGTTTCTCTTGTCTTTTGCACCCATACTCAGAAAACAGTTAAGCAGACATACAGCTCTTCTCATTGGACTATCTATTTACTTACCTAAAGTTTCAGATGTCATGCTGAAAGAGAAAATCCCTAAGAGTAATATAAATATCTTTTGGCACTTGTGTGAGGTTTCTACCTTGTTTTTACAAATCATGCTAAAGGCATGACAATAAAAGTAAGAAATGGTAATGTATTTCTAATGGTGTTTATATTTAAATAAATTTTTAAAACATGCAGTATTAGTTACCTTCACTCTTCTAACATTTGTTTCCCTCTATGTAAATCCCCACCTTCCATATTATGGTGCAAGTCCTGCCAAATGGGCCTGAAAAAGCAGAACTTCCAGTTCTGGTGGTTTTAAAAGCTTCAGAAGGATCTAAATAGCTTTCTTTTAAATATCTATCTTGTGCCTCCAACTCATTCCTTTTTGATTGTGTAATAAGAACTATTTCTCAACTTTGGGTGAGAGGTTGCCGCAAGTACTCCCTAGTTGTCTAGGGAATAGGGCTGTGAGCTTCTTGGCATGAATCTGGAATACTTACCTAAATCACAGCAATATAATTGCAGAAGGGCGAAAAACTGTTTAATGAAACTGTTTAATGTTTACTGTGCATGAATCTGGAATACTTACCTAAATCACAGCAATACAATTGCAGAAGGGCAAAAAACTGTTTAATGAAAAGGGTAACATGTTAGTTGGGTTTTTGTTGCTTGTTTTTTAAGAATCTAAGAAATGTGATCTGTTACACTGTCAGAAAATGGACTACACTCATTTCAGTTACTTAGAATTAATATTCAGAAATATTTATATTGTATGCATGGAAATAAGATACAATTCCAAATACTTCATATATTAGATTTAAATTCGTCAAGGATTTGAATCTATCATTCTTTGTCAAATAGGATTTAATAAAAAGATAGGGAATTGAACTCTGGATTACCATATATGGTACTATTAGTCATAGTCAGCTGCAAAGATGAGAACCTATGTTCATGTCTGTTCTGCTACAGAAGACAGTGATTTGAAGTTGAGCTTCTTTCCTCATAGAGAAGTACGTAAGCCAACAAACTGTAGGCTATATTTGCAAAACATATTTCATCACATTTAATCATGAGTTTTGAAACAGCTTACAATGTTCAAAGAATGTGAGAAAGAATGAATACAGCCACATTTAAATTTTGGCTTGTAAACTGGGCATTATATTTCTGTTAAAGCTTCTGCTCAAGTGTATATTTTATTATATCAAGTTAATCGGTAAGAGGAGAAACAGGCAGATGATAGCTAATTCACTTGGCATTTTAGCTCTCAATGTTAGACCATGGTGGGCTCAAACTCCTTTGTTCATTGCAGAAGATGAACTCAGGTTTCTCATTTCCATCTGGGGATCTAGCATGAGCTTCAGGGCTGTGAATGTAGCCTCTAGCATAATTTTCTTTTCCCTCTGAAGACATTTGAAAAAATTCATACAACATGTGTTGTGATCAAAATTACACAGATCTCTTACTATGAACTATGACATAAAAATTCACAGAGATCCTGTCCAGAAAGCATCTCAAACTGTCATTCACATGTCACTTACATACACCGAACAAATGGGCTTTCAAAGAATTTCCTCCTTCAAAAGCAGGAGGAAGTTCAGTTTGCTCATCTGCATTATCCATAGTGACTGCTTGGGTTTTTTTTGTAGAGGTCTGAGGTAGCATTTTAGTTAACAGAGAAAGTTAACCTTTATTTTCCGGAAGGTAGATTGTCTATACACTAACATTAATATAAGCATTTCCAAAAAATCAAGGGTTCTTTAAGTGAACGAGGACATATGCATCTACTGTAAGATATAAAATATTGCTGCATCTTTTAAAATTTGGATTTGAAAAGGTTTTAACACTACAATTTGAATTCATGGACAGACAAATTTAAGTTTGGTTTGTTTTTTCTTCAATATTGCAGCTGTAGATTATAATTAAGTTTTCAATTCATTTAATGTAGCATGTATTTGATTTTCAGGGAGAACTCAGAATAATTATTGCTTGTCTAATGCTAAATATTGCAATGAAAAAACAATAGTCTTTATGTTCAGAGTCAAATTCAAAACCAGCATAATTTGGTGTCACTATGCTGACTTCATTGTGTTCCCTTTTTTATTTCATCTGAAAATCTGGCTCAACATTTTGTAAAAAATTTGATCTGTCTAAAATGTTTAACAGGGTATCCAAGCATATATTTTTTATATTCTTCATAATTTATAACATAGAGGACAGACTTATAGCAACTTTATTTCTACCCTTTTTCAGGTTTGTTAGAGAACTCCTGGAAAAGAAAGTAAGTAGTGTTCTTTATTGAATTCACTTCTGTATTCAGAAGATGCTGTGTGAGCACATGAAAAATTAATCCTGCTATCCAAATCTGTTGTCTTAGTGACAAATCAATAAATATACATATTTGTGTGTAATAGACAGATATCATCACTCTGGAAAATGTTCTTCTAGTCATGGTGAGAAATGTAACAGTGTAAAATCAGTTTTCTGTGCTCAGAGCAGAGCAATGTTCTGTGTTTTTCTCTACTGAGTTTGAAAAGTCTGGCTTCCCAGAAAGGACAATTTTCTTCTAAGAAAGGTGGAATTCAATTTATCACTCTGTACTATAGAAGTAGACAGACTAATGTTGCAGTTACTGTTTGTCTTACCCCAGCTTTCAGTTTCATCATCTGGGTTCTCAGATAATGGCTGCTTCCAAATCCCTTCCTATGTTCCGAGTTGGTTTCTCCCTAAATTGTAGCCCCCCTGATGTAAACCACTCCTCTTTCTCCTCCCCTTTGCTCTCATTGGAGCTGGCTCTGTAAACCACTCCCCTCACTCCTCCCCTAAGGTTACCCCATTGGCTGGCTGTTTGTGCCCGCCCATCGGTTTTGGTCTGTTTATAAACCCCTGGATGGGTGGTCTGTCTCTTCCTTCAGAATCTCTGGATTAAAGAGCTGTTGGGGGATTAGGTGGAGAACATCCTCCAACTCTTTTACCTTTCTCCCTGATGCTGGTAAAGTTAACTCCACTGTACAGCTGCAGCTCTGAAGTTCAGCTCCTGGTGAATTCATCCTGGAATTGGTCCGTACACCTCAGCATGGCTCCTGGTGTTCTCAAAGAGCTAGCAGAAGACTCCAGTGGCTAGCATCAGACTAATTGAAGGAATTCTCACCAGCAGAAATCATTGTTTTTTTCAGTAGAGTTACTAATCCACTATAAAATTAGTGGTTTGGGTCAGTGCCTGTCTTAAATTGTGTTTCTAAAGACATTCATGCTTACACTCCTGTGGTGAAGATAGAAGCTTACACTCCAAAATTATACACAGTGGTATTATTCTTATCAGCCATTGGTTTTAAGTGGCTTCTTTTGACGTCCCACCTCAAAATATTCAAGAGCAGTTCCCTGGATTTTAATGCCTAAACCATATATATCACTGGAGTAATGCCTAAACTATGTATGACTAGGGTAAGTTGGCTAATTTGCAAAGACCTGAGCTCCTTTTTTCTGGGAGATAATACAAGGAACTACAGTCCAAGTTATCACTTACTGGCTTATGCTAAATGCTTGCCTTTTGTAATTGTAATCCTGCTGACTATTTTTTGTAATCCTAATTGTAATCCTGCTGACTATTTTTTTAGGAAAATTTTAATCTAGAGATGCAAGGTGTAAAGCTCTGTAGTTCTTAGTTGCTTCTCCTACTGTTTCCTACAGTATAGCATATCTGATTATATGACTATTCTTCCTATCTAAGGAGTTTAGGGGTTTGTCGCTGATATGAGTATAGAAGATTGAACAAGAAAATGGCTTTGGTTTTATAGAAGCTTGCAGTTTTGCTTCATTATATCTTCAATGGTCACAGAAGCATGACTGAAAAAAAATCTGGTCATTCAACTGACTTATTTCTCATTACGCATTGAGACTGTCAGCAAATAGGAAAAAATATCCAGTCCTACTGAAGACTGGTAAAATTTCAGTAACTTGATGAAAGTTCTAAAAAGCCCAATTTCTTTAATAAAGTTCATTAAAATTGTAAGAAACCCCCACTTTCCTTCTCTGTTTCTGCAATGAGATGTCTAATGAAAGTAAGGAAATGACTATACAGCTTAATTTGAGTTGGCAAGCATGCAGTAAGCAGTAAGCAATGAAGACAAAATGTAATTGCGGTGTAAATGCTAGCCTTAGTTATGGTTACTGAAATATATATGTAGAATACAAACCCCATCTTCTATTATTTTCAGTATCCCAGAGTACAGCCTATAATAACCCCCCGCTTTGGCCCCTCCTGCACAGAGGACTTGCTGAATGCCCTTGGGGATTTAGCACAAGCCCACGATCTCCGTGTGCAGGTAAGCTCTGAGAGCTCTGTGTGCCATTTAAGTGGTGTGGACAGACAGCATGCTGAACATCTAAAGGTACCTTTGGGAGGAAATACATATCTGCTGCCCTGATATCAGCATCCACTCTGTTGTAGGCTTGTTCTCTCTTTCACCTCACAACAACATCGTGTATTGTTTTATCTATTATTTTAACATCTTCCTAAAACTGGAAGTGGGGCCATTGTGTCACCACATTACTGGGATGGACATATGCACTATCTCATATCACTTTGTTCCTTTAAGGAACAAATGGAGCTACTTCTTTAGGTCCTATGAAAACTTCTTCAGGTCTGATGAAAAAAGAGATGCAAGGACTAGATCGAATGATAGGTTTTACTAGCATGATTTTTTATGAATGTATATTTAGCACTAGTAGATTGCTGAGAACCTTGTCAGGTTCAATGCTGTTTAAAGGACTTGGTCTATGCATTTTCTTGTTGCAGAGTCACATAAGTGAGACTGAGGAAGAGATCAAACTTGTGGAGAACATGTTTCCTGCCTACCAGAATTACACCGAACTGTATGATAAAAACAAGCTACTAAACAGCAAGGTAGCCACATAAAAACTTCCCAAATGACTTACATTAATTCATCTAGAGATTGTGATGGTTTACTGTATTTACCTGAAAAATTTTTATTGTTCTGTCAAGGTCAGTGACATCTGGGGAAAAGTAAATTTGTTTTATGTTCTGTTGAGGTGTTGGATCTTTAACCAAGGCCACACTGTTCCTTATTTTAGAGGAGGTGAAAAATAATCATATTTTATGCTCACTGATTCATTTTCTAAAGGTTCCAAAGAGAATTAGGGCAGTGGGATTAGAAGAAAGCTAGATAAAGTTGGTATTGTAGGAACTGGTAATTCTTAGACAGTACCTAGTTATTCTTATATTCCAAGGATGTTATCCAGTTTTTGCAGTTTGCCTGAAGATTTCTTCTGTGGTGTTACGTTAGGACCAGCTTCATTTTCTTCCTATGGAGAAGCAGCCCGTAGAAGTTGAATTCTAAACATCAACCTCGCTTGCAGACAGGTGCACTTTACTGCTCTGACTATCCAAAAGCACTCTCACCTCATTTTACCAGCTTATTTTACCAAGATTTGAGAGGCACAGTAGCCCGAAGAATTGAAATTCATTACGGCTTTATGCTGTTGAGACAAATGTAATATAGCTGCCCAGAGTAATTACAAGCTGGAGACCCAGGGCACACCTAAGTATATAGTGGACTGTCTGTGCAAAAGTGAACATGAACAACCCAACTACAGTCAGAGTCATCTGTCAAGTTCATTGAAAAATTTGTGAGAGAATTTTCAGACGCACAAGAGGCAGCTGGAAACTCCCTGGGAATTAGCTTCTGAGCTCCCATTTCTGTGTTTGAAATTTTTATCCCAGTAAATTACTTGTTTACTTGTTTACTGTCCTTTTTGCTGAGAAATCAATATGGACTACAGAAGTATGTACACAGAATTAACCTTTGTTTTCTTACATGATCCTTTACATGCTGATTTGGTGTGCAAGTGTTCTAAAGAGCGTATTTGTGCTGCAAAAGCACAGGTCTTAATTCTGTGACTTGTATGCACACAAGTGAAAATGGTAATGAAAAATCATGATTACTGGTGTCTTCTGAAGTCAAGCTCCTGGATATTTGAGAAAGGATTCTATTAAACACAAGCATAGCAGCAGAACCTTAGATATTGTCTCCCCATCAACTCAAACTAAGACACCAAATCAATTTTTTTTAAGTGTTTTAAAAGCAGGGTCTTTTTTTGGAGCTGTTGCTGAAATGTTTCTTTCCTTTTAAAAACAGTACAGATTGCCAGGGATATGCTTCAGTAGCTTCCATATGTAGGTCCTTAGCTGAAGACGTGGCTATTCTCCTTGTGTTTTCAGCTACACTGAGCTTGATGAGTAGAGATGGGAGGAGTACAGTGCCATTAGGAGATGCTCAGTGGAAGCAGTCTCTGTGCCATGCTCAATTTTATGTGCAGATTGCAAGATCTAACAGAGCTCTTGCTCCTCTCTTTCAGTGGGCATTTGGCATATGAGGTAATGCCAATTAGATTTGTAGGGAATAATTGGTTTATCCCCTATTAAATGATCCTATCATACTTCTATATTTTTCTTGTGAACTTATTTTTAAAGTCAGTTATGTCAGCTAAAAAGTAATTTATCAGTTGTGTAAATAATTAGATTATATGTTACATAAAGAATAGTTAATCTCTCTTTCCCTGGTGCAAACCTTTAGAGAGGTAATAGGAAACATGCTAAGAGTACATACATCTTCCATTTTATCTGATGTATTCCTATCCCCAGTACTTAATCTCTGTGTTAGCTACAAAATATAAATTATAAGCTTGCTACAGTGCTAGGACAACTGGGAAGTCCTCGCTTTTGTCTTCGGTCACAGCAGTCACTGCAAGAGCAAGTACCCTGTATTCTTATATTTAAAAAATGCAAAAAAGCAGAAGGAATGATATGTCAAGCACACTGGCATTAATTGCCTTGTAGATTTTAAGAGCTTAATTCAAGAAGTGCATTAATTTCACTAAATGGTAAAGTGTCCTTTTTGGCTGTTTCAAGCAGTGCAGCAAACCTCAGAGCCACAAAAGTAAATGAAATACTAAGTAAATTTGTGATTCTCTTTTTCTTTAGACCGTGATGGCACATGCCTGTCATCTTTCTGAAGAAGAGCTGAAACTTTTTAGTCTTCGTGGAGCTGCAATTTCACATTGCCCCAATTCTAACTTTTCGTAAGTTAAAAAAAAATAGGAATGGTGTATAATTAAATAAAGCTGTTGTTTGTATAGTACCCTGAGTTGATGCTACCATTGCAAAGCTATGATATAGAAGTTGTATGATACCTCATTACACCATAAATGACATATTGGATTGAACATGACCATTCATTATCCACTTCTGCATAGCATGCTCTAGACCAATTTGTGGTATTTCAGTTTAGTTATTGCATCTATATCCATATCTATATAAATATTTATTTTCTAAAACTTTATTTATTTTGACTGTTCTGTCAGTGGTAGATGTCAGTGGCATCTCCCTTCCCACTGAAGTCTGCTAATGTTTTGGGGAAATGGACTATAAAGTCTTCTTTCTATTGAGCAGACATGAGATACTGCATGGTGTACAGACAGAATAAGTAATAAACCAAATCCTTTACAATTTAAGGGAGAGTCTTTATCATAAAATGGCTCTGCAGCCCTGCATTTCCTGAACTTTTTCTGCATGCAGCACACAGAACGTGTTTCTTCTTCTAATCCAGGATGCGCAGTGGTGTCTTAAATGTCCAAAAGGTTCTCGAACACAATGTGAAGCTTGGTCTTGGCACAGGTTAGTAGTTTGCTCTGAAAGTGGTTTCTTCTGGAAACCTTTGGAAGATACATTCACCTGTTCATATTTAAAAGTCAGCATGTCTCCAGCTTTTGATCCTCTGTTTTCTCCACCTGAGTAAGGAATTCTAGACTATTGAAATCTAGGTTTGGTCCAAAACTGTTTTAAAACAAATTCAGAAAATTAGTGAAGAGTTTTTGTTGCTGTTGTGACCTTAAACAGGGCTTGAACATCAACTTTTCAGGTTTCTGTTTTTGTGTTGTGTTCTATTCACCTGACTGTGTGTGACAGCACCTTTATTGGGAATTATGCCTTCAGAGACAGTGCTTAGCTGTAGAACTTGTTGTGTTTACCACATATGTTGCTTCATAACTTTGAATTAAAACTTACAGAAATTCAACATAGAGAATTATACCCAAAACTTGTACCTTAAGGCTCTGATCCCTTTTAGATGTTGCAGGTGGATATTCAGCTTCTATGCTTGATGCTATAAGGAAAGCAATGGTGGCATCTAATAGCCTTCAGATCAATAAAGTCAATGAGACAGGACTAACTCTTCAAGAAGCCTTTCAGCTAGCCACTCTGGGAGGAAGCCAAGGTAAGAAGAAAACTCTTTAGTGTGCACACAGAGAGCTACAACTCTCTTTGATTATATGTTTCCCTGTCTTCATGGGAGATTCACGGATTTTTTGGTGCCAGAGTGAAATCTAACTGGTAGGCAGAGATAATCCTTCCGTTTCTCATACGCATACTAGGCTTTTCAGAGAAGAATACTCTATTAATGCTGAGAGTTTAATAACAAAATTTTAATGGCTTTTCAGTGTTGTACATTTGCTTTGCAAAGATCCTCAGACTTCTTAGTCATAAGGCTGTAAATGCTTGTCTATTTATTGTACCAGCTGGAAATTTGTTTTCTCAGCAACCATCACCTAGAAGAAAAACTGCAATTACTGTAAAGTCATGCATTCTATTTGTCATCAGTTTCTAATTTTGCTTGTGCTTTTTGAGATGTCAGTGAGGCAGTTTGTTGCAAATCAAAACATCATGCAAATCACTTCTCACTCAGGGAAAAGCAGAAAACCAGGCTTTCCACCATGGTTGTCCAAAACACAGTTGCATTTGCAGAATGCATTCATATAATATATGGGCTATCTAGTTCTGGAGAACAAATTTTGCTGTAGTCAGTGTGCACATAAAAATACATACAATTAAAAAATATTAGCAGAACTGGTATGATATAGCAGAGAAGAAATCCACATGAAAGTGAAAACCTATTATTGTTTCAGTTAGTGGAAATGAGCTCACTACCTTCTAAAGCACTGGTCCCAAATCTTCTCTGTGTAACCTGTCTGTAGCTGCCAAAAAGCTCCATTGGGTATTATTAATGGAACCTTAAAAGGTGTAGTGAAAATGTTGTCAGTCAGGTCTCCTCAGAACTGTGTTTGAATTCTTGGAGAGTGTTAGGGGGGAGATACAGAAGACAGAAGATGAGCAGGGAACAAATAGCATTCTTTTTCCTGCAATATATACTGTTCCACAAAGTGTGAGAATAAATTAGCTGAGACATAGAAAGGAAGACTTACAAAAATCCCAAACTCATATGTGGTCTCCCTTCCCCGCTACTCTTATGCTTTTTCTATATTAGATTTCCTTAGTAAAGTGTTAATTTTTTCTATTGATTTAAAGCTGGTTTATCCTTACTGAATCACATTTAAGGGTAGAATATAAATCACTTCTACAAGCTTTCAGTAGCCTGGCTACTGAAAGGGAAAATTTCAGTAGCAGAAATTTAAAAGAGTGATTTTTTTTTAATAGTTTGCTTTGTTAAGGCTTCTAAACACTTATCACCCTCTTGTGTTTAATCTAAAAATTGCATTCTGCTCAAAAACCTGAAGGAACATGAGATCATTTTAGTTGACACTAGTAGGTAATCAAAATATTTCAGAATTTGTAGGAGTTTAAATGTCTTTAAGATATTGTGATATTTCTGCCACTCACAAACTTCAATGACTTCTTAAAGTAACTTCAAGATTGAATTTCCTTTATCAGTGCAATCTGAAAACAAATAAATTATTTGCAGGTATTATGCTCTTTGATGACCTAATTTCAGAGTATTGAAAAAAATTAATTCACAGATACTTTCCATAACTTAAAAAGGTCCTAATTTATTTCTTAAGAGGCACAAAGGCTTCTCTTTAGGTATTCTAAGCACTTGCAAGCACCCAGTCTCTGAAGATGAATTTGTAGGTTTTCAGGACATGCAGTTTCATGCATAATGAAACTTTGAAAAAATAAAGCTAAATAATAGACCATGAGGCAAGCCATAGAGGTAGGTATGAGACCTTCAGACTGGCTATGATTATTTTTCCATGCCATATTATTCTTTGTTCCTTCTAATTGCAATTACTCACTGGATACCTCTTTTATTATCATATTACTATATATTATTATTGCAATACATCTATATAACCTTTCAAAATTGCTTAAACTTTTTTAAAAAATGCAGTCTTATACTTCCTTAGCAAGGTGAGTGCTATTAAATGCTTTACCGTTTCTCTGACTTAATTGCATTGCCCTGTTTGTAGATTGAATGTTTTTGGAATATTACCTATTGTTTCTTAAGTCTCTTAAGAGCTCAGGTGCTAATATACTATTCAATTTGGTTTTGGGTTTTTCCTTGTAATCATCTAAATTTTTGTTTGTCTTATGAATATTTCAAGTAAGTTGACAGGTACTTCTACATGTTGGAAGGAGGCTGGTCCTGAAGACGTGTTTATGAGCTTATTTTCTTCCTCAGCTCTAGGATTGGATGATGTGATTGGAAACTTTGAGGTGGGAAAAGAATTTGATGCACTGCTAATCAACACGAAGGCTTCAGATAGCCCTTTTGACTTGTTCTCTGCTGATGATTTTGAGGTAATCAGAACAGGATTGATGATCAAAACATTAATGGAAGTGATGTGGGGAAGGCTCATCATACAGGCAGAAAGGGTCTCTTGAGAGTGATTCTGGTGACAGGAGTTGGGTGTACTACACCCCTGCTGTCTGTGCTCCTCTAGGTGTTCCATGGTTTTTTTTTTCTTCAGAATCTTGCTGACCCCAGTGACATTGCCATAACACCATGAGCCAACATGCATGTAATATTTTTAATGCAAGTTTTATTAGCCTAAGATGACAATTACAGTTATGTATTTGCAGTGACAAATGGCAGCCAAGAATAAGCAATTTATTTTTAGTCAATCCTTAGAGTTCAGACTGAAAAATGACAGCCTTTTCCCAGAGAAAGGTTAGGTAGCCTTTTCTACATTGCTGTTACAAAATGAAGCAAGCACTCAAGATGGCTAATTTGAGTTAAAAGCACTGTTTTTATATTAACATTAAAGCAGTGTTGGTTTTATGGTATGGAAACACTTCATTCAAAAGCCTTCTCTGACTATAAAAGATAGTTAAGAGCAGTTACTTGAATTTATAGATGTGGTCAGACTGCCTGGAAACAATTCCAGTTCTGTAAAAATAATTATTTTTAAATTTAAATCTAAACTTTTTAAGCTAAGTTATTGGTCTTTAGCACTTTACAAAAGTTTAAATTTTGCCTTGTTATCAGAAAGAAAATTATGTATGTATGTTAAGTTTTGATTTCAATGTTACTAGGAATATTTAGGAGAAGTGTTTTTATCAGTTCTTTCAAGCTTCAAATGATTATGATCCGGGACAGCAGATACTGCTTTCTGAATTTGTTTTCTCCCATTTTTTTAAAGGACACTCTCCAGAAGTTCCTGTATCTAGGTATGTTTTGATTTTCAGCTCAAGTTGAATTCTCATTTCCTACATCAAATGTCTAAATTAATATTGGGGTTAATAAAAAATTTATTTTTACATAAGTAAGTATATATTTGTTTGCAGTAATTAAATATATTTATCCAAATCTTATATGAACATTAACATGTCTCCAATTATTAGCATTAATATTTGACATTAATAAATAAAAGCTGGTTTATAATTGTTTGTAAATATGTCCGGGCAGTGTCCGGTCCGGGGCTGCGCTGCTGCTGTGTTGTGATGTTGAGGTGCCTGCTGCCAGCTGTGGCCATGGCTGTGTCATGCTGTAATGAGACTTTTGCCTTTCTGAGGTGATGTCGGGGTCACACCAGCTTTCTTGATGGCTGGTTCCCAAGCCAGTTCAGATATTGTGCATCAAATCATTTTCTGTACAGATACATAATATTTTTGGGGTTTGGATCTACTGAATATACAGAAAATCTATGACACTATTGCAGCAGCTGAATGCTATGTTTATTTTTTTTTTAAACACATGGGTTGCTAAAATATTTATTAATTTTTGTGGTAGCCTTGACTATTTCTCTCCAAATAGACTTTCTAAGTTCTAGGAAATGGTTGCTGCAAGTAATGTGTTCTAAAACTGTTTTTGTAGACTGCATAATTGTCATTAATTAAATCAGTGTTTGTATTTATGTGCAAATCTCAGTTTTGACCATGTTATTTCAGGTGATGATCGGAATATTTCTGAAGTGTATGTGGCTGGAAAGCAAGTGGTTCCTTTTTCAAGCTCTGTATAAATCCATTTTCTGTTCGCAAAATACTCTGCTGATTATTCTGCATCTAATTTGGAAAAGATTGATTAAACACAGTGCCTGATCATCAGGAATGACACCTCACTTTTGGATAATGTTAAAAACTTGCATACATTGAAAATTTTGTTAGACCTTTCAAGAATTACTATACTGAAATTTTCACAGTTCTAGAGGGAATGGCTATTTAAATTTCTTCATAAAAATAGCATTTGTGCATTGATAGGGGATTTGATAAATACCTTATTTAAAGAGGGCACCTGCTGCTCTGTTTAATAATAGTATAGGAAGCATTATATGGAACAATGAGATGCTCATTTTCTATAGGAATTTAAAAAAAACCTCAATGCTTGTAAACTGATTTTCCAGGTAATGAATATCATGGAAGAATGCAATTTCCATAATATTATTATCAAGTATGGAGAAAATCAGTGTCCTTTTGGAGAATGTAGTTTTCAGTTTTTCCTATGAGCCTAAAAAAACCCACTTTTTTTAAGACGAGTTAAGTCAGAAGTGTGTCTTTATAAATAAATAAGGGTCCTCACTTAAGAGTTTAGAATTGTCATTTGTAGTCAGACATTCCATTGAATTACTTTGATCTTAGTGAAGGCTGAATGAAACTTCTGTTAAATTAGAAGCAGGCACTAAGATATCACAAAGGCAAACAAAGTAAGAGGGTTTTCTGTACTAGAGGGAGTGCTTCATTTAGTTCAGCATCCTGCAGAATCTTCCCAAGCTCATTTGCTCCTGACTGTTCAGACAGGATGATATGAAGATGTCCCTTCTCCTTTCTGTAAGGGAAGTGAGTGCATTTAAAAATTTCCAAGAGAAATGGTCTCTTTCTGGCCATTACCACTTTTGACTCGAGGTGAAAAAAGCAGCTCAGCTTTACTGTGCTTTTTATGTTTTTCAATGTGGCACAATTCCGGCCCTGTACAATTCTAGGATTCCAGGTAAAAAAAATATGCCCTAAATGTTTTTGTAAATCTGTGTGACTTCCTACTTCCTTTCCTAAAATGGCTTTTTTTTTAATATGTTTTAGCAACACAAAGAATGTAAGCATTAATTTCAGGGTCATTAGAGACCAATATTGTATTTAGATACTGTAAACATGTGTTGAATATGGTTTTAAGGCGTACTTCAAACTTCTTTGATTTCACTAAGCCTTGTTTTGCACTTTTATCTTACTGCCTGGGGATATAGGACTTACCTCTGTTCACAAAACAAGGGAGGTCACTGCACCAAAGTTTCACTTCATGTCTACTTCAGAGAGAGTGCTTGGCCAACGCCAATCATAATGTTATGATTTTAAAAGAATTTTCAGAGTTTATGTATTGTTATAATTATGCCTATATGAGACAGCATAGCATCAAAGGGAAGTGTAACAGCTAATTTGGGCACTTAAAGCAGTACAGTCTGTTCAATGTGGTTTTTTTGCCAAAGCTGAGGGGCTGTACCAAGCAGCAGGGAATAACCAGGAGGTGTCTTGCAGACATTACCTGGATGCAGCCACTCACTGTGAGCTGGCTCAGGTATCACCCTGGTTGCTGCACCATGCTGCTGCGTGCCAAGGTACAGCCTTCCTACCCACTATGTTCCAAGACTTCTAAGGCTTTAGGAGTCAAGATCTAAGGATTAAGATTTACACATTCCATCAGGGTGTCTTCTCAATCATTTTGTTTTTCATGTGTCCCAATCACCTACACAGTAGCACACTTGTTCAGCAAATAACCTTCAGCTCTTTAACTTGCATTCCTGATTCAGGGACATTTTTTCTCATGAATTTTGACATGAATTTAAGTGATCAAATTTCACATTTCAAAACCAAAGAACTGTGAGACACATGTTTTAATCCTCCCAGTTAATGTTTGAAACTATTTTTAGGGAATTACATGGTTTTCAGCTTTGGCTTTCCTGTGGTGAAGAAAGATCACACAGCCTTGTGTGCAATGTATGCTAGTGCCCTACTTCTTTGCCTTCAGAGCTATGAATTAAATCAATGCTTTTATTTTATTGGTAGTCTTAACTGTCTCTAACTTAATTGTTTTCCCATTATTTTGTGGTGTTTTAATGAAAAGGATTCAGCATTTCTTAAAATACTTTTGGGAGCGGACAGGCTGCTTATTTGCAATATGAGAACACATTAAAACTTTAACAAGTTCAGGACTACACTACTGGCCCAATTACAAAGGGACTCTCTAGAATAACTGTTGCCAGTGAGCTTTGTATCTGAATTTTTACTGGGTCATGAACAGTTTGATTCTTGTTAAATTCAGGGACCAGGTAGGAACTTCTCTTTTGATTATAGCTTTTCTATGTCTAGTATCCAGAAATTACCCAGACATAGCAATGGAGAATCATCTTTTTAAGAATATCAGCTGGTGGAGGAGCTCTGCCTGCAGGTAGGCATGGGCTGCCTGCAGCACTCTGCAATGCCCAAGACCAGGAGGAGCAAGGCCCAAGATGGATAGCATTACATTAAATGCTGAGGTGTTTAGTGGTAAAGGAAAGAAGTCTGAATTTGATGTTTGAGGAGGCCAGTGGAGGAGTTCATATAAAAAATAAACGGAGGGTCTTTTGACAGCAACATTTAAATAGATCTGAATGGGGAAAAAATGGACCACCAGAAAAGCTAAGTGAGGTCATCTGAGGCAGTCCCGGCAGTCCCAAAAGCTTGTTCAGTGGAAGATGGCTTATGCACAAAATTTTAAAGGTTTTAGGTCATACAAAGGATGTAGTAGTCAGAATTCTCTGAAGTAATTTAGGGAAAATTACTCATTAAGGATCACTAAGGATCCCACTGTGAAGTGTTGGTCCTTGCGATTCTGTGCCTGTGTGTAGATTGCTAAGATGCTTGATTTGGTGGGTGAGGATCAGTGGATAAAAGCGGTTACTGCTGAGACTTACACAAGTACACTATATGCATCTCAAGACTACATATATTCTGCTTCCTTGGATAGATGCCCCTACTGCTTATGCACTTCAAAGCAGGTCAAGTAATGGGTTCAGATTCTTATTGTCTCTTTTAGAGACTGGAGTATATTTGGAAGGCAGATGAACTTGCAGTGCAGTTTTCTCCAAAATAAGCATAACTCTTATTACACCAAAACCACCCTGCAAACTGAACCAAGGTTCAACAAGGGACAATGATTGGGAATTTACAAGAGCACTATTGTCTCAAACCAAAATGCTAATAGAAGCTAGAACTTGAACTATTCCCCATCTGTTCTCATCCCACCACAGAACTTAGTAGCTGAATACAAATTGAAGCAACCCTCTTCTACCTTCCTCCCTTTTCCCCAACACTAACTGCCCAAAAAAACCAAACAACCAAAAAAACCCCAAACTTTAAAATGAAACAACTGGACATTAAGGGGATATGAGTATGTGGAAGAAAACAGAGGAATAATTTTCAGTCAGTATAAATTGAAAAATATGACAGTATAAATTGATTTATTAAAGATAAAACCTCTGGAAAAATTTACATTTTTCAGATTCCAGATGTCTCTCCCCACAAGTTTTCTTACCAGATAGTGGATGAGATCTTTCTTTCTTAATGTGTCTCTATGTTCAGTGGTAGCACACCACTCAAAGGGGAAAAAAAGGGTATTTGTGTAGAGCTTGCTTGTTGGGACAATATGCTTACTGTGTTCTATGGTCAGATGAGCACTTATTTGTTATAAATAGAATGCATTTGGATTACTGTTATATGTTTATCTCATTGTGTCACTTTAGGTTTTGAAATACTAGTAAGAATTGCCTATGCATTATGCAGCATTATTTGAATTATTCATGTGTGGTAAGTGGAGTTCTGCACTTTAAAATGTTGCCTTGGCCTAATGTTCATATTTATTCTGTATTTTTGTGTAATCCTAAGGTTTTGTAGGGGAAAAAGAGTGTATTTTTTCACTGTACTGAAATTTTCAGTAAGTTGTCTTTCTTTTAGAAAAGGGAACTTAAAAATTACCCTGTCTAAAATTCTGTGCCTGATTATACACTCATGAATAGAAAAAAATTATAATGGTTTTATGAACTTGAATACTAACATTTAATGTAAAAAGAAATGCAGATAAATATAAATTTTTTTTCAAATATAATTATGATAATGCAATGCAAGTCAGCAAGAGGTATTACTGTTGAATATCTACAGTTAAATTGAGCAAAAGAGAGCATAGTAATTCTTATTATTAATTTAAAAAGAGTACTTAAGCCCAAGTTCTTTCAAAGAATATCCCAGTTTTAAAAGGAAAATATATTAATGTCATTACTCAGACAAGCTGTTTAAAAATACTATTTTAAACATTTCCAGGAACAATCCATAACAGGTGATAAGGTGGACATATTTTAAAGTTCTGGATTTTCATTAATAAACTATGCTGCTTTATTTGCAGCCTGGTAAGTGTTAGGAGTCAACTCACCTGTAAAATGATAGTGTAGAGTCACAGAATAAGCTAAGCTGGAAGGGATCCTCAAGGATAATTTTGTACAGCTCCTGGCCCTACATGGCACCATCCCCAAAGAGAGGTAAAAAAATGAATTTCAGAAGACATTTGAAAATACTGGTAGCAGAATACAAAATACTGCAAAGTAGAAAGGAGTTCAGTCTGAGAAACTCATAAAAAGAAGATGACAGGTCAGTGAAATTTTAGGTGTGAAATGCTCAGAAAAAAAGATAATTCCTGGGTAATGTTCCATTAGATGTCATTCCTTCTAAAAGTCATGGAGGTCCAAAGCCTAACTAAGTTCCCAAAGCAGTTGCTTACATGCTTAATAATAGAAGCCCAAATACCTGCTTATGGAATAATTATGTAACTCTTCACAACTTCTAGAGCTCAGCTCCAAGTTTAAATCAAAATTACCTGTAATGGCTCCAGAGGAAGCAATGCAAGAGCATATTATGTTTTATCTACACCTGCCCTGTGAAACATTTAGCACTGGCCAGAACAGAGGCTGAATTAGTCTGGTCCCAGTGAAGAATTTCTGTTCATGCATGCCCCAGACATCATTCCCTTTCATGTGTGTGGTGATGCAGTGATAACTGAGTTCAGCACAGACAAACAGTCTGGTGTGACTGAAGTGATGGAATACAAACTGTTTTAAATATCAGATTGTTTAGAAATTAAGCTCATTGCTGAGACCAATAAATACATTTTAAATCACACAATCATATATCTAGTACTGAACTTCTAGATGCTAGGACTTCGGCTTAAATCTGTGGGAGTTTTAAGCACTATATGTGCAACAACTCATGCTTTTCTCAACAGAGAAACCAGCAAATGACATCTTCTACGTACGAAAAAGAGTAACAAAAGCAACAAACATCATTCTTGGGGAGCCAAAAGGACATCAGCAGCATTAACACCAATCTGTCTGAAGTTAATAGAACTGTTAGTTTATGTGGAAAGGCTGAGCAATGTTTTTGGGAGGCAGTTTCCTGGAAACTTCAGTGGAAATTCTTTCTTAGAAAATACCCAGAATCAGTGTGCTCCAACCAAAAGGTCCTTTGTGGCTTCTGCAGAGGCAGTCACTTCTGCAGAAGTGAATGCATTAGTCATGCCTAGACCCTCACTTCTTTGCCCTGTCATGACTCGTAAGCATGTATTAGCTTTAATTCTTGTATTGGTTTGTGGTTTCTCATAGACCGAGTCTTAGTTTGAAAATAACTATGGTAAAGAGTGGAGCTGGGAGAAGGATAAGGATAAAGGGCAGTCTTACACCAGTCTGCCTAATGCTTCAACACAAAATATTTGCCCCACCAGGTAGGCGTTGTAGCATTTCAGCAGCTCTTAGACTCAATAATTTGGCTTAATGACTCGAGTCAACTCAGAACAATTAAACTGAGTCAAGGCTAGGATATAATCTGTGAGCAGCTGACAAACACATAAGGATGTTTTACTGTGATCTGCATTTAAGCCATCAGCAGCTTTCCTTGGCCAAGGGCTCCTAGGCATATTTAGGTACAACACACTGGAGATAAGCTTGCAGGAGAAGGGGCCAGTTTTGGTGACAGCTGAAGGCTGCAAACTACATCCTGTCTGGCCTTGTGGCTTTGGAGCTGGGTTGTGTACTCCTCTAACAACTTTTAGTGATGAAGCTTTTAGAAAGCATTAGCATGTGATCCTTACCTGAGGATGTTTACATCCCTTGCTTCAAGACGAATTTTCTTTCCCCAAAGGAGAGTTCACATCTTGCTGGAGTAAGTTTTTCTGATGCTGATTTGTCTGCTTGTCTCCTGTTGTGCATAAGCTCTGGTTCATGTGAAAATGCCTAACTGGAGTTAATGTTGTTGAATTTATCCTTCCTTTTGTGCTTGTGCAGTTTCAAGGAAGAACTATGTATTAGGAGAAATGGTATATGCAATTTCCACTGTTCTGCTTGGTTTTGATCATGCTAAATAGGAAGTAATGTACTGTTGAAACAAAATAAAGAGGCCTTGTATTTACACCAACCCTCGTCTCTTTCTGTATTTGACTTTTGAGAAGAGAGAGAAAGCTGACAAGCTGACTAATAAACAATGAAGGCCAAAATACACAGCAGCATACCCTGTTCTCTGGGGAACCTGGGCAACCCCCCATCAGAGGAATTTGCAAACTCTGCTTTGTATGTACAATGTTATTTTAGGGGATCTTTTTTCACATTCAAAGCTCTTTTAGGTTTTGATGTATCTTTATTACCAGATTTGTTGGCTTCATCAATCAAAGCCAGTTTTTCAGTAGCCACTTTATTTTTTTTGTGTTGAAGTATACTGTCCTGAAATGCTTGCTTCTTCTGTTTAACAAAAGAGTCACATCTCCTTTGAAGTGTTTCTTCACTTTCTTATTTTTCAAAGCTTAGGCATAAAAACCTCTCCAATTTAAGCAGCTCTGAAACTCACCAGAAGTGGATTTTCTTAAAACAAAAACTGCCACAAGAGGACCACTAATTACACATTGAGGAATTGAATACTGAAATGTTGAGAATTATGTGCAAGCTGTTATCAACTTGCTCAAAATTTTGTGCACAAGAAATAAAGCTGTTCTGTATTTTCATCAACCAGCAGAGACTAGAAGGTGAAAGAAAACTTCTTTATAGACTACTTTCCTTACTAGGAGTGTTGATTTAGGCTTTCAGCATGGGAATTTTGCTACTTGACACTTTACTTTTGAAAAATACCATTAAGAAATGCTTTTGCAGTATTTCACTGGAGTACTCTGTTGAGACTTACCTGTTTAAAGTAGTGTGAACCCCAGATGCAAGCAGAATTCTTATGGTGTAGAGGATTTCCAAGTCAATTTGAAAACTGGAGAGCCTTTGGTATGCTCTCAGTAAATCTCAGTATATAATTATCTGTTTCACTACAATGAGTTGATGCAGGCACAGTTTGTACAAGTGAAAACAGAATTTGCAATCCCCCCAAAATTCACTGAATAATCCTGAATACTTCATCCACGTAAATTTTTCAGTCTTCTCCCATGAGTGTAAGGCAGAAAACAAAAGTTCTCTGGGTTTGAGATCAGATACTGGATCATTTATATTTCAGCTTAATAGGTTTACAGTTCATGACTTAGGAGCATAGTTAAAATGCAAAATGCAGGTTGCTTGTAATCTGTAATCAGCTGTCTTCCTTTCAAAGCATATGACTCCATTCTTGCATTATTTTTAATTAAATATGGCCTTTAGGAATTACCTTAAAAATATGGCATAAAGGCCATGAAATCAAGCTGAAATATGAGCAATGCTTCTTCCTTTCATAATTGGTGTTGTAACACCTCAAAATATAGAAGTATTTTTCTTCTTAGAAACTGAAAGTATTAAACAGTAGTACATTTTCATCTCAGCCCCTGCTTGAACCAATCTCACCTCCCAGTACACTGGTGAAAGTTCACAGCTGTCAGAAACCCAACTTCTCTGATAATTCATATAAAATATCAATTCCAGCTAGCTAAGGGCAGCATTAATACTCACTGTATTCTCTTGGTGCCCTAAAAATTATTCCCTGGCCTTTTATTTTTGAGAAGGAATCCCCATTGTTGTATTTTTATGACTTTCGAAGCAGCAAACAGACATGCCACATGAGATCAGCACTGCCTTGCAGGACACAGCAGCCAGTGCTGCACAATCCTCCCTACCCCAGTTGAGGGCTTGCCTCTGGGCATTGCCAGCATTGTTATACAAAATTCACTTGCTTTGAGGGGTAACAGGAAGAAGAGAAGAGTTTCAACTGTGTGCAGCAGATGCTATTACAGAAAGAGAGAGTCACAGATTTTGTGCGTGTAAACCTAAATATTGAAGAGTTGCAACCCTCTGCTCTGACCTTTCCAGGTCAGAGAGGGATGGCTGAGGCACCTGTGAGGCCATGTTGCATGTCTTCATCATGTACCCACCCTTGGGGCTGAATGTCCTGGTGAAACACACACAGAGTGGATTTGAGTAACCAGGATTAGAGTTGTTTCAGGTGCAGTATTTACATTCCGAGCAACTCCCACTGTGCACGTGCTAAACACCCACTGTTTCAGCTTACTATGGGTCTTGCTCCCTAAAGTGTAGTGCTGTGATGAACCCCGTGCTGACAGTCTGGGAGGTTGCTTGGGCACCCTGTTGCTCAGCCAGCCTACAGACGCAGCCCAGACTTCATCTGGAGGCCTGTTGGAGAGCAGGGAGATCCCACCACTAGGGCATCCTTATCTCAATGACATCACAAAATGTCAAATTAAATTCAAATTGCTGCATTTGCACGTCTTCTGATATAAAAGCCGTCTTAATGCAGTTTATGTGCATAGACAGCTCTCTGCTGCACCCCTGCCTGTTCTAGGAGCTGCTGCTGTCCTGTAGCAGCTGCCACTTCTGGCTGTAGGTGCTAAAGTGGAATTGAGGCCAGACTCGAGTGTGCTTATGCTTGCAGCCAACCCTCTCCATTATTTTCTAGGTCTTTCCTGCAAAATATGATTTGATTTAATTTAAAGTGCCTGGTAACCTTTTTCCAAAAAGAGGTTTTCTGCTGAGTAAGAAGAAAGTAGTTGTACTTTTAGGGTGATGAAAAAAGAAGTACACAGTTGTCACAAATGAGTGGTTTAGATCACTGTCAAAGGCATTTAAAAAGCAATTTTAATATAAATTTCCAGAATCACAGCTTAACAAACTTCAGTGGCAAGATTCTCTGCATTACATACTACATGAATGAAATACATAAAGTAAAATCAGATAAGAATAGATTTAGAATTATTTACTAAGAGACATAGAAAAGGTAAGGATGCAAAAGGGGAGACCCTCCTTCTGAGTCATGAGATTTGGGATGGACCCCCTCATTTTCTAAACTACCAGCAGATATCTGTCAAGTTGAAATCCCCCATGAGTGCAAGGGTGGCACTTGTAAGATTTCTCCCAACCTCTTGTAGAATGAATAATCTGCCTATTCATCCTAGCTAGGTGGTCTGTAACAGACTCCTACCAGCACATCGATTCTGCTGACATTCCCCCGATCTTTACCCCCTCAACCTGTCATCATCATCATGGGTTTCAATCTAATCTAAACAGTCTCTCTCAAACAGCGCTACCCCACTGCCTCTCCTGTTTCACTTATCTCTTCTAAAGATCTTAAAGCCACCCAAGAAAGAAAGTAAAATTGCACCCATTGCAAAAAACCAACCTATTTTCTCCTGGCAAATGTTATCTGTAAATTCGGCTTGGAATATTAAAATGTTGTGGGACTAAATAGGCATCAAGCTGGCCTGAGCAATTATTTTTCCTACATTATACCCATCCTGTGGATTCACAGAAGCCTTCAGCTATCCCACTGAAGACCCTGGCCCTTATATCTTCAAACAAAATTAACCCATAATTTTCTGATGTATTAAAAACTATTGATTTGGGGAAAACAATACAGCAAAGGGAGTGGACACAAGAATACCAGAGTTGTTAACAATATTATATTTTTCACATGGGCAGCAGATGCATCTCTATGGCACACTACCCTCTCCTCACTCTGTGTTCCCTGCAGGGAGATCTGCACTATTCATTACCATTCAATGATGTGAAAAGCTTGATCTAGGTCAGACCAAAGGTCTATCTAGCAAAACTGTCATGTTTCTAGTAAGGCTGATGAATAATAAGGGTGTGCAGGAGGAAAGCAGGACACAGAACAAGCCTTCCCTTGCAGACTCCCCTGCTTTCAGCCAGTAAATTGTATATGTTAAGTCAACACTGCATTAGAGAAGTTTGTTTTAGCTCTTTAGTTTTTCTAGTCCCTTTCTGCTACATTAATATTTTTTGCTTTTTGCAAAATCCAGCAACTGTGAATCCCATCTGTTTGTTTTTCATTGGGTGGCACAGTCCTTTCTTCTGTTTGTTTTACTGGCTGCCTAAACATATCCCTGCTTCCCAGAGTGCAAGCTCTAGTGAACAGTATAGTGTCATCTTTTCAACTAGCATCACTGTCTGTAAAAATTATTTCAAGGAAGACTAAGAATGTTTTCTGCTACTTATACTTTTGGTACAATTTATCAAATGGGTGTGTTCATGTACTTTTTTTGTAATTTGGTTTGACACAGAAAAATTAGGGCTGGACAGTAAATTACACGTGAAGTAGACTGGACTGGTTTCTCAGAAAACAAGGAGAAGCTGTCAGTACTGCCTATCTCCCAAACAAAACAGACTATTTCATAGACCTGGAAGCAGAAGAACATTCTGCATGTTTTGCAAGGGCAAAACAGGCTGGCATTTGCCTCAAGCCATTAAAAGATCTTGTTTCTCCATGCTAAGGCTGATACACATGCTAAGCTGGGAATTGCTGGAAGGTGGTGTTAGATTCAGGGTTCATCAGACTTTAAAAGAAATATTGTGCAGCTATCATCCTTCACTTGATCCAAGACTGATTTACAGCATCAAGCTTCCACCTTTTCCTCCTTCCTGTGCAAATGTGCTGTGTGGTGTGAGAGCCACTATGAAGAGGATAGCAGAAACTCTATGACAGGACATAGAAGTAGGGGAGAGAAGGAAGAGAAGGGTATTTCCTTCTCCCCACTGGCCTTTGCATATGTGAAAACTAAATTTTTAAATAGATCCTTTCTGAAAGAAATGGAGTACAATCAGAATATGGAATGTTGCACTTCTAGTAAAGACATGAGAGGAACAGGTAGTATAGCTGGCGGTAGTGTCACTCTGGGTGTGCCATCTCCTTTTGGAGATGTTTTGTGTGTTTCTGCTGATGTGCATTCTGTAAGCACTACCAGAACTTTATGTTCTGGGACAAGTTTAAAAATTTGCATCCAGCTACAGACATACTTGAGGCCTGACCTCAATGAATTTAAAGCTTGACTGCAACAGGATGCACAAGGTGCAAAATACTGCTTTGGATTGTGATTCATATTCACTTCTGTTATTCACGTGAGCTCTCAGAACCATTTCTTTTTAATTTTCCTGATAAAATTCAGATACTGTGGTGACAAATGTGGGATGGATGGATGGATGAACTACATGATATTACTAATAGGAAGGATAGGAATTAGTAAGTTGTTTACTAAACCAAAGATTACCATGTAACCCCAACATCTTCATAGATGCAAAGACCATGAAAATTTCGACTGGCCTTCTCTTGGAATAACGTCACAAACCCAAGGCATTAGACATTACCAAGAATTACTTCATAATAACCACAACAGCCTTTTAAAAACACTTACTCATCCTTTTACTCTAGGGACAAGAACAACAGCATGGCCCCACTGCTTTTAATGTCTTTGGCAGAACCCAGGAGAGACCAGCTGGACACTGTGGCTTCTCTGCCAAGGAGGCAGAGAAGCCCCTCCCTTGGCCTGGAGGATTCATCTGCCAGCTCTGCCCCTCTCTGGAGCAAAGAAAGCCAATGCTGACTGCTTGCAAATGTCTAAGCAACTTGCTCTGATAGACATCGAAAGACTGCATTGTATTGCTCCCTCTGTAATGTTTGTGCTGCTTTGGAAGAGTTAAACCTTTCTACAGGCATAATTTAACCAACCATTACTAGGATCAACAGCATGTGAAGATTTTTATAAGGAGGATTCTTGCCTGTTCAGTAAACATTACCCCTTGGTTACTAAAAATGTCTATATAATTGTTTTGGATGGTTCTGTTACTTAGGCAGGCTTCTGAAGTGTTAATTATGGTATTAGTGCAAAATGCACTGAGTTGTCTTTTGCATTTACTGGAATTGTGACTCACTGAGCTGACTAAATTGTTACATGTTTAACTTCAGAACAAGGCAGAGCTAATGTATTTTGAAGTGGTATTTGATAAGCAGATTATTCCACTGCCTACAAAAATCCATACTAATAATTAGACAAAATGAATTGCGTGGCATCTCTCGCTGACACAGGTAGCTCTCACACTCCTCTCTGCGTTTTGCTTGGTCTACTCACCATGCAGAGTGTGAGCACCTTGAAGCAACCACAGCCTCAACATTGTACACTGGACTTTGAGACTCCTATTTTGACATTTTATTATATCATCATAAAAAACAGAAGAAACATTCTTATCTCCTAATACAGTCATTTGCATGACAATTCACCTAAACATGACATAAAATTCCTTGTTGCAAATCTTCATAAAATCATAAAACAGGAAAAAAAGTACTCCCCCTTTTCTCACAAGTCAGATCAGATATAGGCAAAATTCATGTGGAGGCCCTATAAAAAACAATCACATTGCAGGCATTGTTATAACAAGGCATAGTTTCCTTGTTATTAAAGGAAAAGTGTTTGAAAATAAAAAAAAAGGGACTTGAAGCACAAAATACCCTCCTGGATGATCCACATGGTCACTTGTGGGGCTTTGTGCAAGCTTTTGTGGCACTGTTGTGCTTTGCCTCTGAGCATAGGTAAAGTGACGACAGTGTGTCCTGGTGAAACTCAGTCTTCCCTGGCATTTGCAATGAATGTGGGGGTATGAGACTGCTCATGCTGGAGCAATGGTGATGGAGGCACCAGGTGCTGTTCTCCCCTCTTGCAGACTCAGCTCTGCCTGGTGACTTGGAGGATTTTTTCCATCTGATAGCCCCTTGTCCCAGCATCCTGGGGACCAGCAGAGGCAATATGGTGGGCATAAATGCTCACCTCCCCCCATGGTGCCCTTGGCAGGGCCTGGCTGCTGACTGCATCCACATACTGCTGAAACTCCAGATCCATTATCACAGTAGTGGTGTGGCATAGACAGCCCCAGGGCCCATTTGGCCCACTCAAAGTCCTTCTGAGCTCTGGTGCTTAGCTTACGGTCAAAGTGACCTACCTGATTGTGCCACAGCTTGGCACTATCAGCACAGATAAAACAAACACACATGCCTAAAATATTTACTTGTTCCTGGAACTTTGTTCTGGGACTAGCCAGTGTGACTGACAACTTCATTAATTGAAAAAATGGGATCATTTTACCCTTAGTTTTTAGCCTTGGGAAAGGGGAGCTTTAAGACCCCAGTTAGTTTATTTTATGTTAGTATTTTTCTACAAGCAGTTTCCTTATATTGAAATTTCTTGTAAGAGCTCAGGGAGGAGAAAAAAAAAAGGTTGTTATTCAGCTGCTGAATCACTAATGGGGAAGGTTTGCGGCAGTGCGAGGATGCCTTGCTGGGATGGTGTGGGCTGGGGTTGGCACTGCAGCAGGAATGGCTGGGACCCCCACAGCCCTGCCAACCAGCCTGGGACTGCTGCAGTGACACAGGAGGCCTGAACTGGGCTCCTGAGAGGCATGACAACTGGGACTCCTGCTCACATGGGGATGGCAGTGTCAGGGCTCAACCCAGAGCAGGGAGACTCTGATGGGCCTGTCCTGGACACCCTTTCTCCACGGCTGATTTTTGTGAATCACTTTCTAATGTGCCGGAGGGAAACTGAGGCACGGTGAAGACTGTGGTTAGTCACTGGTTATATTAAGCTGAATCAAACTCCTGAGCTTGTTGTGTTTCCACATATGTGGGCTGATAATGGCTCTTTCCTTGAAGCAGGAAAGAAAAAAAGCTATAAAGTGTGCTCATGGCTGTAAATCCTGCATACACAAAAGGTTTTGAAACACAAAAGCATATATCTGATGTCTGAACACAAGGCTTTGCTTCTCTACACACAGCTTTCGGATGACTGAGGTAGGAGAGTGAAGGGCAGGGGTTTTCACATGCAGCTCTCACCTAGAAAGAGCTGGGCAGCAAGCAGGTGTGTTTGAACAACACACTTTTAAAAAACACAATGAGCAGGTTTGCAAAAACAGAGATTTCAAACAGTATTCTTTGTCTATACTCCACCTAACTCCACTTAAATTGTGTTTAGTTAAAAACAACCCAAACATAAGTCAGCAACTTAACTGATGTTAGTAAAACATTCCCTAAAAAGAAGCATATTTAGCAGAAAGAGAAGTGGAAGTTACTCTGACTGCTTAGGACTTGCAGTCCTTAGTGGCATTCTTGCTTTTAGCTTTTCTAAAAGCAGTTCTACATTTGTAACCCAAACTAGCATACTACTTATACTCGAGGCTGTGCATATATGAACTTACTTTCTTCAATACTAATAAGGTCTGCAAAGATATGTTCTCCGCATAACCTTTTACCAGAGTTAAAAAACAACACATACACACATACACAGAGGTCATGTTTTCAAATTATGTCTGCCTTAAGAAAATCAGACATGTTTACTTTAGGCTGTTAAAGTGCTATCAAAAGTGGGGATGAAGTGAAAGAGAAAAGACCAGTCAATGCTTGTGCAGGGGTTAAGTTACAGAGTAAGGGTAAGGTAACAGAAGTGTATGAGTATTCTTGCGTTTTGGTGTTTTTATTCTTTGGCATTGGTGTGACACAATTGTTTCCTGAGCTGTAGTGCCAGTGATTGACAAATTTTAATAGCCTAATGAAGACCAAGTGTGGTGCTAGTGAATTTTAGCCTCCAGAGAAGCATACTGGAATTCACAGATCTTTTGGGGCAGTATTTGCTGTAAGGTAAATGTAGAAATGACAACACTAGGCTTCATCTGGTTTTGCCCACCAACGTGATATGGTGGAGCTGTGTCTTGAGTAGTGCCTGTTCAGGGCCCAGCCAAGGGGCTGCTGCTCCTCCCTGGCCCTTCCTGATACCACTCTGGAGCTTGGGGAAAGCAGGTATGCCACAGAGACACTTGAAGAAGCAAGGAGAGCTGGGTCCAGAACATGGCACTGCTGCTTATCCTGGCCAGGGGCAGTTTAGAACTCAGATGTTGCACTCCTCTTATTGAAAGATGATGTTAGTTGGCACTTGGGGTATTCCTAGATGTTGTACCTCTGCTTCTGGTAGCGTAACTTACCCACCCTCTCTGAGATCTGATGTTGCTCTTTAAAATGTGGCTTTTTAACTTGGATCACTTCATCAAAACCAAATCAGGAAGCAATTGCACAAGTTAGGGTAAATTTAATGCTGTAAGAGAGTCAAGCAGCTGGTAGCAGTAGTCCAGTAATATGGCACAGCTGGGGACTGTGTCCTCACTGACCCCTTCCATGCTTTGTCCTCCCCTCTGTGCACTGAGGACAGCAACCCTTACCCACCAGCATGAGGGGCTCTTGGAAACAGAGGCAGAGACAGTAAAAGTCCCGATGTTACTGTTCACTGATACAACCTTTGACCTCCAGCAGCTATTTGCAGAGTGAGTGTTACATGTCTCTATTTACTATGAAATGACTCTGCTGAACTGTGATTCCACCTCAGCAAATGACAAACACAACCACCCCTGATTAGGTGAAATTAAGAGTAAATTAACTTGAATCTCTAGGCCATTTCCTAACATAATACAATTTCCGTACTCTAGTTTAGAAAATGTTGCTGAGAAGCCAGTGAACTGCTGCTACTGTCGGACCTTTATCTATTGACAGGTCTAGACATGTAGTTACTAACTAGTTTCAGCAAAAGAATCCCCTTAAATATAAAGCTATCTCCACAACTTGCAGGTTTCTGCCTCACACTCAGCTAGCAAACCTTAAAGTTGCAATGGCAAATGCTAATCTTTGCATCACTGCTATGCTTGAAGCTACCAAACTGTTTCAGCACAGAGACTGAAACCGTGATTCCTCAGCAGTGTGTGCAAATCTGTGTGTAGTGGTCTCACCTCTACTGCCTTCTTGTGCATCATCCTCACACTAGACCCAGTACTCAGTGAACTTCCCTCAAGTTGCTGTCATGACTGAATTGACAACAAAACATCCAAGACTTTGGTCATCCAAGACAAAGTCAGTCAGGAATTCTAAAAGAAATACACAAATCAGTAAGGATATTTTTCATCATATGAATCCAGCAATCAAAGGAACCAGCTCAATCTCACTCTGAAGACTGAAACCAGACTGAGAGGGATCAAAATTTTTCCAGGCTCATAAATCTGTTTTCCCCTCATCAATCCCATGCTACTTAAAATACAACTAAGGAATACATTAATCTAATCCCATTTAAACCCAATCTGACCTGGTCTCCCAAAAGCATTATCAGTCAAACAATCCCGTGCATAAACTGTTTCACAGGCTTTCTTGGGAACTCAGGGTACAGTCATCATGCACCCAACTTCTCACTAAAGAAAATTCAATCACATCTAAAAATGTTTTCCACTCAAGGAAAAGCCTAATCAAAAAATGACACAGGCTGGGTGGGTTTTAAATATATATGTGCACTATGGTAAGGAATATATGAACAAGAATGAGGAATAGTGAATTAAATTGAGTTCTTTTTCCTCAGATTTGTGCTATAATCTCACTGATATTACCAAGTAAAGATTCACCGTGGGACTTCATTCTCTTTTGCTATATTTGAAAATATATTAAACAGACAAAAATATTAGACGCGGGCATTGTAGGTCTCCAAAAGTGAAAGGTCAGAGCTGTTGGTAGCATTTCTTCACCTCCATGCTTGCCATGCAATAGCTCAGCAAATGTTTTCTGCTTCTAACACCTCTCACAAGATTATGCCAACAACATAACAGAAGTTGTTAATATAATTATCCCATTTATTTTTTATTTTCTCTCCATAGTGAATAAACCTCAGATTGTGATAAGCAGGCTTACTGCTGCTTGGAAATGTTGGTGAACTGGTCATAGATACAGAGAGAAAAGAAAGAGCACCACAAAGGGATTTAATGAAGACACAGATATCTCACTTAGGCAGTTTGAGCCAAAGTAATACTCACCTGAGAAGCCCATCTTCCAATACTGCTACAATTCTGGCCATGAGCTTACAACAGAAACACACACTGAAATGAAACAGGCATTAAAAAAAAGAATTTGTCATCTGCATCTTACCATCTAGTACAAAAGACTCGTACAAGACAGCTTCTTCAGGAATCTATTACACTAGTAATTTCAATTATTAACATTTTTTTTAAATAGTATATTCTACCTAAGCAAATAAAACAGTCAAGCCAGAGGTTTTGGTTACTATTGTAGGTGTTGATTCTTGCATTTATTTCAGTACTCCCATCTTTACCCCTATTTTAATTTAATTTACATCAAATCACTGCTGATATTCTGCTAATTTCTGATATTCTGCTAATTTCTGATATTCTGATATTCTGCAGACTGCTGATATTCTGCTAATTTGCATCCTACAGAACTCAGTTCTTCATACCATGAGTGAGCCAGTCTTCGGTTCTGCTTTGTTAGGCTGATGTGCCCTTTCAAGCAGAAATGGCCTCTGTATTTCCTTTAGTGAAAAAAACCTCCAAACTCCAAACCTGCTTCTTTGGCCATTACTAAATTACTTATAAAACAGGCAGCTTAAACGCTGAAGCACTTTCTGCTTAAGTGCTTACAGTAGATTAAGTAACAACCAGGTTTGCAAAATGGCATTTAAAACTCTCTGTGGTGATAACTGCACTCACAGACAGAACTTTGTTCCTGCACTGTATTTCAACATATAGTCACTCATTATTTTTCCAGCTTAAATTTTCCAACTATTCAGCTATTTTCTAACTATTCATGTTTGTCATATGTCAATTCCAGTGCCATCCAGGTACTTTCAGGTATACTGCCAAAGCTCTTTTTGTCCTAAATCAGGAAGCAGACCATCAAACATACTGGGTGTTTAATTACAGAAAAAGATCAAGGGAGTAAGAAATACATTATTTGTGAGAAAACATGTTATTTCTGGCTGATGGAGAAACTAATGAAAGAAGCAAAAAAGTCACACATCTATACAAAGAGGAAAGTTCCATTTGTCACTGAGTCATAGCTACTTAACACACCTGGTTACCTAAAACAAACCAATTCCTTATTTGCTGTACATTTCCTCCCTCAAGCAAATGCATCAGATAATACTGCAGAGCAGCTTAGGAAAAATGACATGCATTTTGATTCATCAGGGACACCAGACCTGAGTCAAATCCTTAGGTACCCTTTCAGTGACTAGAATCTAAGACATTCCATTACACTTGTGAATAATAATCTCCCAAAGAAGAGTCGCTGATGATCAATAGCATGGTTTAAACGATCTAAGTGCCATGAAAATAGTCGGGGGTTCTTGACCCCATGGCATCCTTATGCATCACAACCAACAACCATCCAAAGCATCTAGCAGCACATCAGCATTGGAACCACCACAGGAAGGTCATTCTTACATTCCAAGTTTCAGGTTTAACAGTAATAACTGTCAGTAAGCTTGCCCAGAATCCTGTTGAACATAGCAGTGCACAGCCATAACACTTGGGGCTAGGCAAGCATTTCACAGATTGAGGATTATGAAATGATAACCTAGGTGCTTTCATTTATTCACATGTTTACATGGCCCTTTCTGCTTCCTAACCAAAAAAGTCACCATCATCTAGTAACGTCGTTTAAAACACAGTAAGACTTTTCCCAGAACTTGTGTTTATGCATGAGTTAAAAAGATCTCAGTCTAACAGGCAATTGTTAAAGGAGGATCAGTGACACATTAAGTAATTATGTTTCTTGGAAAATGTACCAGTGTTTGCACTTCAGTCCCCATCCACATACTTTGTCAATACCTGCTCTTTTCAAACAATCTTCCCCTCCTTTGTTTAGTGAGACTTAACAGAATCAGAACTCAACTATTAAAAGAACAAAGTACTGGCCAACTTGCAGGCTTGAGGACAGGCTCATACCCCACTTAAGTGTAATTTACATGATACAGTTCATTTTACAGGAAAAAGAAGAACTTTTCATTCCATACTTTCCTGTACAGTTGTACCAACATCAAATATTTCAACAAGTGTTTACAAGTACAACCTTTGTATAGAAAAAAATCAGACTTGAGACCACCATAATCATTAACCAAAAACATCAGTACTAGTACCAGTCCTAAACCACTCCAGCCAAGAAAGTATTAAAACCAGAGAGTTCCTCAAACACCCACCTACAGGGCATTCTCAGGTTAAAAAAAAAAAAACAAAACACAAAAAAAAAACCCACCAAAAGAAAACCCCAACACCTTTATGGTGAAGGGCAGTTGCAGATGTTGCTTTAATACAAAATGTAGAAATACGGTAATTTTGGTGCTTTAAAGCAGCTCCATGGCAAAGTCCCAGAGCATGCCTGTGTTCCCTTACTGGAGGTACACACATTGGCAACTTATCAGGTTGACTATCAGCTGACTGGTGGAATACACATTATCCATTTCTGAGACAAGCAATTTTTATGGATCATCCAGTACTGAAGATGTCTTTCTCCATTGCAACATGTGCTGTGTACTGTATCCTTCTCCTTCCCACTGTAAAGGATAAACCAGGTATATTTACCACCTGTATTTGGTTGCTGACACAGACAGTAACTGATAAGGTCTGCTGGTGAAGATGTGGACAGAATAGTCAGTGTACTGGCTCTGTCATGACATAGCCACTGGAAGTAAGTCAGATGTTCATTGCTAATACTTTTGTTTTCTCCCTTTACAGCACATTGTTTTTTGCTGGCATTTTTGCCAGGTCATGAGGTAGTTACCTCTACCCCAGCTGCTCATGCAATTTGTCTCAAAAACGCTGGTACATCCAAATAAGGACATAGGCAAGCTTACGCACAAGACAGTATCTGTAAGAACTTATATTAAACTTTGCACTTGATCCTCTACAAAGTCACATTCTCATAACAGCAAGAACTAAAACCAATGAACTACCATAAAGAGAAGTATTTCCTTCTGTACATTATTTTTATTATTTACATAATACAATATAGCATAGATGCTGGGTAGCTTATGTGCAATACATAAATATGAACTATCTGTACATGTTTGCATATCTAATAACTCAGAAGAACAAAGTTATAAGCAAAAATCTGATGCTTTTAATAGTGAAGTAAAAATCAAAACTGAACACTGGCAACAAAAATCAGGTAGGAGTAGTGCCTTTTATGTAACTATTTACAGATGAGAACAGGCATTACCACAACACTAGTCTAAAACGTATTTGTTTATATAAAAAACACAAGTTTCATACATCACAAAAACCCCTTCCATTATAACACAGAAGTGATATATATTACCAGACAAGCATCAGTGAAGAATACTGCCTTTTCTAAGAGTTGTTATTGTACAATGCCATAGATAACGCAGCCCATGCAATACACCCAAGAACACTACAGTCCTATACCCAAGTACAATTAAAAATGATAAAGCAGCCCTCCAAGAGTGGTTCCAGCTACCATTTAAGAGTCTACAGCAGCCATGTTAGGTATGGTTTTCCATGCAGAATGGTGCAACTGTTATATTTAAAACTAGAAAAAAAATTCCTAATATTCTTTTGAACTTGGAACACACAGAACATAAGTAGTACATGAATAATAAACTGTTCTAGTATTTCAGCAACTTATTCAGACCCGTGTTGCTTGACAGAGATGCTGTGATATGTCTAGAAACATTTGTAACTGTGTTTTGAAAACCAATCTTACAATATTGTGCTACACAACATTTTTAGCTAGGCAAGGAAAAGGGGAAACTCTGCTGTAGGCCAGTTCTTAAGCTCCTAACAGGACATTTCCTTTGGGAACTTTTTTTCAAGATTCTGAAGTTAACAATCTTTTACAAAACAATTTTCTTCTCATACGTATCTGATTTTTTCTGTTTTTCTCAGTGCAGCTGTTAAGTGACTTAAATATGGCAAAGATGCTCATCTTACTGTGATGGCAGACCCCTCTACACAACTCACATTCTGCTGGAAAACTAAAATGGGAGTGTGGCAACTAAAAGTAGAATGAAATTTTAAATGATAGAAGTAGACTGCCAACTGTTTTGATGTATCCTTCTGCAAAACAGGCATATAACATTAGCCTAACATTAAATACCTCATGCATATCTCAAAAGGCAGAGCTGCTGCACACATGCAGATTGCATATATCTGTCTGGCACATGTGAACTAGAGCCTGTCCTCTGTGCATGTGTATTCCTGTGCAGGTTTCTGATCATCCATCTATTCTGGGGAGGGCATATACATTTTCAAGGGCTGTATCTATCCAATTCTGCCTGTAACAAACACCCAAACATTTGAAGTATCATTTAGACAGACATGAGTAGAAGTAAAACTTTCGAAAGCAAAGGAAAATGACCATGCACCTGCTCTTTTCATGGTTTTTAGGATGTATTGGAAAAAAAGCCCCACAAAAAAAGTCAGTCAGTCAGTCTCTTCACAAGCACATTAATTTATATTCTCTGAATTTTTTCAGCCACCACAACTGGATTCTCTTTTCTTATTTTTGCTGCAGCTTCTGCTTTGTAATCATATGGGCAGTTATGCTTGTCAGAATAACGGTGAAGTCCACAAAATAGGTTTCCACATCGGCAGTCAAATCCTGTACACAGAAAAATAAGAAACATTACTAGGAATTAGCTTTTAATTAAGATGTTAATTAAGGGTGCAGTCACTACAAAGGGTATATGCTTGTCTACTACAACATACAGAGTAAGAAAAATAAATGGATTTACTAAGTATTGTGAATTGTGAAGAAGCTGATAAATTTAACAGAACACAAATTTTGTCAAGTTTAATCTAGCAAGAGGTAACTAATCATGCGAATTTGTTTATAATTGACAGCATTCTCATACCTGTAAGGCCAACCTTCTTCCTGCACATGAAACATCTGTTCTTCTTTGGTTTTGGCAGTTCAGCAGCTCTCTCCTCACTCTCTGAGGTACCAGGCTGAGAAACTGATGGGCTTGGTTGAGTAACAACTGTTAAAAAATGCAAAGGAAATAAGGGTTAAATTTGCTTTTCTTGACTTCCCCCACAAGTAAAACATCTTCCAAGGAGGAAAAGCAGTATATAACATGCAGTAATGGTCACTAAGAGATACCAAGACAAGAGGGGACATAAAATGTTCCATTTATTACTCTCCAAGAATAAAGGATTCTACTATTATTTTATGCCAGCAGGCTTTAGTCTGGTTGGCTTTTATGATGTTAAATGTTCATAAATGTGTTTCAGAGTAATGGTGAGGACAGATTAAAAAGCTGCCTAGCCTGTCCCCTAAAGTTCAGAACAAAATTCCTTTTTCACCAACCTGTAGGTGGAAAATATTGAAAACTGCAGTTGTTCTGCCATGACATCAGGAGCCTATCTAAATCAAAACACTGTTCTTACAGTTGGTTGTCACAGAAGGCATCTTTTAACACAAAAGACAATCCAACTGGGCAAGTACAATTCCAGTCCTCAAGATATTAACTTAAATTCATGCCAGAAATCATAGTGTTAATCAAAGTGCTCTAAATGATTTATGTAACACCACAGAACAGGTAGCTGAAAAAGTGCCAAAAGATGCAAAATAGTGGCTACTGTTACCTGTCAACCCTGCTTCCTCAGTAACAGCGTTCAGATGAAGCAAACTCCTCACCACTAAAACTTCTCGCCACTGTAAAAAAGCTCTTACTGGCATGCATGCACTTTTTCCATCCTGATCTCCAAACTTGAAAAACGTAGATTTGAAGGACGGACTATGTGGTGGATAAGGAATTGACTGGATGGACACTGACTAGTCAGAGTTGTGGTCAATGACAATGGTTCAGGTGGAGACCGGTGATGAGTGGTGTCCCTCAGGGCTCTGTCTTGGGACCCCTGCTCTTGAATACCTTAATTACACAGACAGTGGGATTAAGTGCACCCTCAGCATGAAGGAGGGGATGCCAGACAAGGGAGATCTGGACAAACTTGAGAAATGGGCTCAGGACCTGTCCATCTACTCTGCTACTGTAGACCCCACTTGGAGTGCTGAATCCAGCGCTGGGGTCCCCAGCACAGGAAAGATGTGCATCTGCTGGGTTAACACCAAAGGAGGGCCACAAGATGATCAGGGGGCTGAAGCATCTCTCCTATGAAGCCAAGCTGAGAGAGATGGGGTTGCTCAGCATGGAGATGGCAAAGCTCTCGGAATACCTTACTGAAACCTTTCCAAGCTTGGAGGGCTTATAAAACAGGATAGATAATAGGTGGGCAGATAGTGATAGGACCAAGGGAAACACTTTTCATTTAAAAGAGAGAATTGTATTAGATGTTAGGCAGAAATCCTTTACTCCAAGAGTAGTGATGCACAGGAACAGTGGGCTTGGAACTAGATGATCTATGAAGCCCTTTCCAACCCAAACGGTACTATGGTCCTGTGTAGCCCTCTCCATCACCTTGGTCATGTCTCTTCCTGTCTCTGGCTCAAGACCTGCAAAGATGTACTTCACTTTAATTTTACCAGATCAGTTCTCCTAGTACAATGCCAAAAACTTTAGGGACAACTGATTTTCAGAACTGGGTAGGCTTTTATTAACACTATTTTGTTCTTAAATATATAGTGCCTGTAGGCACTATAAATATGCATGTTGGCATATCATGGCCAACAATGACTCTTATATTTATTACGAATTAATGATAAAGACTATACAGGAGGTGGGCACCTAGAAGTCTACACAAATACCGGCATTTCATCACAAATTTTGGAAAATTTCCTTCAAACGTAGCATAAAGATAAGATGCATCTTTACAAAAGGAGCAGCAAGGCCACTGGTGGAACTAGTCATCCACAGGACAAAGAACAACAGCTACTCAATCTACATGCAAGAAGGCTCTACAAGCTGAAGAATAAAGTTCTTCTTAGTCTCATGGGAGTGGCATTCAGAATTAAAAACCACTCTAAGAAAAGAATGTTCAAAGGTGTCAGTAGCTTTCTTATATAAAACAGTATGACTACTTCAAAAAAAGGCATTTATCAGTATTACAGAGATTTCACCCTGGAGAGGAAAGAATCCAATAATTTGGTTGAAGAAAACATGTTGAAAATAAATCAGTGCTATTTTCTAACATTCCCCATATCTAAAGTGACCAGAAAGGGGTACAAAAGTAACAGAATAAAGTTTTTTAGAAGTTTCTCTAACTAAAGAAAAATTCACCAAAATAAAATCTAAACACTTTAAACTTCAAGGATAACAGTGGCACAAATTCTTGAAAGTGCATGGAAAGAGATTGTTTTAAGGACCGTGACTTGATGAAGCTAACAGCCAACTCCCACCATTGAAGAAACAGAAAAAAACAAAACAAGAGAAAAGGTCAAGTCAGAAGTTATCCAAAAGACATTAGATGCATTTCTGGAGCTGAAACAATAGTAGTAGTAGTAAAAGTACTAGAAACAATACATATAATCCTTATGCTGCATACTAGCACAACTGTCCTAGTTTCAGTTGGGATAGAGTTATTTTATTCTCAGTAGCTGGTACAGTGCTGTATTTTGGATTCAGTATGAGAACAATGCTAATAATATCAATAAAACTAGTGCTTTAAATGTTGCTAAATAGTGCTTTTACTTTAAAATAAAGACTTCTCAGTTTCATGTGCTCTGCAAACAAACAGGTGCACAAAAAGCCAGGAGGGAGCATCACTGGGACAACTGACCTGAATTTACTAGCCAAAGAAATGTTCCACACAACAGAACACCCTACCTAATATATAAATGGAGGGATGTTGACTAGGAGTTGCCAATCACTGCTGGAAAATGAGCTGGGCATCAGTCAGCAGGTGGTGACCAAATGTCATATGCATCACTTGTGAAGTTTCTGGAGTTTATTCCTCTTTCTCTTCTTTTCATTACGATTATATTGTTATTACCATCAGCATTGCTATCTTACTTCATTTTAATTGGTAAACCGTTTTTATCTTAACCCACGGAGTTCAGTTTTATCCTCCACAACTGTCCTCACCACTGGGGAGCAAGAACTGAGTGATTGGCTGCATAGCACTTAGCTGCCAGCCGTGATTAATCTAAGACAACAAAGTACTTGTACATAAAATTTTAGTCTAGAAGGATGGGCAGTACCTATCATGCTTTATCAAACTTCTTCTGAGGAACTAGAGCTTCTATGCCAACCTAGGTGCCTGTGATGAAAGGTTGCAGAACAAACCTCCATCTTGCTTACTTTCTTGTCGAAAAGTGGGAATATAAATGCCACTCACTTTCTGCATGCCCTAACTTGTCTATTTGTGTATTTAATACCGTAATTTAATATGCCCCATTAATACAACATAATGTGTTTTAGTTTCAGTATCACACAGAAACACTGTTTAATTTGGTTATCATAAAGACTTGACGTGTGTGGTGTATCACTATTAGAATAATAATAACAATAATAATGCACAGCACCAGCAGTTAGGTCCTCAGTGCTTTTCTATGCAGTGGACAGCTCCAGCGCTTACAAGAGATCTCATTTCTGAAATTTTTCAATCAGGAGTGTTTACCAAAGCTACAGCAGACATGGGAAACATAAAAATAAGCTAATTACTTTCAACACAATACAAAATTATCATATCAGACAACGTTACTAATACAACAAAACTGTTTACAGCAAGCAAACTACTTGCTGGTGAAACTACTACAGCCATGTGTGAAAACAAACCAGAACAAACAAGGCACTCATTACAACCTGATTTAAGGAACATCATGTACTTATGTACTTACATCTTGATCTTACCAGATCTCATAAGCTACCTTACTTACATCTTACTCACAGTATTACCTGCAACACACTGGCTCTACCTATAATATAGCAAGGGTAACCCATTACAGGGTCTCTCAACCTGAATGCCGAACAGCTGTAAAATAGCTCTAAACCTAACAGCTTGATAGAAAGCAAAGAGACATGCCAACCACCATCACCTGCTGTCTTCTAACACTGCTGCTGCTGAATGAAAGGATAAGTTACAGCATGGATAGAAGTTAACAGTATTTGGGTATTTTTAAAATATGTAACTTACACAATACTGTTATCAGTTCAATTTCTGGTTTACTTACTTACTTGTAACACTACTCCCTAAATCAGAGCATTGCACTAAAAAACCCAACCCAACCAAAAAACCTCTAAATAACAATAAAAAACAACCACAAAAAGTACTACAACCTTGAGCCAGTGCTGATACTGTGTCTGGAAACACTGACAGACCTGACTAGAGGCTGATCATTTAGCGAAGTAATCACCTACAATAGTCTAAGAAAATGCTAAAAATATACTATGCATTAAAACAATATGATTGTTTAAATAAACTTGTTTTCAAAACCATTTACTTTTGGTGGTGTGTTGGTTTTGCATGACCTGGTTTTGGTAGAGGGAAGCTACAGAGGTGGCTTCTATCAGAAGACGGCAAAAGCTTGCTTCTTCCATGTCTGGCAGAGCCAGTCCCTGGCAGCTCCCAAGTGGGATGTGCTGCTTTGGGGCCAATCAGAAATGGTGGTACCACCTCTGTGGTAACATATTTAAGAAGAAAGAAAAATATAAGTTGTCGCACAGTTGTAATCTCTGCCAGAGATGAGTGGAGTGAAAACACATGAGAAGAACAACTCTGCAGACACCAAGGTCAGTGACAAAGGGGCAGGAGGTGCTCCAGGCCTTGGAGCTGAGATTCCACTGCAGCCTGTGGTGCAGACCATGGTGAAGCAGCTGTGCCCCTGAAGCCATGGAGGTCCACGGGGACGCAGAGATCCCTCTGCAGCCCAGAGAGGAGCCCACCAGAGCAGGGGGATGCCCGAAGGGAGGCTGTGACCCCATGGGAGACCCGTGGAGAGAGGGGCTCTGCTCCCATGCTGGAGCAGCCTGTCCTTGAAAGACTGCACCCCATGGAAAAGTGACCCACCCTGCAGCAGTTTGAGGGGTTACATTGCCCATGGGATGAACTCATACTGCAGTTCTCAGGGACCTGCTGCTTGTAATGTAGATTCATGTTGGAGATATCCATAGAGAGCTCTCTTCAGTGGGAGGGACCCCACAGTGCAGCAAGAGAATGACTCCTCTCCCTGAGCAGGAGCCTTGGGTGATGAACTGACCATAACCCTGGCTCCTGGCACCACTGGGGTAGGAGGCACAGAGGATGTGGGGGGTGGGGGGAAGGTGATTTTAAGGTCTGTTTTTACTTCACATTATCCTGCTCTGATCTTGTTAATGATAAACTCCATATCTCTAATTCAAGTCTGTTTTGCCTGTGACAGGTATTTGGGGAGTGATCTCTCCCCATCCTTATCTCAACCCATTAACCCCTCATTTTATTTTCTATCCCCTCTCCAGCTGTGGAGGGGAGTGATAGAGAGGCTTTGATGGGTGTCCCGAATCCAGTCAAGACTCAGAGCACTTCAACAAGTTACAAGAAAACAACCATGTGAGTTACAACGGAGTTACATCCACCATGCCTTTCTTCAGATGTTAAGGTACATCTGTTAAGATGTTAAGATGTAATTGTCTTAGCACCAGGTTTGCTCTGAATTCGAATCTAGGTTGCAACTCAACCTGAGCAAAGAAAAAACCTCAAAATCCCAACAAAATCAAGAGAATCAAGCTTGTCAAACTTCACAGTTTAATTTTTTCCCAACTTCTCCACTTTCTAGTCAGTTGCTTCAATTCCAAAAGCAAAAAAAGTATAACTTTATGGTAGAAGACTGCAAAAAATTTAGTTTACCAGATGTAATCCTTCTTTGAAATTTTCTGATTCGTAAGGGAAGCATACAGAATTTATTTTGCTAATGAACAGCGGGCAGAAGAGAATGTGACTTCATACTGTTGAAGATACAGTTCATGATCTAATACTGTCTGATTATGAAATTGTCCCTAGCATCAGCCTACGTCTACAGCTACACTGTATATCATTAACAACTCAATCACTGCATTATTTTAGAGAATCATACCCCAAAGAAAGTATTAACTTTGTTGCTATTAGGTAATGCAAATTATTTACCATTGTTCCATTTTGTCTTTGAGAGACCAACACATAATGGATGCTACTGGAAAAAAGGAAGATAAAAATCTGCCTAGTCCCGACACATCAGAAATTTTTAATAAAAAGTCTAGGCCAGTTTCTCTTGCCTGCAAGACACAGAGTAATGCATCACTAGATACAGCCAACACTGTTAAACTAAGATGTCCAACAAACCCTAAGAATAGTATATAAGGACATTATCTTATGCTGTCTATGATCTGTGCCAAACAGTAATACTTAAAAAGGGAACTTGGGCATCACAGCGGCTGAGGCTGCCTCATGAATTAACAGGTATGTTCTCTCAGGAGGTAGTTTTTTCCAGTTTTCAAGTTTTTTTCCAGAGGCATTTAAGTTCTCTGGTAATATTTCCAACCATCTCTACACAAGCTTGTGACAGCTTTTACTGGTTTCAACCTGTGCTATCATTCACTACAATTCCTAAGTATCTTTGAGCTGCTTTGGATTTTTCCCCCATTCTAATCAATAGTGAGCTGTGTGACCTATCATACAGCTAACCCACAGTACCTGAAAAACAGGTTATGTATCTACAATAACTAAAGGCTTTCTTTGCAGCTGGCAAAATGACAACTAAGAAAAGTAAAATCACTTATTACTTCTGCATTACTACAATTTCATGTATTCCTATTTTGTTCTTGACACCTTCCAGTGGGATTTCATAACACAGCACAATGGGTTAATGAATATTGGTGCAAAATTTAAATTACTTTTCAGTCACATAATGAAGCCTCTTCAGATTATATCAGCTACATAAATTTAATAATTGCAAAAATTCCCTTAGTCCATACATAATGAAAAAACACAATATATTGTATAACTGTACTTTAATTCATGTCACAGAACCTTGACTTAGCATGACTTATGAAAAAGGTAATACCCTCCATAAAAATACTGAGCAAATTAATCTTTGCTGGCAAAGATATAACTAGACAAAAACCACTTTGATACTGTGCTTAGTAGCATATGATGCCATTTTCATTTCAAAACTGAAGAAACAGATTTTACCTTCAGCTTGAGTAAACAGATTTCCTACTACAGATCATCTTTTAGTTTTTAAAACTGTTTCAGAGCTGGTAAATTAAATAAAGTCTGGATTTGTTAAAGAACAAAACAAATGCATTAAGATATCCATTTGAACAAACTGGTACGAATTCAGTTGTTCACTAGTTAGGTTAAGCAAGCTGCCCTCTCTCTCTGCCTCACTCCAAGAAATACTTTAGACATTGAAGTTTTACTACTCCAGCTACAACTATCCAGCATGAGAATAAAACTGTTAAACAGACAATTCACACATAGCAATTAAAGCTGCAACTACCCTACATCCCTGAAACAATGCATTGATTATATCTACAGATTACTCCATTAGTTCAAGAACCCTAAGCAACTTCTGTTAATGTTTCTAAACCACAAATTCTCCCTTCCCCCACAGCCTCACTTGTCTGTGGAATGGAATTTATTAAGCACCCATCTCCAAATACAACAAGCCATTTTGACTGCCATGAGTCAGCTGGAATTGTAACAACGAATTCCAACAGTTCGACTTCAAACAGAACACCTTGCCATTATTTTAGAGTGCTCACTTTTAAAAACAAATGTTAGGGATCTAAAAACACCTTCATAAGTGTCAATTCTTTTACTAACAATTAACATATATTTTAAAGCTGTTCTGGAACTAGTCCTTTTTCTTGATTCTGAGGAGACAGTACTCAAAAGCATCCTAAACACATTTATTAAGACCATCACCATAACAGGAGATGGCTACGCAAAGTAAACAAACCCTGCACTCATGTTAAGACACTGGTTGTGTCCAGTGTCACTGTGAGAACATACCTGGCTCGGTCACTGTTTTCGGTGTTAATTCTTCCTCTCTTGAAATGCTCATTTCTGTCATTTGCTGTGTTACAGGCAAAGAGGGAACAGGCACGTTTCTGTTTAAGCACAGTGAAACACACAATTTACATCAGTTTTACATTAATAATAAAAGCTTGAACTGTTTAGATCCATTAATGAACTACTGGTTCAGTCACTATTAATATATTTTCCTGACCTACTATCTTCCTGCTTCTACTATCTTCAAAATACACTTTTTTATTATATTTTCGTTTTCCTAGAAGAGAACAGGCAAGCCTGTAACAAACTAATTCTGTAGATAAACAAAAAACATTCCTGTTACCGCAGCACTACAATACCAAATATTTGAATGATTTTTCAATTTACATGGATTCATAGGGTCCTGTCAGGTCCTTTTTCCTCTACAGACACTCACTGCAACAAGGCAGGATTGCTGCAGGCCTTCCAGCACACTCACAGCTCATTCAACTGTCACAGTACAACCTTAATTTTACCTTGTTTTTTCAGATGTGCTGCCAGCAGCACCTTCACAGTTGTTTAAGCTAGTGTCTGCTCTCTGTACAGATGCAGAGTCTGAGGTAGGACTGTTTGAACCACTGGTTGTTCCTATGTAACAAGAATTTGACAAGTTATGAACAAATTGCAGAAAACACATGAATCAAGTAGTCTCCTATACAGCTATGAACTGCCTGCATGTAATTTTCAATGCTATTGCTTATTACTTTTTACTTAAAGACACATTTACTTAATAACCAAAAATACTGATTGCATAAGAAAATGCTAACAGAAGTGGCTAAGTAGGAAAAGCAAGTTATGATCGAATGCCAAGAAAACCAGAGCAGATTACACCAAAATTATTTTTATCTTTACTAGTATTTAAAGTAGTATTTTCTTTGAATATTCATTATTTCAGTTCAGCTTTCAGAAATTCCCAACAAAATGTTTTAATATTCCTTGTAATCCTCTGTATATTTTATTTCTAAAGAAATATAGAAACCCCCAAGAATTCCCCACACCCTTACCCATTGGGCTGATTCTACCACTATTCTGCTGTCGCTGAAGATGTTCTTTGTAGCAAACTGAACACATCCCATTTGTCCTAGGATTTCCGTAAAATCCACATCCTGTACTACACAGCATAGGCCCTGGGGTCTGGTTTGTCTCCTGAGTCATCTCGATGCTGTAAATAAAATCAAAAACTGCATTAGGACCTGGCATATCACCAAAATCAATTACTGGGTTAATGTATAAAGAATTAAAAAAATTTTAAGTATGTCTGCTCACATGCTACTCCAAGTGATATCACCATTCTTAAAGAGGGTTATATGAACATTAATATACCATTCAAGATTGCAATTTATTGCTAAGTAACATCATTACGAACCTTTAAGACAAGACAAAGTGTCATCATACTAATACTGAGAAATAATATACTTGCTGAACACTGAACTGCATGTTCAGGTTAATTTAATTTGACAGCCAAAAAAAAAAAACTCCTTAAGTACTAGCTTCTGAGCACTAATAGGGATATGCAGAATAAGTAAGACTGAGTCCATACCCACAAAAAGTTCTGGCAAATAACTTATTTTTCTGGACTCCAACAGAGCCAAGAGACTCCAGCAGAAAACCATGCTTTTTCAACACTGATCTCACAGTATTTTGAGGCCAATTCCACAATTACTCTCACAACACTCTTCCAAGGAAGATAAAAATAACAACTCCAAACTACTGAGTATGTTCTATTACACAGCTTACACATTTACAAAACAAAAAAAAACCCTTCTCTAATTAGGTTGTGTCAGGACTTCAAAGTCCCCCAGAGCCAGTCAGTGCTAAGCATGTTAGAAATGATGTCTTCACCTTCACTGCCTGTTAACCTCTGAAAAGCAAGGTTAGTAGAAAACTGCATAGCAGCCAAATCCTTGACTCCCAAAGGCAATAAAACTGGAACACAGTAATCATGCATTTGCTACAAATTGAAGACATGTAATAATATTGCACTACAATTTAAATTTAGCAGAAGCTGTACATATGGCATCTGAAGACATTTTAGTATAAACGCTGCATTGCTGTTTTTCTATTCAGAAACTATCACAGTAAGAGGTAATTGACAGCTGAGAATTGCTAGAAGTCAAAAATGCCAAAAGTGAATTTGTTACAGTGTAAAGAAAAATGCTTATAACTTAGCAAGCTCACAGAGCAAGTAGTAAACTTATGTTTCCCTAGTACAACTGTAACTGACACGTGCCTTTAGCTAAACTAAACTTCTGGGATGACAGTGACCAAAACCAGGAGAAAGTAAACAAACAAAATTCATCCTATCTGCTGGTGGTCACAGGACCTAATTTTCCAGGTATAAATAGCTGTACTATTTATAGCTTTCTAACATCTTCCAGGTATAATTAGCATACTTTCTGGCTACAACAAGACTTCACACTTAATCTGATACAGTTTTACAGCTGAACACACCAGTCAAGGGAGCTAGAAAAAAGCCTGACCCACCTAGAGGAAATCTAAAAAATCTTGTCATCTTTGACAAGACACAGACCTATGTCTATATAACACGGAAAAAGACTATTTCTGCCCTATTGTTACTAACCAGATAAGATCAATAGGTTATCAAAACCCACTGCCAACATCAACTGACCTGCTTAATTTCCAAGTTAGTGCACTAAAACTTCACCACTTACTAAATGATGCTTTTAGGTGCCAACTCTAATATTCCAGTACAAACTGCAAACTCAGCAGCTCCTTTGGTCTGCAGTCTTCCACTACTTGAAATGCATGCCCCTAACGGAACGATCAAGTCGTTGCTACCCAACGCTGAACAAGTCGTGCTTTTCCAGGCTCCGGGAGACGGCCAGGGTTTCACCCACGTTTATTTTCACGGCACCTCCCGACAATGGAAATGCCGCTACAGCTCACGCACCCCGACTGACCCCTTACCGCAGCTCCCGGCCGGGGCACTGCCGCTGCGGTGGGTCGGTCACACAGGCGGACGAGCGCCTGCGCTTCCGCCTGTCAGGCGGCGGCGTGACGGGCCCGGGCCGCCCGGCCGCCCGCTGAAGTCAGTCCCTATTTATATCTCCCGCAGGCCGCCGGCTCCGACGGGAGGAGGCGCCGGCGAAATCTGACTGCCCTTCCCTGCCAGGGGGGAGCGGGAAGAGCGGGTGCCGACCTGCAGCCCAGAAAATGCGGCATCAGCCTCCCGCGATCGGCTCCCCAGGGCAACCATCGCTCCACCAATGCGCCCCGCAACCCGGGGCTAGTATTGTAACACCCAACCGCTCGTCTTCGAGAGGAGGGAAAAAGATAATTGAAAAATATCTCCTTCCACCAGCAGCCCCGCCGTCACCAGCCCAACTCGGAGGAAGGGAAGGGTAAATCCCGTTAGCGGACTCGGCCCCGCACCTCAGTCACCCCTTCGTCCCCGAGGCCATGGCCGGGCTGCCGCCATCCCGCCGGGCGATCTCACACTGGCGGTGTAACGACAAACACGCGGGTCCGAACGCGCGCTGAAACCAGCCCGAAAACCCGGGCACTGCGTTAGCAACGGGCGCCTGACCTAAATACCGAATGGCCTCAACATCCTCCTGCCGAAGAGGGAACACGATAAACACAGGAACAAAACAAAAGGAGGATGCACAAAGGCTGCGCGGGTCAGTCGCCGCTCACTCGCGCTCGGGCGAGCCAGCGCCCAGAGTCGGTACGGGGGAACCGAACCGGCACAGGGCGCTCCCCAGGCGGGTGCAGTCCGGCGGCTGACTCGGACAAAGCGCGGGGCCCTGCCAAGCGCCCGCAGTGCAGCGCGTCTTAACTGCGTCTCCCACCCCCTCCGCCTCCTCTGACACCCGGACACAAAATACCCGCGAGACTGCCGGGCTGAGGAGCGGTGGCAGCGGACGGGGCTGTCCGGCCGGACCGCTTCTCGCAACCGCCTGAGTCACGGTCGGCCCCGCCGTCGGCAGGCCCCACGCCGCCGCCAGACACCGGAACCTCATTGTCTCGCCGCCTGCGTTGCCCCGCACCGGCCCTGCCGAAGGCCGAACGCAACGAGGCCGCCCAAGAGGAGGCCAGGACACACCCCGCCGCAGTGAAGGCCCCGCGGAGTCGAGGCCAGCCTGCTACCCCTCACCCACCTGTTCCCTGCGGGAGCCACAAACCCCGCGGCGGGCGCCGGTGAAGACGCCGCGGATAGCTCCGGGCGGCTGCAGGGAGAGCGGGGGTTGCGGGAGGCGCCGGGCTGGCGGCCGCGCCGCCGCCGCTTCGCTCCTTTGTTCCCGCAGCGGCAGCGGCGGCCGTATCGGCAACGGCGCGAGGCGGGACCCGCTGTGCGTGGAAGGCAGGCGGCGGGAAAGCGCTGGAGGCTGGTGGGTGGGGAGGGGGAAGAAGAAGACGGCAAGGAGGAGGAGGAGGAGGGCGGACCCCAGCCCGCCCGGCGGACGCGGCGCCTGGCTCGGCCCGCCCGCCGGGGCATGCGTGCTGCGGCTCGGCGCTCCGTGCGTTGCCGCTCTGGGGCGGGGCGGGCCAGGCCCGGGGCCGCGCCAGCCGTTCTCCCCGGAGACACGTCACGAGCGCGGGAGTCCCGGGTGGGGAAGGCTCTTCGCTGGCGGAGCGCCTGCTTACCCTGCTTACCGCTAGGTGTCCGAGGGACGGAGTGCCTCAGCGCCGGCACACGGCGGCACGTCGAGTCTTAGAGAACTAAAAATAGTTTTAAAATGGATATAGTTTTATTGGGTATTTTTTTATTTGACCTAAATTTGCCTACAAGATCCAGGCGTCATGTGAGATGGAAAGTAAAAATGCAGGAACATTGCCCCGAAAGGGAAGAGAACGTCCAATTGCCGATTATAAGTTTATTTGCCATTTGTCTGATAACATAGTTCTTTCACCGCTCTGAAGAACGGAGCTTCACAGAACAGAAAGAATGATTAAGGAAATAACTACACATTTTTCTTAATCCAATGATGATGAACTAGTTCTACATGCCATTTTGGACAGAATCTTACTCTCTAAGAGGTTAGTACCTTCAAAAATACCATGACGTTCACAAAAAAACTGCCTTGGAGACCTTTTCTAACTTGCGATATTTGGAATGTCAGGGACCCATAAAAGGAGGACACGCCCAGGGTAATCCTATGATTTTATCACAAGGAGCAAAAGAATATGTGCATTCTTAGAAGCCACAGCTTCAAAAGATGCTGGTGATTTTGGACCCTGTGCTGTTTGCCTAGCAGCATCACAAGCAAACTGCCTTCTGAGAAAATGGGTGACTGGTTCAAGGGACACACTTTTAAAGAACTCTTCCCTAATGAACATACTCATTGTAGAGCAGAAACATACTGCTTCCATTGTCTTAGAGGTGTTGTTTCTGGTTGCATGTTGTGAATTCTTCAAGAATGTTGGTACCTAGAACCTGGCAGATGAGTCAAGCAGGAAATAAGTGGTTTGGGAATCTGAGCAGGGTTCCAGAAAGACTGTAGACTCACCTCCTGATGAAGGGTATCTGCCCTCTGAAGAGACTTGAGGTGTAGCATTCCTGAAACACTTTGGTGGAGATACATTGCTTTTAGACATATATGGGATGCAGTCCAACAGGGGACAGAGTGACCATTTTTCCCACCAATTCTTCTCTAAAATATGTTGGACTACTTTATGGCATATAATTTTAGGCTTTCACTTAAGAAAGACAGTAAAAGACTGCCGGTACTTTCTCCCTGCTACTTTCTTCTGTAGTGCTGACATTTGAGTATCTTGCCTCTGTTGTAGGGACCAAAAGAAATGTAGAGGATGACTAGACTACAGGGTCTTCATGTTCTTTTTCTGTGTACTACTGAAAATATTGTGAACTCCTGTTCCGAGGTACAACAAGATAATAGTTAATTATTATTATAATTATACATATTATAATATTAGAATTATTATTACTGTGGTGTAACTTAAGGTATGCTGAGTTCTGAATCTCTGTGACTGTGGTGAATATGTGCCTCAATGAAGCTGGTTACGTTGATCCTGGCCAGTGCTTCTCAATTCCTCTCCTTGTTGTGCCAATGACATGCCAGTCTTGTCCAGAGTCATTTTAATCTTCAGAGTTTACTGTGCTCCCAAAAGTCATGTCAGATCATGGACTATTCTGCACAGTATTTCTTTGTGCAAATCCTCACATTCTGCTCTCATATCTCTCATTTTCAACTCTCGAGACCTCTTTTTAATATACACTTTAATACTTTTGTACCATGTTTTCTGATGTGTTCTGATGTTTTCTGATGCTTTAAATAGTTTTTCATCAACAGGTTACCCAGTGGCTGACTCAGCTACTAGTTTAATTTCTCTAATGACTGCAGAATATAATCCGTGGTTTGATAGTTGTGACTGGAAAACTTTATCTGATCATAGGTATTAGAGATTTCTCCATCCAACTCTTTTCTGCAGCATTGCAAGGAAGAAGCCCACATGTTTGGATGTTTCTGTCTTCCAAACCACTGCAGTTGTATAAGATACTTAGATGATCTAAATCAGTGGCATCTAAAGTGGGCCCACATGAGATGATCTAATGGGGTACAGGAAGGAAACACTAGAACTTCAGTGATGTATGTATACAACTGATAAAGTACGTATATGTACACTAGCTGTGTATGCTCAAAAATGCTTTACTAATACGGATGCACAAAAAAAGTGAAGTTGTAGGATTCATTTTATGTCACATAGAAATCTAAGTAATTGCTGTGTCCTGACAAATTTATCAGTGGAGACCACTGACCTAAATTATGCTAGGTTTTTTTTGTTGTTGTTGTAGTTGTTTTTTTTTTTTAAATGCAATAAGAGGATAGATTATTTGCTTTACTTGGCCATGTATCTTCCTCTCAATTATTTGAGAAAAATTGCTATAGTGTATATCTACTTCTCTTGATAATCCTGGGGTTTTTTCTCTTTTTTTTTTTTTTTTTCTTCCCTTTCTGCATTTAAATAGGAGTCAGATAGGGTCATTCAGACTGCAGGGAATTTCTGCCCAGTCTAGTACTTTATTTTTTTGTATCTAACAATTAAAAGATTGCCTTAATTTGCTCTGTATTTTTGAGCATCTCCTAAGCAAAGACCAGACTGTAGTTGTGTTGTGGTATGACCACAGGTTCTGATACAGAGAGTCTGAAAAGTGATCAGTTAGTCTTGGAGAATCAACAAGTGTGTTTTAATTTTTTGCAAAAGAGAGGAGTATTTGGAGGTGGATGTTGTAGCTGTAGTGTTGCTAGGTAAAGAGGTCAGAGGGGTGAGGTAGCAGAGAAACTGCAACATGAAAGCAGGTGAATCTGCAGCACCTGTTTTTCCAATACAGGTGAGCAGTGTCCTTGTTCACATAATGTTCATAGTGGTGGCAACATTTTTTTGTCTGTGTAGCTGTAGCAGACCCTGTTAAGCTACCCAACTCTACCTGTGGACTGAGTGTGCCTTTCTTAATACCTTTCCTTATGACTGATGCATTTGTAAACTATTTTTTTTTGACTGATACTAGGACGTATGTCGTACAAAAGATAAATTCATCAGGGCACAGCAATCCCTTAGATTCCTGTGTGACATAAAAGCATTCCTACGACTTCACTTGGTGCAATTCACCTTTCTTTCTTTTCAAAGTGGGATTCTTTTCAGCAAATTTAGATCTGTGGATTATAATTTGCTTACGACAAATATGTAAATATTTGGCAGCATATTACAATAGTGGTTTATGAATGCCCTCATTAGATCTAAGGAAGAACACTCACCCCCTCCACCACCCCCTCAAAACAACCTAAGTTTAACTTTCTCCTCACAGCAGTTTTCAGGACAATACTATTTTTGTTTTCAATTTCCTCAGAAAAAATGTCTTATCTCCCTTTCCTGTACCCCAACACTTTCATATGGTGTTCTGTGGGAACCCCATAAATATTAGAGTATTGGGTCAAAACCAACCTATAGTAAATTTCCTCAGAGAGTGAAAATTATGAATATGAATTGGTGGAACCATAAAAGAAATTTATCTTTTTAAGCTTCAACCAAAGCATTCAAACAAAAGAGCCCAAGGAATTCTTATGCCTTGGAGCTAAGACTGGATCAAGGACATAGAAAGGAATAAACATTACATCTGCTGAAATGTGGAGATTCATGCAGTACTAGCAACATTGTGATGAATAGGTTTACAGGGTATTGGGTGTAAAGAAGCCAAAATAATTTTATGGCAAGTATGGAACATTTTAAAGGATGGAATTTTAAAGGCATAACTGAAACTTACATATGAGGACAAAAATGTTCCTCAGAACAGGAAAAAGACAGAGTACTGCCCACTTCAGAAGACTAGAGCTGATATGAGGCATTACTCAAGAGTTACTTGTCTTTGAAAATTTGCTTCCCATTTACATTTTCAACAGGCCTTAACTGAACAGTAGTGATTATGCTAATTTTTCACTGAAAGATGCCTTTTGTGGGAAAACTGATTGATAGCCCCTGATTCTGATAGGTATTTATATTATTGTATTGTTTCATAGCATTACTTATATTGTGTATTATATGTTATTTAAAGTTTTATTTGGACTTCATGGCTACATATGGATACATAACAGTCCATTTCCTATAGTTGTGACTATAGGAAATAGTAATCATTACCTAAAAGAAGACTATTAAATACAGTTTGATTTGAAAGGAAAATAAACACATTACAAGAAATATGTTCAGATGCTTTAGATGGACATAGATTTAAATAGAAGGGCAGATTTTCCATTCTGATACACTCTTTGTCTATTGTACATCTTTGCACTGAGGAAAGATTACCTCTGAATACTGGAAGCTTAAAAGCAATTTGTTTGGACTTTGGTTCAGTTCTCCAGGGTGTCCACAAATACATGCATGCCTGCAAAACTGGATAAAAAGGGATCAGTACACAAATAATTTCTTTCTGCAAATTTAGGGCCTTTTATGTTACAAATGTTCTTCTGGGACAATAAGGACTGACTGAAAATTTGGTCTATATTATGTAAATCATATCACCTTCAGGCAGCACAAGTTACTTGGTGAAGCATCCAAGCCCTCCATCTAATGAAAATGCTAACAAGCTTCTGAGGTCTTGCTTATTTTCTGGATTTTGATGTTCAGTGGCCTGTGGAAGATGGAGTTACGGTATTTCAGTGTGCTGTAGTCTATCCATGTCCATGAACGAGCATCATGGCAGCTTCTGCAATTTAAGGTGATATAAAGACACTTCTCTGTAACCACAGGTACTCATTAGCAGAATTTCATTAACTGGTAACACCAAATTTGTATAGATCACTAGATTTACAAACACACCAGAAATCTTAAATGTCTCCATTGTATCCCCTAGTAATTCTGCTGTAACTCACACAGAGGTTAAAACAATGCATCCCCAGAGAAGCCAGCTGTCTGATGCATAGACAGATTGAGACAGTCTTTAAAGAACATGCTTTGGCAAAGCTCCTGTAAGCTCCACCCTGAAGAGAAGCCTAACAGAAGTCCTTCAAGATGTCCAAGTTAAAACACCTAAAGATCCATTTACCTAAATTTCTTAAAATCTTTTGAACATCTTGATTTAAGTGACTTTTGAGAGGTATGTAGCAACTCAGGAAAACCAAGATGCACATTACTCTGATTTCCATAATGACTTGTTTCATGTAGTGGCCAGTTTGGGCTTCTGCAAAGGGATTAATTGCATGCCAAGCCAGTGTTCTTACTGTGGCAGCCTTAGATGATGTTTCCTCAATTTGTGAATGTAAAACATTCACAAAGAACTTCCTCTCATAAGCCATTTACATCAGATTCTTTTCAGAACAGTCTATGTTCTTGTTTTGGCAAGTCTTTAAATTCTCTGTAACTTAGTGTATTTTAAAAGCGTTGTAAATGTAAACAAATGCAGGTAATTTTGATTAAGATAGTATGTTGAATTGTGTTTTTATATTTCTGTAACAGTTCTGTAATGGTTTGCCCCGTCACCCCCCATTTTCTCCCAATGGTTCCACCCCAAGTTTTCCCACCTTTCCCTCAATGCCTATCTCCCTGAAAATGCTCAGTCATTCCCCTGTCCCTTCCCTGGTACCCTGTCCATCACTTGGCTCTTCATCCCACTCTCCTAGAGTCTTCCACCTTGGGCGTTGAGTGAGTGGACGAAGGCCAGGGGTCCCGCCCTTGAACTTCCCCCATTGGTTTATGTATCTGTCTATCCATCCGCCTTCCACTCCCCCAAATCCCCCCACTGGTGAATGGGTGTCCCTTCCCCCTGGTTACCGCCCCCATATTTGAGATGTTGTGAAAGCCTCGAGGGCACTCTTGGCTGTTGGATCCTCTGGAGTTTGGAGATCCTCGGAGCCTGGATTGAACCTGAGACTGTTTTCTCAGCCTTCAGTTGGCTCCTTTATTGCCTCCTCAGATGCTGCCTCTTCTCTATACAAGGCAGACGGCGAAGCGCTCTGTCTTAGCCGCTCCCCGAATCTCCTCGAGACACAGGGGAGTGTCCCCCACAGCTGACCGTGCTTCTGCCAGGCAAGTGAAGCCAGGGGGCTTCAGGGTGGCACGGTGGAAATGGCAGTATTCATGTTTCATATCCAGAAGTAAGATATGTTTGGAAAAAACATGCTGAGAATGCAATTTGAAACATAAATAATATGCCGAATTCGCAACTCTCAGAAAGCATTTACTTCATGGCCCTCCAAAGTCACCACAAGCCTTTATGTTACCTGCTTATTCATTTCTCAGCACTTGAAGGTTTGTCTGTGCATTCCTGACTCATTTCCAGATACCTGATGGCACGAGTTTCTGCAATTTCTAGCTTCTGCTTGTCCCTTTCATAGTCTTACTGGAAAAAAAAAGAAAATAATTAATTTTTAAAAGAATAAGGGTAGTGATTACCTAGAATATAGGATAATGGTGATACAGAAGGGAATGCAGATGGCAGCAGGGAGACTGTCTACAGGTGCACTTGCCAGACTGTCTTGTCATTTTGGGTAATGTTGCATGCTTCCTTGCATTTTAACCAGAATTAAAATGCAAAAAAAAAAAAAAAAATTACAGTGATTATAACATTGATCTATAATATTGATACATGAAACATGTTGCATTTTTCCTGCTGATGATCTTAATACATTTGCTGCTTCTTTTATAAAGCCCCAACTCTTAGCAGAAAATGCATTTCTCTTCTGGGATGAGGAGGGCTGGCTGTACTGGGATCAAAGTGGGAATTACACTGAACCTTTCTAGAAATCAGGTCAGTACCTAAGTGTGGATTTATGTACTAACTTTCTAACATATTTATCTAATAGACTGGGACAAGAGCATGTGTGGTGACAGTGGGAGACTCAAAGGATCCTTGGTGCCTTGCCATTTGTTTAATCCTTTGGAGACTACATCAGTGCTCACAGTACTCTCCTTGTTAAATATTAGCCCAGCCTGCCAAGCTAGTTCACAGACTCAGTTAAACCTGTTTCTAGACATACAGCCTGAGAAGTAAATTTACTGATATGAATGTCTCCCCATGGCATCAGATTACTTCAGCGCTGGTAGGTGGGATTGGCCAGTTTAGTTTGTTTTATTCATAATCTGGAGGCTGAAGGCTGCAGAGGCAGGGAGAATCTCCACTGAGAGCTGGCACTCAATGTGAAAGTATTAAGGGAGATTTCCAGGCCTATGGTAAGCAACACCAGGAGATACCTCCCTAGACACTTTGGCTTCATTTATTGAGGCTCACCAGTGGTCTTGCAAACTCAGTCATCATGGGCCTGAAAATACCTATAATAGTCATTTGATAAAATATGTGTCCAAAAAATGCAATACTATACAATATGACACAACACAATTATGATACAACACCATGCAATCCAACACAATACAATACAATAAAATAATGTTATAAACATTTCTTAATCTGGGAAAATATATAAATTATCAGAATTCTAAGGAAGTAGAATGTTCTTTGGACATTCATTATCTTTTCCTACTTCTTTTTCCAGTATGTCTAAGCATGCTGTGTATCAAATATATATTTTCATCCTGTTAGATTTTCAGAACCTGGGCTTTATTTATTTGTTTTAAACATTTTTTAAATTTTTAGCATTTTACCCTTTCTGATGGGTTTCCACTGATAACCTTTCTATTATCCTCTGGTTTCAACATCACAGTTTTTCTTAAATTTCACAGTTTATGACTAAGGCAGATTCTAAAGTTAGGTAGCCATGGGGGAGTTTACTGAAGATGTTAATATTGGACTGAATTCTTGGAGCTTTGGATTCTCAGTTCAGTGGAATTTGAAGTCCTTTCTTGTTCATCCAATTCTGTGTCCTCATGGTCACAGTAGTGGTACTTCCAGAACATTTACAGTATTTTTTCAAAAGATATTTTCTCTATCATCAGAATCCCATCAGAAAGAAGCTGTGCAAGGTTCTTTTGTACATGTTAAAGAAAGCCTGCTTTACAGTGTGTTCCAAAATTTCACACATAAGAGTAAGTAATTATTTTTTTAGTGAAAAGAAATGCAGTGGCCAGCAGTTAACTTTTTTTAAGTGGTCAGTTTTTAAGATGTAATTGAATATCACCTCGTTAGCCTGGTCTCGTCCCATCTTTCCTAAGAGTCATACTGTGATAGATGAGTAATGTGATGGTTGACTCTCACAATTAAAAGGCAAATATCATGTGTATATATGCTAAGAGAAGTTTTATAGACTTACGGTTGTGTTTTACCCCCTTGCATTGTTATCAGGGGGTGGCTGGGGTTTGGGACATTTGGGAGGGTTGGCTTGTTACTATGGCAGCACCTGACCTCCAATCAAGATTTAAGGAAGTAAACTCCACTACTGGACAGGGAAGAAGGAGTCGATGGACAGAACTTTGGGAGGGGCTAAAGGGTTAAAAGACAAAACCTCCATTGTGTGGATGAGCACATGGTGGGAAAAACCCTCTGCTGTCGGCGCCAAAATATTTTCTCTATTCAGTCTTCTGTTGTATTTTTGATAAGGTTTTAATAAATCTTTTAAATTTTTTCAAAGTGAGTAGCATTTCTCACAAAACTATGTGTTGAAGGAGGTGTGGGTTTTGTTTGAGACAAGTTAAGGGGATGCACAGTCTAAAGTGAATTACCTCCCCTGTAGTTTAGCCAATCCCTTTCCACCAATAAGGAGAAGCAAGTATGAGTAGATGTAAGTGAAAAAATAATGGTTTACCAAAAAACCCCAGAACAGCAAGAGGTGAAAACCATCACTAAGATGCTGAAATCTCACTGACCCCAGGCACAGATTGAGATTCCAGCTGGCAGAGTGACTCCCACTATGGTGCTCCCGTTGCCCACTGCTGTGGGGAGACAGAGGAAGTAGGGCAGCCCTGCCCTCCCCGTCCATCTCTCTGGCAGCAGCAACTCTGTCTGCGAGTGTGGCTGGCAGCTCTGGCGGCTGGTACTCGCTCAGGGGCTGGTAATTCGTCAGTGGCTGGAACTCATGGAGGGATGATGTTCTACTGTGGACAGCAGAGAGCAAGCAGCTGACTTGGGCAATCAGACTCTGCTGTCTCGCCTCCTCCTCGTGTGCTCCGTAGCTGTCAGTGCTGCTGTTCACATGGGTGTGTTGCAGGGGCAAAAACAATCCCTGAAAATGGTACCCTCTGGCCATTACTGCTGCAAAAATAACTCTGAAACAAACAGTTTTTGATTGTGATATGCAGCTTCTTGGGTTGCTACTGTTGCCAGTAGAGCCAAGAGGTAAGAAGCAAGAGAGGTAAGAGATGAGAGAGAGCCTAAGAGTCAAGACAACAAAGAGGAGAACTCAGCTTTGGTGACTCTGACTTGTGAAACAGACCAGCCCCTGCTCCACTGCCCTGTGGTTTCATTTCTGGCTGCAGGGTCTTGAAGAGACAGTAACAAATTTGAGCACAGATAGATAAGGAATACAATAACATTTTGAATTACCCATTTTGGGTAATCCAAATAGGGGTTTATTTCACCCCTATTTTTCAACTTCACTTTATTTATCACTTCAACATTTGAAAATCACAGCAAGGCATAATTAAACCTTATGAAAACATTTCTTTCCTTTGTTCAAAAGAACTAGCCTTTGCAAGACAGAAGCAATATGCCTATGAGCAGTGTTTTGACAAAAACGATTACTACAGCTTATAAAACACAAAACTAAGATATAGAGTATGGGAGAGCTTAATGAAGTCTGATTGCCCTAGGAAAAAAAAAAAGTAAATCTGAAGCATAACTAATAATCTGAATTTATATTTGTCTAATCTTTGATTTTATTTTTTCTTTCAACTGGTAGCTATATATTTGGGAAATTTTCACTCTTCCAGTCCACAACAAGTCATACACACAACTGGTGGGTATTTAAGTAGATAATCTGTTAATAATAAGGTACAACTGCTAATTTTGAGATCTCATTTCTTGGCTGCCTCTTAGCCAAATTAGGAATTCGGTAACTGTGGTGCAAGTTTATGCAACAGATACATCTTGATGATATCTCTGACTGATTCTGTGTTACAGACTCTTCTGGTGCATGCACCTTTTAATGCCAAAATGATGTTTTTATAGCTTTGTTCATCTGTAGGAGGAATAGGAAAGCAGATTTCTTTTACTAATACCAGAGATATTTTGGTGGAACAGGAGTGATTTTTAGTACAATATAGCAGATTTCCTGTATTATACTTTTTTTCCTGGCAAAGACAGAGATACCTGTTTGCAGACTTAACTGTAGCACTGGCATCTTGAAATCTGTTTTGATTCACTTGGCAATCTCAAACTTCTTCCTGTGTCCTCTGAAAATTAAGAAACCATTTGAGATCAAAAATGCTTTTCTAATGTCAATGAAAAATGCAGTCTTTGACAACAAAGAGAATCGAGAGTGGATATGTAGGATGGGGTCACCAGGGAGAAGGGACATCATACAGGGAACCTGGGCACCTGTGTGCTACTGAGGCAGTGTCATGCATGAAGGCAGACTGGGAATCTGTCAATTAATGCACTAAATAAACACCTCTACTTGCCTAAATTCCAGCTAACAGGTCACACCTTCCACTTTCTGTTTCTTCCACAGGACTGCTTGTCAAGTACAAACTGGGACAATGCTAAGGTCTGGGATTCAGCTTGGCATTCCTCATCACTTGAGGATGTGCATAGCCCAGTTAGTTAACCTGCATACTCAGCAGTATTGGAGCCATATTGAGGAAAGTGGAATTGAAGCCAATTCTTGATAGGATCGAAGCCAGGGGTGAGGAAATGGGCTGAGTCACTCAAGGAACCAAAAGAAACATAACTGTGATTGTCATCAGTTTCAAAATTATGACCTCAAAATAGTTAAAATTATGTAGCTGAGAATAAGGAATATAAAAGGTGACAGGCAACATAGGAGCACAATTAGCCCTAATATTTTATAACGTGTTACTCGTGTCCTTTTGTAATTGATTGTGAAACTCTACCTGTCTGTAATGGAGCAAAATGTAAACAATATGAGCATTGCATACTTGCAATTAGGACAACAGAATGAGGCCAAAGACAGGTAGTAGTACTTACTAGTAGTAGTAGTAGTTACTAAGCCTAACCAGAACCTTGTAGAAATACCTGTGGATGATACCAAATACCAGTTGTTCTCTTTTGGGGAAGCTGGTTTTATGGCAAATAGATAATCGAGATGAATATTTCTTCCCAAGGAAGGTGCCAATGATGCAGAGGTGGCAAAGCATAGAAAATGTCTCAGGGTAGCAGGACAACTGAACCATGAAGAGATTATAGTTTGTATTTTTCCATTCTCTGTTTCTCTTTGCTATTCTTTGGGAAAAAATACCAGTGTTTTGTTAATATAGAAAACAGTTTGTTTACCCCCTAGCCTTGAGGCTGTCTATCCGAGAACATTTTAAATGTAGTCTAAGTGTCATTACTGGTAAAATTCCAAAATAATATAAAGTAATGAAACTGGTAATGAGAGGAAAATAAAAAAAAATCTATGGAAATTCTGTCTACAGATTTTCTTGTTGTATCTCTTGCTTGTAGTTTCAGCCTCTCACAGGAATTCATCTGGAAAACATTGATGACTTTTTGGTCATGATACCTTACCATGTCCTGCAAACAGATACTTAGAAAGTTTTGTGTCTGTGCATTGGGTATTAATCCCTTCTCTCTGCATGGCAAAATTACCCTAAGTGTTATGTGGAATTTTATTGGCTTCTACTGCTAAATCAGGTTCTGTGACTTTGCCCTGTAGCAGAAAGACAGGAGAGAGTGGTCAGACCTTTCACTGGGTGCAGGTAAGCCCTGATGTCAGCCAGGGCACGAGCAGGGGGGTGCCCATGGGTGCTTAAGCTGTGAGTTATGCAGTTCAGAGCAGCCTTTTGGTGACTACCTGCTGGAGATCTGATTTACACTACCATCAAGACAAAATTATAGGAGCAGGAGGGAAGGTCTTGAATTGTTCTTTCTCTGTGTTTGCTCAACAGCACAATGGGAAAATCCTATTTGTGTTTGCTTACCCACAGCCTAACCAGCTTAGCTGGCTTTGTTTCAGTTTAGATATCAATGGTCTTCCAAAGGTACTAAACTGTACTGATGGAGCTACACTGACTGGACAATAATCTTGTTTTAGGTTTCCAGCCTGGGCCTAGTCTTTGTAAGTCTAGTGCATAGGCAGTAGCAATGGGGTAAGTTAGGAGAAGTTTTAAAGATTATACCAGTGATATTTATGTGGAGATCCTGAGAATGGCACAAGTGACTTGTGACCTCTCTATCTGAGAGTATACTAGAAGTTTTTCATTGATGTTTTATCATGGGATTTTCTAAAATGTCTCTCCCATAAATTTTACTGAAAACAGGATCATGGAAAAGCAGTGGTGAAGTACAGCATGGCTCTGTTGTCTGCTTTCACACGGTGCCTGGGGCCTGCCTAGGGTTCTTGCCCACTAGCATATGGTGACCAGAGCATTGCTTTCCCATTTTCTTCCTTTCTCATCCTCCTGCAAATCATGCAATCCTCCCCTCTAGCAGAGGGTCATGATGATTCTGTCAGACATCATCATTCTTCCCATTGGGTTCACCGACATCTACAACACTGTCCCTGTACCCCTGCTGTGATACAGAAATCACAACAACCCTGCCATTGAATCCACACATTTCATTCATGTCAGTAGGAAGGTTCTCTGCTTGGGCTTTAGAGCAGCCCTGAAAATATATTGGAAAAATATATTGGAAAAGTATATTGGAAAAATATATTGGAAATTTTTTTTAAAAGCCCCACCAAAAAAGATGTCATATCTTATGGCTTTGAAACTCAGCCAGGCAAATCCACTGTTTAATTGATTTATTTTATCATTCTCTCTATAAAGAGAGAACCAGCACACACTCAAGCCCACCTCTGATTTTTGCTTTTCTCTAATTGCCTTGATGCTGCCTTTAAATATCCAGGAATGAGTGAACATTTCTGTCTTGACTTCTGGTTGAGCGGATGAATGTGAGTGTGGTGATTTTTGCTTTCCAGCTTGCAGCTGTCTTGTAGCAGTGCTGGTGTGTGCTCTAGGAAAAAAAGCAGACAAAGAATTGGCTTGTCTGCATGCCACTGTCATGTCTTGTGTCCAGATTTGGGCAGGAAGCTGGTGGAAGGGTTCCTATGCTTTTGGCTCTCATCTCCCCTTTGTGCAATGACTTTTCACATTTTGACAAATGTAAAATTTGTCATTCTTGTAAGTGCTTGTGCCAAATCAATGTGTTAGTGACTTTAGGGAGGTTACAGTCATGAACCCTGGCTTTTATTAAAGGATTTGAATGGATTGCTGGCTGCTTACAGGCTCAAAACTGCAGAGAATAGGTATGCAGACCCCATGGGCTGTATTTGTATACTTTTGTATGGCATCTTACCTGGTGCCAGTGTCTGTACATTCTGCATGCTCCTATTCCTCTCAAAATTTCAAATCAAAATTTCAAATTATTTCTTATGGTGTAGGCAGTGGATTTTATATTTTTTGATTAATTTCTCCTCCCCATGTTTTAACCATGGTTTATACTTTGGAAGAAAGAACTCATTCCTTTCATGTCTAAAACACCTTTTGGGAAGGCTTTTTGTGATCCCTTCCTTTTCTGTTCTTTAGCTAAGGATGTCAACTCCCATCCCCATCCCACTGTAGTACAATTAATTATTTCTTCTTTTAACTCTGACATGTAAAAATTCCTCTCTCTTTTCCTTTCTGTGGTCAGGGTAGTGTGAAATTATGTCACATTAACAGGGTATCAACGTGCATGGTGGGGCACAAGGGAAGCCTACCTGTTGTAAGGTAGTTATGGGCTGACAAAAAGTCCAAGTGGAGTTGGGGTCACACCCTATCAATTTAACAGGTTACTTGGCAGCTCACAGGAGATGGTGGTAGAAATATTACTGTGGACCATTTCTCTAGAAAGCACAGCATTATAAAAATGTGCATTTAACTGAGTCCCCATGTTAGCGTTCAGGAACACACATAATCACGGGATATGATTATATGCAGGTGCTTTTATTGCAAAGCTCTGGGAATCAGGGGTACAGACCCAAATCTGACTCCAACATGGCTTTAGAGCTGAACGTATTTTATATTCTATCGTTATATAACTTACATATTAATTATTAAACTTATATTGTTCTATTGTATACATTGACTTTATCCAAGCATGAATTTCTTGTGATCTTTCTCGAGCCCCTGACCACAGTTTCCCATGATTATTCATATGATTAAACAGTAATTATATTTATTTACGAAACAATCATCACATCTAACAATTCCGTCATTTATCATATACTAGCTACACAGGTGCAGTTCTAGCAAGTACAAGGCCTATACTTTCCCAGGGTATTTTCCCAGGGCCTAATATGCTTAGTTTTCCTTCTAACTCCCCAAATCCCCATGATTTTAAAACCCTTTTACTACCACCCAGAGGGTGAAATTATAAGAACAAAACAGCTGCAAAGGTTTATATTAATCTTTGATATATTGTCTTAATGCAACATGTGGAATATGTAAAAGTTTTCTTAAGAAAGGATGTTCTTTGATGTTTCATTTTTGTATACATTCAAGCCTAATCAACAAGAAGAGAGATATAATCTGTGAAACAGATAGCAGCTAACAAGCAAACTCTAAATGATGCTATGTATTGGAAAAATAAATCCTTGTTTAAATTTAGAACTTGACATGCTTCATTGATCTCAGATCTAGGGGGAGGTTTAACAAGGCTTGGGAAGAAAGGATGTTCACTGATATTGGACACAAAGAATGCAGAATTTATGTGACATCTGGTAGAACTCCCAAGATAAGGGAGAAACTAATAAAGCCAACTCAGCAACTGTGCTGAAATTAGCTCTGACTGGGTAAAAAGTAATTCTTGCAGGGGAATCTGAGACCACCAATTCACAGGCCACAAACCCGAGAAGCCCACTGACTCAAAAGAAGAGAAAGACTGAGCATGCAGACTAATTAGCATGGGAAGCGAGAGAATCATTAACCACTAGAAGATAGGACACTAATTAATTAATAAGAATTATGTAACAAATATGTATAATTTTCACAAGTTAATACTAATTCCTTTGTTTGCTAAAATGTATAAGTAGTAAAAATCTTTAATATTTGAGATGCTTGACTTGTGGAATTCCACCAGGCATCCAGGCTTGTGCAACCTTGAAATAAACAATCACTGCCTCTGTAGAGTGAGTAATTATTGGCTTGTTGCACACCAGGTAATGAATCTGTTTCTTGTGCACAGCAGACTGTTAGTAAATAGTCTGTCATCACTGAGTCACTGTACATGACTGCATCTGTAACATTGACTTTTTCTTCCCCTTTTGAAAAAAATTGCTTATATTAGTGATTTTCAGTATATGGTATCACTTAATTAATGAAATTAAAATTTTAGGTAAATTCTTACAGCATGCTGTAACTTTAGGGATTACAAGACCATTAATTCACATATCATTTCATGTCTGATAAAAGATGAATTCTTACTGGGGAATGAACAGGAACTGACAGTGTTTATCACCCACTGAAGAATCTTAGCATCTGCTAATAGCAAGGTTGATTTTTCTGAAAATTACCTGTTCATCGTTGTCTTGATTTGAAAAGACAGGAGTCTGTGAAGGAAGGCTAGAGTCTCCTGTGAAATGGAAAGGTAAACCACCCTCCCTCCAAATTACCACAATTTCAAAATAAAAGGTCTCTCAGGCAAAGATATAGGAATGGGAATAACAGTTCTTTACTAGGAAAAAGCTAAAAAAAAAAAAAAAGTAATCAGTACAAACAAAACTACTGATAGAGTCAGAAACCTGACACCCTGAGGAGTCAGGGTGTTGGTGATAGTCCAGTTAAATGGTGGCTGCTCCTCCTGGAGTGGCAGATGAAATGCTAATGAAGGAGTGGTCCTGTAGAAGGGTGTAGTTTTCTCTGAAGGTCTGGTGATAGAATAGATGGGCCTGGTCTTCCTCTGGGAATCCAGCGAAGAGGCTGAGTTCATGTCCCAAAAAATGCTGATTTTATGCAGGTAGGGATGCTTGGCTCCTCCCTCTGGGTGGAGCATCTCACAATGGGATGATGTAACCCCATCAGTCATGCAGTGAGTCATTCAATGGCCCATTAACAGAAGATATCTCCCCGGAGGGAGACATTGTTCTTGGAAGAGATAAGAAAACTGCCCACCTCCAACAGATGGCAAATAGAATATATGCTTATCTTACAAGTCAGAACCATCATCTTCATCAGTGTCCCTTTGCTCAGGACCTCCAGTGTTACACAGATTTTTTTCATCTGCTTTTTCTAAGGTTACATGAGCACTTCCTAATTTTCCCACTTTTTCAGGTTGATGGTGAAACAAGAGCTGGAGATATGCCCATGAGTATACGTTTAGATGGTGTGTCACAAAGAATCACCCTTCTTTAGGTTAGCAGATTCCTTTTACTGAGCCTTGTGCATGCTCACCTTTTCAGAAAGGAGAAAAGCATTGTGAGGAGCTTCTGCTGTTGTTGAGTGGTAGTGGCTTCATTCATCAGCTCAGCAGAAGATGCAAGATGAGGTAAGAGGTCACAGGAGACGTTCTGGTACTGAAAATGCTGTGGTTTCCAAGCAGCAATGATTAGCAGTGGTTAGGTTTTCAATTTAAGGACAGAGAATTAAAATGTAGTTTTCTGGTAAGAAGGTTTTGTGGTTATTTTATGACTTCAAAAGTGAGATCTAAATAATGTACCTTTCCATGGTCACTGTAACAATCACACTTTACTCATCTTTAGGAACTGAGACTTCATTGAACCTTAAACTTTGCAGAGTCATGTCAGTTTTTGTTTTCTTTAATTTCTTTTGCTTTCCCAGCACTAAAATCAATTAGAATATTAAAAAAATTGTATTTTTCAAGATTGTCTTTGAAGCCCAGTTTTATAAAAATTTATGCTTTCCATACAGCCAGAAACTAGGCTTTCCAGAAAGCCTTAAGTGGATACTTTGTTGCCCATAAGCTTCTGAGAAAGGAACATCAGCATTGTGAAATGTAATGTTTGAAAGTCAAAGTAGCGTTATTTCAGGCCCCTTGAGGTTAGGCATTACTCTACCAGCTTTAATTACATTGTTACATAAATTTTTTGCTACTTAAAATTTTGTCTACTCTCATGCTAATGTTAATAAACCTTCTAGTGTTTGATTTTAATGGTCCCTTACCCTCCAACTCTGGCTGTATATCCCAGGAATTCTCCATCTTGACTGATGGGCCATAAGCTCCCTCTGAGCTTATCAGAGACAGTGTTCTTTAGAAATTCTGCTGCCTAACCAACTGCTGTTGCCTAACGCCTTGTTGTTTACGTGTACTATTTGCCTGATGAAACAATATTGTATTTACAGGACTTTTGAGGAAAATTCCATCCCAGGTTATGGCCAAGAGGAAGACTGACAGACAACTACATCTAACCCTAAGCAGCAGTCCTGGATGAGGCTCTTGGAGCTCTGCTGGACCACAGTAGCTGCCCCAGCACTTCCCTTCTATTGCAGCGCCTCTTGGAATTCAGCAATTTTGTGGTGTACAACACTCGGGCCACCAAAGCCTGGCATTGGGGTTGGGGCTTGATACTTCCTTCATCAAAGCTTAACCCTCACCTGTTGAGAGGTGAAAAGATATCTAACATGAGTATCTCACTGAACTTTTAGAGGTGAATTTTTAACAGGTATATACCTCTGTACGTACTTCTTTGTGCTTGTATGCATGCATGAATCAATTTAAATATTATTTTCCTTTGTATGTTTCATTCATGTAATAGGTAATACAGTGAACCTTACATTAAACTTTGTTAAGTTATGCTTTTGGAAATTTATATTAAACTTTAAAAAAAAAAGAACTGTGATGGTGATTCTTTAAGTGACATAAATCACTCATTCATGACAGATGTGAAGAAAGTTGGAAAAGTGGGGACTTAATTCCTTGGGATTTTTAAAAAGGAAGCCACCCCTTAAACTAAATAATTGTCTTCTTGAGACCTCCTGACCACCATTCACATGGGTTTTTAACAGAGATAAGGAGTCCTGCCACTTTTCTCATTATTTGAATTAAAGGAGTGGCTGATGGTGGTAGAAGCCAAATTGACTTGAGTTTCCTAAAACATTAAACAACAAAACCACTGACATGTAATGCAGCTTGGGTTGCTGCATTCCTTGGGTTGCTGCATTGGGTTGCTCTTCCTTGATGACATACAGCACTCTCCTTTTCCTTTTCTTTTCCAGTCTGAGAGGCTGAGTATTAAACATGAAGGTGCTCAGAGAAGAATCAAAATCCCAGGCCTATAGTACTGTTTTTTTTTAGTTTATTCTGCCAATGAACACAGGCTTTGTTCTCACAGCAGCTATTCATCTGCTTTTAAGATGGATGGGAAATGCAATCAGCCTTTTCCTAGTTCCCTCTCAGTGCTGTTTGAGGGATGCTGTCTTGGACCTCCCTTATAAGGAGCTAAGCACTCATACTTTTCAGAAGCTTCTCATTTTCTCAGAGGACACAGACCATGTAGCAAATGACAGAGTATTTTTCTAATGAAAAGAATATGTTGGAGGAGAAAATAAATTACTACTTAAACAAAGCCTTTGAGATTGTTCTTAGAGAAACACAGACACTGGAAAAGAGGAACAATAAGGTCATATTTTAAAAATCAAAATCTCATGGAAAAATATCTTTGTGGTTGAGGGGATGGAATACAGACTCCAGTTTCACCAGCTGTAATTAAAACCATAAACTTCTGTTGAGATCTGATAAAAAAAAATATCCAGAAATCCTTATGTGATTCATTATTCAACCTCCTGGTGCACCACTGAAAGAAAGAAGAAAGCTCCAGTGTCACAAGTTATTCCACACGGGCAAACTCCTTTACCTTCTATGAGTTCCACTCGTTTTACTAATTGGTTGGGTAATGTTGTTGTCTCAGATGTGAGTTCATTACCTGATGCACAGCACCAATTCACACACTGAGGTGAGATATTTCTATCTTTTATTCTAAATTTTATTCTAAATAGGGAGCTTGTGGTAACCCATGAAATGCTGGCTCACAGATCATTAAAACTTAACACTATTAATACATTTTAACAATATGTAAATCAACATTCATTGGTTGCAATTAGATAACTTGTTCATTTCTTAATACTCAACCCCCTATTTGTTAGTTATATCTCTCATTTCCTATGCTTTTTAGTCTGCAGGTGCAGTTGTTCTTTTCACCTGAGTCTGGGGCCTGTTTTGAATAGGTGGACACTGAGTCAGTAGCTAGGATGGCTCACTGCTGGAATTACCTTTCTCCCAGTTACTGCTCAGTTCTGCTGACTTTACCCTGGTGGCTCTCATCCAGACACCCCATTCACCTTGGGATTGCCATCAATTTCCCATAAAACAAAAGATTAGCCAAGCATACAATATTCACAGTGCAAATGCTTAATCCTAACCATCTAGCTATAGCTACTGATTAACAAATAAAAGTTTGGTTCAAATTTTGAGGTACTTACATCTTGCCAGACTTGATACCAAGGTCTTAAAGGGACATAACTAGCAGCTTTGGGGAGCATCAGTGCTTGGCTTGGTCTCTGCTTTTTAGTTTTATCAACATAGATACATTGGCAGGATGATGGCAGCAGCACTAGAATGGGTTCATGAGTCAAGCAGATGGCGGAGCTTTGCCTGGCCCAGTGCCTGCAATGTGCTGTTGTAATGATCTGCTCTGTGCCTCATTCTGACACTGTGCACCATGGCTGTGTGGGCTTTGCCACACATTCAGGGAGCTGAGGAGTGCTGGCTCTGCTCCTCAAAACTGTGCTTCAGCACAGCAGGATCCACATCAGCCCATCTGCCATCCCCACCCAAGGTGTGTCTGCCCATCCTACTGCAGTGACTTGCAGCATGAAGGCCTCAAATATACAGACAGTGTCAAACCATGAGTAACTGCAGAGATTCCCCAGGATTTATAAAAGGATGTCTGAATATAATCAATAAGGATCTGCCCTTTGAACCTTCCATCTGTGTAGGTAAGAGTTGTGCTATGAAAAAGGTATCCTTTAGACAATTTTAACTTTAATAATCTCTTCTTTAGCCTTCTCTTTTTTGAAAATACATAGGCAGTCATTGTCTCAGGAAACAGGGAGACCAAGAGCAAAAGATGTCCAGTGAAAGGGGCTTTATTTTCTTGACTTTGGGTCCATGAAAGAGTTCATTGTTCCACCTCCACACTTCATTGCTGCTTGTAAAGAAAGGAGCAAATTACTGAGTGCCAGCAGAGGAAAAGAATGGTATTGAACTGAGATGAACAGGGGGTTTCATCATGACAAGAACAAGACAGATAAGAAATCAGTTGATTTGTGTTCAATGGCTGATGTTATGTTTTAATGTTCCAGTAGTGGCTGTGCTGTCTCTGATACCTTTTGGAACTGTTTGTACTTTGATTTAATTGAGAATTAAAGCTTTAAAACAAATTCAGTAAGCCCCTGGGGAGAAAAGCTACTTGTCAGCTGTTATTGCATTTAGTTAGTGCAAGAGTGAAGTTTTGAAGCGCCATTTTTCCTCTTAATCTTAGCTCACCAAGTCCTATTGAGTCTCTTTGGAGTTCCATTATTCCCTTTTGGTTCTCTGGGTTCTGAGTTACGCTATACTGCCATGTTTCTGATGTGAAGTTTTGTAGCAATCCTTGTTGACACAAAAAGATATAAACCTAGCCAATATAAATAAAATCATGTTTCATGACCAGGTCATAGCAGAATGGGCGATATAATAAGGAAAAATCTACTTTGTGGATGAATATTAATTGTACCTGGGACTTCTGTGCATGTTGAATTTACTTAGTAGTAACCCAAACTGCATTGATATAGAGATCTATATCTGGCAGTGTATTCCTCTAGTTTAACATGATTTTCAGCAGCTATTTTGCTGGGGTCTTTTGTGCTTGGCTGTGCTATCACAAAGTCTCAATGATGAGGATCAGAAAATTTACATTCAAAGTGCACCAGAGCTTTCCTGGAACACTGCTACTGAACATTACACAATATCTGCAAACATGTTTGATAACCTATGTGAGTACAATGAAATGGAGGGAAGAGGCTTGTCTTTGGAGGAGTTACACATGGAGGACAACCAGCAAAGTAGCAGGCCAAGCCGACAAAACCTGGGAATTGCTGAAGAAGGAAAATTGCTATATTCAGGGAACTGGAAAGATATTGCAGAAGCAGATCTTATGGTTAAGTGAACTAACAAAGTATGCTTTCATGCTGCTCTTCTACTTCTTCCACTTTGGTGTCTGACTGCCTGTGCATTAACTTGAAGTCACATCAGCGGCAGGCCCTGAAAACCCTGTGCATGAGGAACAGCTGCCCATAAGAATCTGTGACACAGAAACTCCAATAATGCTGCCTCAAAGGGAAGAAAAATTCAGGGCTGTATACAGACAGTCTTCATGAACCTGGGCACTGGGAAGTGTCCAGCAAATTGAGGGTCTGGAGAGGAATTTCCTGCTACTCTGCAAAGGATCTGTACAAGGTCTAGTGCTGCTGGGCAGAGAATTTCCTTTTCACAGGCATGAATTATTCTGCCTCCTCCCAGAGTCATGCCTTGGAAGTGTCATAACTCTTCAGCTAGTGATTCCTTTTGTAGTGAAAACAGTGACCCATGGAAACTGAGTTGCTTTGATTCTTCTGGAGGTGAAGGTGGTGCTTTATTAACTCCTCAGCCTCTGGAGTTCCGAAGGGGGTTCCAAGAGGTAAGAATCCTTGAATCCAAAGATTAGGATTTTCAAACCAAGGTCTTTCTGATACTACAGAGCCTGCACTGTTTGCACAGCATGTAAACAGTTGCAGTTTAAGAGAGCTATTGTTTCTGCAAATGTAATTTAATTATCTCATTTTGCCCATTATACCAAATGCTACTGCCCAGAAACAGCTGGAAAGTACCATTTTACAAAGCATGAGGAGAAATTCCATGGATAGTAGTCTCTCTTTGAGCCAATAGGCCAAAATGTTTAAATAAAATGATGGCATGTGACTTCAGTAAGGCACACTGAAGGTGAAACAAAAGTGTGTTCTCAGGAGACCTTGGCTAGGGGTTCACACCGCATAAACTAAGACACCTGACCCGATATGCTAGTCAAGATCTCTTTTGCCAAATGGATGTCTTCATGTCTGTGTGAGATGCCCCTGATACCATATCCCCAGCAATTCTCCTTTAGGAAATGGCACCTCCTTTGCACAGAGACTTGCCTGGAAAATTGATGTCTTTCTTTTTCTGCAATGCATCCTGGACTGCTTCAGACAATACTGGAGGAAATGCTTCACAGCTGGATTCTGGGATTGATACTACACATCAAGAATCACTTTTCCCCAAAAACATGCTCTGTGGTTCCCCTGCATCTGTTTCAGTGACTGTTAGTTCCTGATGTATCAAGTCTTCATCAGCTTTTGTAGATGAAAGAGGAAAATTCAGAAGACAGAAAAATACACAGTATCATCCATAAAGCTGGTCAGTAGCTGTCTTGAGGACTTCTGGTGGGAAAACAGTGGCAATAATTGTAATTCAAGAGATGTACTCACCTTTGTCATAAGAGTCCTGCTTGCCAGGCTATCAGCATTGTATTAATTAGCACCTGCAGGCACCAGTTGAACATCATGAACTTCCAGGTGCTCTGTGTGCTTGTAGGAGCTCTCCTATGTGTATGTGCCTGTCACTGAAACTCACAGATCTTGGTGTTCTGCAGCCATGCATTGCTCTCTTCTCCCTGATGATGTCTCTTTACTGTTCCCAGAATCATAATGTGCTAAACAAAACTATTCTGTATTGTCCTTGCTGAACCAGGCTTCTCTTTTCTTGGTCTCATGCTTGTTCTTTATCTTGTGAAGCTGCAGAGAACACAGAGGGACCTGTGACTTCCCATGAATCCCCAGTCTGCTTACCAGCATGGCAGGATGAAAATCAGAAAGCTCTGCGTAAGCTTTCTGAACAAAGCTTAGAACAAAAACAAAAACAAAAACATCTCTCTATTACCAACCCTGTGTCCAGCATAAATCCAAAACAGCCCCATGCCAGCCACTGTGAGGAAAATTAGCTCTACCCCAACCAAAATCAGTGCAGGCCCCTAAAGCTGCTGTCACAGCTGCTGATTAGCACAATGCCTGACTTGCAGCCAGCTTGCAGTGACCCTGGTACACACACCATGAGGGAAACGCATCTGCCTCACTATCAAAGTGTGGGTTGCCTTTCTGGTGTTTGTGGCTGTCCACTGGCACTGGCTGTTAGAAGGAGTCTATGATATGAGATAGCAGGAGAACATTCCAGGATTTTTTTTGTGCAATCTTAAGGTGGGGCACAGTGTTTCTTAGTTGCTCCCTGGCCTGCATCTGAGAACTAGGAAAATGCCACTGGGAATGGAGGTCAGCACTGTTACAAGCAAATGAAACCATCAGAGGAAACCTGCTTTGTCTGAAAGCACCAACTCACTGCAAAGCAAAAGCTGTTGGAATGCTGCCACTGTGTGCCTGCTCAGATGGTATGCTTACCATGAAGTACATAATCTTGATGTAACTCAAAGAAAGCAGAAAGGTTCTAAGTAATTTTCTGTGCTCAGCTGGCTTGTGTTGATGTCACTGAAATAAATGGAGTTGCACAAGTGAGATGTACATATTCATTGCAACTTCTCTAGACTACTTTTTAGAGAATTTGTTTTCTTATTTGATATGATCCCCAAACTAAAATAATTCTGACCATGACACTAGAATTTAGCTTCTCTTTAGAAAATAATATTATATAGGCATGTTATATAGCAGTCTCGGTGTAGTCCTGCCTTTTTGCTCCAACCAAAGCTCCACTTATAAGCTGGTGGTGAAGTCCTTTAACATTACAAAAATATCTCAGAAAAAAAAAATATTTACCAATCCTAGACTAATTTTAAGTTGTGTTGGCGTTTCAGGTCTTCCAAGTTATGGCCTAACTACAAAATGGCAAGATTTGTATATTGTCATAAAATGCCACAGACCAGAGTTAGAACCATGTCAGGGTATGTAGGTTTTAAGCTGCCAGGCTGGCTGAGCTCCACTGCTGTACTCGGAGTTGCTGCTACGTCAGCAGACTGCCAGTTTCCTGAATACTAATTCAGAAAGTCTGTGAGCACTGTTTCATTATTGCTTCACAAGTGTCACAATTCTTTTTCTTCATCAGTGGTGGTGGGCTGACCCTGGATGGATGCCAGGCACCCACCAAAGCTGCTCTCTCACTCCCCTCTGCAGGTGGATAGGGGAGAGATAATAAAATAAAGTTATATTCATGGATTGAGATAAGGACTGGGACAGATCAGTCACCAAACACCATCACAGGCAAAACAGGCTAGATTTAGAGATATTAACTGAATTTATTACTAACAAAATCAGAGCAGGAAAATGAGAAGTAAATCAGACCTTAAAAACACCTTCCCCTCATGCCTCCTTTCTTCCCAGCTCTACCTCTCCCCCAGAAGCACAGGGAGACAGGGAATGGGGGTTATGGTCAGTTCATCATGTTGTTTCTCTCACTGCTCAGGGTGAAGAGTCCTTCCCCTGCTCACCCATGGCATCCCCCTTACAGGAGACAGTTCTCCATTAACTTCTCTGATGTGAGTGTCCCACAGGCAACAGTCCCCCTCAAACTGCTGCAAGGTGAGTCACTCTTCCATGGGGTGCAGTCCTTCAAGGACAGGCTGCTCCAGTGTGGGCTCCTCTCTCCATGGGCCTCCTCTTAGGCATCCCCCTGCTCTGGTGTGGGACTCCTCTGGTGTTTGGATCCTCTTTCCCCCCTCCTTCCCCACTGACCCTGGTGTCTGCAGGGCTGTTCCCATCATATGTTCTCACCACACTCTTCTCTGGCTGCGATTACAACTGTGCAATGACTTTTTTGTCATTTGTAATTTCTAATCTGCCCAGCCTTAGCCAGCAGTTTGTTGACCTTTGGAGCCACTTGGCACTGACTTTGCCGGACATGGAGGAAGTTTCTGGAAGCTTCTCACAGAAGCCACTTTGGTAGCCTCCTGCTACAAAAGCTTGGCCATGCAAACCCAATACAAGTGAGGGAAATAATAATTTAAGGACATGAATGTAAAACCAAACTGCCACTCTGAGCACTGATAAAGACAATGCTGAGATTATAGTAACAATGGTGAGCAAACTCCTTTCTTCTCTTCACAATTTTCTCATCTTCATTTCATTGTCCAGCTTTCTTTATAATGAAACCCAAAATTTAATGAAGAGCAGTTATATTTACTCAGTTGGACTATGTGAGATCAAATTACTTTTTGTCTTACAGTTAGCTGCTGCTTATTTATTTGCTGTACATTATGTAAGGCCACAATTTCAATACTCTCCCCAACAGTGTGAAAGAAGACTGTGTGTGTTCATGTGTGTGTCCAAACTGTCTTTTCTCTGTGTGTGGTGAGTGGATGCCAGATACATTGTCTGTTGTGGGTTGGGTTGGTTTAGTTAGAGATTTTAATAAATGTTAGTTAGGTTGGTTCTCTGTACCCCTATTTTCCCTCACAATGGTCTGCTCCAAGCTGTCTACCACAAGAGCTCTTACATGTCAATCTTGCAGCCACTCCCTGATTCTTCTTGAAAGTTCTGTGTCAATCACCCCAACTTTGCAATGCTATTTGTCCCAGAACACTCTTCCCATCTCTGTTATGTTCCCACAGGTTATTATGTTCTATGTCACTCCCCTGTTGTCTGTCCCTGTTGGGCGAGGGGGTTTTCCACCCCTGTCCGCCCACCCCATATTTAACATAATGCTTTCTTTGTACTGGTGCCATTTTTGCCTTGCACTGCGCTGGGAACAGTTGCTCTGACCATCACTGCGGCCAGGTGGGAAATAAACGTTCTCAGGCTCACTGGCAAAGTGTGCCTCTCTTGTCCCTTCGCTTCCTCTCCGCATGAAGCTACCAAAGCTGCTAACCCATGCCGGGACACTCCGCAACCCTGGAGTGCCCGTCCACGTGGCAGCTACGGTGGGCAGCTCTAGCTGGGCTTTCCAGCTGCTTGAGGCCGTAGCGGGTAAAAGCTGCAAGTGGTGCCCAACAATTGTCCTCATTACCAAAATACAATTGAATAAAAATAATGCAATACGCAATAATCTGTTTTTCATTTGCATGAGGTGTGCAGGCAGACCTATTTGGTGCAGCTTAGCAGCCAAAGCTTTAAAGATTGGCGCTGCAGTGTCTTGACACAAAGCTTTCTGTAAACTAGATTGCAGGCTGATGCCTTGTTATTTATTGGTGCAAAATATAAAGACACTAAGTATCTTTCTCATGTAACTCCCTGGGTAAGAGGAATGAGGTGTAACTGCTATGATCTTGCAGTAATGAGTATCTCTGTTATGGGAACGGAGAGAAATACAACAATTAGAAACTTTCAATATCTGTTTAATAATCAATCTTAGCCCTGTATCTAAAAATTATTGTTAATTTTTTAAAATCAGAACACATTTTCAAAGTTCAGGGCTCTTTACTGTGCTTCCTTGAACTGACAACATGAAAAAAAAAAAAAACCTGGGCAATTTTTGTCCTCCAAGGCTACTCTTTTTCCTCAGGAACAAACAACTTGCTTGGACTCTCAAAAAAAAAAAAAAAAAAACCCAACCAATATAAATAAATATAAACAATTAAAGGTGGAGGCTAACCTACCATATCAGCACTGTTTAACTCATGCTAATGGCTGAACATTTTTACAGCTGCCAGTGCAGTTCTTCTGTGACCCTTACCAGTACTCACAATCTCTTAGGGAACTGTATTTTAAAACAAAAGCAGTACTTAACACTTGGAAAAGTGACAAGTCTCTGTAGAACCATAAAATTACAGGCAGTTGTGAACAAGTATCTGTTGAAAGGCAGCAGAGCATACCTCCTTCTTCCATGCAAAACTGAATAAAAAATGTCAGCCCATACCTCTTCCCTGCTTTTAAGCTAGAACACAATGTGGTTTTCTCCCTCTTGAGTAAAATTTATGTTAAGGTGTGCACATCAAGTTTATGTGTCCGATTACTTGGAAACTATTTATAATTACATTCAGAACATGTTGCAGTCCACTGAGGGGCTTACATTGTGCATACTTTAGTATACATGACAAGAACAAAATAGAACTATATCTGGCATATATCTAGATGTCATTTACTGTGGTTGAGCAAAGTAAACATAAAACGTGCCAGACTACATTTATAACAAGCATTTTTTAGAAAATATGCACCAAAAGTGTGTTAATATCAAAGTTCAGAAGAAATCAAGCCTATTTTGCAGACTGGCATTCCTCTTAAACAAAGTGAACAGGAAATAGTTTGAACCTCATTAATATTTCCCTATCAATATTTAAGTGGAACAGTTACAGTGTGTGATGCATATCTTTCTCTCTCTTAAATATGTGTACAATATGTTTTATGTTATGTATAATTCAACATAGTGGTTGAAAATTTGACAGTAATACAATAAAATTTTAAGATATCGTATCTTGACTATTACAATAATTTATCCCTAGGTCCTTGAATTTCCTTTCTGAAGAATTTTGAAACTTTTGGTTGTTGGCCATTCAAAAGAGTAAAAACTTGAAGATTTTTCATAAAACTGCCACTGCTCAGTACTAGTGATGACTGCTTTATTGACAGAGCTCTGGTGGTAATAATAGATAAGATACAACACTTCAGAGAAAGTGGAAGAAACTGATTTGAAACAGCTACAAACTAGAAAATATAGTTCAGTTGGTCAGAGCATGGTGCATCCATGCTTAATCCCAGGGTTGTGGGTTTGATTCCCGTACAGGCCATTCACTGAAGAGTTGGACATGATGATCCTTGTGGGTCCCTTCCAACTCAGAATATTCTGTGATTCTGTAATATAGTGTTTTTGAGATTCATGGTAAAAATACTGTCTTGCTTTCATATGTGCAGTGAATTTGTTGATTGAGGATAGCTTAAGACTGGACAAAGAAAATGGCTTTCCCTATCGTCTATTTTTCTGATTCTGTGAAATGATACCATGTGCTGTTAAGCTATTAAATAAGCTTTGTGTGCTCACCTTCAATTTCTATCTCTACATTCAGTAATAGCAAAATGTGGGGCATTACTCAGGCTCCGACTGCTGCCTGGCACTAGTGGGTGTAGTGTGACCTGACACAGTCAGAAAATAATCAGTCCTGATTCTGAGAGTCCCTCCAAGGCCACTATGCAATTTAGAAGGTACTACTGAGTAGTAAGATCTTCCTACCTTCCGTTTTGTAAGGTAAGGGCACCTTTTTTCATGAAGAAAGAGGATGGAAGCAACTGAAGATTTCAGTTAAATCAAATGCTGAATCACCTCAGGGCAAATGTTAAACCACCCAAGTGCTTCAGATTTCTATGGCATTGTCACCTTTGTAGTTGAAGGAAAGAGGTTCATGTAGGAAGGGAATCTAGAGTCTGGTTTTTGACACTGGGCTTCAGCATACTGAGCAACTGGCAATGTCTAAATGGCATATTTTTTTCAGGACATGCAATTTCATTTTGAACCACCAGTATAGATTGTAAGAGAAAATACATTATACAGGAAGCTACCTGTGTACTTGAAACCAACATATGCAATTATTCATGGATGAAACTGACATTTTAATAATGCAGAAGACTTGTCCACATACACAAATCTTTCAGTTTTCATTGTAGAAAAGCTTAAACAACATGACAAAACTTTAAATTTTGACTTAGTGAGGGTTTTTAAAAACCCTCAATAAAATGCATTCTTCTTGACATTTCATAAACAGATTGCATGAGATATAGCAACATTCAGGAAAGCTCACTGGTCATCAGTAATGGTTCAGTCATACCTCCACTAGCAGAAGTCTGTTGCTGCACTCCTATATAATTCTGATTTCTATTTAATAGCTGCTCACCAGCAGCCATTTGGTTGTATACAGAGGTACTCTGGAAAATTTTGAGGATGCTAAAAAATGCTGCCTTTGCAAATGTGCTCCTTTGCTATAGCATTTGGCAGGAATGGTGTGGCAAAAGTGAAAATAAAAGGAAAGAGACTTAAAAGTATACTAAGGACAGGCCAAGGCGACAATGCCATGAATTTAAGCAAAAGCTGCACTTTAAAAAAGGTTTTCTAACTGGGGGAGGGTCAGGCTTGTGCATTGGCAAAGAATCAGTGGAAATCCATATGCACCTTTCATAAAAGGACTTGAATGTAGTGCTGAATACATGTTAGGGAATAAGAAGGGCCTGGTAGCAGAAGGGTGGATGAGTTAATAGATCCTTTCTGTCCTTAATTCCTGTCATTCACACTCTATCAGTCAGCACATGGTATATGGAGAGAAAATGTGGTGCAGCCAAATTGGTTTTACAGATGAGATTGTTTTCAGCAGTTATTTCACACCTGCCAAGAACCACTTGAGTGAAATCTTTAACCCATCAAGCATGGGCACATTTCAGCCTGCAGGGCCTCATTGACACTAAGGGAAAAAGAAATCCACCTTTTCGAGAACTCACTGTTTTCCTTCCTGAGGGATGGTGCTGCCCTTTGCAGGCAAAATGGTTGTGCCAGCACTGTAGTGTTGACTTCTTGCATTTAAAAATCAAAAGACCCCTAAGTAACAGCATAAATGTAATATACTTTGGCTTCCTTTAATGTTTGTTCTACCTTTATACTCTTTGTTTTTTCACTGTTATCAATTTTCTTCTTCAGGAACAAAAAGATAATATCTTTAAGAAAATCAGGGATCCCCGTAATAAGTGCGTACACCACAAACTAAATATCCATTGTTATATCGGACATGATTGTGAGTTGCAGAGTTCACTTACCTGCATGAACAAACATTTTAGTTATGGGTAAAACAAGACTCCTGGTATAGACTTCTACACGGTTTAGGAATGCAGAATGTAATTATAATTTTGAACATTGGCGGTTGTTGCAGTGGGTTACAACTGGGTTCATCATGTCCAGGGAGGGTGCAGCTGCCGGTGCTGGGCATGGGAAAAAGTGGGACGGGTCTTTGTTTCAGAAAACTTGATAATCCATTTATTACCCCCGGGGAGGAGGGGTGGGATGGAGAGGAAAGGCAGGGTCATGGGGTTTTTATAGGGTATCGCAGGGGTGGAGTTAGGGTTTGGGTCAAGGGAGGAGTTATTAGCAACACAAAATGGGTAAGATCAAATTCCTGTCTCTTAGGAACAGGGGCATTCTACAGACAGTTTCAGTTCATATTATTTTAACTTATGCTGAGGACAAGGAACAGCATTATTCTGGATCCCCAGAGCCCACCAGGGGATTGGGAAGAAAGAGTTAAGTTGCAGTATGGGATGACAGTCTGCAGGAGCATATTAGAGTTATTTGCAGTTATTTGGCTCTTGTACATCTGCACCTTCACTTCAAAACAAAGAAGCCATTGTCACCCCACACTAATCTGTATGACATCTCATGGGATCAGGAGTCTAATGACTGAAACATTCGTGAGGGTCAGCTGGGCATGCAGTCCCATTGGAGGGGACACTGTTCGACATGGCTTTGGTCCTATCTGTCTGGGTGGCTAAGTTGCAGATCAGCCCACTATGAACAGCTTTCTTGTTGGCTTGCTGCCAGACAGGTAGTGTTGTATCTTGTGAGGCAAAAGACAGCAGAGATAAGTGTGCTACAATAATTTGTTTTCTCCTGTGCAATGTCATTTACTCATGTCCAGAAATTCTGGTTTGTTAGTACTCAGAAAATATTAATGTTTGAGCAGTGTTTCCCTTCTCAGCAGATCCAAGGTTCCTCCATTGCAAAATAACCTGGCAATGACAGGGTGTTTAAATGGACAAATAGCAGGTAAGAAAGTAAGAAAAGCAATCAGTGTCATTAAGGAGGTGGCGATTTCTCTTCCACCCTTCCATCAAGCTGCCACCTTTTCAGGTTTTGAAATAAACTTTACTCTTAGTCTTCTGAAAGCCCCAGTGTTCATATGTTATCTCTTCTGTTAATGTCGAAGCAAATACATGTGCCCAAATATTCCTGTAGTCTGGGCTGAACTGATTTGGATGTTAGGAATTTGAAATTATGATCTTGTAATTAAATTGATTTGGATAAAGGTGCAAATAATTGTGTGAGGCAACTTTACATGAGAAAAAGCACAAAAATTCTCATTAAATTGCTAGCTAAGATCTGTGTTATTTCCTTTTATACAAGAAAGAGAGTCTTTTCCTCCCTCTTCTATTCTTCTTCTGTAGAAGGCTGTCCTTTTGCATTTTGCAGCCCTGGATATGCGTTATCCATAAGCTGAGTGAAAGGCCAAGTCTTTAAACATACCTCTGCTTGACAAATATAGAAGGCAAATTGAGGCTGATAATTCATTAATAATTTATTACTCCCTCAACACATATTTTTAACACAAACTGTGGAAAGGGAGAATATAGATCAGTCTAGCAAATGAGTTGTCCCATTAAGGTTAGTGGGATCATTTGCATGGATAAAGTATACTCACGATACTACAGGCTGTACTCTATGGCATGGGTTTTGCAGCTGTGCAGTCTGAAGTCCTGCTCTGAACAGGTACTAGTTAGAGTGAAGGAAAAGACAATATGTCTCCATGCTGCTACAGCTCTATCCTTTTGGTTTGAAAATTGAACAGAGGGTTTTTGGATATTTTTAAAATTTTCTTTTTCCTGACCTTGACTGGGCCTTATGTTTTTGAAAAAGCAAAACATTAGGCCAGAAAGCATTTTCTACAGCATTTTGTCTACAGTGGAAATAATTGTAGGATTTGAAACCTAACCTATTCAGTAACTTCTTTCCAATTTTAAATTTGGAATACTTCTTTTGGAATGCACCCCCAACAAAAATTTGGATTTTCACAGGTCATTTTCAACCAGTGTAAGTAGTCTGTGAGTTTCTAAATATTTTGCAAGCCTGTTCAAACCCAAAGCTTTTCTATTGAAAGTCAGAGCAAAATTGTACTACTTTAAAACAATCTTATTAACAGTCGACAGAGCTTGCTGCTTGGTAAGAACTATTTGTCGTCTTCTGCTAGTCGTTGGACTAACAATTTTCCTATATGAGTAGATGCAATAAAAGTGATTGAAAAGACTACAGCCTCATCATGTGGGCAGGTGGTCTGAGAACTAGGGACCTGAAGGCACTGGTCACCTTTTTCCTGGGATGCAGCTTTGGAGCTGGAACACCTGTGCTTCTCACCATGACTTGCCTCAGCCAAGTGCAAGTCATCAGCAGAAGGAAGGAAAATTCTTTTACTGAAATCTGACTCTGGCAACTCTCAGAATTCAGGAATTGTCTGCTCTGTGACAATGGTATTTTGAGTCCTCAGCCTCTTCGTTTACAGACATAAATTTGAGAGTCTCAAAACTTTTAGACTGCTAATTCACCTGTAGATGCCAACATTTTAAAGTCTCTGACTCTTTTTCACACATAATGCTGTCATGAAGCAGAATGTTGACTGATGCTGGCACTCTGTGAAGATTCTTAGGGCTGCTGTCTTCATTCAGTGCAGACTTCCTCTAAACAGAATGTTCCAGTTATTTTGGAACAATATTGTAAAGTGTGGCTATTTTCCCTGCAACAGATAATATAAAACCATCATATTAACTTGTTTCTGTGGTTCCACAAACCGTTAGTGGAAGTTAAGTGGAAAGCATATTTAAAATTTCAAGTGTAATGAGCTGTATCCAGTTGTAGTTCCTGACTTATAGTGGTGCCAGGAAAGGAATTGTGTCTGGCCTATCGCCAGGGTGTGACTGGGGGGACCAGTGCCATGATGCGTGTAGGGCTTAGATTTAACTTAGAAACTGCAGAAGAGGATGACACAGCTGTACAGTGAGCAAGTATGAATGCAAATGTGTGACATCCCTTGACCTTTACGGGATAAACACCACAAAGTAAAAGTGGAGGAGCAATCGTGGGCTCAGAGAGCTGTCAAAGCCATTTATTCTGGAAACTTTGCACAGAAACCACTGGGGAGAAACTCAGAACTCTTCTGGTGTAATGCTGGGCTGCAAATAGCCAAATTGTAGACATGATTTTTTAGTTTATGCTCTAGTTTCTTAGGATAGTGAAGCCACTGTAACACAAGGGAACAGGAAGTTAGTAAAAAATTCAAGAAAATTCATTCTCCAAGCAGCAATATTTGAGCCACCATTAACCTGAATGACAATATTCTCTCCTTAATTCCTAAGGGTACTGTGTCAGGGGAGCTTTAGGCTGGATATCAGGAAAAGGATTTTCACCTAGAGAGTGGCTGGGCACTGGAACAGGCTTCCCAGGGAAGTGGTCATAGCACAAAGCCTGAAAGAGTTCCAGAAGTGTTTGGGCAAAGCTCTTGGGCACATGGTGTGTCTCTCGGGATGTCCTTGTGCAGGACCAGGAGTTGGACTTTGATGGTCCTGATGGGTGCCTTCCAGCACAGGATATTCTGTGATTCTATGACTTAATTGGCACACACTCTTGACAGCAAGTACTTTCAGTCTGTCTGCAAGCAAAGATGAGTAATCAGTATTGCAGATCTGACACATTCACAACAGTGTAAGCTTCATCCAATGCACACAACACATGTGCACACAATGTTATGTTGACCTAGTTGATAATTAATCAAAACTTGTTTATTCCTTGTCATATTCCTCCTGAAGCAGCTCATTGAATAATCCTACACTACAAATATTAACCTATTATTTCTCTAATATAATCCCTTGAAATAACAATAACTAAGTTGCAATATTGTAATGTTAATTTGCAACTGATGTTGTTGAAGAACCAGTTTACTGTCTGAAACATCTTTTTTTAAAGTTTTTTTTACAGCTTTTGCTGTACTAAACTCCTACAAGTTGATATTTGGATATATTCAAATGAGATTACATATGAACAGCAGTTCAAAGAGAAAAATGTCAGTTTGGCATTTCTTCTGGAAAAATTAGGGATTTTTATTTTGAGATAATGGCAATTAAACTTACATACTTAATATGTGATGGTTACAGCAAAAAATTTGGATCAGCTCTAAAAATGGCAAAGTTATTATTTTTCTCTTTCTGTCCTAGAGAGTAATGGGCATCAGGGAGCATTTCTTTCCTTCCAACAATGTACATAACTATGACAGTAATTGAAAGGAGGCACTACCATAGTGATAGGTGTGTTTTCGTGAAAGTGTGGTTTTACAGTGACCTTGCTGTGAACTGAACTCACAAACTATTCTCACTTCAGCTGGCAATTATGTACAGGCTTCATCCTCCTCCTATTAAAACTTTTGTCATGATTTTTGAATATGTGAATAATCTTTTCACTCCAACAGTGAAACTGGGGTGTTTTGACATAGTCTGATCTGAGCAGGAAAAGATCTGTCCCAGGTTTCTGCAAACAAATTCATTCAGATTTTAATTTTAGATCGCTTCTGAGTTCAGTTGTGAAATTGCGCAGACATCACCAATCTGATTTTAAGTGACCTGAGATGCAGCAGGAGTAAGAGATGAGGTGGTCTTAGAGCACCTGAAGGGTTTTAATTTGATATGTTCATTACAACTTGGTTTAGTACTGGGATTTGAGAAGTTTATTAATGCAGTGAAATAGTTTACCCTTTGTTCTTACTTCTAGTATTTCCCTCCTTAAAATTTATAATGAAAACATGTTAGAATATAGATAATATCTGCAGACAAGTACATTTCATTGATGAAATGTGTGAATATCTACTATTCAGAAGCTGACTGGAAAAAGGATCACAAAGTAATAAGATCCTATTTTTTTAGAGGTTTTTTAAAGCTCTCCTTCTAGGAGGGTGTGCTTTTTTTTGGCTTGGGTTTTTTTTTCCACAGTTATTCAGGGTGGTTTCATTGGTGCCCAGTGCTATTTTTTTCTGCAGTTTTTGCCAGAATATGTGTTTCCAGCAACAAAATGTCAAGATCATAGAATGACATGGGCAGAGAAGGAAAACAAGAGAGAGAGGAGATGATGAGAAAAATAAATGAGAAATTCCAAAGCAGTGCATTTCACCTTCCTTTCTATTATTAGTCCTGGGCTGTACCAAACACGTGGTGTGTAAAAAAGGTGGATGTGCATGTTGTTTTTCAGGACCATTCCCACCTGTCACAGGGGAATGTTTTTCGCAGGGGTTAAGGGTTTTTTTGTTTGATATCCCCATTCCAGCCCTTGGTGGAAAGGTGTGGGAGAGAAGGTTGCTTAGTGTTAGTAACTAGGGAGTAACCTTCACCTCTTGCATCTGCCTCCAGCTCCAAGATATTTAACTAACAGAAATGTGTACTGGGTTCACAGGGTTCAAATAAACAAGTTTCAGCTCATGCACGTTGTGTTAGCTATCTTAAGGGAAGTTATTTACAGCTAGTTCTGCCTACCTTTTGACCTCACTAGCTTTCTGCCCCCCTTCCCCAAATTCTTGATTTATTTCCAAGGCATGATTAATGTATTTCTTTAAATGCTTTGGGCTGTACACCCCAGCTGTTTTACTTTGATGACTTGTTTCATCATAATCCTATTTACTAGTGTTACAGTCAACAAGACTTGCTTGTTCCCTGAGGAGAACACAGGAGTAACAACACTTAAAATTATTCCTAATCAAGTTCCAGCTACTACAAGATGAGAAAGATAAGAGGTTTATTATTGTTAATATAATCTTGTGGGACATCAAATGTTTTGGTAATGGGCATCAAGATAAGCACCCAGGTACTTAACAGAGAAGGAGATTAAAAAATTGTGATATTAAGGTTTAAAATGGAAGACTCTACCCTTCTGCCAGTGAGTGTAAATCAGTTGAGAGAACAACATTTTCTGTTGTTTCATTTAAACTTGTCTAGGCTAGCATTTATTCAGAGATTTACCAGTGTTACACCTTCATTAAAAGTTTTATAGTGTAATAATATAAAAATTAATCAGTTTTAGCCCTGGTTTAAATATCACTGGTTTCTGTCTGGTCAATTGGTGGCAGGCAGAGCAGGAAAGCTGCCCCAAGGAGACACAGCAAAGAAGCTGCAAACACTGGAAAATGACCATCTGTGTGTCTCCCATCTGTGTCCAACAGAAAGGGGAGGTTGGGATCTAGCAGGGATTAATAGCTGGCAAGAGGTGATTTTGGAAGTGCAAAGGAACCCTGGATCTCCCTGTAATCCTTGGAGAGGTTCTTGTGGGTGTGGGGTGATGGGTATGACTATGAGTGTGATCTAAGATCAGGGACTGGAGAGGTCACTATGACTTTATGGTCTTCTATGTCTACTCTTTTGTACTTGGCTGAAGTGAGAATCTTTCTCCATCCAGCACATGCATGACTAGTTGCGCTCTTTTCTGCCCTGTGTCACCCCAAAATCCCAAATTGGGATCCTGCTGAGTTGTTCACAGAGACACAATCATTAGCAGGATTGTGTGGAGGTCCACAATGTTATGATCAAGATATTGTGCTTACAATATGTGGATGTGTTGAAGTCACTTATTCATCTGGAAGACAAGTGGGCACAGTGGACTAAGAGGATTTTTATGTAGTTTATTTTTAATATCTCAATATAGGGAGATGTAATATTCCATGGATGATCCTACAGACACGGGAGAGAAAGTGACTTAGTCTGGAACCTCAGCAGGAAGATGGAATAAGACTCACACACAATCTTGCACAACCAGGCTGACGATAACAATATGGGCAGTTATCTGGGAAGGATCCTAAGCCATTGCTGGAATTCCAGATGCATAATCTGGTTTTGTGTAAGAACTGTTCTCACAGTTTTCTAAATCCTAACCTGTTTTAAAGATTATGGTAATCCAGGTAATTAAGAAAAGGCACACTTTTTGTCTTCTTGACATCCAAAAATCAAAAAGCAATCATACGGAGAGTGTTTACTATCCCATTTACTGTAGCTGCTGCTTTATTACTTGTTCCAAAATATGAGCAGGTGAATTCCTTTCAATTTTTGCATTGCAGTTGACAAGAACTAATCAGCCAAAATTTTCAGTTCTTGCTTTGTTTCAAGTAAACACTGATAAAATCAAATGAAGCTTCAGCTGCTTTCTCCAAAACATAGTGAAAGCCAGTGTTCACAAAACAGGAACTATAACAAAGTTTCAGTCACATCTAACCTAGTTTGAATATTAGACACTGATAGCAGTGTTATGTCACCTTTTGGGAAAAAAGGTACCTTGCTTGATATTAATTAGGTAACATTCTATATTTGAAAGTTATGCCCCAGATATTTTAAAGTCCGTCTGATGTTTTTGATATTCCTCGGATTTGAAAATTGATTGATATGAAAGTAGTTGTTTCTGTAGTATTTTCCTTGTCAGGAAGTTGTTTTTGTAGTATTTTCCTTGTCAGGGAAAAAATGTTGCTGCATGTTTGTGTGTTTCAATTGGCATTTAAAAGATAATCTTTATTTAATACCTATTTAATTAAATTGCACATGTTTAACAACAAAGGAAGTACATATTCTGACATGTAATGTGCTAAATTAACACTAGTACACATGTTGCTTCAGGCTTGTATGGTACTTGATAAAGAATAAATTGTTCCGGGAGTTATTTCTCTTCTATTCTCAAGCATTTATTTCAAACAAACAAACAAACAAACAACTCCCAAAAAGCCAAACCCACATCCAAAAAAGAACCTCCCTCCCCGCAAACTCATGAAAAAAACCCAAAACAAACCTCCCTCCCAAAACCAAAACCCGAACAAAAGAAAAGTTAATCAGTGGCAGTGACAAGGATAAGATGTACACAGCCTGAACTCCATGTTCTCATCATATAGAGTCCTTATCCAGCACAATCTTCCTCCATTATCACATGTTTGTTCCTGGAAGGATGAAGTTTGCCTCATGCTAACTTTCCAAATTCCATCAAATTTGAGTACGAACAAGTTGGAGTTGAAAAGTGAGTACTTTCGCTGAGCACTTGAGACAAAATTCACCAGTATGTGTGTGAGGAGTGGGTGAACCCAGGTAGACAGGGATTTCCCTACTGGATTTCCACTCTATCCCTTCAGTTGTTCCCAATTACAGTTAAACTGTGTGAGCAGTTCAGGAGAAAAAAAAAAAAAAAGGAAGAAAAGGGTTATGATGGGATGCACTGGGGGAGCACTGTTGTCTGCTCTAGAGCTGCTGGCTGCTAGGAGTCCAGCTTGACCTGCTGAGCATGTAGGGCCATTTCAGTCCAGCAGGCACAAGCTGCTGAGCTGCTAGGAGCAGGGCACACAAGCAGGAAAAGGACTCATATTCTTGTCAGGAGCAGATTTCTAGGAAGTTGCTCAGCTGGTAAGGAGCACTTGCTGGATTTCTTACGAAGGCTGACAAAGTTTTAGAGGAGTGTTAGGATGCTCCATTACCTAAAGGGGGCCTGCTGGGGGAAAGATGGAGAGGGACTTTTTACAAGGGCATGTAGTGATAGGACAAGGGTAATGGTTTTAAACTGAAAGAGAGCAGGTTTACATTAGATATTAGGAAGAAATTATTTTTTGTGAGGGTGATGAGGCACTGGCACCAGAGAAGATGTAGATGCGCCATCTCTGGAAGTGTTCAAGGCCAGGCTGGATGAGGCTTTGAGAAATCTGGACAAGTAGAAGGTGTCCCTGCCCATGGCAGAAGAGTTGGAATTAGATGATGTTTAATGCCCCTTCCAATTAAAGCCATTCTATGATTCTGTTGACTCTGATTTAGTCAGACACATGAAAGGTTGCTCTTCTCTTTTCTAGAAGAGAATTCCTGTAAGAGAATGACACCAAGTCAGTGAATGAGGAGTTAAGATTTAACTGACTGTTATTAGCCTGGGCTGTTCATAGCAAGGATGATTCAAGTCATTGAATTCAACAAAGCTTTCTGCTCAAAGTAAACTGAGTGTTCACAACATCCTCCTAAACCAAAGCTAAAATTCTTCAGTTAAGTGACGTCTGACAAGGTGTTTCAAGTAAAGAAGTACAGTTAGTAGCTGTTTCTTGGATCTTATTTGTAAATAAATCTGTATAAAATAAAAAAGGAAAGATTAGGTTATGTCCTTATAGAACAATTGATGTTTCTTAGAAATTCTTCTGTTTGGATACCCTACAGTTGGAAATGAAGTATTAAAGTAAACCATCTGCACTTGATCAAGTGCAGATGGTTGTAATACTAAGATATTTACTTGACTGACTGAACTTGCTACAAATGTAATTTCTCCTTTACGTGTTGCCTCTGAATTTTTGTGGGTTGACTGGTTAAGACTCAGGTGACCATATAAATAATAGGCTGTAGAAATTTCAGGAAATAACATGGGATGATATTTCCTAAGCAATAAATTAAGATCTTTTTCTTACAGCAGTGGCAATGATGTGCAGTGACAGTGACATGCTAGGTACTCTCCAAACACACAATGGAATGTGTGCAATGGAAAAACATCTAGGAGGAAGACAAAGTGAAAGAAAAGAGGGAAGTAGAACACTAAAAGCTAATTACTATTGAAAAAGACAAGATTCTCTGCAAGAAAAAAACAAGATTAATGAAAATCCCTAAAGACACCCATAGTTTGTTTGGTGTCAGGGATTAAAAACAAAGTTAAAAGTGGAAATAGTAATGGCCTGTAGAGAAATTCATGTGTTCTGGCTGGAGAAGAGCTATTAAGCAAGGTATAAAAATGCCTTTGTGAGAAACTGCCAGTCACAGAGAAATGAATGATTGCTTAGCAGAGTGTCATGAGAGATGATGAATGTAGAGAGACACACTTACAAAACAGTGAAAATGGAAAAATAAATTCAAACCCAAACAATCCTGTAATTTCAAGGAGAAACTGAGCAGAGAACAGCAAGACACATTGCAAAGGTAAATAGCAAGTAAAATATAGCACATACAGCCTACATGTTCATTTCTTCTGTGCCATGACACATTTTCATTTTGCAGTCCTATACCACTAGTACAGTAATAGTGAGAACACTAGGCAAGTAATCCACCACTAAAATTGCTGCCAAGCTCCTCCCTGTTTTCAGAGGCAAATCAACTTTAGATATGGTACACAGACATGAGAAGGAGTGTGTGGTACCCTGGGAGGACCTGGAGAGGTCTTGCACTTAAAAAAGGCAGGAAGTTGTGAAACCAAATAAACAACTCACTGACCACATCACTGTTTCGATTCTAGGTGAGTCATCTGTACCTTCCTCACCTTCACAAGTGCTTCTGTGCAGACTTTGTCTATAGAGTAAAGATGTTCATGTCGAACAACCAGGGACAAGGATCTTCATTTGTTCCAAAGGCTGTTAAAAGTACTTTCTGAATGTCTCCAGCCTACTTTTTCCTCCTTCCATTTTGCATCCTTTCCTACTGCTCTTTGAAAAAAGTCCTGGTTATTTAGAATGGAGTCCAGATTGAGTAAGAGCAGTGTTCAGCTGCTTTGATCCTATTCCTCATGGCCTATATAGCTGCAGGAGCAAAGTTTACTCCTGCCATAGCCACTTTATTCTGCATGCATTGTTGTGATTTCCATGGTAAGTGGGTACTGGTCAGTGTACGCAGCATCAGCAGCAGCACCAGCAGCTACAGCAGCACCGTTTGGAGCAGTCTGATCTGTGTGAGGAAGTGTTTTGTGCAGCCTGAAGGAGCTATCACAGAAGAGCTGTCAGAGTAGTAATCTCTTTCTACACGAAAGGAAATGAAAAAATGTCACAAAGGCAAATTGAAAAGAGAACAGAAGGCGAGGGTTGCACGTACTTGAACATAACACAGCAAAGCTCAAAGTTTCAAACAAATGTAACAGCATGGTTACATTTGCAACCAGGGAACTAATTTTTTGGTGATGAAGAAGGTGTGAGTGTAGGAGAGGCTTTTGCTTTTCAGACATAACCAGAATAAAGGCAACAATGGAGCAGTCTGCTTCCCTCCGATAGCTCAAGACAGTAGCTCAGGATACAGAAAAGGTTGTCTGAGTAAGACTAACCACCATGGGAGAGCAGCAGAGGTGTGGAAGTGGAGATCAGGTCAATGGGTGAGAAGTGGTGACTGAAAAATACACTTGAAGCCCTTTGGTGCCTCAGTGAAAGTGGGAGAGGAAGGGGGAGTAGGGCTCACTGAGGAATCATTGCAGGGATTTCACTGCATCTTGACGTGGTGGGCTTACTTCTACTTATTTCAAAAGTGCTGCAGAAAGGGATTCCTGGGATAACTGATTACATCCATAACTAGCCTCATAGTTTTTTTTTTTTTTTTTTTTTTTTTTTTTTTTTTTTAATCAAAGATTCTGCTAGAAGTATTAATATATTACAAATATATGCTGAAAGGAATTCTTTTTTAAAAATAAAAACAATAAAGTTCTTGGGAGGAAATAAAAAATGAGGCAAGAAAAAAGGCTAGTTATAACTAATTTTGTTGCTAAGATTCTTAAACTTATGTGAAAATATTTAGTAACATTTTTGCGTACCCCATTATATTTCTAAGCTGTATATCCTGATGGCCAACTCTATTGCTTTCTGGACAAGAAAGGACTGGCAAATCAGCTATTTATTTACTCTGGTTATTAGAGTATTGCATCTTTTAAGCTGTGTAAAGAACAGTAACGTATCACAATTGCTTTCAAGAGTAAATGAAGTTTGGTTGCAGTCTCCTCAAGGCAGGAATTTTATGGCCTGTGCAGTGCTTGCCCAAAGAAGCCTTGGTAGAGCAGCATTTACTTGTATGCTTGTAATAATAATAGTAATATATTTTTAGTTTACTGAACCTTTTTTTTTTCTCTGAAGAATTAAGTGTCTGAGGTACCTTAAAACTATACCCTGCCCTGGGAAGGACTTTTTCTTTTCTGTAGTGAATTTGGTGTTCAGGGTTCACAGATTTAAGGACTGCAAATATTTTGTCTCCCCCAAAATAATGAAAACCAAAAACTGAAAATGTTTTCCAGGTAATGAAAAACAATAATTGCTCACTCTGCCTCCTTGTGCTTTTATATTGTTGTATTCTGTTGTAATGCTCTAACCATATTTGCTTGACAAATCTGGGACTCTCTGGAGGTGCCTGCTGTATAATGTACCCTTAATTTCAAGATGCTCATTTAGGGTCTTGTCTAGTCTATTAGGATCTGAAAGAATGTGACTTTATATTATTGTAGAGGATCTCTCTTTCTACCAGTGCTTTTTCTTGGCATTTGTGGTAGGTAGTGTACTCTGGTCAGGAAATGCTGGGGTCTATCATCCCCAAAGCTCTGAATTGTTCAGAAGGATGTCTGCCCACTTCTGGACATTTCTCTCTTAGGTGAAGAGACAGTTTTGCTGTCATCAGCCAATAAAAGGTTATTATTCCTTCCTAGTTGAAGGAATCTCATAAGCTGTGAATCATCCATATGAGGAAAAGTCAGGTAGATCAACTCAAATTGGCTGGCTGGATAAACCAATTCTGAAAGGATGGGAGAGTGATCCTGTAATCCATTTTGCAGTGTTTGCAGGTAGCAGAGAATGGTAACAACCAACCTTCAACCAGAACACCCATTTGCCAGCTGAGCATCTCTACAGTCCCCTGAATAATTAGCTTGGGTTTTTTGTTTTCTCTGAGCAATCTGTGTCAGGAATACCAAACAAAAGTCTTCTGTAAATAAGTTATCCCCATATGATGTGAGTTTTCTGCTGTTTCCTGACAGTTTATTAATATTTAATTGCATTTGCCATATTCAGCCAAGAATGAAATCTAAGTTAAAATGCTGAAGAAAGTCACAATGGATTTGGCTGCCAAAACAATGCTTAGATAAATTAAATACAGGCTAATAATCTGTTTCCTTAAAATCTTAGAAAGATGATGGAAAGAGAAATGTTAGACATGAAGTCCACATGGAATCAAAAAACAACTTACTTTTTATCAAGCAACAACTTACTGAAAGACTCTTACACTCAAGGCTGCGTTTTCTGAGTGCCTATATGGGTTTAAAAACAGTAGAAGAAATAGGTGCTGTTTGCACACAGCAAGGCCCTTTATATTACCATTGTTCTTTTCGTCAGTGCTAATAAGCAGATGCATTACCCAATAGTCCTGGTAATTAGTCTATCATCAGAAGGAGCTGGTGTTGCAAGTATGAGTAAAGATGAGAAAGATAAAGATAACTAATTTAGAACAGGAAGGGCAATGTGCTTGGTGACTATCATCACTGCACTTACACTCTACAGGGAGAAAAATAGGTATAAAACACAAGGACATTTTTAAATGCTGCAGAAGATTTTACTGGATGCCTAAGAATAGAAAAACCAATTCATTTACATTGTTACATTTTCTAGGTTATTTGCTATGAGAAGCACCCATTTTCTCTGCAACTGCAGATGTTAGGTTTAATTTCTGATCAATAGAAAGAGACAGTAATTGAGGTCAAACCTGCAAATTGTAGTACCAGTTTGTGTAGCTGTTTTCCTCTTTAAAAAGCTACTAATTGATTTATCGCTTTCTTACTGTGATCCTCACTGTTTTTTTTTCTTTAGCAGTTCTCTTTTCTGCAGAGTAAGTAAATAAATAATTGATCACTTGTAGTTTATTTTTCCCTCCCTGACCCATGTATGATATTTAGAAGAAGCTTAAATGTCTCAAAAGCTTTACACTGTTTTTTCAACTTAAAAAACCCATCCAGTTGATTTTTTCTCCCCAGAGAGTCATATTGTTGAAGGCCTTGAGGCTATTCAGTTTTGCCACTTGAGGAAACATGTAGAAGACATGTAGAACATTTTTCAGCTTGCTGACTGGAGCTGATTATAACAGCTGGGTTTTTTTTTTTTTAAGTATGTAATTACATTACATTTCAAGTTTTGTTCTGCTTTTTTTTATACCACCTGTTATGGACTCCCAGTAAACAATATAAATATATTATGTAGTTCTTTAGCCAATTGATCATGGTTACATTTGCATAGCATGCAAGTTCATAACTGGTCTTTGGAAAAGAGGAAAAAATATTTGATGAAAGTTACTTTTCGTAAAGAAACTTTGACTTAACAAGCATTTCTTTTAGCAGTGGTGCTGTTGTTAAAGGCTCTTACCCCTTGCCTTTATTCTCAGCCTATGCTTGAATAGCTTTAACGTCACCCTTCTTTGTCACAGATGAAACGAGTTTCCAAGCCAAATTTGCCTTTATGAATGGGGTTAGCTCAATTTAGTTTCATACACTCTCAGTTGTAAAGATACCACTGGTTGTGAGATCATACAGTGGCTTAGATTACAGAGGTCCTCTGTGACAAAAGCTGGAAAAAAGACAGAAAAAAATATTTCAGAACCAAATTATCTTAAGGAGCTGTAATAACTGAAGAGCTGAAACAAGGATCCTCTGGAAGCTGGACCCAGGCTGGATATCATGTCCCATAGCTATTCTCATTATGTTAATGAAGACTATTAAAGGTAAACCTTAACATTCTGTAAGTGAAGAATAAAGTCATATTAATTTTCACCACTTTTCTGAGCAGACACTTCAGTAACTGCTATCCACCATTTCTTTCAGGCTGCAAATCAGACTATGGTATTTCTGTTAGCTAAGAAAAAGGTGTGCAGTACATTACTGTTGAAACTCAGTATGCAAAGTTATGAGACAGATTCCAGCCTGGACTGAAGTGGTCCCTTCTGTCCCTAGCCTGACTACATTTTGGGCAGGATTTACAAAGTGGGACACTGGTGAAGGAGTGGTCGGAACCACCAGTGTTTTTATGGACAAACACAAAGGAACCTGCTTTGGAGAGGTTTTTGGTAGCTAATATCCAACTGATATTTAATATTTAGAAGGTACAATTTTCTATTGTAACAATTCAATTGCTCTTGTAATTTTCTTTCTGTGATCTGTTTTGACAGTGTTTATCAAATAATCATGTTTATTTTTCAAATGGATTTACTTGATCTCTTAGTAGATGAATGTCTTTGATGAAAATAAGATGAACAAGAAATAGCAAGTCTGGTGTTTCCAAACACAGAAATGAGATAATCTTTTGTAAGACAGAAACTTGTAAACATCCAAAAATGCAAGGAGTACTAGCAGTTTGAATCACAGTCTGTCTCCTCATTCAGAAAAAACTTTGAAATTGTTGCTACTCACGAAAATGTAGCAGCTCTAAAACCTGTCCTGTAGTTGAAAACCAATTTGTCAAGTGAGGTGATCCTGTTCTTGAGAGAAAAAGTTTCTAAAGGTACTCCTCTCAGAAGCTATATATACAAGAAACCATGTCAGATGGCTCTTAACAATAGAAGGGTAGGAAATGTGATGTGGTTCCTAATTCACAATAATAACTTGTGGTTTTATTTTTTCTTCTCTGCTGACTTAAAAATACAGCTATGTGTTATCTTATCCAGCATTGCCATTCTCTAAATAATGGTTATAGTATTTTCTTTTTCCCTCTGAGTATGTTTCATTTTTTAAATGCAGGTAAGTTAACTGTATTGTTTTAGGTCCCATTCAATGTGACTGCTTTGTCAATGGTACTATGATAATGAAAAGATGAGCTGCTTTGATATTAAATAAACATACTGTCAGGGTGTGAAAGGCTTCCTCCCCTATGATGTGCTTTTATGAATTGGAATTGTCATCCAGTACGGCTCAGGTGTGCTGTAGGGTCACCACTGAGCACCGCTGCCCTTCCCTATTAGTGTCCTAGTGAGTCCACTTTTGTGGCTTTACAAAACAGATTAAAAGATACAAAAGAGAAAAAAAAAGCCTTAATGATTGCTGTGACTTCAGTGAAATCCAATCTGGAGAAATTTGACAGGTTGTTTTTATGAACACTGTACACACTAGAGGTTTCCTTGAGATGTAGTTATATCAAGTTTTAAAACAGACTTAAAATTTGGGGAAAATTTCTCCTGTATTAACTCAGACTTGGCAAAAACAAGGAAATGAAGATGCACTTTGGTTTGTGATATCTGAGTCAATACATGGAGCAATTTTGCATATGGGTAGTATTTCAACTATGGGTAGTATTTCAATATGACACAAAAAAAAGACAATTAAAAAAATCACTAATGGAAGGAATAATTTCCTTCAGGAGGCTTGGTGAATGAAAGGAAACCAGAACCATAATTCTGTTTACTAGTGGAATTGTTTAGTTATTTGACGCTGCAAACAAGTATGGCTTGATAATTTCTGTATTCTCTTGATTTTATTAAAAGGGCAGTGTGAAGTGAAACTCTTTATATATTTTTATCAGGCTCAGAAATGTCAATTACTGTTGTAAATTTTATGTCTTCCTACCCAGCTGATGAGGGACAATGGAAAATGGTCTGAAGGATAAGATGGATTCTGAACTATACAGGTATGTAGGACAGATCTGTGTGCTCCTCATGCCTGTGCCTAGAGCACCATGTGGCATTTTGCTGTCTTTTTCAATTTACATCCTTCTCTTCACAACAGTATTTCTACAATAAAATAAAGGCCTCAGCTTCACCCTCCTTGTAATTTATCTTGTTAGTCTAGTGTGTAGGTGGGGATTCCTTACAGATCGCACTACAGTGTAAAATCTGAGCACTCAGTCTTCTGCCTAAGAAGTAAGGGCTTTGTCTCAAAGAAATCAGACAGAATTTTAAGAATATTATTAGAAGGCTTGCTTCAGGCATATTTTTAACAGAAGTTTTCTGTGTCATAACATTTGGCACATTACAAAGTACTATCCCTCATTTATTTTAGCAGAGAGTGTCTAAATCAGATAGCTGAAGATCTAGCAAATAAATTCAAAAGCATATGGGTTCTTCAGGCTTTCTAAAAATAATTTACTAAATGCTATAAGGTCTGCAAATTAAAATTGGTAGTATTAGTGTCATACTGAACAGGACACAAGAAGAAAAAGGTGCATCATATGACCACAAATGTATTAGCCATATTCATCATGAATACTTAAAAAAGAGGGAAATTGGGCTTTTCACAGAGAAGAATTTTCAAGTTCAGGTATACTGAGAACAAGAACTACTTTCTCTACAGTGCCTTAACCCTGGTTGCCTCTGCTGTCCTGTACTGCAGGACCAGGTTTAGTGGAATGAGGAAGAGATTAACATGTGCACAGGTCCTCAGCTCCTGCAAAAATAATTAGTTTTGCTTAGCTCAGCTACAATAACTTTTCAACTAAACTAAATCACACCACAACTAGTGACTTCATCAGAACCCTTTTCTTGTCCATATCATATAGTAAAACATCCTAGCTTTTCCTCTTCTTTTAGCTACTAACAAATAACTTGCTTTGGAAATAGCCCTGCATTAATAATTCAGCTTTACTTTAAGGTCAATTACAATACAAAGCAGAAAAACATGACTGGTGCCTCTGCTTTGTCCTATCCAATGCTCCCAGGAAGCCTGCAGCCAGACATGGTCTAGAGAGGGAAGGAAGGATGGCAGCAGTGACCACACTTTTCTCCAGGCTAACACTGAGCTCAGCTTTAGCAATTTAGAGCATGAGAAGATATATTTTGTTATCAAAGGAATAGTAGATAATTACAGAGTGCATGGAAAGCAGATATTTTCAGTATTCCCCCCACTAGGTTTATTTAATATGCAGACTAATTCAGAGCATCTTCTGATATCAGCTCCAGGGATATATATTTCCTTTATTTAAAAATAGGTCAGTAGAAAACCTAACACTTCCTCAGCTACCTGATTGCTTTGTTTGCAAGTCCAGAATATCATCTGGAAATGAGAAATAAAAAGTGACAAAGGGCCTAGAAGACCTTTTTGTGCTAAATTCATTCACTGCCTTTTTTTTTTTCCCAAGTTCACAGGAATTTCAGCCACTGTTATAAGCATCTGAATAATTTCTTGCATAGTCCACAGCAGATAGGGGAAGTAGTTTGTTGGAGAGGATGGTTTTCTTACTGGTGGAGAAGATCCTGCAAGATGTGGCTCTGATGGCAGCTTCACATGTGATGAAGCAGATACTGCTATTGTGTCTGAGTTGAAAAAATCATTGGAAAGCAGCTCATGCTTCTCTTCCTGTTTTTGTTCACTTCACCTAGGTGCACCATTGAGAAGCCCTGTAATAACATGAATGAGTCATTTCTTATGTTGCTTAATATTTGTTTTGAAATTCTGACACAGATTTGAGCACCTGACTTCTCCTTCTTCTATGATGACTTGGTTTAAAAATCAGTTGTGGGATTGTTGAACACTTGATTTAAGGAGTAACAACAGGTGCCAGCTCTGATCGAGCAGAGACATGCTTCTGAGCATTTGAGAGCAGAGTTAGTCTCTGGAATGGCTCAAGGATTTTTTTGTGTATGGTGCAGTGATTCTCTCTCTGGAGTCTCAAAAAGTATTTTTGTGGTCCTGAGGCATACATAGAGACAGCATCTATACATGCAAACAGAGGGAACTTGTTTTTGTACCTGGACACTGAGTCTCAGTCAGGGAGACCACCCAAGGTGGAGAGATGGGAACAAGAGGAAGAGAAAACTTCAGAGGCTCGATCAAGCAGGACTTTTTCCAGAGTGCAATGTACCAGGCAGGGACATCTGCTGTCTCTTCCAAAATGAATGTTGGGAGGAATCAACAAATGGAGCCGCTGGTTCATCAGACTGATAGTGGTCAAAGGTGCGAAAGGGCACCTAAATCATGCATGGGTTGATGAACAAATTAATGAAAAACAATTCTCTGAAGGATTGGCTAATGCACAGTGACTGTGTCAGGTTTGGGAGGTCTGTGAAGTGGAAAAGGTGAGAGGATGCAAGGAGGGCACTAGAGGGAAGAGTCAGAGATGCCTGTCTTCCACAGCTGGATGTGCTTATGTGGCCATAAAGTTTATAGCCACAGGAGGGACCTTCAGTCCAGTCCAGGAGAGGTATTCTTATTTATATTTATGCAAAAGTACAAAAACTATTTTGAAATTGCAAACCATAAGAAGAGTGGACTATTACTTTGAATAATGTCCTAGAAATATTTTTGAAGATGGCAAAAATGACAGGGGATTTTAATTTTTCAATGCTTTTAACAAATACTTTTCTCTGCTCATGCATCTAAAATGTTTCTAACATGTTAATGCATAGTCAAGGATATTGACATTGCTGGGAAGAGTGGGGGTTTTCCATCTCAGATAGATGACTTCCCCCTTTGTCATGGGAAATATTTTAACTCAGAATTCTTGTATGGGCTCTTAGCATTAAGTCATACATTACGTTTCAGGAATTCTGTGAGGTAGAAGGAAATTATAAAATCTAGATGGAATGGTTTTCAGAAGCAACCTCAGTCTTGCAAGAAGCCTTCCCTAAGATGTTTTAGTACTTGTGACTCACGTTGGAGTGTGATACTAATTGTTAGTGCCAATGTTTGCAATGGAGCCCACTAATTCAGTGTGGCTCCACGTTTGGGTCGTCAGATTAGAATATCATTGGAAACTTCCTCTAATTCAGTCCCACTAGCTTCAGTGGGTGTTAAGAGCCACTCTACATAAACATGTGAGTCTCACTGGCTGTTCTGCATTTATATTAAAATGTTTCTATTTATATAGATATATATAAATATATATAATATATATTATAATATATATTGTATATAAAACTTATATATTTATTTTTATTAAATTTTTTATATTTTCATTTGAGCTCTCTGTTCTGTCCTGAAGACAAACAAAGGTGCCTAAGGGACTTTATTTGCCCTCACAGGTGCCTCTGGTATGGGAACTGTCCGTACAATGTCCCCATAGCCTCAGCTCACCAAGAATTGATTTAGGTGGGGCCTCTGTCAGGGCATGGACAGTCCAGCACAATGTTTTCTTGGCTCACGAAGCAATGAGTAACTTAGATACACTTGGCAGCCTCTACCAGAGTGGCACAGCTCTCACATGACAGATCAGTGTGGTTAAAAACAGGAAGGTCAGCTTCCATTTTTAAACTATGGGGTGCTGTATAAACACTAGGATATGTGAACTTGTCATATCTAGCAGTGATCAGTGCAGTTAAATGATGTAACCGGCATAATGTCAGGAGCTGGTAATTAATATGAAACACATTTAACCATGGTTGTTCTCTTTACCTTGACTTACAACACAGCACATATAAAGAGAGCCATGATAAAAAATGCATTAATTTTTGTTGTGATGAAACAAAACCTAAGTGCTGGACTGTTTGTTGTCTAAATCATGAGAAACCAGGGACAGAGCACAAACCATAACTCCTGGTTATGGTTTTGTTCTGGTGCTTCCTGCCAATTAAGAAGGCAGCAGTTTCTTGAGCATGCCCTCCATGTAAACAACCCAGGGTTGATCACTGGGCAGTCTTGCTCTATTAGTGTGCCGTATACTGGTTTGATTGACCTGCTGACAGTAATGATTTAATTACTCTGACAGGCACAGAATCCAGGTTGCAAATAGTGTGTGTATATGAATAAGATATTGTCATGGTTTGACACTGGCACGATGCCAGCGCCCCCATGAAAATATACTTTTCTAAATAATTGCTGTGAGATGTGATCAGGAACAGAGCAGAGCAGGCCCATCTTAGTAACAAAGGAAAGAACTTTATTAAACTACTACTACTAGAAAAACCACAAACACTAAATCCTGGATGAAGACTTCCTAAAACACCCCTCCTCCTCCCACCTAATTTCTAAACAAACTTAACAGTGAGACACCACCCAGGATCTTCATCAAGTTGCTAACCTTCAGATATTCAAATACTCAATCTTTCAAGGGAGACAGGAGTCTCTCCTGTGCCACAGACCCCCCCCCCAGGAAACACAACTGCCACCCTTGTGTTTCCATGTCACACATGGCAACTGCCCGGAGAAAATCTGCCATGGTGACACTCTCCTTTCCATGTCACAGTGCTCTCACCACCGTGCATGAACAGACTGCTCACAGGGCTCTTTTAAGGATGCTTTGCCATGGACCAAAAGAGACAACAGTTCAGTTTCTCATTTTGGGACTACAGTCCCCCCCATTTTCCCCTGGGGCTGAGGGTCCAAGAACAGAGGTCTTCTTCTCCTCTTCTTCTTCCTTGAAGATAGAGGGCTTCTCCACACCTTCTCCAACTCTCCTCTGTTCTCTCTACTCCTCTGCTGGTAATCACTGAAACAGGTCTCCTGGCACACCAACGCACCACCCTAAGTGCAGCTTCTGTTAGGAGAATTTGGTTCAGTCTATGGCTAACAAGAGAAGTCCAGCCACAAGCCACTCCATTATCTCCTTCCAACTCAAGAATTTCTTCTTCCATCATCTCGGATCCCAGACTGTCTCTCTGCTACTTCAAATCAAGGAAGAGTAATATTTCACAAAGCCTTCATTTCTCAGGAAAGGGTTAAAAGCTCAGACTCCCTGGACGGCTGATATCTCTGCCCAGCAGCCAATTCCCAAGGCCAAGGCTGGGCGCCTTCCTCCCCCCTTCTTCTCCTCCGCGCCGGCAAAGTTACAGGTGCCGTCCGGACTCTCTATCTCTTCCCTCTGGTGGGGGGGGGGAATGACAAAGGCATCTCCGCTTCTTTCCACCCTTCCATCCACAGGAGCTGGCTCGGTTCCAGTCCTTCTACCCCTCGGCTCACCTCGACCAGGCCTCATGGCTCCCCCTCCCCCACCCAGTCCCATGGCTGGGCAGGGGAGGTCTGCACAGCACCTTGACCGGAACCAAAGAGAGCGAGCTCTTGGGAGTTCTTGCTTTTAACCCCCTGTGTTCTCAGAGGCGTATCCCTATCTTCAGTGGTCACTTCAGGTGCCAATATCCAAACTTGACCACTGATTGGTTTGACCCAACTTCCTGAAAAAAAAAAAAATCACTTCCATGTCAAACCACGACAGATATTTTTTTAATGATCAGTGTAAAACCAACAGAGTAGAGAAACTATCATCAACTGCTGTACACGTCGATAAGGCTGCTGTTGAGGGAGGACCATCTCTGTTCCCTACTGTACAGAAGGAATGCAAAAAGATAAATTGATGATGTTAACTCCTTAATATACTGAAATTTGAGTTATATATATACACACAGTATTTAACTATTATCATAAAAAAATGGAATTCTGTATTATTTTTTTCTCATCTGCATTACATAGTTATGCCAATGAAATTTTGAATTTTAAAATTAACCCCAAAAAGTACCATATTAGTACAAAAAATACAATAATAAAATCTATTCTAGTTTAATCTCATCAAAAGTCAATCGTTTTGGTTGAAAATATGTGATGTGTCTAAAAACGTTTTATTTTTTAAAACTAAATTATAAGAGAAGAAAAAGGAGTGAAAATTAGCAGGAGTAAATATCTTATAAGAGACTAAGCTGCTAATTAGTTAAGACAGAAATATATATTAGGTTCATCATAAAGTCTAACTAAGAAAAAAATTGCCGCGGAAGATCTGAGATTTTCTCACTGCTGAATTACATAACTTGTAGAGGTTCAAAACTGTGTTTGAAGGGATTTAGATGTCCAAAACCAGAATAATGACATGATGAATTGCAATAGGGTCCTGTCATGTGTGTGGGGACTTCCATGAACCTCCAGTGTCTGATTTGAATACTCTTTGAAGCAAATGGTTTAGGTGCTCTCTAGTCACTGGCCTTGACATGGTCTATTCTTGACAGGGTTTTGCCTCTGGCTTTACTGAGAAGCAAACACCTCATGCTTATGCCATTTGGTAAGAAGAAACATGTTAGTCACTTAAACATATAATGGCCAATTTTTTTCATGGATGAGACTACTGAAATGCTTCTCATGAGCATAAGCTTCGATGTTCACCTGAGCTAGGGTCTGCACTAGTCATCTAGACAACCTCTACAGCAGTCTGCTGGCTCTGGTCAACAGTGACTCTTTGTAGTCCTTGAGAGGCTTGATATACTTTCATTTTATGGTCACAGAATCTCAAAAAAAAAAATAGATTACTGTATGCTTCAGTTAATTCCTAGAAAAACACTATGAAATTATAATAGAAGGTGCAGAAATAGAAATAAAAGAAGAAACAAAAGAATTGCAAAACTTTCTTACTTACCAGTACAACCAGGCTGGAAACTTGCTGGATGAGGAATGCTGACTACAGTTTGTATACAGAACCTAGCTTGTACAGATGTAGTGTTCTGTCATAATATCTCAAGGTATTGATTTGCACAATTTACTAGAGTATGTTCTTTAGAGTACATAAAATTGGCATCAGGTTCCACACAACCCCAGTAATGACCACCCCACTTCCTATTCTTTTATACAATATACACACATTTCTCTCTTAGTCTATGAACCACCCCTGAAAAACATACATAAAATGTCCATCAAATGTCTGTTGAATTATATTAGTTCATGACTTTGGGCTCCATCTGTTATAGTGGTTCCTCAGGACAGGAGAGGTGGTGTGTTGCTTGTTTAGACCGAGTTATCTGGTTTAATCCTACAACAAACCCCTACCCTTGTTTTCAGCTTGGCTAATAATGAGGGGTTCCTTCCAGAGTCCACCAGTAGCAGAGTCTACATCCTAGTCCTCCTTGGGCTGCAGGGGGATCTCTGCTCCATCATGGTCTCATTTACATCACTGTCCCTTCAACTCTTCACACGGAGCTCCATCCTGTCCTGTATCCCAGCACAGAAAGCAGCAGCACCACACTGGCCACTGGCCAGCACAGGAGCTCTACCATGGTCATAACCAAAGTGTTCCCAGGCAGAACACAGGAAGGTGATGAGCAGTACTGCAGCAGCAAAAGCAACAAGTGGCCACTGACAAGCACTAGACTCTAATATTCAGTCAGGAAATAGAGCCCCATGGCAAGCACAGGAGCCTGCTCATTTCCAGCTGAATAGCACTAGCTGAATGTAAGTTCCATCTACTACATCCCAATCAAATCTGCCATTGTCTCAAACCCCTCAAGCTCCACATGGGGAATCAAAAAGGATTGTGGTTGGTTGACCTTGGCCGGATGCCATGCACCCACCAAGCTGCTCTATTGTTCCCCTCCCCAGCTAGACAGGGTAGAGAAAATAAGAAAATGAGTCATAGGCTAAGATAAGGCAGTTTACTGAAGCAAAGCGAAAGTTTGTGTATGCACAAGAAAGAGGAAAAAGAAAAAAGGTTTATTATCTACTTCCCATCAGCAAGCAATGTTCAGCCACTTCCCAGGAAGCAGGGCTTCAGCATATGTAGCAGTTACTCCAGAAGGCAAATTCTGTAAATAATGAATGCCTGCCTTCCTTCCTTCCCCTTTCCTTTGCTCTTATAGCTGAGATGATATAATTTGGTATGGAACATCCCTTTGGTTAATTTTTGATCAGGTGGCTTAATTGTGTGTCCTCCAAGGATCTTGCTCACTCCAGCCCCTTGATGGGGAGAGAATGTTGGAGAGGGAGCATTCTTGCAGTGCCAGCCTTGCTCAGCAGCAGCCAAAACACTGCTGTGTTATCAACCACCTTCCAACCAAGACTTCACCAGACTATGCCCTACCTAGCCATTCAAACCTGACAAATGGTGGCTTAGACATCTCATCTGCCAGTTTCCTTGGAAACTGTGGATGCATGTCATTGGGTACTAAGGACTCGTGCACTTCAGCTTCCTTAGATGGCCTTGAACCTGATCTTCTACAGCTCTTCATTCTCCCAGCCTCTGCCTTTTCCTTCTGCAACTCAGGTGGTGTGGCTAGCGTACTTGACAGTGAAGATTGAGGCAGAACTTTGTTGAGTGCCTCAGTCTTCTTCATATCCCAGGAAATCAGGTCTACAATTTCCTTCTTGAGTGGATCCACCATTTTCCCTACTCTTCCTTTTACCACCAGCATACTTGTAGGAATTTTTCTTGTTGGTCTTGATGTCCTTGCCAAAGTTTAATTCTATCGTGGCTGTAGATTTCCCAACCCTTATTTTTCCCAGGTTATCTATCCCAGTTTCTATCCTCTGTAGGTTTCCTTTTTGTGTTTGAGGTTTTCCAGGAGCTTCTTGCTCATATACACAGGCCTTCTGGAATTTTTGCCGAACTTCCTTTTTGTAAGGATACATCGCTCCTAAAGTCCAGGGCAGTGAGCTTGCTTCTCGTCATCCTCACTGCTGCAAGGATCTTGGAACTGCACCATTTCATGATCACTTCAGTGCAGGCTGCCACTGAGCTTCACCTTCCTTGTAAGCCTCTCCTTGTTAGTGAGAACAAAGTTCAGCAAAGCACCTCTGCTTGTTGGCCCTTCTCTCACTTGGAGAAGGCAGTTCACTGAAGTCATCAGTGTATGGTGGGAGCCTCCTGGATTGCCTTTGCCCTGCTGTGCTGTCCCTACAACAGATGTTATGGTGTTTGTAGTCCCCCATGAGGACCAGGACTTGACATTCAGAAGAATGTGAGGCTGCTCCTGTCTGTCTATAGAGGGCCTCATCCACTTGGTCTTGCTGGTCAGGTGGTCTGCAGCAGACCAGCACTATGTCACCTGTCCCTGCCCTCCCTTTAATCCTGATCCATAAGCTCTCAGTTGGTCCCTCATCCATCCCCAGACAGAGCTCCATGTACTCCATCAGGTCATTGACACCCCCTCCTCATCTCTACTGCCTGTCCTTCCTACACAGCCAGTGTCCATACATTCCAACACTGGAATGACTCATAGGAGTCATCTCACTACATCTCTGAGATTCCAGTAAGATCACAGTCCTGCAGACACATGCATATCTCTAATTCCTCTTGTTTGTTCCCCATGTTGTGTGCATCTGCATAGAGGCACTTAGATATGACTCTCTATGAAGCTGACTTACTAACTGCAGTGGCTGGAATTCTTTTGAACTGTCTCAGCTCTCCTGCTGACCTGTGATTCCTCTCTAGATTGTGAGTATCTGTTGCTGATCCTGGCATAAGACTGGTAGGAATGGGATAGATTGAGGTTCCCCTCTTCTGGCAACTTTAGTTTAAAGCAACACCACTCCACATCGCTGCTCTGTTTCTCTGTCTTAAATTGTTAACTTGTGTTTAAAATATTCTTTACAATTAGAACAAGACAAAAATTTAAAGGGGATTTAAGCCTTCAGCAGGACCTCATTATTAAAATAAAAAATGAAAAGGACAAGACATGAGATGTTGTGTTAAAGAGTTTGGAAGAAACACTATACTTGACAAAAAACCTCATCCCCTCCCCAATTTTTTTATTGATTCACTACAGGAAGCATGAAATTCAAGAAATATTTGAATTTTATGAGCATTTTAATGTAACTTCTTCATTAAAGGTATCAGAGCTCATTGGAAAGGTTTAGTGAAGCCTGGGGATGCTCCAGTGCTATCTCTCCACCTTTGGCTAGGTATGGGGCCAGGCACAGCAGACTGAATCTGAAGTGAATTGCTTCTGCCCGTTTAACTACTTCAGTACAGCCCAACCAGTGCTACTCCACAGGAGAAAAAAGTAATGGCCAGCATAATTTTGAACTCATTGATGCTGGTAAAAGAACACTCATTAAGGAAACACTGCAAAATATTGAATCCTGTCAGAAAACAAGAAGGGTCTGTGTATTCACAGCACAAATATCCTCTTGTCATATTTCTGAAACACTTTCCTCTGTTAAGTCCTAGATGACTCTGGTTCCTGTGAACATCTTGACTAACTGATTTCTGCAGCTTGTCCAGCTGAAGTGAAGAAACTTCTGTGGTTCAGTGTAGAGGCCACAAGGTCCATGAGCACCCTGGGGACTGTAGAGACTTCCAGGAACACTTATGCTGACTGCTAGGGAGATGTCTCTTTCCTGCACGTGTGTTTGCAACATCACTAAGAGATTCAGATTCTCCTTTGCGAACGGTAAGCAGCACATAGCATCCCTTAGGCTAGTAAAACAGCAAGTGTTAACATTCCTTGTCAACCCCAAGAGAAGTGTTACATATACTGGAGTGCCATCTACTGGCTCTTTTCCTCTGTAATAGGTAGATAAAAGTGCCAGCTTTGTGTATGTGTGTTACTTCATCCAGGACTGTAATGTAAATTGCATCCCAAGGAAGATCCCTCATTTCTCCCTCTGCATCCAGGACCCCGATCCCCAGACCTTCACCCAGCTCCGAGACCTTCAAAGTCTTCATGCTGGTATTCATGCCAACCCTATTCATACCTCAGCATCCTAGTTCTTCCCTTGTAGTGGCTCTTCCCACTCCTTACCATTTCTGCTGCCTTTGAAGGTATCTTGGGAGAGAAGCTCAAGTGCCTCCACTGAAACATTCAAACACTGTACACATAAGTAACAGCAAAACAGTTAATTATAGAATCACAGGAACGTGGAATTTTTCAGATCAGAAGATAGTCATAAGCATCAAGTGCATCTCCCTGCTTCTCTCAGAACTAACTATACAGCTAGAACATTATCCATAATCTCCGTGTCCTCTGATAGACTTGGTGCTGTGACCACTTCCCAGGAGAGCATGTTTCAGTGACTGACAATGCTTTCAGTGAATAATCTTTCCCTAAAGACCAATCTGAACTTCCTCTTAAGCAGTTTTATTCCTCTAAAGTAGCTCTGGTTCCCAGAGAGAGGAAGTCAACATCTCCCAATGCTACACTTCAATGGGTTCCCTCCAAGCCTTCATTTCTCAAAGACACACAAGCCAAGTGACCCCAATGCTCCTTTTAAGTCCTGCCCTTGAGTCCTTTTACCCTCAGCTTGGTCACCTTCCTCTGAATATACTCCAGAGTTTGATGTTCATATACTGAAGTGCCCAGAATTGACACAAGATTCAAGGTGAGGCCACGCCAGTGTAGAGTGGGACAATCACATCCCTTGACCAGCCAGTGATTCTGTGCTTGATATATTCCCAGGAATGGTTGGTCCTTTCAGTTGCCACAGGACTGCTGACTTGGGTTCAACTTGCCACCAATCCAAATATCCAAGTCTCTTTTTGTTGGGCTGCTCCCCTGTCTCTTATTCCCCAATTTGTACCTACACCCAGGATTTTTCTGTCTTAGATGCAGAATCCAGCACTTGCTCTTTTTGAATTTCATATGGTTTATGATTGCTCAGCTCTCTAGCCCATCCAGATCTCTCTCTAAACCTCTCTACCCTCAAAGGAGTTCACAGTTACTCCCAGTTTAGTATGGCAGGCAAAATCATTAAATAAATTTACATTTGATTGCTGTGTCTAGATAATTTATAAAAAATATTAAAGAGCATTGTCCCTAAATGCCAACCTGTTCTAATCCCAAGTAATAACATCCTTTGAGCCCAACCTATCAGACAATTGCTCACCCAAAGTATCATTGACTTGTCCAGCTGTGTGCTGGCCAATTTATCAGTAAGGATACTGTGAGAGACATTACTAATATTAAAAACCACACACATTTCCTGGCTTCCCTTAGTCAACTACTAAGGAAATAAAAGGAAATTAATGTGGTTAAGCAGCACATTCCCTTTGTTAACCTGTGCTGGCTGTGACCAATGATTTTGTTGCCTCTCAAGTGTTTTTCAGTAGCTCCAAGATTAATCTTCTCCATAATTTCAGCAGGCACTGTGAGACTGACAGGCCTGTAATTACTGGCCTTCATTCTTTCCCTTCTTGAAAACTCAGGCAACATTTGCTAGTTTCCAGTCCACTGGGACATCTCCAGACTCCAAAGATATTGAAAATAATGGAGACAGATCATGTGATGCTATCAGCCAGCTCTCTCAGTACCCTGGAATGAACCCCCTTGGAGTGATTTATGTGCAAAAGCAGGTTTTGAAAAAGTTTGGAGTTGACAGAGAGTGTATCTTGCCCCCAGTCATGGTCTTCCAAAACCGGACTCTGGGGGCACCAGGGCCCACCACTGGTGTTGAAGACAAGAGCTGAAAAAGGCTTTAATGCTTTTGCTTTGTCTGTGCCCTTATTTATGACCAACCTTGTCAAGCAATGGACCAGTGTTATGTCTGATCCTCTAACTTTCCAAATACCTGTAAAGCCCTTTTTGTTGTCCTTCATAGAGCTAAAGCAACCTGAACTCCAGTTGTTCTTTGCATGCAGGAGAAACACAATTTCTCTGTACAACAGGGAACAAGCATTGCTATAGTTGCCTTGTGTTGCCTGTCCCTGATTTCAATGTCTGTACACCTTAATTTTCTGTCTAAGTTCTGGAAGCAGATCCGTGCTTAGCCAAGCTGGTGCTCTGCCCTGCTAGCTTGACTTCTGACACTTTGAAAGAAACACTTACCTACTTATATGAAATTGTCACTCATAAGAGTTGACAGAAAAGCAACCAGCCTTCATGGACCCAAGTAAATTCAAAAGCAGAATCCTCAGAAGACCTTACTAAGTAGCTCCTTCTGCACCCTGAAATCTGCTCTTCCGGTATCTCTTCCTGTATCCTCTTTGTTTTCTTTCCCCTTCATTCTTACATAAGGGGTCTCCACAGTGTCACCTCCAGCTGCAAGAGCCATACATTCCAGACCATCCATTACATAAAATGCTACCCCTTCACCTTACCTTCCCTGCCTATGCATCCTGAAGGGGGCTGTAACCCTCCAGCAAGGCACCCCAGTTACAGGATTCATCTCACCATGTTTTGCTTTTGCTAATGATGTGCTTTTTCTAAGACTGGCCCAAAACGCAGTCCTATCTTCTCCTGCGTTTTCCTTATATATATTTATAGACTTAAACAAAAATCTTCAAGTGCAATAGTAAGGACGGGAGTAATAATCATAGATTTGAAGGGAGGATATAGCCATATAAATAAATTTAAAAAACTGATCATTAGAAGAAATCTGGACTTTATTTAAAAAGAAGGGACAGCTGAATGGCAAGGTCAGTATATTTGAAAATATTTATTTACACATGTCTACCTGTCTCTGTAGTTATGTCTGTCTTCTCTGTTGGTATATGTTGTTCCTGTAGTGATGAATTCACAAAATTATTTGCAGGTGTTTAAGTTTTACAGCCACCTTTAGGTTTTTGATTCATGTGCCTTTTGAATACATGGAGCTAGAATTAAGTTTCTACTTTTTTCTCCTGAATGGAAGAAGAGATGGAATAAAGCATATAGATCATGCTTTCTTCTGTAGTTTTTCTTCGCTTTGTTGAGTGGTACAATTTGTGCATGTAAGCATCCATTTACTGTTAGAAACACCAGCTAAAAAGCAAGGTTTGCATGTCATACCAAAAGTGAACTGTTTCCAGAACCTTTTTCTCCTGTAGTTAGCTGCTGTCTGGGTGTCGCTTTGAAGTTATTTCCATGCAATCAAACAAAAGAGTGCATTGTTCATATCACTGACATATTGACCAAGAATGGTATTTTATTTCTACCATCCAAACAATTGATTAATTTAGATGTAACAGGTCATGGGAAGAAAAGACATAACTGACATGATGCAAGATTAATGCAGTTTAATTTCATGCTCTCTCTTTTGCTTCTTTTAGGCAAAACATCAGTTGAGTGGTCCACTGATTTCCTAAGAAATGAGACCGTGATTTTCTTTTGATGTTTGATGCTGGTTTTGTTGTGAGGGGAGCCTTTGCATTAAGGAGCAGCTGGTTTGCATGTGTTGCCATCTGTTCATAGCTGAAACTGCAGAACCACAGGAGAGGTCAGAGAAAGACAGAATCACAGAATAAGCTGAGTTGGAAGAAGCCCATACAGATAATTTAGTCCAACTACTAGTCCTGCACAGGACATCGTAAGAATCATGCTGTGGGCCTAATAACATTGCCCAAACACTCCATGAAGGCTTGGTGCTGTGACCACTTCCCTGGGGAGCTTGTTCCAGTGCTCAGCAGCCCTCTGGGGCAAAACATTTTTCCTGATATCCAGCCTAAACTTCCCCTGACACAGCCTCATGCTGTTTTCTTGAGTCCTCTCACAGGTCAGTGCCTGCCCCTTCACTTCTTATGAGGATGTTGAAGAGCACTATGAGGTCTCCCCTCAGTCTCCTCTTCCCCAGACTGAAAAGACCGCGGCATCTCAGCTGCTTCTTACATGGCTTCCCTTCCAGACACTTCACCATTCTCATTGCCCTCCTTTGGATGCTCTCTAACAGGTCAATGTCTGTTTTATACTGTGGTACCCAAAACTGCCCCCAGCACTTGAGATGAGGCTGCCCCAGTGCAGAGCAGATCAGGACAATCCTTCCCATGCCCGGCTGGACATGCTGTGCCTGATGCTCCCCAGGACACGCTTGGCCCTCCTGGCTGCCAGGACACTGCTGGCTCATGTTCAGCTTGCCATTGACCAGGACTCCAGGTCCCTTTCTGCAGCACTGCTCTACAGCCTCTCATTTCCCAGTCTATGAAAACATCCAGGGTTGCCTTTCCCAGGTGCAGAATCCAGCATTTGTCCTTGTTAAACTTCATAGGGTTGGTGATTGCTCAGCTCTCTTATTTGTTAAGGTCTTTCTGCCCTCGAAGGAGTTGACAGTCCTTCTAATTAAGAGTCATCTGCAAGTATTCCTTTCAGTCCTGCATCCAAGTTGTTAATGAAGGTCTTGAAGAGCATAGGGCCAAGGATGGAGCTCTGCAAGTCCCCTCTAGTATCTGATGTTACCCTGCTATTCCAGTGCCTTTCCATTGGAGTTTTTTCCCAGCAAACTGTAATCCAAATTTCTGTCTGACTCTCTGTTGTATATACGTATGTATGTAGGTATGTATGTATGTACATATGTAAGGCTGAAGAGTGATGGAAATAATAATTTTATACACTTCTGCATAAATGAAAAGCATTAAGTCAATTAATATAATTTGACAGACGTGAACACGTGCGTGTGTAAAACTGCAATTAATTAGTGAGTGTTGCATCACGTAATGAAAACAAATGTGTGCTTGTAGCTGCCAGGTTGTGACCACAGTGTGGAGATCTCCCGGCTAGCATGCTCCCTGTGGCCTGAGGGCACTACAGGAGTGGCTGTGCCCAGGTCTCTCCCGAAACCTCCTTGGGTAGCAGTGCACACATAGTTGCAGCTCCCTGTGGCTGGCTGTGGCATGGGTATCACAGCTCCCGAACAGTACGAAGGACCAAAGCAAAGAAGCAGAGAGGGGCCACTTGTATGAATTCTAAGGCAGTTTATTGCCAAAAAGGGTTAATCAACAAGTAGGCACAGGACTGAGCTTTGCAGCACATTTTAAAGAGGGGAGGGTATGAGGGGCGGAAACAACTCATACCCAATGGGGAGACATTAGGGGAGGAGAACACAACTGAGGCAGTCCAATGAGGGCAATCCAGGGGAGGGAGCAGGTTTAACAGTCCAATGATACTGGGTATGGGGCAACAGACAGGGAGCATTCTAGAACAGGGTGTGTTCCTCTTGACAGGCAGGGGTAGGGGGCAGTGAACTGGGGATTGACAGGATAAGGGAGCAAGGGCGGTACAAGGGAGGGACTGGGGAGACTGACGTGGGGATTGACAAGCACTTGTCAGGAAAATATTGAAGTAAACAACTTAGGGCTAAACCATTAGGGGAACAGAACAGGGTACATGGAACAAACCATTATAAACTGATTGACAAAGAACAATTATAAAACAACAAACCACATGTGCTAACAGAATTGTAAATTTTTTTCCCCAGAATTTGGCTGAGAGGCCTGGACTGTGCAACATGGCATGTTAGCCACAGAAAATGGACACTGAAACCTCTGAGACATTAAGAAATTTGAGGGAAAAAAGAAAGTTCATTCCATGGCTCATACTTAGCTGTCTCACCTCCTCTTGGGGATAATTAGAAGGCTGAGCCAGGGCTTGGAGGACTAGGAACAACATAGATTTAAAATGTTGACTGAGGCATTTTGTCCCTATAGTGATGGAAATCTTTGTTCTCAGTAATATGAGGTGGTGTTTTTTCCCAAGGATCTTGTGTTGCTAAATGATGTCACAAAGTTTTTCTGTTACGACACAAAAAGACAAGGGTATTCTGAAAAAAATCTTGCAAAGTTGCCTTTGTTTTCCTGCAAATTCCAACGCTTAAGTGAAGAAAACTCACTAGCATATCATAATGGTGTAGTTTTCTGTAAGATTTTTAGAATATTAACTGATGATCTGAATTTTGTCCAAATCATAGTAACTTTAAGATAGGTTTTAGTGTATTTACATTTATTGGTGTGTCTTACTTTTAATGGTGTTTTTTTTCTCAAAGGATCTTTTATGTTACAAATAATTATTTCAAGAGTACTTAACTTTATCACTTTAATTTTTAGAAGAATGTAATTTTATGGTTTTAAACATATATTTCAAGCCTCAGTTTGCATATCCCAGGTTTGAGCATGACAGTATTTTTCTAGTCATATAAATAAATCTGGAGTTCCTCCACCTGGTGCAGCCACAACTAAGTAGTAAATACAATTATTTGAGCAGTGTGCCTATTTGTCAGCATAGCAGGTGCTACAAGCAGTCACACAGGCAGTCTCTGCTGCCATTGTGTGCTGCTGGATATTAGTAAAGAAAGCAGGTCTATTAATGACCGTTCATTCAGCCATTAATTCTGGCTAGAAGAAAGACAAGAATATGATTCTAAGTAGAATTATTTAATTTTAAGTAGTATTATCATTAGAGGAAATATCTATATATATATATGCATATCTTCACATGAAATCCCTGAACATTTCTAGCTAAAAAAATTCACAAGTGGTGCAAAGAACAGAATATATGGATCTGTAGAAACTCTTCTAAATATTTCCTTTTCTAATTAAAAAAAAAATAGAGAGTTTTAGTGAATAGTTAGGATTTTAAAGGATTTTAGAGTGGGTTTTGAGGCTATAATAAGACATTCCAATTGCTAATAGAAGATAGATTCATTGACCAGGACAGATTCACTGACCAAGACCTCTAAATCCTACCACCCAAATATCTTCATTCACATCAATTGATTAGATTTTTTTTAATGGCTTCTTTGTGAGGCTTTTGATGTTTTTTTCTTTCAACCCAATTCTTTTGTCTACCATGAGAATCTAATGAAGATTACATCCTGCTGTACTTTTGGTTTAAATTCCAGTTTTTTAGAAAAACTTGAAATACAGTATATCAGAAATGTCAGAGAAATTACAAGTGGCTTTAGAAACAGTAATTGTAAGTGCGTTGGCATTCCCTGTAGTTTTTCTGACTTAGTTGTTAGATTTTCACAAGGGGCGCAGAGATCTCTACACAAATAAAGCTCTTTCTACAAGTAGATTTAAGCTGTGACTCTTTTCTCAGTCAATACTAGAGAGGCATCAGAGTAATGTTGTGTTTCTGTTCATGGCATTCCCTAATCAATGCTCAGCAGCTGAACTCCTTGACTTGGGAATTAATATTTGAAAATAATGCAAGTCAAATTTTGGAAGTTTCTGGCATGAAATTAATCAATCTGATTTGTCATCTGACGGTGTCCTTCACCCTTACCAGGGTCCCCCCAGTGCCAGTGTCACCTCCCTGCTCTATTAGCACTGCTGCAGGCTGGTGCCCCTAGGGGAAGTTTTGACCCCCATCCCACCTCAGCTGCTTCCTGCTGCAGTCTCCTGCTGCTCCCAGACTGATTGGCAAAATCATCCACTCAGCTGTGAAAAGATGTGGGATAATGAGGGTGGTAGGACCAGACTTAACAGTTAATGCTGTTCAGAGTCATCTGAGTCATTTGAATGCAGACTTAGGGAAAGATTGACATTAAGTAGTACATTAGGATGAAAAAGGCGTTTCTGCCAGCATGGCGACAGTGCCATGCCTTTAGACTGTTTTTGAATCTACTTCCAGTACTCCCTGATTTTATGATGTCCTTAGGCAGAATAGACACTTTGCATGCCTCTAAACAAAATGGCTTTTAAAATCCCATCCTGAAAAGAGTAACCTTCAGCAAAGTCTGTCAAAAAATAATTTATTACCCTATGTTTTGCATTAAGTTTAGAAACAGAGGAAATATTCATGTTGAAACAAGTAAAAATCAACATTCAGTGCATTTCATGGCTGTAGAAAGGGTTTTCAGCAGCTATGTAGAGGTGTGAAGAAGGAAATTACAGTGGTTCTTTATGCATAGGTTGTGGCACTGTAACTTAAAAGCTGTTTACAAGCAAAACTGATGCTTGCAGATTTACTGAGGCATTAGTGTTTATACAAAACATGGTTAAGTCATCATACTTTGGTGTCATTTCTCTTTTCCCTGGCTGGATTTATCTGTTTGGCCGATGGTTATCACTTCAGCAGCGTGAGAAGGGTATGCAGACCAGTACTTTCCAGTTCTTCTTCATTATGGGTTTTCAGCTGAGGTAGAGATACTTGTGTATTGCCATCCTCAGCTTTTGCCTTCTTTGCATACTTCAGCTCTTGGAATATAATAGTAAATGTTTCTGATAAAAAGATGGGGATTTGAACAATGGGAATAAAATGTGACATTTGCCAACAATGGAAACTTTCACAGTGTTCAACAAACTCCATCAGGACTAAGGCCAGTTCTCTAAACCTGTCTGCATTGGGACTATTTTAGTATATTTTTATTGATTAATAGCATTCTGTATTGTTCTGATTTCATTATTATTGTGCAGAGCTAAAATAATGTGGTTTGGGGTTTTTTGTTTGTTTGTTTGTTTGGATTTTAGTTTGTTTATTTGGTTTGGTTTGGTTTGGTTTGGTTTGGTTTGGTTTGGTTGGGTGTGGTTTGGTTTGGCTTGGTTTGGTTTGGTTTGGTTTTTTTGGGGGTTTTTGCTTTTTTGTCTTTCAAGACTTGTGTGCTGTAAAGAGAACCTAGTGTAAATGAAAACTGTTTATTCTCATTCTCTGATTAGTATTTGAAGTCCCAGGGTAAAAGGAAATCTAGCACATATCTCCTTGCTATATTAGCTCCCGTGATAAGTCTCTCTTCAAAGGTTTACAGCCTCTTCCTGTCTCCTGTCTCCTGACCCTGGCTGCCCTTTCCCACATCATGTCAAAATTTGACTTCTTTTTGTGCTAATACAATTGTTTTTGGACTGTGCTGTGGATGGGATCACTGCACTAAGCTGACTTAAGAAACTGATTATTTGCTTTGATTAGTGATCCAGTCTGCACCACAGCCCCACAGTGACATACTGATGAGAGCAGCAAGTAGAAGAACTTAAAGAAACATTTAACTCTACAGCCACAAATATAAACTACAAACTAGACTGGAAATGCTAACAAGTTGTACTGTGATAAAAGTACTTAATGAAATCTGGTTGCTGACTGAGTCAGAAGACCTTAAGAAACAAGCAAAATGTTCACAATTCATGTACATAATAGCAAATATTCACCATCAGACAACATCAGACTGCATGTTTAACTCTTTTATTTATGTATATTTTTAAATACTGGTTTTGCATCTCTGATTTTTCTGTTTTGTGGTTTTTTAGGGTAAGATTAATAAGTCAGCATTCAATTTTTTCCCTTTCCTTTTCATATATCCAGTAAAATATTTTCCAATGTGGCTAATAGATGTAAGTGAGATATTATTAACTTTAAATTTTGAAGAAGACTTATAGGACCAGTGCTCTGATCCCATTTTGACTGCAGCTACAAAATACCTTGTTAGAATTTTTTGACTGCTTCTTTTTGCAAGTACTTGCAAATCCATGCTCATCATTCTTCCCAAGATATTCTTCTTTCTAATATTAAAAAAGTACAGAAGTCTACCAACTGAATTTTTAGAACATGATTATTACTTTCTGAATACTTGAAACATAGTCTAACTAGGGATATTCAGAGATTATTTGAATTTTTGTTTTGTTTTAGAAGTATTTCCAAGTATATAAAAATACAAGATCTAGGATATTATGAAATGACTAATATAAGAATGCAGCAAAAGGGAAAAATACTAGGTCAGAAAAAAGTTTAACACAGGGACTCTTACAATTGAAAAGGCAGGCTTAATCTCGTGGAGAATATTTCAAATATACGATGTTAAAACTCTAAGAGAAATAGCCATATGTTTCAAAACAAAACAAAAAACCCATGCAGTTCCATGCTGAAGGAAAATGAAAAGGTAAGGTAGTCAGCCTCACTGGATTATTTTCCAGATAAACTTCCTTCAGACACCTGAATGATGGCTCCAAAGAAAAAAAAAACGGCTTTCACAGTCCTGTGTGTAAGAGGATCCAGACACCACTCAGGAGCATCTGAGAAGGAAGGCTGTTCTGCAGATGCTTACACTCTTTTTCAGCTGGGTCACACTGAAAGAATTTCAGATAAAGAGTTATGATGGGATTATCTAGTTAAATACAAATACTTAATGCAAGAATTGTATTTTGTGTTGTTTTATTTGTAACATATTCTTTCAGATTTTTATTTCCAAACCTCCCTTGTCTTGTAAACGATATTTTGGCTTTCTTTCACTGTTAATTTAGATCAAAGACAAATCTGCATAAAACTGGTAAACTCAGGATGTAATATCTGGATAAAAAGGCAGAAATAAGAGTCCTAACAGAACTGCAAGGAGTGCAAATGCAAACCAGCAGATAAGTCAGAATCTATCTGATTTTGCTAAGATTTTTTAAATCAGTGTCAGGCTGTTCTATTAAAGCTATGCAATTTAATGCATCTTTGGTAAAATCTGACTTTTGTGGCAGAAGAATAATCCATTTAATTTTCTCCATGTGCAGAACTGTAGATCCAAATACAGCATGAAAGCATACTCATGTGGACACTGTGCAACCTCCTTCCTCAGTAAGGCAATTAAACAATTAGTGTTTATCATAGGTAAGTACATTGCAGAAGAGTTTTTTCAGCAATAAGAATAAAGAAGGTGAATAACTTATTTGATTCTTTTAATCCTAGCATGCCAAACCTAAATAGTAAACTAAACATTCATGAAAGATTTATCACTTACGAAATTAGTATCTTCTTATATTTCAGTGACTGAAACTTCACCAGCGCCACCCGTTCAATGACAAGCAGGATGATATTGTGGTTTGCTTCATCTTAACCCACTCAGCCTTCAGACACTCTCCTGTATATCCAGCACCTGCAGCAGCCCTGTGAAATACCATAATGACTGAACAGGACAAGTCAACAGAAGGAAATGGTAATTACAAATATAATTATGTAACTTAGGCACATATTCATTTTCTGCATGTAGCTCAACAGTGTGAAAATTCTGTTTTCTTCTACTTCTTTTTAATGTAAAATCTTGGTAGTCACAATTCATTATCTTTTGTTCAGAAATGTGTTTTGTTTGGAAGATGAGTAGTTGTAGCATGGTAGTGTGGCTTTCCACTGATTAGTAAATCAAAAGATTGTGACTACAGTCCTGTTACTTGTTTTACACTTACATGTCATTTGTATGAAAGACTAAGAAAAGAATGTTATTTTGTGGCTTCTGTAAGGTGCACAAAAAATGCCTCTTTTTCTTACTGCTTTCAGTATTTATTATGAAATGTCAAACATTTTTCATAGTAAGATTAACAGTATCTCTCTACGAATACTATACTGTTCTGGATCTAAGAAATGTTTTTTGTAGGATAATAATGCCTAATGGCTTATTCTGGCAATGTGCAAGGCAAGTCTAATATGGGAAGTGCTCTCAGTTCTCATGAGCAGTGCTACTCTTTCTAAAGCAAAGATCTCTATTGTATGCAACAAGTATGATGTTTCTTGTCTTCAGCATGGGAGGAAATTGCCAGGGACCTTATTTTTTAGGTCTTCCTAAGTACCAGGGCTGACACTAATAACAAGCTTCCTAGATTTTTAATCCATAACTGTAACACTTGATATTAATAAAATATGTTCTACTTCAATAGAAAACATCAGAAGGAACTGCTGAGCATTTTGACAGAATATAACAACCAGTTCATTTTAAAAGTCCATCTTATTTGCTTTCCTTTTGTGGTCTGAACTCCTCTTATTTTTCTCCACCTCAATTTTTTTTCTACAACATCCTTTACTGACCGATTTAATTTTCAAGCAGTATATGCTAATGGAACTAATTTTAACACAAGAGAATCACAGAAATTAATTCAGCATAGGCAAAATACTTAATGGCTACAAATGAATTTTATCTCCATAAGAAACCTTATAAGCATGACCATAGAACATACACATTTTTATAAGCATTTATAATGAACAAATTCTATGACTAAAAAGGTTTTAAGTTTGCCATAAATATCTGCCTTTTAGTTGAAAATACCTGACTGAATTTACTTGTATTGTGATTCAGTGATTTTTTTATTCATTTGAATTATAGAGGATATCATTCTCATGGCAAGCCAATACTGCACACTTTTTACCTGGAGAAGAAAAAGATTTTTTGTTGCTGAATCGCAATCACTCTTTGACACCTCTTTTTCTTCCAATGAAAATTTATCTTGTATATATAATTTACTGTAAAACCTAACAATCCTAATGATAGTTATGTGTGTATTTGGTGATGAGATCATGTGGGTAAGCTTAGGACTACATTATGATTTCAGAACTTATGAAAAGCTGAACCTCCATTGCAAGTAACTATGCGACATTTCCAGAATGTAGTTCTCAATCCACTTTTAACTTAAAAAGTCCAGGGAATGGACTTATATAGCACAGAGTTCAGGAATATTGAACTAATCTAGTTCCAGTTTCTTACAGGAGGTTTTGTATCGCCACTGCTGACAGTCCAGAGGACTATTCTTGTAACAGTTTCAAATATTGCATTTTTGCTTTTTGATATCCTTATCTCCAGTGACACCATTCTCAGTTTGGTGGTTCTTCTTGTTTCACAGCATGTCTGCTGCCAAGTCTAAGATAGTAGGAGAGGTATGGTCCATTATGATGAGTTCATGAATGTGAATTCATTGTTCCTGGCATCTCATACAGGAAACGACAACCTAGGTCAAAAATCTTCAGAGTGGATTTTTAAAAAGGAGCAGTTGGAAAGTGCCTATTACTCTCTAAACATAGTAAAAATAATACGTGGTGAGCTGGTCAACTCTAGTTATCAACCTTAAAAGACCTTTTTTTCTCATGATATAGTAAAAAATACAATTGAGTTCATATCCACGAAGAACCCTTCATTTTTAACTTGAATATAAACTTTTTTCTCCATATTATCACATCTTCTTCCCATTTTAACAGCATTATTAGTGAATGACAATGAACTGAATAAATCCCATTTCAGAACTGGAAAAGGCCAGATTGGTATGGTTTACTGCAGTCTCAGACTTCTCAAGGGGCACTGAACACTTACTATTCTGATCCTAATTCTTGCAGTAAAGCCTGCAACAAAAATGGAAAATTACCCACCACTACCCCACTGTGTGATGAAGACCAAGTGCAAGTGTTTTGTCTTATTGCTTTATTACAGTAACCAATGTGCCCTGCAAGGTGGTCAGCTCTCTAGCCTTGGATAAGGCAAAGCACCCCAAGATTAGACATTTGTAGGGAACAGGTAGGAGAACACAGCTGTATCCACAGGGATTGAGTAAGATACAGAGGCCTGGAAACTTTTACACATTTCTCTGAAGGGGGTAAAATACTGAGGAGCTTCTCATTGAACTGTCTTTCCTCTCTATCTTTTGTAAGCTTTATAACAGTAATATCAGATTTTAGAGTCCTTGCACTGAAATCGTGCAATAAACAACTTATTTATCCCTGAGGGGAGGATTAGCATAGAAGTCCTGACCCTCAAACTGAGAAATAGCTGTCAAACCTTGCCATGTGTAAGAACAGCCCAGAAGGAAACTGAAAGAAAGAGGAGAGTGCAATCAGATGATGTATCCCATGCTAGCTACAGTATTAACATGACCTATGTGAGCTCAGTCTCTGACCTTTCAGAGAAAGGTAGAAAAAGGTAGAGAAAGTAGAAAACCAGTATTTTTTTCTTATCAATGAGAAGAAATGAGCTACTTATGGATGTGAATTGAATGAATTTCAGTGGTCTCCAGCTGTATTTTTCAAATATTGATTACAAACACTTAAAATATTAAATGGGCAAATTTTCTTTACTACAGAGAGGGAAAACCCATTGCCCCAGAGACAATGTCTGGAAACAATTCAGGCATACAGGCCTGCAGGGCACAGCATTGTGCATTAAGACCAGTAAGTCTTCCAAGACCCTGGTGTCCTTATGACATTGAAGCATAAATATTCTACCTACTTTGGTATTTATGATATTGCAAATTTAGATTGAAAAAATAAGCAATATATTAGCTTATTTTTCAGTTTGTGTGTAACTGAATAATAATTATTATTTTACTTTATAATTTCTTAGCCATTGCTTGTCAGGATACATTTTTTTAGTTTTGTGATTTTTATGTTTGTTCATTGGAAGTAAAATTTGTGATACTTACTGGGAAAAACAGAGGAAAAATAAAGCATGGTCTGAAATACTGAGTGTTATGGTTGCTCTATAAATGTAATTTTTATTTGAGGTTTCTGTGTTTCAAGCTCTCTTGTTTTGTGCCCAAGGTGAGCCAAGGTGTTCTTCCCAAAGTCTGGAAAGAGACTAAGAGCATGGGGTCTCTAGTGTTAAGGTCACAAATCTTGCATGTTGAAGCCTTCACTAATTCACTTTTCCAATAGACTTTCTGTGATATCTTGATGTATTATTTCGGTGTATTTCAGAGGTATTACTTCCAGTGATATTTATTGTTACCGGAGTGTTGTGCGATACTCTCATATATCCATGATTAGAAAGAATAATATGGAAATGTATGTAAATATATAGAACTGAGTATTATATAACACTACCCTTTTTTAACTAGTGCTTGCCAGGCATTTATTGTCTAATACAATCTTGCATTTCTGACATTTCCTCTTGTTGAACACTTAGTTTATTATTTACCTAGGCTGATGTTTTTCCAGCACTTAAAAACCATGGTCTAGTTCAGAGGAAAACATGGTAGTTGCTTACAAGGCTCTGTTGGCAGATGATCCATTTCATTGGCTTGACAATTAATTAAGTAGAAATTTATTTTTATAACATATACAAAAAGTCAGACATAATTTTTTATGTAGAGGTTACTTTGCATTCCACTGAATTTTTTGTAGTACCAAAATGCAGAATTGCTTAGCAGCAGTCCGCTTTACACACTAGTAGTGGGAGCACAGATATTACAAGAGTGGGCCATGTTCTGTGAGTTAGTTTCAAGAATTATTATCCCTCTCGCAGTGAAAGGTCCATAAAGCTATGTCAGTGTAGAATAAGTTTAAAAAAATCCAAAGCATGAAATCTGGGTAATAGCCTCTGATAGAAGGTGTAAAAACAACTTGAGAAAATCATGTTAAGGGTAAAATTATTCTTATGATCTGCTAAACAGACACTTGATAGAACAAAGACTATGATGTTATGCATTTTTTTCCTGCTCTTAATTTCCTCAGAAGCCAACATGTCAGCCTTTGGAGCCCTCTCCCTGAGCTGTCTGATATTCTGCCTTGTGTCTGTGACTTGCAGGTTGGTCTGAGCCCATTCAGGACACCTTCTTTAGGTCTTGTAGTCTTATTTATGGCTATAGTCTAAATAAGACTTCAGGTAAAATGATAGCTTACTTAGATTACACTATCACTGCCCTTAATCTAGAAAGATGAGAAAGTTTCCCTTAAACTACTTGGAAAACAAAATAAGAACGTGATTGGATTTCCAAGACTAAAAGGAGTTATGGACTATATCTTCGAATATACTTAATGATACATATGCAAATATACTGTCATTAGGACAAGATGATGTATCCTGGAAGGTGTAGCAGTTGAGATTTTGCTCTGGGTCAGACTAACTCAAGTTAGCTGAGTCAAAGGCTGCTATTAGGCCTATGAATATTAACACTGTGAAGATAAGGGGTTCTATCAACCCTTTTCTGGAAAAATTGGTAATTCTAGACAGTGCTTTTGTGATACTTAGTTGTTTTTACAGGAGGATTCACTGAACATTTGATAAGTGGGATTATATGATCTGTTTAAAAATTCCCAAGACTGGTATACGAATTTCCCATATAGTGAGGAATTTTTTCCTGCAATGAATACTACAATTTAACAAACCAAAGCATAAAAAATACATTTTGGCTCTCTGTAGAATGCAAATAGAGTGCTTGAGGAATGTGCTCTACCGTTTGTCTATGTTGTGGTTTACAGCAGAACATTTAAATTAAGTGCTAAACTGCATTTAGATGTAGTGTCATCACAAAGGGTTATTTGTGTTTGAACATTGTTGAAATGCTTCTCTGGTAATTCATTGAGACGGGCTTTTGCACAAGCACCTGAATTGCTGCATTATGAGCTGCCTAACCTGTTCCTTTCCTCTTTGAAAAGTATAATGGAGTTTATGACCTGAAATAGTTTAATAATAATAATAATAATAATAATAATAACAACAACAACAATAATAATGGCAATGTTTATTTTTCTCTTATTACTCAAATACCCAGCCAACTATCAACACCAGTCTTCAATACTAAGTAAAAATCATTCAGACACAAAAGTTATTAATACAGCTTGTCTGAAACACAAGTTGTCAGGGGTAGCTGCAATGTGGGTGCAATGTAGAGTGCCTGTGTATCTTATATGAACCCATACATATATGTGTTTTATGTTCTCAGGCGTGACAAAGCTCTTCCATTCCCTCTCCTCAGTTGGAGAGGGTGCTAAACAGCACCAACTGCTATCACCACTATCACAATCAATAACTTTTAGTTCTACCTTGAGCTTCAGCAAAATGCTCTCTGCATGCGCCTACGACCTGGAATAGGTCTCTTATTTTGTAGGTATACCAGAATGAGAAGGGCACACCTCTAAAAGTCTTCATATTAACACACTTTATCTCCATATGAAATTCAGTTTGTAGATACAATTTTAAATCCCTGCAGGCATAAATTTTGAAGGTGCACTAGTGCTTGCTGGACATGTCTATAATACCCATTTCTAGCTGATAGCCCCGTGTAATCACCGATCATGCTTTCTAGGTTTGTTTCTGTGGCAATATTTATTTCTGCTTGATTTTAGGCTTTTTCCTTACTTTTTAAAAAATTGTTCTTTATCACTCATGTTCCTGATAATTCAGATGAAAAACTCCATTAACATAATTTAATATTCAGATACACTCACCCATAGCAGTGTTTTCAATGCTTTTTTCAAGCAATCTGATAGCTGTAAATTACCTTAGAATTTTATGTCAAATTTTCAGTGTAGTGAATTTGCTATTCTTATGCTACAAGAATTAAACAGATTCCAGCAGTTATCTTCTACCTTGTTTAGTCTCTGTGTCTCACAATCCCTTGTCACTGTCATTGTTATGTCAATATGTTGTCAACTCAAGCTTGGTAGACTTCACTGCTGATGTTTTGGTATATATGATAAACTTCCTTTTGTTTGCTTGTTGTATGGGCTCATCAGACTGCACTGAGGCCAATCTCTAACCAATAAAGTGCTTTTCTGGGAATTTCTGTTTGGCCGTAGGAGATCAGCCACAGCATTTGTTTTGATAAGAGACAGTGCCTTACCATTGCATGTGAAGTATCTCTTTAGAGGTGTTTGTCTTCATCTTTGCAAGCTTTCAATAGCTGCACAATGGTCTTTATCAAAGGAGATCCTGTTACTGTCAGCAGCAGAAGGCATGTGTCAAGGCAGAACAAAGGAGCATTTATTGTCACATTCTGATGATGATATTGAATGACAATATTTTTGCATAATCTTAAAAAATATGGTGCAGATGCTGTAGAAGTGGTAGATAGTGTTAATTACAATTAGATGTTTTGTGTAGGGAAGTTAGACTCCGTTTTAATATGCTAGTTAAATTCTGGTTAATAACACTTTGACTGTTACTGCACATAGTGAAAGAAAACCCTGGATTCCTTCTTGTTTGCAGCCTGACATGCTCTTCATTTTACTCTTTTTATCTGATACTAGGCAAAGTCAAGAAATTAGATACAGCAGTCCCTAAATAAATCAATTTGTGTATAAATTTTCAATGAATTGGAAGTGGCTTAGTAAAATTTATAAAAGAAACTGGGCAACCAGGGAATGTGTGAAGAAAGAATATAAAGAAAAATTCAGAAATATTAGAGATGATTGAAAAAGGAAGATACCTGCAGTTTCTTACCTGAAAAAAAAACTGTAAGGGTCAGCACCTATCACCTATCCAGAGGGGAAACTGGACAATATATACATGGAACATATAGGTTATATAGGAGTGGAACAACTACTAGCTACTTCTTCTATTTCATGGTAATCTCTGTTAGTCTTCTCATTAATTTCCTATTACTATCTATTTCTATAAATACCACCAAAGTGTGTAAAGTGTTTAGCCACACATAGAAGCTCAAAAATACCTCAAAAGGACCCATTAGAACTTGGCTTCTCAGGCATTGCTTCTGAAGAAACTTTCCTAGGGAATATCAGTAGCAGTTGCAGAAGCAGTTTCAGATTACTTACAAGATAAGTGATATGTTCATACCAATGTATTCAAAGAACACATTAATTAGATATTAATTAGATATTAAAATGGATATAATACATATGAGAGTATTTTTATTATTTAGTTTATTCTCTATAAATCCATGATCACAGTTTCAAAGTGTACTAGGCAAATGAAGTGGATAATTTTCTGCTTATTGATAGGTAGCACAGACATTGTCTCTCATTTAGCTTATTGAGAATGATTGAGAATGAAAATTAAGCAAGAAGTTTCTAAGGAGAAATACTACAATCTTCTAATCATAGACTATCCCTCTAAAGCCTTCAATGTTAAAAACATCTCATGTGGTAGAGTGGTAGAATAGAACTTGTGGTAGAGCATAGAAGTGAGCTGGATCAATTTTTGTCCCTGTGCTTAGACATGTGGTTGTTGGAACTGAGAGTAGGTCTGCTCTTTCTTCTGGAACTGCACTCTTCAGCTATGCTGCAAGTCTGGAGCTTCATGCCCTTCAGTCAAATCAGAAAATGATTATTTTAGTATTTTTTTAATCTAGCAAGTTATTTATCTCTCATGTTTAAGAAAATCTCAGAGAATAGCCTGAGAAACGTTTTCATCCTTGTTCTCCAAATTTTCAGGGTTTTTTAGCATCCTCCTTTCCTGTATATTACTTCCAGAAGAAAGAGTTCTTCCCAGTATCCCTTTGAGGTGTACTTATTTGGGTGCTGAAGGAAAGTGTAACTGGTTTTTCTGTCTTCATCTTACCTCTTGAAAACTGTTGGCCATGTTCCAAAAGGCTGGATTCATAAAATGTTGTAAAGAAGTACAAAGCAGTAATTGGCAGGAATTTCTTGAAATCTCTGAATTTGTAATGATTGATCTACCCTTCACATCCACTGGCCTTTTTTTGACAGATGGCAGTGATGACAATGAAGAAGGCAGTGCAGTTGAGAATAAAGAAACTGCCAAAGGAACAGGTCAGTAACGTGGATTACTTTCAGGCCAGACACAGATGCTTTCTGATTATTAGTAAGAATGAAGGAGAAGGAAAGGTCTCCTTCTAACATATATCCTCCTGTCATGTGTTTTTATCTTTTTTAATCAATCACATATAAAGGGAGGAAGAGAGCAACACCAAGAACCAGAAGAGCACATGCCAGAGGGAGAGACAGGCATGGTGATGAGGAGGATGAGGATGATGAAGATGGAACAAGGAGAGCTGGGCATCGAAGGCACAGAAACCGTAGACGAGGACGAGCAGCTGGAAATCAGGCCAGTGATTCAGATATGGAGCCTGCAAAAGCCAGGAAGAATCAAGCAGATCAAAATTCCAAGGAAGATGATGAAGAAGATGAAGATGAGAAAGGGGGTAAAAGTGGGAAAGGTAAAAATGAGAAGAAAGGGGACAAAAAGTCTGACAAAAAAGGGAAAAAAGAGAAGGCCAACAAGAAGAAAAAAGACAAAAAGAAATCAGGATCAGGGTAATTGTTGTTTTTTCCATATAATAAAACCATAGTTATCTTACATAAAACCTGTTTTCACTTATAGCTGTGAAATACCAAGAGTCAGTATGACTCCCTTAATTGAGGCAGTCAAATTAGAGCTGGACAGACATTCTTTGTCCTGCAATGAAGAAATGACATCTGTGTGAAATGAAAACTTACCAGAAAATCATATCTAGTTATGTTATAAGTTTATGAGCTGTTTTCTAGAGAAACTGGGTGAAAAATGACAGAGTAGAAGAGAAAGTGGTAGAGGGAGGTGATAACATGTGAGATCTGCCCTGCTTTTTTCTTTCTACAAAATAAAAATTCCCCAAACTCCAAGCTGATAACCTTCCAAGAAAGTCAAGTTTTATTTCCAGTATGGAACTAAAATCTTGATGCTTCTCAGAAGATAACATTCTTGTTTCCCAGCCAGTTTTGAGCCAGATTTTTAAGACTTAGGATCACCAAAATTTCAAGAACCCAGAACCAAAATCTGAAATGGAATTTTCCAGTCTGTCTCTCACTCACTTCCTCTGAAATGTCACTTTTCAACTTTCCAAAGTATGTAATGCAACCTGGGGTCTTTATAAGACTACAGGGACATGGAGCCCATCAGAAAAACATTTCTATTTCTCTGCCATTTTAGCATTCCCTTGCTCCTTGTCCCTTCTTGTGCTTTTGAAAGGAAGCAACCCCTGGGAGATACATATAAAGGAGCAAATGGAGCTATCTCAATGGAGAGGGAGAGAAACTCCCATTCCTCATTCAGCACTCGTTACAGCTGTTTTTGTTCCCAGGGTCATCACTAGAGAGCCCAGCAGGATTAAAAGGAAAGGAAAAAATACACTAAGATATGCTGTATTAATTTGTCTGTCATCCCATTTCTACCTTTCTACTTCATTTCCCTTCCCAATGAGAATGAGAAGGCCTAAAATCTTTCCTTCTGCTGGCTCTTCACTGTGGTGGCAATTATACTTCTGTGTGCAGTTTTCTGTACTCACAGAGCAACAGCCCCGACTGTGTAAAACTATGTTCCTTTGCTTATTTTTGTCTTCATGGTAAACATTTACTCAGTGTTAATTTAAAAAGGCCACTGAAAATAGAAAATTGAACAAGGACACAATGTTTTTTATTGTCTTTCAAAGTCCTTAATATTAAAATACATAATTTTGGGCTAAATAACTTGAAATGGCTGCCTGAACAAGATATTGATCTTAAAGTAGTAAGCTTAACAACATTTGAGGACAGTCTCAAAGATAACTCAAGAGTATTATATTTTTAGATTTACAGGAGCTTCTGAAAAGATTGCAGAATAATACGAATATTTTAAAATATTTTCAAAAGAAAAAACAAAATCATGTAAGAATGAAGGATAGCAGGCTGGTGATCAGTTTGGCTGTGATTGAGATAAAGCTTCAGAATGGAATATAGGGTTGGCAGTATAGAAATACAGCTGCTCTAGCAAGTCTGGTGGACCTATCACAACAAATTCTCTCCACTGTTTAAACATAGACCTTGCTGATGCAGCTTTTTAATTGCTGACGTGTTTCAGCATGAAATAGCAGGAAAAGAGTGAAATCAGAAGTTGAGAAAGAAAACACACCAAAAATTTCCCTAAATGAAAAGTGGAACTATTTGACAGAGGGATAATATTGTATTTACTGCTGTCATGGTGGCTTTTGCTAAACTCTAACTATATGGCCCATTTTGGTTAGATCACAGTACAAGTCAGTAGAATCTGCTGCAGTTGCTTTCTTCCCCCTCTGTACTTTTCATTTAAATCAGGAAAACCTCTTCATGCTATACTTATTCTACATAAAGGACATAAGGGAATCCTAGAAGAACTCTGCCTTGATTTTCTGGTTTAGTTGTTTTGTTTTTTTGAAACTTAAATATTCCGCTCTTCGTTAATTTGTGATAGTGAGTTTCCCAGGGTAATGCCATGGTGAAAGGAGTTCTTTCTTGGTAAGTTTTAAATCTTCTGTTCTTAGATATTAATGGTTGTTGATGAGGCTGATTGTAGCCTTTTATTGAGTGTGTGAGGAGGACCTGCTCTACACTGTTCATAATCATCAATCCCAAAATATCAATGATGAACTGCTCCTTTAATATCACTGTGGGGGTTGGAGATGTCCATGGGTTAAAACTGGTTTAGTTCTTTACTGCCTTGTTTCATTTTTTCCGATTGATTTTAGAAACTCTTTGCAGTCACAAGAGAAAAAAAAATAGGAATGGGATCATATTCTTCCTACTGCATAGCTCTATCTGTGAGTAAATAAACTGACTTTTATTAAGTCAGTTTATACTTGCACTCTAGAGTATAAAACTTCTGTGAAAGCCTAGAGGTACATGGAAGATTAAGACACTACTTTTTTCTAACTGAACAGTATTAACTAACAGACAATGCTAGGGGATAATCTGTATAAATAGAATTTACACAAAAAAAACTAGAAAGAAAGATTTCAAATTTAGTCTAATTTATAAATTGTCATGCTATACTCTCAAAGTCATACCAGTCTTATCCTGTAATATCCTAACTGAAAGAAAACATTTTCATCCTAATTTTTAATTCTATTCACAGAAATAATGAGATAAGTAGATTACATCCATAAAAAGGAGATGAAACTAAAACCAAAATAGAGATGTATAATAAGGTTATAAAACCAAGCTACAGATGAATAGAATGAAGAAGTTCATTGTGTGTGTAACTTGAAGAAGCACTTCATTTCAAGAGCTCTACTGATTTAGATGTGTGTTGAATTGGAGCCAAGGAGGATGGGGTTTTTATGTCAAGATATTTATTGACACTTAATGCTTTATGTTGGCCTGCAGGTCACAATGAACCCTTCTGGCCTTCAAATGTGTGAATGACAACCTTTTATGAAAGGCTTAGACTTTTGGTTGCAGAAGACATAATTTTGATTTCCTGACTTAAATAACATGATGTTCCACCAATTCAGCTGAATGAAAAGTCTGCTGTTACTCCACCTAGTTTGTCTGCATAATGCAAACACTCTAGAAAAGACTGATTTCTTAAAGAAACTCTGAAATTTGGATTTTTTATTATTTTTCTGGTTCCAAAGGAAAGTGAAGAATGGAAGATGAGACAAGTTTGTAAAGACAAACAAAGCAATAGCTGGCAAAGGGCACAAAGCCCATATTATCCTGACTTGACCTCTTGTGTTCTGCTAAACTTCCTTTTCTCAGTAAGCTCACTACATTAGCACAAAGCCCTCATGTTTCCCACCTTCTCACTACAGCATTGTAAATCAGCAAATTCCAGCTTTGCATAACCCAGCAGTCTTCCGTCAAAGGAAATGTTTAATATCAGGCACATCACTCCGCGTTGTAAAATGCAAAACAGCTGATTGCAATGGATTCTGAGCACTCTCAAATCAGACTTCTGATTCTTCTGTTCTTCATGAAGATATGACACTCTTTGCATTCTCCCTCAAAATTTTATGCACAAATCACTTCATTACCCTTTATCCATTTCATACCATCCTCAACTTGTTCTTCACAATACTGGTATGACAACAGATAGATGTGGTTCTCAGTAGCAGTTTTTCTTTATGTAGCTTCACGTTTTCTGTGATACTGCTTTTTGTCATGTGAAGCCCAACATGGTAAGACTGATGGGTACAATTTTCTAGGTGACAGTCTATTTAGTATGAGCCACAATGATGCTCAGAGAGTTGGAGCACCTCTCCTACAGGACATGCTGAAAGAATTGGAATTGTTCAGCCCAAAGAAGAGAAGGTTCTGGGGACATCTCACTTAAGGCCTTTCAGTGCCTTAAGGCAGCTTATGAAAAGGAGGGAGAAAGACTTTTAATATGGCCAGACAGTGACAGAACAAGGGGCAAAGGTTTTAAACTGAAAGCGAACAAATTTATATTAGATGTTAGGAAGAAATTCTTTACTCCGAGTGTGGTGTAGAACTAGATCAAGTTGCTCAGAGAAGCTGTGGATGCCCCACAACTGGGGAGGGTTCAAGGCCAGGCTGGATGGGGTCCTGAGCAACCTGATCTAGTGAAAGGCATACTTGCATATGGCAGAGAGGGTTGGAGAGAGGTGATTTCTGAGGTGTCTTCCAACCCAAACCATTCTGAGATTCTATGGCTCTATGAAAATAAATAGCATTTTAAACTTTAATAGCAGGGTGACCCACAGCTGTGGAAGCCTCTTCCTTTACTTTACTAACTTGTGTGTGTCTGAAAGTTTTCAGCTCATCCCCTAATCTTTTACTACAATTAAGAAAAATTTATGAAGATTATAGGCAGATGACCAATAAGAAATTTGTATTTCTTCTGTGTTTCAAAAAGTATTTTGCTTTTATTTTATTTGTTTTGAATCCTAGAAATATTCTTGCTGGTAAACTCTTGCATCATTTATACCATTTAGATCTCTAAAAAGATGTGTGTTATCTCATCTACCTGTGTTTCACTCGAAGAAAAGTTTTATAATTTTTAAATTATTCAGGAGATAGAGTCTATACATTAGGTGATGAATAATTCAGCTGACACATCAGATGTTGGATATCAAACTCTCAGAAAGGTGAAGTATGAGCAAAAGAGTCTGAAAACTGCTTGCTTGATAAAGTCAGAATAAATTTTTCTCAAATCAAGCCATCAGAAAACCATTAAAAAACCCCAAACAAATCTGCAGTACAGTTTTAAACATTCATAAGACAAACAAGCAAGCAAGCAAATCAACAAAAGAAGCGAAAGCACAACAAGAACAGATAGAAATGCATCAAACTGCTATCACCAAGAGGTCACTTAATGGCAATTGTCACTGTCAGCTTTTTAGAGCAGAAATTCAGAGTCTATTGATTTCCTTTTTATCATCTTCCTGGCATAAAAAGAGGAAACACCTGTTGCTAATGAATTGCATCATGCCATTATATGAGATGCAAGTTTGCTCACAGAAAAGGGTATCTATGCAGAATTTAGGAAAGTGAATACTGTTTACATCAGCAAATCTTTGCAAAGCTATTGTAAGTTGATGTATGGATAATAAATTCAGATCACAGAAACAACATACCTGGAGATGCCATTACAATTGCACCTCCTTTCCTTGAATGCTTGCTGCAATGTGGCTTTGAATTTTTTCCCATCTATGAAATGTTATTTCCTTGGTAAGTGCATGGGCTGTCATTTGTGTTTAAATTTGTCTTAGCTGAGGCTGTGGTGTCTCTTCTCTCTACTGTGACACACTAAGGTGAAGGAGTTTGCTTTTATGGCCGCAGTTATAGCATCCTCACTTGACCATAGTGAGTTTGGGTAGGAGGCTGATTACAGCTGGAGAAACAATAAGTGATTGTCAGATTTTACCCCAAGAGTGCTGCTCACTGTCCCTGTGATGTTGAAAATGTAGTGCTGGTTCACCTGCAGCTCTGCCCTTTGTGTGCAGGCTTTGCCTTTCATACTAAAATTAATAACAAGTCTAATGAAGTGTGTCTTCCCTTCTGTGCAAGTGTGAAGGCATTAATCTAGTCTCAAATTTAATAGAAAGTAACACAAAGTACGTTTTTCTGTGAAAACTTCTGTCCTATCTGAGTTTTGGTGATGTATTTTGTTCCTGCATTTGTTTGAAGCTCTGATTCGGAATCTGAGGAGGAGCCAATTACAGAGGAGGAGTTGGCCAAGCTGAAAGAAGAGGTAGAAGAAAAAAAGAAACTGATTGCCACGCTACGAAACAAGCCATGGAAGATGAAAAAGAAATTGTCTGTCCTGAAGTATGGTTTGATTTCCTTAATTAATATCTGCTGTTCTGCTTTGCACTGTTTTTCTGAATTTTCACTTTAGTTCTGCACCTATTCACAAAATTGACTTCAGACCACCTCTAATCTCTCTTCCCTAGGAGGTATGCTCACAGTAAGTGGAGGTAAATGGTGCTGCAGATCACTGCTTTCTTGTCCCAGTAGAGTTGAAATCAAATACGGAAAGCTAATATCTTCCTGTTTTCAGAATTTCCATTACAACCCAATGCAAAATCTTTTCCTTTTCTTCAGTTAGGTTGATGTTTATGAATTCTTCCATTTGTGAGATTAATATCTCATTAATATCTTTCAGAAAAATGATGAAATTGCAGGATTACCTCAAGATTGCTGGAGAGAAAGGAGAGGACTTTTGTCCCTAGCCTGACTTTTAGGAAAGAAAAAAAAAAGACTTATGAAAAACCAAACTCTTTGGAAGCAGAACTTGTACTTTCATTCATTTTTATTTATGCCACATAGAAAATTGTATTTTGCCCTAGCACACCTATCACTATATTTATTTGGAAGCCAAAAATGAAGTATTTATTTACATTTAAATTTCCACCAAGCACAGGAACTGAGTAAATTGAGAAAACTTTATTCTTTTGATAAACCTGCAATGCTCCCCTGTTTTAGAGAACTAATTAGCTGCAGCAATACCAAGACACCAGTAAAACATATCTAGCAGAGAAAAGATGGTCTGTCCTACAGAGAGTTTTTAATATGAACAGAAAACACAGACATGAAATATAGTGTGGAAAGTCTATAGATTTGTCCTTTTAGAAGGTAAAGTAATTTTTGAAAGAGGTAGTGAAAAGACTCAAATTAGGTAAAAGGGAACAGTATCTAGGAGATGTAGAGTAGAAGAATTGTGAAGGTAAGAGAACTTTCATCAAATATAAATGAGCAGATTAAGTTTTGGATAATCTACAGCTGAAGGATCCCCATGTACATAAACTTAACATTTGTTTGTAGTCTTCCTAAGGAGAAAGCTTCTAGTTTTACAACCATTCTTCTATGCCATAATTCCTAGCAATTCCAAGGAAACTTCATGACTTGGTATGTACCTTAGACTATTTTCCACTATTGCTTTTCCATGTGGGCAGTGCAACATGTAGCTCAAGGATGAGCTCAAAAGATACTTCTGAGCCTTGGGATATCTGGTAAGGAAAGTTGGCACCAAAGTTATTTTTTCTGCTATATTTCCAGTTATGGGCAGTGATATTGGTGGAAACAGATGCACCCGGTCTATTAATACAATAATTAACAGAAAAAATCCTCCTAGAAACTCTACCAAGGCTCTTGGAAGATGGGGAGATGATTTGAGACAATAAGCACCTCTTCACCAGGGAAAGAACTGCCTGAACAAACCTTCTGTGATGAAGTTACTACATTGGACAAAGGAAGGGTCTACCTTTAGCTGGACTTCTGGAAGGTCTTTGACATGGTACCCCACAAAATCCTCTCCCCAAATTGTAAAGATATGGATTAAATGGGTGGACTGTAAGGTTGCTAAGAAATTGTCTGAATGATCACACCTAGGGAGCTGGTGGCCAATGTCTGCTTGGACAGCCCTTTGGAGGACTTGGGGGTGCTGGTGGATGGAAAGTCAAAGGAAAGCCTACAATGTGGGTTTGCAGCCCAGCAAAGCAAATCCAAAACAGTGTGGCCAGTAGGGTGAGGGAAGGGATTCTGCTCCTCTAAACCACTCTAGTGAGACCCCACCTGGAATGTCCAGATCTGGGGTCCTCAATACAGGAAAGGCATGAACCTGCTTGGGCAGTCCACAGGAGGGCCACAGAAATGGTCAGGAGACTGGAACAGTTTTCCTATGGCCACAGACTATGAGAGTTGGGCTGTTCAGCCTGGAGAAGAGAAGGCCCTGGAGACACCCTGCAGCAGCCTTCCTTCTACTGGTTTACATGGTTTGTGAATACTTTTTACATTTTTTGTGAATACCTGTTGCTCTACTTTTTCCATGGGAGTTGAGAACTTGTGACATTTCTTCTTGACACTGCCTACTCAGGTGAGCACAAAGTTACCTGAAGAACCATCAGGTGAAAATGATCATTAATTATTACTTGCAAGACTGAAATTTAGAGAGAGGAGTAAATTGCCTGATTGACTGATTGACAGAAACCTTTGGGAATCAGTCCTGAAGGGCAAAGGAGTCCAGGAAGGATGGATATGCTTTAAAAAGGAAATTGTTAAATATTCAGGAACAGGCTGTCCCCATATGCAGGAAGACAAGTCATTGGGGAAAAAGGCCAGCCTGGTTAATATTAGGCTTAATCTCAGGAAAAAAAGAGAATCTGTTTTTTCTGGAAGGAGGGACAGATAACTTGGGAGGTCTACCAGGATGTCACAAGTTCATATAGGGAGAAGATTAGAATGGCCACAGCCCTACTAGAACCCAACTGGCCTCTACTTTAAAAGACAATAACAAATTTTCTATAAATACATTTGCAGTAAATGGAAGGTCAAGAGGTCTCTATCGCTTGTTGAATGTGAAGGGTAGTGTAGTGACAGGGAATGAGAGAAAGGCAGAGGTACTTAATGCCTTCTTTCTCTCAGTCATCAATATCAGGACAGTTTTCCTTATGAAATCTATCTCCTCGATAAGAAAGTTGGTGATGGGGAAATGAATGAAGCCCCCACAATCCAGGAGGAGATGGTTAGTGTCCTGCTATTCCAATTAGACGTGCAGAAATCTATGTGTCCTGGTGGAATCCACTCCACAGAAATAAGCAAACTGGTGAAAGAACCAAAACACATTAAATCACCTACCAGCAGTCCTGATTAACTGGAGAAGTTCCAGCTGACTAGAAATTGGCACGTGTAACACTTGTCTACAAGAAGGATCAGAAGGATGATCTGGGGAACTACAGGCCTGTCAGCCTAACCTCAGTTCCAGACAATTTATGGAAAATATTATCCTCAGTGCCGTTATGCAGGACAATCAGAAGATCAAGCCCAGACGATACGGTTTGATGAAAGGCAGGTTGTGGTTGGCCAAATTTATTACCTTCTATGACAAAGTGACCCACTTAGTATATGAGGGAAGCCTGTGGATGTCATCTGTCTAGACTTCAGTAAAGCATTTGATACAGTCTCCCAAAAGATCCTTCCAGAAATATTGGCTTGGATGGGTAAAAACTAGCTGTTTGTCTGGGCCCCGAGAGTGGTGGTGAATGGAGCTAAATCCTGTTGATGGCCAGTCACTAGTGGTGCTCCCCACAGCTCTGTTTTGGGGTCAGTATTCTCTAACATTTTTATTGATGATCTAGGCATGGGAATTGACTGCACCCTCATTAAATTTGCAGATGACACCGGTTGGGTGGGAGTGTTGGGTGGGTCTGCTTGAGGGCAGGAAGGCTCTGCAGAGGGACAAGCTTAATCAATCGGCTGAGGACAACTGCAGGAGGTTCAACAAGGCCAAGTGCTGTGTCTTGTACTGGGGTTGCAGCAGCCCCTGTGCAGTGCTACAGTCTTGGGGTGAGGTGGCTCAAGAGCTGTTCTTCAGAAAGGAACTAGGGGGTTGCTGTTTGAACAAGAGCCAGCAGTGTTCCCATGTGGAGAAAAAGACCAGTGGCATCCTGGCCTGTGTCTAGAACAGCGTGGCCAGCAGGACAGGGCAGTGATTGTGCCCCTGTACCAGGCACTGGGGAGGCCTCACCTTGAGTCTGTGCTCAGTTCTGGGCCCCTCACTTTAAAAGGGACACTGAGGGGCTGGAGCCTGTCCACCGAAGGGCAACGAGGCTCCTGAAAGAGCTGAAGAACATCTCTCATGAGGCACAGCTGAGGGAGCTGGGGTTGTTTAGCCTCAAGAAGAGGAGGCTCAGGGGGAACCTCATTGCTTTTTGCAGCTCCCTGTAAGGAGGTTGGGGTGAGTCAGGGCCTGTATTCACTACAGTGCCTGCAGTGAGAGGACAAGAGGAAAAGGCCTTAGGCTGAGACAAGGGAGAGTCAGATTAGATAGTATAAAAAAAATTTTACTGTTAGGGTGAATTGGAATTGGTTGCCCAGGGAGGTGGTGGAGTCACCATCCCTGGAGGTGTTCAAGAGGCATCTGGAACTGGTGTTTGGTGATGTGGTTTAGTGTCTCTGGGGTTACAGTGGTAGTACTGGGTTGATGGTTGCACATAAGGTGTCTTAAAGTCTCTCCCAACCTTGACATTCTATGATTCTGTGATTTTTGGATTAGAAGAAGGTACAAAAAACAAAAACAAAAACAAAAAAAACCCAAACCAAACAACCAAACAAAAAAAACCCACCACCATAAAACAAAACAAAACAAACAACAAAAAAAACCAAAACCATACACAAACACACACACACACACACAAAAAAAAAAAAAAAAAAAACAACAAAAAAAAAAAAACCACCCAACCAAACGAATGGGCCAGAGCTTCAGCTGTTGCAAACTGGAAAACCTTTGTTGCAAACTGGAAAACCTTCAGAAGAAGCTATCACAGTTTAAGTCTGAGGACTGGATTTTGGATTTTGGGAACTGCATTCTTGTTTGTGCATTTTTCTGCCTGAGTTTTGCACCAATATGAAGAAAAGGGAAGGGTTTAAATGCTGTGCTACTGTGTTTGCCTCTGGTATACTCATCTTACTTCTCTTATTAGTGCTCAAAGCACTTTAGATGGACAAAATTCTGTGCTATAAAAGCACAAATTCCATTAGTAACTGAGCAGTTTGTATCCAACAGCAATGCTTATTATGGTAACATATAATTAAAAAACTGAGCGCAAGAATCCAGAGATGTGCCAACTGTGTTCTCTAAAGTTACACCACAAGACAGTTAATACACTATCAAAACAAGTGAAATGACAAGTTATATGAAAAAAAGATAGTAAAATATCAAGTTTAGGCTTTTTGAAGGACTTCCAATTAAACACTCACATAAAGAAAGATGTGAGAACTATTTTTTTCTCCTAGAAAAATCAGAGCAGTATAGAAGCTGTTCTTCACTTAGAATCATAGAACAGTTTGGGTTGCAAGGGCCCTTAATATTAAATTTATCCCAACCCACCTGCCATTGAAAGGGACACCTTTCTCTAGACGAGGTTTCTCACAGCCCCATCCATCCTGGCCTCAAACACTTCCAGAAATAGGGCATCCAAAACTTCTCTAGACAACCTGTGACAGTACTTCACCACCTTCACAGTAAATAATTTCTTCCTAATATCTAATACAAACTCATTCTATCTCAATTGGAAGACTTTCTCCCATGACCTGTCACTACATCCTGTCATAAGAAGTCCCTCCCCTCTCTTGCAGGTCCCCTTCAGGTACTGGAAGGCTGTAAGTAAGTCACCTTGAAACGTCTTCTTTTCTAGGCTGAGCCAACCCAGTTCTTTCGGGCTTTTCTTTTAGGAGGCTAGCTCCATCCTTCTAACCATGTTACTCTAAGAGCAACTTGGTGGTTCTCCTTTGGACTTGCTCCCACAGGTTGATGTGCTTCCCTTTTCCACTGATGTGGTCACTCTATCACAACAGATCACATTCTAGGGACAGAATACATTATGGTGATTTTTTTCAGTATTTTTCTAGCACAATTAATTTTATTACAGGACTTAGACTGCCGATCAAGACAAATGAATTGGAAATAAGAAATTTTATAGGCATATAAACCCAAAGATTTATAAGGCACATGTGTGATATGGTGGAAATTTCTCATCTGTTTTTGCACTCTTTGTACTCCCATCAATCAGTATTTCATCTCTCTTATTGTGGATATACTTACAGTCCTGGAGGCAAGACTGGATGTCTTGGAAGCCAGCTGGGTATTAAATAACAATATAATTTGCCCACTATTATTGCTGAACTTCTTTTTAAGTGAGCGGTGCCTGACAATATCTGTTTTGAAGTCTGTTTTCAGCCAATCTTCTAAGACTTACAAAAGTCCTGGATGGTTAACATTTCTTTTTATTGAGCTTTTAATTCTTAGAGTCTGAAACCTTCCTGAACTGTTACTGAAAAATGTGATCAATCCACTCAAATCCTATTCATTAGCAACAAGCTCTAAGAGCTGTAACACATCCCCCGTGCAGCACAGAAGTGCCTGAGGTACCATACACCTATCACTTTGGAAGCTGTAACTCCACACCTTGTATTAATAATTAACTCAGTCTTCTCTGGGACAATAATGCCTGGCCGTCTGAAACATTTATTAGTTCTTGCATCTGTAATTCAATTAATAAGCTTTCTCTAAAGTTTCTTTAAATTCACAGTTAGCTAGTGGGGGACACTTTGGCCTATCTTGTGATACAGATAATTTACCTCTAACACATGATACCAGTGATTACAAAGCTTGGTTTTGTTGGTCTGCGTTGTTTTTGACACATCCTCATGTTTGTGAAATCGCAATACTTCCAAGTGGGCATGAATATGTATATATGTACTTCTGGTTTTTGTTGTGGTTTCTAAAGTATTTCTAAGACTTGCCCTTTCTTCCTGTTGTTTATAGCACAAAAGACATGGAGGAAAGGACAAAGTTTTACAGAAATTCACAGTGATGTACAAATAGAGGTCTTTCATTTAGCTAGTTTAGACATCAAGGTAGAAACCTTAAAATTAAGTAATCTGTTGAACTATACTTGACAAGAACATATGTCACAGACATGGAAAGGACATGGCAAGACTGGTCCCTGACTGAATGGTGCCAAGTTGATGCTGAAATTTTAAGACTAGGAGTTTTAAGTAACTTAAAAACCACAGAAGTCAGGAGTAAGTTGTCAGTGGAATAATCTGCTGCAGAGCTGGGGGAAGAAAAGCTGAGGAGAAAATGAATGCATATTCTGTTTGATAGCTCCAGCATCATGAGCAATATGAAAATTTTATTTAGAATGTTATTGGTAAAATTACCAAAATGAAAGATATGCCTGTAGAACATCAAAGGTAACTTGATTTATTTTATTCCAACTGTGAAAGAATACTTCCACTATTCTTTCACAAAATAATTTAAAAAAATACAATTGCATAACAATGATACAAAACAATTTAGATTGGAAAAGAATCTTATGATCATTGAGTCCAGCCATTAACACAGCACTGTCAAGTCCATCTCTCCAAGTCACTTATCATGACACTTCCACATTTTTTCAAAACCTCCAGGGATGGTGATTCTACCACTTCCCTGGGCAGCCTGTTCCAATGCTTAGCAACCTTTTGTAGAAGAAATTTTTTGTAATACACAATCTAAACCTCCCTGGAACAATTTGAGACTGTTTCTTGTCCTGTCACTTGTACCTGGAAGAAGAGACTGATTCCCTCTTCACTACAACCTCCTCTGAGGAGGCAAACTGACTGAGAGCGCCCTTTATCCCCTCCTCCAGATCATTCATAGAGCAGGACTCTCCTCTGTACTGAGTCCTGGGGAACACCACTGCAATTGGATGACAGATGGATTTAATTCTATTCACCACAACTCTTTTGGCCATATAGCATGTGCTACTCTTTTATTAATTATATGGTGGTTATTAACTATGTGATAATTTTGGCCATTACTTCACAAGAATTGGAAACATTATGGCCACCATTTTTAATGCATGTTTGAAACACCTTCTTGTCATGGTCAGGGTGCATTAATGGTCGATGCATTAATGCCAGCAATTCTATTAATATAAAAAAAAAACAATTAAAGTGTGTTGTTATTAGACCAGAGTAAAATTCAATGTAAATGAAAATGAAAGTAATACTGCAAGTCCACAATTTGGATTTAACTGACTTCTTTCAGCATTTATACAACAGACTTTTTAGTGTGCAAAAACAATTTATTAAGGAAGTGAAAGGAGTTGCTTCACACTTCTTTGATTAAACATGAAAATAACTTCATAAATATCGTGCACATGTGGATCAAACAGATTTTTGGTCCAGTCTTTCTTGTGCAACTCAGTTGACTGCACTTGTAGCCACTCAGTAAGAAATGGTTGTTTGTCATGCAATGGTGATCTTAGTCTAATGCAGGGAAACTGAATGAAAATCAGTGAAAAAAATATTATAAAACATTTAGGGAAGAAGGAGTGCAAGGAGAGAGAAAATTTCAGCCACTAGCAAAGCAGAATCCAGGGAAGCATTCAGGACAATCAGCAGCATAGAATCCGTAGATCCAGATTACCACCTTAAAAAAGCAATTTTTTGTTTTGTCCTGGGGAAAAAGCTGAAATACTCATAACACTTGAAAGATTGTATGATGGGGGTCCAGGAGGCAGATGAAGATAAAACAAACTAGTTTTAGTAGAAAACCTTACAAAATTAATTTAAAATAAGTCAAAAAGAGGTTTAAGATAATTTTTTTAGGAATTTGATAGTGGAAAATTCCTTCCTGTTTTGGCTTAACTTTATTTTTTATCAGAACAAGTTTGTGGAGAGCTTGAGTGTTTCACCTATAGATGTTAAAAGTAGTCATATATGCTATCAAGGATTTTTAATGTATTTACTGCAGTTTTCACATTATGTTCTTAAATTTCTAATTCATTGCTTCACTCTGAAAAAAAAAACACTTAAAATTTGAAAATTTCATATTCTGCAGCATAATTAGTGACTGAAAACACAAGAATTCTACTCTGTAGGTTTTGATTTCAGAAAATTTTCATGAACAAGCCTGAATTACCCAGTGATAGAAATTATAGTAGAGTATAGTATGCCAACCTGGGAGATTGATAGGTATGCAGTTTATTGTCTTCCTGCTTTTATGGCACTGTTCCAGCACTGACTGCTGAATTCAGGAGGAAGCTGCCATCTGCTGTCAGGACACCCTGTTGACGGAGCAGTAAGATTTTGGATCCTGTGGATTGGGTTTAAAGGTGACCCTAGGACACAGGTTTCCTGAAGCTGAACTAATCTGTTTTCTATGACTTACTTGGAAGGGCTGAAATTTAATTGTAGATTTTTCTGAGAATCAAAATGAAAAAATGATATGTGAGCAGTGGGTTGTAAAATCTCTGGAGGACTCAGAGTGGTTTGGAAAATAAAGAATCCCCAATCAGTGTCAGCACTAGCTAAGTACAGAAAGATCAGACTTAAAAATCTGGAATACAAATGTGATCTAGAAGCACAGGATTGGAAATAAAGGATCTACACCCTTAAAAAGACACTGACTTGAACCTCAAGGAATGTGTTTGATGTGATGAATAGGTGGGCTCTGTGGCTGTGGGGGTGGCTGGGTATTTTTATCTTTTCTAATATGAATCTTTGCTTTACTTGTGCTATAGAGAGAAAAAAAATATTAGATTAACATTCATAATTTCAAATGTTGTGAAAAGGCATGCAGAAGTCCTGAGGTCAGGTGAAATTGCACTGGCCCTGATGTTTCACCAGCTGGGTTTGAGTGAAAGCACTTGGAAGGGGAGAGTGCCCAGAGGCCTTTCAAATAAGGAAAGCTCTCAATCACTGAAAATGAAATTCAATAACTCAATTTTGCACTTAAGTGCACTTATTTGGATACTTGGTACTGCAAGCCAAAGCAATTGTTGCAGCGGATGTCTAAGTTGTGAAAGTATTCGATAGATCTTCAGACTGAAGATTACCCTAAACATTTGAAGTTATTAAAAAAACACAGTTACTTCTATAGATGTTGAGATTTTTAACCATTAAATTAGAAAAGTTATGTCATGGCTAAAGGCCATCTTCTCACGTAATTTTAATTCTCCTTTATCTCAACTACACTGCTATACTGTCATTAGTCCTGCCAGATTTTACAGTTTAACACTCTTTTTCCTTCCTTGTATAAAATATATGAGCAGAAAATGTAAGCATGATAATTAATTTCACTCGGTAAACTTATCTGTAGGAGTTCCGGAAAGAAAGAAAAATGCATCAACATCAATATGCATCACAATTAATATTTTCCTAATAGTCTACCTTCTCAAAGGTGCTTTGTGCAATACAATATAATAATAATAAACATAATATAGAGTGCTTTGAAGTTATACAGTGTGACAACAGAACCGTTTACAGCATTGTGCATACACTGAGAGTTAAGAATCCTTAGTCCTTTTTTCAGTGGTTTAGAACATTTAGCCTTTAGAGCACATTTTCTTGTGAGAGATATAGTGGAAAGTCATACATAGAAATTGGATTAAATGGAGGAAACATTAAAATGCACTTGATCTCTTCATTGTTTTAATCTGTGGACTTTATGCATTTTAAAGAGTTTAAAAGTCTTCCTTTCATCTTTATATTATTTAACTTATAAATCTCTATAGGCAAAATTTTAGCCTTTTGGGGACCTGAGAAGCTGTGTTTCAAAGAAATTACTCTGGGAATGGTACATCTAAAGAAGATGTTTGCAAAAATTCAGAAGGGCGAAGTTACATGTAGTATTGAGAAGGGTGGGCACAAGGGAACCAAAGCTCTAGTGTACACATCTCTCTCCCAACCCATCCTAAGCTGAGAACACAGAGGGGAGAGGCTCAAAGGTATCCAGAGCATGACTAAGACACAAAGGAGGTCAAATGTTGGTAATTGAAATGAAAATTCACTTTTATTCACTATTATAGAAGAGAGCAAGGAAGAAATTAGAATAGTAGGAAAAAGCAAAGTATTACAGAAAGCAAGAAAGGTGATCACCACCAAGATCCCACAGTGTCCTATGAAGATCCCTCTTTCTTCTGTTGGAATAACTGTCAGGGTAACAGGAATAACTGTGCTTCATATAAATGGGCTGTAGCTTAACTGTGAAAGTCAGTTTACTGAGTTACTGTGATTAAACATATTTAGTAACCTTGACTGGACTTAGGCAAATATGAGAGCTCCAAATATGTTCACATTAGATCAGGTGAATAAAGTTGCTTGATTTTTGCATTACATACACATTACATATATAGTCTTCTGCAAAATAGAAAAACTCTGAGCTTTCCTTTTCAAACATTACTAAGGTAACAAGATTTTATAAAGTTCTATGAGGACTAAAAAATACATTAATTTGATAGAGACAATATGAAATTTACTATAACATAATCTATATCTCTCTTTTGCCTTCATTTTCCAGGGAAGCACAGCTTTTTGTTGAGAAGTTTGAAGGTGCTCTTGGAAAAGGAAAAGGAAAAAAATTCTATGCATACAAAGTGATGATGACCAAGGTAAATGAATTGTTTCACTAATTTCCTGTAAAGCTCATGGGAAGCCTTCTGAAGATTATTGCCATGAGTACTCATATTCCACAGTAGCATTCCTTGTCTTTCCATGGATTTTAAACTTTTTTTTTTTATTTATTAATCTTTTATTTTTATATTTTATTTTCTTTTAAAAGTTTATTTTAAAATAAACTTTTTTATTTTATTTTTCTCACATGAAAATATTTCTAATGAAAGCTTATAGTTTGATTTTTGAAACTTGTCATCAAAACGAAAATCAGCTGTTTTACAGGAGTTTGCAAGGGTTCAATATCTTATGAAAGTTAATTTGCCTTGGTGTGGATTGAGTATTTGTGTGGACTGAATCCAAAGTTCAGTTTTTCCCTTGAGACAGTCTTCTGTAAAAGATAAAGAAAAAAGAAAGAGAAAGAAAAAAAGAAAAAGAAAGAAAAAAAGAAAAAGAAAAAGAAAAAGAAAAAGAAAAAGAAAAAGAAAAAGAAAAAGAAAAAGAAAAAGAAAAAGAAAAAGAAAAAGAAAAAGAAAAAGAAAAAGATTGGCATGAAAAAAGTGATTAGCTAATAATTCTTGTGGTAGAAATAGAAACGTCACACAAATCCAATAGAAGAGATATTAAAATAAACAAAAGGAGATGGCTCTTCACAATTACTTTGTGGACTCTACCAATGGATTTTGTGAATGATTAAGGGGTTACATTAGCTCAAGGAAGAAATGAGCATCTGGGCACTGAGATGATGGTGTGGTTTTTGTTTTTTCTTTTCTGTGACTCTCCAGAAATGGATGAAATTTCAAAGAGATTTTGAAAATTTTAAGACAGCCTGCATACCCTGGGAAATGAAAATTAAGGAGATTGAAAGTAAGTAAGTAAGAATAGGATCTAGTATCATATTTCTGATGTCTGCCAAATGATAATTTTTTTAGTATATGCATCTGTATTCAATGCATAGTTTAAAAACAATGAGTATTTATTTTTTCATTAATATTTATTGAGCTTGATAATATAAATAGTTGAAAATTGTCTTCAGAGGGTACCACTTTACAGATAAAAATTGTCACTATACAGGTAGCAGTTAAAAAAAACCAGTGTTGAAATGAATCACAAAAAAGTATAATTGAGACTTAGCCATTCACTTTATTCACCTTCACTTTATTTGTTTGCATTTATTTTATACAGATTATACTATATAGGTTATACCGCAATTATTTCAATTATTTCTGCCACTTTTTTCATTATCTTGAGCTTTGTGTAAGTTGCCTTTCTGTCATTGTCAGCCACAGAAAAAAAACACAGAGAGAACAGAATTGGTCTTGGATGGCCCATATATAAACGAGGCAGTGTAGTTAGTACTATGGGTATATTTGAGAGTAGGGGTCTGTCACAATTCAGTTTTGTGTTGACATTCCAGTGACAAATTTAAACTGCAGTCCTTTATTTGAAGGAGATTTGACTTAAGTGTGTGGCTTCCTGAGTGAAGGTCTGACACCTAGATTCCCTTTACAACAAATGCTTCCCACTACCACATAAAGAGCCTTTCTCAGTTGAGTTTGACTCCTCCAGTGCTCCAGCAATCTAGAAAGATCAGGTAAAGGCTTGAAGCACTGTGCTTCAGGTAGGCTCCCTTCTTCAAGATGTGAGTCCCTTCTAGCTCAGGGAGACTGGCTTCAGAACAAAGGGCATCTGCTATGTGTCCTCATGTTGTCAATAGGTGACAACCTGGGACTTTGATGTTTAAAAGAGAAGTTGACAAATGTATGAAGTATTTATATGTAGAAAATATAAATTCTTCTTTTCCTTGCAGAACAGATATTCAGTATTATCTGTGCAAAAGGACTTAATGGGAATCACACAGACCTGTGTTGGGACAGGGTGAATCCTATTCCACTGATAAAATCTATAAAATGCACACCTATCTCCATACCAATGCCTAGCGTGGTGAGACTGTGGATGGTGGAAAAGATGGCTAAAGTCTACTTAAAATTATTTCATTCATACACAGAACATGTTGCTCCTCAGAGTGGATTCAAAATACTGGTGAAACTTGGACTGGTTTTGTTCACAGCTTGTGCACTCCATTTGTGTCAATTTCCATGTTCCCTGTTGCAGGACCCTGTTTGGACCTGCCTACTCTGAAAATACAGCTGAGGGCAGTCATGGCTAAATTGTCCTCACCCATAGTTAAGCTTTTTACTTACTAAAAGATGTCTGTTCTTGCCTGATTGGTGAAAAATAATAAAGCACTAGAGCGGTCTGTGCATTCACTTGCAATAACTATCCTGGTGCAGGTAATTCCAATGCATTGGCTCACTGCACATGTTCCAGATGGATGCATAGCAGAGGTTTCATCAGGATAACTGATACAAGAACTATAACTGAGTGCGTGAAAAGAAGGTATTCCCAATACAATGAGGATATTAGGATTTGAGCAAAAGAAATAATGGGACATGGCGATGTCTACAAAAGTAACCTGAAATCAGAAATACTTGTAATTATCTGCACTGTATTTTTTTGAGTCCATAGTATCCCCCAAAGGCTGCAGTTTGGTTATAATTGGTTAATCTTACAACCAGACAGACTAACTCAAAGTCTCTTGATTTATACCTCTCCCCAGACTTCCCAGTATGTTGGTCACTGCTAAGATTGACCACTTCACACAAAATTTCAAAACGATGGTTTAATTCTGAACTGTGAATAAAGCAGATTCAAAATGCTGAAATCCTTGACAGAATAGTTTGCTCCTGCCTTTGCAGATCTGTGATAAATGTCTCATAGTTGGCCTCTTTTTATACTTTGGGATTATACCTGTTTAAATGTATTAAGTTTTCTACTGATTGAGATGTTACAGTAAAATATGAATATATGCATCCCAAATAATAAAAGATATATTAACTTCATATTACATACTGAAAGAATGTGTTGCATGTCTGCAAAAGGGTTTAGAAATAACAATACAAATAAGTCACTCTGAACAGAGATATTTACTTTTCATTTGCTGAGGTGTGCTCCAGGCTCACAAACTAGAACGTGTATGAAAAACATATTGAAAGGTAATTTTTTCCCCTGCAGATGAATGATAAAGGAACTGAAACCTAGTACTTTTCTAACTGACAGCTCTCCTATAGTAATTTATCTGAGCTTTTATTTTTGTTTGCCCTGACTTGCAGAGCATGGGTCAAAACAGTCTCTTGGTTGTCAGTGCTTCCCCTGCAGCCTCTAATTTGTGCACTGGTCCAGGTTAGGCTCTGGAGCGTGTGAGGTCAGATCCTTCACCTAGAGATGGGACTGCCTGCACACCTGGCTACAGATAGAACACATAAGCAGAAGAGTAAGAGAAAGAAAGGGTACAAACACTGCAGATAATGTTTTTCATCTCTAGTGAAAAAATCTGGTGAGCACTATTATAATAGCGCTGACAAGTGTTTTCATCTTGGAAAGACTTTACCTACTAGCTAATACTGCTGTGCTTCCCATTAAAACTGGGCTGGTTCTGCTTTAGCATGTCAAGAATGCTTAAAATCCACATCAGACAGAAAAAAATTAATTGAAACATACTTCTAGATATTACTTAATAAGAGCAAGTTTCACAGCTTTTATATGAACCTAGAAACTCTATTTAACTAATACTTTTATATTTTTGTTCCTGTTTTTTCAGCCAGCTCAACACATATTAGTATGCAATATGCAAGAAATTTATTAAAATTATGGTAATAAAGAAAAAAAATAAAATTAATTACATTTAGAATTAATTAAAATTAGAATCAATCAAATGTGTAAAATCCTCTCCTGATTTTACTTCTTTTTAATAAATTTTGTGCATCCTTAGATAAAATAAATTCAAAGGACCAGCTTATCTGTCTTTTAATCACATCTCATGTTTTCACAGGTCACTTTGGCTCATCAGTAGCATCTTATTTCATATTCTTGCGTTGGATGTATGGAATAAATATGATTCTCTTTGGATTGACTTTTGGTCTTGTAATGGTGCCTGAGGTGGGAATCTTTTAAATTATCTTTGAGGATTGCCATGTGGATTTCTGTCTTTGCAGTGAGATTTCATAGGACTGCAGCTTTAAATGGTTTTTAGTCTCTTCATGCTCCATTTGCAAGTATTAGACTGTAGTAAGCCTGTAAAAATGGGCTTACTTTGTGGACAGTTGTCTCTATAGAGAGATGTCTTGAATTAAACAGGACAGGAAAATGTAAAATATATTTAGGTTTGTCTTCTGAAATGGTTTTTGAAGTCTGGGATGACATAGATGTAGGGGGTTTTTGTTATATGGGGGAGCGGATTTGTTTGTTTGTTTGTTTGCTTATTTGTTTGGTTTTGGTTGTTCTGTGCATAACAAAGTAGAGGAACTGAGACTAAGAAAACTCATGGGAGACTATGTTGACTAAATATGCATTGCAATAGAAAGATGCATCCTGGGGCTCAAAGGATCCTTTCAGATGCAACACTCACATGCTGATAAGGCATAACAGGGCTGTAAAGTCACAAGGGACCTCTCATATTTCGCACTGTGCAACATCTTTGTTAAGAGTGGTACTTAGAGCAGATATTGGACTCAGACATAAATTACTTCTATGAAATGTAATACTTCCTGGGTTTCTTTGAGCTACCATATTGCCCTTCTAAAAGCAGGGCTTTATGGAATTAAAATTATTGCGCCATCTCCCTGATTTCAATATCTCATATTCATTTTAGCTTTCTCATTTTGTAGCACGCGGATAAGAAAGAGTTAGGAATTGTAACTTCCCAGCCCAGCATTTCAGTAACTTGATCCCTCCATCTAGATCCCTACAAATCTATAGGGTTTGATGGGATTCCTCATCTAACATCATTGAAAAACATCTCTCAATGATTTTTGAGTGGTCTTGGGAGTTAGGAGATGTCCCAGCTGACTGGATGCTGGCAAGTGTTCTGATTTTCAAGAAGGGCAAGAAGGACAACCCTGGAAAATACAGGCCTGTCAGTCTCACTTCAGTGCCTGGTAAAGTTAAGGGGAAGATTTTTCTGTGAGGTATTGAAAAGCATCTGAAGAACAATGCAGCGGTTCACTGCCACCATGGCTTCATGAGAGGGAAGTCCTGCTTATCAAACCTGTGATCCTTTTATAACAAAGTAACCTAACCAGTTGATCAAGGGAAACCAGTAGATGCGCTCTTTTTGGATTTCAGAAAAGCTTTCAATTGTGTCTCTCCCAGTATCCTTCTGGAGAAAATGTGCAGCACACAGCTGGAGAAACACATCATGGGGTGGGTGAGCAACTGACTCACAGGTCAGGCATGAAGGGTGATAGTGGATGGGTTGACATCTGACTGGTGACCTGTCACCAGTGGGGTCCCATAGAGCTCCATTCTTGGTCCTGTGTTCTTTAACATCTTCATAAATGACTTAAACTCAGGAGTGGAAAGGATACTAAGCAAGTTTACAGATGATCCAAAACTGAGAGGAGCTGTTGACTCCTTCGAAGGCAGGGACACCCTGCAGGGAGATCTCAGCAAATTAGAGAAATGAGAAATCACCAACAACATGAAGCCCAACAAGTGAAAATGCCAGATTCTGCACTGGGCTGGGACAACTCTATATGTACAGACAGACTGGGGAATGAGAGGCTGGAGAGCAGTGCTGTGGACCTGGGGGTCCTGGTCAATGGCGAGCTGAATATGAGCCAGTGCCCTGGCAGCCAGGAGGGCCAAGCGTGTCCTGGGGTGCATCAGGCAAAGCATCGCCATCTGGGCAAGGGAGGGAATTGTCCCGCTCTGCTCTGCACTGGGGCAGCCTCACCTCGAGTGCTGGGGGCAGTTTGGGGTGCCACAACATAAAGCACATATTAAGGTGTTAGAGAGCATCCAAAGGATCATGAAGGGCCTCCAGGGGAAGCTGTATGAGAAGCACCTGAGGTCACTTGATCTGCTCAACCTGAAGAATAGATTGAGGAGAGACCTCATCACAATCTACAGCTTCCTCATCAGGGGAGGAGGAGGGGGAGGCACTGATCTCTTCTCTGTGGGGACAGTGTCAGGGCCCAAGGGAATGGCCTGAAGTTGTGTCAGGTGAGGTTGAGGTTATATATCAGAAAAAGGTTCTTCATCCAGAAGATGGTTGGGGACTGGAACAGGCTCCCTAGAAAAATGGTCACAGTTTCAAGTCTCACAGCATTCAAGAAGTTTTTGGACAATACTCTCAGGCACATGATGTGACTCTTTGAGATGATCTTTTGCAGGGACAGGAGTTGGACTTGATAATCTTTGTGGGTCCCTTTCAACTCAGTATATTCTGTCATTCTGTGATCTTCCTTAGAAGCCAAAACAGAATAAATGTCCAATACTTTTCAGGGTGAGCCTGGAAAGAACCCTGTGAGGAGATGTACTGTGCCTGAATAAGCATCTTGCCAGCAGCAGGTGAACTGTCAGAATCCAAAAACTGATTCCCTAGCATCTTCCCATTTGTTTCATTTAAAATATCCCAATAAAATCCATAATGCAAGAAAAATGTTGGTCTTTGCAAGATAAACACCACTCATTAGAGAAATATGGATGGACTTCTGTGCCTTTGAATGTAAGAGGCACAGTTTGGCAATCCATTGAAACTAGTGGAACTTTAAATTTAGAACACACCACTGAATGCATATATTAAGCACAGTTTCAATCAGTAACGTGAGGAGCAGTGAAAGGAATTGTAGAAGTAGTTCTTTCTCATTAGGGAGGTTAGGAACATAAAACCAGTCTTTCAAAGAAATGACAGATCACTGTCCATTTCCTTTGCTGCTATTTTGCTTTAAAATATAAATCAGTCTCATTTTTTTGTTTGTTTCAGGCTTTGATGGGTAAGCCATATGGCTCTTTGCCGAGAAAAACTGTCCCAAGAGCTGAAGAAGCAACGGCTATGAATTTTGCTACCCTCTGGGATTTTAGTGTAAGTGCATAATCTTGCAGTATTGGATATCCACATGACTTTTATTCACTATTTCTTCATGATTTAATGTTCAGTTACTTAATATTAAGTATTTCAGGAGATAATTCACAAGATAATTAATTTACATGTTTGTTTCACAAGCTCTCTGTATAGATGCTTCTTTCAGACAAAACCCATAATGAAGCTTGATATTCACAAGCATGTCTCAGTATATGTGGCAATCAAAAGACACCTGGGGAAATATTTCAAATCTGGTTTGCCATTCTGGGGTACTGGGTTTCCATTTCTGAAATGTGAATTTGGTCTTCTTCTTTCATATGATTAAGATCCTGAATTTTAAAATGCAGTATGAATTAAGAAAAAAAAAAAAAAAGAAGAAAATACATTAAAAGTAACAGTGAACTCCGCACATTTTATCCCTTTGTCTACATTCAATGCCGTTGATGGGTTCTTGGATAAAAACAGGATTGGAAGATCTTTCTGAAAACATGTGTATGCATCTTTTTGCAGTGACTACTTCATGAAATGTCATTTCTTCTAGTGCATCAGAAATTGTATATTTGAGTGACATTAAGAAAAAATCTAAACACGTGGCTGGGGAGTTAGATAATTATACTGAAATTATAAAATGAGAAATAAAAATATCAGGGAAATATTGGAGAAAAAAGGAATTGTAGCAACTCGAAGATTTTGTCAAGAGAATTGGCTAGAAGAGCTTTATACAGAAAATTAGAAAAAAACTTGTAAAATAAATGTGTTCGAGAGAAGATGGATGAAGGCATGGTGGAAAGACAAGAAAAGCTTTCAATAATTGTCAGAAAAAAACTGACAGGTGTGAAGAAGAAAGTACAATAAGTAACAATGTAGCAGTTAACAGAAGGAGCAAATGCAAATATAATAAACATAGAATAAGGCATTGAAAGAGACAGATCCCCTGAAAGATTGAGGGGGAAATTTTTTCTTGAGGCATGTGAGATTGTCAAATATTCCCTGAAGACAATGACATCTTTGTTTAAACAGCACAGGAAATAGCTCCTTTCATCTGCTAGCAAGACTTGTATGCTACCAGGTAACTTAGAAATAAATGATCGCACATCAGCAATCGATATTTTAACCTAAACAAAACTCCAACAAAACCCAAGAACTCCAAGCCCTTAAAAATGCAGCAGGAAACAATGTCCCCATAAGATAAGCCAACATAATGGAACCTGAGATAACACAGATGCTGCAGTAGGAAGGAGTTAATTCCAGGCCTAACAGGGGTGAAGGCTTGGTTAGCATCTGGACAAAAATTCCCACTGTGGCAAAATGTGAGAAAGGAAGCAAGTGCTTATCCACATGCCATCCCATGTAATGGGAACATTGTGGAACCTGGAACTTGGACTGTATAAAGGTGATACCACAGAAGAATGTCTTGGGACTCCTCCACTGAGAAGACCAGGGCGAAAAAGCCCTGGGAGGATGCCACACGAATCCACGTGGTGATAATTGTATCTTTCTACTGGTGATATCTTTCTACTTAATCTCTCTGTCTCTCTCTCCATCTCTCTTTCTCTCTCTCTGTCTCTTACACCCCCTCACTCCCATTTATCTCTCTCTCTCTGTCTCTCTCCCCCTCACACTTACTGTTAAGTAATATCTGTGCTGTTGAATTCAGCGTATGGTCTCTTATGGTCATCTTATTTTGGGCAGAGACATCTCTATAAAATGGATCATAACACCCAACCAGTCTCTAAGACAAGTAAAGAAAAGATGAACTCAGCGTGCACATTCTGCTTTCTTTTGTGCTTGATTCACATTACTGACATGGCAAAGGGAAGCATATTTGGATTTTGATGTATTCTACTTGGAATTCGATTTTAATATATAGTATTCAGATTATAATCCAGTCATAAAATATTAGAGTCACAAGTTTTATTGCAATAACACATTTAATCAATAGTCTTTTATGTTAGGCTTAGAAAGGAGTGAAAGAGATCTTTCATGCATGCCTACTTTTACAGAGTTGAAGTTATTTCTAATCTTATGGTGAAATGCTGTGAAATCAACAGAGTGGTACACAGTGCAGGAATTACCCCTAATTTGCAGAACACAGAGACTAAAAAGGCATTTTAATAATTTTGGGGTCCCAAAAGGCTCTCCAGAGTTGCATTAGGCTGTACTGAAACCTAGGCTAAGACGGAATTATAGGATGCTTTAGTGACCAAAAATATGCAAAATACATGCTATTGTGCTTGAATGTATCCTGACTGGTGTAGATGTTTTACTAGAATTTAGCAAGAAATGTGCTCTATTAGAATACTTGCCTTATTAGAGATGGGCATATTTTTATCCCTTATGCATAAGCACATATCTCAAATCTAGTCAGAGATGAAGAAAAATGAGATATGTGGATCAAGATATTTTGAAAAGTATTTATGTGTGCCATATACTAATATTTGATTTTCAGCTTAGAACTGTGAAGTAGGTTTTTCAAATAAGACTGTGACTCATTTCACATATAGAAAAAGCTTCAATAAATCAAGTGCATGTTTTGAAAAAATAAACAAGAGAAAGATGTTACTAATTTTTAGGAAAGTGGGCAATTGAAAAACACAAGGGTAGCAAATGTTTTTTTTATTTCACCAACCCTTCATATTATTGTATTACTGACAAAATTATGCATGGTCTATCCTCCAATTACGTGGTGAAATACTACATATTGCACTTGGTATTCTTACATCCAGCTGGAGTTTTGCCACTGCTGTGCCTGCACTGGGCTGTCCTGGTAAAGTCTCTGGCTTTGGCCTTCATCTAGGACATGAGTTCTTGCATTCACCTGAGAATTACCAGGAAGTTTTAGCTATTGATCCATGTAGACACCAGCAATTTCCTACAGTTAATAAGGTACTGTTGAAATTTAGAAAAATCATCTATCTGACCAGTAGAAGAGAGGGTAATTCATATTAAGATATTTAGAAAAGAAGATAGAATTTGAATTGCAGAGAAAGACAGTGAACTTATATTGCAATTTTTATAGCCTTGGAGTCAAGTCAAAGTATGCAAAAGATCTACATCCAGAATAATCACCTATAAAATGCCCCTACTTATTGGTTGTCATACATACTGAATGATCACCCAATGAACAGCAGACAACTGTTATTAGACAAAGAAGGCATATGAGATTTTTGTATCAAACTCATGCAAATAAATTTTAGAAAGGTAAAAAATAAGTTAAAAATATGGGATTTTATCTGCAAGTAATATGAAAAACAAATTCTGTAAGACAATGTGTTTCTGTCTTTACAAGAAGAATGCTGATGAAGAAGTTTTGACTCATTAAATAGTAGAGGGATTGTTAATGATCAATTTTAAAAGATTTTGAAGTTGCTATGAAATATTTTATGTCTTTTTAAAATAAAAGGACACATTTTCTATCCTGTGAGCTTTATTGTAGTGGTATCTGCAACTGATTTGAATTCACTGAAATGAATGTTTTAATATATTGCTATTGATATATTAACTGATTATGTGCAATATTAGGAAAAGTAACATTATATTTTTTTCTGAATTTTCAGGGCTTTGCACAGTATTCTGTACTCTTTTATGGTTATTACAATAACCAGAGGACAATCGGGTGGCTCAAGTTCAGGATGCCTCTTTCATATTTCCTTGTTGGAGTTGGGTCTATTGGCTATAGCTTTATGATTGTCACTCGAACGTAAGTTCTTGTCTCTGGAAAAAAGTACTTTCAAAAAGGCAGGTAATTCCACTGTTGACCCTGGAGACTGTCTTTATAAAAAATGCACTAATTCTAGGTACAGGACAATGCAAGATCAAATGCAAGGTCACAGTTATGTAAGACTCCTTCAACCTCTATTTATTTATCTGTTCTTCTGCACTAGAAGTTGAGTTACAGTGTTGTGAAAGTGGGAATAAATCTTTACTGAAATAACAGAACACTTCTCTTCTGAACTTCAAAATTAAAAATGAATACGTAAAGTGAGGAAGAGACCTGTCAGCCCATCTTTTCATAATTCTTGGCGTCCAGTATATTTTCAGCTAAAATGCAAGAAATTCAATAATTCTACCTTCAGTGAATTCTGAATTCAATCTACCTTCTACTTTATGTGAGTTAGACTCTTTTATGCAGGAAGAACATAATAAAGAAGCATATGGCAAATAATTCTGCATGTAGTTCACAGTCCACAGTAAATGCTGCCAGTTAATATAATCTTTAATACCCTTGGTTCATGCAAGATTACCACCTCACACAGTAGTACACCTCTAGCAGTGGTTTTATGAAAAGCCTGTAGCGAAAAAATTAAGAACCTTGCAGTTCAAGATTCAAAGACACATTTAAATATAGGGAAAAATACAGTCTGTGTATTTCCATAGTTTTGTTCTGAAGCCAGTATTTTTCACTTGCATGAGGACTAGATTAATTCATATCCTGTTTTCAAATTGGCTTCCTACATAAGGCAAGAATAATTTCATAAAAAAAAGTCTTCAGTCACATATATGTATTTTTTGAGAGGAAACAAACCAGTACAATAAAATGGCAATTGATTTAGTTCAAAAATAGATCTTTTAATATTTTTGATAAAACAACTACTGAGATTAGAAAAGTCGTAGTCTCAGACAATTTTATTTCAATGACTCTCTGTCAGACAAAGAAATATTCCTGATAGCAGGAAAACCCTGTAGCCAAAAAACAAAGGAATATCCTTAAGAAAAAAAAAATACATTGTATGTGCAAACTTTCCATCTGGCCACCTAACACTAATGATGACCAATATTTAGGTAATCATATGAGAGTTCTTACAGTCTTCTGCGCTTTTCTATTTCTCCAGAAAGAAGCACAGTGAGCACAGAAACTGAAAGCAATCTAATCTAATAGGAGGTGCTACCATTTTTCTGCTGTTGTCTGAGAGCAGAGAAAGATCTGTGTGAAGAGATAGTGAGGATGATAATCACTATTATTTTATTTAGGGGAAATATTTAGATGTAGGGTTCCTCTCTTCAGCTCTTGCAGTGTATAACATAAAATTGAAACATTTCTGATTGCAAAGAAATTATATTCTAACAACAATGTTCATTATTTCATTAGAAACTCTTGAGAAGGAAATGTCTTAATCTATAAATCAGAAGAGAGCAGGCTTCATTAAGAACCTTTCATGATGTCTGACTCTTCTGGGTAAAACCAACCCTGATATTGATTTTTGGCATCTCAGAAAGATTTTCTTTATTATTTACATACTATTTTCATCCTAGATTTCTGAGCATGTATTTTATTGGACTTTTAAAAATGTGGTACATAGAAAGCAATAATATTAATAAAATCTTTGCTGCATTATTGAGATTTAAAGTGTTTCCTTTTCCTGACCAGAAATACTGAAGACTAAGTTATTTGTGCCTTATCAGCACACTCTTTCCTTGTGTTTAATGACTTCTTGAATTAGGCAACAAAGTATGCAAACCAATACCATGGTTATTACATAAATGAAACGCCTTTAAAACAGAGAACATTGAAGACAAGATTAAGTTTAATCTGAAGAAATACTTCTCTGAAGAAATAATCTGATGTTTCTGGACTTTGTAATAAATCTTTTTGTATATGCATAGGAGATGATAGGGAAGATTGTTGTATGAGTCCTATTTTGTATGTTACAACTACATTTTCTTCTTTCTTGTTATTTTAGCATATTTCTTATATTCTTATGTGTATTTTGTTTTATTTATGTATTTATTTTGTTTATTGTTATTTTAGAATATTTTGCTTATTGGATTTTTTCTTCTTTTTCTATTTGTGAACTCTCTAATAAAGTCTATTGCAGTTCAGGATGCTCTGCACCTTTCTATTTAAGAGATGTTCTCAATATTGTTTTTCTATTAAGCTTCTTATCCAGCAGAGTTTCTCTGAGAGGTTAATGAAATACATTTATTCTTTTTCATCAAAATGTGTGTGGTGAGATCATAACATGTCTAAATGAGAAAATCTCCATTTTGCACACTTGTTTCAGAAATAAAGATTTAGCATAACTGTAATAAAGATTTAGTAAAGCAAGAATGATGTAGAGTTTTTTCAGGAAAAAAAGTTAGAAATTAGAAATCATTTAAAAGGCATGTCTACAAAGCAGAACTAGTGCTAAGAGGTTCTCCCTGTGTCTTTGTGTTTTTTGTAGAATGGCAAAGAATGCAAATGACGATGGTGGTGGGGATGACACTAGTTTTAATTTCAGCTGGAAAATGTTCACAAGCTGGGACTATCTTATTGGCAATCCTGAGACAGCAGATAATAAGTTTGCCTCCATCACAACAAGCTTTAAGGTAAAACAGAGTTTACTAAGGAGTGGCAACATGATTTGGCTTTCACACTGGTGTGAATCAGGCAGAATTAAGGTCAAGAGTTAGGTGTGCTGAGGCTCAGAAACGTGTACTCAGATTGACATCTGTACACCCTTCTGGGTCTCTGTGTCTTGCCAACAAATTATTTTTCTTTTTACCTGTGAAAGAAATAACATTAGCATTTTTTGTGTCCTCTGTGCTGACAGTACCAGTTTTAGAAAACTGATTCTATTGTAAAAATAATATTTTTCTTTTTTCTTATCTCGGTGGCTTCCAGTTTCTATGTTGTTTGTCTGAAAACTGTTTTTAAAATATTGCTCCCTTTTTGGCAGCCTCACATTGTCAACTTCTCTTGTTACAGAGAAGAAATATCATAAGACAAAATAATAAAATAAACTCTATAGGGCAATTTATCAGAAGAACTGACCTCAGAATTATGACTTTATACTCGCTTTTCAGTAAGAAAATGTCTTATTTTCAAATTAATGACAAAATATAGCCCAATTTGCAAGGCAATGTTCTAGGCCTCTTTCCAGTGTATAGGGTATGTTGATTTCAAGAATAGTTGTGTAAGGAATCTAAGGCAAGACGTAAGGTGCAGGGCTGTGAAAACAGTGGAGGGGATATATTCTATATGTTGAATGTTAAAGACTGTGTTTGTGCTGTAGGGTGGCTGGGACACACCAATGTAGCATGCAAAGGAGGATTTAATTTTTAATGTAATAATGTACAGGGAACACACAGGTGCAGTGTTGTAAGACAATGAAGAAGGTGCCAGGCTCGCAGTCCTGCTGACAAGTGTGACACTGTGGGACTGGAGCACTGAGCACTGAGCTGCTCTGCTCAGCTGCATTTTTCCTGTCCACAGTAGTGGCACAGCCACCACAGCCCCTCACCCTGCCCACCTCCTCAGCTGCAGGCATAACAGAGAACTGCTCTCAAGTGTAAGTTATCAAGAGAAGATTCCGAGAAAGCAAATACTGGAGAAATACTGATTGAAAGTGTTGAATCTGTAAGAGGGTCCCTGCCTGCCAGCTAAGAGCAGATGCTGAAAGCTATTTGGGAAAGAATACAAAACTGTCAAGAAAAAGGCTTAATTTTGAGAAATAAACTCATGAAGCTTTACTGTAATTGTTACAAACAAGCAAGGAACCTCAGAAAGAAAGGCTTGGGTGAGGTCATGGAGTTTTGTTTGAAAGCTGCTGCAGTCTTCTGTCATTTATGTGACAAATACATGCTGTAAAAGGAGCAGAGCTATTAAAGACAATTATTACAATGACATTCAGCTTCCCCTCTAGGCAGCAGATCTCTAAACAAAGTCAGAAGCTTTAACAAAACTTCCTTTCATGAGAACACTCCAGACCAAAAGCTCTTTCACCTGGCAAAAGTAAAAGCTGGATATTATATTTGCCTCAGAATCGTAATATTTATCAGTTTTATCAGGGAAAATTGGGGCAAACATTTTTTCTGCAGTCTGAAGCTCTGCACTGTCCAATTTTTTTTGGGGATTCCCACATGTCAACTATCTTTTCATTCTGAGTTGCTGACTTTCAGAGTAAAACATTATCCTCTTTTCTCACAAGTGCACATTTTAAAACATGACACTTCCTTTTCTGGCAGACAATCACACATTTATCCTGCTGTATCACTCGACCTTGCAAGCTGAAAGAATGTGCTGGCATTTTTTTTGACACATGAGTACAACTGTAACAAGATTCATTGTGGGCACATTCAACAGGGGCAAAAAAACCCTGTGGAGCCAAACCCCAGAATCTTCCAGGACCTGAACAAGACTTTATGAGATAATATACATTCATCTCAAAACATGAACCCCAGATATCCATTTTCATATTTGTAATTTATTTAACTGACTTCTAACAATTGAGGAAACAATGTGGGGCCTTGACCATTAAAGTATTCATAATATTCTTTTCTTTCTAACAAGTGCAGGAAGCAATTGTGGAGGAGCAGGAGAGCCGAAAAGAAGAAAATATTCATTTGACTCGATTCCTAAGAGTTCTTGCTAACTTCTTAGCCCTATGCACACTTGCTGGAAGTGGCTACCTCATCTTTTTTGTTGTCAGAAGATCCCAGCAATTTGCCTTGGAAGGTCTGGAGAACTACGGGTGGTGGGAAAGAAATGAAGTTCGTGCTATTTCTATAATAGATGTGTTTTGAAACTGTGTTCCCATGCTTTGCATGTTGCCTTTTTTCCCATGGTAGTTTAAATATTCTGTGTGGGTGGGAAGTGTCTAACAAAAGAATTATTTATTTCTCTCTGCTTCCTACTTCATCAAATTTCTTCTTTGCCTCTTTCAAATATCCATCAGTATTTAGCTTTCATTTGAGGCCTTTACATTTCCTCCCCTGTGCTCTTAGGATTGTTTTCCAGACACTGTGAATTCATGAGAACCCACTCTCTTCTTGCTTCTTGCAAGAACCCACTCTTCTTCTTGCACAGAGGAGGTTATTTGGCACCTCATGAATACAACTCTGCAGTGTAGCAACAGGTTGAAATGGATGCCTTCCAGTTCCACTTGCCCTGTCCAAGAGTCCCGTGTGATTTTTTTGTGCCTAGTCTGTGCCTAATTCTTTCTTCAAACCCAGATTCATCCTGCCTGATAGAGGTGTATAGTGAAGATGGTGATTTTTTTTTGCTATGACAGTATGTGTATGCACCTGAAGTTAGTGTGCTGTGTGAAAGCCTTTGAAGGATTTACTTTCTTAGCAAAAATGCTACTGTGTGTGTTGTAAAACTAGTTTGTTACTTCAAGCTTATCTTTTGAGCTGGAGTGTAAAGTGCATATCTGACTTAAAGTAAGGCACAAAGGTGTTAGCCTCACAAAGCTGATGAGAAGGGTGATGATGGAACAAGGAAAATCAATCCAGAAATTTCAACACCAAAGCCTGACTGAGAAAGTAGCATTAAAATATCAAATAATCCACTTCTGGAATCCAGAGAAATAGGGCTGTTGAGAGTAGATTAAGTTACTTATTATCACATTTTAGTTTGATGGAAAAATTATGTACAAAACTTCTGGTTTAAGGCAGCACAAGTTCTGAGACAACGGAGCTTGGAGGAATTCAACTTTCTCTCAGCTTAAAGGTGTGGTAACAGATTTGTACTAACAAAAACTGGGGTACCAAAGGTTGTTATGTTAGGTTATGATGTAATCAGGAAAGTAGGTAACATTTGTCTTTATATTAATAGTTTTGCTTTTTTTTCTGTAATAAAAATATATTTCTAAGGTGACAGAACTAAGATCTGGAGCAGGTGTGTCTCTAAAGCAGAGTGGGTAAAAAAATACTGACATTACTTGGCTAAAAAATTTTCCTATTGACAGGTAATTAACATATTTGTGAGTACAGAACATTCCTCTTGATTGGATAGTAATAATTAATTGGATAAATATATTTGGCCTCTGAGTGAAACTCACACATTTTTCTAATTCTATAGATCAAATTTTCTTATGTTTGCATCATTAATATAGGAATTGAGAATTTGATCAGAAAAAAGTCCCGACACCTAATGTAAAACTTTAAGTGAACAAAAGTGCAGCTCCTATGTGCAAGGCAAGGAGCAATATTATAAATTGACATTCTTCATGAAAATATTAAGCTGCTATTGTAGAAAATTTTATTATACTAGATTGATTACGGGATTGAACATGGTTTATATGTGATAGAGAAATCCAGGGTAAATATATTTTTTGTCATGTGTTCCTGAAGTTCACAGCAAAATAAAGGGATGCTGATGACTTAGTGGAAAAGACCTTTCTCTCTCTGACTCCCCTTCTCTCTCTTTAATGCTGTAAATTTTTTTATCTCCCTCTCCATATCAGCAGTTCCTAGTTATGTAAGAACACAGTTCAGATTCATTTGTCTAGTGTGTCATGGAAGGGGATAATTAGTGGAAAGACGCAGACTGGGATGGTATGTGGATTTTATCAGCTTGTGATACTCAGAGTGGATTTTGGTTTTTATTAAATCAAATACCAAGTAAAAAGTAGTAATAGAAATACAGTTTTCACCCAAATCAGAATTAATAGGAGAATTTGTGTCTAACATTTCACTGTAAACTTTTTTCCCCCTCCTCAGGTGAACACGGTTATGTCACTTTTAGGAATGTTCTGTCCAACTTTATTTGATGTAATCAGTTCTCTGGAAAATTATCACCCTCGAATAGCTCTAAGATGGCAGCTGGGAAGAATCTTTGCTCTTTTTCTTGGCAATCTCTACACTTTCATTATTGCCCTAATGGATGAAATCAACCTCAAGGCAAGATATTTACTTCCCTTCACTGTGTTTGACATGTTGCTGGGCAGCACTGACGCATTCCAGTCAGTCCCAGACATATCAGTGGAAGGCATTCTTTTGTTTCTGTTCTGCAAATTACATTTACCTAAGCTAGCAATGGGAATTTTGGAAGAGACAAGCTTGAGGGTTGGTAACCAATTCATGTGGATTTTTTCTCCCCTGATTTATTTCTTTACTTAGTTGGAAGAAGAAAAGATAGTGAAATATAACATGACAATATGGGAAGCCAGTCTGTACAATGGTACTATTCCAGAGAATTCAACTGCTCCTCCAATACAGGTGGATCCTGCTGATGTCCCCAGAGGGCCATGTTGGGAAACAATGGTAGGACAGGTAATGTAGCTGCTTGGACCTCAGATCTGAAAATAGGTCATACAATCTCTTACAAGATATGATATCTAAATCCTCTTTATTTTGGCTAACAAGTGTCATTTACATGAGAAAATGTGAGAAGAAACTGATGTGGAACTTTCTCTTGAACTAAAAGTTTTTAAAAAATTATTCTGTTTTCTTTGAATCCTGTCTAACAAGAAATTTTTTCTTCTGTTAGTTGACAAATTGAAAGCATTTATTTTTTCCCTCTCATTTCCTCTAGCCTCCTAATTTATTTTCCTCTTCCTGATGCCATCTTTGCCTTGCTCGTCTACTAATTTTAAAAAAATAAAGGAGTAGCTCAAAAGGGACATGTATGTAAGGCAGCTCTTACAGCAGTATGCTTTTGAGAAGGCATATCTGTCTTTAGCCAAGCAAAATAATGCCAAAGAACAATAAAAGTTTAGTATAAAATCTGCTCAAATATTTTATCTGATTCAGTTAAACATTTATTCTTATTGACCCACTAGTATAAAATGTGGTTTCCAAACAATTTTCTAACATGCCCTTTCCCTCTATTTGATCCTACTTAATTGTTGTTGACTTGTCCATGACAACAAATTCACTATTGAATCAATTTTGTTGTTTCTCAATCACTCCGACAATCTGTCCTCCCAAATGAATAAATCACCAGCAGGGACCATATAGGCAGAAAAATCCGCCCTCACTTTTCACTGATGCTGAATAAGAAGCAAAGACCAAAAGCTCATAACTGAAATAATTTTACCCTTAATTTAATATCACGGAGAGTAATAGCTTTCTGGGCTGTTGGGGTAAGGCCTGTTACAGCAGGTTTTAGTGAAACATAAAAATCCTAAAATAAAAGTAGAGGCATGAGGATTTGCATTAGGATTTTCTTACTTTCTCTCCATATCCACTGGAGATTGAAACTGCTTGAGAAAGAAGCTACTCACTTTTTTTTTTTTTTTTTTTTTTTTTTTTTTTAATCTTCTCAAAGTCAAAGGGGTCAAAAGCAGTTTAAGGACTCTAGAAAATGAGGGGCAGTAGTTCTGACACATTACAGATTCACTGAATGTAGAAAAGTTAAGAGTTTTGTACATGTTGAAGCAGGATCAGCACAATTACAGATCTACTACAGTATTTAATTATTATTGCAACTATTAATTTCTTAAATGTATTCTTAAAAGAGAATATTGCTCTAACAGGAATTTGTGCGCCTGACAGTCTCTGACATGATGACAACATACATCACAATTCTAATCGGCGATTTTTTGAGAGCTGTCTTTGTTAGGTTTTTCAATTATTGCTGGTGCTGGGATTTGGAGTACGGATTTGTAAGTATCTGATTTAAAATGTCTTTGCTCTCCATCATTTCACAATTTAGTAACGAAGTTAATTTTCCTTTCAATGCTACAGAGTTAACATTTAGTTAGATACACCACGTTAAAAATCCCTGAACTACATGGTGTTAGTTTTTCTTGCATTTTGCTTATATCTTAATATTTTTCTTCTTTAGACTTTGGTAACTTTAAGACTTCTTTAATTTATTTTATTTTGTAAAAGCATATTTTATTTTGTTTGTAAGAGCACACATTTTTCACACATTCACTATTTGGACATTCCACAGAATACAATCTCATTGATTGGATAGGGTTTTCAAGCACATAGTTCTTGAGAAAAATATGAAAGATCCTGTTCTAGAAGTATTACTATATATATATATATATATATATATATATATATATATATATATATATTTCATTAGAATTAGTTTAGCTGATGTAAAGTTAGTAAGGCCCATAACATAAGCAGACATAGAACTCTTCACTTGGGAGTTGAGACTTGCAGTCTCACACTGACCTGATCCAAGTTGAATTTGCCAGCTACTTATGCTTTCAGGGGTCTGATGCTGTTTTTCATCTTTTAAGTAGTAGTCATGGTATTGTCAAAGCTTGTGAAGCTCCTGAAGCCTCTTTTGTACTTACTGAGAAGTGAGAAGTACAGAAAAGAGCTATGTCATTTAAGACTATCAAGGGTACCTCTGCATAAGCAGCCATCATAGCTGTAATTTTCACCTTCTTTCATTAAAATTTTATCTTCATACACATAAAAATTTCTTGCATTGCTAAGAACTGCATCTTGGGAAATCCCAGTTTTCCAGAGGAAGTGAAAATTTTCATGTTTTCAGTTAAAAAACTCTTGTTTCTGGTGCAGCAATATCATTCTTACTTGCTGACTCCCATGAAATTTCAGCATTATTTCTAGGTTTTACCTTCTAACCGGACTAGTGTAGGGATGGACAAAGTCTACTAGCTAGTCAGGTTGTGGTCAAACAGGTAATAGCTGTTGCTATATCAAAATCAAATGGAAGAGTTTAAATATAGAATGAGCAGAAAAATTGGCAACAATGTATCTGCTTGTAGAGGATCCTGAAACCATTTTATAATTGACATATTTATTTGGCAGTATATTGGAATGTCTGTAATGGTCTGGTCCATTGTGGTCCCCAGGTCCAGTAAGCTGCCTGAAACAACTGCTGGAAGTGGAAGTTGAAACTGGAAATCACTGAATTTCTGGAAATAGCTCCTTTGAAAACCTTCCTTAGGAAGTAGCTATACCTATGTCTCTGTGGTTAGTGGCCATGGATACATATCCATTAATTTTCAGCCTTTTGCTACAAGAAAAATATTTTTGATGATCAAGATGTCCACTGGTGAAGAATTCCAGAGACTAACTTGCATGTTTTGTGGGAAGACCTTATTTTTATTTGTTTAAAAATTGGATTTCAAATAATTTAATATGTTATTCCTAGCACCTATGTTACAAAAAACAGTTGTACATTATTTGATTCTGTATGATTTTATTAATATCTCCATGTTTCTTTTGATATTCTAGCCTATACAGATCTCTTTAGTCAACTGCTTTTCAACTGTAATATTAGTCATCTATTTAATTTTCCCCCTTATTTTAGCAAGTCTATAAATACATGTGACATAAATATATCGCTTCACTGTAAACAGAGCTATATTTGTATAGGCACAAAATTACACGGATAGAGTGCAGGAACTTGAAATATTCTAACAGCACAGCACAGTACAAGTCAAAATTGTGGCTTTAATTGGAGACTTCAGTAGAATCTTTTTGTCTTGTTTCAGCCACAAGGGAATTGTTATTTTTGCATCTCATGCCCCTCTTACCCTCTCTCACTTATCGATATAATTATTAACTGGAATATATGCATTACTCATGGTCTTTTTGTCCATCATTATGGTGAATCATGGAAGACACCTGCTATGGAGTATAAATATATTAAAAATATTTATAAATGTATAAGTAATATATTTGAAACAGACATTCAGGTATAAATAAAAAGTTTAAAGCCACCAATTTCTTAGCAGAAAGTTTTGATCTGGTCCACATGAACACAAATTAACATGTGTTGCCTTTCAATTGTTGCTTAAATTCAGTCCATTCAATGATTACAACCGGAAATATTCGTAAATAAAAAATCAATAATTAAGGTAAAAGAAGAGATGGGTAAATGATTAAAGATTTGAAAAAACAGAAAGAAGGATCAAATTATTAATTCAGAAATAAAAGAGTAAACAATTTTTGTGAGATTTTTATCTCTCACACTGGAGATAAAATGTATAATACAGGGTGTTCTATAGCAAAGAAAGAGATAATGAGATCCCATGAAGTTCTTAAAGTTCTGAATCTTAAAGGAAAAATTAGTATCAAACACTCATATTAGAAATAAGGTATTCATGTTAAAAAGAGAAAATGATTGGCAGCCTCTATCAATGATAAAAGGAAAACTTAAAAACTGAAATATGAGGAAAAAAAAAGAAAAATAGTGCAAGAGTTCAATTGGGTATTAAATCAATTAAATCACTTTCATCACATTAAATTTCACTGCTGGTGCTGTACTGGAGAACAAAATATTTTGACTACCAGTGGCCACTCCAATGGAAATTTTCTGAATTGTTGCTTTAAGATTTACCCAGTACCCAGAATGATTTTTAATTTTCAATTAGCATCTGCCTCTGAACAAATGTCAGAAAGATTTTCAGTAAAGTGCTGACTACCATGTAGCCTTGAATTATATAATTTATTTCATCATTCACTGATAAGTTGCAACAAGAGGCCTTGTAACATGATGCCAATGTGCTGCTCTTCTTCACAGTGAGAGTTTTCATCTGCTGTAACTCATTTTAAAACCCTTTGTGCAAACCTAATGAAAACATCTGTATAATTTCTTTCAGCCATCATATTCTGAGTTTGATATAAGTGGAAATGTGCTGGGACTGATCTTTAACCAAGGCATGATCTGGTAGGTGTGGCAAAGCATGTTGTATCTGCAGGATGGTGGGATTTATCTGCATCTGGGAAGGATTTTTCTGAAATCCTGATTATATCCCATTTCTTTAATTTGATGGAAGTATATTCAATATATACCAAACTCTGGTACACTGCAATCAGTTGGAGAAATTCAAAACTAGTTATGGACTGAGATTATTGGACCATGTATTTCAGGATTTTGCACTGAGTTGATAAGACTAACCAGTAAAAATCTGCATAGATTAAATTTACGTTTTTGGTCACTGACTTCTTGCTGTAGTGTTTTGCTTTGAAATTTAGCCTTTCAGTGAAACTTACCATTATTTTCCCATGTTCCTGTGCAAAAAGGCTTTAAAACAAATGTATTTATACCTATCTGTGCTCTCACATGAATGTGTAAACAATACTACTGCTGCAGCATTAGTCCTTAGATGTAGAGGAGAAAAGGTGTAGATTTTCATACTATTTCTGGACTTTACATGACTGGTAAAGAGCACCAGCATGTAGAGTCCTCATGCAACATGCTCAGACTTCCACAGGAACAGGTCTCTGCAGGCACTTGGCTTGTCACTTTTTGCTAAAACCTAGTTTTTTACATTTAATATGACTTAGCTGATCAGGCTTTTTTGTGTGATAAAAGCTGTTCCTTCTGTAAAGCCCTTTATCTTTTCATTCAAGATACATGAAAAGAGGAAGGGGATATATTAATATAATAAAGCTTGTCATTTTTCTGTACTCAGAAGGTCTTTCCAACCCTAATATAAATGTATTTCCAGTTTATAAATAGGATGTCCAAGGCACTCAGGGGCAAAGCAACTTAGCTTGATCACCTTGCCACCTGATCACAAGGGCAAGGATTAAGGAAGAAGCAGGTTCCCAATCTCTTGTATTCTGTACCATTTGGCCAGAAAAATGAATTTAGCTGCTCTTCAGTCAGCATGACACAAGAAGCAAGGTGTGATAAAAATAAAAATGTGCCAACTATTTCAGTGTCATAACCATGTAACCATATATAATAAGGAAAAAAGCATATTTAACAAAGTCAATAAACAGATTGTTGGCATGAAGCACTAAATAACCCTGGCAACAGCAATTAAAATAAATGTCAATTAAGAAAAAATATCCTTCCAAAAAAAGTGCTAGTATATCAATAAAAATAATAAATTATGAATGAAATTATTTTATTTACATCTAGCTGTAGGAATTGGTAATACCTAGTTTTATGGCTATCCTTTTTTTGCATGACACAAGCAAGATGCTACCTGGAAAACTTAAAAGTGAATAATATTTCACAAAGTCCTCATTTGATTTGCAGAGAAAGAGGACTTTGAAAAAAAAAAGTTCATACAGATAATTGTCTACATACACCTTCAAGCTTTTTTATAAAAGAGCAAAGACCAATTAAAAAACCCCATAAAATTTGCTATATGAATTTCTGAGTGCACAGTGTGCAAAACTCATTGACAGAAGGAATGTGTGGCATACCTGGAAAGACAGAAATCCTATAATATAGCGGTTATTTTATTTATTTGCTTCTCTTCTAGGATGGGATCTTTTTATGCTCCATGTCTCCCAGCAATCAATGTGTTCCGCCTCCACACATCGATGTACCTGCAGTGCTGGGCAGTGATGTGCTGCAATGTCCCCCAAGAACGGGTTTTCAAGGCTTCCAGATCCAATAACTTCTACATGGCCATGCTGCTTTTCATCCTCTTTCTCTCCACTCTGCCTGCTGTGTACACCATTGTCTCCATTCCACCATCTTTTGACTGTGGTCCTTTCAGGTTCTTTGCATTTTACTTCCATCTTTTGTAATTGTTGCAATGAACTGCTTCCATACATCACAGTGAATGATGCAGTAACGAAAAAGTACCTCTATAATAAGCATTAGCACCTGATATGCTGAGTGTTTAATTGTGATGTATTTCTCATTGTGGATAATTCCCGAAGCAGGAATCCTGGAAAACTGTTGATTTCAATGAAAAAAAAAATATTACTGCTGTACTGAAAAAAAAATTATTCTTATGGAGTAGAGCAGTGACCTGCTGTGTTTGAAAGAGATGCATTTTAGGAAATGTCTATATGCCCTGTACGAAGGGCAGATCGGAATGCGTGAGGGTGATAAATGTACTGTGGTTCAGTCTTTGAATGCCTCGACTCTCTCCAGTTCACAGAATTTCATGTGTCTGTACTACCATTGTGAGGCTTGTTTTTGAAGTCTTCAAGGCCTCCATAGTCATGAATTTTTTCTAAACACCTAGGCCTGCCCTGCACACGCATCTTGAATTCAAGGTAGTTTAGACTTCACCACGCTTTCTCCTGTGCACAGTACCTGGAAAGTCTAGGATCATTTTAATCATTACCTGCCAGGTAACATAAGATACAGTTATAATGTGTTGTATCACATGACAACAGAAAAGATAAGAAATAAAAAATTTTAAAAGTCTTTAGCCTTTGTTTTTGAGCAAAATATTAACAAAGCAAGAGTAGGAGAACCATAAAAGAGGCATTCTGGTTGCAATGAAAGGTTTAAATAATATATTACTCTTGTGACTAAAATAACATCTGTGTGATCCCCAGTGCACTTTGTAAAGGAACAGAAGTCTCACCACATTAAATCTGGGAAAAGACAAAATGACAGATTGTCATTGCAATAGTCATAGGTACCTAAATGGGAGAATCACATGACATGACAAAAGTTCTGATGGCACAGAAAATTATTTGAATTTAGAGAAGAATTTACAACAAAACAAGTGATATAAATTAAGATTTTCTTTTTTTGAGTCCTAGCAAAAAAATATTGAGGGAAATATTTGAGGTCAGATCTGAGTAGCAGCAGCAATCGAATTTGGTATTAAATAAATGGTGAAATTACTCTTCAAAATGAGAAGGATAATGCTTGCCACTTTGTCATGTGCAGAGATATGTTGTTCTTCATCAAAAAGTGAAACCTTCAATGTAGCTTTTGATGGGAGCACTTGAAACTGATGAAGGTTCATTCAGACTCAGTATAGGTAATGCCACAGTTGAACAGTAAGTGAATAAATATATATTATTTATAAAAAAATAAATAAAGCAACATACAAAATTCAACAGAGACCTGCCAGGAGTAGGGAAGACAGGACAGAATTAGCAATAGTGCAGTAGAAAAAGCTTTGTGCATGCTGAAGAGCATGAAGAGAGCAGAGGATGGAATTTCTCATCTACTCTGAGTGGGTTGGGCAAATAGAGAGAAAGAACAAGTCTGAAGAATTCTACCTGCAAAATTTTTATATTACTTGAAAGGAAGTGTAAACATTGAGAAAAAATTTAGAAAAAGACCCATTTGTAAGAAATTCTTTACCAGAACTGAAAAGCAGTGACAGAATTCTTCAATGACGGGACAATCAACACAGCATTTTGGTGACAATTCCTACAACTAAGTAGAACTACTAATTAGAATTGATACACAGAGATCCATTTTTCCAGTCTTGTCCAGGTCAAAAATGACAAACTTCTGTGCCACGAGGCACAGAAAAAGGCAAAATAAACAGAAAGGGATTTTCAGAAACATCTATTGATACACTACAGAAGGAAAATAGTCTAGGAAGAAAAAAACTTTATAAATAAGCTGGAACAATTACCTATAAAGGTAACTATATTTCTGCAACAACAATAAAAATATCCTGAAACACAGCCCCTGACTTGTGTAGCACTGGTACACATCAAAGAGAAAGGAGAACTGGGCGGAACAAAAAACAATTGCAAGCCGACCACTTTATCTTGTCAAATGTAAAAAAGAGGATTTGAATTTTTTTCCCCCATGACTTCATAGAGCACATATAATACTTTGTTTGTTGGTTGATGGTATGGAGTTTATAACTCATACATTGATTTACTGAGGAATAATTTGGGTAGTAACCTGGCAAAATCTATTAGCATACAATAAGAATTTTGGTGTCCTTTTTATGTCTTAGAATACATAAATACTACTTTAGACACTATTCCCTTCAGAGTGTAATGTTTTAAATAATGTTAACATACCATATATTATCTTTTTTCCAGGTTTGATGTGATGTGATTAGCTTATATATTCATAGTTGCCATAATATTTGTATGTGATATTATCAACTTTTCTGTTTAATAGTGGGAAGACTAGAATGTTTGAAGTCATATCAGAAACTCTGGAGCACGACTTTCCTTCCTGGTTTGGGAAGGTATTTGGTTATGCCTCTAACCCTGGACTTATCCTACCCTTTATATTGCTGATGGTGTACGTACAGAATATTAACTCAATGCTTGCTGTATTTAAGGTGTGATAAGTTTCTTTCACTCTGAATCATCGCTGCCTGAATATCTAAGAAATGCAGTGCTGATTGTGCAGTGATGAGAGACTTGAACAATTCATGAGTCTTTTCTTTGCGCATACTTGATGTGCATTTGCAGAAAGATTGATATCTCTTTTTTATTCAATGTCTTTCTTTTTGCTTTAGAAATACTTTTAAAAAATGTTGGTCCTGCCACAAAAGATAGAAAACTATTAAAATGTAAAAGGCCCATAGGGAATTTGTAATATTTTGACATTGATCAGCTTGTCCAGTTTGCAGAACAGCACATCATAAGTCCTTAGCGAGTTCAATAGAAACATGAACATCATGTAGCAGAGTTATTCTCAGTAACTTTCAGTGAATATGATCTTCAGTGTCTTTAACTGATAAAGACTGTACTCTATATTATTGAGACAGGGGTGTGAGATAGAGTTTTGGAGGCTTTGTGAAATAAGGCCAGTAGAGATTTTTGTGAGTAACCCAGTAACTGGTAAAGAAAAATGGCCCTGGAATATTTGCTCTTAGAGACTGTATTGAGTCCTATTTTGTCAAGGCATTGTAACCTGCTTGAATGGGTTATTATACTGGGTATTTAGTATTCTGCTGAACTAAAATTTAATTTGATACAAAAATATGCTGGGATTTAATTTTGCATTGCAGAACTGCAAATAAATGTAGACACTACAGAGCACAACAGAAATTACAAAAGGATTTTATATGAGCAATATGAAATATTGAGATGAAATTTTGCCAAGGTTCACTTAACAGCATATTCTATTTTAACCCTCAGCTGCAAAGAGTAAAGACAGGTATTTAAAAATAAAGAGAACCAAAAAAAAAGAGGGAAAATACAAGGCAAAATCAGGCAAAGCAGAGGAAACAGCTTATGCTGATTAATTATTTACTGCTTATGTCAATTAAAGACATCATAGCAGATTTTTTCTTATTAAATCAGGATAGTGAAAACTATTAATTTCATAAAGTTTTCACAATAGTAATTCCATAAACTAAAACACGAAAATATTCTTATTTTTTTTCTTAGTAGAAGAAGGAAGTAATAACTGGAAAAAAAAAAGGAATAAGGAATATTATTTTGGTTGTTTTCTTTACAGTATTTCAGATTGCATACAATATTTGCTCAGAAACTTTCATAAATGTGATTTACTCATTTTTAATGTATGTCATGAGAATTAACTTTTATAAGTTATTCTATAGATGTAACTTCACAGTTAAGCACTTCTTAATGAAACATCTTTCTTAAATACTATAGGATTGAATATAGAATATTAATGGATAGAATATTTTCTTTCATTTCCCCCCCAGAAATAACAGTGCCTTCCTCATAATGTAAGGAAGCACATTACTCATTGTCAAAATATTAGTACTGGTTAAGTACAATAAATGAGAAAAAGATTCAAACCTTATATTATCATAACTGTAATGGTTGCTAAAGGAATGTTCTGCCAAAGCAATGTTTTTATATTTAAATCATTGTCTAACAAGAAACTATTATTTTTAAAATTTAGCCTGAGCATTTATTATCTCAACGCAACATCCAAATCCTACAAGGAAGCTAACTTGGAACTTAAGAAGAAGTTACAAAGTGTAAGAATAGAGAATTAACGATTTTTTGTATTTTACTAAATATTAGAGAGGCTGTCTGGGTCACTAAAAAATGCCCTCTGTCTCCTTGTCATTAGCAAGCAGAAGAAAATAAAAGAAGAAATAAACAAAAGGCACAAAAAACAAACAAAGAAGAAGAAAATCCATTTGAGACAGAACCACCACCAGCAAAACCTAAAGGAGACAAGCAAGATGAATCCACTCCAAACAAAGGTAAGAATTGGTTTGAATGTCTCATGATGAGTAACTAATGTATGTGTGAGCCTCGACTTCCTCACTGCCTTGACTGCTTCCTCTGCTATAATCTCCTGAAACACCTTCACAATGCTGAATCACAAGTATTAGCCTATTTCTTTCTTTGCCTCCTTTAAGAAATATTGCAACATTATTCCATACCTGGCAACACTAAAGTAAAAAGCTGAACTGTAATGAACTGAAAGTCACAGCCCTGTTGAAAAAAAGGCAATCAAAGCCTGTCTAAGTGTCAGTGATCCTTCTTATCTATCACACACCAGTCAAAGTCTACATCTTCTACACTTCCATTGCATTTTATTGACCCAGAACTATGCAGGAAAGTATTTGCCACCTGTGCCAGGTTCACCTGGAGAAGGTGTAGTAAGAACACAGTAAGCAACTCTTATCAGAAAGTCTGGCTGGTGCAGGTGGGTGTCAGTCTGTCCTAAGGGATTGTGCTGTCTGTTTCCTTTCCCTCATCATGCACACATGCCCTACAGCTACTAAACTGCCTCAAGCCTAGGAGGAAAACCCAGCTGAGACATGAATGTCTTTGGAAGAGCCATGTCTTCATCACTGCCTTCATCACCATTGATTGACAATATCTAAGTGCGTCTTGAAAGATTTCCCACATACCCCCATGGGAGCCTTGCAGAAAAAAATGGATGGAAAATAGAGCACAAAGGTCATGAAGGTGTATTACCCCAGGTTTGGGGAGGGGAGGCCCAGGCTTTCTACTGCACTCTAGGATAGTCAGGCAGCTGCTGAATTTCAGGGCGCTTCAGGCTTGCATGATCATTTGTTAATTCTGTCCTCCAAACACATTTCAGACAGCAAGAAAGGACAAGATGGCAATGGATCAAAGATGACAGGCCAGCCACAAGAAGCCAGCTCCTCTCAGACACTCCAGCATCCTGGCCCGGTCCTGAATGGCCACTATCCTCCACAGAGCCGAGGAGGAAACCTTCCTCCACCATCCATAGCTGTGACAAGGCCACCGGGGCCCAGGAGGCCTGGAGTGCCAGGCTATCCACCTGGAAATCCATGCCTCCCAGGCATGCAGCCAGGAATGCCCAGGGGCCCTCCCATGTACAGATGAGGAGCCTTAAGAATAGTATAATAAGACACTGAAGGATAGAAGCATGGTCCTAAACCCAAACACACTCCTGTAAGAGCAGAACCTTGCTATGTTTGTTGTAAATCTTCATGTGCATAGAAGTAACCCACATGCTTCAGTTTCCTGCAGCATGGGAGCTTCAGAAGAAAACATGGCATACGTCTTCTTGCATTTGAAGGCATTGTGAAAATGTGTTGTCTGTATCAATAAATTGCTAAAATTACAGATTTTTACTGGGGATACTTGTTAGAAGAGCAAAAAACAATTTGTATTCAGATGACTTTTCTTAAAAGCTTGAAATATTGTCCCTAATATCTTTTCCTTTTTCTTAGAAGAACATTTCACTGGAAGCACAACTTTGTGTAGTTTATGAGAATCAGTTAAACCCTTCATATATCTTGTCCTCTGAAGTTCAAACATGCTTAGCCAAAGATTTCAGATTGTATATGGGGAAACTAGGACCAAAACTAGGGAAATCTGCATGATTCCATCTACAGTCTCTGTAAAAGTGTTAAAAAGGAAAAAGAAAACCAGTGGTTTACCTGTAACTAAGAAGAAAATTTAACTCCTATTACACTACCACTTTCAGCTAGTAATAGTTTTGTCACATTCTTAAAGACTAGAAACACATTTTAAAAATCAGAGTGGTAAAGGAGTATCTCCTGTGCAGGAAAACATATTTGGGGAATGGAGGTAAGACAATTATTGATTAATTTCTCTTAAATGCCCTAGTAGTATAGACCCAGTTAACATTTCATAAGAATATGTACTGCATAATCTTCTCTGTGAATTTATGACTGGATACCTGTATTGGTCTCTACGCAGCCCAAAGTGGAACAGATTATTTTCCTGACAGGTCTTGTGGAAACACAGGATAGATATAAGCCCAGGGGCAAGTTGATGTTACCTAATCCAATAACATAGGTTGATTTTTTTTTTGTTTTGATCTTATTTCCTTTCTCAGAACATTGTTCTTAATTATTTTAGGACTCACAAGCTTAATAACAACAAAATTAATCGACTTACTGTCTTTCAAAAAAATAAATGTAATTCCATTGAGGACCTTCTGTATAACAGAGATTTATTTTCTCTGTTATACAGAGAAAAATCTTAACCATATAACCATAAATCCTACTATGAAACAAGTCTGTGACATCACCTAATTAAACTGTGTATCTTATGAAAAAAAGGCTTACAAAGTCCCCCAGCATAGTCTGTCATAGTATGTATCCCTATAAACCACAGTGATCCAGATACAACTTCCAACTCAAGCAGTCTTTAAATCAATTGCCAGAACTTGGAAGGATTAACCAAAGGAAAGTTGACTTTATATTTGACTTGGCTGTTGTACTGCTTCCATGAGCAGATACTAGATATACCTGCAACTGGTGTGCTGTGAGTCTTATATTTTAAGTCAGAGACAGTACAGATAACTGCAGTGTAAGTGGTTTCACCGTTCTCACCTATGAACTTCAAACTAATGGAAAAAGTACAGTAATTCAAACTGTGTATTACTTGGTAAATTTTCTAATAGGATTTAGTTTTAAACTGCACATGTCTCTAGCCCAGAAACAAAAGCTTGCCAGTTTTCTTACTGAAGCTAAGCATGCCCAGTATGGCAATATTTTCATGCTTTTAACAAAAACTTTTTCCTATAAGCTGGGCTTTATCTATCCTGAAGTACTGATTTACACAGAGATTTTAGTTCATTTTTTGTTAGCATTTCATAGTAAGAAAACTCTGGGTATTCCTCAGAAAATAGATGATTTTTTATAGAACAGGTGAAGAAAGTTTAAAGATATGTTATAGCTTGGGGAGTTTTTCAAGAGGTGTTGGAGTAAATTTGAGTTGTAAAGTAATTTTAATGCAGTCTGGTTCTCTAAAATGTAGAGGGATATTTACACCACATATACAGACCTTAATAAGGATTCCTTGTTCTGTCAGGAGTGAAAATTTTCTGGGGATGTTAAAGGCTTTCTCATTGTTAGTGGTTTTAGTATTTCATTCTGTGTGATTGCTTCACATTGTGAACAGAATACAGACACAGCAAATAATCCACCAGCTGAAGTTGTTCTGGGGAGATTTCTGTCAGATCTGTATGCTCTACTGATTTTCAACAATCAATGTGTTCTCATAAAATACATGTATATGCAGAGATGAGCATGTAATAGCCAATATGAATAACAATAGCAAAGCTAGATGTTGTTCTGTGATTGAAAATGAGATATTTATTTTTATTCTTTGGTACTTAAAAGTAAGGGTATTTCATCACTCTATTTTGTGACACTTTTATTTCAGTACAACATGGAAATGTTGCTAATTTTAGGATGAAAAACACTACCAGTATCATATTTGGGTGTAAACATTCTCTGTTTTTGCTTGTACTTACATTATTACAAGGTTTTATATTAGTGTAAAAAGCTGGAAGATATTTGGCATTAATAATAATTCAAGGTAGGAATAAATATAATCTTCCCTGTCTGGGGAACAGCTGATTGTACTGATCTGCACTTCAAAGGTCTTACTATTTTATTCTGCTTAGCATGAAAATTTAAAGAAAGGAGCTAGTATATGACATCAAAGTATTTTGCTTTGTTTTGAGATGTAACATCTCAGTTGCAGTGCATAGTCATAGGAAGTTATGAATCACATCTGTTGGAATGTTAGTAAAATAATAAAGAAGAATAGTATTACACATTTTGAGGCTTGGTTTGGTCATTGACTTTTTGCTGGAATGTTTTATGCATGTTCACATAATAGTCTCTGCTCTTAATATCACAGGTATGTAAATTTTAAAAAATATTGGTGATTTAGTTTGGAAATTACAAAAGCAAAGAGAATTTCCAATACCTGTTGTTGATTTCCCACTTTGATCCATTCTTATATGTGTACATTGGTATCATACACAACTAATATGTTCAGTAAATAATGTTCATCACTTGACTCCTTTGTTTGTGTCTTTGCCAGCTCTCCACTACTGTTAATATTTCCACAACTTTTATTATTTCATATTCTTAATCCATTGTGAAGAACTATATAAAAAAATAGATCAAGAATATTTTTCCTGTCTCTATCTTGGAAATTGATACGAAAAAACCATTTTGTAATTTTCTGTTATTAATAGCTATAACCAGTTGTCTCAAAATATTGCATCAGTTATATTATAACAATTATAGTGGAAATATTTAATTTCCATAATTCTTAGAGTCAATAGTTTTAAATTAATAACAATTTTACCCATTGAAATTATAATTTTAAAGTATTGAACTTTCTGACTATAAAATAGTACACACAGTTATCTCAAGTAATTGATACACAAGGTAAAAACTATTTTCATGCAATGAGCTATCCAAAAGAGAGAGAAGGGGCTAACAGAAGATTGGGACAATTAGGTTGCATCACTGATAGAGAATGACATTTGGATTTTTAAACATAAATAAATAAAACTAATTTTTTAAGACCTGGAAAAATTAGTAGAAGAAAGATAAAAAGTGATATGTAATAATAATTAAAGGAAACAAAATATTCTAAAATAATTTCATAAGCTCTCAATGTATGAAGGCCAGTTCTTGAACAAAACACGAATAACCTCTAGAAAGAAGATATCTATCTAAGCCATAACTTATGTAAAGTAACAATCTGATCCTTACAGTGCAAAAATATGTAGCAATATTTCCTTGAAATTAACATGAGATTAATTTCTTGCTGGCTGAAAGTAAATGTGATATTTCAAAACTTTTTTTTAATTAAATTACCTCAGATCTGCTCTGCAGATAGAGCCATGGGTCCAGATATTTTGGATAAAAGATAATTTTAGAAAGTCTGCAAGTCATACTCATTTCTTTAAAGGACCCATATTTAATACACTAAGGATATTTCCTCCAAAAGCTGGTAAGCCTGGTGAGCTGGTTGTTATGGTCTGATTAGTGAGAAATGCCTCTGCCTGAATTAAAGTGCAAACAAGACTATATGTTCAAATAAATAATATCACAGAATCACAGAATAAGATGGGAATGTGGATTTTATGTAACTCTAAATGTGAGGTAGAAACATAAAAATGTATAGAAGTGAGGTGGTGGGGGTGGAGATGGGGAGAGAGAGAGAAAGACAGAGAGATCAAGCTGAAGATAGTCAGCAGCCATGGATCCAGGGGCATTCCACTGGTTCTTCTTAACCCTGGGCTTCTCAGTGGTGGGGATCCAAGAACGGTTCTACTGGGGGTTTTTCACCGTTTTTACATTCCAAGTTTTGAGTATCCATGCAGCAGTAGCAGATGCTGTTCTCATAACTTGGTGTGCTATGTGTATGAGCAGTTGCTTCCTTTCCCACAGTTTGCCACACTGGGAATTTTTGTCCAGATATGTCAGCCATAATGTGATAAACAGATCTCACCTCCCCAGGCCTGGAATTAGGACCTTCCTGTCATAATTTTTTTGTCTCAAGTTCCTGTTGTGGTGGTCTATCTTATGGCATATTCCTTCTGTGGCCTTGACAGTGTTTTGAGGCATGCACCTGTGTTTTTATAGTCCTTAATGTGTAAATACCTAGGACTGAGAGACTGTAAAATTTCTCATACAATTTTAAAGGCATGTTCTGGTTGCCAGTGTATTGCAACATTCTGGCACCTTCCAGTATCTCTGATGACCACATACAACAATGATGCTGAAGGACCATAAATAATCTGTGTTCCAGCTGCAACTAGATTAAAAATAGAGAAGTGTCTGTTTTGGTTTTTTTGTTTTTTTTTTAACAAGCAGTTTCTTACTGTCAATATCAACCTCAGTCCTACCATGTAAAAGCAGACTGACAGTTCTGCTGTGCCACTGCTGCTCTTGTGTGCTTGATGCAGATGGGAATTCTCAGTTTGTAAACTATGCTCTCTAATATTATCTACCAGAATAAGCTACTTGGCACTTGGTGCTTCCTATCCTCAAATGAACTTAGCTGCACAGTGGAAAGCAAATATTCTGTTGTTTCCAGAAACAGAGGCAAGTGGCACAACATGTATTGGAAGTGAGATACTCCAGGGCAGGCTGACAATTTACTATAAATAACAGCTTTCAGAGAATTTTGGTGCCCACCATCTGCCTGTATAATATGATGCTGCTTTCATCACCAGGCAAGACTAGGTGTAAATCTATCTATCTATCTATCTATCTATCTATCTATCTACAGCTGATGTCCTAAGTTCCAAAGCATGTTATGTGTTAAAATCTGGTCTCCTATTCTGCTTCAGTATTGCCTCCCAGGGCCAATCAAAAACCTGTGATTAAGGCACACTGTCCAGGCAGCTTCCCGTTGCCTGGAGTCAAGAGAAAAGCTTTCCAAACAATATTGAAGTGGTAATACAATGAGTGGTTCTTTAATGAAAGCTTTCAAGTGCACAAAACATAGCTGTATGTACATGCACAGTATTGGATTTCCACACTTTTAATGAGTTCAATTAATTAGTATATCTAGAAGGTACCTCCAATAGAAGACTGGTTGCCCTGGCAACCTACCCTTGGACCTACCCTGTTGGAAAGTACCAAGGGGTAGTAACATAACGCCATATTTTGTTATGTCTGCTAAGTGCTGGATGCAAAACTGGATGTGCTTGTTAGAAATTTTTTTCTTGAAAATAAGACTAAACAGATTTTCAAGAAGATGGCATAAATGTGTGAGAAAGCGTAACCTCTAAAGTGCAAGAAAGTGTTAAAAACTATACAGCTATATATATAAAAAAATCTACAAAGGTACAAACAGATAAAAAATTTATAAAAAGTAAAAAATCTTTAGGCATCATCCTCTCTACCCCAGCTGTTCCCTCCACATCAGGATGCTGAAGACACTGGGAATCCTGGTCAACAACCTGTGGGCCCTCATCTTCTAAACATTGCCTCAAATCAAGGAGGACTTAAAATCTCTGGGCTGTCTTCTGCATGTTCGTTCAGCAGAGAGGCAAACTGATCATTGTCAGTATGGAGCTGCCTCTAACCTTGGCTTGGTCTCTGGTTTGGATTTCCTGTGAGCCAGGCTTTTAGTAATACTTCCATGGAAGGCTGCAGCAGGATCATTGAAGAGCAGACAGAAACTGATGGGAAGACGGAAGTGACTTTCCCTTTTCTATGCAGCACTCTGCTGGTGGCTGTAGCTCCACTTTCCTGGTGACAAGCCTGTCCAGCTATGTCCCATGACTCAGTCTGACACAGCAGAGCAGGATATATTTTTTTTTTTGAGCTGCCACACTATCTGCTTGCTTGAGAGGCTAGTCACCCTTTTCCAGACCTGCAGCTGATGTTCTTTTATGCCCCATATCTGGGAAAGAAAAGGCAGAGCACATCTGCATATCTTCTCAGTTCATGAAACATATCCATGCTCTTTCTGTGAAACTGGCAATTTCTGTGTGCTAGGCATGTGTATTACTAGAGGTAATGTGCTGAGATGGTTGTGCCATGGCTGAGGCAGGAGGAGAGGTTCTGTGTTTAACCAGTGCTGTTGAAAGCACAGACCAGCCAGGTAGTCTTTTTCTCTCTGTAGGACTTCCTTTACACATGGGCTCCACAATTTCATTCCTCTTCTGATGTACAGATAAGAGAAGTCCCAGTACTTTTGCTTTTAATCAAGTCAGAGGCTAAAATATTTGCTTACTTAATGTATGGGTTTATATCATTATCCTGTACTCAGTTCCATATGCAATTTTGCAGAATACCACTAGAATGTTACTAGTTGTATGTATGGTTTTTTAGGCCTTTATCTGAGAGAACCCAAGCTGGCTATGTTTACTTTTAAAGATTATATGGCATCCCTGACAGGACTCTAGTGCTTTCTAAAAGGCACTCATTAGCTCTTTGAATCCCACCTTTGCCTTGTCTCTTTATTTGAAGGTGCCGTTAACCCCAATTAAATTTGGTTTGTAAAATGCTTTCTGTATTTTTCTATTCCAGAGTGCTTGAACTAGGAAATAGTTTGTCTCGGTAGTTCCCCAGTTTTAACTGAAGAAAAATATGACAAATAAGACATTTGTCTTGTCAGTATATGAATTTGAGGAAAACTGTCCCTCAATTCTTCTTTGTCTTTCTCTCTCTCCTGAAATCTTGCTCTTTGTCTTTCTTCCTTGCTAACTGTGGACTTCTAGTTTAATTTCTACCCTATCCACTCTACCACTTAAAAATAGAAATAAAGAGATCATAATTCATCATTCACATTCATTCACTGCAGAAGAATGCCTGGTGTCCTCACTTTATTAATTGTTGAATTTAAGTTGAATGTAACTTATTAAAAAAAGTCCTCTGCCTACCCACTTCTTTATTTCAAACATTTTAAGTTGTGAAATTTACTGACTACATCATGTCCTGAACAACATGTGAACATTTTGAAGTAGCTTAGACTTTTTATCTGTTTGTGAGGCTCCCACTGCAAAACTGCTCTAAATCAAACTAGAAGCTACTAGTAAGTGAGCATCTAAGTGTGTGAGTACCTAACAGTTAGTTTCACACTGATATGGGCCATCAGATATGTATTAATCTATTACCTGTATGCATAATAAGAAATTGTTTTAAAGCTTACAGTGATGTAAAAAGCACTTTTTTCTCTTTCTCTTCCACTTGCCTCATAAAAAAAATATTACATGTGCTTTTGGTCTTCTCTCCAGTAGAGGTCAGAACAACATAAGATAATTTCCACCATCTGTGGGAGTAATTGCCTTCGGAAAGAATAAATCCTTCCTACTTGATCCCATAAAAGTTGACAGAATTAAGGCTGCTAATAGTTTCAGTTCAACTGGGAATTTGTGGTACTGCCACAAGTCTGCTGATATGATGTTTCAACTGATTCCAGTGGTACATGTTTGCTGTTCTGTGGCTATGTAAAAGAAATTTAAAAAATAACAGGCCATTTGAAATAGTGAATGGGAAAATTCAGGGGGAAAAATCCTTGGCCAACATTAATGTATTTTTTAGAGATAATAACTGGTACTGTAACTGCTTGGGAATCAGTCTTTTGATTTCTGTTTTTAAATTGGCATTGCTGAATCATATAATGTGACCTATAGGTACTTTTCACACCAAAATAGTCCATCTATTCTCTCACTATAAATTTGAAAAAATGTAATGCTTGTTCAAAAAACTAGATTTAAACATATAAGTATAAAGAAAAGGCAAACTCCAAACTCATCAAAGGAAATTTTCACTTCCGTATCTTCTATTTGGTCAAAAAAAAAACCAATGCACTCTGTCTTACATGTCTTATTTAAAATAACTAAGTATAGATTAAGTACTGATTTTCATTTTCGTGCATAAATGAATAGATATGTAGTAATATTCAGATAGATAAGTCTTATGGAGGATAATTTGGGAAACGTTTTTGCAGAGCAAAGATGTTCAATAAACTGCAAACTGTAGCTCCTTCAATAGAGGTAGCAAACAGCTCTGCAAAGAATTGATATCATGTTAAATCTGTAATGGCTGAAACACCACATGAATGAGAAGTTACATGCAAAGATATGATTAAAGAAAAGTCCGCAGCCTTTACAAGCTGTGACAGAGTAAGGTAGAGGGATTGTCCTGCCTCACATGAACTGTCCATGGAGATAAATACAACACTGTTTTAAAAAGCTAAACATCTCTTTCAGGAGGTATATGAAGACACATATCCCTTCATTTTCCAGATCATGAGTGAACAAGTTCAAGAATACTTCAGACTTCATATTTCCATTCAGTAACACAAAACAAATACAGAAATGCAGAAAGTATTATGTTTTCAACTCAATCGAAGGCAGAACAGTCAATTGTACAACAGTGGTACATCCAATTCCCATTTTGTTTTTCAGTTGATAAATTTACATCAGGAAACAATACTCCCTCCAGGCAATTTCTGCACCAGAACAAACCCAAGTAACATAGGTTATAGGTGCCACTATGCAGTGTGGAGAAAGTTTGTTTGGTCTTTTGTAAGTCACAAGACAACTGGTATGGGAATCTTGCAGCAAAAAATCAGGAAAACAAATTCCAGGAAAGTGTGAATATAAAACTCAGCATCATCACAGAATCACAGGATCACAGTATCACATGAACAGTTCAGGTTAGAAGTGACCATTGTGGGTCATCTGGTCCAATCACCCTTCTTAAGCTGGGTCATCCCAAAGCACATGGCACAGGATTGTGTCCAGACAGTCTTCCTCCAGTGAGGGAGACTCCACAGTGTTTGGGAGAACCAGTGGCCCCTCCCTCAAGATAAACTGAGTGCCCTTCAAGATTTGGTGCAGGAGCAGTTGGACCAGGGTCATCTGGAGCTTTCTACCAGTCCCTGGAACACTCCTGTTTTCTGCATCAAGAAGAAATTTGGGAAATGGAGGTTGTAACAAGACCTCCGAAAGGTCAGTGCCGTGATGGAAAGTATAGGAACATTGCAGGTGGGCATGCCATCACATACCATGCTTCCTGCAGATTGGCTGATCTTCATCATGGATTTGAAGGATTGTTTCTTTACAATTCCTTTGCATCCCAATGACAGACCAAAATTTGCCTTCTCAGTGCCAGCAATCGACAATGCTGAGCGCGCACAGCGATATCAATGGAAAGTTTTGCCCCAGGGGATGCGAAATTCTTCTGCCATATGCCAATGGTATGTGACCTGTGCCTTATCTGGAGTTCACAAGCAGTTTCCTGGTGCACATCTGTATCATTATATGGACGACATTTTGGTGGCTGCTTCCACCCAGGATGAGCTACTGAGGATTTAGCCTCCGTTGCTCAATACTTTGCATGAGCATGGACTCCAGGTAGCTCCATAAAAGGTTCAACAACAGCCTCCTTGGAAGTATTTGGGGGTCAAAATTCTGGAGCAGACGATCCAACACCAGGAGGTGCAATTTGTGCATTCGGTGAAGACACTGAATGATGTCCAGAAATTGATGGGTGTCATCACTTGGTTACGTCCATACCTGGGACTAACCGACGCACAGCTGTCTCCTCTGTATGATTTGTTGAAAGGAGACTCTGATCTAAAGTCGCCTCACACATTGACCCCTGAGGCACGTCAGGTGCTGGAGGAGGTTGAGTGGGCTGTTTCTGCCCACCAAGTTTATCGCATTGATTTCTCCATTGATGTCACTGTATTCGTTACCACTCCAGATTCTCATCCCACAGGTATCATTGGCCAATGGAGTGACAAATGGTCCAATCCCTTGCACATCTTGGAATGGGTTTTCCTGCCCCATCAGCCACAGAAGAAGGCAACTGAATTGCCTGAGTTGCTTGCTCACTTGATAATCAAATGCCGGCAATGGTGTTTGCAATTGATGGGCGCGGATCCTGAAAAGATCATACTCCCGGTATCCCGGGAGGATTTTGACTGGAGCCTTGCACACAGCGTATCCCTGCAATGTGCTCTGGAAAACTTTTCAGGGCTGATCACTTATCATCTGCCCAGCCACAAGCTACTGCAGGTGGCAAAATCCACACAAATTTCTTTGCGGCCCAAAAATAGTCAGGAACCCATGCAAGGGCTCACCGTCTTCACTGACGGTTCGGGGAAGACTGGAAAGGCCATTGCTACCTGGCAGGATGGATCTGAGTGGCAGGTTCTGGAAGGTCCTCAGGATGGCTCAGTCCAGTTGGTTGAATTAAGGGCTGCTGTCATGGCATTTGAGAGATTTTCCCAGGAACCTTTCAATTTGGTCACGGATTCTGCCTATGTGGCTGACATTGCACAGCGATTGGGTCATTTGGTTTTGAAGGAGGTCAGTAATCCTACCTTGTTTCATTTACATGATTCCTCCATGAATAGACACTGAACATTGTTCATTTTTTCTTTTCCTTTTCTTTTTTTAAACTGAGAAGGGTGAGATGTTGCCCTGATTTCTTAGGATTTTCTAAAGCCTTCTGAGTTTACATTCTTGTAGAGAACTTTCTCACACAACTTTCTGTAAACAACCTATTGTTTTGCATTCTTTCATAGAGGCAGAGAAATTTGATAGACTGGTAGTTTGTCCATTGTCGTTGGAGAGGTGGCACGTTCACCCTCCAATCCACTGGCACCTTTTGAGAATTATAAATTATTGGAGTCAGAGAAATAAATTAGTCTCTTCATTGTGACCAAAGCTGTGGTGTGTCGTTTTTCCTTGTGTCCTCTGGTGACATTCAGTGGTGGTGGTGTCCCAAGTCCTCAAATGGCAAGATTATATGTGGTCAGATTCAGGTGGTACTTCCTCCAGGGCAGGGAGTTTCACAATGGAAAGATGTAATCCTGTGTGTCATAGGATATTTTTGGAGTCCTTGATGGTCATTGTAGCCCTGAGTTTTTGATGGTCCATTAACAGGGATGACCCCCTCAAAATATGTGTGACTGTGCAACCTTGGAGTGAGCTATCAAGCCGAGTCATTACCTACCTCTCAGGGTTCGCTCTTTTTTTTCCTTATCTCAAACACCCAGGTCATAGTCTGAGGGGTAGAGTGTATACTGGGCAGCTGTTGCAAATGACAGTTCGTGATGTAGATGGAAGTAGAATACATCGTTTGATTACACCCATAGTGGCACCCTTTTTCCTGTAACCACAAGATGGCAATCCTTTTTACTTGAGCTGGCTGGGTCATCAAGAGTTAACTTACAGGTGCCAAGTGCTGTTCCATTGTCTAGCATTTATATTTTTATAGTGTCTTGCTTTGCCACCCCATCTGGGCACCTGAAAGACCAGCATTGGAGACTCCATAGTTATTCTGTACTGACAGCATAAATTGGAGTGGTCCAAATAAAACCTCCAAGACTAATACTTCTACAAACATTTTGAAAATGAGGATGTGAAATAGTGCATAGAATACCTGTCCAGGTACTTTTAGATGACATCACACACTAGTGAGTATGGAGGTAATTCTATTCTAGAACTGTTGAGCCCCATACAGTCCCAGAGAGTTTGCCTTGTACTAATAACCATCATCTGAGATATCTGCCTCTGAAGGGTATTCATTGGAACTGTACTTACCATAAACTGAAAGAGGACCATTGCATAATAATTGTTAAATTATTTCTGTACCAAATGTCACTAATTTAAATGTCTCTGCTTTGTAGTCAACTATTGCAGTCTTCCAAAGCTACAGACTGGATACCAAGGAGACCTTTCTGAAAGAACAGAACTTCTCTTTCTAATTTGGCAGATCATAGTACTTTTCAGTGAGGACATTCAGCATGAGGAAGGGTGTTATATTTGAAGACAGACAGCTGCCCTTTTGAACCATGATGAGTATGCTAATGTTGCTCCTTGAAAGATTATTTTTCAGAAACACACAAGAAACACAATCATTAACTAAAATGCCTCAGTAAGTGACACGTGATGCTCATGTGTCTGAGACGGAACACACGACAGACCTCCATTGTTTCATCAGCCAAATAGCCTATTTTATTGTTTGGGGCTTGCTTTTATAGGCAATTTGAAGCTCCCAGCTCTAAACAGTCATTGGTCTAATCCCCATGCCTCCCAGACTCTGAACCATTCAAATGCTTGTATTTTAAGAGAGTTGCAATTAGTTGAAACCTCTGTCAGTCAGCCCAGAGACTGGTTTATGGAAGTGGGCTGGATTTCATATTTATAACCAGATTAATGTTCAGTACAAGTCAGCTTGTACTGCAACAAGTATGAAGAACAAAGGCTGAAAAGCTTTAGGACATCTGTATATATACCTCTTAAGCGTTACACTGATAATTTTTCTCAAAGAAAATTTGCACACTCTTGTCAAAACAAAACTTGTACTGTTTCTTTTTCTTAGGGCAGCCCTAGCAGGGGATTAAATATCCATTTTTCTTCCTAAAAATGCATTATATAGTTTGATCTCCTCACTTAATAGGTCCTTTCGTAGTCACAATGTTATCAGACAGATGTATATGTTAATCTTCTATGCTATATTACACATTATCACACATCTGATGTAGAGAGATTTTATGTTTCTATATATAATATGCAGAAAATACCAGGTAAAGTCTGTAGCCAATCATTTTATACTCTAGTATCAGAGATGTTGAGTACTGTGTCACTGAAATATTGTAAGATACTTATATCAAAAAATTGCTGTCTAAGATTTTGACACTTGTTGTACAACATATTCTTCAGAGTCACAAAGTCTTTTCAGAGAGGTCTGAAGGCAGAAGGTTCTTCTGTGGAAGAGTCTTTTGCGTGGATGCTGCTTATCACTGAGTTAACAGTAAAAACTAATTACAGTGCTCTGTTCTCAGACTTAATGGCATTGAGCATTTCTGACTACAGCCCTGAGATATTAAAATTGATATACTGGTACAGGTCCTTCTTCCTTCAGGGATTTTTTATGCTAATGCACAGATAACAACCCAAACCTTTACTTATCTGTTTCATCATGGGCATTTTCAAATGATCTCTTTAATACACTTCTAGGAAAATGGTGATGGAGAGGTTCTTACAAGTACATGTAGGAAAAAAAGTGTACAGACCAGTGTTTTAGAGGGAAATGCTTGGTATTAGAAGGCAGTTATTCACTGAGTGCTTTTTGTCCTGCAGGATTTTTTGTTCAACTGCCTCCTGCAGTATTCTCTACATGCTAAAACAAGCTCAACAATAAAGTTTCAGAGATATTGTCACATTATAATCCTGATATTAACTTTCAAAAATCGGCACTGTGGTAGAGTGGAAAAATGTCTCTCTCAAACCTCTACTTTCCTATCAGTCATTTTGAGCCTAAGTTTCTTCTGTTTCTGCTTCTGGTTTGTGTGGAATAACTCATTACTCAAAACACCTGTTTTTAAAGAAACAGAGATTATTTGAGGTGAAAGCTACAAATCTGCAGTATTCTGAGAAGTGGTGGTTTTGTTATAAATCATTAAGGCAAAATTACAATACAGATAAGCAAAACAATTTCCTGCTCATGCTAAATGTGTAATTCTGTAGCTGTAGTCACTCACTAAGTTATATTCTGAGTTTAGGATAAGCAATAGTCTTATTTAAGGAATGAAAAGGAGAATGATTTAAATAATGTAACATTCACTTAATATATTATATGTTATATTAATTTATATTGCTTAACATAGTATGGAATTTAGATATATATTTTGAAATAATATATTATAAAATTTAATTTTAGAAGGAAGATACTACATCATGCATGCAAATATATGAATACAAGAGCATCAATGTATTTCTGCCATGTGTGCTACTCAACTGCAGAGGGCTGGAGAGTTAACTTCTATGTAGAAAGGCCTTTTATGTAAATGCTCCTCCTAATTTTGTCACTAAAAATGTGTGAACGAAATTAACATTTTAATCCTTGCCTGCATTTCTGTACTGAATGTGATATTTTCTAAAACTCTTTCTTTTAGAAGATAGAATATGTACCTTCATAATAGCAAGTGTAAATAGATGGAAAAAGCAGCTTTTACCTGGAAATAGTGTGGGTTTATTGGAAAGAGCAAGTTTAGGATTTATTTTCTATTTTTTTAAATTTGCAGGTGACTGTTCCTGCACATTCCCTTATGTAGTTTTAAATATACGTGTCTTCTCTAGAAATAGCACTACCATACCTTCCTGGTGCCTTTCTGAATGACTGAAAGGCTCACATACCTTGTTTTATATTTATACACTTGTTCCCATGCAAATTTTGAAAAAATTCCCATTAAATTTTGAAAAATATGTCTGGTCCTGGAAGCCAGGAAGTATGTTTTCTTTGCAGGATATGGCGTGTGGCTGCACTCTTTTAATTGGATACCTAGAAGGGGTATTTATATTTTAATATTTTTATATATACATATACATATACATATATATATATATATATATATATATATATATATATATGTATATACACACATCTCTCTCACTCTGTTACTCTCTCTGTATATATATATATCTCCCTGCTCATATTTTTAATATCACTGTTTTACTTCTTATTCTGCTTCAGTATACTCTTCTGCATTTGATAATTTACATAAAAATATATAGTATATGAAAATGGGTAAGAATTATTTTAAAGGCAAGGCTCCTAGTTCCCACAGTGCAGTAGTTTATACAACAATATGATTGACTCTGCTCTTTTTTCATTGCAGGTAATTTCTGGGAACATAACAGAGTTTGAAAAGGCTGACAGCAATGGACAGTACTCATTTTGTGAGAAATATTTGTAGTCTTTTCAAGGCAATTGTGTTGCAAAACCTTTGTGTGAAATTATTGCCCCTTGATTTTGTTTCCCTTGGAAAAATACATTAAAAGGTCTGTGACTGTTCCTTTGTAGATTAAATCAGATCTATGGTTTGTTTTTTTGGAGAGTTTTTTTGAGAGGATACTGCTGGATTTTTCTCCATTTGCATAAACATGAGCAGGAGCAATAATAAGTAAAGAACTATCAGATTCTCAGGGTTTCTCAGTGAAAGTAACAAAACAATGCTAACAAACACTTGAAGACATGTAAATATATTGATTTTAAAAAGATAAAATATAGATATTTTAGTTTTTATTTTAATTTAGTTTAGAGATTTTAGATTATTTTGGTTTTTTTCCCCGGGAAAATGAAATTGCTTCTGAAATGTACATTCATCATTTTCATTCAAGTCAGTTGATGCTGCTATAGCATATAGATTACCCTTACATTAAGCATGTATTTTTAACAGAGAAAAAAGACAGTGTTAAGAAACCATGATGAACAAAGGTTTTACTTTTATTTTAGCAATATCTTAGTCTATATGCTTATGCAGAAAGAAAATAGGGTTTTTTTTCCTATTCTTCTTCTCCCCTCAAACAACTATCATTTATTAACAAGACCAGGGAAAGCTATTGCTATTTATGATTTGAGCAATAATTTTCCAAGATTTTCAGGCATGTTGATGAAAGTAGTACTTTTCCTGAAATAAAATGAAGGTCAGTATGCCAGCCTGACTATTCACCTATAAACATCATTATTTTTTTAGTCAGATGCACAAGAAAGGTTTGTTTTAGAAATTTTTGCAGATTCTAAAAATCTACAGATTTTTAGAAATCTGTAAATTACTTGAAATTTTTTTCTGCTTTTTTTTTGGTATTATAGGAGAACATCTAAGGTTGATATAGCAAAGTTTCACAACATGCTTAACTGTAGCTGTAGATGATTAGGTCATGTACAAGCTCTCACTCAAAGTTAGGTTTGATTAATATTTTTAATATCTGAGAATACTGTCATATAACCATCTGCTACTTATATAAATAATTCCGTAAATTTTTTGTTTTATCTGCTGATTGCACATTACCTCTAAGCAACCAAAAGAGAATGTTGAAATGTCTTTTTTTTAAGCATCAACAGTATATGTCAAGCATTTAGTATTTCAAGTCCTTGATAGGTCATTTCAGATAGATTGCCTGTGCAAGACTTTATTTTTCTTATTCCTGTCCTGACAAAGACAAATAAGGGATTAAATGAACAAAAAACCACAACTTCTGAGCTCCCCAGAGTGCAAGACAAGTGATGACTTAAACAACTATGTTTTCTGTATATACTCCTGCACTTTACTATTGATTCACTGATTTGAAAACTGATTCCAAAATATTGCTAATAAACACATGGAAATACTTAAAAGAAGCACTTCTTTATATTCATCTGCAAAATTCTAGTGCAGGTTTTTGTTTTAATTCTGTGATACCATCAGTTCTTTCATAAAAACACACAAATGTCCCTAAAAACTATTTAACCAGCTGCTAAAGCATACCTTTCATACTTCTAATCACTGAAGAGAAGATTTTAATCTAAAGAGAAGCTTTTCTTCCAGAGACATGCAAATCCCAAATCAATGAAGCTGGCAGATTGCATGGTTTGTTACTAATCAAATATTCAGATAATTTTCTATTCACAAACTCAGACTCTCTTTTTAATACATCTTGCACTACATCAGATTTTGATAGTTTGTTTTGGTTTTGGGTGTTTTTCTATTGTTTCTGGTTTTGGTTTGGGTGGTTTTTTTTTTGGGGGGGGGGTCTTTTTTTTTTTTTTTTTTCTTTTTTGGGATTCTTTTTGGTGGTGGTAGCGTTTGAAGCTTTTTTTTTTCCTACCTGAGGAGCAAGTGGAGAAAGTTCCTGTGCACTTAATTATTCTAAACCTTAAAAAAAGAAAAAAGAAAAAAAGGAGAAAACCTGTTTTGGTTCATTTGGCTCTGATCTTCTCACAAATACTGTACATTTAATATAGTGGAATTCTAATGAAGATGTTGTGGGTGATGGCCCTTTGTTTCCATTTAGAAGAATTCTTGAAAGACAATGCTTGAATAATAATTTCTCATTGCCCATCAAACCACTGAGAGGCTCTCAAGCCTATTTCTCAATGGGTGCAAGCCAGAAGGGCTTTGCTGGAGCCAGCAGAAATAGCTGAGGCTGTGGTTGTGCTTTCCACACTTGGAAATCAGCATATCATAGCACAAACACAACTCCAGTCCCCAAAGACATTTGGATGTGTAGGATTATGTGTCCAACTGGATCCTGTTGACACAGTGAACTGCAAGTGGTTGGCCAAATCACTTGACAAATTGAGGTTCTAAGGGTGATCAAATCAGCTAATCCACAATGGTCATGAGATAGCTGTCATGGTAATTCATGATGGTGAGCTGAGCTGAAACAAACCACTGAGAAGCAGGGACAAGTGTTAAACTGCTTGTACACCAAAGATTAGTCAGTGAATGAAAATGCTCATCAAGAAATCATAAATAGGAATTTGTGAACTATTGGAGCACCAAAAACTCACTGATATCACAGTGTCATTAGGTCATGCCCCTGATGTGGAGAGCAGTTGTATTAATTTCACAGTGATTGCTGAGAAAAATAATTTAATTTAAATATTCTTTTGCCATAAAATACATATGTGATACAGTAGAGGTAAACAGCCTTAGTAAGACACTTTCCTTTAAAACCACTTCTTTTTGATAGTATTCAGTAACTTGTGCGTAAAACACGGTTTAAGTACTTAGCATCTTACAAAGGAGCTCAGTCTCATCAGAAGCAGGTCATAAAATCATTCTCATCACATCTACCTTTTGCATCTCCAGCCTGCCAAGATACAATCAATAATGAAACAAAAAAACTGAACATCTGAAACTTTTTCTGCAATTGCAAGGATTTTGATTCTTTTGGTCCTGTCCTTTCTGAGAAGACTGTTCAGTGGGTGGCATTTCAATATGCATACAATTATTTATATTGTTGGCATATTGTGCTGGTGGTGGCATGCTTCCTCACCATTAACTTGAATGCAAGGGCAGGAGGCTGTTTGATCTGGAGCAGACCTGAATGCTGAAAAGTTGTGATGTCCTGTATTGGGTGCAGGACAGTGGAACAGAGCAGAAATATTCTCCCTGTAGAAGAACTTGATGCATCGAAGCTTCCAGAGGCTGGGCAAGCTCTTATTGTTGTAAAACCTAACACATCTTTCAGGATGATGCTGTTCCCAATCCCACTTAGTACAATTTAGTAAAAACTTTACTAGCATGGAAGGAAAGTTAATGAGAAGAGTCAAATGCTAATCCTGAATGTATCAGAGATGTGTTTTGTGAAGTCCTTGGTTAATTTTTCCTGTGGTTCAGTGCTGCCATACAACAATTTCCTTCACGGCAATTCCCCATGACTGACACGTACTGTTCTTAGATTCTGAGTTTTTCTCCTGGTTTACTTGTAGGTTGACTTCCTATAATTACTAAAATTTCAGTATCAGCAGAAGTGACGGTAACTGTTTCACAGTGCATACACACATGCATGCCTTTCCTTCATCTTAAATCAAGCTGTATTGTTGTCTGAATTAGATTAAAGAGAGTCAATACCCCATCAATTCTGATCTGATATCATGTTTTTGACACAGTTCAAACCAGACATTATTGTCATGGTTTGACACTAGTCCAATGCCAGGCACCCATGAGAGTTGTTTGGTTACCCTCCCCTGCTACAGCTGAGCAGGGGAGGGAAAAGGGAAAAAAAAAATAGTGAAGTCTTCATGAGTGAGATAAGGACTGAGAGAAGTATTTCAAGGGCAAAGCAGGCTCAACTTAAGTTGCAAAGTGAATTTATTACTAACTGAATCAGAGGAGGATAATGAGAAGTAAAAGAAGCCCTTAAAACACCATTTCCCCACAGCCCCTCCCCCCTTCCCACAGACAGCACAGGGAGACAGGGTGTGGGGGTTTTGGTCAGTTCATCACCAAGATTTTCTTCTGCTGCTTTGGGAGAGGAGTCCTTCCCCTGTGAGGCCATGGGGTTCCTCCCACGGGAGACAGCTCTCTGTGAACTTCTCTGGCATGGGTCCATTCTCACAAATAGCAGCCATACTGCATCTGCTGCAGCATGAACTCTCCCCACGGACGGACAATCCTCCCAAAACTGCTGGGACATGGGTCTCTCTTTCCATGGAGTGCAGTCCTCCAAGGTCAGGCTGCTCCAGCCTGGAGGCAGGGGCCCCCTCTCCTCCAGGTCTTCCACTGGATCAGAGCCTCCTTCAGGTATCCACCTGCTCAGGCATGTGCACCTCCCCCATAGGCTGTGGGTGGATCTCTGCATTCCCCATGGACCCATGGGCTGCAGGGGCACAGCTGCTTCAGCATGGTCTTCACCACAGCCTGCAGAGGAATCTCAGCTCTGGTGGCTGGAGCACCTCCTCCCATCTCCTTCTCCACTGACCTTGGTGCCTCCATTTTGTTTTCCCTCACATGTTCTCACCTCCTCCTCTTTTCTAACTAGAAGCAAAAATTCCCTGACTTTGTTTTGATTTTCTTCTTAAATATGTCATCACAGAGGTGTTACAAACCTCTCTCATTGGCCCGGCATGTTTTGGCCGCAGCATGTCCATCTTCAGAGCCATCAGCCATTGGCTCTGCTGGACACAGTGGAAAGCTTCCAGCAGCTTCTTTGTGCCCCCCCTACGGCCAAAAACCAGGCCATGCTAAACCAATGAAATTATCATTTTGAATTGGGAGCTCAGCTGTTCCAGTACTACATTATAGTTTGTGAAATGCCTTCCGAAGTTGAATTTGAATTGATGTCAGTATAAGTAGGGTTTTTAAACAGAGTTATTGTTTTATGCCTAGCCTGTTTCACAAAGGAAAATGGTTAAACAAGATAGAACTTGTTCAACTACTAGCAATGGCACAGTGATTACATGAAAGATGCTTGGCTTTAAATCAGTTGAAGAAGACTCAACCATTGGTCATCCTGTTCACATGAGGAGACCTACATTATTCGCTGTGAGCATGAAAAACACACGACCCATCCAGAAAGCTCTAGCTTCTTTCTTCTACTATGGAAAAATTGCTTTGGCACTTAGGACAGCATCATGATGCAAATCTTAAGATTCTGAGATGTCTGAGCAAATCAAACCATTTGGACACTCTGATGCTTTTTAATCTATCTCCCTGGCTTTTTTTTCCTTGTACTTTTAATTTTTGATGTAAGTACTAGGAGGGGAAAATACAATTTAGTAATAGAGAAGTAACTACTACAACCAACTTAATCTTTTCCTCTCTTTCAGCTTGGGAAGAACTTATTATTATCATCTTCATCTTCATTATTTTTTGATTATGATGATGTTCATCAGATTCTTGTCTGTACTGGAAGTGGAGAAAAACATTAATATTTTGAAAATTATTACTATCAATTCCAATTTTAGTTGTCTGAGTTCTTGTCTTGGTTTAGAGACAAGTTTAGGAGAAAAACACTCTGGAAATGAGTGTTTCTTCTAAAGAAACAGTTCCAACAATCTCTTTCTGCCAATAATAAAAAAAAAAGAATATTAGTGGATGAAAGTGAAAAAACCCAACCATTTATTGACAAACAGAGTGCCCACATGGCACAAAGAAGAAAAATTATTAAGTGCTAGATACTGAATTGTCTGACCAACACCCCCACCCCACTCACAGGAACAAAAAAAACCAACCAACCAACCAAACAAACAAACAAAAAAAACCAACAAAATACCAGGCAAAGAGAAAAGGAAAAAAACCCAACTAAACAAAAAACCCATGACAGCTGCAATGTAGTGGGGGAGGGGGAAAAAAGGCCCTGGCCTTTGTCTCAGAGAACGAAAAAACAAAGGGTTCATGCAGCAGTTTGGGAAAAACAGATGGGAACCTATTGAATCTCTGGTGCTGGTCTCCTCTTCACAGCAGGTGAAACTGGTGGATTTGGTGTCCTTTCTCTTGTTGGTTTGGCTTTCCTGAATTCTGGGTCTGGGACAGAATGGCCCCTCAGCTCCCTGCCAGTCCCCAGTGAATGCTTTTCCTGTTGATTGTCCTTTCTAGTCTTGGACCAAAACCAAACTGAGTAGCTCAAGAGAAAAACAAGGCTGCTGATGGACTGCTGCTGCAGTCTGCCCAGTCCACATGGCATGATGGATGGGGAGTGAGGCTTTGAAAAAGTCCACAAAAGAACTCCAAAGGCTTCCCCTTATCCCAGACCCACTTTAAAGCTACAGCAACCATTTCTGGGCCTGGAGCAGCCAATCATGGGAATAGAAAACCACTCCAAGATAATTCCGAAGCCCCGATGAAATCCTCAGGCAGTCAAAACTCTCACTGTTGGCATTTGCCTGATTAAAGAGATTTTCTTGATCTTCATGGATGCTATGCAGGGATGGCATTGCAATGATTTGCAATGATTTTGAACCCTGACTTGTTGAAGAATACATTTAGTGCAGATAGCTGAGTGCGCAGCTACAAGTTGAACTCTGGATGCGGGAAATGTTGGAAACCTGAGGCAAAAGGCTGCGACCTGGCACTGCACATTTGCACAGCAAAGGAATGGGACATCTGGCATGAACCATGGGATCAGGAGAGGGTGACTCACCAGAAAGACTCCAGACTACCACATTGCAGTCCATTATGGACTGTGAGGGTATAAAAGCCCAGAGGTTCCTTGGTTGGGGGCACCTCCTTTGAGACACCCACTCCAGCTGTTTCCTTGTTACTGCGCTGTGAATAAATTGCTTTAAGAATGTGGACGTTTGAAACTCTGCTGTGGGAAACCTGAGGCTGAACCAATGAGGAAACTTTGTCTGACTGTGTGAATGGGATGTGTGGGGAGTCAAGAGGGGACCCATCTGGTTAGTGGAGCCACCTGGGGTCCCAGCAGTGAGGGTCTGTGGTGGTGCAAATGAGACATACAGAGTAGCTCCTGGCTAGGCAGAGAGGAAAGATTCTCTAACAGACCCTGCTATCTGTTCTCCTGTGCTAGAAGAAAAGGTTATTTTCTTTCCTATTGGGGAACTACCCATCTTTATATATTGTGGTACAGCAAACTTTTCTAGCAGTTTTCAGAATGCTGGTAGACAGATGTTGAGCTGCTTTGAATTTACATGGTAAACCTGACTTTAGTGGAATTGTATGTTTTTTACTGTTGCTAATTATCTGCCCTTAGTTTTACTACCCTCTAGTACCCTTTATTGAAGAAGTACAAACATTTTCTGCTGACTGATGCTTACATTCATCAGGAAATATGTGGCACCCTAGATTTTCTCCATTGTCTTGCTAACCAAAACCTAAGTGATTGAAGAGTTATGTTTTCATCCAAGAGAAGTTATCCTTACAGGTTTATCCATCCATCATTCATTTAAAATTTCCAAATTAGTTCAATTAACTTGCAGTTATCTCAGATTTCTTAGCTTTCACCTTTTTCTCTTCCTCTTCTTTCCAAAAATATTTTCATTTTATAACACTTCGGTTAGTTATCAAAGAGACTTTAGTGAAATAGTTGGAGTTTCCTTTGATGTGTCCCTGTGAATAAACTATACTTTGTAAATTCTTTCAGAACCTTAGAGTAAGAGCCAGGATTTCTTGGTTGATTGATTCATCATTGGCATGTGTATGCCTAGTGAAGATGATATATATTCAAATATCAGTTATTTCCTGACACTTTCTTCTGCTGCTTTAGAAAGTAATTGTGGATGGATCCTCAGTTCCCCAAAACTGTTAATATCAATAGAGACTTGCAATAGTTCTCTCTTTCAACTCATATTTTAAGGTCAGCATTTGAATCTGAAACATAAATCTGTTTGTGTCATTCAAAAAATAGAGATCCAATAGAAGAAGACTGGAGTCTGTCCAGTGACACCTGTGCATCAGATTTCTATCATCTCAATAACTAAGTGGGAACATAAATGTAAGGGTTTCATTGTCCCCATAGTCAGAAGGATGACTGTGCATGAAGACTGCCTATGCTCTATTATGCCTTTTGAAGTGGGTTTTTTAGGTCTGGTTCCATCTTTGGAGTAGATACAGATATTATTTGTATTGCCTGCTTTTGGGATATGGTGGATGTACCTCTAGAGATTAGGGCACCCCAATTAATACCTATTTATAATGTTCTTTGAGAAACCACGTACCAATTTGAACAACATCTAAGTTCTCAATTGTCAGTTTCCTCTCCCATACATCCTTTTTCAGCTTCTGTGAAGCCTCCCTTACCCTCTTTCCCTCAGACTTTCCCACTCCCTTCCCAGTCCCCAGCCTGGGATAGCATTGGCCGCATCATCCTGGTCTCCCCTCTCCAAGATGGCAATGGCCATGCAACTTGGAACCATTTTTCCCGTGCTTCTGCTTCTTTTCCTGTCCCTAATCCCACCCTGGGTCCAGCCCTTTCCCCTGAAGGCTCCACCCCTAGGGGTGATAACCATTCCATCATGGGTCATGCCCCTTCTGGGAAGGGCGGAAGTGGAGGCTCCCTACTAGAAACTGCTATTTTGTGTAATACCCCCGCAATGGCGGCACCTGTACCCCCTACCCTGTCCTCATCCCTTTCCCCACCAGGAACCCAGATAGCTTTTAACCATCACTCGACACACGATATCAGTGCTTCTCCAGAAACAGATCCCTCGGCTGCCAACTCCACTAGAATGATAAAGCCCTCCTTGGACAGAGACAATGCAGTTTTTGCTAGTTTAGGAAGTGCAGCATTTGCTGTACAGACTTGCACAAGACTGCGCCAACTCCCAGTTAAAACAATGGAGATTTTTAGAATAACTGTGTTTCATCCAAAGTTTTTAAGGACCAATGGCAAAAGAAGGAAAATCATCATCATCATCATTCAAGACAATAATTAGTGGTATCTGTTCAAGTTGTCTGGGACACTTGACTCCTTTCTCCAAGTTAATTTCTTTATTGGTTAAACCATCTTAAGTTTACATGGGTTTTATATCAAAAATATGTTTGTTTAATTATTTTTATTATCCTAGTTACTTTAAAACTGTTAGGTATTATTCTTGGTTTTGTCCTGAGCTCAGTGTTACTTTGTGTGGGTTCATTAAGTTTAATTATTTTATTTAAATTGTGTATATAGTTCTATTTCAAAATCATTAATTTAATGAGATATAGGTAGTCCTAACTTTGATAATTTAAATTGATTTAATACACTCTTTATACTCTGTCTATTACCTCTTTTTCTAAAGGCCCAGCAGAGGGAGAATATTCACAGTTTTTATAATGAGGAGTGTTCTCTTTTGTGTGTTAACCTTAATGTATTTTAATTAGTGTTTAATATTTTAAAATATAATTTTCATTTATAGAAAGACACTAGAAATCTTACTGAGAACGAAAAGGCAAGTGTAAGAAGGTATGTGTTAGAGTGGTGGTGTGTAGAATGCCTAAAAGGACAATCAAGAAGAAGAGAGGAGGAGAAAGAAGGAAACAAGAGAGGAGACAGTGAGAAAGAATAAAAAGGAAAATGAGTGGTTTACTAAGAATAAAAGGTATTGGGTGGTAAGTAAAGAAGTGGGGGAGGCTGTTTTAGTTAAAAGTTATGTTAGTTAGTATGTTAAACTTTATTTCCCTGTCTCTACCTTGGCTCCCTTGCAAATACTAAGTTTAATCTCTTGTGTGCACCCCATTTCATAGAATATCCCATGTGAGTGTTGATGTAATCTAATCTGTGATGTGAGTTCTGTATTGCAGAGAAAAAGGCAGTAAAAGGAAAGGAAAAACAACCCAAGGCACAGTGGTGCTGGGTATGGTGGGGCGTGCCTGTAGTCCTAGTTGCCGGGGAGGCTGAGCCCAATGGATTGCTTGAGCCCAGGAGTTCTGGGCTGCCGTACTCTGTGCCAAGCGGACTTCCAAGCAAGGCCACCATCAATATAATGACATAGGCAGAGCTGCGGGACACCAGGTTGACTAAAGGAGGGTGAACTGGCCCAGGCTGGAGACGGAGCAGGTCAAAGTTCCCGTGGCAGACATTAGTGGGATTGTGCCTGTGAATAGCCACACCAGTGTAGCCTGAGCAATACAGAGACATAAAGGCTCTTTCACCACAAACACTTTTTGAAATAAACTATTAGCACAAGTTTAATTGAAATGAATAACTTTATAATTGTTGTTATCAAGTTCATAATGTTCTTTTGTTTATAGTTACATTCACGGAAATCTTTCTTAAGACATTCAACTGTTTAGAGTTATATATATCTCAGAATCTCTTCATGAGTTGTCATTGTTTCTTTAGCAATTACCTTTTAATCTTTATTTTACCCATTTCTAGGATTTTGTCTGTTAACCAAGACTTTCCCTCTCTCTTTTCAAAACAAGAAAAGGGGAGATGTTACAGTGTGTTTTTTGTTTTTATTTTTAATAGTTTATTTTGTACTTCCCCCCCAGCTCTGAGGCACTGTTTTAATCCCAGCTGTCAGTCCTCCCTCCCCTTTTTCCAGAGATTTCCCTGTCATTTTTGTATCCTTCAATGCCTCATTGGTTTGTTTAAACTGTTCCCTGTAACTCCTATTGGTTTAAACATTGTAATCCTTGCCTTGTGTTCCTCCCCAGACCCTTTGTTATTGGTTCCCAGCCCTAAACTCCACCCTGGTCCTGTCCCTTAAAACCCACTAGCCTGCCTTTGTTCATGGTCCTTGCCTCTGTTCTATATTTGAGATATGGATGCATTTGTTTTCACCCTTATGGTTTAAAAAACGATCCTCGTATTTACAAGCAAGGCCCATCTTGCTTTTTCTACATTGATCCACCCGTGACTGCATAGGAGGTTCAGGGCCCCAGGGGAGGTGTTGCGCCCCCGTCAAGCGCATAGCACCAAGTGCACCATCGCAAATGTATTACACTGTAATTTTTATTGTAATTATTTTTCACCTACTTGATATCCTTAAGGACCCTGTTTACACAGCTATAGAATAAATACAGTCGACAAACATCATTGACCCTATCTTGTAGGATGGTGATAATTGCAGATTTGTATATTGTATAAAAACAGGCTTAAAAATTACATGCTTATATAAAACTTTTGAAATCTGTAATTCATTGTTATTACTTCTATTATTTTACTGTACTGTTCATTCTACTTACTAGCTGTAATTTCAAGATTTATTTGTCACTGTTCTCTATTTTTCTTCTGTACATAGTGTTTGTGGACTATGGCAACCAATCCTCTAGGATTTCCTTTGCTTTAATTTGCATAAGCACAGACATTATATGAATGTAAGTGGCTTTGTATTAAATAAATGCCCTTAATCAGCTTTTCAGTTCAGTTATTTTGGTTGTGCAGAGTCAGCTATTTCTTCCAGAAATTCTGAGAGCCCTACAAAGCTAACTGGATTAGTTTGCAATTCTTTGATACATTTTATGAAAAATAATTTTAGTTAATTATATGGAATCTGGGGATGACTGAAAGCTTACTAGTTTGATCAAGGGGAAGCTATATTTTTGTATTTTTTCATCATTATTATTGTTTTTATTAATCCCTGATGGCCAGGTTCGGAACATGCTTCACTAATTTGCATAAACTCTTAATCAATAATACATTAGGGTTATTTTAAACAGTGGGCTCCTAGCATGGATTTATATATGGCAGTGTGGTTTGATTAGCTCTGCAATATTTTCATTCCTGGCAAATGTTCCTATAAACCTGAAAGCCACTAAAGAACCTGTACTAATATGCAGTATTTGTTTTTTGAAAATGTTGGCTATCTTTCCAAAGAGAATTGCACTAATTTCTCTCCCTTCCCCCCAGCTATTAGCACTTCTGACTTTTCATTAGAAATATAAGCTTGATTGTGCCCACTGTTTGTAGCCTTGACTAGTGCCTGGGATTCATGGGGAAGGTGGCATCACCTGTATGTACTTTTAACTTGCATAAATAGGAGCAACCTGTAAATAAGAAACACTTCTGTTGATATGCACTGTGCATCCTTCCTTTTTGCATATTTGAAATCTCTGGCCTCACCTCTGCTTATGCTGGGATGCAATCTGGGAAAGGAATAATTACACACTAAATGTGTTACTTATAATGCTTGTGTGATTCTTGTGCTATCTAAAATGTAATTTAAAGGAGAAGGATTGGTGGGATGGCTATCTTTTCATAAATTAGGGAAAGGTGAGAAGGCAAGAGTTAATTTAGGACTCTGCTTGGGATAGAGAGTCAAAGCTAATTTATGTATTTAAATTACTGAAGATAATTAGTGTCCTTCTCCTTATTCTTAGCTTAGTATTCTACTTTTGTGAGTGTCTTAAAATGACATAGAGGATAAAATAACCCCAACATGGAGGATAAAATACCCCCATTTCTAGCTTGCTTGTTACAAAGGGTTCTGATCCAGAAATTTGTATACATACTGGTCCTTGAAGGAGTCAGTGTCCCAGGCAAATATAATATATATGTGGGTACCAAAGATGGCTATGTGGAAAAGAAAAATTAATGAAACAGAGGTGTGATACACAATAAAATTGAGGGCAAAAGACATATTAAATGGAAAGCATAATTAGCAATCTATCTATTGAACTGTATCAAATACAGCAATGCATGTTCTTCACAAATTATAATGAGCTGTCCACGGGTCTGGACTACAGGTAGAACCTCTAAACCTGAACAGAGAGATTTTAACAATACCACATTAAAAAAATTATGCTTTAAATTGACTGAAGGCAACCTGGAGTAATGTGAGGCATATAATGTCCAGTTGGTGTGTTTTCCACTGTGTTGTGATCTGCGATGACAAGATGCTGAGCAAAGAAAGCATTTTCACTGTTTTTGTCAACTATTCCCGTAAATCTAGTGCAAATTAAAACTAAAGAAACAAAAAAGGAATGAAGAAAAAACAAAGATGTTTGATTTAGTCACTAGTTTCCTCATTTGGGATACTATTTCTTCAAATATTTCTATCATTTCTTATATGGCATCAAAAGAATATTTCTGGATTCCTAGCAGGGAGCCTGTCAGATTCATGTTTCATTATTTGACCTGTTTTCAATTTTTGTTTTCATTTTTCCTTTAAATCAGTGCCTGGTATTCTGAAGAAGAAACAAGAAAGTGGACTAAAACTTAAGATGTTAAAGTAGAAAAAAGTGTTCTCATTATTAAGTTTAAAAAGTGTTAACTGTATACAGAATTATTAAAACTAATTTTGAGTTTATATCACCTGTCAATTTAAATTAATTAAATCTTTCAGTTATTAATAAGTTCACTGTGCATTTACTCTTCAGTCATTAAATGTTTACAGCTATCATAAATACTAAGTGATCTTTAACACATTACAGGGATTTTAGGGCTGATCATTTTAAAGGATATACTTATTAGAACTAGGTGACTTATTAAAAAATGTTGTGAGGAACATCTGTAATAGTAAATATATTATTATGGGGTAGTTATAGGATGTAGTACCTCACTCTGTGCTGAGCCCTCGCTTGCTTTTTTCACAATGAAAAAACAAAGAATTTGTTAATATCCTGATTAAATTGATTATAACCTGTAACTGTTACCACTGCTGCTTAGATGAAATTTTCAGAGGCAGTGCAGGGATTTTACATGTAGGAAGGAATTTTAAATTTTTTAAAAATGTTTACAGTTGTTAATGAACAGCAGGTGGTGCCATTGTTGGCACCATAGAACATAAAGGCGATAATGCCCGAGGCATTTTCTTGGGAAAAAAACCTTGAGGGCCAATGAGCACAATGTAATTGTCTATAATGAGACAGGATGAAGTATATGGTTGGAAATGCTTTAATGTCTCCAAGCAAATATGTGATAAAAGTCATAAACCAAATCCTCCATGCTGGATGCTTAGCAATAACCATGGCAAACATGTTCTTCCTACACATGCTTTGGCTTGGCTGAGCAACCCACCTTAATACACTCCTAAGCACCTCCGAAATACCCATCACCAGCCCTTGCAAATATACAGCAGTTTCTATTTCACTTTCAAAATGAAACCATAATATTGGATTATTGGATGAATCAATCATACCTGTTTTTTCAGGGTAATCAGAAATAAAGCAGTGCTTGGCCTCACAGATCCTGCTGTTTCTCCTTTTTTTTTTTTTTCTTCCTTTTTTTTTTTTCTTTTCCCCTAGGGGAAATAAAGAATTAGTGGAAGCCTGTCTTCAATAGCAGTGATTGGAGACTAATCAACTTAGTCTCTTCAACTTAGTCTCTTCAACTCTTAGACTAATCAACTTAGTCAACTTCAATTTGAACTTAATTCATCCTTAACTGACCAGCAAGGGGGCCAACAATGCATGGATTTTAATTCAGGAGTTTTATAGATTTTTATTTGTGCAGAAAAATTAAGAAGGAAATTTGAATGTAGAAGATCCCACTTTCACTATTTTTGCCCCTCCAGTACTTGTGATGGCATACTCCAGTTTGACAACAGCATGGAACAAAACCTGTACTTCTGGTATTGGAAAAAGTTATCGGGAGAAAAAGGAAAGAAACAGACTTGCAGGGTTTTAGATGCTGTTTTAAAAAGAAAAGCTATTTTCATTTTCCATTGTGAGTAACCTTTACACAGACACAGTATCACTGATTTTGGTTGCTGTGCTGGAGAACTGTAGGACTAAGTCCTAAAAAGAAAAATAGTAGCTTGGCATGAAACAATAAATTACAATGTTCATTCACCTCTCTCTCACCCTAGTTTTAACTGGCATAACACCATTGACATCAATGTGGTACTGCTGACTTATGTTAAGGAAAGGAAGAAGAAAATCAAGCTTTGAATTTTTTATAGCTTTCTCAGCGACAAAAAAATGGAATAGATAGCTACTGTGTCACCATAGACCTTGGCATAAGCTACAGACTTAAAACATGTGCATATCAAGTGTATTTTACCTTTATGCATTCAAAAATAGCAATGCTACACTGACATCCAGTACACAGGGCTTTTTTCTTAAATCATTTACCCACATACATTGCCTACCTTATTGCACACGTATCCATTTAAACTTCTACAAATTCTTCTTTCTTGTTTTTTACTTGACTTCAAAAATATTTTGCAGGATTTTCTGCTGCTTACCACTGTTAATCAGCATTTAGAATGAAAGTTCTGACACATTATTAACAATAAAAAAATACCTAAAATCGAAGGAAGCACTTCTACATAACGAATTAGTTGTTTGCATATCCAGAGCTGCAAGGTGAATCATACCCCTGGGAATTCCTTTTCTTTAAAAATCAGCTGCTAGAGTTATTATCATTCTCATATGTAATGCAGGGCATATTAGAAAAACCAAATCTTTCACATGTGTATTGTCATGATGCTACAGGAACAAAAGGCTAATAGCCCTGAATTCTGCACACAAGTTTTTACACTTGTGGAATAAGAATATTTTATACTTTCAATTCCTATAACATGTTTTTGTTTGGAATTTTTCCCTCTCTCCTTTTATTTTTCTGGTTCATTGATTGAGGAATGGGAAAAAACTGGAGGAAATATTTTTCAAGTGCTATTTTCAAAGATAATTTGAAAATTATCAGTCAGCTCTCTATTTTACCAGGTAGTCAAAACACAAATCTCCTGTGGTTAGTTTGACTTTATTTTTACTGTCTTGATGCCTTATTCAGGAGATCTTGCAGAATTAATTTTGGGAAAGGGAGGATTGCGTCCCATTGTGATATAAGAATACAAATCTAGGCAATTTCACAGTGGACCACTCACCAAATAAATTTTAAACATGGTGTTAGGCTGAAGTGTGAAACATCAAGCAGCATGGATGTTAGGATGATCTCCTTCTTGAGATGCAGTATCTATGTGCAGCAATAATAGAAATCTGCTCATACTGTAACACCTAAAGCTTTCTGTTTTATAAGTAGCCTTGTATGTTTGTGACATCATTTGCTATGTTTTAAAGATGTTAGGGTTCTTAAACAAATATTATTTCTTGGATTTGTAGGTAACTACTGCATTATATTCGAGTACTATGGTGTAAAAGTTTATATCCTTGCATGGCTGAAGATGTACAGAGCATGATGGGGCATACACTACATCAGCACATAGGCACTGACATCACATAATTAACGATTGTCCTTGCTACCATTTTTTTAGATCCATTTATTTATATGCTTACTTTTTAAAAACATGGAAGTATGTTAACAGCACTGACTCCTATTTATATAAATTTGTTGGAGTCCACATTTTATACAGTAAAGGGAGGTACAAGATAGATTTACTGAAACTCTTGATTTACAATGCTACAAATGAAAAAGAAATAAATACAACCACTATAAAAATATTTGCTGAGAATACACTCACTTTGCCACTATTGTGTTTGCTTTAGAATTCAGCCTAATCTGTGTATTTCAGAATATTAACTATTTCACCCAATCCCATTCTGATTTTCCTAGAATCATACACTCTTAGAATAGGCTAAGTTGTAAGGGACCCATCATGATCATGGAGTCCAACTTCTGGGCCCTCACAGGACACCCCAAGAATTCCACCATGGGCCTGAAAGCATTGTCTAAACACTCCTTGAACTTTGTCAGGCTTGGTGCTGTGAACACTTCCCTGGGGAGTATGTTCCAGTGCCCAACCCCGCTGTGGGTCAAAAACTTATTCCTGATATCCAACATAAACCTCCCCTCACTCAGCAAGGGAAGTGACTTAAACTCTCTTACCCCAAGTCTACTGACAAATAGCAAAAAACCCAACCCTCTCACTAATAAATAGTTTTGCATTTTCTTCACTGTCTCTGTGCAGTCCTCAAAGCTCTCCTTGCAGCATTGATCCTGAAGGATAAATAATTTAAATGTCAATTTTGTTTATATAAAAATTATTTGTGGTTCATTTGCTGCAATTGAATTCAGCTTAAAAGACTGTATGCAAGTGCTCTAAGAAAAGCTAGACTATTTTGGTCTTTAGCAAAAACACCTGGGTAAATAGAAAAATCAGAAATAATTTTTCAAGGATATGGATGTTGTTAAGGCAAAGAAATCGACATCCAAGAGCAAAAATTCAAAATCCTGGGGAGAAAATGAAGAATCACATATGTGCACCTCTTCTAAAGACAAGCTAAAGGAAATGTAATTGTCAAACATTTTAAATACATTTCTGTTAAACAATCAAGAGATGCCTTCCCTAGGTGTGCCAGGGACATTATCTGTCCCTGCCGCCTGGAGAGAGGAGAGACGGAGCCCAGTGGAGAGGCAGCTGGTGAGCTGCCAGCAGCGAGTAGAGATGCAGAGAGTCTGGACCATTGTAAATAGAAAGTGTCCACTGGGAACATGGGGATGCAAGTCTGAATGGAGGAAAAAGCAGTTATGCAGGTATGGACCCTCCTTTTACCCAAATGGGAAATAAAATATGCAGAAAAGGCTCTGCAAACCTTGCTGTCATGAGACATGTCAAGAGCCATGGACTAAACACCACCGCAGAAGCTCCTTTTAATGTACAAATATGGGAGGGGGCTGGTGGACTGATATTTGACTCAGTGTCATGATGAATCAGCTAGAGGTATTTTTAACAACCTGGTGGCTGGTGCTAGACACCTTAACACAAATAAAAGCCAAGTGGAGCACAACAGCCGCACCTGAGGCTCAGTGGTCACTGCCTACTGCGTTGTCTCATAAGGACAGAGGGCGAGGAGAAGCCAGGGGAAGAGTGAATACGACCTCTGGTGTGTAGGCGAAGAGGACAGGTGAGAAGCCAGCAGGGGAGTGGCCATTACCAGAGTCCCCTGTCCCTGTGGTACCATCCCATTGTGCTGCCAGACCTCCTCCCCCACCAGCAATGGAAACGTTTGCGCAGCGCCCGAGCCTGCCCATGCTGCGGCAACCAGACCTGTTGTTGTGCTCTATGCTCAGTTATCGCTGTTAATGTGCTTGGTATGCTCCTGCCTGTGGCTGATTGTGCAGCCCAGCCACGACTTGGCACACTCACTTACAGCTTTGGCACGCAGGTGAAAGCCAGAAGTCAAGCGGTGCCCGGCGCCAGAAACACTGGGGTGGAGCTGCGAGCACCCAAACCCAGAAGCACTGGGGGGAGGTTGCTGGCACCCAGGACTGTGGGACATTGTACCTGCATCATATACAGCCAGGATTCGAGAAGTCCACACGATGCTTTTCATTATTAAACTCACAACATCCTAACAGGGGGCACCTAAGGCTTGTACCGTACTGCTGGTATCAGTCACCATCTCCACCTACAATCCGGTCAGCTTCAAGAGGCAGGTAAAATTGATTGCCATTGTGAATGGGGATCTCTAAAGCACAGAAAAGATCTCAGTGCTCATGGCCCCACTGTGATCGGGTGGCTCAGAGCCTATGGGCAGGACGATCAGAGATTTCCTGGTGTTGTGAAGCGACAGGATTGCACCTGATAGATTGCGCAATCTATCAAATGGCAGGTCCTCTCTGAACTGTGCCATCTAGCTGCCAAATATGGACTGGGGTTTCTGGCAGTAACAAGCATGCTACAATTTCTAACTGCCAATGAGATTATACTCTTTGATATTAAACAGAGAGTGAAGCTGCTTTGTACCCCAGTTCAATATAGGATGTCCAAATCCACCTGGTGGCGATATGCAGAGGATCAAGGGCTGTGCAATTTAGAGGTACCACAGCAAGATCCACAGTTTGGGGCTGGGGTTTTTCAGCTTACAGGTCTGCCTCCCATTGACAGCCTACAGTTACAGGTACACTTCCATCCTTAAATTTTAGTGCAAGCAAAAGACTTGGGAATGCAGGCACTGCTTAAAGTTGCAGACATGGCAACACCAACCCAGAGGTATTCCACAATCAAACAGGGCTCCAAGGAGCTGTAACTCCAGTTTATAGAACAATTACCAGAGTCCATGGAAAATCAAATAGTAAACAATGATGCAAAAAATCAATTAATATCGCAGTTGGTTTGAGATACTGCAAATGAGAACTGCAAAAAGGCTATAAATTTTTTTACCAAAAGAGAATCCATCCTTAAATTAACTAATTGATGCATGTGCTAAAGTTGGAACTGAATCATGTAGTATGCTTTATTAGCTGATTCTTTTGCAGCTGCTGTTAACACGCCAATGTTAGGGTTGTGGGCAACAAGGTCATCCCGTAAATCTAACCAACTGGGAACATATCAAAAGCAGAGAATTGGAACTATAATGGGAGACTGTAACTGCTGTGGGGAGCTCAGTCATCTGGCCAAGATGTGCAGGTCCAAATTTCACCTTAATGGACAGCTTCTCAATGAGCAGGGAAATGGGAACAGGAGTGCGATGGGGAAGCATGAACAGACACAAGCATCTTCCCGTCCCCCAATGTGAGCCTATGCGACCAGCTCACCTGAAGAACAAGACAGGCAGCAGGTATGGATGTTTCCACTGCTATCACAATAATCATAAGCTCATTGCAGGTGCATAAAGTTCCTCTCAAGGCCTATGGACGTACAGGAAAGGGGTTATAGACGCTGATTACACAGGGTAGATATGTGCCATAGTGTCAACACCTACTCCTCCTGTGACTATCGCAGCTAAAACTTGTATTGCTCAGCTTACACCTTTCAAGTCTTGTGTTCCCAAAACAGACCCATGGACACAAGGAGAACGAGGCTTCGGATCATCTGGAGAACCTCAGGTGTACCGAACTCAGGTTGTCTCTGATCCGACACCAAATATGATTTGTACAGTCACAATGCCTGAGGCATCTCACATAAAGGTCAGTTGTATGGTGTAGGATCATATTTACAGGAAAATAGACATGTACTAAATGAACCAGACTAACCTTCTGGAACTAAAGAACGAGGTTGTCTTTGTGGATAAAAAAGCTGATGTTGCAAGAAGAAGAAGTAGAAAAGTTGCTGACAAACATAGGGGTGTCAAACTGAGTGAAATGACGGTTACGGCATCTACCAATTAGATAAAGATGCATGCTTGCCTCATGCATAAAACAGAGCTACCAATCAAGAGATGCATGGAGAAAGCAGAGCTACTGGTTACACAGTGTGTGACTGTGTAGACCAAGATAAGAAGTAAATATAAACATTGTTTAGAAGCACAATAAACAGCTTTTGCTTGATTCCTTTTCTTCTCTCCTCAGCTGGTGCCCCGCAATGTGATCTGAATCGGAGGGAAGGTGGCAGAACCCAGAAGGAGAGCCTGGCTGGAGGATGGCTCACCAGGACTGAGACCCGCAAGTTGGAGGATGGCCTGGCACTGACTAATGTACATTGCAACAGGTGCCCAGTGAGGTGAGCAGCCAGGAGAGAAGATGGGACAAAATCTGACTAAAGATGGAAGTGTAATAGTGAAGCTTCTCCTCCATAGCCTTTCTAAGAGAGGAATTAAATATGATGAGGGTATTCTCAGAAAACTGTTATTATGGAGCAGGGAACATGGATTATCTGCAGAAGCAAATGATGCGTTTAGAGACATGGGAACAAAATAGGACAGCTTCTGTGGGACAAAGTAAGTAATGGATCAAAAGAGGAAAAAGAATTAGCATCAACTTGGAAACTAGTAATTACGGGACTCCAAGAAATGAAGGCAGAAAAAACCACTTCCACCACAGCATTTGCTGCTCTAGGACTCTGTGTCTGTGTATCCAGTAAAAGTATTTGGCTATTACCCTGGCATTCCTTCCTTTGCTCCTCCGTCAGCACCCCTGCTGGAGGGAGCAGAGGGAGGAGAGTCACAGACAGTACAGAATTTATCTCCAGCACATGAATTAGGTGTTGTTAACCCGTGAGAGGCACTGAAGCTAGCACAAAATGAACCAATGGAAATTGAGCCTGAGGGACAGGGAGCTACAACCTCTCCATTGCAAACTGCTCCCTGGACCTGATATATGTGCCCACCACTCCCTCTGTCAACTCCACCATCACCTGCTGGCCAGTATATTCGGCAAGCGAGGGGTGACCAACCTTTATGGGCATTAGAGTTATTTGAGAAATTATAGGAGTTGGAACAACAGCAAAAACTCCATGAGCAATTCATGTGAGATGAAATGGCAGCCATGGACTGACTGACAGGGACTGACAATACAGGGATGGATGGAGCCAGGGACAGCAATGATCCCAGATTACAGTGGAAAGGACTAATAAAGGATGGTTAAAGGTGAAATTATTCCAGTGGTATATCCGGTACAACTGTAGGGGAGTAACAGGAACGGAGGGAGGCATCCAAATACATGGTTTGCACGAGACTGGAAAACTATTAAGGAAGCTAGACAGTCAGTACTGTAGTATGGGTTAACCTCCCCCTATATACAAACCTTTACTGACAATATTTTTACTGGAACACTCTTGACCCCTTTTGATAGCAGGCAGATAGCTAGACTGATATTAAGACCTATGCAAGAGTTGATATGGCAGACAAAGTGGACTGATTTATGTCAAGTTGCAGCAGTTAACAATCTGGAAAAGAATGATGGGGATCCTTTAAGAGGAACTTCTGTAGACATATTACTAGGGCAGGGACCTTTTGCTGATGCACAAGTACAAGCACGACTGCAAATTTAGAAATTTTATGATAGTCACAAAGTTTAGCAAGGGAAGCTTTAAAAACATTACCAGAAAATGGGAAACCGATTCCCTCTTATGTGAAAATTAAGCAAGATATTAAAGAATCATACATGCAATTCCTAGACAGGCTGAAAAATGCTATAGAAAATGCTCTGCTTACTGGCTCTGTAAGAGAAGCCTTACTAATGTCCTTGGCTGTAGAAAATGCTAATCTAACTTGTAAGCGATTATTGCAGACTGTGCTAAGAACTGCAACCTTGGTGGACATGACTGTAGTCTGTTCCAGAATTGACACAGCTGAGGAAAAGGTGGAGTACATGGCTACTGCTTTTGCTGCAGCTGTTAAGTCATTGATTTAAAAGGAAAATGTGAGCAAAGTTTAAAATGTTCTAATCGTTTTAAGCCGGGTCATCTTAAGGCACTACAAAGAAAATGGTGGGGAGCACAACAAACAAAAAAACCAGTCACAATAAGGTGACAAGGAGTTTAGTGGAACTTGTAACTGTTGTGATAAATTTGGCCATTGTGAGCAGGAATGCCGATCAAAATTTTAAAAAGATGCGACCCCCTTAGGAAACAGGCGGATGAGTGCATCCAGCCTGAGTGTGATGACACAAAACAAGGGCTGCCCGGCTTCCTGGATGGCATCTCTGCTGCCACAGCAGGGAGTGCTGGAGTGGACGTGGCAACAGCAGTACCTGTGACTTATTGATAACCAGGTACAATGTATCCCTACTAACAGGAATGCACCCTTGGGGAGAGGATTAAGTGCCTTGCTGTTAGGCAGATCAATAACAACATGTAAAGGTTTGTTTGTTTTACCTGGGGTAATTGATGCAGATTATAGTGGCAACATATGAATAATAGTATGAACACCCAGCCCTCCACTTTCTATCCCAGCAAGGACAAAAATTGGAAAATTGATACCATTTAAAGATATGGTTCTTAATAGCAATGAAATTATTAGAGAAGATGGAGGACTTGGCTCAACTGGAGAACCTGAAATGTACCTTACTTTGGAAATTGACAAATCCAAACCAGTCAAAGAAGTTACAATAATGGGACCAGACAGGACCATTTTACAGCTTAAAATGTTGCTGGATACCGGAGTGATGTCACCACTGTTCCTAGGGAAAAATAGCTTCAACATTAGCCTTTACAGAGCTTAAAGACACCAGTAATGGAGGTGGGAGGAGTTCAAATTACTCAAATTAGTAAATTGCCAATTAGCTTTTCACTACCTGATGGGTTAAAAGCATCAACACAACCATATGTAATGAGAACCACAGTTTGCTTATTAGGAAGAGATGTTGAGTCAAATGGGGATTCAGCTTACCTCAGAGGGAGAAGATTTCTAGGAGCAGTCATTAGAGGGTGACCAATCCAAAAGTTAACATGGTTAACAGATACTCCTGTATGGATTTACCAATGGCTGCTGACTAATGAAAAGATCGCCCATTTACAAGAACTGGTACAAGGACCAATTGGAAAAAGGGTAATTCTCATCCTTCTAACATCCTCTGGAATACTCCTGTGTTTACTATTCCAAAGAAAAGTGGAAATTGGTGACTGTTGCATGACCTGCGCAAAGTTAACCACGTCATGGAGGACATGGGTGCATTACAGACAGGTCTCCCATCTCCCAGCATGATACCAGAAAACTGGGATCTTTTGATTACTGATTTAAAAGATTGTTTCTTTACAATCCCATTTCACTCAGATGACTGCCCTAAGTTTGTCTTTTCAGTACCTTCTGTCAACAAAGCAGAATCCATGAAACTATATCACTGGGTAGTCTTACCCCAAGGAATGAAAAATTTGCTCACAATGTGTCAAATGTAAGTAGCATGGACACTGGACCCAATCCGCCATGAAAACCCAGCCTTTATATTGTATCACTATATAGATGATATCCTCATAGCAGGGAAACAGCTTGACACAGATACCTGGAAATTGAATTAGCCAATATGGATTTGCAGATTGCTCCAGAAAAAATTCAGAGGGAGAGCCCCTGGAGATATTTGGGTTGGATTATCATAGGAACTGAGATAAAGCCACAGAAATTAACAATCAGGAGTGAGATCAGAACATTGGCTGATGCGCAGAAATTACTGGGTGATATAACTTGGACTAGAAGAACCTGTGGAATAACCAATGAGGATATGGGACTGTTACTACAGTTGCTAAAAGGGGGCAGGGGAGCAGACGCAGAGTGAACATTAACACCTGCAGCACAGCAGGCACTGCAAATAGTTCCTAAGAAAATTATTCAGTGATATAGATCACAGTGGAATTCAGAATGTGAATTAGGTAACAATATTAATGGAAGTGAGCAATCAGGCATTGTGGAAACAGTGGTGACAACTGTGGTCTTTACTGAACCACAGGCAGCATGCATACTTTATTACTCACATCGGAAGTCACTCTGGCTTGAAGGAAGGGGTGGCTGCAGGAAATGATTGAGCAGATTCCCTTGTGGCACCTGCCTAGGCAGCACTGCCCACAGATAGATTTCAGTAAGCCTGACGAACACATGAGTTATTCCATCAGGCTGCTGGAGTACTGCAGTGTCAGTTTGGTCTCACTACTAGTGAAGCTCAGGGATTAGTGCAAGCCAATCCTGATTGTCAACAATTTAAAGAAGGATTCCACCCTGGGGTGAATCCCTGTGGACTAGGACCATTAGAAGTTTGGCAAATAGATGTTAATGCACATAGCTGAATTTGGGTGACTTAAATATGTACATGTAGTTATTGATACCTTTTCATTAGCCATTTGGGCTATAGCACAATCTAGTGAGGCTAGTAAGCATGTATAGAGACATTTATGCGCTTAGTTTGCAGGATTAGGAATCCCTCAGGGAATTAAAACAGATGATGGACCTGGCTATGTGGCAAAGGCAACATTACAATTTTTTTACAACTTTGGGGTGTCAGTCATCTTACAGGCACTCTGCAGTGGTTGTCTGTTACGACCTCAAGCAGTAAGAGCGCCGGCTAGCGCTGCCTTGTGAGGCTGTTGCTGCTACGTTTAGGGACACTCCAGGGTTGCGGAGTGCCCCGGTGTGGGTAAGCAGCTTTGGTAGCTTCACGCTGAGAGGAAGTGAAGGGACGAGAGAAGGATATTTTGCCTGCAAAACTGAGAACTTTTATTCCCCCATGCATGGTCTGACAGGATCACCCTCAGATCATTACAAGGCAAAATGGCCTCGGACAAAAGATTACAGCAGATTAAATAGGGGGTGGGTGGACAGGGGTGGAAATCTGTCTCACCCTATGGGGTTAAACCGAGATAGGGTTTCACAACCAATGGTGACATAACAGAGGTGGGTACAGTGTTCTGGGACAAATAGAAATGCAAAGGTAGGGTGATTGACACAATTGACACAGAACTTTTTGTGAAGAAGCAGGGACTGGTTACAAGATTGACACCTGAGAAGGAGTGACATCCCCTGATTGACAGAACCATGTAAGGAGAAACCTTGGGAGGAGTGAGAAGATTGACAGGTCAGTGCCGCAGGAAATCTTGGAGTAAACAACCTGGATCAAACCACTGTGAGGGAAAGATAGGGATGCAAGGAACATACCTAACTAACATTAATAAAATCCCTGACTAAACCAACCCAACCTACAACAGCACTCCACATTCACCTAGAGGGCAAGCTATTGTAGAATGAATACATTAAATACTGAAGCATTTGCTTCACAAACAAAAAATAGGGGAAATTGGGTTATCCCCAAGTGATAGATTAAACAAAGCAGTATATGTAATGAACTTGTTTAGCAGCAGGGCGAGATATACTGCTGGCAATGATTCATGGTAGTGGTCTAAGAGATGGTTTAAAATATTTTAAAAACCCCATTTTAGTATAAGTAAAAAATGCAATTACAGGGGAAGGGAAAGGTCCTGTGCGACTGGTAAATTCCAGTAGGGGATATGTGTTGGGGAAGATGAAACAAGAAGGCCTTATAGGTACAACTGCCTAGTGGGGGATTGGGAAACTGCAGAGAATGCGAGCCAATTTGAGATTAAAATGAGGTTTGAGATGACAGACCTTGATTGCTAAGTACCTGGTGGGCAGTGGTGTAGCTGGTGGATGATAACTCCCTTTTTGACCCACAGTCAAAGCAAAGAGTCAGATATAGTATTCTGTCTCATTCCTCAAAAATGTAGATTTTATCTCACACTTGTAACCCTCCCATGAATTATGATGTATCTGTAATCCCATTGGTCCAAAGTCCTTTTCCGCACTCACCTTCAAGCCCCCTTGATAAGGTGTATCCAAGAAGCCGGGGCCATCTTTTTTCTTCCCTTTCCTTCTTTTTCTTCCTCTTTTGCCTCCCTCTCTCTTGGACCCTTGTGCTATCTCGCCCTGCCCCCACTCCTTGGGGCCTGTTTTCAGCTGCGCCTGGCAGCTCAGAGCAGGACCCCCACAATAAACCATATACCCTAAGACCGGGCTCTAGAGATCTCTCGTCTCCGTCTGTCCTGACCGTCCTGGACCAGCCCTCGCCACAGATATGCATGTGTCGTTATAGATTCTGGCACTAGACAGATTCCAGCAAAATGGGTGAAACCATGGATAACTGATAGAAGCACAACACCAGAGGCAGAGACCAGAGAGATGGAAGTTAAAGGAGTGGATTTAGCTGCAAGTATGGTTGTGACTGTACCTGCTGGATTTTATATCAGTGTGAAGTGTGTAAAAAGCAGTGGTATAAACATAATTAATTTTTGATTTATACCTTATGCAGAACACGTATTACGAAGGAATCAGAGGCAGCAGAACAAGTTATTGAGTTATTAATTACAACAGGGCACAAGCACCCAAGAAGCACAAGGATAAGAACATTGGTTTGGCAAGAAGTGACAAGATGATTGGCTAAAGATGCAGTATTCCTAACCAAGAAGTGTGGCAGGTATATTTGGATTCCAATTCATTATCAGGTGACATCAATAAGCTGGAAAAATGTGGTTAATCAATGCGAAGCTAAGTATGCTATTAACTGGGCTATGGGTAACAGTAACTAATGAGCATCCTACAGTACAAATTAACCCTAGGGAAAACATATGGGTCACGTTTGCCAACCAGACAGGACAGCAATCCTTTTGTTAATCCATGGCCACCCCAGGGGATCCTTTTAGGACCTGTCTGATTGGGATGCCATGGTTTGAGGCTACACAATTTAGGGATTTGGTTGAAAACAATGAATTTGACTCAAGCTAATGAAACATGCCAAATCTGAAACCTGGGATTGATGGGAAAGCTTTTTGGACGGCACAAATAATAATGCAATTGAACCATACACAGAATGAGCCACAAGAATTAGAGCAAGGTGGGGGTGACCGTCATCCAAGTGCAGCATCCAAGCCCACTCACACTGTGGCTGCAGGAGCCATTCTTGTGCTCTACACCCTGTATCACTGTCAACATGTTCAGCAAACCCCTGCCTGCAGCTTATTGGGTAGTCCAGCCATCGCATGGCACACCCATTTACAGCCCAATATGCAAGGCAGAGTTGGAATTATTTACTGAGTTGGGATGCATTGAGGAAGGCTCCTTTGGTGAGGTCTTCCAAAGAAATGGTAATTGGACACGGCAAGGCAAGTGATTACCATAAAAATTCATAGCCAGGAAGTTTCCAGCAGTAGAAATAGGCAACAACAACCAACAGCTTGCTCAGCTTATTTTTGAAATGTCTAGCATAACGGAATTTAAGGACCATGTGTATGAGTCGTTGAATATTATTGATGTTTGCCAAGTCTTTTTTGATATTGCTATAAACTTTTAATTAACAAAAACTACCTAGATTTGATTATGACCTACACAACTTTAATGAAAGTCTGCTTTATTAAAAGTGAAATCATCCTGCAGCATTTAACTATGCACAGGAATGACTTCAGAATATTCTGGTGTTTAATTCTGCTAACTAGTTTTAATATTTACCCACTTAGAAATAAGCTAAAGGCTTCTAAGGGTGCCATTTTGGAACTGGTGTAAGATCATGTGAGCTACAGATTACAGAGAGGGATGTTGTGAAGTATACCAATGGTGCATTTGCAAAATTTAGTAACATCTGACAAAATTGAAATAGAAATCTGAACATCACCTTGTCTCTTAAGTATGTATTTTTACTAAGCTTTAAATTCAATGCCTGGCACACACAGGGATCCAGCCATAACATATTATTTGATGTTACTAGAGTGCATTCCTTTGATTATTCCTAAATTATTTATGTTAAGAAACTTTTTCAGTAGATATTAATAGAGATCTCTTTTTAAGGTATGTTGGGGAAGACCTCCCAGCCGAGGTCTTGGCTCTAGACAAGCCATGGTCCTGGCTGTCAGAGGATGCCATGAAACCCAGTTGCTTCTGTCCTAAAAATGAAATCAAACCATATTGACTTGTAAATTTGGTCTTGTGGAAGCTGGACCCATTTTTCAAGGTAGGCTTAGAGGTCTTGTCTGGAAAAGGCTTTCCAAGACCTTGCTAGGAAATGGAGTTCACCAACTATGGCAGACCCTGGGTGATGGCAAGCATTTAGGCAGTTGTAGGTTTTTTTTTTCAGTGGTGCTTATTATTTTGTTGACTGTATTGTTTTACTGTTCATAATAGGATAGGTGCATGTTGTCCTGAACACCCTTCTGAATTAAATAGGTTGAATTATTTTGATATTATAATTATTAAAGCTGAGAACAGAAGTGGGTATTTATAACCTGAACATATGTAAGTGGCACTATATACAAATATGCATTATGATTGACTAGTGCTCACTAGGTCAAGGCCTGCACGAGCATTGAAACATTTTAAATTACTCTATTTAAAAAAATATTGTACTGCAGCTTGACAGCCAGCATTCATCTTGAGTGTAAGTTTAAGGCTTCTCAAAGGACTATCCAAAAATATCATAATCCACTGAAGTTTTTATCAGTGAGGTTAACAAACAAAATTTTACCAGAAAGTCAAATATATCACTCTTAGCAGCCCAAACTATTTATTGTAAGCTGTTATCAGTAATTCACCTGGACCAGACTATGAAGCTGAACATGCATGAAACATCTGCCTTGACACTTAACTGTGAGGAGAATCTCCTTACCTGTAACACTAAAGCTGAACTGAATTTTTATATTAATTGCCTTAATTGTCAAGAAACTAAAACTTCGGTGGAGTTCTGATATGTTAACCATTTTCCCTTAGATTGCAACAGACAACATTAGCTATTTCTTCTCTTTGGTAGACTGACTGTCCATCCACAAATCCATGCAATCAGCAGTGAGTCTCTCAGTCTTTGTGGAATAGCATGGGAATATCTAGTACTTTCTTGTATGATCTGCTGGAAAGAAAACAAGAAAATGTAATTACAGTAGTAGCTAAAAGGAAGACATTGTCAAGCGTGCCCATGGCACTATAAAACATATGTTTAAAAAACAAAGAATGGGCAGTGTGGGGATGGTATATATGCCCACTAAAGCCTTGGATGTTCTTTAAGTTCTCAACCATAACCTAACAAACCAACAGTTGTCAGATGCAGAATGTTGTCAGCAATTGTGGGACAGTTTGCCCATTGCTTCACTTAAACATGAAGAGTCAAACAATTTAAGGACAAGACGAAGCAGAAGGATCAATGTCATATCAATGGTATACATTGATATGACAATTTGCCTATAATTTCCTTTAACATCAAGAATCGGACATTTTAAAGACAGGGCTGACTAAAAGGGTACATATTTTATAGAGGAAACAAGACAGCAACACGTTACCTGTGATAGTTTTTTGAACGCTACCTCTGACAGTGTTTGAGTTGACTTGTTTGTAACTTTCTTAAATTTGTGTAATTAGGCCATAGATGTAAGTAGCCTGTGGCATACCACCCTGCAAAATTGTGCATGATGGCTCCTAGACATGCTTGTAAAATCTCTTGAAGGTATGTGGGATAAACCAACAGCGTGTACTGCTAGACTTGTTGAGCTGGGTAAACAGCCTCATTCAAACCAGGCATATTATTTGTATCATCATTATTCTGTACATTGTGCCACGTTTGTCATCCTTTCTGCAAGGGCCCTGCAGAGGATGACAGACACTGCCTTTGTATTTAATAATAAGAAAGCAGAACTGTGGTGGCTAACAGCTGGCCTGGAGGCCTCATAGTTATAGATAACCCTAATTATATAACTCTAATTATGTAACTTGACCAGTCTAGGCTGTTAGGGAACCAGTTTAGGCCATTAGGGATGCAGACAGCTATTGGCTAGTAAGTTGGGTGGCAACTAAATTCAGCCAATCAAGACCAACAGTGTAGGCTTTTGAAAACTATATAAAGGGAACTGCACTCAATAAAAGTTGGTTGTCAAATGAACCTTGAGTGTCATGTTGTGTGTCCATCTCAGCTGTGGCAGATACACTTTCTGGAGTATTTTTACTTCTCCAGCCCAAACTAGATTTTCTCAATAATCATGTCTACAACTGCTTAATTTGCGCATCTTGTTTATGAAACAAGCTGTAAGTGAGAGTTACAGGTAGTTTAGTATAAGTTTCTCTTTTCTTCTTTAAGGTGCAGTATGATCTAGGAGTTTGGAATTTTTAAAAATGCGGACATTCTTGTCACAAGTGTATGTATTATAGCAAGTAGTTTTACAGTATTATATTATTATTTTACATTCTGTTAAGAAATTATTTGAAATTAAGCAAGCCAATTCCAAACACCTGCACAACAGGCACTTTATTAAAACCTAATTGATAAGTTTTGACAGGAGGCTAAAGTCTTGCAATTTAAAAGTGATTAGGAGATTTTTTTCTTCAGTGTAAATTAAAATGTTCATTTTTAACTGGGAATTTTGTGATAACATTTTAGAGAATAGATTCAGCACCATGTCCAGTATTTCTCCAGAGTGGGCAATCTTTACATCTGTGAGTTACAAATGTACAGAAGCACAGTGGTAAATGCAATCTCAGGTCAAATCTCTGTATCTACTGTATTTCTCTGTATCTGATGTGTTTCTTTGACTCCTGAAGTCCCTGGACAGTTTTGTTGACAAAAGTGTTTTTCTCTGATCACAAAGTGAAGGCAAGGGAACTATTGAATGACTTCCAAAAATAGTACTGAAAAAAAGCATCCAGTAAAATAATTTCTGGAATTGTTTAAATGTAATTTTTGATACTGTTGATAGTACACTGAAAATGATCTTTCATGCCTCAGCTTCAGCTGTTTTCCAACATTAGCAGGTATTTGTATCACATACTTTGAGCATGAACATATAATCAAATTGAGTTTGAATTGTAAATAGGTACGTGAAAATGGTGTGAAATGTGGTGACCAGCTTTTAAACTCCATTGTTGTGAAAACACTGACCTTTTCCAACCTTCTCAGGACACATAAGTGAAATAATTTCCTAAACAGACCAAGTAAAAATTCAGACAAAATAATTATAAGAATAATAGATGGTAATATTTAGGACTTGAGAGTAGTTAAATGTCTTAGTTTTCTCCACCCAGCTGTGAGAATTGCTACCAAAACCCTAACCATATTGCAGGAAATAAACAGTGGGATGCTCTCTTCCAGTTTCATGAAACAGCGGCATTCTGTGTTACATCTGTGGGTGGAAGTCTTCCTTAGACTGTGTTTGGCTTCCCTTTGGTTCCAGCTCTGCAGCTTAGTCAGAATGGATTTTCATAACGCAGTATGAAATAACTCTGGTTCACAGCTGTGAAAAGTGTGCTCTGTTTAAAATTAAGCATGTAGATGATAATAACAATCTCAGCAGCTGCAATTCACTTTAGAAATAAGAAAACTGAACACAGAAAACTATTTCAGTTAATACCTCTCCACCATAATTTGAAAGAACTGAATGACACAAGATAGAGTTGCTAGTGACTTTCTAAATTTAATTCAGCGAACTATAAAGACACAACAACTCTGATGAAACTGACAAATAGCACTGGTGATTAGAAGACACTTGGGAAACGGAATGAACTAAAAATATACCATAGACTGATATCATTTTGAGATCATCTCATTTTGATGTTTTTTTGTTTTGATTTTTGCCTCTTGATTTGATGTCCCTAGTTCCTCAGTCTCAGGCTGTCTGCTGCAATCCAGATAATATAACAAACTGAAAGGAAAAATGCTGCCAGGCCAAAGTGGTTATTTAGACCAAATCTGAACAGAATTGTTTTGAGTGTTGATAAATTTCTGCTTATATGAGTGGTGTCATTAGACATGGCGACAATCTACTCTGCTTTAGGTAAAGGAGAATAGTTTTTGTTGTCATTGTAAACAACTGTACAATTTCAAATTTGGAACAGGCAATGCAAAGGTTGGCAAAGTATAATCAATGCATTTGACTTTTTACATCCCTGCACTAGTTTGAGTATAAGCCAGTGGGAAATTCCAAGTCTTAACTACAATTTAAGAGGAAAATTAAAATAAAGGCAGAAAACACTATCTTCAACCAAGTCAGGATACACCCTGACACCCTGTTGATCAGGATGATGTTAGCAGTGGCTAACTTCCGATTAAGTGGTGGCTGCAGTCCTGTTGGAGTGATAGATGTGGTTCTGTCAAACTGGTGATCCTGTAGAAGGGTCTGATCTTCCTCTAAAGGTCCCATGGTGGTTATGTAGCTCTTGTCCTCTGGGAATCCAGTAGGTAAGGCAGCTCGTATTCTTACAAATCTCAGATTATATCCAGGTAGGAATGCTTGGTTGCTCCCCCTGGGCGGAGCATTTCACAACAGTATGATGTAATTTCATGAGTCATGAAATAAGAATTGATAGTCCATTGGTAGAAGATAGCCCCGGAGGGAGTTATCACATATGAGTCACGAAGGAGATAAGGAACACTGTCCCACCTGTTTTTAACACCTTATGGACATGGTGAAAGAACACATTCTTTTGGTTACATCTTACATTGTAATCTAAGACAGTCCCCAGCATGGGACCTATCATATTGGTGAGGATTGTATGAGTTCATGAGTTAGAAGACATAAAGTCTTTGATATTGATATAGCCAGGGCAGGCACATCATTCAAACTATGAAGGAAAATGTATTTGACTTCCTGTTCTATGATGTCAGAGGTACCACGAATGGTGCCCTGTTCATAGGAACACATCAGCTGATGACAAAAGACTGAGACCAGGGTTTCTATTATTAGGAGTTATCATATCTTAATATACCCTGCTTACTCCTGACTATCAGAGCAATAAAAATATAATGTAGCTTATTTTATTATAAATACTTCTAAAAATTCATTTCAACAAAGAACACTGTCTACTAGACACGATGACATAAAATCTCCTATGTTCCAATGATTAAAGCTTGTGTCCACTTTTCTAGAGGGTTGAGGTATGATGATTTAAGAGGATATATGATTTGACCTACATTTCCAAATATATGCTTGAGTTGGTGAATAAGGACTTTACAGTTAAAATTGTAAAGCAGGTATGGTTTATACCAGCTGGGACACATAGGGGATATTTTCACCATACATGCGTACATGGTGAGACAGGTTTCACGTTTAAATACACATTGATCCCACAAGCTCACACCTCCCTGCCTGCCCATTCCCCACCCATTCCCTCTGCCTCCTTGTGCTCCTTGTGGTGCCATGCCCCCTGGGGTCATGGGCAGAGGTTGTCTTGATGAAGTAAAAGGTCTTCCTCAGGTGTTCATTGCTTGACCTCATCTCTGGGCAGGCACAGTGGAGGTTTGGCTAACTCCCAGGTCAGTTTGTCCAGGCCAAGTCCAGGAGCCTGGTTCTTGCTGGCTCCTTAAGCAAAAGGTTCTTCTTTATTGGGTTTCCATAATATTTGTGTCTTGCTTTACTGAGTTTTCTTATCTTTATGGCCTTTACCTAGCAACTAAATTCTTGTGTGTTCTGTTACAAGTTGTTTCTACCCTAACAAGTTACATTCCTATGTGTTCTGTTACAGTTTTCTCTATTTTTATAAAATTGCTAAATAAGCTGTATATAATTCTGTTTCTCCTCTACTCTCTTAAACATATTATATGCTTCTAAAATTCTGAATTTTCATATACATACATGTTTCCCATATAATGCACAGATATGATATAAGCAAAAATACTTCCTTTCCATTCATCTGTTCTCTCTTCTTCACATTCCTGCATTTCTCCTTGTCTGGTTGAGGAGCTTTCCTCAGAGCACCACAAGCAGAGTATGGGGTTCCCACCAGATCTCCATTGAGCATTAGATGGGCTAGGAACTTCAGAAGGAAAATGAAAGTTCCAGAGAGGCCATCCTCTCTCTTCTATCTCAGGTTCCCTTAGGCCAGGGGAAACCCTGATTTTTAAAGTCTGCAATAACCTTTTGTAGGTTCCACATTCTTCCTTCAGAAGAGGCACTGGTAGGGTTTCATAAATTTATGTTAAAATGTTCTCCTTTCAATGTTTTTGGAGAAAATCCAGACACAATATTGTCAGTGGAATTATATTTTATGAGCTTCTCAATGCCAGGAGGTGGATAAGGCACCAGTGGTCAGTCTCACTGGTGCAATTTGTACTGGATTCACAGGTGTAGTGTGCCTTATGTACAGCACTGTGGTGTGTATTACACACTACTAGTTGAGGTATGACAAAGTTATATCTGTTTACAAAACGTTTATAGTCACAGAAAAATGCACATTTTACTTAGTGAGAACACTCATTTTTGTAATTTTTTTGTCTTTGATTAGTCGAAACTTTGTGAAAGATAAGCGCACTTACATGCTAATGTTTCAATTATAGCATTGGTGCCAAACAGAATACCCTTTATTTTGGATAATTATTATTGAATTACATTTTGGCACTGTTTTCTTCAGCAAGAACAATTTTGCTTTTGTTGATTGCACTGCTAAGTCACAGACTTGTGCAACCACTTCACCCTTCCTAGAGCCACAGTACATAAGGAAGTTTTAAGTACAAAATTATTCTTGCAAGTCACAGAAAAACACTACCAAAAGATCTTTGGGCACAGAAGAGGAATCATTTAAAACAGGCCTTCATCTGCCTTAGTCTCTGCTTTTACAGTTGTTTCAGGAGCAGAAGCTTTCTTAACTCTAGAGTAGTGAATCCAGGGTCCTTTGTCAGCAACTTTGACTGGGGTGATGGTGCCAGCAGGACTTGGAATGGTCCTCTCCTCTTGGCTTGTAGAGGATCACTGTCCCACCACTTAGTACAGACCCAGTCTCCAGGTTGGAAGGGATGTGCAGGTGTGTCTAGTCCTATGGGTCTGGATAGCACAATGTATTTCTGGAGCTTCTGCAAAGGGGAACCTAAAGCCATTAGATATTTCTACAAATCAAGTTTCCCCTTCATGTGAATTTCTGCTGGAATATGTGGAATCTGCTGTGGCCTGCCATAGAATATTTCATAGGGACTGATGTTATCCCTTCACCTTAATTTTATGTGGATTCTCATTAAAGTCATAGGCAAGGCCTGAACCCATGTCATGGATGTTTCCTGACAAATGTTGCTTATTTTTGTTTAGAAAGTGCCATTCATACATTCAACTTTACCACTCAAGACTCCAAAGTCTTTTACTTTGGAGTGATTACTTCTGGAGTAATTTCTGACACCTTACCTCCACTCCTGATTTTGTCACTGGGATTGGAGTGTTTCATACTGGAAGCTTGAGGGAACCTTTGTAGAAAGTTCACTTAGTTCTAGTGGGCTTCTTACTTTCCACAGATGAGCTGCTGTTTTTAATTATTATCATCATCAACAACAGCAACAATGTAAAACAAGTCTTTGTGTTTTGCAAATCCATAGCTTCCTGAAGAGCCAACATGTTTTTTCCTTCTCCTGTGTTTTTTCCTTCTCTTAAATGGGATTAAAAAGAAACATTGTAGGATTGTCTTGTTAAAATATTGAGTGTTTATCCTATCTTTTTCCCAAGAGGCTGTTTTTACATATGCAGAGCCATTTATTATAGCTGGCAAATGCAGACAAAATTCCCAGAAAAGATACAGGATTGACAATGAAGAGCATTGAAGTCCTTTATCCACAGACCAGAGGTGATGACTGCTCTCAGCTACTTCTGCATGCCACAGTACCCTCAGCCCCTTGGTAGCCCCATGTGATGTGCCATATGAACATGACACAGACTAAAATAATTAGAACCAAAGCCATTTGACCAATGTCAAATGTTCAAGTCAGCTAAGTAACATCACAACCTGTTACTGGGGTTAGCCCTGCAGCCAGCAACAAAGTACACTTACAGCCACAGGAAACTGAAGGCTCAAATCCTCTTCTTCTTTTTTAAAATCCATTTTTCTAATTATTTTTATTTAGCTCACATTTTGCAGAAAACACTTAGAGTGCATAAGAAATTGTTTATTTTGTAAACCTATAAATCTTCAAAGTACTGAAATGGTGCAATTCTAAATTAAAAATCTTTTTGCTTTGATAAATCAGTCTTTAAAATTATTTGGTTAAGGAGCTGATTAAAGGTAGAGAAGAATAAGGCTCTTAGTAATTGGACTATCTCAACTTTGAGCAGTCAGATACAAAAGCATTTTCACTTTAATAATGATGCTTAATTATGCTTAATTAAATATATCTCAATTAAGCATACTTAATTATTCTTAATACAAAAAGTGAGTAATTCTGCTCCCTTCATCAATGTATATATTTAAGTCACTTGCAGAGAAGCAAGGAGATGTTGCCACTGCATTTTCCAGTCAATTCCAAGAGAAACTGGCAGCACAAATGGATTGCCTTCACCTTTTGGTATATATTTACTTTTGTAGCCAAATGCTCTTATTTTTCTCAGAATGTGAACTTGTTGAAGGTGGACCATTTGGTAGTATAAAGCATAAAGAGTGCAATGGCTACAAAGGATCCCAGCAAATTTAACTAAGTAAAAATTTGAGTCTGAGCATTGGTATTTTTGGTTCAGAGAAAAAGTGATGGAAGAAGGCCCCTTGAGGTAGAAAGAAGGTCCCTTGAGACTGTAATTTGTACAACCTGTGAAATCACGTTGTTGGAAGCACCAGTGTGGCCCTAAAGAAGATGAATTACTCTGATTTGTTGGAATAAGCTCTAAGAGAGAACCTGGTACAGCTGGAACAGAATTTTGCAATTAACGCATCTGCCCACCATCCTCAGCAGAGAGCATGAGGGGAAAAAAACCTGCAACATGTCTCCTATTGTTGCACTTTCTCTGCCACCAATTCAGGTACAGATCTTTTTTGTTGTCCTTGATGCCATATCCCATGACTTCTCACCTGTCCTGACATAACTTTTTCCTTGTTTCACTAGTATTTGCACTCATGTTACAACATGTTGTGCTTCCATGGTGGGAATTCAAATTTCCAGTGCTATGGGGGCAGCCAGGGCACGGAGTAGGCATGTGTTGACTGAATGGTGGGAAAACTTTGCACACCACAGTAAAGGACAATGAGCCTTTATTGCCTTCCAACTGTCAAATCACTCAACCCTTCACTTACAGGTGTGAGAGTGGGGCTCTTAGCAAGCCTTCCTCACCACCTAGCTGCAACACTTCAAACCTCTTGGAATTTGCAAATTCACTACAAGAATTTCTTAAATTTTATGTGTGTGTGTGTTTAAGACTCTGCATAATTGTGTTTGACTTACTGCCACTTTTCTCTTTAACACACCTCTTAGTCCTAAAACGTCAGATGTATCTATGGCAACAACGCAAAACCAGTCTGCCAGGCCTTACCAACAGTATTTCAAAATGATAGCTATACAGGGTATGGCATATCTGTGTTAATTCACAAATGCGTTCTTAATATAAATGTTCTAAATAGGAACATTTAAAGATGCATTATTATGGATAGACCTGAGTGAATACTAATACAAATTTTATGTGAATACTGTTAATACTTTTTTTTCTTTTTCCCTTCTGTGAATGTTCCCATCAACTTTGAAGGAAACCAAGTGCTGTCACTTGCCTCGGGGCAACCAACCCTTGAGAAAACAAACACACATCTCCAAGCAGGCAAACATAAGGTTAGGGAGGTAGGATCAGATAACCCTGCCAGTGGTCCCTTGCAACCTTACTGTGGTTCTGTTTATGATCTAGGATTTACACTCATTCAGAATACAAAACACAATTTGAAGCACAGCTGAGAAGATGTTGGATTTCAGAAGTTAAAAGCAACACGTGAAAAAAAAGACACAGATCATTCCAAATGTGTAATGCTGAAAAAAAATCAAGTTTTTGCAACAAACTTTGTGTAAATTTGTTAGGAAATTTTACTTTCTTCTGTGTAATACTGACTAGAAAATGCACATTGATAGGATTTGTGAATGCTAGTTATTTCAAGGCAGAACCTCTAGATTGTAAATCCACAGCTTCAAGGCATTCCTGCCTGACTAGGATGGACAATTGAAACTGCTGAGCAAATCAAACTATTTCTCATATTGCCTTTCAAAATGAGATGAAAAAATTGAGGGAAAGCCATGATTTACACTCAAAATATCCAAACCTCACTATCGCATACTGAGACAGTTTCTCTACAGTTCCTAAGACAACTCTGAATAGGAAAATAATTTCATGTCCTGGATAGTTAGTAAGAAAGTGACAACTTTGGGTTTTTGTGTTTGAGTTGGTTTTGGGTTTTTTTTAACTAGAAAGTAATTTTTTTTAAACTTATTTTTGCAAACTGTTTAGTTGTCAGATATGTGAGGGTAAAATACACCCTCTTTTTCCACAGCAAGGAGGTGATGCTCCTTTCACATGAATACAGTCACCAACAGGATTGGGATATGGTGGTAGAGCTGCACTGATCCCCCTCCCTTTTGCCTGGCCTGGCTGAGACTATGGAACGCTGCTGCTCAGTGGAAATATTTATATAAACTTAGGGAGACTTATAGCAATAGCACCAACATGCAGATGGGGAAAAAAGGAAAAATTACAAGGTTGTTCATACAACCTTGCTAAGAGCCCGACAAAACTCATTACAACACTGCTGGAGTCACTAACAAACTGAAGCACTTTACAAAACCTGTAGCTCTTCAATAATTCTGAATTGCTCTGTGCCACTTGTGCTCCAAACACTCATACTCCATAAAGACTCTTTCAACTACTGCAGATGTATGAAAGGAATACTGTCAAAATTATGGCAATTCAGCTCTTTCAATTGCAGGTGTGAAATGAAATTATTTGGTATTTTTTTCTTGTAAATTTTGCTATTCACCACGTAAAAAAGTTGATTATAGGATGCAAGAAAAAAAAAAGAAAAAAAGAAATTACTTTTCTGGATTAAAAAAAAGATCAGTTATCTTATGCAACATTGTCTAATCATGAATTCTTCTTCCTCAGTTAATATCTTCTTCATGAGCAAAAAAACCTCAAAACATGAAGGGGTTGGACAATCTTCAGAGATTTTCCTTTAGTAGTGAAAGTGTTTTATGGTCAGGAGATGTACACTTGAAGCATGTTGTGCTGGGAACTGAAAATATATTAGAAAATATGTTAAGCTTACCACTTTTTTTCTATTACACCACACAGCAGAGAGCAGCACTGAATTGTCTAGATCAGACATTCTTAACTAGGAAGTTGTGCGAATAAGGGTTATCTCAGTTTAACTACTAAAACAAAAGAATATTGGTGTGTGGGAAGAAAAATTTCAGAATAACTCGAAAGGACAGGAAAATTTATTCAACTTCAATTAAGAAATCAATTACAAAAACATCCAAAACTCTAATAAAAATCAAAATAATTAGAAAATATGGGTTTCACCTCAGTTATTAATTTAATTGAAAAATATCTTAGTTCCTTGAAGAGAGTGGTCCTTTGGATTTTGATTTTAAGAAAACACCACTTCCTCTAATGCTGCTCACTGATGAAGTATAAACTTATCTTCCCAAGAAAACTCCTTTCTGTTCACACTGTTGTTCCAAAAGTCCTCCTGTCTCTGCCCCAAGAAGAGGCCTGAAGAGACATCTGCTGAAGCCGATTATCATGCAGCAGCACAGTCTGGTATATGAGCAATCCCAAGCTTAAAACATGCGAAAAACCAGAGAAAGTTGCAAGGGAGAAAAATGAATGAATTGACAGAACTGGATGCAAAAACTTTTTTCTTGTTTCCACCCCTATTTCCACCCCCCCCCCCCCAATCATTTTTTCTTTCATGTTTCTTCCCTCTCCTCCCCTCCCACCAACTTAATTAATCACAAAATTTAGGTCAGCACAAATTAACAAGGTGACCCAGCTGTAAACTAAATGGGTAAAACAGCAACAAGTGAGGTAGCTGTTAGGGCATATGTCCCAGAGTTCAAATTTCTAGGGAACAGGTTCATGCAGCTCTAACCAATTTTTAAATGTCCTTACTCTTGGTTTTTACAAGTGAGTTTAAAACCACATATTTAACAATAATTTCTGGAATATATTTTGAATCAAACAACATAATAAGCCAGACACTAAACTACAAAAAACTTCAAATTAAATTTCTTATCTTTTTCAAATTAATTAAAAACCATCCCTTTTGATTCAGCACGGATTAAGAGAGCATCGGTCTTGGTTTGAAAGACAGGTGTCAGCTAAGGAAGGCAGGAGCCTCCCTTGGAATGGAAAATGTAAACCCCTTCCCTCCAAATTGCTGTAATTTTGAGATTAAGGGGCTTTCAAGCAAAGATATGGGAAAAGGAGTAACAGTTATTTACTATTATGTAAAACAAGGCAAACAAACAACAACAATGGCAGTGACAAAAACCAGAACCAGAAACCCAGTAACAGCTTTCTTGGCCACAGACACTTTCCCCTTTGTTGTAGTTATGGTCACAGCCAGCAGGAATGAGCACAGCTCCCGGGGTGGTGCACGAGATTTATGAGAAGCTCCGCAGCTGTAGCTGGAACCGCGGGGCGTCTCAGCAGGCAACGGGTGCGGGGCTACAGGGCAGCAAAGCTCTGAGCAGTGGCAGAGAAGTGGCGGGGGCGGAGCAGCAAGCAGGGCAGGGAAAAGCGGGCTCAGGATCCCGGGCACTCCAGCAGATGATGAAAAGTCCCTTTATTAGTGAGGCAGATGTTCATAAGGTCCCAGTTCAGTGGCTGCTCTCACGAGCAGAGGTTCTCCCCACAGCAGAAGCAGCAGGACCGGGCTGGGCTCCGGCGGCAACGAATTCCCTCCTACAGGCAGCAGCTCCGACCCTCCTCGAGCGACAGAGAGCGCGAGAGAGTGCGGAAGCTAGCCAGCTGCCCCATTTTCTACCCGCCCAACTCTTGCGGTAACTCGGCCCTACACTGGAAACCTCAGGTAAAGAGTGAGTAGCTAGCTTCTGAGTAGTACAACTTCTTTTGTATCTACTAAGTATCCAGTCGTTAATGTCTCCCAGCAACGTGTATGGCGGAAAATTCCTTAAGAGGAAAAATCCAAAAGGAGAATTCCTAAAACCCCAACAGCATCTGTGCCCAGGTTCCCTTAAAAACTTTCCACACATGTAGTCTGTAAAACATGTATATTTATCATTGAAACAAGATTTAAAAAATCAGCAATAAACCCCCAAACAAACAAACAAACAAACATAAAAACCCTGCTGTCAGAATATGCCAATTCTCTTAAAGAGTAAGAAAAAGTATGGCATAAATGAAGACCAGAACAGGAATCTTGCAGAAGGTTGCATACAAAAAGAAAATGCTGGCAAAAGTAAACTATGTGACATTTCTCAAGAGTTCAAAACCAGTTCTGTGAAAAGGAACCCCATATGCTACATGAAACAACTAAAGTAACTCTCATGTAGTGATGGATCTCATACCCATCTTTGTTCAGGGCATAGAAGGGGAACCTGGTGCCTCCTAGATTGTTCCTCATCCTTGGGGAAATATCCAGCCCTCATGTAAAGGGTTCATGTTCATGGGGGAAAATAAAGGAGAATTCAATTGTGATTTGCAATGGGCTAAACACTGCTACATCTAAATCCAGTATCAATGTGCTTCTAGTTATCCAACAGAAGACCAGTTGGACACATGCCCAAGTAGAAACGTCTTAGCAAAACAAGACCAGGGCATCCACAAACATTTAAGGCAGGCTCACTCTGAGGTGGAAAGGCTTGAATGCTTCACCCTGTAAAACTCTGTCTCCATGTTTCTAACCATGTAATGGTCTAACATTTACCCACTAAATATACTATTTAGTCTTGTTCTCCACATGGTGGACACCAATTGTTCAGGATACAGAAAGATGGGATCAACTGATGAGGTGATTAAAAGAAGGTTTATTGCAAAATCAGTCTCATGAAAGGGTGAGACCTCAAGGCTGTTACATCCAAAACCATCTCATCAGAAGCCGTTTTAATTCTAGCTACAAAGTCTTTTATAAATTTCTTATCCAATCAGCTACTTCCACAAAGCTCGATAGCATCTTCAAAAATCAATTACTAATTGCTACATTTTACACAATTTGCCACAATGCATATTTTTCTATCCAATCATATAACTCTACAGAAACTTATTGCTGCATACTTTTTATGCTGTATACTTTTTACCAACTCTATAACAAGTTCTATTGTTAGATTTGAAAACTATTATTTTGCTTAACAAATTTATTTGCTTACATGAGGTATATTTCTACTTGCTTAAAACATTTCTGCTTCAACAACAAATCTTTATTCCTATTTTGTGCTTGTTTCACTATTCTATTCTAAAGCTTCAAGCCTTCTCCAGGGTTCTAGGTAAAACACTGTATTCATCTCTATCTCTGAGCTTGTATGTTTGAGGCCTTGGGACCTCTCTGTGCTTGCATTTCCCACACATTGCTAGTTCAGATTCATTGCAATATTGCTTGTTCAGGAAACTCAGTGTAAAAACCTTTTTAATTGAGTGACCTGCTAGGAAATATATTAAAGTGATCTCATGATTTTAAAATTTCTGAAAAGAAAGGTCATTTGCATAGTGATCATTTTTCACATGCAAGACCAGTGGCTTTTTTCAGCATTCAGATTCCACCTCTTCCTTCCCACCTTACATTTAATTTTTACATCCAGTAGCAGTCAGGTTAAAGAGACACCACAACCATGAAATATAGTCAAGTAACTTTAAAACACAGTTTAAAAGCTAATTTTATTTTTTAAGTCTATGAGGCACTGGTATGTTGTCATTTTCTCAGATGTAAGATATATATAGTACACTATATCTATATCTATGGATATACATACATATACATGTATATATATATATATATATATATATATACACACAATATATATAGATATATATTGTACGTTGTCATTTTCTCAGATGTGTATATATGTCTTCCAATAAAGACTTTGCCAAAAATAAACCCTTTACTCTTATGTAGTTGAATCAACAGGTACAGAAGATAGAAGGAAGAACAGAGTTGTAGAGACTGAATGCAAATCAAGGAAATATATTTTATTTAAGCAGCATATCCTGCCCACTTCAAAACTTATTCTTCAATATTTCAGGTTGATGTTTACATACCTAATCTATTTGTTAAAAAGCAGAAATACTACTAAATCCACTTGTGCAAAGAAACCAACTTTCAGGGTACTACTTCTGTCCTGCTGAAGAGCAGCTCTATTTAGCACAGCTCTATTTAGCACAGCATCGCAGGCATCAGCAGCTGACCTTTGGGCACATTTATCTCTATCTAATGTGCATCACAGATACGGCCTTCTTGGCAAATGCTGCCTTCCTTGGTACAGGTCTGCAATGGAGAGAAAACACCTACAAGCTTTTTGTGTCGATTAGCAAGTTAAGGGAACACAGACTGAAAGCACTGTGTTAATCAAAATCTGAAAAAATAATGGTAAAGCATGACTGAAAGTAACTATTAATTTTGTAACAAAAATCCCTTTTCTGTGAGTTTAGAATAACTGTGTTTTGTATAGATGCAAACATCAAGAACTTACAGAGCTGCCAGATCAGAGGTTTTTACAAAAGGCAGCAAGCCTGGACTTAATACAGTGTCCCAAAATGATAAATTCATGCTGTGGGGTGACAGGTATATTCTAAATCTTGCAACAGCTCTTTCTCTAAAACATCTAAGAAAAGTGACTTTTCTAGTCAGAATGAAGAGAAGTGATAAATAACACTGGATAGGAGAAGTAGTAACATGGAAGGAGAAAATCAGTGCAAGAAGAAAGCTGCATTTCTTTCATAACCAAACTCAAAACAAAAGCAGACAAACAGCATAAAAATAAGAGGACGCATAAAAAGAATCTACCATATGAAGACAGGGAAAAAGCCAAGAAAGCTGAGAATATCTAAGGGACAACAGAAATAAGAAGGAAAATTTATAGCTGTCATTTAAGATGGAAATAAAACAAATAAGCTGCTGTGATGATGATGATTTTTTTGCCTTTTCTTTTATATACCTTTTATATAGCTTTCATGAATCCTCAGTATTCTTATATGCATACTTGTAATTCCTGAAGTCTGATAACAGCATAGTTCTAGTATTTTGTTATGCCAGGAGAACATCCTAAAGGTCTTACAGCAGGAGGCCAAAAAACCCTACACTAGCTTGAGACACTGAGGACCCCTCTAGAACATATCCTGTAAACTAGAGATTTGGCCCATTCAGGAGGGTATTCCTCAGATAAGGGAGTATCATACCATTCATCCAGGCCTTCCATTGGGGCAGCTTTGTTAGATATGCTAATTTGTAAGGTCTATAAATTGTACATGTGGTCTATCATGTATGCGCTTTGCAGCACATCCCCACCTTGGTGAAATGGTGCACCATAAAGATTCTTATTAAAACACCAAGGTAAAAACCCCTTATTCCTTTAACCATGCGTGGCTTTCAATTTTTTCAGACCAAGAAGAGGCATTAGCTGGGATACTCTTGTTTGTTTTTCAAAATGGCAGGCTAGCATATAGGAAAAAAGACAAGGGAATATTAAGATGAATTAAATGTATAGACATAATCAGGAATGCTTGAGGAAAGTCACTGGATGCAAAGAGAAATGGTAAGCATGTGCCTGGGCTGCTGGCCCACTGTGTCTGTGGGGGTACACACCTGGCACCTTTGGAGGTTGCTCCACTGAAAACACTACTCCTCAGCTAAAAACTGTGCTCAATGGAGTTGAATTCAGCAGCATTTAGAAAATGAATTTTCATAGAAAGCTTGCCTTTTAAGATATCATGGTCTTTAGACAGAGCAAAACTTTTGTATTACCTTACTTTATTTTCAAATTTATATTACCTTTTTACTAGATGCCAGCAAAAATTTTAAAATCTTTTACCACTAAGACTTTTTGAAAGCATAAAAACCAATGCAGCATAAAAAAATGATGACACATAGTGTGTTAAAGAAATTAGATTTGTGCCTTTAGTGTGGCAAACAAGCTACAGATGTGCCAATCCAAAAGTTCCAAAATTCCAATCCTAAGAATAGTAATTGATTAAATAGTGTTTTATTTGTTGGTCCCTGGTGCCCTAGTTTTCCCTGGTTTTCACATGAAAATTAATACACACCACCTCATCCTGCAGTTTTACAGCATTAGTCCTACTTGTTCTGCAGTACACAATATCATCTCCAGCTTGCCCCTTGTGTTTTTTAGTAACACTTATTCCTCATATGGAGGATGATCTCTAGCAGTATGCATTGAAATGACAGATAGTCACATCATATTTTCCCGTGGACAACAATTCCCTGTCCAGAATAACTATTTTCATTTTGTAAACTGCAGCCCAAATTCCTTGATATATAACACAGCTGATATCCCTCCCCATGTCCCTTTTCCCAGTTCTGTGAACTCATGCTGTTTGTGAAATGGCAGCAACAGCTTAACCCCACTCCATGAAAAAAGAGGAAATGGCAATCCAGAAAAGATACAGATGTTAGGGATGAAGATTTTTGTATTTCACTCTTCTTGTCAGGCTGATACCAAGATTTCACTCAGAGAAAAAACAGATTATATGACCAAATCTTGAAGGTTTGTCCGATGCACAATATAACCCAAATGAATGGGAAGCAAAAGGATATTGCTGATGCTTGAAGACCAACTAAGAGCCTGGATTCTTTTAGTTTCTGACAATGAACAAATACTACACAGTATATTTCTATATATCTATAGAAATTATGACTTTGGGAAATCGTGCAAATTTTATACTTGTTGAAAAGCTGCTTTAAAATCTGACAGTTGAGAGGAATGTGAGAGGTTGGTTATCCAGAACCACTGAAAGTAGCTTGTAAAGCTCATAATTCAGAGAGAAAAAAATCTTTATTTTCCTGTCCGCTTTAAAGAGAGACATATCATGCTCCCATTCCATGAACTGAAAAGCCGACTTTCCCTCAAACTCATCAGTACTGCACCCCCTGGAAAGCAAAACTCTAATCTCAACTCCAGAAATAAGTATTAAAAAAACTACTTTCTTTTAATACAGATTTAGATGGAACATGAATATTCCTCTTAGAGAGGGATTTTCTGGTGCATTTCATGGTCCACCAGGTAATAGCCTATTAAGGACACAAGCAAGAATAATTGTGTTGCATATTCTTTGAAGATTTCTCATAAAATCCAAATCAAACCAGCAACATCTTCAACATTTTCTCAGCCCTACCTAGACCAGACAGCACAGGACAAGATGCTCACCCTTTTGTCTGGAGGATACTTCCAGGCTTTCCTCTCTCACTACACATACTCAGCTAAAATAAACATTTCAAAAAACTGAGTACTCCCTATGGAACTGCACTGAATCATGCATGTTCACACATGACAGCAGAGGTCAGCTGAAGACCTTTAAAGTCCTTTGAGTTACAGAGTGTGGACCTGGTGGATTCAAAAGCAAAATTTCATGTGACCCTTAAAATCCAAGGCTTGCTTTCATTCCAGAAGCATACTGCCAAGGCTTTCACTGTTGTATTTTGGGCTAAACTATTATACTGCAAAGTCCAAGGGACTGTGGATTCTAAAGGCAGCCTGAAGCTTCAGGCTTGATGGAGAAAGCAGAAGGCTAAGCTGCCTTCTGAGACATAAGCAGATCTCCCACTGTAGTTCTCTTCTTTCCTCTTAACCATCACTTTAACCCTAACCATTGTTACACTTTCAAGAAGGGGTTCCACAGCTCAAATGCCTTGTAGACTTTCAAATCCCCATCTCAAATGTCAACACTGGCTCTTCTCAGCACCACATCACACTTTGCTTTTGCAACGCAACTGATGGCTATTGCTGAAGGGGTCTTTGGTACCACTTTGGGTTTAGGCTAAAGAAGGATGTTTTCTCAAGGATTTTTTTTTTTACAGCTATGGAACTATTTGAGCAATTGTGGCATCATTCACCTGCATCTGTTGCACACAGGGAAAGAAAATGTGTGCATAACCAAATCTGATATTCCAAAAATCAAATTCAAGATGGTTACAAGATGTTATTAAGTATACTCTTTCTTAGTGCTGCTAAGATGAAACAAATAGGAGAGACCATATAATGCTTTTAAATACATTTCTTTTTATAAGAAGCAAACACAACCCCTAAGTGATTTCCTACCAGGAAGGGTGACAGTCAAGAAGGGTGACAAATGCTTTGAGTGTAAAACCCAGAATTGCCTTCACTTACCATAGTGTACAACCAATCTTTCTCTAGAAATGGTTCAAAACTTTAAATAGTGAAATACACAAAAATGAAAACATTCATATGAAATCTCAAATGGTTGTGATTAAACTGCTGTTCACATGAATAAGACACTACCTGCATTTAGACTCAAAAAGTATTTATTCTGCTGCACCCAAAATGAGGGAATAAATGGCCTACTCTATTATTTCTAAAAGAAATAAACAATTTAAGACTAGTAGAACTGATAAGAAGCCTGGTTATTACATGCTCTTTGGAGATTTTGCAAGCTGATAAAGAGTAGTATGTATCACAAAAAGTAGGAAAAAAAGCACACTGGTAGACAACAAACATTTATTGATCTTTGGTTTTAGAAATTGTCTTATTTTGGATATGGGAAACACTATATAAAATAATGGAAGGGGTTTTTTTAGTTCTTTACAGTGTACAAATGCAAGGCATGCAGAGTACATGTATGGATGCTAAAATACTATAGGAACATTACTGCAGTAGACATTTTATGTCCAACATGGGTTAACGCTTTACAAAGGCAAGCAAGTTGATGGAGCCACTTGATAAACAGCAGATATCAGAGTTTCTCTTAGATTTGCTGTGGTATTACCATGAGCAACTAATAGACATAAATTTCATTTTAATAATGTGTGCATTGTAAAAGTGGAGTTAAACTGTAACATTTCAACAAAATGAATTGGGAATAAGAAAGTATAACCTTGCTTCAGTTTTGTGAAATTTACTGTTAAAGAAATTTAGGCATTTAAATGACAAACCAATTCTTATTATTTTCACATTAATAAAAAATGAGCACAGCAAAACTAGCTTTTTAAATGCTCAACAGTAAAACATGTAATGTAACTCCTTACAAATAGTGTAAGGAAATATTTAGCAAGCTTACTGTACCAAGTTTTCCCAAAGAGTGTACCATATACAGTACGGATTCCTATAGCCACCTTTTAGAGCTAAAAGCTCAACATGTTGTGAAAAGCCTTCCTCAGAAGAAGACTTCCTTTGGTAGATTTGAATCAGCAACACCATCTCAACTTACAAGCACTTCACATGCAGAATGTACAATTAACTCAGGAGCAGGGGCCTGTGGTTTCCTCACTTTTTTAACCTCCTTGCTGAACCAGTCAGGTTCTACCTTCAGCTCCTGCATTCCTGAAGGTGGACAAGCAGCTTTAAAGTAAGGGTGGTTTCACTATTGAATACTCTAACAGAATACTACAAAATTCTACAAGGTGTAACTTTTGGAAGCTTGGTGTACTCTTTGTGCTCCAAATCCATAAGGATTCAGTGACCTTCAGTGTTGTCTTTCTGAGCCCAAGTAGTTCTGCTTGGGCTGGCTGAAATCACTCATGTGCCTGGGGTATAATTAACATCCAGGTGTCACTACAAAACTTTCTAAGTCAAACCATTCCAAATCTTGTAAACACTTGCCCTCAGTCATAAAGAAAACAGTGCAGAGGTGGCAGAGGGAGGGGTGTTAATTTAAATTAGTGGTGTTCAATTATCAGTCAGATATGGGCAAAATTGTTAGATTACCATAAGTAAGAGGAATGGAAAAGATTTCTTCAAAATCTTATTTGTTTCCAATATGTAATAGAAAACTACACATGGACATTATGTAAGCCAAAAACTATATGAAAAAAAAATTTCATAGCAAACCCTATTTTAAGGGCTACCAGAATCACCCACTATTAGGCACTTTACAGTGTACAAAAAGAATATTACTGGAGGTTGTCTATTAGCTGTAGTAGTTCTACCCAAGTATTATCCACACCTCTAAAAAAACCCCAAAACAACCAAGAGAAACAACCCAAAGTGAGCTTTTTCAACCTGTGTTGGGCTCTTCTGAGCACAGATTCTGATGAACATTTAAAAGCAGAGGAGCCAATTTGTTTTTAAACAGCAGGTAATGCAACACCAGATCCATATAATGCAAACACCACTTGACACCATCCTCACTGTGAAGCATGACAGTCTTAATACTTGTAAAGATGTAACTATAAAAATCATATTTTAACAGTATTGTAGCAGTAAGAGGAAGCTAAAATTTACACATATAACACCAGAGTCTTTTCCATTTGGCAATTTCTGAAATGGAGGGGAACCTTTATGTCTTAGGTCTTTATTCTAGAGTAGAAAGTATTATGTGCTTTTCACTTAAAGACAAAAATAAAAAAGACTATTAACTGAAGAACAACACTGAATTTGTGTGTTCCCAGTAACAACGAGACAAGTAAAAGATTTAAAGTAAAATATTTACAACTTGGAAAATGTTCCCTGTGCTATTTGTAACATGTCTACCTTATGAGAAGTTTTAGGCTGAAATTACTTAATATTAATAGTTGCTTAACATTTGCTCACATAAATGGGAAGACTGAAACATTAGACAGCTTTCTGTAACTTCTATTACAGAATTTTTTTCCATGTATATTACTCCTAGAAAACCTTACATTCTGTTAACAGTGGAACAAAGGAATGACCAAAGATAGGAAAAATAAAAACTGTTGGCACATCATGACATGGGTATGAACTGTAGTTATGAAATACAAGTTTTGGTGCCTTTTTCTTCATCCTATGCTTTTATGAAAAATACTGTGAATATGTATTCTGGAAGCTTAGAACACATACAGGAGGCAGAGTTACTATGAACAGAGGAAGAGAGAATAAGTCTGACTTTAAGCACAGGAATTTTAAGCCAGGTTTTAAAAAATATATTGCAGCACAATAAAAGAATAATGACTTACTACTAAGGAGTTTGTAAAAAGCTATTCAAAGCTCCTTTGAGATGTGTATTTTATAGATAGCAGAGTCATACAGATAGTACGTTGTTGAGAAAAAATTTTGCAAGTACAAATTCTAAGGGCTCTTGACTGATGTGTAATTAAATGGAAAAAATCTGGTATTTACAGGTGGATTTTGGACTTGGCTATAAAACTGCATACCTGTTAATAATTCAGCCTAAACATCAAGCTTTAAAAAAAATAGTGTAGAAGTTTTTGACTTTTAGTTGCAGGCACTGATATTAATTTTTTAAAATGAAAATATGAACCATAGTATTAGGATTAAAAATAATTTCCATTAAAAACATCATTGAAATCAAAAGTATAAAAATACATATACACTGGCATGCAAAACATCCAGTACAATATTACCCTCCTGGCAGTACACAGTGAGAGACTGGAATAAATTAAGTGCAGCATATACAGATGTCAGTAAAAGCATCCTGGAAATGACATGTTGGCTTAATGATCTCACCTAGAGGAGGAAGACCTTTCAGTCTAGTACTCAGGAGTGCAAATGAGACATGCCATCTACTTCACTGTGTGTGCTGCACAGGTCACAAAGCATGGCAAGCCTTCCTAAAGGAGGAGTTGCCAAAAATCACTCTGAAGCACAGACAGACCGATCTGCACCAGCCTGCTTAGTGAGATCAGACCTCTGGCTTCTAAGCATCTGTTGCCTAGATGCTCTTTAGAGCGAGGTCAAAATATTGCTCTTTATTTACCATTTGGGATTTAGGCTGCAGATGCTAAAAATAACAGTCTTACTCATAATTCACATCTAATATTTGATTTAAGATACAAGTAACCTGCTGTTGCCTTCCTCCATTAAGATTTTGCTCAGGCGTAACAGATTTTTCCAAGAGAACACAGTTTTCTTTGGCCTCATTCTTGTTCAGTGTCTCCATTTTGTCTGGGCACTCAATTTAAACTTTAACTAAATGTATCTAGGAACTTTATAGGGATAAAATTAACTGTGGGGTTAAATCTGGGTGCAGAGAGGCCGTGTTGAACAAATTAATGTGCAAAATGCATAATGAGAAAAATCATGAAGCACAGTATTTAAAAACTGATCAAAATTCTCTCTGTGAAAAGCACAGCTATTTGAGAATAAAGAGACATAAGGCCTTTTACCTTGAAGAACCTTCCAACAGCTTTAAGATCAGATGTGTTCAATTTTCTATTTGATATAACCAAAATGACTATTATCACTTAGGTGTAGTTACTCTACCGAATCCCAGCATTTTGAATTGTTCCTTGGAAGTTAGCTGAAATTTCTGCACTTGCTAACCACTACATAGGGTGAGGTTATGCTGCCTAAATGTTGTGTTGATGTCTTGGTAGCATTTTTGTTCTTAAGACAAATTTGACTTTACAATCCAGGGAAGAATGTATCTCTGTTTAAACACCTTGCAGTACTTGTGATCTGAATGTGGAGAAGAACAACTGAAACAGAAATTAATTTTCTGTAAGTATCTTCTGTACAAGGATGTTCTCTTGTACAGAAGATATCTACAGAAAATTAATCTGTGGATCTTTTATGCAAGTGAATTCTGGAAGAGGGAAAGACTGCGCAGCTAAAAAAAACTCAAAGCCTGGCATAACCTATAGCTTGAGAAGGAATTAAAAGAGGACAAGTGCAGCCTGACAATGTCACCTACAAAGTGTATGAATATGCTTTCTATAATCTATTTTCCTACTCTTAATCAACTTCTCTTAGCTCAGAAAAAGCCCAAATGTTATGTTTGGACCTCCCTGAACTTGCTGGAAGACTTGGATTTTTCGCTGTCTGAAGGGACCCACATAATAAAAGTGACGAGTTTGAACAAATGTTAACAAGTTTGTTCATGTTACAGATGGAATTTTAAGTTATTTGAACTATTTAAAGGAACTAATCCTTCAAAAATAGATAAATTTAAACTAAACAGAAGTCAATATACAATCTTGAACTAATTTAGCCTACTTGGTTCTGAGAAGGGAACACAGGGACAGCACTGTAGATGGGCAATGGAAGTCACATCACTGAGAGGAAGGGAGATCTGAATTTAAGAAGAAAGAAACAGACATGTTTCTTTGCCAAAGGAACATTTCCTTGTAAAATCTCTCAGAAACTAAGAGAGGTCTCAATGTGGCCTCCTAGTACTTAAAGAGAGCTTATAAAAAAGAGGGAGAATGACTTTTTGCACAGGCAGGGAGTGATAGGACAAGGGGGAACACTTCCAAACTAGACGAGGGGAGATTTAGATTAGGTGTTGGATGAAGACTTTCCTGTGAAGGTGGTGAGGCACAAGGTAAGGTTACCCAGAGAAGCTGTGGCTGCCCATCTCTGGAGGTGTTCAAGGCCATGTCTGATGGGGCTTGGAGCAACTTGGTCTGGTGAAAAGTGGTCCATTCCAGATCCATTCCAACCCAAACCATTCTACAATTTTTTTATTAAGTAGTGGGCAAAAAGCAAGAAAAAATGTTTAAGAAACCTGAGTAACACCTACCAGCCTTTCAGTCATATTTTATTGCTTTTTCCATTTCTGCAAGATACTTTCCCCCAATCACCAGGTACTGATAAAGGTCTCCATGAAACAAACAAACAAAAAAAAAAAAAAATTTGCCAGTTGTTGTTTCAAAGGAACTTAATACAACAGTGAGCAGATATTCCTTTGAACCTTACACAATATATATAGAAGTCAGGACTATCAGGGTTGCTACTTTACTTTAAAACACGTTTTTGATTGTATCACATACTCGTCAGAAGCACTGCTCACAACCTTAGCAATATAGTCCCTCTGGTTTCACTGTCACCACATGTTTCAAAGGCTTTTATTACCATATTTTAGTTTTCATAGGCCTTCTGGACTCATGTCAGGATTAAATGGATCCGAAGAAAGACCATCTCCCCCTCACTGCTGACCAGGTCAACCATTCAATTCTGCAGAACAATGGTCTGTAGAACAATAGAATAGCACAGTGGCTACAATCACTGATCTTCATGTTTGTAATACCAGGTGCCTATTTTTCACTGTGATCAGTGTGATGTCTGAATAGTAAGTCAGCATGAGCTCTTACCAAAAGCTTTGTGAAGTTCAGCTACATGTTCCTTATTACTTTTGCTGAATGCATTATTATATAACTAGAGTTCACTTTTGCTTATAAGCTTTCAGACTGACTATGTCAGCAAAAACTGTTGCTTACCATTATTTTGAAGTATTCTCAAGTATCCAAAATTTACTCCTTCAGATTTCAACAACAGGCTGCATCTCCTATATAGTGACCTTCATCAGGCAAGTTCATTATCAGAATCAAACTGTTTTGCATTGTTTAATTTTTCTGAACAAAAGATTGGCATTGAACACCTAACTCTAACCTAAAAGCTGGCCTTACTAATTATATTAGTAATGATGTATCTTGTAATAATGACATATCTTGAACTAATATGAAAGTGGGTCCAGTATTGTTGGACCTGTCATATTTTGTCATTCAATTATTCATCTGAACAATACTTCCTAGGAATGCCTGAAATTTGAAACTATGAGGTCAAATACTCTTTAGGCCAATTCGCAGTTAAGCCTTTGTCCCTGTTAGTTACAAAAAGGTGGTGTGAAAACAACAAAGCTTGCAGTTCCAGTCACACTGAAATACTGCAATGAAACCAGTAGCATCATGCAAGGTATGCTCAGACATCCCAAACACAAGCAGTAGGTACTAGGCTGGTGTACACAAATCTTTCCTCAATAAATGCAACTTAATAAACAAATAAATAACTTAAAAGACTTTCAACACAGCAAGATAGTTTATCACCAGCTTAAAAACTTGATTTTTTTAATTAATTGAGTTTGTTCTCCCATATGATAGGTTTGCTACATATTAAAAATTTAGTTAAGCTTTTCCATTTATAAATGCTTATCATATGGCAAAGTTGTACACAAATTCAAGAGAAAAAAAACAGTAACATAAAAAGAGCTAGTATTAGCTAAAAAACCCACTGACCTTTGTGAGGTGTAATATTAACTGTTTAAAAAAGCTACTGCATATAAATCCCCATTCCTGTTTTGCCAATACACAAAACATCTGAAAAACTGTAAATAATTTTATGACTGGAATCTATCTATCCAGTTAAGCAAAAACTGTAAAGTTAATACTTTGCTCTTTTTCTTATTACACAGCTGTTTTATTATACAGAAAATCTATTTCTGAAGCCAACATATATTAATTATCATTATATGGTCAAGTTAGCACAAATTAAAGTGGCCAAAGATGATGATTTGACAGAGCAGAAATTTTAAGATTAACAGTTTAAGTAGATCTTTTCTTCCAAGACAGTGTAAGTTCTTTAGTATAGCTAAGTACCTCTAAAGAGGAACAAAAACCAAATAGCCCTTTCAACTGAACACCAAAAAAAAAAAAAGGAAAGAAAAAAAAGAAAAAAAAAAGAAAAATTTAGAAGTTTCATTTCAAAAGGGAATCTTGAAATTACTAGATACACATACACCCCTCTCCCACAGAGCTGTAAGATACATTCAGGAATTTAAAATAAAGATTCCGTATTTCATACCTTCATATATATTATATATTTGATATATAATATATATGTACATTACACATATACATACACTATCAGTCAGCAGGATTAAACTGTTTTGTTTTGAAATGTTTGACTGGTGCCACTAATTGTTTTCTATTCTTTTGTAAATTCAATGGAATTTATCTACTACCTCAAAAGAAGAAATTTAAAAGATCCAGACGCAATGTGTGGATCAATACTAGCACCAATACAGATGGCCATTACTTCAAAATGACTGCAGGGACTGAAATAATATATTTGTTATAACTCTCTACTTACTGCACAAGCACTCCTACAAAATATGTAGGCAGCAATACCTGTCAGGTACATACATCTACTCCTGTTAAATTTATATTTTATACAACTTTCCTTACTGTAATATACAGTATCTCTTTTGTCCTGTTGGATTTTTTAATTTTCCAAGGAGAAAAGTGATCAACAGCTATCCAACAGAATTTTTTTTAATCCCCTCTCTCTCTCCTTTCACTTGTATGGCTCAGTTTCAAGACTTAATCGATAGGCAGCCACCATCACTATGTCCAGTACTTTTTGAATGCAGTTCTGTCAGTGACTGTTTATGCTTAAAAAACAAATTTTTGAGTTTGGCTTGCTGTTTATGGAAACGAAGATACTCAGAGGTCACATCTTTTCAGCATGCTTACCACCATCTACAACACAATAATATCAGTCAGTCCCGGGACTGTAACTGAATTAGTTACCTACCATTTGGGTAACAAAAATATCAAACCCAGTTGCAATTTTAAACATTTTAAGATTATTCACCCTGAGAACACCAAGGAAGTGTTTAAAAATAATTGTGATATGTTGTCTCTTCACATATATAGTTTTCTTTTCTCTTCATCTAGACTCTGACCTCACACTTGTTCTGTCAGTTGACTTGTTCATGCCACAGTCAGGTATTGGTGATAGAAGAGCCCAAAAAGGCTTGTAGAAAAAAGGCAAGCAGCAATCCACCAAGTGAGGAAAGACAGGAGTCCCCGGAACAGGAGAGGAGTGAAAATATTCTTTAGGCTTCCCAGAGCCATTGTTATTTGTACTACAGTTACTTTCATCTTTCCATCAGCAGGTGGAGACTCAGAATACACAGAATTGGGAAGCAGACTGTTTTCTACTGGAGTGTCAGAATTCAATCCTGGGTAGATGCCCCAAGAATAATTACCTGTTAAAAATAAACAAGCAACAGATTTTTGTAGAATTAAATTTAGGTTCTGTTAATTCAATCACTCTACAGTCTTTGATATATTTTTAATACACACACACAAAATGTTATATTTTTATAACTTAATAAATCGAAACTATACTCATCTGCATGACTTCCTGCTCATACCTGTAAGCTACTGGGGTAGGATTCATCTTGTATTTTGACATCCCAGAATCTACTTGTGATATAGCTGCCTTGAGACCTCTGTATGTCCTGGGTATGATTCATCTTACCAGACGGAGAAGTCTATTCCAAGGCAGGATGAATCACAACCTACTAAAGCCTATCTCTATCTATTGCTTTTTTGCAAAAAGAATGACACAACTGCATGGCAGGCTATGAAACACTTGTCTCACAAGAAAGAAGGAAAAGAAGTAAAAGAAGGAAATGAAAAGAAGGAAAAGAAGAGAAGAAAAGGGGGAAGGGGGAAGGGGGAAGGGGGAAGGGGGAAGGGGGAAGGGATAAAAGAAAGAAAGAAACCCCAAACCAGAGCTACTTCAGATCTCCCAGTAACTACACAAACCCCCTCTCTCACAATTTCCATTCTAAAATCCTACTAATGATAAAAAAGCTGAAAAAAATAATTTATGAAATGTGCATGAAGTTAAATCAATCACACTTTATACAGTTCACTTTTAAAATACTTCTAAAAAGATAAATATTTCAACAGAAGTAAGCAGTTTAATTGGTTGCATTACACAGTTTCTCAGAAATAAAACAAATCAGCATGTAATTGGAAGATATCAAAAGCAGCAAGAGAAATAACTACTTGAAAGCCACATATGTATGTTTTAAAGTATAGGAAACTACAAAGTGTTTTTGTATGGTAAGTACCCATGAATTCTAATTCTCTTTAGTGAGGTGAAAATAGAAAAGCCCTGTGTAGAACAGAATAAACTACTGTTGATCTAATTTTGCCTACCTAGTGTTTTCAAGAGCAGAGTTGTGTGAAGAAGCATTACCAATGGTGCAACATACTGCAGTGCAATTACACAGAGATAATAGAATACCCGAGCCACCTAGAAAAATGAAAGAGTATAAGTTCATGATTCCTGGTTGATCAAAGCACACCTTTATGAATATGTCTAGAAAAAACAATTTATTAAAAAAACCTAGTACTTATGCATTAGAGCTGTTTTAAGAATTTTCTAGTAACTCTTGGCACGTGACATATTGTCCTCAAAAGACCTAATGAAGAAATTCCCATCATTAATTCTATTTTCAGGACATTTACAAATCTGTGAGGAAGGGCTGAAAGAAAATAATTAAAAGCATCAATTTTGTTAAAAAAAACAGAATCAATTTTCCTTCTGCAAACTGTATGCCATCATTCAATGACTCCTACTTTAATACAGCAGAAACAAAAATAAATGGATATGTTTAATTTTTCAAGTTCCCAGTCATTTACAAACTAAATCCTATTTCAAAAATGAAGTAGTAGTTACAGTCCAAAGCCCTATAAAAAGTAAATGAAAGCTTTATTAATATTACAGTCCTTTTTAAAAAGTGAGATATTTTTAAGATTTCCAGCAGGAAAACATTTGTATTTTAAAAGCAATGATAAGCTGAGTTTTCATTAGATCCATTAGATCATGGATCCATTAGATCCATTAGATCCATTAGATCATTAGATCCATTAGATTCATTAGATCATTTTATTAGATCGATAACAGCATTTTAAATGGCCTTTATTTCAGTCAGACACTATGGTTCATCAAAGTCCATTTAGATATATCCCTCCCCCTGCTCTCCCATAGGTTCCATTTTTCTCAAGACAGTAACATTACATCTTTTTATAAGCTAATGACCTAAAAGATTAAACCAAATAAAGATGGAAAAAAGTGATAAAATCAACTGCAAGCAAGCAGTGAAATAAAACTACTCGGGTTTTATAAAAGAATAGAATTCAGGTTGGCAAAAATGATGAAGGTAGACATGACAGTTTTGGGAATACCTCTCAAGCCTCAAAGGGCTTCTTAACAAGCCTGCATCAAAACACTAACATGTGAGAAAGAAAAAGTAGTAAGACACTGACGGAAGAAAAAGCATGAGACAAAAAAATTGTCAAAAAATTGATGGAATATGACAAAAATAACAAATTCAAAAGGAATGAACAATGTAGAATGACAGACAGGAAAGAATTCACTAGCAAAAGTTCCTAAAAATGGTAAAGCAGATATGACTAGTAAAACAAGACAAGACCACATCTAGTGACTATGGCCTTCTCAAAGAGAATATATGAAGATACTGAAGAAAGGGATATAAGAAATGCCACATGGAGAAGACATTAGTATTTTACAGACAGGAATAAAATTCCCAGTATTAAAATTGCACATTTATAGCAAGTGGCACAGTACCATCCTAACCAGCTACTACTACATATATTTCCCAATTTATTTTCTGGAGCAAATTCCTAGCCACTTTGTTTTTAAATAAGTATTGCACAGTTCACTTACGACCTTCAGACACTTAGTGTAACTACACATAGTAATGACAATCCTAGGAGAGAAGTCTTTGTCTTACGGCATGCTTCAAATATTCCTCCTGCAATAGACCCCAATTCAGCAGGATCATTAGACAGCACTATCATAAAACACTAGAAATTTAAGTTTATTTTGCAGACAACACACAACAGGCATTCTACTCATCCATTTGTTCAAGGTATGCTTTACTACTTTTCTTAAAAAGAAATCCTCAGAAATTTTACCTTGTCCACAATATGATAGGCAATTAGCTAGGCTGGTGCACTTCTAAGTGGTCTGACAGAATTAAACATCTGTCATTTTATTCCACAATGTCATAAACTTTCCCTCAACTTAAAAATCATAGTTGGTAATAGTATATTACCCTTCTACAAAAATATCAAAATTCAATTTTTTCTTTCCCATGTTGTAGTTACAGATCACAACTCATTGAAAGGGCTCTTTTATAACAACTTCCAAATAACCAAGGACAAACTATCTGCATAACACAGATGATACATCTCTCCATATTTTGGTTTGCAGAATTTCTCTGTAAAGATGCTATTTTTATAGGAAATATTGCCTAGAAAGCTTAATTCAGATTTGAGCTCTGCTGCCACAGGAGACAACAAATTGGAAAAAAATAATTTGCACAGTCTAAATACTACAAATATATAATCTCAGTGCCACCACACTTACCATTTTCTGTAAATCAACCATACTTATTCTACCAGCTTCCTTTTTCATCTGATCCACGCTTTTCTGGGCTAAATTCAGATAGGCCTGTAAATGATGACGCATCATAGCCAACCGTAAAGCACACAACAGGATTATAATCCACAATCTGACAGTATCAAATGTATCTTCTGACATTCTGTGGATAATAAAAAAAGATTAATGCTATTTTCCAAAGACCATTTACTGCTACAGTTATTTGTTTGTATCATCTGTAAAGTAATCTTGAGGCAAATTGTCAAAAGTAGTTAACACACAAACTACAGTTATGACGTTCACATGCAAGTAATATTTGCTTTTGCCTTTTATTTCTCTTTCCTACTACTTCTCAGTAGCCCTGCAGCATAGATCCAAATTCGTATTCATTTGTCTGTAAACAAGAGCAGTTCTTAAATGCCTAAATTCTGAGTAATGAAGGCAGGACACTGAAAACCAAGGTTGCTCAGATAATTACAGGTTTTCAGACACACAGGACTAGACAATAAATAGTACTAGATTGTAAATGGGTTTTTAAGTTGCCTGAGATACCCAGTAATAGCTCAATCCTCACTTTAAGATGAACTGAGGAACAGAAGATATACAAAATATATATATCTGTTGTGTTTTATGTAACAGCTCAATGGTTACAGGATCACTTTAGAAGCTTATCTCACCTCTAAAAAGCAAGAAATGTATTAGCCCACTGTTTGAAGTCTATTTTGAATTAGCAAGTTTAATTGTGACAATGACAATCAACTATACTTACACATTATTTCAGATACCACTCTTCCTGGAAACTCTTTCCCTTTTTATATTTTAAATATTTTACCTATCATTTCAATACCACTTAATCAGTATGTAAATATTAAGACAAACCTCCTAGCTTAGTTCTCATGCCAACGTATCTCGACTGTTTTCACTGAAACCACTTCTCTCCTACACCAATATGCAAGACACAAGGTTCCAGCAGGTAGTGAGGTGGTATTCCACCCCTACAAAATACAATGCATTACTGCCATGGAGATGTCAAGAGATGGCAGTTTTTTGGGAACCACCACCTTAACACTCAATATTCTGCAACTTATTATTTTGAAATAACAGAAGCTTCTTATAATTCAGCTGCATCTTCCACAATACCACTGACAGCAGATGCTGTTAAAGTCTTTCATGTTTCTTCAACTTTCAAAGAGCTCTAAGACAATGTTTTGTTCTCAATACCCCAGAAAGAACTTTTAAAGGAAATCTTACAAAGGAATGCTCTCTTTGCCCAAAGGTGGGCTCATAATGTAGTCCTTAGTGATTGGTTTTACCCAGAGTAGAACCATAAATAAAGGTGCCAAGAAGTTTATATGCAGCAATGTTCTGAAAAAAGAAAAAAACAGGGAACTTCATAAACAAAAACAATGACCATAGTGTTGAAAGTATATACAGATTCAAAAGGAGAAATACTAACTTTAAAATAGTTGGGAGAAAGATAAATAAGAAAATTTCTTCCCTCTTTTATAGGTATGGCTTACATTTCAACAAAATGGTAACATTACATATTATGAAATCACACTGAATTTTGGCTTTAAAAGGAACAGGAGAAACAGTTGTCAGAGGTCAGATCACACAGTGTAATGAAGCATTTTATTTGGAAACCCTGATTAAATTAAACTTGGTACTTCTATTAAATTAAAGATACTCAGACTAAAAAAAAAATACTGTATGAAACTACACAACAAAAATAAAAGTAGCACTCTTTAGTAATCTTTGAGTACAAACCAGCAGAATTTAAAAAGGGGATATAGTTTTTGGAGTTCTCCCTGACATTAATATCCTTCTTTATTTCTAAACTTCTAAATTTTCTTCTCTATTTCTAAACCCATTTTCCCAATCATTTTTCATTACCAAAATGAAGTGAGAACAGTTGAAGGGATTGGGTTGTTTCGTTAGTGCAGTATTTCTTCACTACGAGAATCAGGTTTGTCTCCACCTTCACTACAGTGCTTTTACACTATAGAAAAAATTACGTAATCAAGAATTGCTCTAAAGAACACAAGACCTTCTTGATTGCAAACTATCAAGCTTCCTAAAACCACTAACATGTTTGCACATTACAGTATCTGTCATCACACACAAATTTAAATCTTTGGTTTCAGATGAAGAAATAAACCCTGCTAGCTATTAAGTGACGCTAGGGAATGCACCAGCACTGAGGATCAGTCCAAAGAACTTAATTAGACTGTGAAAGCCTTTTACTTGAGCTTCTACTTATTTAGGAGATCCTACTGAGTTAATGGACTGGAGTAATGGACTGGAATGTGCCAAAGGGTAGTGGGAATCTCTATTTTTTGTAGTTGTTTTTGTTTTCTTTTTTTTTTTTTTTTAATGGAACAAGCAGGAAGGCCGAAATACTCTTTGCAGGCTCTGGCAAAGGAGGAAATGTGTATGAAAATTGTACAACTTTGCTAAGAAGACTCCAAATATATGCAGGGAAGGAAAATACTGCCAAAGAAAAAAAAATCAAACCCTTTCTCAAAACCGAAAGGGCCACCAGATGATTTTTATTGTTTACCCAAAACCAATGAACTTACTCCCTACACTCATAAAAGAATCACACTAATCATTTTGAACATATTAGTGAAGTGGTACTTGATCATTAACCTTTAAGTTTTGGGGCTTTTTTTGATCAGTGTTCCCTGCAAGTTAAGTGTTCCATTTCATTAAGGAACAGATTTGGCTTTTTTGGGTTGTTTAGTTTTGGTTCTTTTGTTGGGTTTTAAGGGAGATTTGTGCCTTTTTTGGGCAGCTTAATGGATGTGGGGGCTTTTGGTTTGATTACGTTTTTTTTTTTTTTTTTTTTTTTGGTTTTTATTGGTTATGTATTTTGTTTAGTTGGTGGGCTTTTTCTTTGTAGTTGTTTTGGGTGGGGTTTTTTGGGTATGTATTTGACTGCAGAGATAGAAATTGTTTTAGCACCCAACTTTCTATCAGTGACAAGTCATCCTCATTACAATCTCCCCTTTAGTCACTGTCAAACAAGTGTAGTCAATAACATTGACAAAAATGCATCAGCAAGGACAAGCTATGTTGTTCAGGTTTATTAGAACCTATCACTTGACAAATATTCTTTAGGCTTTACCTAATTATATGGATACCATATCAAGTTTTAATCCATTTAATGTAATTTTCACATTGTTCCAGTTGAATAGTCAAAGTATTGGTAGACTTTCAAAAATAACTTGGTGGTGTTGAACAAAGTTATCTTCAACAACCAGTTCCAATATCGTCTAAAGAAGCTAGAGAAGTTTTAATTTTCACAACCATACTTCAGTGGATATTAACTGCCCTTTACATCTTGATTAATACATTTTTGTTTCTAAGAGTTTATATTTCTCCCTAGGATGTCATGTCCTTTGATCAAGGAAGATGCTGGAATACTTACAGAAAAGACACAAAGAATTTTAAAATATTGAGAGCCATAGCAATTAAGAACTATGTAGTTTATCTGTCTGGAAAGAACAGATTAGGAAGTGACTCAGTCACAGTCTACACACGGACTTCTGTAACAGCAGATAAAACTCCAGTTTTAAAAATCCAGTAGCTGGCTGCTACATAGACAACTACACTGAGTGCAAGTGTACTTTCTTATAAATTTACCAAGACTGATGGACTCACTTCAAACAGATAAATTTTTATGCTGAGCATTCCTGAAGGGAAAGAAAAAAATGCAGTTTGAACAAAAATTATTTTCCTACTGGAAAACATAGTGGTTCTCTTAGGAAATTTACCAGACTGAGTACCTACACTGCCCTATGCTGCAGAATCTTTCATTATCGTGTATTAAACATCAACAGTCAAGATCTCTGAAAGCCACTTGGAGTTTCACCCTCTCAACCAGAGAATGTTCAAGAGAAATAGTTAAATTGGACAGAACATTTTACTACCAAATGGAAGGATGGCTGAAAATTAAAATATTCCTTTAAATTGGTATTAACATATGACCCGAATTAAATATTCTGGGTAATTTTTGAATTTTATCCTATGCTAACTTTATTAAAGGAATAATGCCCAGCTGTAAGTGCAGGTGCAAAAAAAAAACAGTCTGTGGTCATATTTTTACTTCCTGAAAGTTACCTTAACTTCTGGAAAGACATGATGGGGGAAAGAAAGCTGGACACAGAGACATTCATGGTGGAGCTCTTGCAGGAGGAAAGGAAAGCTCCTTTAATTGGGACTCTTATTTACAAGGCAAAGAGTGTAACAGACTGGCAGAGCACAGGTTGAGCAGAAAGTGGCAGGTGGCAAATCTGCTCAAGATACAAAAAGCAGGCAGCAACAGAAGTCTTAAGTCACTACCTTCTTGTTGGAATAGTTTGCTTAGTTTATTTTTAGATATAAAAGATTTAAGACTGAGTAGCATACACCTATTTGCATATATTTGTCTTACTGTGTTATTTTTTCTGTTGCTAAATTCAGAGCATCCAGATGCATTTGAGCCAGTCGCAAGCCAGGGAATGTCAAAAAAGCACCAATAAGTGAACACAGAACAGCCAGGAACAATTTGAAGGTTAGTTTAGACACAGGACCCCTAAAAGAAAAGAAAGGAAATAAGCATTTTCTTGGGGAGTAAGATGGGGGAGCAGGGAGTTATCAGAGAATACTTTCAACCCAACAGTATCTAACATTAAATAAAAGAAGCCAACAGTATTCCATTGGCTTCCTCCAAAATACTAGCATTATTAAAAACCAATCAGAAATTAAAATTTAAAAAAAATACTTTCAAAACCAAACCAAGTCATCTATTTATTTCATAGAAAAACAGAAAACCTGATTTACTGACTGTGAAATGTTAATTTGTTAGTAGAGAAGAAAAAAAAAAGAATAATTTTATATTGTAATTAGCAACAAATTATATAACAGAAAACAGAAATAGCTAAAATAGAATGAATTTAAAGATTGTGTTTTTAAGAGGAACAGACGTCTCATAAGTTTAACTGCTCAAAGACAAAATGGATACTTTATTCTACCATAATCTATTAAAAATCTCTATCAAACTGCTATTACTGCAGCTTTTCAAAGACTTATCTGAAATGTACATGTGGTCATTAACATGTCTCTTCCAAGTGATTAGTATTGTATTTAAGAAAAGCTATGGGAAAAGTATCCAGGATCAAAAAAATCACAGAATTAATTACATAATTAACAAATGAAGGTTTACACAAAGAAAAAAAGAGAACAAAACACTCAAACAATAAAAATATCACCGTTTACATTAGTGAAATGCAACTAACAGATCAAAGCAGAACAAAACCAAATCTAGTGATTCATATGAGTTTCAGATTCTTTCTTAATCTATGTCACCTAAACTATCAAGAGACACCATCATTAACTCAGGTGCTGCTAAAAAAGGCAAAGCACTGCAATAATTTATAACTAAACAAACACTTAACATGAAAATGAATACAGAAGGTAGTGACTTTGCAATAGCTTAGAAAAGCAGATTAAAGAAAGGCTAAGAAACACATGGGATTCAGTTAATGGTTTCCCATGAGTTTATTCATAAATTACAGTAATCTAGTTTGAGGAAACTTCTGTTCCTCAAAAATAAAGATATGCCATGGCTTCTGCATGATACCTTGAGACCTATCAAGCAAGAAATTCAGTGTTGTGCTTAAATGGTCCCTTAAATTTGTTGTGATTAAACGGTCTCTAAAATTTAGCACACATGTATAAAGAATCCATTTCACAATATACAATGGCTGCCCATGACAGTGTTTGTGTATTTATGTAACATCACAAGCTATGGCATGCTCCTTCAAGAGTCTATATGAGGCTTGGATGTCCTGTAGCAAGCAGATGTTTTTGCATGATAAGAACACAGCTACAACCTGAAAACAGGACTGAACAACACAATTTATTCCTAATGCAAAATTTAACACAAACTCCATCTTGTAGCTTTTGCGCACTCATCCTTTTGCATGCCACAGGAATGACAAAAAATACTTCTCTATTTAAATAATCCTTGCTGAAGGGAAATACTGTGAAAAAAGTGTTTACAGTTTTGAACTATATTTTTTGAACTACAATCAAAATGTCAGAAAGTATCTCCATATTAAAATGAAAACTTTAATGCAACTTCAGTTGCTTGTGGGTACTTTCAGATCTTTTCATTAAACTATTTAAACTGTTGTAGGGATTATAACCGTGTACAAAAGCAAAACATGCAAGACATAGGTTTGCTAAGAAAATCTAAAAGGTTCATAAATTCACATATAAGTAGACAAGTTATAAATTCACATATAAACAGACAAGTGTATTTCCACAAACTTACTGGGATTCCAAACCTTGTTTTTCAAGAAACTGCATAGCACTTTCTGAGAAATTCGAGAATCCTGCAGGGACACATATATTTATTTTATTACAGTACAAATGAAGAATTCCTTTTGTGAAATAAAATGCTGGGTAACAAGTAATCTTTTAAACAATTTTTCATATGTCTAGCAGAGCTCTTTCATGTGGTAATTAATTGGCCACAATACAGTAAAACTTGATTAACAACGTCTGTAATATTTGGACACTTGGGGAAGATGAAAAAAGATAACTTTTTTAATTCTTTTCCAGTAAGGGAGCTACACTTTACTATGAATGTCGTAAAGGGCTAAAGCTGTAACTGGAAGGCAAATACAATTAACAAAACAAACAAGCTAGGCAAAAATTAAACTATTTAAGAGAATAGCAGGAAAATGTACAGGATATTATTCAGAATCTTCATTCCAAAGCAAATTTTCTTAGAAGGATATAACTTACACCATTCATTTTAACACAGATTTTCTCAAAAACTCTGGACATCATTTTTTCTGACCATGCAATCACTACAGCTGTTTCAAACACTAAAGAAAGGAGTTACCTGATTCCAATCCAAACTCTAGATAGTTTTCTGTCACAATGAGAATTGCCATTGCTTTCACAAAGAAGAAAAAACCAAAGGTGACACAGACTGATCTTTCACCTCCATCCTCAACTTTGAAATAGTGGGTAGTCAATGAAAACAATACTTTACTACAAAATAAAAAAGTCAAGGAAAATTAAGTTTGTAAAATAACTATAACTAAGAATTATAATCTTGTATTCTGGTCATCTACAGGGTTGTTCTACGATGTGCATTTATTTCTTTTGAAGGTTGTATGTGTTCAGCCAATTTCAGGTTAAATTACAGAACACATTAAATCAAATAATCACAAAATACATAGCCAGGAGTACTCTGGAGTAGAGTTTTGATCTAGGCTTACTTACAGTAAAAAAGAAGACACATGAAAAGATGAACTTGTATTTCTCTCCTTTAAGATAGAATCATTTTGTTTGGAAAATACTTTAAAGATCAACTCCAACCATCAACCTAACACAAATAAGTTCACCACTAAGCCATTTCCTCAAGCACTTCAACTATGCACACATTTGAGATTTTTAGCTCAAAGAGTGTTAAGACAACAGCACACTGAGTCATATCTAGGAAAGAAAAATCTATCCCATGTTCACCTTGGAAAAACAGTCAGTCTTAAAACCCCTCTATGATCTCATATGATATATCAAATCCTTTTATCTAGCCCCACTGCCACAAAGAGAAACATTTAAGACATCACCTGCTCTGTTATCAGGTGTTTTTAAAATATTTATTAAGTATTCTTTTTTTACACATTTCTAAATCAGTTCTGAAGTGTAACAGATTAGGAAAAACTTTTCATGATATACAGCCGACTCTTATTACTAAGAACTGCAGCTCATTATGACTTAAATGGTAGGCAATAGCCAGTCCAGATTTAAATGAAGTATTTGGAGATAACTGCAGGCATTACCTGATTTGAAAAAAATACAGAAAAAAAGGATAAAAATAAAATATTTTAAGTGCAATTTGTACCACTTTTTTTCCTCCACTGGGCAATAATGCAGTTGTATTTGCCTATTTCTAATACTGAAAGAATTTTAATATGCAGAGTACATGAAAACATTTTTGGAGGTATCTATTCAGTAAAACATTTGAACAGTCATCAGTTTCTCAAGAAATGATGATTATGCTTCCACAGGCAGCACATATTTAACATACACACTGCTGAATTTCATGTATATGCAGAGAGATTCTAATATGCACAATGTGGTCTAAGGACAGCATCTAGTAATTCTAATCTCATATAGTAATCACCTTCAGACCCCTCTATACTTTACAGAAAGAACTGATACATCAAAAGGAAGACTTAACTTATCCCAAGTAGAAGTACATAATAGATCATACAGACTGTGTTCCGGACTTTGTTTCTCTAATAATACATGCTTAAGCCAAGGCTCTTTTTACAGCTAGGGACATTAACCACAAATTAAAAATATCCTGAAGTTATACAAAGGACATAATAAGTTTGTGATCAACAAACCTAATATAATCTATCATCAGATTTATGACCCCCTAGATACTTCATGACTTCAAGTATGGATTGTGCCTGAAGGATTTGGAAAATTCAAGAAGGAAAAAGAAAGCACACTAACAATAAATTACAACTATAGTGCAGATTCAGAACTCAATAAATAGAACCATGATTATGCAAACTACACATGACTGAAACCCTCTGTTAGTTAAATAATCACCACTGCTTCTATTTTTGGGTTGGAGAAGATTAGAGCATTATGGCTTGCTTCATCACTTCCTTCCATTGCAAGACCTAATATTCAGGATCTACTGAAAGAATAATTTGGGAGTATTTAGTGATAAGTTAATAGAATGTCTGCACCAGGTCCCTCTTTCATTCAGTTTTTTTTTTTTGGCCACAAGAAGCATTATAGTTTTGTTTTTTAAACTGCTGCGATTATGGAATTCTTGAATTTTATAGTTCATATGTTGAAGTGAAAAAGATCCATCTTCTGTTCCTACTAAAACACATGATAACTGTGAACTCACAGAAGCAGAGAGCATTCTGGGTTGGATGGGACCGATAGGATCATACAACTCCTGGGCTTGCACAGCACCATCCCCAAGAATCACACCATGTGCCTCACACCACTGTCCAAATGCTTCTTGAACTCTGTCAGGCTTGGTGCTGTAAGCACTTCCCTAGAGAGCCTGTTCCAGTGACCAACCAACCTCTATGTGAAAACTTTCTCCTAATATTCAATCTAAGCCTCCCCTGACTTAACTTCAGGCCATTTATTCGAGTCCTGTCACTGGGCACCACAGAGAAGAGATCAGTGTCTGCCCCTCCTCTTCCCTCACAAGGAAGCTGTAGACTGCAATGAGTCTCCTCCAAGCTGAACAGGCCAAGTGACCTCAGCCACTTCTCATACAGCTTCCTCTCCTTCATCATCCTCATGGCTTATTTAGACACCCTCTAACAGCTGAATGTCTTAGTGCAGGACAATACCCTCCCTTGCCTGGCTGGCCGTGCCGGGCCAGTTTGCCCTCCTGGCTGCCAGGGCACTGCTGACTCATACTCAACTTTCCGTCAAGCAGCAGCACCAGGTCCTTTTCCGTGCCACTACTTCCTAGACTCCTGTTTCCTGGTCTGCCCATACAACCAGGGTTGCCCCATCCCAGGCGCAGAATCCAGCACTTTCCCTCGTTGAACTTAGAATAGTTGGTGATTGTCCATATTTCTTTGGGTTTGAATCTGTCAAGGTTGCTCTGCAGGGTCATCCTGTCTTCAAGGGAGTCAACAGCTCCTCCAGTTTTCATCATCTGCAAACTTGCCTTGTATCCTTAGTACAACTTTTCACCTCTCAACACACTGGCATGAAACAGAAGAAACACTTGTCAACAAAACACAAAATTGCTCCATATTTAACTTTGACATATCATGTTGACTGCTTTCCATGAAAAATATGTAGGCAACCAATTTTTTCTGAATCTTCCATTATCATAGAATCATTTCTGGTCTTGACAATATTGAGTTAGTGAGTAGTTGAGTAAGTTTTAAGTATTCTCTGCATCCAAAAGCCTGATGTCACAACACAGGAATGAACCTCTTCTGAAATCTCATCTAACTAGGTTCCAGTGACTACAGGAATTGTTACCAATACCCTCTGTATTGTACCTCCTTCACCCAAAAAACTGTAATGCCTTGAGTAAGTTATGCAATCATATTTATGGAGATGTTAAGGCTAATATAAGGTTTAGACTGTGCTTCCTAGTACTGCATCCTTCTACATTGCTACTAATTCCTCATACAGGTATTAAGCACAGACTAACAGCTAATTGCACATTCACACTACTGAAACAAAAATCTTGCACTGACAGGCAACTTAAATATTTTTGAATATTTGGTCATCTGAATTGATGGCCAAATGAAAGCAGTGATAGAACAGGGTACAAAACCATGGTAAGAAAGTGTTACTGCAGTGGATTTTCCTACAATACATAATTCACAACTCTGTTTCACCTAGAATTGCAATTACTATAGTGTTGTTTAAAATGACTACTACTGAGATACAAGAGATGAAGCAAACAGGCCACTGTCACCAATAAATCTAAGAGTACATTGTGGATTTTGTATAAGAAGATTTTTTTCCATTACTTCTATTAAATTCCCCCACATCCTTAAAAATCCTAGTGAAAGATGTTGGCTTCAGATTTTTGAAACAGTAGCCACCTCTTTCTCCTTCTTTCTGCAAAGACTAAACTAAAAGTCCCAACCTCACACCAAAAAAATAAAACAAAGGATGTGCAGTAACAATTATACATTACCTATACTATAGCTATAATACAATTAGAAGGTGCCCAAGAGCCAGAAACTGATTTTCTTCTCAGAGTAGACTAGAAAAACTACCTTTTGGACCGTGGATCCGTTCACTGACATGTCTACAGGGAAATACCTGATCTGGAAGCATGCTACTGACATTCTTTTTTCCAAATGTGAGTTGACTTTCCTCTTCTAGCAAGTTTTAATACATTACAAGGAAAAAATTCTGGAGAAATTCTATGATTTATGCTTCAGTCTACTTAGAAAAGAACTCCTGTCCATACTATAAAGGCAGCACACATTTTGATAACTGGGTGGAGGACAAGGACAGGCAAGCATGAAGCATATTCAGAACTCTTTAGCCAAATGTAACCAAACATTAGAGTTCAAGGTTTTACATAACACCACCAGCTACTGCTGATATTACAAACCAGCTGAACAAACCACAACACATTAAGAATCTCTAAAGCTAACATTTATATAGAGGAAACAATTTTGAATATTCAAGAGTAACTTAGCACTTTATCTGTTCTCAGCTGCTGAAGGAGCAGAGGAGCTGTAGCAATTCACTTTCCAGTTCACCTATCTATAATCTGCTCTCTTAAAAGCCCTTATTCCATTCCACTGCTTTATCTCCGATCATATCTTTAAACTGCATCTTTCCTACCTAAAGCATGTGTCTGGATTCATATGTGGTTAATTACCATGCAAGCATCTATGTCTGATACTGCCTTCTCCAGTAAAAAAATCTTAAAAATTAACTGCCTTCTCCATAATAAAACAAACATTTTATGGTTTGATAATGCCTGTTTCCTAAATACTCCACTTCTGTTTCCCTCAGTTTCAGAGATGAGTTTAGCTTTTCACAGAGCTCAGTTCCTGTAACTGTCTATATACCTTATTTTCTGTAAGAAGACCTTGAATGTGTTTTAAAATAATGCATTAACTCATGTATTTTTGCAATAAACTAGTATACACATCACTGTGCTATTCTGATCAGGAAGCATCAGATTAAACATTGGGAAAAAAAGTACACTAAATTTCCAAACTTCTTCAAAAGCTGTACTTTTTGTACACTTAACTATATCTGATTGCCAAATTGAGCAAAATCAAGTTAGTTTAGAACTACTACATACTATAGATGAGCACTAACTATATTTGCATACATATATTTTTCTCCTAAATGGTCTGGTATTAATAGTAGCAAGCTAATGATACCAGCATTTGCAAAGAGCATGTACAGCATATACATTATTCAACAATGGCATTAGCTTACAGGATCCTTTCTCCAAATGCCAAATATTTTTGTATCCCACCCATCAGTGGCATGAAGATTTGTACAAATTGCAGAATGATGTAAACTATTTGGAACAGGGAGTGGGGGATTCAACAAACCAGAAAAGGATACACCGCAAAAGCCAAGACAAGCAGACACCACACTATGCTGATATTCATTTCTTGTGAGGGCTTCATAATGCTGTAATAGGCTTCTGTCACCACATACACAATTGTAGCCGCAACAGTGAAATCCACCAACCACTGATATTCTGGAAAGTAATGCAATGCTGAAAAATATAAGTTTGTGAATGTTAAAGGTATGTTTTAAGGCAGTTACTGATGTATACAGAATGAAGCAGCAAGTAAAAGAGGTTTCCAATTGTGTATTAAGTATATTAAAGTGAAATTTAGGTAGACCAAGATCAACCAAGTGAAATGCAACAATGAAAAAGTTACTCAACAATGCGAACTTCATTCTTTACTTCTGTTATCCAATACTTAATAACTACTCAAATTTATAAGGCTATAAGGTTTTACTATTTTATCACTTCAGCTTTTATACATGAACATTCTAAATCCAAAAAGCATACTTAATTTAGATTTCACAACACAGAGAGTGAACAGTTTTCCAGTTGAGTATGGCTGCAATTCCAGGTAAGACAGCTTGTTTTGACTCTTTGTTAAAGATTGAGATCTCAACTGGCTATCATTTGTTATATTACAAATAAAGAGTTATTTTTATTTTACAAACTCTGCCATCTAAGATACTGATGGTTTGCTCATTGAGATTTTGTTAATACATCCTATAAAGCAATAATCGTTGTGTAAACATCACTGTAAAAATTCCGGTGATCATACTGTGTTGCATGCAGGCCAGATACTATGGAGAGAGTTCACACAGGTGTTGGAAACTGTAAAGAACCATTTGTGAGAACACAAATTGTCTCCCTCAAATACTTTCCCTACATGTACACAATCTGAAAAGCAAGAAAACATTACTGAACTGAGTTAATTGACTCAACTACAGCTACCTGTTGGCAAAGATATGAAATTGGGCAAACTTAAGTACTTCCAAGTCCTACACTTATTTTGAAATAACAATATGGTTAGATTTACAAACAAATTGCATATATTACTTTTCAAACACAGTCAAACCCTATCTTGTATCACTCAGGCTGATAATTACATGACATAATTTCAGGAAAGTAATATTAATTGAAACTTGTGTCTGCTTTATTTATTTACTTCAAAAACGTCATTTCTGTTACACAAATGCTGTCTCCTACAATTTAAGCTGAGAAGTCTCCTGCATAGGAATATACATCCTGTCTTTCTGTATGTATCCATAGTACACATAAATATAGAAATGTAAGTAGAAAGAAAATACGTATCACGTACATACTCATATATGACCTTTCTGTAATAGAATGACTGATTATGATTTAATAATAAAAAATTGCCATCTAAAAATAATAGTACCTTCCAAAACACTTAATGCTGCATATTTCTGTACTGTCACTTGCCATTTTGAAGCATTTTACCTGAATGCTTAAGATGTATGGCTGAAAGGGCTTAGGTTCCAATGCTACAGCACATAGCCTATTTTAGATGAGCAGAAAGTATGACTTGATATCTGCCAATTGTTATTTTCTTGTACAAAGCTAAAAACTCTATTTTGAATAGACAATGATGTAATTCTTTCAGTGTTGTCTCATATTGCTATTGATGCCTGATACAATAGTTGTGCTTTATGCTGGATTTCATCTACTCATTCTTTTCCACAACACTGCTATTTTAAATGTCTCTCAGAACATGAAAAGAGACTTAGCCCTACTACCTGCTTTCCCATTAATGACCAGTTTTGCTTCTATTAGTTCATTGTCTACAAAAAAGATATTTCAGCATTAATTACAAATAAACACTTGATAGAAAGAATCAGGATATATTGGAAATAATGTATTATTGTTTGCATACTCTTACCAATAGTGTCCCTTTCTGTTACAGATTTTGTTTCCAGATGAAGATCAATATCTTTTGGAATGGTTAAGGGTTTGTTTTCAATATGACCATTATATTTTCTGTAAAATAAATACATACATAGTACAAGCATGGGTATGACAAAATAATTTTTTTCAATACAGAATGACATTTCAAATTTTAGAAAAATGCAGATTTTTTTCCAAATACAAATATTTTTATGTCTCTAACTAAAAGCAGTACTTAAAGTTCAAATCTTTGAAAACAACCAGGTATGTCAATGGCTCCCAGCTAAAACTTGACAGACTCTGACAATAATGCCATAGTATGGATTTAAATGGCTTCCAGGTGCTTCAATCTGAGTATGTATTGGGTCAAGATCCAGGGGACAGTATTTATTTCAGCCCACTGATTTTCTCTATTCAGAGCTACACGGTGTTCCCAAGGTCAAAAAAAGAAAAAAAAAATTGCATTAGTCCTTTTTGTCACAACAAGCAGGTATATCACATGAGCTAAACTAACCTAGATCCTTGAAAGGTCCAACCTACTAGCCATCAAGTGAAGGCAATTTAAGGTATCTTTCTAATCTAAAAAGATGTGTATCTAGAACAAAAGGTGCTTTTCATCTGGAGTTCTCAAACAATACTAATATCATGATTTTCACTTCCCTGAAATTAAGTCACACTAGAAGACTTCAAATTAAAAAACCCAGCACACTCTTAAAAGAACATGAACAAAGTTAAAGAATTTGATCTGGTAGAACAGCATTAGTAACTAACATAAAACTTCCTTCTCACACTATTAAAAAAATCATTAAAGGAGATCAGAAGATGTTTTGTTAGATTTAAAAAATCATACCTAAAACTTAAAAACCTCTAAAAGGCTAGAAGAAAACAAAAAACAGCCACATTTTAGAATACCACCTCTGAAAATAGAAAAGGAGAGGTAGATTTTCCATAGGAAAACAAATTATTGCGATATAAGCATTAAAAAGAAATCAAATCAATGCTTTCATCTTAGCTCATATGTGAGAAGAAAATACAAGCAGAAAGCATTAATAAAAATGTTCAGGTTATATTAATGCTTAATATAACCAGAAGCACAAGAATTTTAACGGACAAACTAGAGGTAGGAATCTAAAGCATTACTCAAAAAATTCAGCTGTGCGAATCTATACAAGAAGTCCCAAACACTGCCCAAGGACTAGACTACTTGCAAGCTCCTGTGTACCTCCATGCCTGCAGCAATACTCCCGATTATGTTCCTACTGCCTGTATCCAGGAGTACTACCATCTTGAGTGAGATAAGCATTTTTACCACTGAAGCCATTTCAGATCAACAAAACTTGGTGTTCCTACACTTCAATTATCCCAGGGCCCCACAATCCAAGAGGCACAGACGGAACATACGCAGGACCATTGAATGCTGTAGTACAAAGTAATTCACAGTATCTATGGACCTTTTCATTAACCTAACAATTTCATATTATAAAAACTATTCAGAAGCAGGAAACCTGACTAATATTCCTGTGCTCCTAAAGCCTACAGTATAATATACTGAAGGGTAACATGCACTGAATAAAACTGACTAAAATTTCACACTACAGCTGTTTTTAAGGCAAATTTTCAAGCAAGCTCCTTGTATCTCCTTTAATCATTTCTCTTTAAATTAGTTCAGACTGAGAGTGTATTTAAGGAGCAAGTATTACACTTTGCAAGACCATGGTCTTGACAAAGCAGATTCTTTATCTTGCAAAGTATTCTTTATCATGGGGAGTATCAAACAGATGCATCCTTATTTCTCCCACACTATGTGTTTCACATCTCCTTGTGGGGATGACACAGAAGATGTACATTCCATTTTGTGCAACCTAAATCAGTAAATCCAAACCAACTCAACAGGAACAATTCCCACTTAACTATGGTTCTTCACAAACCAGAGTCACTTCTTTCAAGGACACAGAGGTACATTCATTCATTAAAAAGTAATTTATTATTAATTCAGTTGTTAAACAAGCAAAGCAAACATAATTTAAGCCTCCACATTACTGCTTTAGTTTCTTTGAAGTTTTATATTCCCCTTTGATTAACATTCACCCTGGTACAACCACTACTACTGCTATTGCAAAGGACTGGCAAGGCTGAGGAAAGGCAATAAGAGCAAAGGCACAATTATTATGTGGCAGTGCAATTGTGTTTTTCAGTTTAAGACTCCTTCGGGTGGACTTAAACTTATAATTACATAATTGAAGTTATTTCACATATGAATAAATATCACTGGTTACATGGATAATTACAAATTACGCTCTTATTAGCAATTATTTTGCCTCATTTTTGTCACAGAAAACTGTTAAGATAAAAAGAGATTCTTAATTTTAAGGAATGTTGAAAAAAAATTACTACTTTACAAGGAACAACTTAACCCAGAGAATGATGGGGAATGATGCTGAATCCAATTGGCAGTTGGTCACTAAGAGTGCTCCAGAAGGCTCAGTACTGGGCCTGATCCTGTTCAAGATCTTTATAGATCATCTGGACAAGGGGATGGAGGGTACCCTCAGTAAATTTCCAAACACTAAGTTGGATGGGAATGTTGATCTCCTGAAGGGCAGGAAGGCTCTGGCGAGGGATGTGAATAGGCTGGATCAATGGACTGACACCAATGGCATGAGGTTCAACAAGTCAAAGTGCTGGGTCCTACACTTGAGTCACAACAAGCCAATGCCATGCTACAGGATGGGGCAGAGTCACTGAGAACTGTCCAGCGGAAGAGGATCTGGGGCTGCTGGTTAACAGTGACTGAACATAAGCCAGCACAGGCCTAGAGGGCCAAGACCACATCCTGGCTTGTGTCAGACATAATGTGGGCAGCAGGACCAGGGCAGTGACTGTATTCTGCAGTCAGCATTGCTGAGGTCACACCTAGAATCCTGTGTTCAGTTTTGGGCCCCTCACAACCAGAAAGACATTGAGGTGCTCGAGCAAGTCCATGGCCATGGAACTAGGGAAGAGTCTGGAGTACAAGTTAGATGAGGAGAAGCTGAAGGAGCTGGGGGCACTCAGCCTGGAGAAAAGGAGGCTCACAGGGAACCTTCTTGTTCTCTACAACTGCCTGAGGGAAGGTGATAGCTGAGTGGGGGATGGGCTCTTCTCAAGATTAACTACTGACAGGGTAAGAGGACCTATCTTCAAGCTGTGTCAGGGGAGGTTCAGGATGGACCTCAAGAGGAATTTTGCCATGGAATTGGAATGGGCTACCCTTCTTGGGCAGTATGTGGTGGAGTCATCATCCCTGGAGGTTTTCAAGAAATTACTGGATGTGGCCTTTAGGGCCACAATTGACATGTGATCAAAGGTTGATCTCAGAGGTCTTTTCCAACCTAAATGAGGCAAATATGATTGCTAACCATGCCACTTAAGAGCTAAGAAACAGGAAGAAAAATTAAATTACAATTAACAGATTATATGAGCAGTGCAGAGATTAATTCAAATCTTAAAATTTATAGAGAGTTTGTACTGGGATAAAGAAACAGAACCAGAAAATACTGCCTGTGCTGCCAAAAAGAAAACCAGAGTGGGTTGTTTGGTTCTAAATAAAGCCAATTTAGACATATTCCATCAACATGGCCAGCTCCACCACCTCAAGATGTCTCAGTTCTTGACGCAGTTGTACTTCTGGTATGGCTGTTTAGAACTTCATGTCTGAATACCAGAAATCTATTTCCAGCTTAAGCTGATAGACAGCTATTCCATGCCCTCAGTTGTCTTTTGATAGATTCAGCAAGCCCAGCTCTTTTAGCACCCTTGAGTAAGACAGACTTTGTTTCCTGGATGATCCTAACAGCTCTCTTCACCTGTTCACATACAAAATTAATTTTTCTTGAACACAAGTGATCAGAACTGCACACAGTAATCCAGAGAAAGTTCTACGTTGGTGTTTTGTCCAAGACAATTAATATTTCCCTCTCTCTTCACAAGAAACATTTCATATAATATATCCTAGGAGCCCATTTACCTTTTTTGCAGCTGTGTTAAAAGTGGTGGCTTATAGTAATCCTATGTTGAACTAATATACTCAAATCTTTCAAGATGAAAAACTACAATCCTAAGATTTGTTTCCACAGTTTTTATCTAAATGCATACCTACACTAAAAAAACTTGCTATCAAATTAGCATTTTACAGACCATTTTACGGACAGAAATTAACCAGTTCTGCACAATTTCGGAATATCCAGCTCTGTTAAACTGAAAAAACATGTTTTGATAAAGAACTGTGACAACTAATGCAAGCAGGGCAGTCATTTGCAAATAGCAGTTTTTAACTCATGCTAAGACAAAAGTAGGCTGGCAAAGTTATTAGATGAACCATATCATGCTGAAAAAAACCCAAGAGGTGAGGGAAGACAAGCTTAAAACAAGTATTTACCTATCTTTTTTACTTTTCCCTCTTTGCTTCCCTGCAAGAATCCGCAGTTCTTCTTCAGTGGGATGTTGATACCACCGCAAGCTAAAGAAAAAGAAAATCTCAAGTAAAACAATACCATTATTAGCAATTTAGAGCATGGCTTTCAAAAAAATGTATCACAACACAAGATTTACATACTTACTAAGACACCTGTCATTTGTCACTCCTAAGCAAGACACCTTTGTGTGCAAGTAATGGCACATGAAAAACCTGCCTGAACTGAACAACAGCTAGAGTTCAGTTCTCTACAGCAAATGAGGCATTTATACATAATTTAAAAGCTCTGCCACTTAGTCATTCACATGAGAGCCCTTCAGTTCTCTAAACACCAGCTTTTAAAGATATCATCAAATACAGCAAACACAGTCATATAAGGTGCAAAAGTTCACTAGAATAATTATACCACTACAATTACTCATTAAAACCATATTCGATACAACTTAATAAAGTATATTATATCCCTGCCAAACCCAGTAATTTTCCAGAATCTGAAATATCTATTATCTAATAATCATTACCAATGTTTTCTCTTAAACAGAGCAAATCGTAACATCAACATCCCTTTCCTTAAACACCTTCTCAGGGATATCTTCAACTTCTACTACAAAAAGTGCTATTTAAAAAATCACTAATTTTCACATGGTTGACCTATAAGTCTTTCCAGTTTCACAGATCAATGCAGCATTCATTGCTCATTCATTTAAAAGGCAAGAAATGGCACAGAAATTTTGAAGAGGACAAACAGAGATGGTTAAGTGTCTAAGATGGTATATTTTATCTAAATTTCTAAGTATGGCAAAAACCTTAGTAGCTGAAACAAGCCTTTTCCACATTCAACACAGGAAGGTTACTGTCCAGATACAGGAAGTCACTATGATCTCTACTCTGAAATGCTGCGGTAAAGGAGACCAAGTATTAACACGGACAGACTTGAGAAATGTGTGTGGAAGTAGTAAGCCACTAATTGCCACCCATGGTGACATGGGTCAACACATGATAAAGGAATCCACAACCACCACCTCACATAAAGAAAACTTCACCAAGTAGGACCATTCACATCCATGCTGGTGAATCAGAGAAAACGTCAGATCCAATTTCAAAAAGTTAGCAAAGGCAAATTTGGAAGGCATCAAAACTCAAACAATCTCAAGCCATATAATAACACTTGATTCCCAGCTTTGTTTTAGAAGGGCTTCCTTCATCTTGGGAACTCTTCAAGAGAAAAGAATGCTAGTACCAGCCAACAGAACATCAAATTATTGCACACTGCAAATTTCCATTGAAGGAATTCACTGCCCATTCCAAAACTGAAAACGGCAAATATTCCAAACTTTGAATGAACACAGTTTTGGATGGGGGAAAAAGGAACTGAATTTTGTATAAGTAAGAGTGAAAGTTACTTCAGTAATTCATTTTTATAATGTGTAGTACAGTTGAGGAATCTGTGATTTGCAAACTTTGCAGCAAAAGAGACTTTAAGACTGAGATACAAATAAACCAGAGAAACAAGCTATTCATCCAAGAAGTTAAACTTCTCTGGAGATGTTAACTTCTATCCTTCACATGACCAAAAGCAACTGTGAAAAAGCAGAGATATATTCTCCTGTTTTGTCATTTACCACATCACCCTGATCTGCACTTGGGATGCTAATGATGAAAGCCACCTATGAGGTAAAGAAATTTTTCAAAATATTTCCTGCACAGACAGAGAAATGTTACTTAATGCAGCAGAACAGACAAAATTATTGTTCTGTGTAGCATGCTAACACAAATCAAGCCACAAATTATACCACAATTTGCTCCTAACTATACTACAAAACAACATTGCAAGTGATAGCTAATTACAACTAATAATATAAAGAGTTTTGGTATTTTTCAGTTGATAAACCTACATATCTTACATTTAAAATCTCAAAACCAAAAGACTTCAACAAACATTTTCATAAAGATAATAGAAAGTAGTATATATCTGTTTTAGCTTACATATGCTTAAAACTGAAATCCCACAGCTGATTACCTTGTGGCTTTGACATATCCAAATCGGTCTGAATAGCAACACACACACAGACATGCCCTAGTTAATCTGAATAAAGGTCATTAACGAATCTACAACAAAACGTCCATTTTCTCCTGTATCCTGACATGGCCTGAAAACACAGTAGCTAAAATAGCTGAGTGACTTAAAAGCAATGTTTGGGTAGAGAATGTTTTATTAGTTAAAAGTTATGCAAGGCCTATGCAAATATTTAGGCTGCCAAATATTTCAATAAAGCTATTTAGTTGCATTCAAGCTCTGAAAATATCACTGACTGAAAAAGTATGTATTTCTTAACAAATTTATGTAAATTGCTTTTCAAGAGTCAATGATAGCTATTTATTCCATTAACAAGTAACTACCTGAAGTCTGTCTGTCCTAACAATTCTTTTAGATTTTTGAGAAGTCTTTGTTTCCTTTTAACGGACTTCCCATAAACAGAAACAGCCATCTTTAAACAAACTAGTCACTTAATGTTTCTGTCTTGTCTGATAACATGTTTATCCTCCCTCCCATTTAGCAAGGACTATCTACAGACATTTCAGATCCATCTTGCCTGCCAATCCTTTGGAAGCAGGATATTCAAAGTCACTTAAAAACCACTGTTGGATACCAAAGACTAGTTGACATTTACTAACAAAGATAAGAAGGAGCGGGTGATAATTTTTCCTTAGACAGCTGGACTGCTTTAGGAGTGTGCCTCTACCTGCACACTTACGTGTATAAAACCCTCTAACACCACCCACACAGGTCTGTCAAATATCGCTGGCAAAAAGACAGCACGATGGAGAAATAGGTTAAAGATAACAGATAGTTTATTACGTTAACTAAGAAAATAACTGCTTTTCTTTCTGCCATTAAAATTCAGATTCTTGTTGCATGAATCTTCTGACTTATTTTTATTTCTAAAACACAGGATTATTTCTAATTATTTATAAAATTCCTGTATTAAGGGAATTATTCAGAGTGCCTGAAATTACAATGCACTAAAATAGCAACCAGATAAATAAAAGAAAATTGAAAAGCAGTAACAGGCTACTAACATGGAAGGTAATAATAAAACTCCCACTGACTTCAGGAAGAGCAGAATTACTTAAGCACAAGTGCTGAAATCCTGCATGAAGTATTTATCAATCTGCAGATGCACAAAGATAAACAGAGAAATGGATTTGAAAATATTTGAACAGCAAACTTCTCCCTATCACTGGCACATGGCATGCCTTAAAACAAGGATATAATGAGTGAAAATTTCTCAAGAATGAGGAACATGGGCATTATAGTGACAAATTATTTTGCAAGAGCAATTAGATATTTAAATTTTCAAATAAAAGTTTACATCGATCTTAGACATAAAAGGTATAATATGCAATTTGGATAATTGTAAATAAAAAAGACTCTCATTGTGACACATCTTAAAAATAAACGGTAGGCAGTTTCATATTCATTAGTGTCATGTTCTTTTTAGAGCACAAGAAATATGATCAACACCCTGCCAATATGGTTAACAGTGAAACTTCACACAACATTAAGAGGATGATTCCTGTTTGTGTTATCCACCTGACAATTACTGTTTTCTGTTATATCTAACTACACCTAAACAACATTTACAGTCACTTTTCATTAGCAACTTGATGGGTGATGAAATCTGGAATATTAAAAAGGAACAAGTTGATAATTATGAGAAGCAGAGTAAAAAGTCAATGCAAAGACTTGTTAATACTCCTATGGAGTACATTATTATTCAAGGATACCACTTCAGAAGGCAGGCAGTAAGGATTTGATAGTCTCAAAATTTTAACAGTTACAAAAGACAGCACACTACCTGCTAATCATATGAAGTGGTCTTCTTACCAAATGAAAAAACACAGTATCTGTGATTTCTTTTAATATTTAACATACTGGTTTATATTCAAAATAGCTGCTGTTTTTCATTGTTATTATGGATACAGCCACACAGGGAATACTCCCCTTGCAACTCATTATGTCTGTTTGATCTACTGCTACAAGGAAGTAGTGTACTGAAATTTATACTAATCCTGTCATTTGACATATTAAAAAAGGAATAGCATTTTTAATAAATATCTAAGCACTCTTCAATGCAAGGCTAATCAGGAGGTAGATTATCAACAACACAGAGACAGTACAGAGGAAAATACTTTTATTCTTCAGCATATTGTATTCAATTTACCTTTTAATATTAAAAGATGCACCTTGTACCTTCAATATAAGAGCTGAACAACAATTAACTTTATGACTGATACAAATAATAGCAACAAACAAGTATGCTCTTTTACAGCGACGCTTTCATTTTGCCTTGAGCCCACAAATCAGGTGTAACAATGTTATGGTAATAAATTTAATAAAAGTCAATTATTTAAAAAAACTCCATACAAAATCACTGTGTTTTACTCTTACTACTCTGATGCATAATTGCATTACCATATTCACACTTATCTTACCTGCCACTACAGAGAAGCCAACGAGCAAGAGAATAGTGAGGTATGATCTTCTGTATGACACTAGCCATTACCATGGTAACCACCAACTGTACACCTATCACACCCTGTAGAGAAGTAAGTTAATAACAAGTCAGTATGTGTTTTAGAAAAGTGGTGAAGTACCTTAAAAAAAAAAATTAGTAACAGTCTGCAAAACAGGCATGATACACTGGGGAGGAATGGGGGGAGTGAGGGGGCAGAATACTGAAGCAGTTAAAACCAAATTCTCTGAAACTTGCTACAGTCAAACTTCATCAAAGGGAAAAGGCATTCTCAGGTCACCAAAGCTAATCTCCCTGAAGAGGTCCATCAAGTTTCTTTGGTCCTCTAGAGTCGCTTCACCTTCTCCCTTCTTGGAATTTCTACTGCTTCTACACTTGGTGCCATCAACTCCTTGAGGTACCTCAAACAGTAAAACCTCACTTTTGTTTATGTTCTATTTCACTGATACCAGGATTGTGCATAGTTCTGCACATACATTACTCAAACCCACTCCCACCAATTCCCTAGCTAAGGGAAGTGCAGTTCTAATGAAAAAGTGTTACCAGCTGCATGCACAATATATACGCTATACTTACATTACTAAATTGCTAAGGAAGTATATATTCTTTGGGTACAAAATAAACCATTTTAAAGTCAAATGTTTCTTCTGACCATCTCACACTAAGTCCTATAACCACTTCCACCCAATATAAGAGAGAAATCACTGTCCCTTCATCTAGCCTTTCTACTAAGCCATTATTCTCGGAATTCACTCTCTCAGGGTGAACTCAATTAATATTTCTCTAGAATCTTGTATTTATTAGAAGCACAGCCTAACCAGATGTCAGTACGTCTCTTCATTTACTCCTAGAGCTTCCTATCTGTAAGGGAAAGAAATTGCCTTAACTCAAAGCAAGAGAAGGGAAGAAAATGCAAGTTGAGGCAGTTATTTTTATATAAGGCAGCAGGTCCACTAGCTGATTTAAAATACTCACAATTCAAGAGTCTACTTAAAAGTTTACCAACAGAAACTAATTTCCTTACTCAAACAAAGGCTGCACATTGGAACAGAACCCATTAGGAACAATTTCTCTTAGCCACTGAATGTCTTTCTGCACCCTATATACATCTTTCTAGCATAAATTTATAGTGTTTATTCCCATAAAGTTACTGATGTATTTGATAAAAACAGAAATACCTACAAACCTCTCAGTGTACAAACAAAAATAACCTAGCAAATTTTAGGCCCCTTGAAAAAAAACCCAAAACAACCAAACCTAAAACCCCAATGATATCTCTAAACTTAATTTTGACTTTGTGGAGGAAATATCCTAATATCCTTATGGTCTTTTTCTACACTTTAAGCAATTTAAAATGTATATACATCTATATATACACATACATGCCATATGTGGGCATTTTTCTCAGTTCCTGAAGGTTAGTAATGAATCACAAGCAATATACTAATAGAGAAAAGTTGTCACAAGATTTTTTTTTAAATCCACTGCATTAATCTTCCTGCAATCTACCAAGAACACTAGTCACAATAACACATTAGATGATACAGTGAGTTAAAATAACACGCTGTGTGCACAGCACGACTTTTTGCCAACTCTACCTTTTTTCCTCTATGTGTTTACACTCTACTTGTAGGTTTACTAACACACTCCAGAAAAATCTACAACACCCCAAACTACCCCATATTACAACACTAGAACACATTTTCCCTCCATCCCCAAATACAGGGCTCAATTCAGGCTCTGTCTAGATCCAGTCTTCCCCACACTTCTGAGCCTTCACTTTACACTAGTATCAGTTTAAATTCAAAACAACTCATCTCAGAACCATATATGAAGACTGGGTGCTGGTTTCTGCCAATATCTTATATCCTTTACTTGCACACTCTATATTAGAGAACACAGGAGTCAGATCATAGTCAGAAATCTACAACTTTAAAAATCTAGAGTATAAGAAATAGAATTATATGTGTTTGAGGAAGAAGATGCTCAATGGCAAAGCCGACACCACAGGGGGTTTTGAGGACCTCTGGTAAACAAACCCTGGAACCCACCACCTGATCTGTGTTGAAGTAATAAGCACACAATTAGTGATTGGGTTGACTTGAAACTAAGAGAAGCACTACTCACTGTTAAGAGATGAGGAACTGCTACACTGATTAAATAAAGTGTCTGCAGTTACAGAATAGTTTGTGGAATTGAAACCATTTTATAAGGCCTTCAACATTGATTCCACATACATCCATGTCCCTATCATGCTTCAGGCTTTGCAGCTTTAAACTTGAAACCAAGTTCAAGACACTAGAGAGAGAGGTCTGTATTCTGCTGATCAAAGACATTTCTGTCAATCTCTCTAATACTGGGAAGAACAGGGACCAAAGCTGACTATGTAAGTCAGTTTTTCTGCAAAACACAGGCTGGCAAGCAACCTCCTGGTCAAAAACAAGACTGAAATGGTACAGCCAAGCAGCAACAACACAGTTTAATAAACCGCAGTCTGGCTGTATTTCTACCACAGAGGAAGATCTTTAATGAGAGATGTCTCAGAAGTCTTGAGGACTGTGTTCACTTCCTGATCCTCCAGCAACCATGGCATTCCTACCTTTATTTTAATAATTCAACATACTTTACATAAAAGCTTTAAATGAAACATAGCAGAGAGCACATTAAGTGGTCCACAAGAATAGTTTCAGCAGTTACACTAAAGTGAAGATTGAGAGATTTCTTAAAATTGGGAGGAAAGATATGGCAGGCAAAAAATGCAAAAGCGTAAGATTGAACAAAGTATAACCTGGACTTTGGTTTTCACAGTCTTTTATCGTACATACCTGGAGACAGAGTTGCTGATTAGTAGAAGGACAAAAACCAAGAATAATCAATTAAGATAAAGTTACAATACTCTTATCTACACTGTAAGTGTACTTATAAAACACCAACAGCTATCTCACAGTAACAAAAAAAAATCCAACAATTTTTTAGAAGTACTTCTACCTAAAGAACATTTTTCTTTCCATCATAAAATGATTTATAGAACATGAAGTACAAAGACAGACAAGGTTGATTGTATTATGCAAAGACACCACTCCAGTCTCCTTATTTTAACCTTGCCCAAGGTTATTCCTCCTTACCTGTAGTAAAAAGGCACAGGTTTCTGTCTTTTCTTCCCTTTATCACCTATCTACCTATTAAAAATAATTTAAATACCCAGCTTTACACAGGACTTTGAAACTACTTGTTGTCATATAGTAACCATCTCCCCCATTACAAGATGAGGGCATTGAGCTGAAGCCAACTGCTGTATGCACCAGGACTGCAGTAGGGATACAACTACATGACTGAAAAACAGCTGGTAGAATCCCATTCACAACTGCACCTTCAGAAATTTAATGCCCAGTGCTTACTTTCTGAAGTGGCAAGTCTTGTGAAAACAAGATTTTAACACAACTGTACTTGAGTATTCTACAGATGTTAATATGGGGCATGACAGTATCTTTCAATGGTAGCACACAAACACACTAACATGGCTGATGATTTTTCAAGTAAGAAACTGAAAAGGTATTGGAACAGTAGTGGCCACCAATATTTCTAAGAGAATATAACAAATACTCCTATCTCCTGCAATTTTAAAAGTGCAATGGTATTTGTGAAGTCTGGAAGACAAATCCACTTTGAAATGCCATTTAATAACTGACACATAACTGGCTTTTGCTGTAAATGAGACTTTTCCCCATATAAATTTTTCTTCATATGCAAATTTTTCTCCCTATGTTTATGTCCATGCTAAAACTCCAGCTCCCAAAAGCCAAATAGTGTTCTCCTGAAACATAAATGCAATTCAAAATTGTTTCCTAAACAGTAGAAAATATTATATAGGGTAGCCAAAGAAAAGTGAGCTTGCTGTGCAACATCTTAAAGTGAATGCTTCCTTTGAAAAGGATTGCTTTCACAGATTTCCTATAGTCGTTATGATAATCAGCAATCTGAGGCAATTCAAATCATATGGTTTGTTGAAATCAGACATTCATATAGCTAATTTTAGAAAAGAAATCTATGCCAAGAGAACTCTTAAAAAAAAAATCAGATTTTTACTTTTTTTCTGTTCTCATGACCAAGGCTTCCCTGAATTAGAATTTTCATGCACCTACCATTGTTTACAAAGAAGATGCTTAAAGTGGCATGAAGAATATACAAGGTGTTAAATAATATCACCTAACTGCTCACCCTCACAGAGTCTTTCATACCCAAAGGCAACTTCTCTCTTGACCAGTGTCTTTCTGCAGAGTCAAAGAAGAGCAATAAACTGCTGTGTGGAAAGACTCAGATGTGCATGACTCCCTTTGAAACAAGGTGATTTGTTTGAAACCAAACAGCTTTAGTCAGTGAATAGCATTTTACCTGAAAGTCCTGCTTCATTTACCACTGAGGCTCTCTAAGTACAAAGATTACAGAACTAATTAGGCAAATCATATTATTGCTACAGAAATCTCATGGACGGAACAAGGGCATTTATAAAAATGCAAATTTATCATTATTACTGAAAAGGCAATACAGAATACCTGTTGCAGTGAACACCAATATATGTGGAATATATCATTAAATTATAAGTAAAACTAGTTCAGAGAAATTATGTACTACACAGGGAAAAGAAGATTATACGCCATTACTACTTTTCCAAGATTTTCAAAATTTAGTTTGCTCAGAATTTCCACAAATAAGACAAGTAGGAACTACAGAAGTTCCCACTCTCTAGAAGATTTGCTTTTTAAAGAACAGGCTCTGCCATTACAGGAATCATTCCAAGAAAAAAAAGTGAGAAGACCTTAATGCCTCTGCTGAACAGTCTAAAACACCATGGTCTTACAAAGTATTAAGACACTTCTGCAGAGCTTAAAGTCATGGTCTAACTGGCACTGCAATTGCACAGAGTCCTGACAGTCCCAGCCTGGCAGGTGTTGATGTTTATAACCTGATTCCTAAGCCTCTTGGTACAAAAGAAACTGATTAATACTTCATTCTCCTGTTGCTCTGGAAATGGAAAATACAGCTTCCAAACAGCATAGAAGTAGACTACCATCTTTTGCCATTGCTAATGTCACAGAATCACACACTGCCAGCACCCAGTACAGAAAACTGGACCTGATCTTTCAACCCCATTAGGCAACACAAGCAAGCACTCAATTAATTTAAATAAGAACCGGCAATGAAAAGAAAAACTTTTTTGCTTGCAATTTTCCAAATGTAGCTTCCCATACTAGACCACACCACTCACAGACTCCTACAAATGAGAGAAGCATCTCAAGGCCTTTTGAATAAATATTCTAACCCCTGCAGAAAAGAAAAAAAAAAGAAAAAAGAAAAAGACTTCATGAGAAAAAAATACAATTCCTTTCATAAGCAAGAATTTACACTATAAAAACTACTTTAGTGGAACAACATGATTAAACTCCTAAGTAGGAGAACAATTAAAAGGCAGATTTTATCAAAAATATACTCGTAAAGTGCATTTCTTAACACTTAGATCAATGAGCAAACATTGGTGCCATAGCTAAAATGACATACTGACACATTCATATAGTCACCTGAAAGTGAAATATATTAATGGCGGACACAAAATATGTTTTTATAGCTGCAGACCCTGTTCCTTGTATCTCAGATATAACTATATTCAAGGCTAAGCCAATAAATTCCAGTGTTTTAAATGCTAAGACCTAAATAGCATATCTCTGTAGAGATATATCTTTATAATTTTAATATTCATTAAATACTTAGCCTGCTCTATTGAAGCAACATATATCCAACAAAGTTACATCGTTAGTAGGAATTACACCAAACTTTGTTCCACTGTGTTACAAAGTCACTTATTGTACACTATATTTAGCCCAATAAATTGTATCTGTGCTGAAATACTTGCTGTGAAAAACAATTTGAGGTGAGACTTTTTTTCATTATACCCTCTCCCACCCCAACTGCTCTGTGATTCTGCAACACTCAGGTGCTGCCACAGCACACTTGGCAGCTGTGACATGACCCAGAGCACCAACAGCAAACTTGTGGCAATAAACAACAAAGCACCTGGCAAAGGTTTCTGAATATATCCAAGATCACATACACGCTCCGTTTACAAGGGATTTAAGGAGATCCGACAAGGCAATTATACTCATAGAATCAATGCTGGGAAAGAACTTGGGATCATCAAGACCAAATGTCAACCCAGCACTGCCACTGTCATCCCTGAACCTCTAAAACACATCACCGAGCACCAGGTCCAAAGGTTTCTAAAACACAGGGACTGTGACTCCACCACCTCGCTGGGCAACTTATTCTAATGCCTGAGCACCCAAACAGTAAATTTTCTTTTTTCTAGTATCTAATTTATATTTCCAGTGTCTTAGCTTGAGGCCGTTTCCCTGAATCTCACTGCAGGCACGGTAGAAGAGACCAGCCCCCACCCCACTACAACCTCCTGTCAGGTAGTTACAGAGAGAGAGAAGAATCTTGCGCATTTATAAAGAGATATCCTAACGCCGTTACAAAGCACTAAGTGCAGTGGCTCATTCTACTTCCCAGTGGAAAAGCAGCAGAGAGGGAAACAACCACTGGGCAGTGGAACCGTGTAAGATCGGTGTAAGACCGCGGAAGGCAGCAGACGCCGCAGTTTTCCATTCACGAGCGCCAATTATAGAGCTCGATGGTGCCACTCCGCTGCCTCCTTGGCCCCGACTCGCCCAAACCCCCGAGCTGTCCCCACAGCCAGGGACCGGGGCCTGCAACAGCTCAGCCCCGAGCCAAGGGAGGCAAGCAGACCCGGCCGCCCCGCTCACCATGGTGCCCGCGTCGGCCCCGCCAGCCGCCGCTGCCGTCCAGCTCGGCCCCACTCCCGGCACATAAATCCGCCCGCTCGCCGCTCCCGACCAGCGCACCCCGAGGTCACGTCGGGATCCCGCCGCGAACAAGGCCCGCCAGAGTTGTCCGATCAGCCGCCTGCGCGGGCGGAGCACCGGAGCGCTGAGATGGCGCCGCGACGGACAGCCACGGCCTTACTGCTCTACCCCCGCCGAATAGTGACAAGCGAAGAAGGCAGAGGCGCCTGCCGCGGCGCACGGCCCGCGGGCCCCTTGGAGACAGCCCTGTCAGGCGTCGCGGGGCCAGCCTGTCCCGGGCAGGGCACCGCCGCGACCCCAACCACGTGACACGAGAGGGCGCCCCGACCGCGGAGTTTCCCCAACTCCCGAACCCCGCGTGAGGCGCGGCACCGCCGGAGCACCGGGAGAGGAGCAGGGGGAGCGGGGAAGGGTCCGACCCGGCGGCAGCGCGAGCGGAGCCCGGCGGAGGAGTGGGGAGAAGAGGGCGTGCGCATGCGCCGAGGTCGGTTCGCGCTCCGCCGTGCCGGCGATGCGCATGCGCAGCTGTGCGGCCTGAGGGCGGAAGGTGGCTGCGCTCGTGGCCGGTCGTGGCCGCTGTTAGCGGTACCCAGGGGCGGCTCTCGGAGGAACGAGGTGGGGTCGCTTGGCCCGAGGGAAATAGGTGCCCCCCTTGCAGAATACCCAGTACTGCGCACCACCTGGATCTGTCCGAAAGGGGTACACCTGGATAGTCCGTCCCAAAGGAGCACTGGGAAATAGTCGCGTTGCTCAACAGTTTTGTCGTAAATCGCGCGGTTTTAAATGCGTCGCTGTGTTCCCTTATGTGCGAGCTGGAAACAAATAGGAGCATTCTGCTTGAATAGATAAATAGTATTTCTGTAGAAAATACTTAGCATCTGCTTGTATTTTGTCCAGCTTTATCTGCCTCCTGAGAAACCCAGGTGGGCAATCACAGGATGGTTTGAGTTGGAAGGAACTGTATGGATAATATCCTAACAAGCCCCTACCATGTCAGCGACACATTTCGTCAGAGCAGATTGCTTAGAGCCCTGGCCAACCTGGCCTTCCAGGGATGGAGTGTCCATCCAGTTTCCCTGGGCAGCCTGTGCCAGTGCCTCACCACCCTCACAGTAAGGAACATCTCCCTAACATCTAATCTAAATCTCTCCACTTCTAGTTTAAAACTGCTTGTCCTGGTCCTGGCACTATCTGCCTGTGTAAAAATTCATTCTTGCTCTTATAAGGCCATCTTTAGGTAAAGGGGCTCTGAGGTCTCACAGAAGCTCTCTCTTCTCTAGACTGATGATTGCCAACTTTCTCAACCTGTCTCCTTTGTGCAGGTGCTCCAGTCCTGCGATCACCTTTGCAGAGGTCCATGCCTTGTTTGTGCTGAGGACTCCAGAGCTGAACACAAAATTCCACGTGAAGGTCTCAGGAGGTCAGAACAGACCTCCTTAATCCTTCGATCCTCCTCCTCCTTCGATCTGCTGACCAGGCTGGTTAGGATGCAGCTTGGGACATGGTTGTCTTTCTGTGCTCCATATGCACCTGGTAGGCTCACATCCAGCTTTTCATCCACCAGAACCTTGAAATCCTTCTCTGCAGGGCTGTTCATAGTGAATCTAAATCTTGCTCCACACACAAATCCCTAGGAAAAGCTAATTTAGTGAACTCTAAACAACCATCAGAAAGAGTTATAAACTCTGTCATTCTGACATTTTTAATTGCTCATTTGAAATGCCTCAGCTAAAAAAAAAACAACAAAACCCACTCAAAATTACATTTCTAAAACAGTAGAAGAAATAAATTTCAAAGGAAATCCTCTCAGATACCAGAGATTATAGTACCAAAGACAAGATTATTCTGACATATTCAAACCATTCACTTTTAGTCAACAAGTAGGTCTCTGGCCTCCCAATTTATTAATGCTAATTCAGTCACATTTATGGCAAATGTTGCATGTCAAGAAAATAACAAATTCTAAAGGCATTTGCTCTACTCCATGTGTTTCTTGCAGACAGAATACTAAAGAAAATTAATAAGCCCTTTAAAAGGCAAAGTTACAACAAAAAGGTATCGATCTTATTGTAGAGATGCTAAGAGATGAGATGCATTTAGAGACCAACTGATTTGAGGCATGTTTACTTGTGAGGTGAGAGTCTCAAAAGTGTTTTAAACAAAATACTTACTTGTGGAACTCTTTGGCATAAGATTTCATCACTGATACAAGTTGGTGGCATTTTATGAAAAATAATCAAAATTGGAAGTGAGTTAGACTGTTTAATTAACTGAAACAAGAATTGGTCAGCTTGAACTCTAGCAATCACAATTTCAGAGTATTTTACTTCTAGTGTTGTTTAAATTTGTATTTCACACAAAGACAAGGCCAAAGTTGTTCTAATCACGGTGGAAAAATGGATTTATATGGGTTGAGTGGAGCCTTTGCAGCAGCAAGGTAAAGAAAACTGCCCTGTGTGTTACTGCCAAACACTACTACTGGTACAAACATCACCGAACCTGTGAAGTTGCTCTCTTGAGCCCTCTTGTCTCAAACAGTGGGTGAGTTTTAAGAAATGCATTAGCGCAGACATGTTTTTACTGCCTGTGCCAGCTGAATACAAGGCAGTCTTAAGTTGGATGTGTATGCCTCATTATTCAGAATGTATAAAAGTACATATTTTTAATACATTGGTTCACACAGTTAAGTCATGCACACAAATACTCATGTATGCATATACCTCTATATGCATAGAAAACTTATGCTGTCTAAATGTGCTGTTTCAAATGGAATACAACATAAAACAGACAAATCAAATGTATCACTGCTAAAACTAGGCACTCCTCATTTTATCTACTGTGTGACATTTCTGAAGTCATTACTGTTCTCTTCAATTAACTTGAAATATGCTTTCTGATAGCACTTTTTTTCCCCCTAAAAAATCAAGCTACTGAGCAAGTGCCTTCTGGCTGAGCAGTTCAGTAGTGCTAAAAAGGCCAGTGGTGTGTTGTGATTAAATTTAACCACTATGTGTTAAAAGAATTTAAAAATACATGTCTCTCATGGTAGTATTTCCTTTTAAAAAACATGGAGTGGTTTTGACGCTTTTTTTCTGTACTGTATCTTGACACTTCATGTACATTGTTTTAATATACAGTAAAGCATCTAAAAAACAAAGTCATAACAGCATCATCAGAACATAACTATATCAGCAATGGGCTAGTACATTCTGCAGTGTCCCAGAGTGGCATTCGTGTGTAAAAATCTTGTCCTGAGTCAACGGGCTACAAATCAGCAAAGCATTCCAGATATGTAATGCAAACAAAAGGGAAAGTTCTTTGGTATTTTGATATTAGAGCCAGTAGTAGATGATGATCAGTGGACTGGAATCTGCAGTGCAGTTGAGGAAAAGATCTTGGGCTTGTGTGCAGGAGCTGGACCAGTGAAGGTCTTGTAGGTCAGAACCAGAATTTTAAAATGAATCTTCTGCTTCTCAGAGAATAGGTAATGTAATGGGCAGAATAACTCTGGTATGTTTGGAGGCTTGGAAACAAGATAGATATCTGTCAGGAACATTCTTTAAATACTTGGGTATGGTGACACAAGCCATTACTCAGTGTCTCAGTTCCTTGGGCATTAGGAAGTATATCCTAAGCACTTGTAAATATTACAAACATATGTTAAACCAACCAACCAAACGAAACACTGACTAGAAGAATATTCTCCTTCTACACATCAGAATACAACGGCAGCATTTGTAAGTCTCAGGACTGGGAATTCTCCAGCCCTTCTTGATGCTCTGATCACATGCCTCTCCATCCCTCAAAAGAATGATGATTTGTAGAGCTCTAAACCGTAGCAGGGGCCCCAAATAGACCATGAGTGAGTGAGTGGTGATCAGGTAATTAATTATTCTAGTCCCATGCTGTCAAAGGGGACATGAGGGTCAGGATGCAAGTTCTGCACCCCCTTCACCTCCCCTAGTCCCTCTGCTATTCATCAAGGTCAGTGATGAATTTTTTACTTTCCTATGCTTTCAGGAAAGAGAACAGGTCAGGCTTAGTCAGCTTTGTATAGAGGGCTGTATGCACAGAAAACAAACCAGCCCCTCATTTTTATCCATTGTCTCTGTCTACCTTTCAACACATAAACAAATCATATGTGCGATCCCTTTTTCAGAAAATCCCCAAAAGACGCCAGATTCCCAGGCATTGGGAAATCTATCACATAGTGAGCCCTGAAGAAGTTAGCTGTTGTAGTGCAAAGCACTACTGCTGTCTAATAATTGAGAGTTAATAAAATGAAGTGGTAAACCAACATGTGAGTTATGAAGATCTTCCTTCACTAATGGGTGTTACCTAGTGTCCCATAGATAATCATTATATGTTGTTTATATCCAATAATGAAATATTGTGTTGCTTCAGTAGCATTAACTGGAAAAGGTGCTCTGTGATCATAGAATAAAAGCTACCAAGAAGATTTGTTGAATGTACTTACTTCTCTCTCCTTTTTTTTCCTTGCTTTTCTCTGTGCTTCCTATCAGAATGGTATTTATACGAGCAATTCTTCAATTAGTTAAAAAAAAATCTTAAAAACATCATGATACAGGCTTAGTATGAAGACATAGGGATGATAGTGTAATGGGCCAAATTAATCCTCAATGTAAGTCCATTTTTTAAACACAGGATAAATACATGTCAAAAATGTCCAAAAGAAATTTAGTCAAGATGTAACGCTCAAATTAAAAAGTGCAACAGAATAATGCATCTGTTGAGTGTTTTACAAGTGTCTTTGTGTGCCTTATTGTGATTCCAGCATCGCCCTGTGGTAAAAATGTTAAGAACTTTTCCATTCTTCTGTAATGTGAAGTGTCACATTCTTCTGTAATGTGATGGCAGAGTTAGCATTAGTCCTCTGGTATGCAAAAGAGAGATCAATTAATTTTATAAACTGGCTTTGGATAAATGATCCTGAAACAATCAGTGTTTTGGTGTTAACAGGGTTTACACTGTTTTGAATGCCAGGATCCTTAAATTTTGGGACATATTGAAAAAAAACTGAATGTTTTCAATTCCCTTCCCTTCCCAGAACTTCCCTTCCCGGAACTTCCCTTCCGCCAACATCCCTTCCTAGAACTTCCTTTCCCTTCCCAGAACTCCCCTTCCCTTCCAAGAGTTTCTCTTCCCTTTCCCTTTCTCTTTCCTTTTCCCTTGTCCTTGCCCTTGCCTTTTCCCTCTTTGTCTGTCTCTCTCTTCTCTGTCTTTCTTTTTGCCTCTTTTACTATTAAATTATTTATATCATCTTTTTTGGCACCAGCATCTAATCTCACTTGGTTTTAATCAGGTTTTGGAGTGTATCTTGAACCTTACTGAGTTCAATCCATTTTATTCACAGAGACATAGTTTTCTATGCTCTTCTGTGTTTAAACCAGTTCATAACACCTAGACAAAACTTATCGCTAACTGCATGCACCAAGCACTCAGTCTCCTCATGTCCTTCCTACCAGCAGCTGCTGTGGCCCAAAACAACTTTTCCTCCATGAGCCCTTTATCATGTTGGTCCTAGCTCTGCACTTTGTGTGTATAGTGTAGAGAATACATACTACATTGTTAAGAAGGTTGATATAAAGTTTAAATGTTAATTGCTTGTTAGATACTCTATCATTATGTGAAATTTCAATGTCAATTACAAAGTATTTGTTCAATAATTCTATTGTTAATTAAATCCCCTTACCGTAGGGTATTACCCCCGCTGCTCCTACTAAAATGGCGGACTATACAAGAAGAAGATTACATCACCTAATAAGTAAATATGAAAGTCCCATAAGACCTGGTAACAAGGATTACCTACAAAGAACCCTTAAGACAACTAGCCACTCTAAAAATAAAGAAATAAACAAACACCTTTGACCAGAGAGGGCATGGGACAACATCGGGACCCTGGTCAGAATTTTTCACCCTCATCACCCTAACCAGAGGGGGCCAAGAGGAGTATAAAGACTATAAAACTTGAACCAACAGACATCTTCCTAGGCACGCCCATGATGATGGAAGCCCCAGCTCTGCTATACAGCAAAGCTGACATCCTCCTCCTCCACATCGCTGAAGGGAGCAGAGGTGGTGTGCACAACCCCTCGGGCCCCCAACTAGAACTGATTTCATAATAAAGGTATTAAAAAAGAGCAGGTCTCCTTGCCCATTCATTTCATACAGCAGTGCTCATTCTGGTACCTGCTGTGATGGTCACCCTGAACTGGCACATTTTTCTTTCCAGCCACCAAGCTCTGTAATTGCAGTCATAATTCCTGAACAATTTCACTTGCCTCATATGCCAAGAATAAATAGTAAATAATTTTGCAGGTTTGTGTAACTTTCATTGTTCCCCAAAACCTAGAATAAAACCCCTATTTTTGAACTTTTTTTAAGATCATAACCTTATTTGCCCACTGCAGGAGACATTATAATAGATCATGAGGGAGCAGGGAGAGTTGGGGTACAAGAACTTGGAAAACCAGAGGTTATGTTTATCCACAGGCCAAGAACTGTGCACAGAGCTTAGAGGTAGGTGCTTTCTTAAATTTTTTCAACTTCAGAGGCATCATCTTTACAGCCAAGTGGGAGAAGTGGAAACAAAAGAAGAAGGCAAAAAGAGGAAGCAGCAGAGAGATGAGTTTGTATGCTTTACAGGAACAGTAAAAATACTTTCAGGTTCACAGTGATGGTAATAGGAAAGATTACAGGATGGTGGTTATTAGGCTTTACCCAAAGCCTCACAGGTTAATTTCAAATAATAGGATTATTTAAATCCAGTTGCATTCCATTTGCAAGTCAAAGCTTTATTTTTCAATCAGAACTTATCAGACCTCTTCTTCCATTCACAGCTATTTATTTAGTGAGAAGCTTCACCCATTCTATATACCTTTTCTGTGCCATCCAATGCAGCTCCTGAATCCTGCAAGGCCCTTGTCAAAACTGTTTTATGGACACCTGCAGGCACACTATGTAAGAAATGGTTCATGGTAAACAACTTCACTCTAGGGACAAAAGATGCTGCTATGAAGATTTCTGCCCCTTCCCTCCACTTCATGCCAGGTCAAGAAACAACAAAGTGATTCCACATTTCATCTGTGTGTGTGCAGCACTGATGATTACCAGTCTTTCCACACTGCACACAATGCTCCACAGAGAAGCACAGGATTCCTGATTGTAAACCAATCACTCTTAACTTCCCATCATATTTTAGAAGTAGAAATAATAGATTAAAATAGCATGTTTTCAATCAGAAGTCTGGAAGTGATTAATTGAATCTAAAGGAGATCTAAGTCAGTACAGAAGGACCACAGCAAAACTATCCCTGGCAGGAAGAGAGTGAAGTTTGCAATTAACATGTTATCAAGAAATCCAGTTAGAAGTAAAAAAATACCAAGAATAGTCCAAAGATTTTTCTAATGTGTTTCAAATTAAAACAAAAGCAATTTAAAAATGGGCACAGATGGATAAGATCAGTGAAAAAATGAGCCATTATTGTTCAGCCTGGCAGGCAGCAGGCATCTTGCCAAGGCACAAGAAAATCATCTCAGAGAGTAACTACCCACGAAGTGCCATTTTCAGATAATAAAGACGCAGGCATAGGATGTCCATATTTTTCCCAGACTTTGTGTGGTTTCTAAAATTTGTTCAGCACAGTATCTTGATAGAGTTGGGAGTTCCTTCCTTCCTTCCTTCCTGCCTGCCTGCCTGCCATCCAGCAGTCCATGGCTCTTTCTGGCTAAGATGGCATTCAGTACTAATGGCAAAAAAATTCCATTGTGGCATAGTAACAGGATACATATTAATTGATAAAAATGAGTTCTGCAGTATTTTCTTTCTCAAAGGTTTCTGATGTTGCCTCCTTAAAAAAAAAAAAAAACAAACCAAAATGGTACTACATATCTTTAGTAAAGGCCTAATACCAGCTCCAGTATGAGATTCAGCAAATGAAAATGTGAGTAGTCTGCACTACTAATTACGTGTAAACATTTTTAAAATATTCTTTCTTTTTTATCCTTTGCCCTTTTCAAAAATGAAAGGCTGTAATTTACATATATGGTGGCTCCTAATTGCCTCTTCACAATACCTGCTTGTTTTATTTATTTTTTATCTTATTTTGGGAATAGATGGAGCACATTAAAACACTGATCTACATGTCTATGGTGCTCCCCCAAAAACATCCTCAGCTTCCTCCCCACAGAAAGCAGAGTCAAAGCCAGGATTTCCTATTCATCCACATGTGGTCTCAAGTGATAATTCTACTGAATTGCATTTTTAATTATATAGTATTTTTGTGCAAGCATATCTGTGTCTATGTAGACACACAGCTACATCTTTGTTATAAAAAGTAAAGTTTGTTTGTGTTTGTGCTATTCCTACCAGGACATGGTTGCTGGATGCATCCAGTTTGGGGAATTTTGTTCATTTTTTACAGCAAAATATGAATGCAAGAAAGGTTACATTTGGGCTCCATATGCAGGTTCCATCTATATATTCAAGCTGGACAATAAAGTAGGGAAAAAACAGCTGATACACAAAGGGACCATCTAGACAGTGTCCCATCAGTCTGGCTAAATTTGGTGCTAGTGCTCCCAATGTGATTGTAATGTAATTGTTCTGGTGTCTGCATTCATTTCCCATGTCAAACAAAATCCCAAATAGATATATTTTTTTCCAATACAATAGGCCTATAGGCCCAAACTGTATTATAAAATGGAAGCAGCTCAGAAATAAGCACCTAAGTAAATATCTCCTAACATGCAGAAAACTAGTTATTTATTTGCTAGAAGGAAAAAAAATCAAAACAAAAAAAAAAATCCTACACAATTTTTAATCAGAATTGAATTAACTTGACTTTCAGTCAAAATAAAATTATTTTAATTAAGAATCTAAAACATTTTTTTGAAAAATACAAAAATATACTTCTGTATCGACACAAAGCAAAGGCATCTTCTCCTGCAAAATTATTAATATTATCAAAGAAAATTTAACAGAAATTTAGATATTTCAATGTGAAATGGTAGGTATGAATCATAGGTTGTAACAAAGTTAAAATCTTATTTTTAAAAACCCTAATAAACAGGAAGTAAAAAAAAAAAAGCTGTAATTTTACCTTCTTAAAGGAAACTGGTGGCTATTTCTTTCATTTCTGTGAAGTGAGTATTTAATTTATTTGGATTTTTTTGATTGCTCAAAAGACATTTGACAAATATTAGAACCGTAAATTTATCTTGATCAAGACTTGTTCTACATATTTCAGAAAATGCTGTGAAAATTCTGAAGTCTATGAAAAATTTATCAGGGAAATCAAGCACAAATATAGAGCTTCAAGAAGGGAAAATTGGGATTAAGAACTGTGTGACTGATGTCCACAAACACAATGGTTAAAGTCAAAACAAACAAATAAAATACAAAGACATATATCCCCTGCTTCAGGGAAATAAAATACAGAAAATGTGTTTCTGATTTGTCCATCTACACAAGTGCTTGTTGTTCTCAATTCAGTTTTGTTCTTTTATTTCAAGACCAAATCATTCCAATATCTTTGCATATAACAGAACTCAGGTGTGATTTTAGACATTTTAAAGAAACATCCCCCTGATTAGTTTTATTTTAGAAAGTGTTCCTCTCCATGCTATTGTGTGTTCCTCAGCAGCTATTGACATGACATATTGAGAATCCACTCACACACTTCAGGCAGAGACCATGGAAAAACCACACTGCCCCACACCATGCAGTGGACTGTATTCTTGACCATGCACCTCACATTGCAAACAGCACGGATTTCTTCCCCATCATTTACCAAATCTGGCAAATTGTATCCAGAAGCTTTAAGCATGCCAAGAACTCAAATATCAGGCTATGCTGCAAACAAACAAAAGTCCCACTCCTTTCCCCAAAACTCTGGTGTGCCTCACTCGCTAAATTTCCTCTATGGAAACTTTTGTCCCAAAAATTTTTGCAGGATTAAGTGAGAGAAAGAAGAGGAAACACCAAGTAACAGGACGAGAAATAAATCCACTTATCTCTGCCCAGAAGTGCCCTGAAGGAGCTGGCTGAGCTGCAGCTCATACCCAGATTACTGCCCACTGATGAAAAGGAGGGATGGGAGGAAAAAATATAATTATGAAAACAAATACATTAAATAATTTAAATCTAGATTTAATATTGAAGCCATCAGACCTGCTGGAGGAGGGATTGCAAGGGCATGAGAGTGTCAGGTTTGGGGGTTCTGGGGAGTGAAGGAGGGATAAGTGTGCGCTTCCTGGTTTGCCTTACTCCCTTCATCCTCTGCACTGGAGGATGAGAAGGTTGAGGGGGCTCAGGGGCTCTGCAGCTGCCCCCCTCACACTTGAATAAAGAGGAACTTTTCTTTCTGGAGGGGGAAAGATCCGTGAATACCATACTCAGTAAGAGATGGGGCATATTGAAAACTATATTAAATTACCCTGATTAACAGTTTAGCCACGAACAGAGGAGCTTTGGGAGATCTCTATAGCAGGAGCTGGGGCTATTCATGCCAGCAGCTAAGAGGTCGAAAGGTTTCTGAAGTTCACAGGCTCAGAGCTTTTGTTATGCTAAGAGACATGCTCAAATCAGCTGCCTACTACAGTGTGAAATATAAAATATTCCTTGTGAACTTCCAATAAGTTGTCACTCTTGTTCTCCAAATACCAGGACAGGCTGTTAATTTATAGTAGAGACCTTTTGTCTCAGCATCTTGAGCCCTAAATGCATGCATTTGTACTTAAAATAATCTTTCTAAGGAAGTTGCCCTGCCATAATAGCCCAAATACATCTTGTTTTTTCACTACAAAAGGAAATATCAGTATTTCTCCAAATTTGTCTTTCCTTGTGCAGAGGTGTTAGGGGTGAGTGGGAGAGATGTTCCCAAATACAGCAAGCTGGGACTCAAGATGGGTAGTGTGTATTAACAAGTGGTGATAAACTGGGAGCTGTGAGAGCCAAAACCTCATCCCTCACTTCATTATGAAAAAAAAAAAAAAAAACCAGAACAAGATTTACTGTTCCAAAGCTACCTGTCCCCTGTGTTAGGTGTGATTTAGGGCATCAGGGAAGGTGAGGAGGCGGCTGCACCCAAAGAGTAGGTGAGGTCTCGGATGGGTCTAAGATTTGGGTACAAAGAGAAACACACAGTGCTGTAGGACGCCAGTGCTAATGCCATGAAAAGGAGAACAAATAGTTAATTATCTTTATACATGAGGAGATCAATCTATTAGAGGATGTGATCTGCTTGTATCCAAGGAGGACAGGGAAGCCTTCTCTGTGAGAACACCAGTGGGGGTCTGGCAGGTGCACAAAATGTAGTGGAGGCTTCAAGATGAGGGGAGACCCCCTCCTCATCATGGCAATAATGATAATAGTTATAATAAAAAAAGACACAGGTTTAGATTGCTGACACTAGAAATCAGAATGCTTGAGTCATTTCCTTGTGACCACTAGACAGTAATTGCATGAAGTGCCAAAGGGGTCTACTTCTATAGCATATGGACCAATGAATTTTTTTTTTATATCAAATACTATCTTTGTGGTCAAACAAGATAAAAGCAAATAAAACAGCAAAAGTCTCCTTGAGAAACTCTGCAGGTTACACAGCTCCTAAGCAGCAGTTTAGACAAGAGACTCCATCCACAGACCTGATTAAAGACCAAAGTCAATGGCAGCATTTTTTACAAATTAAGTGTGTGCCCTCTCATGCAATCACCAGTTATGACACATTTGGGTTTGTCACTCTAAATAACGTGGGCACACCTTAGACAAACCATGTGGAGGAGGAGTGCTGTGATTTAAAACAGGTTTGTTCCTTGTAATCTGAAAGGAAAAAGGAAAAAAAGTTTGCAGCAATATATCATGCTTCTGCAGTTGCTAATATTTTCCATTCCACACTGCATTTTCATTCTTTATCTATGATTATAGACCAGTTTCTATAAGAAAATTAATGGAAAATGTCCATTAACAAATCTCCTAGAGGAACTACAGTTGCATTCTCCTAACACCCTTGCAAAGAGTAACAAAACATTTTAAACATATTTAAGCTTATATACACACAGCAGAACATCATATATGTTTGTCTGGAGGAACATCTGCACATGAGTCATCACACTGACATTGACAAGTGTTGCATCACGGTTTGGGGTTTAGGTTAGGGGTTCTGATCTGTTAGCTAGCCGTGTTCTGTGTACCCCCGTGCAGCCCCTGTGTCTGTTCCCCCCCGCGGCTGTTCACTCTGGGTCCCTGGCTGTTAGAGTCACTCCAAATTCCCATCCCCCGTCCTCCCCAGCACCCGGGGTCTGCCCCGGCCGTGTCCCCATTGGGTGCCGGGGTCCACGTCATCGCCACAGCGCCTGCCCCCATTGGGTGGGAGGTCCCTGCTCTCCTCGCTCTCTCCCCGATATAATCCCGCGCCTCGGAGTGCCCGAGGCCGTGTTTCCTCACGCGCAAGCTGGGAGCGGGTCACGGCGCCTCGGCACAGCTCCCCGCGGCAATAGAGGACTTTCAGCCTTCCACGCGTGGGGAATACAGACGTTCCCTCACTCTTTACTGGTGCCTCTCGCTCGCAGTGGCGAGAATCCGCTGGCACCCCCGCCCGGACTGCGGCACGGAGCCGAGTCCGGAAACACGCAGCGATCCAGGGTCCTAGAGGGGGGCGGTACTGCTCTAGGTGCTGGAGCTGCCCAGGAAACGGGAAAACACAGAGAGAGACGCCACATTTTTCAGGTGCAATTTTTACCTCCTTACATGCAGGAGAAACTGCCAATCATGCTTGTCAACATTTTTTCAAACATTTACTTTCTTAGGTGTACCTCAAGAAATAAAAACAAACAATGGTCATATACAGCTCAAAAATTCCTCACAATTTTAATGGATTGGGGTGTTTGACACATTTTGGTATTCCTTACTCTCCCACAAATCAAGCTATTATTGAAAGAACACATCAAACTTTGAAACAAATTTTAGATAAACAAAAAGGGGGAGTAACACAGGTAACACCCTAGACACAATTGAATAAAGCTTTATATGTTTTTGATTTTTTAAACAGCTTTTTTGCAGAACTAGACCCGCAAAATTTTTGGCTTTTTTATAATAGCACACAGGCGAAGTTGAAAGAAAATCTTTTAGTTTTAATTAAAAACCCAGAAACAAGACAAATTGAGGCTCTATTTCCTTTAATAACCTGGGGCAAAGTGTTTCAACAGGTACAGGACCTAAGTGGATTCCAGTAAAGAATGTAAAGCCATATCATGTGCAAAAACACGCTGACACCCCATAAGCAGAGAAATAAGCATGCAGATGTGAGCAGAACAGAGATTCCATCTAACAATAAATAGTGTATACCTTAGCAACAAAGAGGCAGGGAGTCTCATCTCATCAACACTGACTGAGGGCAGGAAGAAAAAGAGGGTGAGACCAAAGAAACAGGCACAGGAGGATAGTGGGAGCATAGCTGTTGTCCCACAGGATGATGTAAAAACACAGCCAGTGAAAAAAAAAAAACCACAAGGAAGGCTAAAAGCAAGCAAAATAGTAACTGTTTTAACTGGGGCAACAGCAGAACCTTCTGCTGGGAAAAGGCCAAGGGGGAGGGCTCACAAGTGGCCTCGAGTAGTAGTCCTAGAAGGAGAGCCTCAAGGAAGAAATACTCTAGAAAGCAGTGGCTCACTACCACTAAATGATTAAGGATAAGCATGGAGCTAAATCAATTTTATGCTTACGTCGTTTTGTTTTGTTTGCTTTTAGTAGTGCACCTTTTACTGTTAATCAACCCAAAATGAATGTTTGGGTGACTTTAGCTAATGCATTAGGCTTAGACAACATATGCTTAGCCCCTACAACCCCAGAAAATCCATTTTCCACTTGCTCTGTAGGGCTGCCTGTGGACACATGGCCAATAAAGGAGAAAGTTATTTGTGTTTTAAGAGGTAAAAGTGCTGCCAGTGTGTGCAGTTGGGATCACAACCCTGTAGATGCTTGGAATTATTGGACAGGAGAACTTCCTCAAACATCCTAAGAGCCTCCGGAGATAGATCTCAGCTTAGTAAAAATTGATTTTGTATTAAGTTCATCTATACCGGGAAAGAGCCATTGTTGATTGAAGAGGTTTCTACCCTTCACCAAGTGCTTAAGAACCAAACTTCTTGGTGTAATTACACTTCCCCAGTACTTGCATGGTGTATTGACACACCTTTACAGCTGCCACAAGGGGTGGTTTTTGCCTGTGGAGATAGAGCCTGGCCTGCCATTCCATTACACACCATAGGTGGCCCATGTAGTTTAGGGAGGCTTATTTGTGCCTTATTTCAGCCCAATCAGTCAATTTAAAATTTTTTTTAGAAAATACTTTGATTTGGAAAGGGCTTTCTAGGGTTCTTTGGGGGATCTGGGGGTTCTCTAGGATCAGGAGGGAAAAGGTCATATCTTAAATGTGGGTCTGTGGGACCAGAGTCTAGAAGATCAGTTTCTTCTTCAAAAGTATAATAATTTTCTGACTCTTGCACCCCCATAGTGGGTTTAAAAGTCCCAAGCTCCTTCTCATCTTTCTCTTCCTTTGGGATATTAGAAGCAACTAAAGGAGATACAACTGGAGCAGGCACAGGCACAGCCACTGCCTGGGCAGCAGAAGCAGCAGCAGGAGGAGGGCCCACCCGAGGCAGGGGCGGCTAAGCAGGCACAGTCACAGGCAGGCACAGCGGCAGTGAGCGGCTGCAGACTCTGTGGAGCTGAGGGAGTTACCAAAGGTGCAGCTGGATTAGACTGCTTGCTAAATATCTCGATAAGCACCCAACTTGCTGGGAGCAACTTAGCAGCCGTAAAATCTCAATAGGAAATCGTGTAATGAAGTTTAACTCCAACAGCATCCCAAAGAGATATAGTAAAAGCAGACTCAGGATCTGCATCTACAAAACTTTTCTGTACCCAGTTTAAGAGGTCGTTAAGTTCTTGCTTAGGTACAGCACAATAGTTACATCTTATCAGGGTTTTTAAACGGGTATAAACATCTCTCTTTTCTTTGGACGTCTCTTGTCCTTTTCCCCAAAACTCACCTGATGTCTTCACAGGTGATTCAAGTTGGGCACAAACCGGGCTTGATCCAGCAAGCACGGTTATTCCGCTTCCTCTCAGCAGCAAATTAGAGCTCGACTTACTCTCATCTCAGGTGTACATATTTCGCAAAATCTGCATCCTTTCAGCAGTCTTTTAATCGTCCTCTGGGGTGGTCCCAAACTGAGACAAAAAGTCGTCTTCCTCACACAGTGGGCACCAATTGTTCAGGACAAAGAGTAGATGGGGTTGACTAATGAGGCAATTAAAAGATGGTTTATTGTAAAAGCAGTCTCATGGAAAGGTGAGACCTCAAGGTTGTTACATCCATTCATGCCATCACATCAGAAGCGGTTCTAATTCTAGTTACAATGTCTTTTACAAATCTCTCATCCAATCAGCTACTTCCACAAAGCTCGCTAGCCTCTTTATTAACCAATCATGAATTGCTATGTATTATATGATTTTGCCACAATGCATCTATTTTTATCTAATCATATAATTCTACAGAAACTTATTGCTGTATCTTCTACTTTTTACTAACTCTATAACAAGTTCTACTGCTAGACTTCAAAATTTTCTATTATCTTGCTTAACATTTATTTGCTTACACAAGGCATATTTCTATCTGCTTAAAACATATTTCTGCTTAAACTAATATCTTTATTCTTACTTCATGTCTGTTTAACTTTTCTATTCTAAAGCTTCAAGCCTTCTCCAAGGTCTTAGGTCAAACACTGTATCCATCTCTATATCTGAGCTTGTGTGTTTGAGGCCTTGGGAGGTCTCTGTGCTTTATTTCCCACATAAACTCTATAAGATGAATGCAAAATAGTAATAAAAGTACAACAGAGTTGAAACTGGTTTAAGGTTCTTTTCACCAAATTTTACTTTTTCTTTTACATACTGCTGAGCACATGCAACAGTGAGAAAGCAAAAAATTTTGAAAAACAGAAGTTTTATAGGGAATATGAGGATAGATCTTTCTCTAAGAAACCTTGAAAGAATGAAATACACATAACCACATTTCATAGAAACAACCTGGTTTTTAAGTTTAAGATATTATTTTTAAACATTACAAAATAGACACAAACATACCCTAGGTCCTACTCATAGCTTTTCCTTGTTGATTTCCATTGGAAAATTTTGACAGACTGTAAACAGCCTATTTCTGAACTATATATGTTCAAATAAAAAAATGTCATTAACTTATTTGTCTGTTAGATTCCATGGTAGTGAAAGCAAGCCAGAAATCTAGAGAAGAAATCTACTAGAAGAACTGCATTTCCAGTATATGTTGCAATAGGTAAATAATAAAAAAGACCAAGTAAAAGACACCAAGACTCAAGAGTTTTATATTCTGGTGGTACCTTCTCTCAAGGATTTTTGATATGCCATGTGCTGTCCAAAAGCAGAATTGCCCCATCCCCAAAACAGTGCAAACTGCACATTTCACTATAGAGTTTTCCCACAATTACTGCCTTCAGAATATTCCCCAATGCCACTAAAGACCCAATTTTCTTTTTGTTGCTAACATATGTTGTTTCCAAGGTATCCAGAACTACAGATTAATTTCTTAGTAATTAGTAATCCATCTTAAATGCTTTTATGGAACACAGCTAAAATACATCATCTGCAAAATAAAATAGAACAAACAAAACCCCATCCAAGTTGGCATTAACTCTTTATTTCAAGATAAATAATATAAACTACTTCTCCTCAGATGAGTCAAACAAAATAGTGCATGACTATAGTGTTACCATTCTGCATTCACTTTTGTACTTCAGATATTAAGTGAAGCAAAGGAAGAAGAATTGGGTTTAAGATGTGTAAAACGTTATCTAATGATTGTGGTAATCACATTTTTTTAATACACAGTCATATACAGATACTTTAAAAAGGCGCATGAATGAGGGTGGAACTATGTTTTCTTTTTTTTTTAACAAAAAGAGGGGAATTCATAATGCAAAACTCTGACCCTAGTGCCATCCGTTCAATGCTGCAGTTATTTTTTTATTCAAAAATTAATTTAATTCAAATATATTTCAGAATGGGAAGTGTCTACGTGAAATTATACAGTAATAATAATTATGCAGAATTAATACCCTCTTTCACTATGATTGTAGAATATTATGCGACTTTCAGAACAGATCAACTACATTGATTTGGATACTTAGCATCTCTGTAGCAGGAGGTAGCCAGTACTCAGTTCTGCAGGCAGCACACCTCATAGCCCTAGGGGGTTATTTCTTTCTGAGAATGCTCCATGAAGCAGGGACACCACATTAGTAGTGGAATCTTCTTAATGATGCATCTATTATAGCCTGCTGAAAGTTTAGAGGGATAATTGTGGTCATCTGCAAGTCCAGTTAAAACAGAATTCTTCTTGGAATTGCTTTGAGAGTATTCTGGTTTCCTAAGACAGGACCAGTCCTTCCGGACTGCCCAACATTATACATCACACCCATCAATCCAGCAGGAATAGGAGGCAAGGAGATCATTCCTCTAATCCAGAGAGTGAAAGAGAAATCACAACCTATTATGTCTTGATCTTCCATTATTTCACACCATGCTGATAGTCCTGTGATATACTTTTATAACTCTTCATGAACATCTAACAGGATTTTAATGGAAAATATTCTCTCTGCCTACCTCACATAGATGTGATGCCAGTTTATACCACCTTTAGCATCTTGTGCTTTTTTCTTTAGGAGGGTAAGAAAATAAAATGCATGGCTCCAAACGGGATGGCTTTCTGGGTAGCTTTACACACCTCCAGTGAAGAACAGGGAACAGGTAGACAGTATGGGATTTGTCTTAGAATTGTCTAGCTGGTCTCACTTAGCAGAATGTATTTCTTCTTTATAGATTGTCCCACCGCACTTTTAGCAAAAAAACCTTGAAAACAGAATTAAGCCAAATTTTTTTTAAGTTTCTCTTCGTGCCAGGAGCCCCAAGCTGTGTGTGATTTTTATCTGAAGTGAAAAATCAACAAAATTGCGTTTGTGAAAATGTCAGTGAGCCCAGCCTAGCCTCCTCTCTCATTGCAAAACAGAACTGGCTAAGACCTGATTGGTTTTAAATTTAATTCTATGGAAAATTTACAGCAGTTTTGACTTTCTAATACTGGTCTCTAAAATAATAGTTCCTATTCTTACACAGACTTACTCTTATGTATATTTATAAGCATCATTTTTATCAGGCTATGGAAAGTAAGCATTTGCTTCCCAGCAATTATTAGCAATTACAGGTTGTATCTAAATGCATACATTACATAAAGAGTAATTATGTTCATGTAAAGTAAAGATGATGATGATGATGACGAAGATGATGGTGATAGGATAAAGGAGCAGATGTGTGAAAATAAATGCCTGCTCCTTTAATTTATGTATCAGATGAGCTAAATTGAAGCTCTCTTATCTTTAGGGGATAATTTTGTTAACTCAATATACGTAATTCTTTACAATTTATTCTATGTTTGAAGATAAAGTATATCAGTCAAATGTTCTTCACAATATTGATACTACAGAAGTATTGATGTCATCACTTTATAAGTAACCAATTGAGAACACATTAGGTAAAGATGTCTTTTAAAATGAGAAAACAAGGGAATATAAAATTTGCTGGGTCTCATCAAGCCTTGTAGGTACTTACCTTGTTCTCAACAGAGTCTGCTCTGTTGCAGCAAAGTAGACTTTAATATTTTAATACTTAAAGAGGGCTTTAAGGAAATGTGTGGACAGACTTTTTAGTGAGGCCTGTAGTGATAGAATGGGGAAAAGATTGCCCAGAGAGCTGCTAGGTGCCCCATCACTGGAAATGTTCAAGGTAAGTTTGGGTAGAGTTTTGAGCTACCTGATCAACTTGAAGATGTCCCTGCTCATTTCAGAGGAGTTGTACTAGAAGATCTTTAAAGGTCTGTTCCAAAATATTCTATGGTCTGCAGCCCCTGGGGCTTTCTCAGCTTTGCCCATCTCATGAGATCTTTAAGAAAGAAATAATCTGGACAGGACAGGGTGTGGACATGACACAAAAAAACAGTGTAGTCAGAGGTATCTCCCACCTGTTCTTTGGCAATTCAATGGGAGCATAGGAAACACAGCTGTATGTCACACCTTTACCTCTCTGAGCTTTATTTCTTCCTGTAGCCATTCAAGACATGGTTTAACCACCTGATGTCCCAGGGTAGGAAAGCCCCTCTGTCCACAGCATCTGTGTAAAGTATTTCAGATTTGCAGGGCTGGGAAGGCAGTGGCTGCAGGTTGGACAATAGATGAGGAAGAAGGAAGAGACAGTGAAGTGAGATTAAACCTCAGTTGCTGTGACTCCTTCATATGAAACACCTAAAATGTGTGAGAGTAGGGAAGAGGTGAAGTACCACCAGGGCCTCTCCATACAATGTATAGGAAGACAACTCATGTTGTTTGGCACCAGCTCTGCAAGGCATAGCTAAAGGTCAAGGTTTGCCTGCTGAGACCCAAAACCACTTTGGAGATGTGGATTGATAGGAATGCTGCATCCCAGTGTATATCAGAGCAAGAAGTGGTACTTGTTGTTTCAGTAAAGACACAAAAGAATTTGTAGACATCAGCAGGAGCAGGCTCTTGAATGGGGTCTGTAGGTTTTTATTATCCTCTGTCCTCTGTCACAAGCCTTCCTCACATTATGGCTCTATAATATGCAGGAAGAGCAGTTTCTCCATCCAGGCTGTGATGGATAGACCTAGTTCAAAGGAACTACAACAGTTATAATATATTATAAATTAATTTTTAATTTCTAAGAAGAAATGATCAAGGATTTTTTTCCACTGCTCTTAACTAATTTCTTGATATTAAATCATATTAACTCACAGTTATTTTCTTGTATTTGGCATTTTTCCTTGATGTTGATGCTGATCTGTTTGTCATCCTAAAAACTCCTGCAGTTAGTTCTAAACTCCATCTCCCCTCTAAAAATGAAGTGAAATAATTATATTTAAGAGCATTGTATATGCAGTTGTATCTTCCTCCTGTGTTCAGGTATAGAGAAAAACCACAGCTTTAAATGGACATACCATGTGAGGTGTTTGACCAGAACATGTATAAATAATATGTTCATACATGCTTCACACATATGGGAGATAAAGACAGTACAGGGAGTACAGGGATCTCAGTAACCTTCAAGTTGTGAGCCTGAGTGACAAATTTGTATGCATTTCATATTTTATTAAATATTTGTTTTCAGACTAATGCAAATAACATCTTCATGTCATGTAACTATGAAGCCTTATGTCAGAGGGAAGTAAATCAAGGAAAACTCCACTGAACTTAGATCAAATCATAGCTGTAAGAGTAGAAGTGTGCTTGCATGTTTATATACACCAATATCATTAATTACTATACTGAGTTTCTTCTAGGGGTAATGTTGGGTCTCACAGTCCTCAGGTGATGTATTGACTCTTTAGAAGTTATCAACAAGTTTGATGTATTCTGCAAGATTTATAATTCACTGTACTTTGGACTTACTATTGCAAAATAGTGTCACTTGGACTAGAATTCATAATACATTCAGAAAACATGTAGATAAACCAAACAGAGTTTTAAAGTTGACCTATTGGTGAAAGTATACATATTAATTAAGCTGATTAAGAACATGGGGAACATGATAAGAGGGCCAGGTCAACTTAATTTTTCTCAGAGAAAATTTACTGAGAATATAGTAAATAAGTCACGCAGTTAGACTATATCAATACTAATTGACTAATATGTTCTGCAATTGCACTGGAAATGTCAGGAATCTGCTCTCTTTTAAACTAGATTGCTTTGAAAAATGATCTAAGACAGTTTTAGCTGCCTATTTTTAGACAATTAAATTCAAACACTTTGTCCCATTACTTTCAAGTAGCACAATCAATATGTTCAAATTAATTAAAAACTCCTATATCCTAATTGTCTTAGTCACATTCTTATCTGTTTGCACCAGATGGTTCTGTAAAACCATCAGACCAATTAAAAACATGAAAAAGACCTTAAATTTTTTCTTGTATTCGTCCCTGCAAAATATAATCTTAGTATTACAAAAATCTGTTAAAAAAAGAAAAAATTACTTATGAATTTTAAAATTGCTTTTCTTAAAATTCTATGCATTACATGACCAAAACAAGATTATTAACAGAAATTTTAGAAAAAACTGTATGAAAAAATGTAAATTAAAATTGCACATATTTTACATTTAAGGGTTTGAAAAAGGAAAAATACTATTCTGAACTTAAATAAAGGTTCTTTTAGTCCTTATGAAACTTCTTGAAAGACTGAAACCTAGTTTTTTTGGTGTTTTTTGCTTTGCTTAGGTTTGACTTTTTTAATGTGAAACATACATCCATAGCTTGCATCATTGAAAATGGATCACTAACTCTGTCTAACAGATTCAGTTCACTCCACAAAAAGGTATAAGCCGAAAAATCATCCGTTTACATTTTCCATGTTCATATGAGATTATATAGTTGTTCTAGATCTGCAACTGCATAATTTGAAGTATTAAGCCAAGTGTAAAAATTCTTTGTTATTTTCTTGCCATGTAAATGTTACAGATGTGCATACAACAACCAGCTAAATTAACTTCTAGACACTGGTAAAAAAAATTGTTCTCTTTCCTTGCCTTTTGAATACATAACATCAGCTGAGGTGTTTGTCTAATGGGATGTTATCAAACAAAATCTTATGCACCATTTAGCACATTTTGTTTATTAACTATATTTATTAGAGAGTAACAAATGCTCACACTGAACCTTGTCATTAGGATGGCTCTAAAAAAAGCTTTCTTAAATTGCCCTAACATAGTTTATAGGAGTGAGAAAATCCTATATTTACTGTTTCCATGCTTTGTTATCACTCAAATCACTATCAGGAATACAAGTACTGACTTCCTCGATCCTTCTAGTAAAAAGGAACAATATTGATAGGAATAGGCAGATACATGAAGTCAATGTGTGGCTCAGATGTGGGTGTAATTGGAAAAATTTGGGGTTTTTTACTATAAGAGGATTACTCAACACCTGGTCTACTGGCATCTCACAGGATGTCTCAGAGGGAAAAAAGATCTCTAGCACAGAAAGTATCAAGGCTCATTGACAGTGGTTTTAAGAGGCTTGGCAGAAGGAAAGGGACAAAACCACACTCACTAGGGAAGAGCAATGGGTTGCTGTGTCAAAACTTGCGGAAATGGGCACGAATGGGATCCCTCAATCTGCTCTAGGAGATGTTGGTTACAACGTACCACCTGAAATGTTTCTGCAATAATGCACAGACCATGAGGAACACATAAGAGGAGCTCAAGGCCTTTGCTGTGTCCCAGAGATTTGACATCACTGGCATAAGCGAAACCTGTTAGAATGAGTCCTGTGACTGGAATGCCCTGTTGGATGGTTCCAGGCTCTGCAGAAGGGATAGGCAGGGCAGAAGAGGCTGGGTGGTGGCACTGTATGTAATAGAAGGGTTAGAATGTTTGGAACTCATAACTGGCCGTGCAGTTGAGATCCTCTGGGTTAGAACCAAGGCACAAACAAATAATGTGGATGTCCCTGTGAGAGTCTACTGTAGACATCCTGGCCAGGACAATGATGCCAAAGAATTATTATTTGAGGAAGTAATGGACAGTTCCAAGTCAATTGTTCTTGTCCTTATGGAGAAGTTCAACTTGACAGAAATTAACTGAGAGCATCACACAAGTGGTACAAACCAGGACAGAAGATTCCTAACACACCTGGATGACAACTTAATGGAACAGATCCTAAGGGAGACAACTTGGAAATATCCCCTCCTTGATTTGCTTCCTGTCAAAGGATCTTGTGAACAAGTGGAGATTGGCCACGGCACCCATTAAGTGATCAAATTTAAAATCTCTTGACAGGAAGAAAAGTGCCAGCAAAACTTTAACCCTGGACATGAGGGAAACAGACTTAAGGCTGCTCAGGAAACTAGTGAGTAAAATACCCTGCGAAAATGTTTTTGCAGTGCTTCTCACTTTTTAAACATTGCCTCTTAAGGGTAAAGCAGCAGGGAATTCCAAAATATCAGATGTCAAGCAGATGAGGCAGAAGACTGATTTGGCTGAAGAGGAATCTTCTTTTGCAGATTGCAGGCAAAACCAGAATGTCTATACCCAGTGGAAGCAAGGTCAGCATGTCACTGAAAACTGCGCAATAAACTCTCCAGTTTGTTAGGTTAGAAGGTTGACACTTCTTTATTAGCAGTGCTAGTGGCATGCAGAATTATCCTGACCACATGGGTGGTCAGTAACCTAAAAGACCAGGCTGAATTCCTGAAACTAATACACATTTATCAAATTTCCAGAATACATACATATATATATATATATATGTGTATATATATATATATATATATATATATATATATATATGTGTGTGTGTATATATATATATATATATATATATATATATATATATATATATGTATATATATATATATATATATATATATATATATATATATATGTTCATTTTTTCTATGGACTTGTTTGGGTATGGTTCCAGATATTATGATGAATCTTTTTTCCTTGAAAATATCACAAATATGTTGTCAAGTCATAAAAGTCATAATGTACTTCCCTTACTATTCTTTACTGTGACACACAATCCTTGTTCTCAAAACTAAGATGTCAGCTAGTATATATAAAACACTGATAGAATTACACAAAGAAGAATTAGCTACAAGAAGACATAATAGTCACAGATGTAGGGAGTTAACACAAAACCACATTAATCTCTGGCATTTTTACTACGTACTGTATGGTACAGAACTAAGAATTAACCATGAATATAGGAAGCATACACTACTGTTATAGAGATCATACACTATTGTGCTAAAGTTTAAAGGATTTTACAACATCTTCCCTCACTGATGTATAGACTTCTTCTTACAGAAATATAAGCTGTTCAGTAAAAAGGCAACATGAGAAGAATACAGAAATGCTGCTGACACTGTACAGAGAAAATTCCTATGGCCAATGCCAAATTGCAGTTGAACTTAGCCAGTACTCTGTGGGACAATAAACAGAGGGTTTTTTTTTTTTTCAAATAGGTCAATTACAGAAGGCAGTGCAAAAATAATACTGGTCAACTGCAGGATGAGGATGGTTACGTCACAAACACAGACAAGGCAGAGGTGTTTAATGCATTCTTTGTCTTTAATACAGTTGATGAACCAAGGGGGTCTCAGTGCCCTGAGCCAAAGTACCATAAATATTAACAAGGGAAAGTGCTGAATTCTGCACCTGGGATGGGGCAACTCTGGTTGTGCATATAGTCTAGGGAATGAGAGGCTGGAAAACAGCATTGCAGAAAGGGATCTGGGGGTCCTGATGGCAAGCTGAATATGAGTCAGCAGTGCCCTGGCAGCCAGGAAGGTCAACCATGTTCTGGGGTGCATCAGGCCCAGCACCATCAGCCGGGCAAGGGAGGGCATTGTCCTGGTCTGCTCTGCACTGGGTGGCTTCCAGTGCTGGGGACAGTTTTGGACACTGCAGTATAAGAAAGATATTAAGCTATTAGAGAATATCCAAAGGCGGGTCATGAGGATGATGAAGGGTCTGTAAGCTGAATGAGGATCTTGTCAGACTGAGGTTAGACCTCTTTGGGATCTTAAACATCATCATGAGAGGAAATGGAGGGGCAGGTACTGATCTCTGCAATCTCTTGACCAGTGGCAGGACTCAACAAAATGCCATGAAGCTGCGTCAGAAAGGTTTCAATTGGACATTATGAAAAGGTTCTTCATCCAGTGGGTGGTTGGGTACTGGAAGAGGATCCTCAGGAAAGTGGTCACATCACCAAGCCTAAGAGATTCAAGTGTTTTGACAATGCTCTCAGGCCCATGGTGTGATTCTTTGGGTGTCCTGTGCAGGCCTAGAAACTAAACTTGATGATCCTGAAGGGTTTCTTCAAACTCAGCCTATTCTATAATTATAGCATTTTTATTTATGAAACACCCTGGCCATTTCTGGCCATTCCCGAATGTTTTATATCATCTCTACATGCAGAGCCAGGAAATCCAAAACTATATATGTGCTCAGAGAAATAATCTGTGTTTTACATAGTCTGAACAAATCCCAGTAGGGGATCTTACTAAAATGTCAAGTGAGACAAATTGTAATTGTCTCCATCTACATCCCTCACAGTCTGTAATACTCTTAACCTGCCTCTAAATAGCAATAGGTAAAATGTTCTTCCCTCTAAAAGGCAAACTTCTCTCTAAAACTGTAAAAATTGCAAAAAATCTTTGAGCCTGTTCCACCTGGCTAAATTCTGGTCAATCAGCATAAAGGAGGGAAAAATCCTGACAGGATTGTCAGGTTGCCCTTAAACCCAGTCAGATTGCATTATCAGAAATGAGCAATCAGTGAAATTACTTGTGTGTGAATTTTGTGCTGTTGCATAAATATATGCTAATACCGGAATGACCAATGCTGTCCAAAGGAGACTAATCCCATTGCTCACTCTTTGTGTTATGGGAACAAAAGAGCTTTCTGCTTTCACCAGATCTTAATTTATACATTTTTAAGGTGTTTTCTCTGACATTTCTGTATGATAGCATCTCAGAATTATTTGAAGGTGGCAGAAAAATAATGGTTGGCAAAGTCTAACCTGAAAAAAGAGAAGATATTGCAAAGAAGAATCTGTACATTAGATGGATGGAAATTTGGCACCAATATCAAAGATAGAATCCTGAAAAATATTGGTTTCCTAACAAAAAAGATGTCACATTAAGTTAGCCTGAAAATAGAAGTTGTCCACTCTTCCACTTCTTTTTGAGCTGAAAATGCAAAGTATTGCCATTCTAGATGGATGCCATTATCAGAAGGCTCTTTCTGACCTCACAGACTGACTAAATGCAAACCCAGACAGCAACAAGCCACCTACAAAATTCACAGCTTCATTTGTATAGGTGTGGTGGCTAACAGCTGGCCTGAAGGCCTCACAGTGACAAATAATCCTGATTTTATAACTGAAATATAACTAACTGTATAACTAATTATATAACTACCTTAATTATATAAGTCAACCAGTCTGGACCATTGGGGAGCAGGTCAAGGCCACTGGGGACATGGGCAGCTATTGGCCAATTAGCTGGATGGCAACTAATTCAGTCAATTAGGACTAACCATGAGGACCTTCAAAACTATATAAGGAGAAGAGCAGTCAATAAAAGTTGGCTGTTGTCGCATGAACCTCTGTGTGTTCTGTCATGTGCCCGTCTCCAACATCAGAGACAAGTAGTGACCACTACTTGTGACACAACAAGCTGCTGTGGGAACTGCAAGCAGACAGAGGGCAGTGGGGATTGCTGCCTGCAGCCTGTAGGGCTGCAGAGAGTGGTGGGGAGAGCTGTGGTAGCCCTGGCAGAGCAGCGGGTGTATCTGCAAGCAGTGGAGAGAGTTGTGTAAGGTGACAGAGAAAGCCATGTTGATCCAGACCCTTTGTGAATAGAAGACGCTGCCAGGAAATATGGAAGTGTGGGCTTCGGTACAGGAACATCCTAGTGTCAATGTATTAACTCTTTAAAGAAATGAAGGATAAAATATGATAAGTGGGCTTTGCTAGCCTTGCTAATGTGGTCCAAGAACCCTGGATTGAACGTGACTGAGGAACCCTAGACTTAAGAACATGGGGGTGGGCTGGCAGATCTATAATTGAAGCAGCGTCCAAAGGTGATGAGACCGCCATCAATGTGATAAAGCCCTGGAGGCACATTCTGGACTTACTGAGCACTTAAAGACCAGGCATGACATGAGGATGGGGGAGGGGATGCCACAGGCACCGCCTGCTGAGGTGAGCGGTGAGGATAGGGCACTGGGTGGGGCAGCAGGAGGTGTGGATGTTGCACCAGGTGCACAGGAGAGGAGGATGGGCAAGACAGCCTTGCAAAGCCCTGCTGCTGCCCTGTGCCGGGACTCCTTGCCCGAGGAACGTCCTGCAGCCAGGCATAGCCGTGCCGCTGGCCTGTGCTGGGACACATCGCTAGCAGCTGAGTCAAGCCGCTGCGATGTTGCACCTAGCTGCTGTGAAGCTGCATCAAACAGCGGAGCCTTGTATGCCACTGTGCCCCACAATTTGTCAGTGGCACATTGCTCAGGCATTATCATCACTAAGAGAACAATTTCCTGGGGCATACTATTACCATTACATGGATGATATCTTCATAGCATCCCCAACCAGAAAGACCTTTCACAGATTCTGCCAATCCTGATGAAGGCATTAAGAACATTTGGGCTGCAAGTAGCACTGGAAAGAGTACAGCAGTAAGCACCCTGGAAGTACCTTGGACTCAAAATAATGGATCAGGCCATACAGCCACAAACAATTTGACAAGTCTTAACAAAAATTCAAACTTTAAAGGATGTGCATCCCGTTTGTGATTTGTACATTGTCTGCCAGCTGGCGATAAACAGTTAAAGAAGTTGAGGGTGAACAGTGCCTTTGAAAGCCTAATCTGGGGGATAACACTTTAGCATCAGCCCTCTGATGTTCTAGGGCTCGTTTCAGGTTCTAGTGAGTCCTCTCTATTATTGCTCGGCCAGTGGGGGAGTATGGAATTCCAGTTTGATGTTCAATTCCCCATTCCAGCAGGAAATTATTGAAGGCCCTAGAGACATAAGCTGGCCCGTTGTCAGTTTTAATGACCTTTGGAATCCCCAACAGGGAGAAGGCCTGTATTAGATGCTTCTGTGCATCCATTGCCTTCTCCCCTGTGTGGGCTGAGGCATAGACTGCACCAGAAAAGGTATCCATGCTGACATGAAAATATTTAAATTTGCCAAATTGGGGTATATGGGTTACATCAGTCTGCCAGATTTCACAACTTTGGAGACCTCTGGGGTTTACCTCTGCCCCCAGTGATGGTAATGCGGACCCCTGGCATTGTGGGCATGTGTCCACGAACGTTCTGGCCTGGTCACGTGGCAGATGGAATTGGCAGACCAGTCCAGGTACATTCTGATGGAACTGCTGATGGCTGAGTTTTGCTCGATGGAAGGCGTTGCCTTGACCAGCCAGCTGTAGCAGCGCAGCCAGGGCATCAACTCTGCAGTTGCCCTCCGCGATGAAACCTGGGAGATCAGAGTGTGATCTCGCATGCATGATGTAAAAGGGTTGCTCTGAATGGGAAACCAGCTGTACTAATCTTGAGAGCAACTTATAAATCACTGGATTCAAGATTTCTTTGAGCACCCATGTGCTTGGCCCTAGACACCGTCCCATCCACATAAGCTGAATCGGTCACAATGTTAATAGGTTCAGAGAACCTTCCAAAGACCCTGACAACATTGTCCAACTCGGCTACTTGAGGGGACCCCTCAACAATCTTAACATTGATCTCCCACCGCTGACTCTGGGGGTCCTTCCAAGTCATTACAGACTTGTAGGAACTCCTGGACACGTCAGTGAAAATGGTCAAGGCCTCAAGGGGCTTACAAATTTGAATTTCTTTTGGCACCAGATGGAATTCGCTGTTAAACAATTTATGACCAGGTTGGTGAATAGTCAATTTCCCAGGGTAACTGTCTAGGGCAAACTGGAGGTTCTCATTCTCTTTCAGTAGATGTTCTAAAGTCTCATTATTTAATCTCCTAGTGGACAGCCGAATCGGTACGTGAATGCATGCAAAATCACACCCCACAAGCAACTGCACGTGTGCCCTAGACTTACAAATCAGCTGGGCCATCAGTTCTTGTGGCCATGTGATGCTTTTGCCAGACTGTGGCCAAGCAACACCCACTCTATTATCAAGAGGGGGTCCCTCTGACCTCTGTCCCACTGAAAAATCAAAGCATGCAAGTGTGGCAATTTCCCTAAAATGATGAAATTGAAGGGGAGCTTGGGCTGGCTGCTGTGGGCCTGCCGACTTTCCAGCGCTAATTGGATCTTTTCTAATGCAGCCCGTGCCTCCTTGGTCAATGTCCTCAGGGCATCCATCTCCTCCCCGCCCTTTGAAAAAATTGAAAAGAGGAGATAGATCACCTGTGGTCACTCCCCAAAAAATCTTCATTTATTTGTATTTACTCAATACAAGTAACATTTTTGCACAAGATGTCTCAATATTTGCTGTATATATTATGAAAAGCTTTTGCCAAACACATCTGTTCTGTCACATTATCAAGTTGCTCTCCTCTCAGCCAAAAATTATGGTATTTCCAACTTAAATATCGCATAGCTGATGGTCTCCTCCCAGGAGGAAACAGACAGTGCAATGTGCAATTAATACTGTTGACATGAAAAAGGCCATAATTTAGCAACAAAGTCAGAATTCCATTAAAATATTTGCAGAACCTCACTCCTTTTATAGTGGCGTTGTGACAATTATGGTATAGGAAATACATCCAATATAATATAAGTATGTAATCTTATTTTGTAAAGACTAACTTAAAATATGAAAAACATAACTTTTTTACCCAAGTTTTCTCCTAAACTTCATCTTATGATATTTCCTGCATTGTATTCATACATGAATTTTATTGTTTCTGTATTTAGATTAATTTCTTTGTTCTTGTTTGTAGTAGTGGGATTTTGAAGTTTATGTTTAAGAAATTGCTTAAAATAACTTAATGGTTTGTTCCTATTCATCCCTGTTCAGTTTTCCTAATAGTCTCTATGCAAAATTGTTTTCCACGTGTTTCTCCGCCTTTCCCCATGTCAGTCCTGGGGTATACGTCCCTTATTTCCAGACTCTTCCCTGCCTATCTTCTAAATCCTGTCCCTGCAGCTTGTCTGTCATTATTTGCTACACCCATTTATCTGGAAGTGTTCCTGTCAGTTATGATATTTCCCTTTACTCATTGGCACATTAAGTATGCACTCTCCCCTTCCCCTTCCCCTTCCCTGTTGGTTTTAAGTTTACACATATCCACCCCATACTCCCCCAATCTAGCCCTTGTTTTTTTGTTAGGCTGCCCCTCCTTGGGGGCAGCCCCCCTTTAAAAGCCGCTGTTTTTCCCTACTTCGTACCCTTTTGCCTTGCCTTTACTTCAAGCCATTACACTGTATCACCTGTGCCGCTGCCCCCCACTCAGGGAAGAATAAAGATCGCTCAGAAATGCAAGCGAAGGGTCCTTCCCTCTTCCTTTCCCTCGGTCCCTCAACGTCGGTCCACTATTATCAGCCGCTTCTGTCCGTAAGGGACCACAGCCGACGGCTGAACCGCCTCCCTCTGCTGGCCCGCACCAGAGGCAGGGGTGCGGCCTCTCGTGACGCGCGCTTCAGGGAAAGCGGATTTGGGGCTCGCTAACAGCCAGTGCCGCTCCCTTCTCCTACGAACGGGGTGCAGTGTCACTTGTTCGTGGGTGGCAGTGGAAGATCAAAAGGTGGATATTTTGAAATACTCACTTTTCTCGTTGCTGACAAGCGAAGTCTTTAGTAGACTGCAGTATGATGTAAATTTCACAAGCCAAATTGTCCCATCAGTGTGGTTTGAATCTAACCTAATCTAAGCTAAAGCATCCCACATAGCTTCATTTGTTCTCTACTGGCAGAAAGCCTTAATGCTTACAAGGACAGTCAATGTACTATAAGCTGCAAAAAACCCATGGTTAGTATAATGGTTGATATAATGTTTAATATAGCATAGTCTCTGAGCACAACACCATAACTAAGAATATTAAAACATTTATGAAGTGGAGGTAGTTGTTCATCTCTCTACAATTTTCTGACCCAAATTATACCCAGTCACTTGAGTGCTGTGGAGGAAGGGGAAGGAAAGAAAAAAGGAAAATAGGGTCATTTTGCTCTATTTATCTTGATCTGCCCTTATTTTTCTTATATATACAGAGTGTATATTTTCCTAGCTATAAAATATCAACTCTTCAAATTCTGGATGGAAAAATAATTTCCCATTTTTATTTATTTCCCATGCAATGACATTCAATGTATGAGGTCTGGAGCTGTGACATGGGGGGCCGCTTGGGGATGACCATGGCTAGCCCTACCTCGTGTCCCGTGCCAAGAGAGGCCACCCCCTATCTGCCCCTTGGGCCAGTCTGGGTGGTGGTCTAAGCAGGGCTGCTTGGCTCCCAGAAGCAGCAGGCTGCTCTGTGCGGCTACTGGTGTTATCCAGAGCCGAGGAATCCAGAACAAAGGAAAGGGAGGGATCAATTGTGTGGATTCCCAACAGGTTTTAATCTCCAAGACGATCCAGGAACAAATGACAGCTCAAACAGGGCTACAACAGCTTAAGTACGGGGGTACCTAAAAGGGGAGGATGCAATTCTTAAAGAATAGTAGGATAACAGCGGAGGAGTATGAGGTGGAGATTTCATTTAAACAGCCAATGAGGGATAACATGGGAGGATGAAATACACCAATGGGTCTTTGAGGGAAGTAAGATGGACATGGAAGTTTCTGGAGGAAAAGATGGTGTTACATTGATAGACAAAGGAGGAGGGCAGTGCCTTTGGGATTGGCAGGGAAGCATCTGGAATAAAGGGGAGGATCTGGTCTTCTGGGGAGACTGACAGGAAGATGGGAAGCTACAACTCAGGAGGAGCCAAGCATACAGAGGGGATAAAATTGAACAAACCATTTTTAACTTACAACAACAAACACATTAAGCTTACAACAGAAAAACACACTACCACAGTGCTAAGACCAAAATATTCAGGAACTGTGGAGGGACCAGAAAGGTAGATGGAGAAAATTCTTTCTAGCAACACCTCCATGACATGTTTTGCTGCCACTATGTAGAATGTTCAGCCTCTGAGAACAGAGAATAGTATGTACAGTCCAATAATATCACACTGGGTACTTGCAGAAGAAAAAAAGAGGAGACTTTCAGCACTGTCATCCTTGTGATGACCCACTTCCATGAAAAAGGAATCAGGATAAACCAGCAGAAAAGGGAATTAGTAAGTTTCACAGGTGTTCTGGTTTGAAAGCAAAACCAGTGAGAGACTCCAAGTCAGAAATACAATTTATTAGGAAAAGGGAAAACAAACAAAATACATGCATACAAAATGCAAAAGAAAAACCACTGACAGTCAGAATACAGCCTGACACCCTTTTGGTCAGGGTGTTGATAGCTGTCTAAATTGGAATGGCTGTAGTCCTCCTGGGGTGGCAGATGTAGTTCTGTTAGAGCAGTGATCCTGTAGAAGGGTGTAGTCTTCCTGTGAAGATCCAGTGGAAAACCCAGCTGTTCCTCTGGGAATCCAGTGGAAAGGCTGAGTCTGGTGTCCCTAAACCTGAGATTATATCAGTTAGGAATGCTTGGCTCTTTCCTCTGGGCAGAGCATCTCACAATGGGATGCTGTAACTTTTATCAGTCATGCAGTGACATTCAATAGGCTATTAACAGCAGATGTCTCCCCGGGAGGAGGATTGGTTTGTGGAAGAGATTAAAAAACCCTGCCCAATTAACAGAAGATAACTGCCACACCTCTAACAGATACACAGATAAATAGAATGCATCTTGCCTTGCAATCTAGGACAACAGGAAGCATGTGTATGTTTTAAATCTTATTTCTTCAGTTTCAGAAAACCACATAATTGTAGTTCTTCATGTATCTACAAAACTGCATGGTTGTCTTTAAAAAATACTTTTGAAACTGAATCTTCCTTTTCACTGGAAATCTCAGTTCTGCTGCTCACTATGCAATTGTCATAGTTAAGAGACAGAAGGGATTGTCTACTAAAATTGAGCACTTCTTTGCTTCTGCTGCCAGTGCACCTTTGCTATAGAAAACTTAGATTTTATCTTTCTGAAAAAATTACATTTTTCTACCACAGGCAATCTAGAAATTGAGCTCCTGAGTCTACCCTGACTGAACGCTTCCATTATACAGTCAATGGCTTAGATTTGATTAGCTAAGCTTCTCTGTAGTTACAATTTATTTGCCTTGAAATATTTTCGTTATCCAGCTGGTGTACATATGATGTTAAATTATTATAGAAAATTATGTGCTATCTCTGCTATTTTGTACATCCATGTCCAAAGAAAAGTAATGCATCACAACTCTAACAAAAGACCTGTCCCTGAAAAAACTGTTTCTACAGAAAAGTTCTCCTGGTCCCTGGCATTTTGTGGAGATGCACTACTCCTTTTAGGTGGTATTGGAAAAAAAGGAACTAAAAATATATGCTATACATTTGTGAGGAAAAAAGACAACCCTTTCCTTCCAAGAAGATTCATAATTATTCCAGATTTTGTGTTTCATGCTTCACTTTATTCTCTGGTCGAAATACCCCACATCTTGCTGGATTCAATTTTTTTAAGGGCTTAGGACTGAATTGACCAGTATTACTGGGTGTGCATGGCCAGGTTTTGGTAGCAGAGAAGGCGACAGGGATAGTTTCTGTGAGTTGTTGGAAGCTTCCCATGTCTAATGGAACTGATGCCAGACAGCTCTAGGATAGACGCACTGCTGGCCAAGGACAAGCCAGTCAGAAATGGTAGTAATGCCTCTATGATAACATATTTTAAGAAGAGAAAAAAATTATTGTGCAGCTATAAATATGCTCAGGTAAGAGCAGAGTGAGAATGTATGAGAGGAAAAACTCTAGAGACATCAAGGTCGGTGAAGACAGAGGGGGAGGAGGAGCTCCAAGCATGGGAGCTAGGATTCCTCTGCAGCCCATTGTGCAGATGTCATGATCCACTGGTACAAGCAGGAGTCATGATGGTTCATTTTACTGATCTCAGATGGCAAAAACAGCCCAGAAAGGGGATTTTCAATATCAGTCAAAACAAATGCACCTTTTATTATTATTATTTATCTTTACTCAGCTTTGTTTTGTATGTTCAGCTAAGATGCAGCACGTGCTGAGTCAAATGAACAGCTTTCTTATTTCCTAAGGGATACAAAGTGCTTCTTTTCTTTGCAGAGAACTATTTGTTTTAAGAGTTTGGAGAAATAAGCTCTATTACACTTGGGAGAAAATTCCTTTCTCAGAAGGTTCTTTATTGGATAAACATGAAAATGTCGGTGGTTCATGACAGTTAGTAAAAGGTTAAAGGTGAAAGTAAAAGAAGACAGGAATGGTAGAATTCTAGCAGAAAGTACCATCTGCTTTCATAGCAACTAGGAGAAATTGTCAGCAGAGATCCAAAAATATAGCTCAAGAAATATGATATCATGGACACTTGTGTCGATGATACTAATCATGATCTATTGCTCTTACTGATGACCTAAAGAAAATGCAGAAACCAGGGCAAAAAAAAAAAAATAGAAAAAATGGAAGATGGGGGCATATTCTAGGTAAACCTTCAGCAAGACATTTTTTTTCTTTCATTATTTTCAGAGCTGAGATTTAGGAAAAAGCTGTGCACTGGGTACTTGAGTGGACTTTGAATGGAAGTAGGTTTTCTTTACAGCTTTTGGGCTTCTTTGTTTAAGAGACGCTGTTGCAGCTGCGATTAAGCACAAAATGTAATGCCAGTGTATTCACAGGGCTGTTTTGCAAGACAATTGAATGCATTTGTTCCCCATATTTGGCACAATTTTAATACAGATAGGAAATCTAAGTTCAATCAACACAAGGTTGTCAGCCTACAGAGGAAACAAGAAGTGATCTGGAGCTGGATAATAAAACAGACTAACTTGGAAACGTGGAACTGTGTATACCTGGAAATTTAAGATATGAAGAACTGAACAATACAGAGTTTCTTCTTCCTTATAAATGTGTGGTCTTACAGGGAGAGTTACACCACTTTAATAGGCATACCAGTTCAGAGATCTTCAATGCACAGTGACGCTGTTATCTAATACTGTGATCTTATAAGAAGTGACTAAAGGCTGCTATGAAAGTAGGTAAGCCCATATGCTGCCACCAAACTCAAAAAATAGACAATGAAGTGGAAGGCAGTTCCAAAGCCACAGAGGAACTTATGGACAGATCTCTGATATCCTGGAACTTAGAAGAAAAGAGTTTTCAAAGAGTGTAGACAAAGGCAGTCAAGACTGCCCAGAGAACAAGAATAAGGGTATTTTTTCCTAGATTCTAGGAAAAAAATGTAGCAAAAAGAGAAGAATCATGTGAGAGAACAGGTTTTATGGCAGAAGAATTCACTGAAATTTATTCTGTGGACTGTCAGCTTTGTGATGAACCTACATTATATACCTGTATTAAAATTCTGCCAAAGTGGAAAAATTTTGAAAGGCTGAAGGTGAAGATGTGAAAGGAATATATTCAGTGTAAACAAGAGTGAAAAAGAAACAAAATTACCACTATTTACCTCCCAAAACCAGGAAGCAGTAGATTCTGCCCCCTATTCCTGATGGTTAGTAACTTACAGCAGGTTTTCCATTTAAGTCTTAAGTTACTATCCAATGTGAGTAAAGATGGCAAAATCAGATTGTGCTGCAGTATTTTCCTGATTTAACCTGCAATTCTACAACTACTGTACTCATTCAGGTATATATACTGGTGTATGAATATGGAAATCATGGAAAGATTTGGTGCATATGAAAATATCTCAGGATTGTTTGTAGAAGGGGAATGAACAATCTTTGCAGTGAGGGAAGACAGCTGAAGTCTGTGTTTTAGAAGCTCACTGTGTAGCAGAAGACAAAGTGCAAGGTACTCTGGATATACAAGCCTGAAATTCTAAACTAGGCTTCTGCAAGGTCTAAGAATATTTGAATGTGAGCTTGGGTAATATCCATCTAATATTTTTAGCAAGTTAGGTAACTCTCTCAGTTTGAAAGACTGTCTGTAAAGGAAGGCAGGAGTCTCCCTTGAAATGGAAAATATAAACCCCTTCCCTCCGAGTTACTATAATTTTGAAAATAAGGGGCTTTCAGGCAGACATGTGAGAGTAGGAACAACAGTTATTTACTAGTATGTATAACAAGGCAAACAAACAACAACAATGGCAGTGACAACGACCAGAACCATAAACCCAGTAACAGCCTTCTTGGACGCAGGCACTTTCCCCTTTGGTGTAGTTACAGTCACAACTGGCAGGGCAGGTGGAATTGGTGGCGCCCAGTAGGCAGGGCAGGTGCAATTGTCAAAAATAGGTTAGGAACTGTTGTAAAATAGTTGATAATTGTTAAGCATGTACTGTTAGTTTGATTATTATATTGTAAAAGGGGTTAAAAGGGTAGTTATAAGGAATACAGTACTCAACATCCCATATTACACCTAAGAAAAGTATATCACCCCCCCAAGCAAAATGAGCCAGCCTGGACAGAACTATAATGGGCCAATCAAGTGCCTTTAACCTTCATACAAATGAAGGATCCAAACAGAAACCAATCCAAAGGAACAAAAAACAGGATAAAAAGGGGGCACTGATCCAATGAATCTGTGCTGCTCCCCTGGAACACTGGGGACATCGTTGCTCAAGAAAGAAAGAAGACCCAGCGCCGGCACTACAACATTCTCTGTAGGAATGCTCCTGCTTGAACCATGGGCCCCCATGCTTTAGGACTTTCTCTTTTGTTTTTAATTATTTTTATATTAAATGCTGAAATCACTTTTAGTGCTGGGAGTATGGTCCTGTTTTTAACAGCTGGGGACTAGTCTGGGATATGACCTCACCCAATTGAGACTGGAGGACAGGACAGCCACCTGTCCTCCATGGAGGCACCTTGTGTCGGTATCTGGGAAAAAGGCCTGAGGCACATGTGAGGCACAGCGTAGTGGGACACTAGCCTCTAAGCATCACCTATCCGTGGGCAGGGGGAGGGTCCAAGGAGGCAGGGGGGGGGGCAAGTGTGTGTGTGTGTGGAGAGCGTATTTGAGATGGGGTCAGCAGCTCAAGCAGCTTGGAGCCCCAAAGTGAGTGAGGACCTCCTAGTACCATGGTTCCAGCTTTCTGCAAGGAGACTGGCTGGGAACGGAGGGAAGCAAAAGAGGGAAGACCGAGTGAGGTGCCTCCCCCAGCCCTCCTTTTTCCAGCACCCCAGCAGGTCCCATTAAAGACTGACAAGCCATTGTTCCCCAGGTGTGTGGGGACTGTGGGGAGAGAGTGAGCCACACACAGACAACCTCACAAGTGAACTGTCACCAGAGGTGACAAGATTCAGGGCCCTTCCCAGAGGCCCGGCAGTACTGAAGCCCGGAGAGGCCAACCCCAAGGCGAGGGAGGCTACAGTATGTACTTAGCACCATGGCTGCGTGGCCCATTCCTCAGGGTATGGGGGGTAAGAAGTTCAGCTTGGGTAAGGTGCAGAGGTCCGAACCCCTGACTCTGAGGCTATCTCTAAGGGAAGAGGGATAGTCAAACTTCGGAGGAGGTGGAAGGGGTCAGGGTGGGGGCCTACACCGACCAGTGATCCTCTGGTAACAGGGGTCTGCTTCGTGTGAGTCTAAGAGGTTTGCTAACATTTCCTTCCTCTGTTCAATAAAATAAAGGGGAAATTTATGGGGTGCTGAACCTAGGTCAGTGGGGAAACTTAGAGGTATCAGTGCTTAAGGTTCTGGGGTGTTGAAAAAAGGTACCTTACATGGTGTGAGTGGGTGAGGTGCCAAGAGCCAAAAACTCAGCTAAGCAGAAGTCGAGAAGTATGAATGAACAGGCCTGAGGGTGTGAATGAATGTGTGTGTGTGAGTGACAAAGAGTAAGTTCTGCTTTGATAAGAATGCCAGAGAAGAGTGCCCAGGGGCAGCAAAGTCCATTGTTGCAATGAGACTTTTCTGGATAAACAGAAAGAGATTAGAAGGAGATCTTCTTTCTCTTAAGTTAAAAAAAAAAAAAAAAAAAAAAAAAAAAAAAAAAGGAGTAAAACAGAAATTTCAAAAGGGCTGGTAACACTAAGCAGTTTTATTTACCAGCCCAAAAGCTTATAGCAACTAAAGGTTACTCTGGGTCAGACCCACAGTAGACGAGGAAGGAAAAAGAATAAGAATATTCCTCCTGGAAACCCCCTTGGTGATATTCTGGATGACTGGAATAAGCGAGAAAAAAACTAAAAATTAGATCAAGTAAGGATGGTTTATTATTGTGTGGAACATTGGCCAAAGAGGAAATTACAACAAAAGTTCTTAAAGAGGCCCTGGTATGGAAGTGGTTATGATAAGTGTTTATGTAATTTATTATATCAGCAAGTGTGTAACCAAGAAAACCCTAATTCAGTAGAAGTAGAGTATGTTACTTGCTGGGTCAAATTCTTAGAAGGAGATTCTATGGTATACAAAGTAAAAAAGGATAAAGAGCAGAAATCAGAGGAAAAGGATAAAGAAAATGAGGGTGTTATTCAAAGGAAGTGGAATCCCCTTGATTATGTAGCCCCACCAACTCTTCCTCCAAACTATCAAGCCACACCCCCACTTAACACCCAGCCTCCTGCTTCTCAAAAACTACCTTTATCCCCTTCAATGATCCCTGCCTCTTCTCTGTCTCCTCAGGGAATCTCCATGTCATTTCTACCCCCTCCAACAACCCCACTTCCTCATATATATCTACTCCTTGATGTTTTTTCTTCACTGCCTCCTACCCCCACTAACCTGCAGCATATTCAACCTGTAAGTAAGAATACAACACCTTTCCCTGAGAAAAAAAAACCTCTCTAAGGCAGCCATACCACCCTTTGGATGCTGGCCCTTACTGTAATACCAGATCAAAAAGTGGTGTAAAGCCAGAGATAAATCCTGACAGGCTGTTTCCCCTGAGGGAAGTTCTACTAGGTGGGGGGGTGGGAGGAATAGTTTTTATAAATACACCCCTGACAGCTTCTGAAGTAAGAATATTTTAAAAGGAGCTGGTTAGTTTAATAGAAGAACCAGTTGGCACAGCACAGCAAATAGATGAGTTTCTGGGTCCCAATATCTGTACCTGAGAGGGAGCTGCATTCTATTATGAACATCCTCTTCTCCTCAGAGGAGATACACCTCATAAGGTCAGCAGGGATAAAAATCGTATGGGACCCCCAGGTGAGAAAAACTTCCTGTAGTGGACCCAAATTGGAATCCCAACAAGGAAGAGGGACAGAGAAATATGCAAGACTACAGGACCCTAATTATAAGAGGCATAAAAGAATCTGTACCCAAAAGCAGCAATACCAAATTGACATTTAATGGGAGTCAGGAAAAGGATGAGTCCTCAAGGGCATGGCTAAATTGATTAAAATGAAATTTTCAGTTACATTCCAACATTGATCCTGATGGACCAGAGGGCCAAGTATTATTAAAAGTACAGTTTGGTACCAAAGCTTGGTCTGACATTCGATGGAAATTAGAAAAATTGGAAGACTGGCAAGAGAGGGGAATTAACTATCTGTTAAGGGAAGCTCTGAAAATTCATTTAAGGAGAGATGAGGAGAAGAACAGAACAAAAGCAAAAATTATGGTGACAGTAGCAACAGAAAGTGTAGAAATGGGAAGAAGGGGAGCAGAAAATAAATGGAAGCTGGGTAAATGGAAAAAAAACACCATTAGACAATGTGTATTGCTATTATTGTGGCAGAAAAGGGCATGCTAAGTGGTCCAGTAAAAAATTGCAAATGGATGAAGCAATTGAGAAAGAACAGGACACCCTAGAAGAGATTCTGAGAGGAAATGATGATTAGGGGTGTCAGGGGCTCTACCCCCTGGGGGATGAGATCAGACACCAGATAAAGCCCCTGATAAACTTAGAAACTGGCCTTCAGAGCGAAGAATCTGAGTTTTTAGTAGACACGGGTGATGATTGATCCTGTGTGATGCAGCTCCCCAGAGGGGTTCAGCTAAGCAAAAAGATCTGCCAAGTGCAGGAAGTGAAAGGGGAACCATTCAGAGCCCAGGTTAGTATAATTACCAAAGGCAACTCAAAGGAATGCAGGGCTGATATCCTTTATATCCTGAAACTAGGTTGTAACTTAGTGGGACAGGACCTGCAAGTAAAGATGGGAATTGGAGTAGTGCCAAAGGAGAGGAGGATGGTACCCCAAATAATGTTATTAACTGAACGGGGTATGGGAGAAATTAACCCAATAGTCTGGGCAGAAGGAGGAGGGCGAGGGTTGTTAAATATCCCACCAGTTAAGAAATGCAGTCAAGAATTCCCCCTGTTAGGATAAAACCATATCCCATCTCTCCAGAAGGCCAGAGAGGACTAAAACCTGTGATACAGGGATGCGTGGAAGAAGGCATACTAGAACCATGCATGTCACCACATAATAGACCAATTCTAGGAACAAAAAACAGGATAAAAAAGGGGCTTCTGACCCACTGAACTTGTGTCGCTCTACCTGGAACGTTGGGAACCTTGCTGCTCAGAAGACCCAGCGCCAGTGCCGCAGCATTCTCAATGGGAATGCTCCTGCTTAGCCTGTGGGCCCCCTTACTTTAGACCTTTATTTTTTATTACAATAAATGCTGAAATCACTTTTAGTACTGGGAGTGTAGTCCTGTTTTTAACATCATCTGTGATTTTAACCCCCATACCAGTTACTTGCATACCATTGTCTGAAGCCATCAGATGTGTGCATGAATTCTATGTATTTTCCAGAGTATACAGCTCACATAAAGCTTCTCAGATGCACAATGTGTAGTTCACCAACTACACAAGATTTTACATTTTTTTACACCTATTTTAGAGTTTCAAATAAAAGCAGTGGATCAAAGAGGAGATTGGATCAATTTGTGAGTTCAACTAAGGAACCTGGGATCCATAATCCAGTGAACGGATCTCCCTTATCCATATGAAGGCTTCGATTTCCAAGTTTCTGGGAATATTTCCAGTGACATTTGGAATTTTCCAATTTTCCAATTTTCCAATTTCCCTCTTAAATAACACCCATGCAAGTGTTATTCAATACAGGTCACTAATAGCTACTAGAATTTGCATTATTTTTAACTCTTTCAATTAATTGTTGAGTAATTTCAATTAAAAGTCAAAAGTGGAATTGCTAGGAGAAAACAATGCAAGTTTTTCTTCAAAGCAGTGTATCTTTCAATTGAGAGGCAAGAATGTCACACACTGATAGAGGAGAAGAATCCCAGGTCAGTAATGGTGCCTTTACTTCACTGAGCATTAATAATACTTGACAAAAATCCTATGAGTCTGATTCAAGTTTTGGGTCATGTGTAGTAAATCATCTATATATCTGCTAAATTACACCAGGGTAAAAAAAATCTCTAAAACACACAGAAGGGGCAAATGTGCTTACAAAGTGCAGAAACATAAAGAAATGGAGTAGAAATCCTATCTTTTGAGAGATTTTTATATGCAATGTTATTTCCCAAGTAATTGTAAGAAAATTCTGATGAAAATCTGCTGTGCCATTCACCTCACTATAAAATTTAATCCCTGAAACAAACCAAACAGTAATTGTCTGTGAATAACAAACAATTGAAATGGGTCACAGATATTTTACATTCTTTCAAAATCCTTTATTGTGAGAAGAATTAAGATTTTAACTTCTTCTGGACAATAAACCCACCAACCTAACAGACAACTTGACCATAGTGTTATTTTTAAATGTGTGTAAAAGAAGATTGGTGACAAATATATTTACTACTTCATCTCACATGGTGATGAAATAATTACAGCAAACACTATTTATTCCTAGATATTATGTTACTTTCAAAGTCAATTTTCATCTGTATTATATCTAATATGCAAAGGACAAGGAACATTTTCCTGGACTACACAGTTCAAATCATCAGTTCATGAGTGGAACACCAATAATATGCAAAGTCTAACAGTGTACATGGTACATACATGGAGTTACAGATTTTGTACGTTCCTCCAGAGCATCAGCAAAACTGACATTCTTCATAGATTTCAGCATTTTTTTTGCACTAGTGCAAATTTTCCTTTCTCTTTAAAGGTGTTTACCCTAATAAAAACACACAATTTTATCCTGCTGCTCTGCCCTATGCTTGTTCTAATGTAAATCAAGTGTTATTCCCTCCAAGTGTAGTTTTACCATAGTAAAAGTGTTGAAAGGAACACTGAAACTTCCCTAAAAATATTTTGGCTCCATCAACATGGCAAGGACATTTTCGGAGAAAGGATAAATTCACATTAGTGAATATAACATTAATATAAAAATAATGTATTTCTAATAAATCTGATAAAATATATAGATTCAAAGTCTTATCTTTGAAATCATTCTGCAAGGAAAAGTGAGTTAATTCCAGTTTCAACTAAAAGTTTCTCATGGGAATGGAAATTGATACAATAAATTGAGGCAGCTTATTGTTGTTGCTCTCCAGTCTCTGTCTTACACAACTAGAACTGTTTCTCTGAGCTCATGTCTCAGTGCTTGTGCTTAATAATCTTTCAATGAAGAGAAAGTTAAGGCTTCCTTTTCAGTTTTGTGTTCTTTTTAATATGGATTAGATCAACTAACTGAGAAAAGTATCTAAATATATTTTAGATGGGCAAACAAAACAAAATCAGTTACTACTGAAATGATTTCCTGTCTCCACCCAGTAAAAAGCAGAGTCTCAGGCTCAGTGAAAGATGAAAGAAAAATGCACATTAATCAATTATGAAAAAGAGAAAGTTTCTTTGAATGAGGAAAAGCTGGTTGGAATTAAGATAGGTTTTGTTCATATCTGCAAGTTACATGAAGAGTACTTTTCAGTGGAACAGAGATTTGGGAGTGTTTGTTTGCTTAATGCTATAGTGCTTCAGAGCCCATGTGAAAATTTGCTGCTAGCTATTAATCATCATTATGTCTCTGCAAAGAAGCTGTTACAACAATGACTATATTTCATTATATTTCCACTCTAAGTAACAAATCAGAGTGCTGGGAATGTTGGATAAGAGCGGCTGGCAAATGTTTAAGCTGTGGAATCTATTTAAATAAATTTACATCACATTTGTTATTTTCGCTGATATGGGGATCATACTTTAACATGAAACAATATGCTGTGTTCATGGGTCCTGGTCGTTTATTCTCTTGTCTTGGAGCCTACTTTCGTGGTCAGCTTTTGCCAGTGCTGACAGCACATTTTTCTCATAGCCTCTCCTTCTCATAGCCTTTGGTTGCTTTAAAGTTCAATTTATCACAATGAAGTTGTTGTGCATGACATTTTGGAGAGCAGAATAGGTGGTGTCTGAGTCTGCTGTGTTGATTCAAAGCGGGCTCATTCTCTGCAAGCCAGCTCAGTTACTGAAGCCTTACTGGTGGGATACTGCAGTGGACATCCAGGTGATCCCAACCTGATGAAAACAATTAGCTTCAAACTGCAAGAAGCCACAGGGTCACCCTTTGTTTCAGTGAGACTGGATCATTTAATGTGCTGCCGTGGACTTCAGATTCATGTTGATTTATCCTGTTGTACTCTTCTTTTATGGTCTTTATTTATACATGTGCAAAGCAACTGGGAAAGTTTGAGTCTCATACAATTCAGGAGCTGTATTAGAAATCTAAATCATTGTCTAATGTTTATTTTACAAAGTACTAGACTTGAAACATGTCGGGCTTAATTCTGCTAGGCTGAACAGCCTAAAACAGAGCCCTAAAGTTCCTTAAACAGAACCTGAAAGTCTCTCTTCTGCTAACCATTAGCAACAAGCCAACAATAAACAACCCCAAAATGTTCAAGATGCCAGTACAGATGTTTGTTACAAGAATACTGAAAAGAACTGAAAATCATTTACAAATGGAAAATTTTGCAGCCATTAAAAATAAGTTAATTTTGAGCCTGTATTGAGGTGCTGCAAGTTGCCTGTTCTTTCCAGGCACAGCTGGTTGTGTTCATTGCTAAGAACCTTGTAGGCCACTGAATTCAATAGTACAACAGAGGTGCTACTCCTGCAGGGTAAATATTACTTTATTTTGGTGTTAGCTATTAACACAATGATAGGTTTCTTATTTTTTCTTATCAGGCTCTCCTAGCACTACTACGACAAAACAAGACAGTTGCACACTACCTGCCTTTATACTGCTAAAAAATATTCTGTTGTCTTGATTATATATTTTGGTATTTACTGGACAAACCCATCAAATCATTCTCATTCTAGATTAAAACTTATAGCAAAGATTATTTAAAATAATATGATGTTTTTCCACCCTCTTTGTCTATTGCCTCCCTTTCCACTCCCCTCCTATTTTCTTTCTTATTTTTCTGGTTTTAATCTGCAGGAAAACAATATTATCAAAATTCCTCTCTTGTAATCTGCTTGGTGTGGCTTTGTGTTTTTGAAAGGTAAAATTAAATTATGCCATCAGGTCTTTTATGTCTTAAAATTATTTCTATTTATGAAAGGACCAGATAATGTATTTAAAGTATCTAGTTTTGAACAACATGGAATGCATTTAATACAGATATAAAAAACATTACAAAATCTGGACTAATTGCAGTTTGGGTTTCTGAAGTCAATTTTTTTCCTAATGTTTATTAACCTTCCTTCAACAATGCATGAGTACAATTTGGTCCAATTAGCAGGCTACAACAAAAATTTAAATAATTAGTACTACATTTAAGGCCATATATAGATTTCTTGGTCAAAAAATGATGAGAGAATAAGAATATTTGACTTCTGGATATAATTTATTCAAATATGTCAGATTATCAGAGCTATTTCTAACTATTGGATACAGATATTTTTCCCTGTCACACATTCAAAAAAAGGCCAGACATTATTTTTGCAATATTGTCACAGATAAACATTTCCTTTATCCATGAGTGATCTCATGCAAAGAAGTAGTGATACATTATGGTTTACTCCTTATTTAAGTAGAGAAGTGTCATGAGTTGTGTAAGTAAGGAAGCAAGTTAATCTGTTGAAGAAAAGGTTGCATGAACCCGCTTTTAAAATCACATGAAGACCCTTTGCTTGATATATTTTAGCCAAGAAATATGGCTTTGTTTTACTTCTTCAACCACCAGTGACATAGGTCTCACTGACATTATCAGTGGAAGATTTAGGTCTACAAAATGGAAAAAAGCCACTGAAATAAAAGGTTTCTCAAGACAAAATGGAATACAAAAAGAAAAGAAAATAGAAAGAACCAGAAGAGCAACATAGTCTTGAAGCCAGTTTAGTTTGAATACATGACCACTATAAATCATGAATGTCCTAATGAAGAATGTACGTGGTTATGTCAAAAAATGAAGACCCTATTTTAGGTCAATAGAAATAAAATATTTAAATTCTCTAAGTCAGTTTTATAATAATTTTGTTGTGGTTATCATGGCCTTAGTGCAAGAGATAACGTTTGCAGAGAAGTTTGTATCTCTTATGAGACTGGCATGTTAAGAAATGTTCACAAATTTGAAAGCTTCCCTTTTCTTTTATTCTCTCAGTTTAGTTAACAAAAGATTTTACATCTCCCATGAAGCTGTTCGGGGTTTTCAGAAGATGTTTTACTCTTAATTATCCTGTTTATTATAAAAATTGACTCTTGCAAAACCTACAGATGCCAATAGGGATTGCTGGCTTCACAACACATCCAAACCAGACAAAATCAGACTCAGAAATCTTTAGAGTTTTGGTACTTACTAGCATGGCCTTGCAAATCATCCAGAAATACTGACACTGATGTTAGAATAATATCCATACTTACTTTACCTAAGTAGTGTTGCAATGTTGTAGAATATTTGTGTTTGCATACACATGCATACAAAGTGGTGGAAATTTTTTTGTATAAAAAGCCTTACCGTACTACACTATTTCTCATTGCTGTTGTTCTGTTATTTCATAGTCGTTTAGCATTGATTTCTCTTTTCTTAATTTTCCAAGAAATATAGCACAAAGAGTAGTGAGAGCAGATTTATCTGGGTCCAAACCCATTGTTGTCCAAGCATTTCTTGGAGTAGAGTCACGAAAAATCTTGTTGCCTAAATCTTCTGCAAGCAAAGCCAGATGCACAACATTGCTAGTGTTTCCATCTTCTTGGGACTCAGAGGGGCGTTCCCTGTAATGAAATTGATATTTTAATTTTCTGTTGTATTTTGCAGAGTGAGTTTGGGAGTGATGAAGCATGAAACATCACTTTGGCAATGTATTAGTATCCTCACAAGATTATATTATTTATACCTGGACCCAGGTTGCACTGAAACCCATGAAATTGGAAACTACCCAGAAAAAACACACCATTGCAATGAATCCCAAATATCTGGTAAGGCTGAGTTGAAGAAGTTGACTAACTCATTCTGGAGTACTGAGAACTCAGTCAATGCCTAAATTCAGATATTAAGTTTCTTGCAACCTGAAGGACATCATTGACTTCCTATATACACCAAAATATATTGGCTTAAAAAGAACTGGAAGAAGTGGAGGAAAGGTTCATTTAAACCTTTTCAGCTGCACTGGTGTAGTGTGATGTGAAGTCAAGTGCTTATGCCCTTGTAAACACATGGAAACAAACTTGGGAGCCTTTAAATCCATGATTACAGAGTTACTGATTACAGTAAATCTTTCAAAATACAAGGAAAAGATCGCACAAACTAAGTGGAATTAAATAACCCCAGTTTCATTTATAAGCATTGAAAAGGAATCATCTACTGCTAGATACTGTATCTCTAAGGAATTTGTGGTTTATCTTTCAGCTGTACATTTTTTGACTAGTTAAAGTTGTGTGTCTGTCTGAGCCATAACATTTATATGAGTTAGGCCTCTGGTTACCAAGGCTGTCCTATGATGGCTGTGACAGAAACAAAAAGCCTGTCAGCCAGAGTCAGATATTTCTGGCCATCATTGAAGTTTCTCCTGACCTCCTGCTAGACACTTTACCAGGTATCTGAACTGGTAATTTTAAAAGTTGCTAACTAACCCAGAAACAATAGAGAGATTGGGATTGTATTTTGCACTGGAGATCCAGATTAAATGCATGAGACCTGGGTAAAATCTGGTTGATAAAGTGTAAAGCCAACTGGACGTAGATGGAACTCTCAGCAGAGAGTAAATCAGTGGTGTTTGTTACAGATGAGTAATGTGATTTTTGGCTCTCACAATTAAGAGATGGATATTATGTGTATGTTAAGAGAACTTCTGTAGATGTATAGTTGTAGCAGAATTTCTGAGAGAAAGAGGCCGCGATTTGTATGTTTAGAGTGAAAGTTGAGCTACCCCAGCATAGTCCCCAGATACAGGCTTCAGTGAGGCCTTGAAGCCTGTGGTGCAGTTAGAAATAAGTCTGTGGCGCAGTTAGAAATTATGTTAAGGTGTAACACAGTATAATGGGCTTTCTGGGTGTGAATTAGTATAGGTCTGCATTGTGAAACTTTAGCCACCTTAAGACAAAGACAAACAATGTTTGCTTGCCAATGAGAGTGTGCTCATGATTGTAAACTATCTTGAAGTGTATATGAACTGCTATTGTATAAACAATAAACGGAGAATATATGATTAACCACATTGGTTGGGATCTGTGTTCATTCCTGTCCAGCTACCCTATTTTTATGAAGTCCCTGCTTCATAAAGTGATGTTATTAGAATATGTCCTCCCATAGTCCTCTTTCCACTCCCCCTTGTAATAGCCTTGGTAGTCAGGGCATTTGGGGAGGGCCAGCTTATTACTAGGACATAACGACACCTTTGCCTCTTACATCAAGATGTAAGAAAGTAATTTGGGAGGGGCTAAGGGTATAAAACACAGGGCATCCGTTTTGTGGACGAGCATGTGTCTGCTGGTCACAGAGACTCCTAGCATGGTAATTTTTCCTTATTCAGTTCTTGTTATATTTTTGTTAAGGTTTAGTAAACCTTTGAAATTTTAAAAGTGAGCATTTTTTTCTCACAAACGGGCTCATCCAGAATAAAAACCTCATCTCCATGACCCTGGGAGACTTTGAGAGGGAGGTGCACCCTGCTGAGTTTCGTGGCTCGATCGACTTCTCTTCTGGTCACTAGGTAAGTAGCAGGTTAACACCCCAAAGAGAGCAAAAGACTCAATAATGAAAAAGGAGAGAGAGAAGGTAAGTACCATCCTCATGATTGTTTTGGCCAGATTGATTGTCTGTAGTCTGGGTGTACAAACATTAGCTTCAGGCAAGTAGTACGTGAGATCTGTCCTGGTTGGAACTTCAGGATATGGGATGATCGGACATATAAGGTGGGATGCATGCGGGAGGAAAACGAGGACCCCCTGGCCAGTGGGACACGTGTGGAGGAGGGGTGGAGAAGCTGCAGGCAGGATGCCTAGAAGAGGAAAGTGGGGACCCTGTAGCCAGTGGGACTCATATGATAGAGGGATATTAGATTTAAGGGGACTCAAAAGCCTAGAAATGCCAGACTGAGGGTCACCAGATTTAGAGGATGTTGGAGTGATGGTGAGAATTGCCAATCAGAGAAGACTGCACTGAATTGGGGCGAGGAGTCACAACAGCTTTCCTAACCCAACGGCACAAAGGGAGCTGGGGTGCTGCTCTGCCTGGGGTGGCAGCATTCACAGAGCTCAGTGCAGTGGGCTTCTGGTGTGCACTCAGTGCAATAACTTCCACAGCTTGCCAACCCAAGCTAAGAGAGGGTGCTGCCACTGGTAGCAGTGACTGGGGGACACTGAGCGCAGGGATGTCCAGTGCTGGCCCAGTGGTGTGGCAACAGGGGCGTTGGGACCAGGAGAAATCTGGGAGAGTGCTGTACACGTATGTGCCAGTGTGCATGGCTCTGCGTGCATGTGTTTTCTAGTGTGCCCAGATGTGAATGTACGCGTCCTGCATTGCACAGCGTACATCTGTGCTGGTGTGCACAGCACTGTTCACATAGATATGCTGATGTGTACACTGTTGTTTACACATGTGTTAAATTGCACAGTTTCAGGTGTGAGTGGGTCTGTGCACAGCTCCATGCTTGTGAGTGTTCACAAGGTGTGAGCATGGCTCTGTGTGGGATATGTGTATATAAACGTGTATGATGCTGCACACATTGGTGTGCAAAGGCTCTATGTGCAAGCAGGTCTCATGCTTGTGGGCATGTGTGCATTGGTAAAGCCTGTACGTAGGTGAGTGTCTGTGTAGCACATGTGCTGGTGTGGCAGGTTGGGTGTACACACGTATGTGCTACTAGCAAGTACCGTGGTGCACAGGAGCCCTGTGCAAGTGAGCAGGTAACTGTGTGTATGTGCATCAATTCTGCACATGTCCCTGTATGCACACATGAGCTGGGCACGGCTCTGTGCATGGCTCTGTGCATCCAGCTGCTGTCCCACCTGGGAAAACAGACATACGTGTATATGCGTGTTTGTACGTGTGGCACTACCTAGCTCTGCTGCCTGGAGTGGCCCCTGGCTCTCTGTTCTTGTAGGGAGAGGAATTTGCCTCTACATATAAATTTGTAAAAAGTTTTGTGTAAAGTTGTGTACAGTGATTTCCATCAAATTTAAGTTTCCATTAAATCCCTAATAACAGAGGTGTCTGCAATCGCTGTGATCCACTGCTTTCTAAGCCACATTCCCTGGAAACTGCTGCCATCAAATTGGGATGCTAAGCCAAGTGCTAAACCTCTCTGTGATTGTAATGCTTCCTAGGTGGCACAGTCTCCTTGTGTCAACAATGGTGGGTAACTACTTTAAGACTCAATTACCCTTTCAAATAATGAAATATATGAGGCTGTGCTATGTGCATTGTCTTCAGTTTAACCCCTTGGTCAGGGGTCAGGAGGTCCCTTTCAGCTACTGCTAACTACTGAATCAGCTATGTGAACTGCAGAGTGAGAGTAGAGAATTAAAGCCTCGGCAAAAGAACCCAAAAAATAGGCTATAACATCCAGCTGGGGTGAGAGATAACCAAAGAAACTCGATATGCCCAAAAAAGTACAGTCGAGCTTCCACCAGCCAGTTCAAGGACTGTTTTAACTAACACTTTGGGTGGGGAGTTTGAACCCTATTGGTTATTAATGTAGTAGTCCTGTTTCATTGGATGGGAATTACACGCATCTGTTGAGGGGAAGTACACAGGGAACTGTAAGTATTGGGGCAGTTTCCTTAAGAAACAAATGGAGTAAGACAGGAAATAGAGGGCAAGACTGGGCTGGCCCCTGTGTTCACCACCAAGAAGATTATAGCCCTGCTGTGGGCACCAGCCCTGTAGGCATGATAAGGTGAGTGCGAGAAGGTTGTACCGGACCTCTATCATTCCTCAATTGTCTTTTAGTACAACAGGGACTAGAGGGCAATACTGAGTTGGCCTCTCTACTGACCACTAAGATACACCTGCTATGGGTAGCAACCCCATAGGCATGGTAGATGGGGGTAAAAAAACCATATGGGAACTCTGTGATCCCATTTTGTCCATTCCAAATAAGTATCTAAGGAAAACCTGAGATTTTTTTTCTTCTGTTCCCACTGTCCTTGCTCACATCAGCAGATGCTAGTATGACTCATTAAAATTTTTTTTTCTTTGAGAAGTCAGAGTAGATTATCTGAATCAAAAATGAGACTTAATTGATTGAGCCAAATTACTTATAGGAAAGAAAAAGGGGGGTTTGTTTTAGATGAGTAATGTGATGGTTGGCTCTCACAATTAAAAGATGGATATTATGTGTATGTTAAGAGAAATTTTATAGAAGAATAGTGATGTTATTGGAATATGTTTTCCCATAGTCCTCTTTTCCCTCCCCCTTGTAATAGCCTTGATAGTCAGGGCAATTGGGGAGGGCCGGCTTATTACTAGGAGACACAGCAAAATGACACCTGACCTCCAATCAAGATGTAAGAAAGTAATCTCCAGCAATGGATGGCAGAGAAGGAGTTGACTGACAAAACTTTGGGAGGGGCTAAGGGTATAAAAAGCAGAGCATCCATTTTAGAGATGAGCACATGGCTTCTGGTCACAGAGATTCCCAGCACTGTAATTTTTCATTATTTAGTCCTTTGTTATATTTTTATGTTATGTTTTATGTTTATGTTTATATGTTATGTTATATTACATGTTATATGTTAAGGTTTAGTAAACCTTTGAAATTTTAAAAATTAGTGTTGTTTCTCACAGTGTCACACCTGGAGACAACCATTGCCCTCCAGGGCTCCTTCACATCATCATCAGAACATCTGTTGTTACCAACATTACAATATATGTTTTCGTGTTCTGAATACAGTGCTTCATCACTGCCAACAAGGCCTAATGAATCCTTTTACCAGGCTGGTTAAGATAGGTGGGATGTAACTAAAGACTGTTGTCAGCTGCTGCCTATTCATTGGTTTCTGTCAAACTACTTTGGAGGTCTTGGGCTGGCTCCCAATGGATAGGTGTGCATATCAGAGAATGACGGCAACATTTGGCACTAATTGGCACCCATGTCAACTGTCTCAGCTGCTTTCAGACTCTTAATGTGGTCCCTCCCCAACAGATGAGGAATGCTGGTGATAAGTTTGCTCTGCTGCAGCCTCTCCTGCATGAGCCCTGTGACATGTAGTTCAAAAAGACAGGAAAAAAATCCATAAGGAAGTAGTTTTATATGGTAAACCCTTTATTTTTGAGCAGAGCATTTAGCAACCAATAGCTTTTGATATATATCTAATGCAATGGCAAAAGCTTATGGTGATCTTGAGATCTGGCTGTACATACTTCAAGCCCTTGATCAAGTGTAATAGATGAGTAATGTGATGGTTGACTCACACAATTAAAATGCAACTATCATGTGAATATGTTAAGAGAAGTTTTATAGATTTATAGTTGTGCTTTACTCCCCTTGTCAACACAAGGTTATCATGGGGTAACCTGGGTGGTCGAGACATTTGGGAGGGTTGGCTTGTTACTATGGCAGCACCTGACCTCCAATCAAGATTTAAGGAAGTAAATTCCACCACTGGACACGGAAGAAGGAGTTGATGGACTGAACTCCTTTGGGAGGGGCTAAAGGGTTAAAAGGTGAAACCTCACTTTTGTGGATGAGCACATGGTGGGAAGAATTCTCTGCTTCTGGCACTGTAATATTTTGTCTATTCAGTCTTCTGTTGAATTTTTGCTAAGGTTTTAATAAACCTTTTAAATTTTTTAGAAGTAAGTATCACTTCTCACAATGGGGGGCTATCCCCAGGATTTATACCTCACGCTGGTGGCACTAGGATTTTTTGAAGGGGCGCCCTCTGCCACAAATTTGGCAGAGTCTATTGAACTCTGCCAGGACCAATGGTATTTGCAGGTTGGAAGCCCAAAGACAATATGAGGCTGGATAAAGAAAAGAGGGAAAGGGGGGTGAGTACCATCCTCACAACTATTTTTGGCCAGATTGTGACTCCATAATTCCAGTATATAAAAGTGAGTTTCACACTAGTACTATACTGGATCTGTCCTAGTCCCTTGAAGCATCAAGATATTGGATGGTAGGAAGAAAAAGGGAATGGTGGGACATGTGGTGGGGAGAAAAAGCGGGGATTCCATAAAAGAGGCTGGCAGGATCCCTGTGGCCGGCAGGATATGTGAGATTGAAGGGTTTGTGAGGGGTTTGCGGCAGGGGTTGCCCACCAGGGGAATCGCATTTGTGCAGGGACGGAGACCCACAGCAGGATTGCCAGCTAGCACACACAAAGAGAGCCAGTGAGGTCCGTGTGACGTGACAACTCACATGGGATGCAGTGGCTCTTGTGGCGCTCAAAGCAGGAGCGCAGGAGTGCTATAATTTCCAGAGCCAGCCGAGATCAGGCTAGAAGCGGGGCGATTGCCAAAGGGTTTGTGGTGAGGGGGTTGCCCAGAAATTGGTGTGGCAGTTCGCACACCGCCAACCCCAGGGGGACCAGGGGCAGGCTGAGGCTGAGCCAAATCTGGGTGGGTGGAGCCACCAAAGCCGAGGCTGAGCTGGGCCAGGGGTGGGACTGCAGCCACCAAAGCGAATTGGGCCAGGGGCAGGCCATGGCCAAGCTGAGCCAGGCGGAGTGGGGAGCAGAGTGCAACTGGGGACCAGAGCATTGAACAGAGGAGGGGAGGAAGGGCAGAGACCAGTCTGGTGATATAGAAGCCCCTAGATCAAAAGTGTTTTTCTTACTTGTTAAAAGAGAAGTACAGATTGGGTTTTTTTTAGGGTTTTTTCCTCTCTCTCTTCCATTTTCCTTCTCTTTCCTCCTATCCTTTATTTTTTTTTTCCCTACTTTTCCCTTTCCCTTCTAAGAGAGGCAGGTTCTGTCAGGAGGATCTGTGGCTGGAAAGGCAGACTCTGTCAGGGGAGGGCCTGTGATTGTCAGGTCAGTGCCACAGTTTCTGAGATGGACCAGTGACAAGACACACTGTGTTCATGCAGCCACAGCTCTCTTTACTGAGCTCTTATCTCCTTATATACCTAAGGAGCCCATGAGGTTAGTCCTCATTGGCTGAACCAGTTCCTGCCTGGTCAACCAGACAATAGGAGCGTGAGTGCCCAATGGCCTGGGCCTGCTCTTACTGGTTGAATTCTATAAGTAAGGTAATTATGTAATTGATCACATGTTTCTGTTACAAATTTGTGATTATTTATACTTTGAGGCCTACAGGCCAGCTGTAGGCCACCACAGTTCCTCCTTTTTGTTTTTAAATGCAAAAGCAGTGTCTGTCATCCTCTGCAGGTGCCTTGCAGACAAGATGACAGACATGGCTCTTGTAAAAGCCTCGACATAGGCCTTGAATGAGGCCTTCAACTGAATTCAACAGGCTAGGCCCCTTTTTTTTTGGTGATGTATCCTAAATATTCTTGAATTTGTAATATTCATTTTAGGGAGCTATCAGGAGGGACCATTAGCAATACAAATTATCAATATGGCATGCTGCAGCCTTTTAGCTAAACAGTTACAAACTTACAACTTAATTCCAACAATAGGAAACAGCTCAGCAGTTACAAACTTACAACTTAACTCTAAAAATAAGTAACAGCTCAATGGTTACAAATTTACAACTTAACTCTAAAAATAAGAAACTACTCAATGGTTACAAATTTACAACTTAACTCTAAAAATAAGAAACTACTCAATGGTTACAAATTTACAACTTAACCCTAAAAAAAAAAACAAAAAAAAAACAAAAAAAACAATCTAAAACCAGGAAACATTTCAATTCTCAGAACTGCGGGAAAAACAACCAACAAGAAAAAATATCTGTCTTAAAATCTCCAAAGCAAGTCCTAACATTCAAATATATACCAAACCTTGATGTCCCTGAAGAGATAAAATTCTTAAATAGATTTGTCATTTCAAGAAATTCCAGTCCCCTGTATGGCACATATGCAAGTTGTTTAAGTCACTGCTCCTCCACATCTGCTGGAGGATCATCATGGGAATATTGTCTCTGGTCCTGAGCATGATGTAGAGCAGGACAGACACACCTGGCAGGTATCCACTGTGTTCCGGTGTCCATAGAAACACACGCATACACACGTCCCATGTAATGAGGTCCCATGGACCTTCCCAGTTGTTTGTCATAATGTCCTTTATCATTACCTTAGGTTTGGGTGAATGGACATTACCAGATGACTGCAGTGACAGGAAATTATTTAAAATTTCTGGATTTTGAGATTGCTCCAATACTGTTATATGATTTAATGTGTAAACAGCCTTGGACATTTTGCTTTGTGACGTTTCACCACACATTCACCCTTTCTGTTTTTCTAACATAGGTTTTAAAGTGCCATGTGCCCTTTCTACAATGGCCTGTCCAGTTGCTTGTCGGGGAATACCAGTTTGGTGAGCCACACCCCAGAACTGTAAAAATTGTTTAGTTTTTTGTGATGTGTATGCAGGTCCATCATCTGTTTTTACGTGTTGAGGGATACCCAAAGCAACAAAGTGTAATCGCCAATGTGCAATGGCATCCCAGCCTTTCCCTCCTGAATGTACTGATGCCCATATGGCAGAAGAAAAAGTATCAATTGATACGTGCACATATTTTAATTTTCCAAATTTTTGAATATGTGTGACATCAATTTGCCATATTTGTAGTGCTTTTAATCCTTTGGGATTAACCCCCATCTGTAATGGAGGAATGTGACCCTGGCAATCAGCACGTGTGTTTACTATGTTACGAGCCTCTGTGCTGGAAAGCAGAAATTCTCTCTGTAGGGCTCAAATGCCTTGGTGGAAGAAGACATGTGATGCCTTTGACTGAGCCAGCATATCTGGCTCTGGTGCTGTCCAGGTGAGGCCAGCCAAGTGGTCTGCTCGTGCATTGCCCCCTGTAATAAAACCTGGGAGATTTGTATGATTTCTAATATGGAGGATGTAATAAGGGCAAGGTCTGGCTTGAATAGTGTGCCACAAGCCATTATTTGGTTTTTTAGCAAGCCAAATAATTGTGCATTGTTAACTTCCTTTAATAGAGCTCCTTCCCTACCCTGTGATGGGCCTAGTCAAAACATCAGAAACAGGATGGCACAATGAAAGGAAAGCAGAGCAGGGAATAGGAACCAAGCAATAGGATTATATCCCTTGAGGGAAGTACCTCTGGTGGGGGGTGCAGGGAATAATTAGATTTGTAATCATACCTCTAAGTTCCTCCGACGTGAGAATGTTCAAGAAAGAATTAAAAGGATTACTAGAGGATCCCATTAGTTTAGTGGAGGAGTTAACCAGTTTCTGGGCCCAATATTTATACATGGGAAGAAATGTAATCAATAATGACCATGCTATTCACACCAGAAGAAAGACAGATGATCCGGGCAGCTGGGATATGGATATGGGAAAGGGAGCATGTGCAAGGAACTCCAGGGAACCTGAAAAGGCCCATAGTGTGCCCCAATTGGGACTACAACAGCACTGGGTGAAGGCAAGACATAGAGGAGTATAGAGCATAAATTATAAACAGAGTGGCTAGAAAGATTGAGGAAGAATATGAAGCAATATTCAGGATTGACCCTGATACAGTAGCTGGACAGATCTTACTAAAAATAAATTTTGTCACTCATGCTTGGCCAGATATACAGAGAAAGTTAGAAAAGTTAGATAGTTGGCAGGAAAGGAGATAAGACCTTTAAGGGAGCCACAGAAGGTATATGTAAAGAGGGACGAAGAGAACATCAAAGCAAAAGCCAGGGTAATAGTAATCACCATTAGAGAAAACCAGAACGTAAAGAATAACCCATATAAAGGAGGGGGACCCAGAATGCAAGAAGAGGGATGGAGGGGGGATGCAGCTCCTTGAGACTGGACACAAAAAGCAGAGTTTGGGAAACAGGGAAACCAACAACCAGTTTGCTTTTACTGCAAAGAGAATGGGCATATCAGAAAGAATTGCCCCCAGAGGGAAAAGTACCTGAGGGTCTATGAGACTGAGCAAAAAGGAGAAGTGGGGGATTAGGGATGTCGGGGGCTCTACCTCCTGGGACAGGATACCATCAGGAGCCCTTGATAACTTAAAATAGGTCCCCAGGAAGAATTTGAAAGAGAAAGAATTTGAATTCTTAGTAGACATGGGGGCTGAAATAAGTTGTGTTTGTAGAATTCCAAAGGGGTGCAAAAAGGGTCAAGATATCATGCAGGTAGTACATGTAGGTGCAAAAGGGAAAGGGCTCAACATCTCAGTTATAAAGCAAGGAAAGTTTGAAAGAACAAATAAAATAAGAATTGGGATTCTAATAGTTCCAGAAGCAGGGTACAATTTATTAGGATGGGATTTACAGGTGCAGTTGGGTGTTGGAGTACTTCCAGAGGAAGGGAAAATGGTAGTTAAACTTCTCCAATTAAGGGAAGAAGATGAGGAGAAAATTCATAAAATGGTGTGGGCAAAACCAAAAAAATCAAGGTAATTTGAACATGAAACCTATAGTAATAAAAATAGTTAATGAGAACCATCCAGTCCTCATTAACTATTTGGGTACGACAATGGCCACTCTCCCTGGAAGGGAGACGAGGACTGCAGCAGGTGGTCCAGGACCTAATTGAAGAGGGGACCTTAGAACCATGTATGTCCTCCCATAATACCCCCATATTAGCAGTAAAGAAGTCAGATGTGACTTACAGACTGGTCCAAGACTTCAGAGAAGTAAATAAGAAAACAGTGAATCAATACCCAGTAGTGCCTGACCACTACATACTACTGAGTAATACCCCCCATCACACCAGTGGTTTGGTGTGATAGACCTAAAAGATGCTTTAGGGGCCTGCCCACTAGCAGAAGAAAGTAGACATATATTTGCCTTTAAATGGGAAGACCTCGATTCAGGGACAAAACTAAAACATCGGTGGACTAGGTTACCCCAAGGGTTTTCTGAATCCCCAAACCTATTCAGTCAAGCACTAGGGGAAGTGTTTACAACTGTTCTCCATCAAAACTTAGATAAAACTTATCCAATATATAGATTATTTGCTTCTCTCAAGAAGGGAAGAAAAAGAAGTTCGGGAATCTGCCATAGCATTGTTAAATTTTCTAGGAGACCAAGGACTTCCAGTATCAAAAGGGAAACTCCAATTTGTAGAGAGGGAAGTAAAATACTTAGGACATGTGATTTGTCAAGGGAGCTGGTGACTGAACCCTGAGAGAATTACCAGGATAGTCTCACTCCCATGGCCAAAAACCAAGAGGGAAGTCAGAAGGTTTCTATTGCCGGCCAGGGGACTATGTACAAATCACGAATGGGATAGGACTGCTGAGGAACATATCTCGAGCTGTTTATTTTCCAGCATCAGACTCATTACATGGTTATGACAATGGGAAGATGCCAACAGCTCACATCCCCGGCAGCAGAAAAAGGACTTAATGTTACAACTTACTTTAAAAGCTTTTTGACCAATCACACAATGCAAAAGCATATTGACAGTAGTTCTATCCAATCGCTATAAGCACACGTACCTTTTGTTAAAACAATACTTCCTTATTTCAAATACAATACCTGCTTGTAAGCCTTAAGATACAATGCACAGAGCTCCATTATTAAGCTTAGAACTTCCTAGTATCTCACTAGATATACTTTTCTGTAACTTAGGGAGTTATTCTAGCCAAGCATTAATACACTGACTATTGTTCTATTTGTCCTTACTTTCTACTTCTTGTATAATGTTTTTGCTGACAAATCTAATGGCTACTGCTTAGCTCTAACCACAATTCTGCTGTCTCTGAGGCCTGCCTTTTGCAACTTGCCCAAAACCCTGATTTTAAGGATTCCCACAATTCCCTCTCTTGGTTCAACTAAAAAGAAACCTCTGTAACCCTGTAGTTTATTAACTACATTGCATTTCATAGCTTTACTATAATATATCTGCTTATTACTTGCTTAAAGCATCCTTTTTACTTACATTAAGCATTGCTATATTACAACACAGCAATTTTAATGCTGTGAAAGTCCCATCAACTCAAAGGGCATAAGTCATATTCAGTAGCAATTACAAGTCATTGTTTGAAAAAGTCTTGCTGGTTCCAAGGTCTTAATTCAAAATCTTCCCCCATGTCTATACCTTCATCCACTATCTCTGTAAGATTTTGAGAACTCTCTGTGAATCAATTTCCTACCTCTCTCTCTCGTATGATAAAAACTTCTTTGATAGTTTTGTCCATTATTTGTTACACACACTGAAGTATGCAAGGTATTACCACTAGCATCACCACTAAAACACCTAACACATATAAACCTATTTTACAAAGTTTCCTTAGCCAAGGTGCAAAACTCCATTCTTGGAACAAATCATCTAACCATGACCCACCATCTTCTTTAATTTGAGCTGTCAAATCTTTCAACTTTTGTATGTTTTTGTGGATGGATTCAGAATGATCTGACAGGTTCATACAATACAATCCTTCAAATTTCTCATAATCATGTCCATGTGCCAGTAAAAGAAAATCAATTGCTGCTCTATTTTGAAGGGTAGCATGCCTAACACTGTTAATGTCTGTTAGCATATCACTGATTGCAGTGGAGGTGGCATTAGTTTGTTTATTCAGCCAACACCTAACCCAATCTAATTGTCTCAATGCCATAGCTGAAGCTAGTTGGGGTAAAAACACACCTGCTGAAACCCTTTTCACAGCATTCCAAGGCATGCAATCCCTCTTACAATTCTCATCATATTGATGAGCAGATCTTATTCCGCTATGTTTCTTCTTAATGACTGCTTTAGCAGTAGGTGCTATCACAGTGAGCATTCCAATGCTACATGGGCCACCTTCAGGCCATGATGGAAGGCCCTGCCAAGCCTTATTTCCACAAATGTACCAATATCCTTTTGGCAATTGTCATGGATATTGGTCAGCCTCGGAAAGCACATCCCAATTGTCTGAATAATTACACCAAAAACTTGAATTTCTGTATGCAAAATAATGGGGAGTAACCCTTTACTTTGGAGGATCATGTTCTCACCAATCATTAGCTGCAAATGTAAGGCAAAAATTAATTGTTAAAGAACCAAGGATTTCTAATTCTTGGGGTTCAGATACTGCTTTGGGAAGTTCTTTGGCCCAAATGTTCCAATCCAACACAGGATTGCTCCCATTGTCAATTTCACCAGGCTTACTATTGAATTGCTTTTTGACCAAGGGCAAATTTTTTACTGGCACAACGACTAGACAGGTTGAGAAAGGCTTTTCTGGTTCTGAGTTAGACAAATATATGGTATCCAAGCCTGCTGCCTTGGCTAAGATCACCCAAACATTAGTTTTTGTTCCACAGGCAAATCTTCATTACAAGAAGCAATTAAAACCAAACAACACCAATGTATCATTTGATTTTGCTCCATCCTTTTCATAAACTACATTTTGGCAAAAGATCCTCCCATATATATAAATTTAGAAACTTTGCTTTTGACCTTAAAATAAAATTTCACCTGTGAAAATCCAATAGAGGGGATCTATAGCATAACAAAACAAAAACCACACCTTTGCCAAAAATTAGCTCTACAAAACCAACAATTGACACATTTATAAAGAGCATAAAATCAGAATTTGCAGGTTCCACTGATGAACAAGGAATATCAGGTGTGACCCATGATCCCTTTGTTTGCCTCATGTCTGTGTATTTGTTTCTACAGCCTTGGACTCATCAACACATTCTTGGGTGCAATAGGGTTTGACATTTTTCACTAGGACCCACTTAATTCCTACACCTGTAGAGACAGAAGCAAACCCTTTGCCCTAAGTGATTAATTGGAAAGGACCTTCAATTTGTCCTGTCTCAGGGTTTCAAATTAAAACAAGGGGATTTTCTTTCAATTTCGCCGGTGTGTTATTTGAAAAATGCCTAAAAATTGGTGGATTGGGTTCTGCAACAGAGCTATTTAAGACATTAAAAACATATAAAGTTTTGTTCAACCTCATCTGTGGTGTTACCCCTATTCCCCCCTTCTATAGATCAAGAATGCATTTTAACATCTGATGTGTACTCTCAACAATTGCTTGACCTGTGGGAGAATGAGGAATATCAAAGGTGTGGGGAACACCCCAATCTATTAGGAATGTTGCCAATTTTTGAGATATATATGCGGGACCATTGTTGGTTTTTACTTCTTGGAGCACACCCAATGAAGCAAAAGCTTGCAAAAAATGATGACAGGCATGATTACCTGTTTCACCTGTGTGAAGAGAAGCAAAAACTGCACCAGAGAACGTGTCCACTGAAACACGTATATTTTTAAATTTACCAAAGGAAAGGTATTTAGTGATGTCTGTTTGCAGGCTCTGCAAACCTCACGGGTTGACCACTCCTGTAGAAACAGGAGGCTGCAGAAGCTGACAGTCAGGGCAAATACTAATGATAGCCTTAGCTTGCTTTTTGGAAATATGAAACATTCACACAAGTGCTTGCGCGTTTTGGTGAAAAAAGGCATGACTCAATTTTGCTTGTTCAAAAATATTTGATAAAGTGCTTGAAATAACCATTGTCAGTTTGTCCGCTCTTGCATTTTTTCCACTAAAAATCTAAAAAGCGAAGAATAAGCCCTAATATGAGAAATAAAATATGGATTAGTTCTATATTGTAAAGTTGTATAAAGAAATGAAAGCCAATGATATAAAGTTACTAACATCTTTGAGAACTGATTCTTCTATTCTTTTAACCACATTAGCAACATAAGCAGAATCTGTAATTAAATTAAAAGGTTGTGGAAAGAGCTGAAAAGCCTGAACCACAGCGGCAAGTTCAACAGGCTGAGGAGATCCTTCTAATATTTGGACATCTGATTGCCAAGATTTAGTTGTTTAGTTCAACCAAGTTATGGCTGATTTGTGACTTTTGCCAGATCCATCAGTGAAGAGAGTTATTGCCTTTAAAGGTTTTTCACTTAACATAGGTTTCTCTCTAAAACTCAATTTTGCCTGCAATAATTTTTGAGCTGGGTAATGAACAGAACAAATATCTGGGAAGTTTAATAATGCATATTGCAAATCATCAGAACTTTTCATTGCCCAATCAAGATAATCTTTTTTCAATGGTAAATAGATAACTGCAAATTCTTGACCTGCTAAACTTAACAATCTTGTTCTGGCTTTAATTACAATTTGTGCTATCATCGCTAAAACTGTAAAAATAGTCTTTGGAAACCTGTAGGGGAAAAAGACCCATTCTATTATCAACAAAGGATCTCTCTCAGAAGTGTCCAATTGACAGATGAAACCATAAAGTCACATTTTTTAAAGAAGGAAGCCCAGGCTGAGGAGGTCATGAAGCAAACTCCAAGAGTCCAATGTCTTCTTGCCAATGATGAATACTGGTGAATTCCAGGGACTGTTTGTGGGAGTGATGTGACCTTGCTGTAATTGTTCCTTTACCAATCTTTTAAGGATATTTAATTTTTTTCTCTTTTAAAGGCCATTGATCAATCCATACAGGATGATCCGTTTTCTAGTTCAGCTTTAAAGTTTCCATCACAGGCCCACTTCCAGTTTTGCTCCCCATTGGGACAGGATGTGAGAGGCTTCTGTTGGTGAAAGGCTTCTGAACAACAAAAAGACGTACCATTGCTGTCCTTCCTTCAGGACCTGTAATGTTAATCATGGATGCATTTTGCAAACACACAGTAGTACCTCCAATCCCTGTGAGGGAACCTGAAGGAGCTACCAAATCTCAATCCTTGGGCCAAAACTTGTGAGAAATTACAGTGACATCTGCACCAGTATCTGGCATGCCTGTAATATAAATTGTTTTGCCACAATGAGTCAGGCTACAAGTCAATTCTGGTGGGCTGTGGTCCAAACATTGCAACCAAAAGACCTCAGGACCTGAGATACCAAATGGCACAGACATAACTGAATTCTCTGGAAAGTTGTTTTGCTTGGGTGTATTCATGTGTAAAAGAAAAGCAATAGCTGTAGGTGTTTTGGGTGGAATTACCATAAGAACATTAAGTGCAAGAGCTAAAATTACTAGCTCCTCATTACAATTTACTGAAACAACAGCTGGAAGAACTGAAAGTCTGAAAATTTGGTTGCTGGCTTTGTCTAGAATAAAAAAATCTTGTCTTTGTTGAAAAAATTGATAATTCCAGTAGAAATGTTTTCATAACAAAAATTATTTAAAAGATGTATCAGTTTTGAGGAGGCCAATTCAAACCTTGTACCTGAGGATATTGAGCTGGGACCATTTGAGGAATGGTTGACTGGGGGATAAACGACTGAGGCACCAGTACCATTTGACTGGGCAATTGGCTGTAAGGAGGTACCACTACTTGTGTTGAGGCACGATGGTAATCTGCGCTCTTTTTTGAGTTTAACAACGAGGGTTTGCCATCGATGTCAAATTGAGAGTGACAGTACTTAGCAAGATGCTTCCCTTTCCGATATCAAGGGCAAATAGAAAGTTATTTAGGTTGGAGTGTTTTTGCAGGACAATCCTTTTTCATGTGTCCTGGTTTATCACAAGCAAAGCAATAAGCCTTTTTATCAGAGTCCAACTGTACAATACCAACAGATTTTTCAAAATTTTTGTTTGTGTTTCTAGGGTTTTTTGAGCTTTTCCATTGGTTGTCCCAATTTTTTTCCCAAAGCTTTTGCCAAATTATCTCCCAATGTTTTTCCTAACTTTTCTTGAGATTCTGCAATGGGCTTTCCAAAAGCATTAACTTGCATATTAGCAAGATGTTGTGGAGAAGTGAGCTTACTACAAGCTGTTAGCATCTTTGTTACAGTTGGAGGCTGATCAGGTAAAGTTAAAATAATTGTTTTACATTCTTCTTATAAGTTCTTTGATACCATGGTGAGAAAGAGTTTTGTATTGTGGATTTACATCATTACAACAAAGGCAAGGAATAACTCATTTGAATACAATTTTTTTTCCACAAATTTTGTCTAATATTAGACCAATTAGGTAATAGAAATGGAAGGGTTACCTCTGATTTAGACTGTGTTTTGTTTTTCCCCCTCATCACTCCTGTGTCTGATACAGAAGAACGGGTAATGTCACAGCAATCAGCTGTTCCAGGAACCCTGCCAAGAAGCTCCAAGGTTTTGGCAGTAGTGTCGCCCCAGCAACAAGCTTTCTTGGGAGCCTTGCCAGAAAGGTCTGGGGAGGACAGTTCCAAGTTCTTGGCAGTAGTGTCGCTGGAGCAACAAGCCGCCCAAGGAGCCCTGGCAGGAAGGGCGGAGGAGGAGAGCTCCGCATTCCTAACAGCGCCCCCGCTATTGGAGGTAGCGGCTGAGGAATGTGTTTTATTGGTTACAGAAAGAAAGCCAGACCCTGCTAAATCATGCTTCAATTCACTAAACTGGATCGTTTTAGATTCATACAAATCAGGCTGCTCTCGAGCTGCAGAGCCCAAATTTGTATTTGTGACACTTTCCAATGAACTGTTACAGGTTCCACACCGTATCCATGCCTGCAGGGATGCAGCTGGAAAACTATCAGCTCCAAACTGCAATCTCAGCATGCTTTTTTCCCTACCAGCAGTGAATGAGACAGGCTTCAAGGCTTCTAAATGATCTGTCTGTGTCTCCACAGAAACTTTCCTGAGCTCTCCCACCTCCACCCCATCCATCTCTCTGGGCAGAGCCACCCTAGCCCTGCTCAACCCCTGTCTGCCACCTGCTGCCTCTGTCCACCCCCTGCCTGCTCCCCTGCAGGCAGAGCCAAACCCGAAAGCCCCCCCTCCATTACAACCAGAGGCTGGGGATCCAAAAGTGGCCAAAATCCTGGAAGAGGCTTGGAGGAGGAATTAACACAAAAAGAGTTCTCGGAACTGGAAAGCAATCTGCCCGCCTGAACCTGATCCGAGGGGGTGACTTCTTGGCAAAGGGAAACCTTGGCAGGGGTGACTCCCACAGCCCCTCAGCCAGGCAGAGCGGATCCAGAGTTCCCCTCAGCAGACCCCACTTGCACAACTTCAGAACAAGACCTGGTCACATCTTTCTTGGAAGAGAAGCAGGACACAGAAAGAGCAGCCCCTGTTTTGCAAAGCTTCCCTAAACTATCATCTCCTGGACCTGTTCGACTCCCAACCTCACCAGAACACGACCCCTGACCCCCCAAATTCTCAGAACAAAACTAAAATCCTGAATGCTTTCTTGGGAGTTCTGAGGGTGGATGATTTCGTGGAGCAGTGAGAGAGGCCTTGTACAGAGGGGTCTGAGTTTTGTACATGGGGGTCAGAAGTTCTAAGATGGAGGGACTTGGGTGTGCCCTGTCCTTTTTCCTTCTTCTTCCTAACCTCCATGTTCTTGGTGATGTTGGCACTCACAGATTGGTTTAGAGTAGAAAGTCACTGTTCAATACAGGTGATGGGCACAGGGGAAAAACTATGAACATCTAATACGTAATGTATGATATAAAAGAGGGCACCAGCCCCCTGGGCGTTGGAGTGTGCCCTCTCCAAAGAAAGACTCAGTAGTCTTCAGTCGTCCGGTCTCAAGGTAGTTTATGGTATGTTATCTAAAAGATTTTCTCCCTGAGCTGCTGTGGTCCATTCAGCAGTCAGGCAAGGGCACACTCCAACGCCCAGGGGGCTGGTGCCCTCTTTTATATCATACATTACGTATTAGATGTTCATAGTTTTTCCCCTGTGCCCATCACCTGTATTGAACAGTGACTTTCTACTCTAAACCAATCTGTGAGTGCCAACATCACCAAGAACATGGAGGTTAGGAAGAAGAAGGAAAAAGGACAGGGCACACCCAAGTCCCTCCATCTTAGAACTTCTGACCCCCATGTACAAAACTCAGACCCCTCTGTACAAGGCCTCTCTCACTGCTCCACGAAATCATCCACCCTCAGAACTCCCAAGAAAGCATTCAGGATTTTAGTTTTGTTCTGAGAATTTGGGGGGTCAGGGGTCGTGTTCTGGTGAGGTTGGGAGTCGAACAGGTCCAGGAGATGATAGTTTAGGGAAGCTTTGCAAAACAGGGGCTGCTCTTTCTGTGTCCTGCTTCTCTTCCAAGAAAGATGTGACCAGGTCTTGTTCTGAAGTTGTGCAAGTGGGGTCTGCTGAGGGGAACTCTGGATCCGCTCTGCCTGGCTGAGGGGCTGTGGGAGTCACCCCTGCCAAGGTTTCCCTTTGCCAAGAAGTCACCCCCTCGGATCAGGTTCAGGCGGGCAGATTGCTTTCCAGTTCCGAGAACTCTTTTTGTGTTAATTCCTCCTCCAAGCCTCTTCCAGGATTTTGGCCACTTTTGGATCCCCAGCCTCTGGTTGTAATGGAGGGGGGGCTTTCGGGTTTGGCTCTGCCTGCAGGGGAGCAGGCAGGGGGTGGACAGAGGCAGCAGGTGGCAGACAGGGGTTGAGCAGGGCTAGGGTGGCTCTGCCCAGAGAGATGGATGGGGTGGAGGTGGGAGAGCTCAGGAAAGTTTCTGTGGAGACACAGACAGATCATTTAGAAGCCTTGAAGCCTGTCTCATTCACTGCTGGTAGGGAAAAAAGCATGCTGAGATTGCAGTTTGGAGCTGATAGTTTTCCAGCTGCATCCCTGCAGGCATGGATACGGTGTGGAACCTGTAACAGTTCATTGGAAAGTGTCACAAATACAAATTTGGGCTCTGCAGCTCGAGAGCAGCCTGATTTGTATGAATCTAAAACGATCCAGTTTAGTGAATTGAAGCATGATTTAGCAGGGTCTGGCTTTCTTTCTGTAACCAATAAAACACATTCCTCAGCCGCTACCTCCAATAGCGGGGGCGCTGTTAGGAATGCGGAGCTCTCCTCCTCCGCCCTTCCTGCCAGGGCTCCTTGGGCGGCTTGTTGCTCCAGCGACACTACTGCCAAGAACTTGGAACTGTCCTCCCCAGACCTTTCTGGCAAGGCTCCCAAGAAAGCTTGTTGCTGGGGCGACACTACTGCCAAAACCTTGGAGCTTCTTGGCAGGGTTCCTGGAACAGCTGATTGCTGTGACATTACCCGTTCTTCTGTATCAGACACAGGAGTGATGAGGGGGAAAAACAAAACACAGTCTAAATCAGAGGTAACCCTTCCATTTCTATTACCTAATTGGTCTAATATTAGACAAAATTTGTGGAAAAAAAATTGTATTCAAATGAGTTATTCCTTGCCTTTGTTGTAATGATGTAAATCCACAATACAAAACTCTTTCTCACCATGGTATCAAAGAACTTATAAGAAGAATGTAAAACAATTATTTTAACTTTACCTGATCAGCCTCCAACTGTAACAAAGATGCTAACAGCTTGTAGTAAGCTCACTTCTCCACAACATCTTGCTAATATGCAAGTTAATGCTTTTGGAAAGCCCATTGCAGAATCTCAAGAAAAGTTAGGAAAAACATTGGGAGATAATTTGGCAAAAGCTTTGGGAAAAAAATTGGGACAACCAATGGAAAAGCTCAAAAAAGCCCCCTGTATAGAACTCAAAAATTCTTCCTTTCACTTTGTGACTACTTCTACTATAATATCTAAACTTTTGTGATTTCTTGTTCTTCCTGCAAGGTTGGTAAATTGTTCCATGGATCAAGTTCAAAGGCACAGGGGTCTGTGGCTGCATTCCAGGGTCTCAAATGCTTTTGACCTGGGCCCGGAACATCCAAGAGTGTCCAAGGGACATTCTGTGTTCTGACAATGATGCTGTCCTCATTACCTTGTTTAGGAGCATTTCCAGTGGAAAACTTGGTTACACCTGATCAACATGATGCAGTATAAATAAAATAGCTCCACAATACAAGAGAGGAAATATTACCTCTAAGAATTTGTCCATGCCTTTCTGGTAGCTGCCAAAATTACTCAATTCTGGCAGCTTTGTTTGGTATATATTTTTAAGCAAAATAATGAGATATGTAGTGGTTTTAATTGTTACAATTATTTTGTTGCAACTGTTTCTTGTGCTGAGTAGTCCGGTTATCTGTCATACATGGAAATAGCAGTTTATGGTTTTTACGGCACTTTTTCTGTGGGGACTTTCTATAAAAGCTGACAGATACAGTCTGGGAATATGCATGTGTTCAGAATTGTCAAAACATCACTCAAACTGCCAAACCATCAGTGAGTTCTACACAGACACCCATACCAATGGTCTGTGTGCTGTCTTTCCCAAACCAAACCTTGTTTTTCAGGCAATGGTTTTACAATAATTATAAGTGACATTTTAAGAAGTCTAAAAGGCTTTGTCATGTCATGCATATTATTACTCTACCTTCTGTCTTGCTCCGTGTGTGGTTGGCATAGAAATCACCACACTGAACAGGCAGTCTATGCAACATTTTCCTCTGCAGAAGACAGGAGCTCCTTCTGGTTGGCTGCCCACCAGGAGCCCTCACCAAGAGGTGACCATCAACATGACCTGAGTCACTCACCCCAGTGTCTCCCTCAGGAGACATGGGATGAAGGGAATCCTGTAAACCACTGGTTTTACAGAGCTTTAATGTGAGTTGCCTAAGAATCCCTTCAAGATCTTACTCTAGACACTTTCCCTATGTAGGAGAAATAAGATCAAAGTCAAGATCTGTTATGTACAGGATCTTGCAGGAATGGGTTTCATTGAAAGAGATTCAAAGGTCAACTCACACTCCATCATGGAATATTTTACTTACACAGTCTTTTGCAATAGTGCCGTTTCACACAAATATACTGTCCAGGATGACAAATCTCCAAGTATAGGAAGTCTAAACTCCTGGGAGCAATGTCAACAGGGTGCTTTTCATCTATTAGACACTTATGAAGCTGACAGAAATAAGCTGTGGAAGATTTCTGAAGAAAACATGGTTATGAGTCATCACATCCCAGATGACCATTTTGAAAAAAAAACTAGAGATGAGGAAAACAGACCTAAAAATAACCTGTTCATACCTTGCCTTTCCATACCCCTCTCCAGGACAAGCCCACAAGACGGGGAAAGCAATTACCTTTATAGGCATGAAGTTCTGAAGAGGTTCCTTGAAGACTGTCAGGTGCAGGAATATATGAGTTTCCTATGGTAGCAAGAGGAGAAGATTGGAGGGAAGGTGTTTTAAGATTTGTTGGCTTTTTTCTCATTGTTGTACTCTGACTGGATTGGCAATAAATGAAACAAATATCCCCAAGTCAAGACTATTTTGCTATGGTGAAGCATCACACCAAATATCTTTGCAAATGATTTTCCATTATCTTTTATATACTTCTATCAAAGACATATTTGATATATTTTGTTATTTAATAAATAACCAATACTTTTTATCTGTAATATTTATTTCTAAATTATTATCCCTATTTGGCTATATAAATAACATAAGATTTTCTCTTGCTGGGCTAATAATATTTTGGAATGAGACTTTTAAGGCTCATGGCTGTGAATGATAATTTCCACATAATGAGTGTTTACTAATTGTTTAAAATTTTCTGTTAGTGATTGTTTTCTCCAATAAACTACTTTCTAAGATTATTCATACACAGAAGAGCAGAGACAACTACAGCAAATTACTCAAAAATATGAACAAACATTTCTTGACATTGATGCAAGGTGTTCACCAGCCTCTAATGCAGAAGGGAGGCAATGGCTATCTGTTGAAGCTTTCAACAGACTTCAAACAGGAAAATAAATCTATGTAGGGCTGGTTTTGATTTATTCATCAGGTAGATTGTGTACTTGGACTGATTCACTCGCTCTGAGGTAGTTGCCATTAGTTTTGGGTGGCTCACCACTGCAGTTGCTTTCATTCTACCTTATGTTGCTGGAGATGGTGAGTGGAAGTATTGTTTTAGTTTCAGCTGTCAAAATCCGATTTTTCTTTATATATGTACAAACATTCATCCAGATCCATGCATTTTTATATGTTGGTGTTGTAATCAAATACATGCATTTTCTCTCTTATGGAAATTTTTAAAAATTTGCTACTCTACTTTTTACCAAAAAGAAAAATAGAAAAAAAAATACTGTTTTCATACAAGTAGATGCTAAGATTTTTCTACAAGTCAAAGAAGACATTTCAAGTCAAAAAATGTGTCTGTTTCTCTGCTCTTCCCCTATGCTGATGCATAAAGTGCAGCCTAATATTGGCCTGTATTCAAACAGGGCCTTTGACATGTTTATGCTGATTTTTCACAAGTCTAGATTGATGGTGGCTGAGCTGTAAACAAAAAACTGTGGTGAAATGATACTCAGTGGATTTAATTTGGAATTAATCCAAATTAAACATCCATCAATTATTTTCTCACAGCTTTAGCTTTGCACCATATCTTGAACAGACTATATAAGCAATGAAAAAACTGTAACTATTTAATAAAAATATTTTACTCTAGAGAATGAGCTAAATCTGAAAAGAATATCACTGACAATAAGAGCCAACCTTGCGATCTTCAGACAGAGTTCTCCAAGGGTATTCTTGGTGCCCTATCCCTTTAAAAAGTGTCATGTTCTGTCTCCCACTTTTATTTAAATACATACGTACATGCATATGTTTGCATACATTTATAGAACTCTCACTGTTGCCAAGGGATTTATATAGAGCATCTAAGGGCAAAAAACCACCACAAACTTTAAAAAGTTGATTTATGGAAGGAAAATACACTCAGATGTGATTTAAGAAACAAAAGGACTGTTTTACTTTCTGTCTTGGGGTGATTTTATCATGGTACTCTATTCCCTAATCCTCTGCTTTATGCCCAATACAAGTTGCTGTATCTCTATGGTGGGTCTGGGGGAGTGGGAAGCCTTGGGCTTTCTGGCATTTCATTTTTTTCAAAGCCACATTCCCAAGGCATCCAGGGTGCCATGCAATCTGGTTTTTTTGCTTGGCTAGCTTGGCTTTTTTGTTAGTCCAGGCAAGAAGCTTTTTTATCCTTCCCTGTCCTTGGAGAGGCTGCAGCAGCAATCCTTTGGCGTCTTTTTCAAAGTGAACAGGACAATCCGGTTTTGGTCTAAGATTAGAGAGGATTACTGGCAGGAGAGGGGCTCAGTTGGAGCTGGCAGGAAAGGCAAGGAGCTGCTCTTTTTTGGCTCCACACCTCAAAAAAAGCCCAGCCACTGAGAGAGAGCATACCAAGTCCACATTCTTCATCTGCTGTGAAGAGGGGACCAACACACCAGAGTTCATGTCTGTTTGCCTGAACTGCTACTTGAATCTCATATTTGGTTTTTGTTTGTTTTTTTCCTGAATGTCCATGCCATTTTCTACCCATCATGTGGCAAGGTGCTGTTGTATTTTTTCTTTCCCTGGCATTTTTGGGTTTTGTCCTAGGGTGGAGGGTGGCAGGGATAAGGTCTGACATTTCAATATCTAGCATTTCTTTACCATTTTCCTGTGTCGTGTGGGCACTCTGTCTGTCAATAAACAGCTGTTTGGTTTTTTTTCACTTTCATTCACTGATACTCATTTCCTATTGGCAGAAAGGAGTTGATGGAATCCTTTTAGAGGAAACACTCATTCCAAGGTGTTTTCTCCTAAACTCATCTCTAAACTAAGATATGTCCCCATTGTGCTCAGAATAATTCTGCTCAGTTTATATAAAGCCTTTTTTCTCTGTATTATTTTACTTTCACATGTAACCAACAAATATCCACTTTGCAAATAAAATTTCCATACTATTAAAATTCTTGTAGAACTGCAGGGCTACCAAGCCCACCCCAACTCCAGATGCAGAGCCCAGCAGCCCACCTACCCTAAATTCCACTGTTGCATAGCTTGGAGGCAAAATATATGTGATATGTCTCCAAGCACTGCCCATGTACAGGAAAGCGTCTGACCGCGGTTATCGGTTACTCTGTTGGCTCAAATGAATGCAGCCTATGCTACAGCTTTGAAGGTCCTACCGTCAGCCTCTGCTTATTGAACAACTAAGAAAAAACACTATGTGACAGTATCGTAATGGCTTCAAAGGAGGCTTTAATTCTTACAACGCTAAACTTTCAAAAACTCAACTGCACAACTCTCTTCTAGTGAAACTTTAAGGCAGAACTCACAAACTGACAGTTTTCCAAGATTCTAATGCAAGAAGGGCTTATCTTTTTATTTTTGCCATATATGCTCCACTGCCTGACACACTTTTTCTGCAAAATGGTGACAAAACAGCTAACATATAGACCCTGGAAGAACAGGAAGACTATTTATCACTTTTTTTGCTCATCAGTTAATTAAAACTGAATAGCATTTATGATACAAAACCGTAGATAAAGAGGTGATTGTGTTTGCTGCTGACATTTATTTGGCCACTAGCTTTCATCCCGGTTACTGAAATATTGCCCTTTCTGAGTAGGAAAGCCCATTTTATCCTGCAGTTTAATAAAGCAAACAAACAAAAAGCCTCCTCTCTCCCCCACCTCAAAAAAAAAAAAAACAACCAAACCAGAAAAAAAACCCAAAAAACCTCAAAGCATAAAATCATCAAGTGATGGGTCATAGTAGTGGTTGTGGCAGGAGAGTGGAAGATGCTGTTGACAGAGCTTTGCTCAGGACCCTTTCTTTTCAGGAAAAAAAAGAAGAGTCACCTTATTGGTAGCATATTCAACTCTCCCAACATATCAAACTCACCACCAGTCTCTGGCCTATCAGAGGTAGAGCTAGAGGAGATGCCAAAAGGAAGGAGTTACATAAATTAAGCTGTCCTGGTTGCAGCCAGCCTAAGTTCTACCTAAATCTTTCTGCCTGGCCTATTACTAGTTGCGTCTATTTGTCATCTTTACAGAGAAAGTCATAACTATTCCCCTTCGCCAGGAATGAGCAGTTTCTAGATGAGGACACTCAGTCTTGCTCAGCTTGCAAAGAAATATTCAAGATTCATCAGGCCATAGAGGCAAAGAGGTAGAGCAGCTAATGCTGCCACTGTATAAGTTTTACAATTTCTAAAAAGTAAAAAACCCCGTTTCTATTATACAAAAATGATTTATTTTTTCAGAATATGAACTATGAACAGACACCATATCAACTACACCCACCTTACTGATCCAAGTCAGCTGAGCTGAACACAAAATTTGTCCTATCCAAACCCTTTTCCAGGGGGAAGGCACCTTGATGTTCATTGCTAGCTTGGTGAGTTTTGCTGTATCCTTAAAAACTAGGATGAACCTATGCTGGAATTGAGACGAAATCTCATAAAAGTTTTCCTGAAGAAACTGTTGCATAGAATGGCAGCTTAAAGCAAGTTCTTAAATTAATTATTAAGAATACCTTGAATTAAGGTATTTTCCAAGAGTCTTAGTTTTTATGGAATACTGTTTTCCACCTTCTAGATAAGCTACCTTTTCTGTTGTCTAAAGTTGTCTTCTGTTGTCCCTTTTTACTACAAAAGACCAGCACCTGAGTTACATATATCTAAAATAAGACCGAGGTGAGCAAGAACAGCAAACTCAGTCTGAGATCTTATGAAGAGTTTCACAGATGAGAGGTAGCATTAAATATCCTGAAGAGATTAAGCATTTTGTTGAACTTCATATTAATAAAATATTTCTTAAATTAGGTGATACTTTTATTATAGAATAATGTACATTTTAATAAAGACCTTCAAAAGCATAAAGACCTTCAGACAGCATAAGCATTTCATTTTCTTCTAGAATTAGGAAACACTAGAAATTACAGGGGCATTTGTATACCAAGTTATACCAATCTGAATACATACACAATTTTGTACATACTTCCTCTTAAAGAGAACTGTATATATATATATATATGTGTGTGTGTATGTATTGTTACAAATTTTAACTTGACAACAGATGTGCAATTGAGATAGTTATTAGGAAGTGCAGCAACTTTTGTCTTTAAGAGGTATTTAGATATCTATAAATCTTCCTAGTACATAAAACATTTGTTATCTTTGAATTAACTTCTGTAAACATGAGTTTTGACAGCTGAAAGAAATTTCTGACATTGAAAAACTTGTGAAAAACATTTTTGCTCACACTTTTTCTTAATATCAGCTTGGTCCTTTGTCCTACGTATTTTTGGAGTGAGGATTTTGCTATTAAGAACCTAAATTTTCAACCCCTTGTTTACAGAATTCCCACTGAAATCAGGTCACACTTTTGGAATAAATGTAATTTCTGAACATGAAGCATATTGTTTGCAATGGGTTTAGCATTTTAATTTATTTTCTGATAGTAATTTGAGCACCCTAATTTTTTGGGGGCTGCAGGTTTTTCAGGTTGCATAATGCCAACAGTAATGTTGGCAAGTTATTCCTCCTCCAAGCAAAGGTGGCAGGAGCACAATGATCCTATAAAATAATTAAATAACTAAACATAATTAAAAATAAATAAACATAATTAAAATGGTACCAATTTTGTCTTGCTGAAATTATTAGGAGAAGCAGTATTTTATTTTACACTACAGACACCTTAACAAACAGTGTTTATCATTTACTCTTTTCAACAGAAACATTTTTTTAAATACTCACAAGGGAGAAACAATTAGTGAAATATATTTCATAATAATTAGTATCTTGCTAAGGCCAGACTACTATCCATAATGAAAATGCCATACATAACTTATGTAACCATGATGAAACAGAATGAGACAGATATACCTCAGATCAGGGCATATTTTCTGCTGCTTTCTAGCTAATACTATTTCAATAAAACATTTCAAAAAATCATTCCATAGCAAGAAAATTCATTTTCATGCATATCACTTGGCAAATTATACTTGTCTTATTTATGTGTGTAATCCTAATATGGTTGATTTTGACTCCATTTTATGTCAGGTCCACCCTGATAGAAAAGATTTGTAACCAAAAGCTGTTCTGGTGAAGAGTTAAAGAAAGCAGAATTTCTGAATTTTCTAGTAGAAGGCTTAGTAGTAATATGGCACATAATTTTACTGGCCACACTATCATTTTAAATTGTCTAATTTTCTCATAGTGGAATCTCTGAGGTTTTAAAGGCTCTACAAACTAACCAAAAGCTACACCACTCCTGTGTTTGCCATTATGCTGAGTATTGTTAGGTAAATAACTAGTTAGTTAACCTACAAGAAGGTGTTTCACTATGGCAGAAATCTGGGCTATCATTGTTAATAAAACCTGCACCTAGAAATTACCTAGAAAAGCTTTTAGCTTCACTAACCAAATATCCCTCAGAAGAGCCTGATGTCCTCAGGTTTACCCATTTTGACTCTTTCCTTTGGACCCAGGCAAGGGGTACCTTTTCCCCAGCTGACATTGTCAATGCACAGACAGTTGGACATACATCACTTCAGATTTCTTGCCTTTCATCAGTATTACCTCAGTTTGGTAGAGGATATCTCATGCTGGTCTAATTTCAGGAATAATTTCAAAGACATCTCAGCCATTCTCCTCAGGAAGATAGGTCACTAGCCATGCTCTGAAACACAGAATTATTAAGAATATTAGAAAAATTTTTGCTATAAAGCTTAGTAATTTTTTCAAAATTTAAATCAAACTCTAAATGACAAAACCTCCCTTTGATTCTATGCGCAATACGCTGATGCAGATGTGTGCTCCTCTTACAATAGATCAATCACTAATTTTAGAGGTAGCATGACAAACAAATACTTACACAAAAATATTTCTGGTATTTTGCTTTGACATTCTTAATAAATTCATTTGTATTTGAGTAAAAGGGCAATAATAAATTCATTTGTATTAGAGTAAAAGGGCAAATGAAATAGAAATATGCAGTTCCTAAGAAAATGAAAAGCACTTGAAACCCCCTAGTTTTAACCCTAGTTATAATAATATCTTCTACTTTGCCTGTAAATAAACTTGTGAAAAGGGAATAAAAACATAATTTACTCTTTGCTGTGACTGAGGTGACTGTGAGGATTTTTACTCAAAGCAGGTGTACTGTTTTAAGGCATTACATCATAGGTATTACTACTAGTGGAGGTTCATGCAGTAAATCTCTTTTAGAAGAATATTTGCTAGACAAAAATAGCAGCTTAGAGCATGAGTAATACATAAGATAATTTTGCAGGAGTGAGCAGCATCTGTTTAACTTAGTGGAGGTTTTTTTTGTACTTAGCTTGCTACCATTTTACCAGCTGAAGTTCCAAACTATTTGAATCTAAAGCAAAAGACCAGACTAAGTTCTATTTCAAGAGCAGAAATGCAAGCAACCTGGACTGCACTCAAGCTGTCCCATTTTGTCTGAAATCCAACTTGAGCTTGGTTTTTCTTTGTTGTTTCCATGGCCCAAGAATAGGTGATAGTTTGCAGACTGTTTCAGACCAATATCTGTCTCATTGCTTCCTCACCAGAAAGCATCACATATAGGTTGATGTCTGACTCTCACTTTCTGGCATCCAGGACAGAGCAGGTCGTGCCACACAATATTTAGATACTTATTGAGAATGGAGCTAAAGATGTACACAAGACTTACCTGTCTTTAGCTCTAGGCCAAATATATCAGCAGTCTTGCAAGCAGCCCTTGAGGAACTGGGAAAAAGAGATGGAGACTTTGATTAAGGAGTGTGGGAACACAACTTCCAGCAGCAAGTCCATCTAATGGCACCAAAACTCCAAACTCAGTTGTGTGCATCCCATGCACATAAAGCAGCATTGCTTCAAGACAAACTCCAAAGCAGATCAGATAAATAAAAGAAGAAAGCAGACTACTGGAACATTAGCTGCATGCTGTGGCCAAATGTTGAGTATTGGAAAGCATACCACAGAGGTGTAAACATGAAAGGAAATTTAGGGTTAAGTATTATTTTTAGAGTGCACATTAACCTAATTGATGTAAGAGAGCACATATTTTCCAGCATTCATTAGGTAAAATTATAAGAACATTAATATTACATATGAATATTGCCTTAACAAAATAATTGAGTGCTTTGCATGTCTGGATAAAAAATACATTTATGATAGAAGGAATGAATTAGCTGAATTACTTTATGCCTGTGATTAGCACGAGTTGTCATTCTGAAGCTGTAATAAAGTTCAGACAGTCAAAAGAGAAATGGAAAGGCATCATTTACAATTTAAATGCAGTGCCATTCATAACCTCAAGATATTCAATGAAGCTGTGCAAAATATCTTTTTTCAAATTTCAAAGATAAGTAAACATAATATAGGCAAGGACATTCACTGTCTATATCCTCCAGATACTGTCATTCTCTGAAGTGAATTCATTTTGCATTTTAAAAGTATGTAATGACATGAAATACAACAGCACATTTTTGCAGAAAACATTTCTCAGAAGTGCTTTGCTAATCATGTTAGAAACATACTAGTTGCTGGGTTTTTTTTTCTTTTCTTTAAAAAGCGAATCAGATGCAAAGTCTGCATTATGTAGCTAGGTGTTGGTAATCATTCACCTTATTAATTTTACTTTGTGTTAAATGAAAGGTTCTTACAATTTAGCTGTCTTTCAGGTTGTGTCAGGCTGCAATGCAAGATGTGTTTGCAGAACAGCCTTAAGAATAATGTATTGTACATCCCTGATGTAGCTGTTTCATAAGGCCACTTCCCCTCTTTGAGTTCATTGGTATGACTAATTCATGTAGAGTTAGTTATGTGCATTTGGCCCAGAGCCAGCAAACATTAGCACAGTGGCAGGGAAGTGAATCTGTGCAGAAGCCCACTGGATTCAGTATGGGAACACAGAAACCTGCCTTTCCTGGCTGGAAATAATTGTGTTTACATGACAAATGTAAACCTTTGAAAGAAATTAAAACACAAAGCAGTTCAACTCTGCTTTCATAACAACCCATTAAACATACACGCAAAAAACGTGTTTACTGCATTTCCTAGTAATGTAATTTCAAATAGTATCAAAAGACTTTATATTGGGAAAAAGAAGGACCATTCAACAGAATTATCTCTAGCTCACTTTTTAAAAAAGAAATACAGGATAAATCACTGATGGTATTCTCTTTGTTGTGTTTAACCTCAGACAATTTCTACAACTGTGTCATTCTACAAAGAGCACTTTCTGACTGCAGTCCTCACAAACATGCTCCAGTAGCCTACTTCTGAAAATAAGCTACTATCTCTTTGGAGTAACTGCTTCAGCCTGAGTTGTAACAGGGTTACACTTGAGTAAGGGCTGTCTATAGTGAAGCAGTTTTCTATGTGCATGAAAGACCTTCCAAGAAGAATTTAACAAACAAGACCTCAATATTGCAATATTTGCATTTAATATTATGCATATGAGCCATCTAAATAACCTATAGGGGACTCTTGGGTGCATAAACATTTGCAAAGTTGAAAGTGACATGTTTTTGATGCACAAGAAGAACAGAATTTAATTTTTCTCAACGTTATTGCTGTTGTAGGTTTCTTCCTTTTTTGCCTTTTTCATTCCTAGTTTTTGTTCAGTGAATTAAGCCATACAGCCAAGACAACAGGGGTAATCTTTGTTCATTCTCTCTGCCAAAAATAAAAAGGTAGGGTGAAGGAGGCAGCGGGGGCAGAGGGAGAGAAAGAAGAAAATTGGGTCCATTCAATAGATCAACAGATACATATGGCTAAGTGTAAAATCTACCCTTTTATACATTTATATATACAAGTTTAATGTTTATATGTAGACATGGTCATATATATATATGCACATTAATTAGGTATATGCTAGGTTCCAAAACACTACAATTTCTCTCTCATGAAGGAGATACACAAAGACTTATTTCACTTACTGACAGCATTTAAGGGATTGCTAATTTTTTATACCATGCATATGTGATGTTCCTGCTATGAACTTAGTGAAGAAGGTTAAGTTTCTAGAGATTTTTCCATATATTATGAGAAGCAATTTATTGAAAAGTTAAGCTCTTGTTACAACTTCAAACTTCTGTAAACACAGCAGTCAAGTCAGTATTTTCCTACCGATTTTCAGGCTTTATAAACTAAGTGTTTATAAAACTCCTTGACTAACTATGAGAACAATTTTTAGAACTTGATTAAGGTCACACAAAAAAGGCTTTCTTTCATTAACAATTTTAGCTGCAAGTGCCACCTTACAGATCCTGGTGAGACAGAAATTATAAATAAGCTTGAGCAGCAACTATTGGAAATGCTAGCTTGTAATTTTTAAGGCTGATTTAAAAAAATCAATAAATATAATATTTTCCAGTCCAAAGGAAACAGCTTTCTGATTTCAGTGGAGGCAGCTTTCTATGGCTGGAGTTATATAACACCCATGACTATTTCACTTTTGCAACTATTTACAGGTATTTGATCAAGATTACTTAAAGGAGCAGTTAAAACCCCAATACTAGAGAAATTAATATAATACTGCTATAGAGTTTATATGCTAGCAGGTTACTATAAGACATTAATGGACAGGCAGAATTGACAGGTTTTACATGTAAGGGAATATACTAATGAAACCAGAAACTCTGTGTTGAAATACTGAATTATAAGGAGTATGATTTACAGTTTGTTCCAAAGCAATTATTATCGATGTGTAAAATTTTAATATCAGAAAAAAATACAAAAGCATCTCAAACTTTAACTGAGGGTGATTATATGAAAAAAATGCTGTTTTTTTACAAGTAAATAGTAAAAAATCAATGCAAAATGTATCTTCATAGCAGACAATATTTAAACCTAGCTTAGTTATTGTTTAAGAAACTTCTTAAGGTGGCCACATGCATTTTAGCAAATATCAGTAATTTTAGTCCCTGGTGTATTGATATTCAATAAGTATACTGTGTTTTCCTCATTTTCTTTTGTTCAAGATTATTCATTCCAAAACCTGAAATCCTAATAAGTCTGCTTGAAAAACAGCTCTGAATCTCCGCTACATTTACATTGTCATTCTGTAACCCTGGTTCATTGTTAATTGGGTTCATTTCCACTTTTACCTACCAGAGCATTTTCTGGGTGCTTTATTTATGTTTGCTATGTAAACCACTTTAAGCCTCATGCCCCTGCTAGTAACACCCTCCCGTATGCAAGATTTTCGGTTATCTCAAAATTTATAATATAGTTATATTGGGGTATTGTAAATTTCCTTCTCATTTTTCCCTGGATTTCTTTATCTATCAAAATATTTTCCCTCCTGCTTTCAAAGTGGTCACTTCTATACTTTCCAGGAGTGTTGGTGGGTTTTTTTTGTTTGGTGTTTTTCTTGCTGTAAATTGTTATGCTCAGTTTAAAAATTTGGCTCCTTTTAGCACAGCAATAAAATTATTTCCAGTCAACCTAACTTAAACAAATTAGGCATAGGAGAAAATAGAATAGTGCTAAGCCACTGTGGCTCTCCTTGTCTTGCCTTCCATACTACACTCTGTATATTTTTTGTCATGGAAGCACTCATAGCTGCATTTTGTTCTCTGATCCAGTTTTGTTCAATTGCATATACTGTATATATACATTTTTTGTTTTTACCTAAAGACATAGCTAAACTAAGTGGAAAAACATCATGTCAAATCGCCAATCTTATTGGTGCATTAAAGTTTGTTCAATATTGTGAATAGATCAAGTGGTAATTGTGCCAAGTATTTTTTTTTTTTTGGTCATTACTATAACTCAAAAAAAAAGTCTTTTAATTCCTTCTGGAGGAGGTGTATACCCTTACAAAGTCAGTGTGATTCCCTCACTATTTTCCCTCACTTTATTTTGAGGAAATCAGAAAGATGAATCCTCTGTTTTTTAGGCTGTCATAGATTATGCCATGAATGTCACAGCCTCCGCATGCTTAGGGCCACATCTGTCAAAGGCAGAATAATTTTTAGCAAAGGATGCTATCAAATATACTACAGGACTGAGTCTATGTAAGACCTCCATGAAGAGAAATGGACTGTCATTCCTAACCTGGAGAAAAAAGGTAATATTTTTATTTCTCTGCACACAATATCTCCTCAAATTCAAAGACAGATTATTTTAAAGTGTTTGCATTGGCATACAAATTATAAACCACTAATTTACAGGAATATGTAAATTAGATAGGCATTTAATATGGGACATAAAAACCAAAATTTTTATCTTTAAGAGAAAACTTAGGTGCCCAAGCATGTATCCTTTACAAGCATGAAAACTCTTATGTGAATATACCCTATAAGCTTTTATTACACTGTTGTAAATCTAAAGTAACTCCTCTGACCTTAATAGCTTTACTTAAGAGGTATCCCTTGTACAGATGAGATTAGAATTCGGCCTTTTAACCTCAATTAAACTCTATGCACACATAATATCATACCATGAAAGTCAGGATGGCTGAAACAGGTCCTCTGCATGAAACACTATCAGTAGGGAAATGTTTAGACACTGATTTTTAGAGGAGTGTTTAGGCCTATAATTGGCTTAGTTAAGTCAGTGGCAGTCTTAATTATTCACCAGTGGTGTCCCTGGGCAGAATATTGAATTTAGAGCAACTTTGGGTGCATAGCTCTCAGAATCAGTTTACTCAAGAAAACGTACTTTTCAAAACATATGCTAAAGTAAAGAACAAGATTAGGGGTAATGTTCTGAATTGAGGCCTTTCTCTGGTGGAAGAATTTAAAAAATACTAGTTTTTCACTTACGGCCTAAAGAAGACCTAACAGGCGAATTAACACCTTTAACTTCTATTTCTGAATATCATTTGGTATCAATTCCTCTTTCATTTTCCAGCTTTCATACAGCTACCTCTCTACCAGTATGTTATTTTTATGAGACATCAGATTCTTTCTTCTGTAGGAATCTCACAGTGATCCCCACCAGGCAACTGATTTTTAGCAGAAACTCCTATTAGAGTCAGTGGGAAATTCTAATTAAAAATCCATGTCACAATCTGACTCAAAATTAGTGAAAATTTTTTTGCAAAAGTCAAGAAATAAATGACATTTTAATTCAAAACTGGAGGCTTTGAATGAGCTACTGGAAGTGTACACTGAAGCATATGCATTGTCTTTAGCTTCTTGAACAGAAGACTCATTTTGACAAAATAATATAGCAGATGTTCACTAGTTAAAATGTACTAAACACCTTATTAATGAACAACGCTGAATAGTCCTTAATTATACATGTATAAATAAACTCTAAGTTAGATACCTGCAGTAGCAACTCAGCTCCACCATTATTGATTCAAGATGATGGCAAATTATGAATTTCCCAGTGAAAATATGTACATTTAGGTCTTTCATGAAGAATTTCAAATTAAAAAGAAAAATATTTTGAAAGAACAATAATTCCCTCAAGCTTTCTTAATATATAGAAAATTACTTTTAAAAAGACATCTCTCAAGGTCTTCTGAAAGACAGTTACAGAGTTGAGAGATTACTCTGCTTAAAAAAATAATAAAAGCTTCCAAGTAGTGAGCTTCACAATCAAGTGTACCTTATTTTATTATTAATAAATATTTATGAAAATTTGATATAGAAGTGCCTTTTCTCCATCTACATATACCTATACATCTTAAACATTAATGTAAACATTTGAGACTACACATATAATTCCTCACATACACATGCATACATGGTACGTGTTTTGTAAGGATGCTGTATTCATCTATAATCTGTCCCAAACTTACTGTACAGAAAGGCTTATAACTAATGTACACACACATTTTATACCTAGCTTAAAGAGAAATCATGAAGCAAAAACACAAATCGTGTTATTTTGTTAAATTTACTCAAAGAAAACAATCCTTTTTCTTTACTTACTACGTTTAAATTTAAAGTCACATGCCATGTATTATCTCAACAAAGATAATTTTTACTTGGATTCAGTATTTATTATATTATACCTAGTTTAAACTAGTTATGTTAACTATCATGCTCAATTATAATTTGAATTTTTTTTTATTTCTTTCTTTCATTTAAATCCATTTCTGATTATTTTCTTTGTGAGAAATAAGGGTTTGTGTTTCTAGAACACAAATGCAACTGTAAAATTATCTACATTCTAGAATTTAATAATAAAAGTAATTTCCCCATTATTTCTTTTTTTTTGGCATTTTAAAATCTATTGTAATATGAGGTATTCCCATATGCAAATACTGCACCATGTTTCCTTAAAAGTCTTGCAGTGCTGTTAATTTCCTTTGTATAAAAGATCGTTAAGTGTACAGGCACTTTCAGCTATGCCACTACAACAAAAATCTAGAACTGGATTAGACAGGAGAGAAGGAATCTTACCTTTGATGCCATGAAACAATATTAGGATGCAGAGAGATATGTTTTAATAACAGTAAGACCAAACATCTTGGTTTCTTTATTTTTCCTGAGGAAAATCAAAACACTTCAGTAAACATGAAAATTTTCAATAGTAGTTTTTTTTTTCCACTCCAGACGTGTTCTCAAGCACTTCCATTCTTCTGTTCTTTTCTTCTGACCTCATTCAACAAAAGCACAATGCTTGTTCCCAGTGATAGGAAGAATCCTTCAGTAAAAGGCAGGATAGAACCATGTACAGCAAATATCCAGAGTACCTGGTCTGATATCTTGCAGGTCTGCATTTAGGTTCTGTGCTTGACTGTTTTATCATCAATATTGCAAGAGTTTAGAAATTCACACAGCACATTTCACAGTTAGGAGAAAGAAAAGCCACTTACTTCATTGCTCACTAGTAAACTACAACAGTATTTACAAACAGCAAATCTTGACATTTAATACATGTCCAGGACCATTTTTTTGGACATGCTGGATTTGTGTATAATAATAATAATCACAAATGCAAAGTAGAATTTTTTGTTATTTTCATATTGCATCTATAAACTAAAACTTTCAAGTAGGTCCTTCTTACAAGGGAAAGGGTATAGTTCAGTGTATAAAAATATTTTTTATCCCTGTGCAGTGTTTAGGATAAAGGTTTCAGCACCAAGAAAAGATAAGGAATTTTAAACTTGACTCAGTTGTAAAACCACCCCCACTTTCTGTCTACATAAGGAATGCACCATCTAAGCTCTCCCAAACTGATGGGAGATTTGACTATCCAGTAACAGAGCAGACTGATTGCCCAGTATTTGCTTATACTCATTAATTTCTTCTAGGAGCACCATCAGAAGACTGAGTTTCCTGGATGGAAAGTGGAAGTATAACCCAGCTCCACTGATGGCAGTCAACTAAAAAGCTCCCACTTATCTATTTTCCCTATCTACTCTGTTTTTGTGGAGAATGGTATTAACACTCAGAAAGGAACAGTCAAGTTTTATCTGAGGGCTGTTCTATCAGAAAGTCCTGATATCCTATACGACATTTCACTGATTGCTAGATTTGGGTCAGAAAAGAAATTTCCTTGAGGGTGCATTGACTCTGTCTTGAGATTTGACTTCATTGTTCTTTCCTCTGCATTTGAGAAAGGAAATGATGGTCTTTCAGCTGCTGAGTGTCTACTACAAGATGCTGAACATTCTCAGCTTCTATTAAAATTAAAATCAGCATGTCATAGAAGGTAGTTTGCTTTTTGCAGGATTGTATCTTTGCTTGCTCCTGAGGAGAGAAGGGAAGGGCAGGAATTAACCTGGCCAAAGCATGAAAGTTTCAAGAACTTCAGTTGATCTACCTAATCTATCTTCATTGAAAAGAGAGTAGCCACGTAGATGTGTAGCTAACATGGAAAAAAAATGCAGCTGCCAGTACTCAGAATGATAAAACATAAAATCAGACCAAGATCCAAACTGGTTACTAAGCTGTGCTGAATATGATCTTGAGCATATATGTTCTATGTTATATATAGTATCCCATATTTATTATGTGTACAGCCAGGGAATGTTTCCGTATATGATATGTTTCTAGGAAAAATGTGATTAAATGGCTGACTTTCATTTCTATGAACTGGCATATCTCTTCAATGATACTCTACTCATTTTGCAGATGTTGAGAGACATGAGCAAAACAAATTAATATTTCTAAGCAAAATGCTTCAAACTTGTATACTTTTGACGTGACAGAAATATTTCAAAAATGTACCTCATTTATACTCAAAATTTAGACTTTCCCTTGGAGAATTTATGTTGTGGTTTGGGTTTATTTAGTCAGTAGTTTTATTAATGTTAGTTAGGTTTGTTCCTTGTACTCTCCCATTTTTCCCTCACAATGGTTTGCTCCAGGTTGTTTACCCCGAGAGTTCCCGCCACTTGGATCCCCAGGTACCTGTCACTCTTCTCACCTCTCCCTGTTTTCTGCTTTTTTGGTCCCATCAGTCAGGGTTTGTTCACTCCCCGTGGGTTGTCAGTCCTGTCTCTCGTGTGTCCCCATTGGGCGATACAGGTTCACACCCCTGTCCGCCCACTCCCTATTTAATCTGCTGCCAGCCTTTGTTTCTCTGGCATTTGTCACCGCACCCATCCCGAGAGCACTTCGTTCCTGCCCCGCCTGGGGGAATAAAGACTCTTTGGGCTCACAAACAAGTGTCCTTCTCTCGTCTCTTCATCTCCTCTCAGCGTGTGAAGCTACCACAGCTGCGTAACCCACACCGCAGCACTCGGCACTGCCAGGGTGGCAGGCGCCGTTCCCCTGGAGTGCCCACACATGCGAGGCCACCCGGCCTCACACGGGCAGGGCTGCCCGGTGCATCTCCACTGCTGGAGGTCGTGGCAGGTAGCTGCCGCAAATTAACATGTTTCAGCGTTGTCTATCAGCAGTATTTAGAGCAGGAGTGGTACCTTTCAAATGCAGCATTTGGAAGTCACTACTTGTCATTAAATGTAGCTGTATGTTCAAGATGCTTGTAATAATAATCTTTAATTAAACTGCAGACTGTTAGAGGTTTTCTGTTACGTTTTGAAGTTCTTAATGATTAGTTACATCCAGTCTTTTTATGCCACACTTAAGGTTAAATTAAGTAATTAAAATATACCTACAAGAGAAAGACTATATATTTTAATTTGATTTCTGAATTTCAAGATTCTTTAAAATAATAATGGATGTTTTGATTTGTGGGCACACTAGAATGTGACATACACTTTAAAAAAACAGAAGATTTTTATGAGAATAATCAGTAAGCATGATGCATGTAAATGAGCTGTTTTCTATGTGTGGCTGGCAAAAGTGCTAATTAAATAGTTGGTATTCAAGGCTGTGCTCGTTCATTGTTTAGTGACATACAAATCCAGTGATGTGTGCCAGCAGACATTTTAAGTTGAATGTTCTCCTCTATGAAATGGAGGCACCATGATGAGAAAATTGGTGTAAGCAAAACACTGAAATATGCTTTAGTAATGTTTTAAACATGTAGTGTTACGAGTCTAGTTTTCTAATGAATTTTTAAATTCTTTCCTCTCATGAGGACATTATGAGTTATTACTGATGCATATTAAATCATACACAGGAATAATTTTCTCACTAAATGTATATAAAATGGCTAACTGCTAATCCACCAAATGGGGCTTACTATATCTGGTACAGTAAGTATGCCTTTGCAGATTTTCTTCAATCAGTCTCCTGTATTTCGTTAGCAGCCAGATAAAGGTCTTTTCTGTAGAGGGAAATAATACCTATTGTGTGTACTCTGAGATCTGATGATGCCTGTGATGATTTCTACAGGGTGATTAGAACCCAGTCTAGAATTAAAATTTGCATGAGACTGAAAATAAAGTTCTTTTGCAAGTATAGCTAAATGGACAGCCTAGGCTTTCCACATTTAGCACTGCATACTGACTTGAAAACACACATAACCCATTCTTTTAATTTTGCAATTACTGATGTATCTCTAACACTCCCTGTTAAATCTGTAGTTGCTGAAATCTTTCCATCGCCTCACTTTTCAGTGTAAGTTAAAACTGCTGTTCTTCTCTTACTGTTACATACACTCACCTTTCACTCATATTAACTCTTCCCTTCTTGTCCTTCTTCTAATAGGTATTCTATATATTAGAAAAAATATAATTGATAGCAAGTTCTCTATAAGAATGGCACCATTATTGTAATGCTATTAACCCAAAACAAACTCCTTACAGTAAATGAAAGAAACTTGGTTCTCTCTCTCTTTTTTATTTTTGATATCTAGAACATTTTTTGACCTGGTGCAAAAAAAGTGCTGTTTAAAAATAAATGTATGTTTTTCCCTACACTTATTTTGAATTAGTCTTGATAAATAATTAAGTAATTCATAATATATTATGTATATCCATGCAAGATGCACTGGTTTTATGAATTTCAGAGGTGTTTTGACTACAATTATAGTAATTGATTTATCAGTAAAAAATTTACATAATCACACTTCCAATCCAGTCGACTGGAGAGATACCAGAAGGACATACAGGAATGTGCATAATGACTCTGGGCTTTAGATTAACTTAACAATATAATGCTGTGCAGAATGTTATAATATATTACATAGCTGTATATTATGAATAATTTTTAAAATATGAAAGCAAATAATCACTTTCTTGTCTCACTTTTATTTTAAGCAAAAGACAATATTTGCACACAGACTAGGAATTAAATTGTTCTGTAAGAAATAAACTATTATTCCTACAAAACTAGAAGAAATTAAATTAAAATATAATTTACATTATCATCCTAGAATCTGTCTCCAACTATTGTGGGAAATGTCAATTTAATTACAGTATCATTAAATGGTTACTTGCTTTTTTGTAGTTTAGTCTATCTCATTAATCATCGGGGTAAATGACAATGCAGGGAAGAAATTGAACTTTTGAATACTGTCAATACTCACAGTCTGGGAACAGAGGTGCAGAGGTGATTCACTTCTGGTAACTACGTTATGGATCTGTATTATGGAACTGTGTTAACTATGAATATTCCCTCAGCACATGAAGCCACAGAACCAGAGAAGCACAAAACTAACTAAGCTGGAAAATACCTTTAGAAGACAAATGAGGTAGAGTGTAAGGATACAATGGAACATAGTAAACTCATTTCATGATTATGCAAGTGCTGATACAGATAGTAGGTTTCCAGATTCAAAGTTATGAGTTTGCATATGCCAAATGCCTGTGTATATAAGAGGATCTGCATAGTGTCACTGTTGAGGCAGGACAGGAACAAAAGAACTTCAAAATCAGAAGGCGAGAAGCAAACTCCTTTATTTCAAATGCACTGCTCTATTTATAGAGAACATTGTGCAGACTAATTTAATTGGTCTTAAAGTAAAAACAGCTCACACGATTGGTGTGCTCTGAATGACACATCGTGGCAGAACATATCTATAAACAATGTGAACAACAAGAGAGATAGAGAATTATTTACATTCCTTTCCAGTTATCTCCCAGGCCCAGCCTGGTTAGAAACCTCTCTTTTTCTCTCTGACTGAACTGAGAATATCCATAGCATAGCTGTTATATGAGCCCAGCCATATGAGAATTATGGGAATTTAGAGGAAGACATGAATTTAATATTCATAAATTTCCCAGCAATATATTTATGTCCACTGGTAGAGATAGTACTCAGCTGAAGTAGAATCTCTACAATGTATACTTACACCAATTACAGCCATAGAGAAGTGGTCTATTTTGAAACAATTTTCTAATACGAAAAATAAGTGAAGAATTATCTCTGGCTCTGTTTCAGCCTGTACCACCACCAGCCTGTACTTTCCTACACACCTAGAGTGAATTCTGAGATACTACAACAGCAATTGCTTTCTGTGACAGAAAATAGCTAAAGAGAGTAATTCATATATATACTGCATATGTGCGATACCATCCTTTCTGTGCAGGTTTTCTGTTACTGACTCCAGCTTTCTCATACAAGGTTATTGTAGGTTAGATGCCAACTACATTAAACCAGGACTGTTATTCTGATGATAATTATATTACTTTATTACACCCTAAAATCTTGTTTCTTAAAGACAGTATTCTACATGACAATGATACTGGAGTATTTTTTATGTTAATGTCCCTTTCAGTCAACTGATATTATTAACAGAGTAATATTTTTTAAAAATCACAGTTAAATAACTATTATATGCCCCTTTTCATTGACACAGGGTTTATTCTGAAGGAAAAATGATCCCATTCAGATTATACAGGTTCTTTTTCAAAAGGTAAAATGCTGCTCCTGTTTGTGTCACAGATAGACTTACCAAGTTTTGACCAAAAGCACAGAATATTAATTTTTCCCAACAAACTATTCTAAGACTCTGAAGAAGACAAACTGCTGACTATCTCACATATTCATTTACTTATAAAGTTCATTTTTACCTGGCTTCTACTTTCCCCATGCTGAGGTACAAACTGGAGGTAAAAAGGCTAAGTAGAAGGTGATTCCTTATCACAGTTCCCTGTGCACTAGCAGTTTCCTTACTATTGGGGTTCCTAATATTCCGACAGAGACCTGCCCGGGCTTGCCTTGCTGCTGAGTCCAATGGCGGCAGCTGGGATGTTTCCTCCCCAGTGACACCCTTGGGTTACTCAGAGGCTGCGAGCGATATTCCTCAGTGGAGAGGCTTCAGGCGATGGTGAAGAAAGGAGGCACTTCTGCTAGAGCTTGATCCAGAGTCTATTTCAGCTACAGAGTTGTGGACCTGGTGGCAGCTCCAACAGAAGGCGCGGCCACGTGGCTGGATTGTCCTTTTAACCCGGGGGTAAGGGGAGGGGCAGGGACAGGTAGCCACCAACCAGGTGAGGGGGAGGGGTGCCAGGGGAGAAGGGGCACTTAGGTCTACCAATAGCCACAGGGGGCAGGGGGTATCTTTCAAAAAACTTCCAATCACTCGACCCCCTGGACCCCCTGTCTCACAGCCAGGGCTCATGGGGGTTGGGGCGGGGGGAAAGGGTTACCTTTGGGAGGGAGGAGACACACCGCAACATCTCCCCCTTTGTTTTGTTTTAAAATGAAGAGGACTGGGTTTGGGGGGCGGAAGGCTCGCCGAACCATGGCTGGTAAGTAGGGTCCTCTTCCTCAGGAGCATCAGTGTTAACTGAGCCTTCTGGGTTCTCCATTGGGGCTCTGGGGGCTTCTAGGTGGTAGACTTCAGGAGGGGAATATGAGCTTGGAATCAACTTATAAAACATGCGCTTGATTAACCCAAAAGCTATGCTAACAACTACAATAACAATAACTAGAACAGATAGTACAGAAAACAGTTTTCAGTATAGATCCCAACCAGCCCGAGAGTCCCCAGCCCTTGAACAGTCCACTCAGCCAGTCGTCTGTTTCTCTCTTGATGTCATTCACCATGGTTTTCATCTTGTCGATTGTGGTATGGACATTCTCTGCTTTCGATGACAAGTTGAGGCAGCAAAGTCCTTCAAACTCTTCACAGCGATGGTTGTGCAGGAGGAGCAGATAGTCTATGGCTGCCCTGTTTTGAAGGGTGGCTTTCCTGGTAATTTCCTCGTCTGATAGGAGGTCACTCAGGGCAGTAGAAGTGAGGTTTGCCTGTTTTGCAACCCAACATTCCAATCGGCCTAATTCTCCCATGCTTTTTGCTGCCAAGATCCACGGCAGAAGGACTGTAATTGCGGTGGCCTTAAACCTTGACCAGTGAACAATTTCTGAATTACAGTCTGGGTCTAATTGTCTTAGGTCTCTTTTTTGGATAGCCAATTTATGGGTATTGTTTTTTATTTGCCAATGCATTAGATTGGTTCGGTTTGGGGTGAACAGGCTCAGCTTGCCAAAGGTGCACGGACCTCCGAGCAGACGAGGAGCAGACTCGGTCTCATGGTGCCTCGACACTGCACACCAACAGCGGGATCTAAACTGGTAAAAGGCAACTTAAGACAGAAAAAATTATTACAAACTGTTCCTGATAGGAAGTGTAGATGGAATTTCTTCCAGGGACCACGCGCGGTGTTTCCTTCTCCAGGCAGCGTTAGCCACCTGGGGCACTTCTGCAGAATCCCCTGAGACTTTGGGGACATAGGGCCTTACCCATTTAGATGGAACCCACTTTAAACCAGAGTGGGTGGACACGCAGGCATATCCACGTCCCCATGTCACTAATTTGTAAGGTCCCACTGTCTGCCAAGTCTCAGGGTCCTTTACTAGAACTGGAGGCTTTTCTTTCACTGACATCTGACTGTTCCCCCCAAAGTGGCGTAAAATTGGTGGATTCAGGTTGCCAAAGGAACAGTTCAGAAAATTAATGGTGAAAAGCGCTCTGGACAACCGGATGTGGGGTGGTTCGATTTTTAGCACCTGATTTTGCTGGTCCAGGACTCTTTTGATATCACGGTGAGTCCTTTCTACCACAGCTTGACCTGTAGGGGAGTAGGGGATGCCTTTTTTGTGCTCTACTCCCCATTGTTGCAGGAAACTCCCAAATTCCTTGGATTTGTAAGTGGGCCCGTTATCAGTTTTCAGCTCTTTGGGGATGCCCATGAAGGAGAAAGCCTGTAGGAGGTGCTTTATTGCATCAGAGGATGATTCTCCCATGTGGGCAGAGGCATAGACTGCTCCAGAAAAGGTATCTACACTGACATGAACATATTTCTGCCGTCCAAAGGATGGTATGTGTGTTACATCGGTTTGCCACAGCTCACAACTGTTCAATCCCCTCGGGTTTGCTCCCGCACTTATCGTAGGGAGTGCATGTTGCTGGCAATGGGGGCAGGTGGCTACAATTGCTCTGGCCTGTTCTCGAGTGATGTGAAACTGACAAACCAGGCCAGGTGCATTTTGGTGGAAGAGCTGGTGGCTGAGTTTTGCCTGCTCAAAAACATTTGGGAGAGGGGCCATCTCTGCAGGCGCAGCAAGGGCATCTGCCCTCCTGTTGCCTTCAGCGAGAAAACCTGGCAAATTGGTGTGTGACCTGATGTGCATTACATAAAATGGTTGCTCTCGGTGGGAGACTAACTTTACAAGTTTTGAGAGCAACTCGAAAAGTGCGATGTTAGGCACTTCTCGCAGTACTGCTTGATCTGCCCTGGATACTACTCCTGCCACGTAGGCAGAGTCTGTAATCAAATTGAATGGTTCTGAGAACCTTTCAAAGGCCCTGACAACTGCAGCCAATTCAGCAATTTGAGGTGAACCTTCCACCTCAGCAATGTCTGACTCCCACTCTTGAGTTTTGGGATTCATCCAAGTCACAACAGACTTATGGGACTTTCCAGACGCGTCTGTAAAGACAGTTAGAGCCTTCTTTAAAGGTCTCCTACTTTGAACACTTCCCAGTTTTAGACTGAATTGTGCCTGTTCCTCAAAAAGTTTGTGGGCAGGGCGATGGATAGAGATTTGTCCTGAGTAGGAATCCAGGGCAAACTGCAGCACTTCATTTTCCCAAAGGAAACCTTCGAACATCGGTTTAGTAATGGGGCCTGATTTTATCTCAATTGGAATGTGAATGCACCCAAAGTCACATCCTGCCAGCTCCCTGATCCGGGTCCTAGCTTTCCGGATCAGTTCCGCTACCAGCTCCGGGGGCTGTGTCATTCTTTTGGACCTTTGGTGACTGAGGAAAATCCACTCTATGATTAAGAGAGGGTCCCTCCGGTCTTGGCCCTTTTTAGGTGTTTCTCCTGCCTTTGGTGTTTGTTTCTGCTCCCACTGGAAAATGATCCCATGGAGATGTGGCAACTTACCTAGGATGATAAATTGGAATGGCAGCTCAGGCTGACATCGGTGGGCCTTTCTTGTGGACATTATTGTCTGAACCTTTTCTAGAGCTTTCTGTGCCTCTGGGGTAAGAGCCCGAGGAGACCCTGAGTCCTCTTCCCCTTCTAATAAATCGAAAATGGGGCCGAGGTCATCGTTAGTCAGACCTAGCCAGGGCCTTACCCAATTCAAAGACCCACACAATTTTTGGACATCTGCATATGTCTCGATCTTTGTTTTGATTTCTAATTTTTGAGGAACAATGGTCCTCTTTCCAATTTCCAAGCCCAAATACTTCCAAGGTGGCATCCTTTGAATTTTCTTTTCCTGGAGCTCGAACCCTGCAACAACCAATGCATTGATCGTTAGGTCAAGCGCGTGGGTGAGTAGATCATCATTGGGGGCACACACAAGGATATCATCCATGTAATGATAGATGATGGCCTTTTCTGCGGCTGCACGCACTGGGGACAGAAAGGAAGCAACATACCACTGACAGATCGTTGGAGAGACCTTTAGTCCTTGAGGAAGAACTTTCCAATGGTACCTTTTCTGTGGGTCTCCTTTGTTGGTGGAGGGGACAGTGAATGCAAAACGCGGTGCATCGTCAGGGTGCAGGGGAATTTGGAAAAAACAATCTTTTATATCAATGACAGCCAAATTCCAATTTTGGAGGAGCATCGCCGGGGATGGCATACCAGATTGGAGAGAGCCCATATCTTCAATGACATTATTAATTTCTTGGAGGTCATGGAGGAGCCGCCACCTCCTTTTGTCAGCCTTTTGGATGACAAACACTGGAGAGTTCCACGGAGACTCGGTCTCCACAATGTGGCCCTTTTTCAGCTGCTCTTCCACTAGTTCATTCAGCGCCTTAAGTTTTTGTTTACTGAGCGGCCACTGTCCTACCCAGACTGGTGTATCTGTCTTCCATTTAATTTTTCGGATAGGGCGCTCCTCAGTGACCGCTGCCCAAAAATCCTGTGGAGAGTCTGGAATGTCAATTGTGACTCCCCACTGGGCCATCAGGTCTCTCCCCAATAAGGGTTCTGGATAGTCTAAAACAAATGGACGTATATTTGCCAATTGTCCGTTTGGCCCCTCAATTTGGACGATGCTCTTGGATTGTCTCGCCAATTGCAAGCCCCCTAAACCTTGAACGTGACCAGCCACGTTTTGCAAAGCCCAGTGTGACGGCCAATCCTGTGCTGGGATCACCGTGCAGTTTGCACCCGTGTCTAAGAGCATTTCAATGCGTTTAGACTCCCCACCCCCTCTGACATTACACCAGATTTTGGGTTTGTCCCTCCCGACAGCCTGGACCTGAGCGACTGTGGGCCCTTGTTTTCCAGTGCTTTCAGGTAGACTTGGCACTGGGATAGCTTGTGCTATGATTTGTCCTTTGGGGAGAAACAGGGGTGGGTGGAAACAGTGCAGCCAGAGAACGAATTGCCCAGGATCTGATGTTATCATCCCTGGAGCAATTTCGATGTCTTGTGGTGTGTGTTTGGTGTCCCCAACGATGATGTACTTACAGCGAATTTCGTGCCAGGTACCCTGCTGTTGTGGGTTCACGGAGACAAAATGCCAGTCAGTGTCTTTCAGGTGGAGCGGTTCCGTCAGCTGCAACCTGAAAGGCTCATTTACAGAAGTTGTGGTTAGAATGGGTTTGCCTAAGTCATAGCAAAGGTTGTTTGCTGTCACGTTTGGTGGTGGACCAGCAGAAGTGGTCTTTGAAGCACCTGCTTCGCTTAGAGAAATTGAGACGTCACCGCGCGCTTGGTGTTTCCCACCTCCCTCATTCCCTTGGCCTGCTCTTTTTGTGTCTGCACGCCTGGCAGGCCGGCGCTCCCCCCTCAGTTTTTTTTGTTGTTGTTGACCCTCTGGGAGAGCTTGTAGTTCTCTTTCCCTGCTATTTACAAATTCATCAAACTGTCTTTTCAGGGGACACTGGTGAGCCCAGTGCCCAAGGTTCCTACAAAGCATGCATGGCTTTGTAGGGTCCACCGTTGCTGGTCTTCGCTGCTGCCCAGTGTGTCGCTGTGCTGATGGAACGGGTGCAGGGCTGGCAACAGCGACTCTCTGTGGTGGTCTTGGCAGCGGCTTTGGTCTGGTGTCCTCAGCAACACTCATCAGAGGCACTTTCCTGCTACAGACTAGAAGCATATTGTTTAGAGTAGGAGGCGGGTCTAGAGGTAAGCTTAAAATTGCAGTTCGACATTGTTCATTAGCATTTGCCAATGCCATTTCCTCCAAAACTTCTTCCCTCGCATTCTCTTTCCTAACTTGGACTTCAATCGCTCTGGTCAATCTTTCTACAAATTTTGAGAAAGGCTCTGATGGTAGCTGTTTGATCTTACTATAAGGCTCTAGAGGCCCATCAAGTTGAAGAGTAAAGAAGGCCTTTTCAGCTGCTTCTTTGACTCTCTCAAGGACTTCTACAGGGATTGTTGCAGCTTGGACTGGGGCCAAAGACCATTGACCCTCACCAGAGAGATGCTCAATGGTAATTGGGAGACCATTGACATCTTTTGCCGTTTTAGGATCAGCATGCAAGGCTGGGAGAGCCTCTTTCAGCAATTGTTTCCATGTGATTTCCCATAATTTGAATTCTGTAGTGGTCATGAGACATGCAAAAAGCTGTTTTAAATCATACGGGACCACTACAGCTCTGCTTAATTCAGCATTTAAAAGGCCACGGAAGGATGGGCTGTGTGAGCTGTATTGGTTATGAATTTTGCAAATTTCTTTTATTATTTGTTGGGCAAAATTTCTCCAATTAGCAGTTGTGGCTCCTCCCGCTTGCCCTGCTTGCTGATATGTCACAGGAGCAAGTGAGAAAAGGGGACCCTGTATTGGGTCTGCGGTTCCGTGTTCCCTATGGTTTGAATTGCAAGCATTGGGATCACCTGTAGGGGTACAGGGACAAGCAGTGGGCGAGTTCCCACCGTGGGAACCCGGGGAGGGGGCGGGGACGCTGTGGGAGCAGTGGGCGGGGACGCCTGGTGACATCCCGTCAGTAGACGCCCCCTGGGGAGGGTATGGGGGCGGCGCTGAGGGAGTGACAGAAAGGGTGGGGGGAGGGAAGGTATCACGAGGATTAGCAGGGGTGATGGGTAAGAGAGGATTTTTGGGATGCCAAGGGGGATCATGGGAAGGAGAAGACCAGGTGGGAGATATTGCCATGTGGCATCCGCCATTTTGTGGGCTCTCTGGTGACTGGGAGCCATCTTTGAAATCACTGCTCTCTGAAAAACCAACACGTGCTCGGGGTTTCTGAGCTGGGGAGACAAGGGTTGGGGGAGAATTCCACTCGGTCTGGCCAGAACCTCGTGGACAGGGGGTCTCGGACATTTTAAAGTGCTCAGGGAGACCAGCTTCCTGGGCGTGAGCAGATTCTGTTCCCTTTAAAATACGAAGTTTTGGGGTACAGGGTTGGGAATTGGGGTGAGAGGGAATAGGGAGAGCAGAGGCACAGTCGTTGCTGTTTGGCTTTTCCTTCACTTCCCTTTGTTTGGGCAGAGCAGATCGAATTTGCAAACTCCAAAACACAAATTGAGCAGTAGAAGTATTTCCAGATTTTCCAATTTTTACCAATTCGCGTCCAACAGTGTCCCAGAACTGGGTGCTGCGGACATCCTCGGGTGAGACTTGTGGGAAGTGGAGAAAAAGCCATCTTATAAACTGCTTCAATTTTCCCTTAGAAAACGACACATTTCCACCAGCTAAAATTCCTAAAATCTCATAATAAACTCCTTTTTGTGTAGTACTAAGTTTGGACCCCATCTTAGATGTTACAAGCACTATACAAACCCCACTGACCTAAAACAAAGCCAAAATCGCAACCGAATTCCAAAAACCGCAGTCAGGAAGCGAACACCCCCGTGGCTTTCAGCCCTGCACAAAGCAGCAGCTCCTGCGAGCTTTAAAGTGCCGCCGGCAGCTCCTGCTGACTCCCGCGCGCCACGTGGCTGAGCCGCGCCGCCCGCGCGCACCGAGGAAGCGAAAGCCGCGGTCGCGCTGGCGGGTGCCGCTGCCGCGCGGACCCCCCGCGCTCCCGCCCCGCCGAAACTCGCACCGAGAGAGGCACGGGCGGAGCCCGCCGCTCCTCCCGGCCGCGTCAGCAAAGCTTCCCGCGGCTTTTAAAAACGGCAAAGCCGCGCCGTAAACCTGCCCTAATAAGGGCGAAAAAGACGGGATCCCTCCGCAGGGATTTCCCTTTGAGCTTCCCACCCCCCCGTGGAGTGGAAATACCTACCCAGATCTTTGCGAAGGCTCCTTGGTCTGTCGGGGTTTTCTCTTCACCTGAACAGGACCTCCCCGGGGCTGGAGAAGCTACCCTGTCCTCCTCTGAGAAGTTGGCTCACCAGAAAGGAGCTTTTCTTCTCCGAGGTGCAAAACGTTCAGGAGACTTTTTTAATCCAAGTCTGTGCTGGAGAGCTACGTCCAAAGCCCTGCCAGTGAACGCCAAGCTGCCAGAAACTCTCTCGGTGGTCTTGCGAAGCTCAGATGGGTCTCCGTCTGGTTGCAGGGCCGAGTTTCTGCCCCACGAGTGGGCGCCAAATATTGGGGTTCCCAGTATTCCGACAGAGACCTGCCCGGGCTTGCCTTGCTGCTGAGTCCAATGGCGGCAGCTGGGATGTTTCCTCCCCAGTGACACCCTTGGGTTACTCAGAGGCTGCGAGCGATATTCCTCAGTGGAGAGGCTTCAGGCGATGGTGAAGAAAGGAGGCACTTCTGCTAGAGCTTGATCCAGAGTCTATTTCAGCTACAGAGTTGTGGACCTGGCGGCAGCTCCAACAGAAGGGCCGGCCACGTGGCTGGATTGTCCTTTTAACCCGGGGGTAAGGGGAGGGGCAGGGACAGGTAGCCACCAACCAGGTGAGGGGGAGGGGTGCCAGGGGAGAAGGGGCACTTAGGTCTACCAATAGCCACAGGGGGCAGGGGGTATCTTTCAAATCTGCCAATCACTCGACCCCCTGGACCCCCTGTCTCACAGCCAGGGCTCATGGGGGTTGGGGCGGGGCGAGAGGGTTACCTTTGGGAGGGAGGAGACACACCGCAACACCTTACCTTATTTATTGCTCCCTTCTGCAACCTTGCTCACCCACCTTATGGTACCATCAAAACCATAATAGTAATTAAGCAAAGAAGATCTGGGTTCTTATCAGAAACTACACTTCGGCACAGATATTTAAACAATCAGTGTTGAGGAGGAGCGAATACCCATTCACTATTACTCATGGTGTGAATCTTGGGCCTGTCCTGGGCAGTTCCAGGAGCTGGATGTCAATGACCTAATAGTGCTGTGACTTACAAAAAGTTAAAATATCCATGCACGACGTCATTAACTGGCTTTAGCAACTACTTAAGATCTGGATAAGACCTGGACCTTTTTTTTTTTTTTAATCTCCCTTGTCGGAGGAGCACACCGGCTCGGCAGATCTGTCGCAATAATACTTCATTTACTGGGCAGCGGGGGAAAGAAGGTGCTGGCTGCCTCCAGAGGCGGCCCCTCGGTGAGCAGCGCTAATTAGAGGTTACCGTTTACAACAATTAATGGCAGTAATGCAGCCCCGCGGCCGGAGAAAGGGCAGGAGCGATGAGGCCGGACGAGGGGGTACCGGCTGGGTACTAGTGGGAAGAAGAGAGGCACGGAGCCACGCGCCGCCGTATCCCATCCCATGCGCGCCGCCACCGGTCACCTGGGAAACTCCAATCAGAGCTGTCACCGAGCAGCGGGAACGGAGCCCGGCGACTGGACCGCGGCATCCCCTCAGCTGGGCTGAGGCTGCGGAAGCTGGGGATGCTCTTCAGCAGCACCGCTGCGGATCTGGGTTGGTGGCTTGGGCTTCGAACCAGCAGGATCTGCTTGGGGAGCCGTGGAAGGAAGTGCAGACTGGCAGAGAATCCAAGGACCAAGCGCAACCTCTTCGTTTGCCAGGGGAATTTCCATCCCCTCTCCTATCCCTTCCCTACCTCTGCAAGCATGAATTAGCATTACTTGTACGGAGTTATGGGGAAAATGGCTCTTTGAACGTTAGATTTTAAGACACAGGCTGAACATTCCCTTTCCACTGCATTACTGCATACATCCCTAAAATCAGGCTGTACAGCTTGGTGTCAGACTCAGTCCTGCAAAGTGGATGACACAAGTTCATCCATGTCAGAATCTGACAGGATCACACCAGCTTTACACCATGAGCTATGGATGTATATGTATATATACTCAAATGTATGTCTATAATTATATGTTTATACACCAGTGAGAGCTTCAGGAAGAACAAAACAAGTTACTATTGGCAAGCAAGAGCACAGTCAAAGAGCTTCTTTCTCCTCTCCCACTCCCAGAAAGGGCGATAAGAAATGCCCTAATATTTACCTCATGCACTTGCTGTTTGAGAGAAAATCTAATCGTCAAAGTCTGACATTTTCTTTCTTCTAAATTAAAATAATGAAGGATGTAAGGGGTAATAAATGTGCTTAGTCCAGGGTGAGCAATCTCTGGAAGTTGTGTATGCTTTAAAAATTTTAATGGCCTTTTTTAATAGTGTCCCTGTGGGACAGCTATGCACATATACCCCTCCTAGCCAAAAGAAGTCAGAAAACTATTTTAAATTCACACGGGAAGGGAGGGATCTGGCTAACAGGCAGTGTGTCCTTGGCTTCTCTACAAAACAAAATATTTCACAACACCAATTTTAATTGAAACAAAAAAAATTAATCTACCCTATGCTATTGCCTATTAATGGCAACTTCAGGAAAGTGGAGGTGTGGACGTGAATATATCCATTCATACAAAAAACACTTCTTTGGTAGGTGAAAGGAATTCACTCCTCCAACAGCTGCCAGCTTTTTTACAGCAGGCCAGGGACTGGTGAAGGACTGGCTTCCCTTTAAACCTCCCCATCACCTGCCTGTGTTGTCCTGCTTCTGCTCCAGATCCAGATGGCCCCAGCTGCCCCTCATTCACGACTGGTTGCATGAGCAAGTCAGAAAATAATTTATCTAGCACCAATACCTGCCATGTTACCCCACCAGTCCTCTGCCTGCCCCATGCACCAGCATTCCCAGTGTCCAAGGCTGCAGCAATGGAACTGCTGAGAAATTCAGCGAGTCGAGCTGCCAAAGAGATGTGTTACTCAGCGCAAGGGTAGTTGCTCATCATTTCAAGGTTTTTATGCCATGAACTGTACTCTGCTTTATGAAATGCAGACAGAATCGTGGTCACTTAGGTTTGAAACACAGACATTCTAACAAAGCACATGCAACTAACTCTTCACCATGCCTTTGAACCATTTACATAGTTTTCACTGTGCATGAATTCTAAGCAGAGGCCTGACCTAAACAGCACTCATAACAGAAACCATTATAAAGTGAAGGTAAAAAGCCAGTAGTTAAAAATTGAGAGAACTGAAAACTGTCCTTCTGTTACCTGAACTGAGATGCCCTGGTGGATTTTCTCCAGCACCTGAAGAAATACATTTCTCATTGCTTTGCTTGTGTCATTTCTGCTAAACATTAAAGAAGAAATCGTCTGCTAGACTCATAAAAAGTGATCTGTGTACTGTAAATTACATCTACTAATATTTTATCAGTCCTAAGCTGGAGGGTTAAAATAGTTGCTGAATATAAGTTCGTTTGCACAATTTATTTTTAAAATTTCGTAAGAATAAGTTTGGTTGCTTGAAACTTTCAGGAAATGATTATTCAGCTCTGTGTGCTGAAGTAATTTTAAGAAAATTGAAGTGTTTGTCTGGCTGAAATAACTTGTAAATTAACTCATTTTTTTCCTCTGCCTTCTTTTGTTGTATTTCATCCATTGTAGGCACTAGCAATGATATTAGTTCAAGTGTGGGAAAATATTATAATTGAGATCTGGTAAGTTATTTGCAGACTTCAAGTTTTTCTTTACACTGTGCTGACATTTAGTACAGCCCCGTTGGGGAAAACAATGCTGCCATTCATAGCTCTAGACGTAGATTTCAATCGACTTAAGCGGGCATAATGAAACTTGGTCATTCACCAGTTACCCATATTGTGTTCTCAAATTTTCTCTCAGCAAAAGTATAATGACTCAGTATTGTGCGGTTGCAGAGACAAGGACTCAGAACAAGAGACACCAGTTTTGTCTGACGGTGTGAGAAAGTCGTCAAGGGATCTTTTCTTCCAGATAGTGTTAAATTCAGCTGCCTTTTTAACATTGGCCTTGCACAGCAATCTGCTGTTCTCTTTTCACAAGGAATAAGCCCCAATCCCTGCTAGTTAACATGCATACTCACACAACCTGCAACTACCTTCCAACTGTTTTACAATGCATTGGTATGCTAAATAAACTTGATCCGGTCTCCTCCAGTGCTAGAACTGGCTTGGAGAGAAATTCCCACTTATAGTTCAACTTTTTGGGTTTGGGTTTGGTTTCACTTTCCGCAACATAAAGATTTTCTTTGATAGAGTGACTTTTTTTTCCACACAGGCTTTGAGGAAACAACAAGTAACAGGTAGATAATCCTAGGGAAGGATTACCTTTCCTAGTTACTTGCTACATGAGCCTGTTAAAGCATAAAAATGAGGGTCTGCTATCACATTTCCACATGCTCTTTTTCCCCAAGTCAGAAGTTTACTGTGTAGAAGAAAAGATGCAGAGAAATGGTTCTCTGCTCCTGAAGAAGTGAAAGAGTAAGAACAGTAATAGCAATAATGGCCAATCATATTTTATTGATTGATAGTCACGTGACATTATTAAGGTACAAAACCATTTAAGATGACAATGGCAAATTACGCGATTATAATGCTGCTGTTTTTCTCTGATGTTTTCTTTCACAAATTTACACCGAAGACCAAGATGCAAGCAACAGCTTAAGTAAATTAACTCCATTCATGCCTAAGTAAACAAGGAGTTTCCCCAGAAAACAGCTTATCGCCTTAATTGAAGCTCGTTGAGAAACGAGACCACGCACTTTGTCATGTAAACTTTAATTGTAGTAGACAATGGCTCTAGGTAAATAGCACCCCTAGACAAACAGTTAAATGAGAAGCGGGCACTCTGCGGTGAAAGCCCGGTGGCTCAAACACGTTTCCGATGTAAATAAACACAGCTCGGCGCTGGGCGCTGCAGCAGAATAACTTGGCACACGTAGCGCAGACAAAACGGAGGTTTAACCTCTAAAGAGCCTAGCTGGGGTTCCGGCCGCCACTGCCGGCGGCCACTGGGAGGACCCTCCGGCCGAAACTAAGGTTATTTTAACAGCTACAGAGAGAATGGGATAATATTTGAGGCAAAATTCTTTGGTTTAGCTACACAGTATTCCCGCTGCTTCCAGAACACGCTGGCTGGCTCCTCGTTCCATCCTTCTCACAGTGCAGTGTGTGGCATGAAGGTAAATATTCCCATTATAATTATTCCCAATGTTTTTATAAGCAGTTCAACAACAAAGTGAAAATACAAAATAAAATTAAATCGTTATAAAAAGTGGCGCGCAAAGGTTTTGCCCCAGACGGATGGAGACTGCAAACCCACATTCCCTTATCGCTGATCTTATTTTAATCTGTCGTGGAGAACGTTCGGTTACTGACTCAGTATCACATTCCAGCGTGCCTCTGGACAAACCTTTAGTTCAAGTCCAAAGAAAATATGCTATCCTGGGCAATAAATCCTCCTCAGTTTCACTGCGAGAGGTGCCTAAGCCGCCGCAATTATAAAGATAATATTTGTTAAAAACGCAGGACTGTTTGCACCCCGACACGCCTGCCCTGACCTTCCCTTCCTCCATCGGGATCAAAACCCGCGTCCCCCCGCGACTTCCGCTGTAGAAGGGTGCAAGCTCCGCCCGGGCGCAAGTTCCACCCTTCTCCCGCGGAGGGCACGGCAGGGGAAGCGGGCGTGTTCTGCAGCCCCGTCCCTTTGTCCAGCATTTCTGGGATGGCAGTGGGTGGGAAATGCTCTCCCGGGTGCCGGCGGTGGGCTCCCCCAGCCCCGGCCCCGGCCCCCGCCGGGCTGTCTGTCACCGACCGCCGGGGCACGGCGCTGCCATTTGCCCCGAGCGTGGGAATGGGCGCACCCAGCCGTTCACATCTCCTGCACGTCTTTTAACGGAATCAATTAAGCAAGACAGACCCTCCGCTTCTCCACCTCCTCCCCTCCCCCCGCCCCCCTTCCTCTCCGTATTTTTTCAGGTCTGTACGTCCTAATTATTTCGGTATGGGATACCAGAGCTGTTTCCAGGATAGACCTGATCATCCTTAAACAAAAAGAGAGGAGGCGCACACGTGGGTTTTGGAGTAAACGTCACTTTCATTTCCAATGCTAGGTGCAGAGTAAGGCATAGAACATTTTTTCACACTTTGACGGGGGGAGGCGATCTCGTCTCCATCATGTCTTTCTGCTTCAGTAGCTTCCTCAAGGAAACCCTCTCGAAACAAAGAAGCATCTATGCTCGCGTTTTGAATAGAGGAATAAAAACCAGCAATTACTTTTTTTCCTCCATCTTTGTGCAACTCCGCCGAGTTCTAAGTAGATATAAATTATTAAGCTTGCCTGCATTCGGTGTAAACTTTTTCTGAAAGTCTGCTTTCACATGATTTGAAATTAACCTCAATGTTTTTTCTCAGATGCACACAGGTTTTGGGTTGGTTTGTTGCATTTGGTTTTTTTTTTCCCTCAGTTCAGTAGTCAGTTCTGTATCTTCATCATCACCAACTACCGCCTTTATTTTTAAGGCCATTTCATTGCAATGAATCACTTTGAAAAATGAAACTCAGCATTAGGTTTCTAATAGAAAAAAAATGATATCCTCTTAGTCCGGTTTAACGTTGACTGTTCTGGGTTTCCCTTTATTTATTTATTCAACAACAGTAGTTGCACATACACTGATTACCATCAGTACCATGTTCTCTCTGCAGCGGGTGAATGTCCATTCTGTTCCATGCGACAACTCCATATTTTGGAATAAGTATGCCATTTAACTTCCTCCAGTCTCACCTTCAGCTGTAAAAATGTTAGATTCAATTAAGTATTCCTGACCCCTTTCGATTTTTACTCTCTCTCGCAGCAGTCTTTCATTTTCACACGCTGTACGATGATCTTGAAGGAGTTTTTACTTTCGGTTATCTAGCTTTATGAAGACCAAAACACTCATACAGCTAGATAACCAAAGATAACAACTCGCTTCCCTCAGAGCTTTTTTTCCTTTTTTTTCGTCATTGCTACAATCCATATTCTTTCTGGCAAAAGTATTGTTTCCTCCATGAGCACTAGTGCGCCTTTAAAATACCATCCTTTTATGTAAGTATTATGTATGTATGTGCAGCTACATAACAATCCCTTGCCTTCAAAGTTTATTCCGAACTTTTTGATTCAGCCAATAATTTCCGGCAGGGGTAGCCAACAATTCGTCTGTTAATACCAGAAAATAAAACCAGCCATTAAGTTGCGTAAGCTGCGTTAAGAGAGAGGAGCATCCATTCCTTTACAGGCCCCTATTTGCATTGTAAATCGCTTCGTTTTCACGAAAGACTCCTTAGCGTCTATAAAGATGAAAAGCCTTCGGCAATTTCCAGAGCAGTGTAAGGAGGAACAAGAAGGTGGGGAAAATCCACTTCAGTAGGAAGTAACAATATGATTCGAGGATGAGGCTCCCGATCCCCTCAGATTGTGCACGGCATAGAGCTCTTTGTCAAATGGTGGCAGCTTGATTGCAAATATCTTGCCTGGGTGTGTATTTTAGAGGGGGGAGATTCGCTCTTTCTCAGAGCTCCTAAAGCTGGGGAGAAGAAGACGGCGGTCTTGCCGGCTGCTGCTGCCCCCGGTCTGAAAGAAGGAGAAAAGGGCCATCATTGGAGGGCTTTCAGTGCCAAAATGCGGGCCAGCCCGGCAAGGTCAGAGGTCCTGGACCGCAGGAGACCAAGGTAATGATGATGTCATGAGAAACCTCGAGTACGCATATGCATGAGCCACCAGCGGCCGGCGCCGGGACCGAGTCCGGTCTCGCCTCCAGCATCGTCGCCTCCGCCGCCCTGGCGCGGGGTATCCACCCGCCGCCGTTACCTTCATCCTCCTCTGCAGCGCAGCTCGCTCTAACATCCAGAGGCCGGGAGAGAGGACTCTCTCCACCGGGACGGGAAGCAGCCTGTCCGACCCCAGGGAGCGCTGCTGCGCTTCTCTTAGGGCAGCCCCCGCTGGTGAGGAGGGATGCCGCGACGGGGAGCGGAACCTTGGGCTTAGAAGCTGGGAGGGGGGCTGTGCTACGCAATGAGTCGATGTGTAATTACATTGACAATTTGCCCTGTCGTTGTGTGTCTATGAGGGTTTTTTTTGTTTGTTTTTTTTTTGGGGTTTTTTTTTTTGGTTTTTTGTGGTTTTGGTTTGGTTTTTTTTTTTTTTTTTTTTTTTTTTGGTTGTTTAGTTGCTTTGGGGAGACAAGGGGTGTGCATTTCTATTTATTTTTACTCCGCATCTCTGTCGTGCTTCGCGCCCATCGTGATTCAGGTATTTACAGCGGGACGGTCCTGCGAGGCGTTCCCTGTCTGTGCCTGTCTGTGCGAGAACCTGCGAGCAGCAGGCTCAGCATATTCTGTAGCCTCTATAGCCTCTCTCTGCTCTTCTTCCCACACCGCCTCCCTCCCAGCCTGTGTATGTTTCTGTGTCTGTGTTAGAAGGCAGCAAAGGTGAACATTGCAGCAATATTTACTAAGACCATGCATTATCTGACGAAACTCCTTAATAAAAACGTTTATTTTTAAACGATTTATCGTTTATTTTCATTGACCTCGTACTAAGAGAAAAAAACTGCATGCTGGTGTTACTTATGGAACCGACAGAGGAAAGTCTTGATGCGTTAGGTAGAGTTGTAGGATTTAAGTTTCTCAGCTCCTCCTCCTACCCCACCCCAGCCCCCTGCTAAAAGAACATTGTACTTTGAATTATATAACAATATAATTTGTACAGAATTTTCTCAAGTGCAAATATTAAATGTCTCTCGAGTATATGTGATAAAATGAACCTTCTCACTGTGATCTACCATGTTTACTGTTGAAATTAATAAATGCATTTTAACAGCTCTTGTGTGCTGTGTTCAGTATAAGATACACATCAAAAATTCATCACAGACTATAGACTGCTCAGAACTCCTAAAGGAATACTAGGTTAAAATTCATACTTCTACTCTTCTAAGCTACAAAATAAAACCTGTGTCCAAGTACATTCACAGTCTATACGCCACACAACATTTAAGTGCATTTGTTTGTAAATTAACCTGCACTTACATACATTGCTATTTTTAGGTCGATTTTTTTTTTTTTAATTTAAGGGGTTAAACTGAAGTTGTTGATACTCTGTATCGGCTACAGAGCTTGCTTGTATGATAAAGCTTATGTCCCCTTGTGTGTACACAGGGGAGCCATAGGTACGTGTGTCAGTCTAGGTGCATGTGTTTATGTGTTTGTGTGAAAATATATAGGCAGGTGTATGTGGTTACACTATAAAACAACTGTATCACCAAGCCCATTTTTATTGCAAATACGTAAACATGAAAATGGGGACATAATCCCTTTTGTAAGACACGGCCCGAAATTAAAACTGCCACCAAATAGTAGCACACAGACGTTGGTAATCTACTAACTGCTAAATCTGAATCCTGCAGGGACATTACCAATATACTTGTGTTTTCAGATTCTAAGACTTTGAAGCTGAACACTTCTATTTTAAACAGGTATTATATATCCTGGTATGGACTGGTTTTTGCCACCAGGAAAAAAAAAAAAAAAAACCACTGTTTTTTTAGTGGGATACATAAGGCCTACTTGTGGCAGTGTTCTTTGAGGAAAATTTAGAACCTGGCACAAAATGGTTAGAATTTTTATCGCGCTGCATTATGTCTTACTGAGCTGCTTCATTACCTCTTGAACTGTTCAGGCACAACAGGGGCAACTGAATCAGATATCTGATGCAACCAGAGGCACGTGATCACTTTGATTATTATGCAAAGTTCTAACGAGTTTATATGAGTTTTTCTGAGTTGGCAGATAGGCAAAAGATACTTTTTGTGCTGATAACTAGGGGCAGTATTGTTGGTGATCAAGCATGTGTTGCACAGGACAGGCTTGTGAGTTTATGCATTAAATTCTTTCATTCAGAGACATGAAATTACAAGTGATCCTCATGTATGTGTGTGTGTGTGTGTGCATCTATGCTTATATACAAGTGCATATGTACATATGTGTATATATAATCCATATTAACACAGATGCATACATACATGTTAAATGCATGCATGTCACCAACTGTGACACCATCAGACTTAAATGCAAGGTATGTTACAGTAAATTGGCATTTTTTCAAAGAGACAAAATATATCTCTAAAACACCAAGCTTTCTTTTCACAGCCTCACTTATGAACTAACTTGGGAAGTAATTGCAATACACCTGATGTATTTTGTTGATTAATCATTGGAGCCTAAGCACATCAGAAGAGGCAATGTGATGGTTATGACCCAGCTTTTCATTAGCCTTATTACCAACTACATTTTTTAGCTCTCAGACATCAAGGACCTCAACATCATCGTGAGTTGTTTAACTATTTGCTTATTCTGAATACAAAAATATATTCAGCAGTTGTAAAGCACTTTTCTAAAACTGGACTGTTGCCTAGCATGTCGAAAGTTAAGCAAAGCACAGTTGTGAAAAGCAGCTGTTAACACTGCCCACTCTCTTCCAGTTGACATAATTGTATAAAACTTATTCCAAAGTCACTGTAGAAATACCTGCCTATTAGAAGTTATGGAATACAAATCACTTTTTCCTTCTAGCTCTCCAGCAAATTCCTGCTGATGGCCTTTAGATTGCCATGCTTGTTTTCTAATCTTTTTATAGGTCTCCAGATGGCTGTGATGTAAATAAGAAATATCCTGTATGGATTTCTTAAGAGCAAACCATCTCTATTGACTTTAAAAAGGAATGCTTATGATTCTCTTAACTATTGCAATCAGACCCGCATCCTATCTCCAGCAACACCACCTTCTTTGGGAAGACACACAGGAACCCCACTTAAGCTGCTGTGACATAAGAAGGGTGTAGTGTTGCAGAAATTCTGTTTTTGCACTAAATTACAACAAAATTCATGTAGAGGTAAGCATTGCCACATGCCAGTACAGTCCAAGCCATTTTTCCCTGCAGAGCAGTATCCCTTTTCTCCCATCCAGGTAAGTCATTCAAGTGCCTCACCTTCAAACGAAGGTGGCTTATCATTTCTTTTGTGGCCACAATTTCATTTTACAGGCAACTGAAGGTTATACTTCTCTTACATTAAACATAGAGTATGCAAAAGGGTATCTACTACAAATCCAAATTCTACTACAAATCCAAATTCAGAAATAAGAAAAGACAGAGTATCAAGAATTCAAAGTCACAGAAAAAAAAAAATCAAACCCTCAAACAGTCGGTGATTAAACGTGGAAACCCTGTTCTGTTAAAGGACATGCATTCTGTTGGTAATGTATATAATATCATCTGACTTTTATTAAACAAACAAACAAAAATTACTATTTCTTGTTACAACTGTCACTACCTGTGGTCTGTCTGCATTGTTTAAATCTGAAAAATAGCCCCATAAAAAGCAAAGTATATCTTGTTCCAGAAATACATATGAATAGATAAATCTATGTGATTAGAAGGTGCTGAGTATATTAACTTTTGGGATTGTTAGATACATCACTAAAATGCTTGACCCTAGATTGAAGGTGGAAAAAACTGGCCACATTTCCTGCAGATGATTTAAGATGACACAAAACAAATATAAGGAATATACTCCTGTATCCGCAGGGTTAAAGAGGGTAATCAATATTTACCGGAAATATTACGAATAATAGAATATGTGTATTTTTAACTGCATTGTTATTTCTGGAGAATTACACTTAAAAATAAAAGGCTAAAAATATTATTTGGGGCTGCTGAACAGAAGGGGTGAAAACTATAGAGGCAGATCTGGGATGGAAACTGTATAGGCAGATCTGGAATTTTTGTACTATTAAGCTGTCAGTTACTTAATAAAGGTTGGAGGCTCCACCTAGCCTTGAGCTCAAAGATGCAAGATATATTATTCCAGCCTTTTCCCACCCGATTTCCCACATGTTCCTGACAGATGATGTCCTGAAAACATAATTAATAGGAAGGTAAAGTCTCTATTTACAGCTCTGCAAGCTTATCAAGGGCCGCGGGGGTAAATAAATACAATGTAAGTTGCTGGTTTTCGTTGCATTATGTCGATCACAACAGCCTCAGATAAAAATTATTATTGTTGTTGTCGTTGTAGCTGTTGTAGTTGTTGTTGTCGTTGTAGCTGTTGTTGTTGTTGTTGTTGTTATTTCCCAGGCAGCAATACTGTTCGTAGATGTTGCGATGAGGCAGTTTCACCCGTTCAACGGACACGAGTGGACGGCGGTTGTTGAAGGAAAACATTGTTTTGGTGGAAAAGATAGAAGGATGCTGAGGGTCACGCCCGGGCCAGGGTGAGTGGCCGGGTCGCTCTCCACTAGCCCTCCCGCAACTCCACTCACTGGAACTGTCCTGTCCCCGACACTCTATTTCCAGGTGCGTTCCTGTGCTAAGCGGAGCCATTTTGGCAGGGATGGATTTTGGAGAACCCGAGAAGTGATGGTCGCTTGCTCTGAGTGACCCACTACGTGGGAGGCAGCGGATGGCTGCGAGCAATCCTTTGCACCGTGACCAGCTGCAAGATATGACTCCGACTTATCTTCTTTCCTCTCCCCCTTTTTTTTTTTTTTTTTTTTTTTTTTTTTTTTTCCTTGTATTCCTCCTCCCCGTCCCCCACCTCCCCCCCCCCCACTTCCATTTTGTGGGGTTTTTGTTTGTTTGTTCGTGTGGTTTGTTAACTGCTATTTTTCAGCTCTGTTAGTGTTTGTCCTTGTGCCTGCACACCTTCCGAGGGCAACCAGGCACTGCAAAAAAAATCCCTGAGAAACTACAGCTTAGCATTCGCTGGCAGTCTGATAGATAATTAACATTTCCCGCACTAAATACAGCCCCACGACCAAGAGGTTTAGCATCAGACACACAAAAACGGCTCACCGGCATAAGCCGCTATGTCCAGTCATAAACCCTTGTTAATCAAATGTCCCTTGCCCGGAGCGAGAGAAGGCAGCCAGATCTATGCCGAGCGACCCGCTCCGGCTACCCGGGAAGAGCCGGCCTCATCACCAGCTCACAGGCACCCTGGAAATCTTCATCTGTCGGGGTTTCAGCATCCAAATTTTGCAGGTAATTCAGGACACACACATACACAAACACTGCAGTACTTACATATCTTCGCCTTTATCACGGGATGATTTTATCCCACCTGTAGAGGGTGAGTTGAGACTCTGGTGGCAAACAAAGATTCCCACAGCCAAGCTCCCTAGGAGCAGAAAGAGCTCTTTCGGGTCTCCAGAAATTCAAGTGTTTCCCCTCTCCATCCCTATTTAAAAGTATCTCTTAGATCCACGGTGTTGTTCTTGCTCCAATGACTCTAAAATAGTTTAAAATCTTCCATCCATGAAAACGGGAGAGAAATGGAGAAAGTTGGCTTGGGTTTACCATTTTTTTTTCTTTTTCCTCACTGTTTCCTACGCCCTGGAGTACAAAGTGAACTGCTGTATATGAGGTTCTGCAACTTTTTGCGGGGGTTGGCCAAGGTCTAGTCCAGCCTGTCTGCTGAGGAGGACGTGCTCCGAAATTCAACCAATTTCCCCAACGCTTTGTTGCTGATGAACTGAAGCCCTATTGTTTTTCATCCATTGCCACGGTCTTTTTCAGTTCCTACTATATGTTATGCTTTGCCAGAGATAATGAATTTGCACCAAAATCTCTCATAGCCCCGTTCTGACAGACAGAAAAAATTATAAATGTCTAGGGCAGAGAAGAGCAATGAGTACTTTTTTTCCTAGAGAAGAAGGGAAGCTCGCATTTCTTTGGAAAAAAAAAATGAAGCCAAAGGTCGAGTTTCCTAAGGTGTTTTCCTCCAGTTAACTTCTGAAGAACAGTTTAATCTGAGTCTTGTTTCTGGGAGGCACTGATATTTTGTGCAACTTTTGTCAAAATCAAGCAGCCGGTCAACAGCAGGTAAAAAAAACCCCAACACCCTCCCCGCCTCCCCCCCCCAAAAAACAAAACAAAACAAAACAAAACAAAACAAAACAAAACAAAAACAGGGAAACTCATGGTGTTAACAAAAAACACTCTTCCCATTCCTGTTGTCAGGTGAACTTGTAGCGTGACCTCTCTCGTCTCTGGGGGGAGGATGTACCAAAGTGCTGCCGTTTCCTTCTGCCACCTCTCATCCATCTCTCCGAGTTTGACAACATCATGAAAACACCAATAAAGCCCCACCTAGGTTTTAGGGTACGGGGGCCGACGGGAAAAAGTCTGGGTTATCGCCGGAACAGGAGGTCTGCAATAAGGGAGGGGTGGAGGGAAAGATGGAGGAGGGATAGAGGGAGGTACGAAAGGCGAGGGGATGGCAGGACGGCTCGTCCCTGCTCTAGCCCCTGTCTGGGGGGGCATGTGGGGTGTGACTGAGGGGGGCCGATGTCGTGCTGGCCCCTCACTCTGGGTCGGATATACACGGCGCCCCACGGAAGGGAGGGGGCTGCAAGGGTTGGGGACTGTCAGGGGGAGGGGCGACGCTAAAAATTACTAAATACATACATACACATATATACACCCTACAGATGCCCCTACACATACACATGTATGTGTATGCGTATGTATGCATCCATCCATCTAAATATTTATAGTTATGATGACAGGCGTCTGTTCCCCTCCGGCGCTTGGCTTTAGGGAGAGGGAAGGCACTCTGCCTTCCCAGTCGCAGACTTCCGCGGAATGTTTCCACGGAGAGAGTCCCGCATCAGCCCCGATCAGACGGGCATTCCCTGCCGGCAGAGCCTTCGGCGACCCGGCGGACAAAGAGAGCTCTGTGAGGATCCAAATCCCAGCCCCGAACGAACTGAAGGAATTCAGCACGAGTGCCCGGCTGCACGGAAAAAAAAGAAAAGAAAAAAAGAAAAAAAAAAAGAAAAAAAAAAAAGTAAGAGTCGACACCGCTCCTCCGATCAAAAACACATTCACGTTTCTGCTTCCTGGAGAGATCGGTTAAGTTTAGTTGAGAAGCTTGAAGGGAGAAGCAGTGTGTGAGTATGCAGTTTGCAGCCCTAGGAACGGTTGTGTCAAGGTCCACGGAGATTCTCTGGAACAGTTCATAGAAGGCTGAAAAAGCGTAAATAATGTCAGCAGAAAAGGAGAGAAACTCTGGTCCTAACAGACGTTAGAAACACGGGTTTCTAAGCCAGCGGCTACATCTCACCCTGCCGCCTCGACTTCTGAAGCTCCCCAGGAAGCGAAAGTTCTCCCAAACATCACGACACACCGCAGTCTCCAAAAGGAGTGGGGGAAGGGAAAGAGGAGGACAGAATGCTCTAACTACTCCCCACCAGTACGGTCTCTGTCGTTCACCGAATTCCCGCTTACACCACGTCTCCTCCCGGTGGAATGAGAAAGCATCACTGCAAAGCCGTGAGAGGGGCTTGGATTTGCAGATCGGGGCAATACCCGAGATGAGAGCTACCCCACTCCTCTGGCCGCCAGCCTACCTTTTCCCGCTTCCTCTCTCCGTGCCCTGTACCTGCGGTGCACTACAGAACAGCGCCTGGATGAATGCTGCGCCCTCACCGGCTCAACACTCCTCTGTCATGCAACACTTTGGATAGGGAGGGGCAATTTTCTTTTTATCTTTTAAAATTGCATGGAAGTTTCTATTTTCCGCTCGTCTCCTGATGTAAAGAAGCTTCAAATAACGTCTAAATACCACTACTACTACTGTTACTACTATATATATTAAACAAAAAATGGAAAGAAAAAAGATAGAAAAGGCTGGACGGACTCTGCAGTGCTGCGGTGAGGTCGGCTTTCTTTTGGGGCCAAGCGCTGGGCTGGGCAGCACTGCTCCTGCTGCTAGAGCTTATTTCATAGGGTAGAGTGCGTGCGGGAGCCTGCGCGCCCGCGGAACAGCGCGGAGCATCTCCGCGGCTGCACCCTTGCCCCGAGTCCCCCTATCCCCTCTTCACGTTCAAGGCTTAGCGGAGAGGTCGCGTCTATTGACGTCAGCTGGAGGCTGCACATCCGTTCACACATTAAAGAAAGCAGGACATAAAAAAAGAAAAGAAGAAAAGGATATGCAAACCCCGCTGTTCGGAGAAGAGACCGCGGATTCTGGGAGCGATCGCCCCTATTTGCGAAGATGCTAATTAGCGGGAATTAGCGGGGCCTCCCCTTTTCTTCCAGATATCATAATCATTATCAACCAAACAAACATCCCCGAAATGAGCAATGGGGGCCGGGCTGCGGCGCGTAGAAGAGCTCGTATGAGTGCAGGCGGCCGCTGTGTGTGAGCCGGGATCCACCGTTGCGCCATTCTCTTCTCCTCCTCCTGCTCCTGTTGGCTCCAGCGTATGTTACTTTTAATACTGATGCATGTCTAAGGTATATTTGCATTGTTTTTAATTTACTGGAAATTGTAGCCTACCACATGTCCTTTGCTCCGTCCTTTCTATTTCTTTAAATATACGTGTCCTTTCCCCTACCCCACTCCTATTTCCCCGTGTTTTGGTGAGACTCGGCAGTGTATGTGTCTTTATATCCAGTTTCCCCCATGATCCTGTTCTGTATAAGATTACAGATTATGAACAGTGCTAGTTTTACAAATCAAAGTGCACCAGATGTTTATTGGACATTTAAAAGTCTGGAGGGTCTTGTTACCCTGCTCTGTTATCACACCGCTAGCTGGAGACTGGAAGCTGATTGTCTAAGTAACTTCATATTAAGAAAACCAAGTTTTAGAAATCACTAACACATCCCTCCCCTTCTGCCCCATTTTAAGGTATAAGGCAATATAGATAAGGGGTGTAATAGAGGCAGTTTAAATGGATTTAAAAGATTTCATTGCTGTTTTACGGCCTCCAAGTGCACTTGTATCAGTCTTTATTTCAGAAATAGTTTACTTCAGAATTCTTTCTTAAAATATGCAGAGCCAGGTACGGAGAGCTCTCTCCGAGAAAGGCATTTTGTAATTTCTGTTTTAGGTGCTGCATTATTAAACGTGTGACATACGGTTTCTAACATGTGCATATTTAAATCCAGTACTTAATTCTTCATAGAAAGAGGTAGATATTTAGAAGAGGTTTAGATGTTTTTTTTTTTTTTTTTAAATACTGCTTGTAGCCTTACACTTACTTTATCCGGAAATTCATAGAACTTGAATTATATTACAATCACAGGTAACACTTTTCAGTTTACCTTAACGCATAATGAAAAGAAAGAAGTGTAGTTTAAATAGTAAAACCAGAAGATTGCTCTGTTTTCATAGTCCAGGAATGTTGTTTTTAAACAAACAACGTTATTCCACTAAAAAAAAAAAAAAAAAAAAAAAAAAAAGTGCATACTATTTTTTTTCTTTTTCGAAAGCTCAAGTGTATGAGTAGATTATGAATGACTTACCTGAATGGACATAACGGGCAAAACTTAGCCCTCTCCAAAGACTGTTATGCATGTACTTTTTAAAATAAAGATTGGAGTGTCTCTTATCCTGTGCCTGCTTCACCACAAGTATATTTTAATTCTCCGTCGTTTCTAACGTTATTTCCAGCGCTATTTCTCTCTCCACTTTTATAAACGCTGACATGTCACCCAGTAAAAAAGTCATATGCCTTCACGTAAAACGTATTAAAAAAAAAAAAAAAAACTCTCCCAAAATGGAAATCGACACGGTCATCCATCAGATTAGCTCTTACCTTACCATATATAGCAACAATACATTAAGAAAGCACAATTTCTACACATTTTTACCAATAGCGGGTGCCGGGGCTTCCCGGCCCGCGCGGATGCAACCCATTCCCCGCCCATCTCCTTCTTTTAATGAACACACGTGAGCGCACGTGCAGTTGTCGCTCCCTTGCGAAGCCGCATTAACGTGTGCGGGGAGGCAGGCAAAGTGAGCGTGGGTCTGTCAGTCTTTCCGTCCCTGCAGCGCACGGCGCATCATCCCCCACACCCCATGGTAGCTTACATCGGCCCTCGCTGCAGTCCCTACGGGACGGAGGTAGCCGTCGCCTCCGCCTCCGGACTAACCCCCCGCCGGGATGCTAGGGGTCCGCCTCGCAGCTTCCCTTCCCCTCCTTTCCCCTCTTCGCCCCGCTTTACTGCACAGCGGCCCCGCGAATCACAGCGGTCTCTTTTGTATAAGCCCTGGAGCTGGAAGGGTGGCAATGCACCCCTTCATCGCCTTGCCTGCGCCTCTGCCGGAGCCACGGGCAATTTCGGGAGAGCTACGTGTCCCCACACATCCCAGACACTTGACACTTAAACGTGACGGGTGGAGTAGGAACAATAAATACAGCCCCTGCCCCTCCTCAGCCACCCCGCATACACATTGCCTAATAATCGGCCTAATATCGGATTTACCGTTAAAACCAGTGGTGCCTATGTTCCGCTGCGCATCTGCACGGATCATCCAAGGTGACTAAAACGCCACCGACGTTGACGATTTCTTGGATTCCTGTCCAAGGATAGATAAATAAATGAATACATAACAGCGCTAATAATGCTTATTTGGGGTGGCCGCTGCATGAGACATATTGCTGGGTTGTAAATAATAAATGCCTGAAATAAATCCTTTTATCCATATTCTCATTCATTTTTCCCTATCATCCATTTTTTCCCCCTCCCCACTAATGCTTTTAATACCTATCCTTCTCTAAACCCAGTATTCAGCAATTTACACTTAAAGTTTCTGCCACTTCTCTTCATCCCTGTCTTCTTATACTATATGTAAATAATCTGAACTACATATTGTTCTACATATAAGCATTATTTTTTAGAAAAGTGAAGGTGCAGGTACTGTGAATATAGTGCAAATATTTTCTCGTTTTCTTTTTTCTTTTTCTTTTCTCTTTCCTTTTCTCTTTACTTTTCGTTTTTTCTTACTTTTTTTTTGTTTCCCTCGCAAGACGGAAATACTGAAATGAAAAAATCTAGAACGTCAAACAGATAATATTTGATGAAATAATTGAACTTTGGCATGACAAATTTTTTTCCCGTAAGAGAAAAATTGCTAGAATTTTATCTGTGCAAATAAAAAAAAATAAAATTAAAAAAATAAACCAGAGTTTTATCTGTGCATACACGATTTTTTTTTTTTTTTTTACACACAAACTTCCAGTGCGTATTTACCCTCACTGTGTACCTCCTCTGGAAAAAGTAATAAATAGCTTTTTTTTTTTTTTTTTTTTTTTTTTTTTTTTTTTTTGTTAAGAACTTGTCTACTTATTAGAAGTACAAAGGCAGAAATCAAGAGGAGCAGCAGAAGAGGGGATGGAAATTGTGTTTCTTTCATCCGGAATTCATGTGATCACTAAATGTTAAGGTTTCCAGAGGCTGAAGTATAGCAAACACTTTGTTAGGTGTGTTTTGGCGAACATGCAGAATACCAACTTCAGCTCCAGCCCGGGATGACCGGCCAGAGCAGCCGACTCTGTGCAAAGCTTGGTTTTGGTTTGCAGCACAGGCTGAAGAGGAATGAACCAAAATTTTCGATGCCATTTCTGTTCTTTTATTAGAGTATACAGTTTATACCTAGGTGTAAAAAAACTCATCGGAAATACCAGGTTTGGAATGCACTTCTTTATCTCTGTTTCCCGTGAATATGGTCACTAGCAGAGGAGTGTATTTGATCTTTATTTCTTTTAATTTTTGGATTTTTGGTGGTTTTCTGTGGTTTTTGTTTTGTTTTGTTTTGTTTTCCTGTTTCATGGCCTTGTTTGGTTTTTATTTGATTTTAAATTCATTCTGCAGGTATGAAGTTCATGTTTACCTCTCCCTCCCCGCCCAGTGTGCAATGCCTGGGCAGGCCGGACTCCACTTCTGAGAGGGGAGAAAAGGCGGGAAGGAGGCGGGAGGACATTCAGTTCCTCCGTGGGGTCGGTCCCGTACCCGCCCTTGGGCAGGATCCGCACCGAGTGCAGATCCTGCCGTCTGTCTCACGTCTCCTTTCAGTGCTGTCCTAATGATACCCCTGGCTGCCGTGTATGGACTCTTCTCCAACAAAATTTTAAAAATAATAATTTAAAAAAATTAAAGTGATAGTAAAAAGAACAAACTATAGAGAGATACCTAGCAGGAAGAAGCATGCTCTGCAGGTAGAGCATCCCTCGGGTGACCGGCAGTATTCTCGGCTCTCCGTCCCGTCTCTACTCCTCGACCCCACAGGGGGTGGGGTGTGATAATTGTCGTCTCCTTCCCCTCCCTACACTGCGCTTCGCATGTTAGGGAGGTGTCGATCTGTGGGTTCCTGTTTGAAGAGAAGTCGGGCTTACGAAACGCAGGGGGCGGGGGGAGGACCTGCAATATCTCAGGGAACAACAATATTTTAGTGTTCCTCCCTGCAGAGTGGCCTTCGGTTCTTTATTGAATTTGGACTGGTGTTGCGTGGAAAGACCTTTTTCTCGGAAACTCTTGTTAGCTGATCGTAGCAGGCTTTTATCTTCCCTCGATTCTCCCTTCCTCTTTTTAATGAAAGTAATGAAAACGAAAGATTTGATGTTACAGAAATGCAGTTCTTATGCGAGGGAATGGCGACGAAGAGCTGTAAACGCAGTAGACTGTCAGGAAAAACATACACTCCCGGAAAGTTAGAGGTCGTGAGATCGTGTTTGATTGGATCAACTGCCACGTCTTTTTCAGGTTTTTATTTTTGTTTTGTTTTGTTTTGTTTTGTTTTTGGTTTTGTTTTTCGGTTTCTTTTCGATTTTGGTAGCTCATTAGCCGAACTTTCTCAAGACGATGCTTTTCTGTGATTGACTTCTTACATCTCCTCTTAGAAATTTGTGGTTTTCTCATATCTCAACAGGCTGTGAACAGACAGAAGAATAACCCGTCTGTCTCTTATAGGATATTTCTTCTTCACCTCCAGGAAATTATTTCAGAAAAAACTATAAGAACATGATGTGTTGTGTGTGTGGGGGTGTTTTTTTTTAGTTGTTTGGGTTTTTTGATTTTTTGTAATTTTTTTCCCCAGTAGGCGCTTTAGGCTTATGTCCCTAAAATATTTAAATTTAAAAGCAGCGTCGCTGTTTAAATGCAGTTGCAAAATCACGCACGACATGTCTTCCACTCGCATCTTTTAGCAGTCATACTGCATGTGCTGATAGGTACCAGCGATGCACACGGAGAGAAATACACAAAACTGGGCTACATCTACCACATCGTAATTTCTCTGAGAGCAAATTTCTCTGCCCTTCAATAGGATAACAATTTTGAGTTGTTTTTCTTAGCATGGGCATCTCAGCCAAAGGACCGAGCAGATTATCTGAGCGCCGCTTTCACTGTGGGCGGTGGAAAAATAAAGATTAGAAGCAACGACAGAACCGATGGGCTGCAGAGGTTCTAGGAAAGAAGACGTGGTGGTGGCCTTTGTCCGTTTGTCCTTCTGGGAAGGGTGTTGTCCTTCTGTTCTGGTACCACCTCAAACTGCGATGACTGTTTTGACACCAAAACGACGGTTCTCACTCTTTTTTTGCCCTGTGCAACATGTCGCCGTCCTCGTCCCACTCCCACCACGTCTCGCCACTGTGCCGCTCCTTCCAGACGAATGGACTGGCAGATGGACAGTGCTGCTGACGCCGATTCCAACGCTGCCGGAGCACCAATCCACCCAGCCGGGACACCAGCATCCTCATTAAAACCTCGCAGTTTGGATGCTTGTACGCCTGTTGACAAAATGTTTTAGAGCTCTCCCAGCGCATCTCCCGAACTGAGCATCGGGAGGAGAGCTTATCGGGCAGCCCGTGCCACACCCGGGACATTGACCGGGACAGAGAAGCAGAGCCCCTTGCCATGATAGCCCACTTCCTCTCCTGTTTTCTTCTCCATCTTTTCAGTAGCAACAAGGGAATCTAGAAACAGAGCTAAGGTGATGCCAGACTGCTGTTTTGTTGCCACGCTGTGGGACCTGTGGAGGTCTAGCGGGAGAACACGGTTTTAAAGCAGGATGCAGGGCTGTCACCACACCTCCCTCGACCCTTACGGGACATCAGCTCCCCTTTTGCATCCCCAAGAGGACGCTGAGCAGGAGAAGACAGGCCTGTACACAAATCTGTACCTTGTCCCCTGGCGCAAGCTGTGCCCCATCCTTTTCCGGTACAGACCGGCACACCCTGAGCAATCAGTGGAACGCACCCACCACCTTTTTCCACTACCATTGATTTTGATTTCATCCCGAGGGACACTCGACGGCCAGTGTCCGCTCCCTAGCCCCCCATGCCGGTGTGGTGCGATACTCAGGGCACAGACAGTGCGGTGTAGATACGCCACGGACTCCCGCGCATGTATTTAACGAGGCCCATGGGCCCACATCAGCTAATCAGGTTTGAAATCCAATAGCTTCCCTTCACGTGAATAAGACTTGTCACTAACGGCAAGAAATTAGGGGGCAGGAGGATGTTAAGGAGAAAAGGGGTGCGGCGCAGGGAATCCCTCCACACAGAAAGGATGCCTTCCTGGATCGTCCCCCTCTTTTCATTCGGCCCGGACCCCAACTTTCCCGTCACGCGTTATTTCGGAAGGCAGAGACATGAAGATCTGAGAGAGGACGGGGAACAGGAGGGTTTCCCCGCCTCGCCTTCATCCCCGGACACACTTTTCCCGCCTCGTGGTGACACGGCACGACCGAACTGCTCCGAGCTCCCCCCACATCCCTCACCGGGGGCTCTCCGTTCCGGTACTCACCGCGCGGCCTTCGTTCTGCAGCCGCTCGCCGAGCACCATCATTCGCAGGGATGTCAGAAGAGGCTTCTCCAGCCCAGTCCCTCTCGGACGGGCGGGAAGAAAGGAAGCGGCCACGGGGGGAAGGAGGGGTCGGTTGCTTTTGGAGAGAGGAGGGCGGCCACGAAGGCTGCCTCACACCGGACTGCGGCGTGGCTCACTCCTCCCCTTTGCCCCGGTATTTTCCCACCCACTTACCTCCCCCGTTCCCCACCACCCCCAAGACAGACAGCCATCGGGAGCGGGGAAACGTCTTTCGAGGGGGCTTTCCTCCCGCCAGGCAGGGTGAGGAGTCGGGGCTTAGCCTATAGGCCTCAGGGGTAGTCGAGATTGGGCCAAGAGAGGGAGAGGCGTGCTCCCGTCCCACGCCGAGGCTGCCGGGGCTCGGGTGCGTTGGCGGCTGGGGTGGGTATGGCCCTCTCCGCGCCATGCATCACCTCCTGCGCCATCCCTAGCTGTCGTTATTAACAGTACTATTTCTACTGAGGCCGATGGTAAATTTAAGAGGCCTCTGTAAGCGGAAGTCGGCGTCGGGGCTGGAGGGGACAGAGGGCATAGGAAAGAGTCTTCTTGGGGAAGATGGACTCTGCTGGCGGCCAGCCCCCCAGGAAGGCAGCGGGCCCCTGAAGAACATCGCTGCGCATCGCTGCTGAAGAGCCGGCGGTGCTCGGCACGCTGGGGCACAGGGGGCCAATGAGCGGCAGCTGCCCCTCTCTGCCACATCGGTGACCGAGGGTCCTGGGTCGCAGTATCTGGATCCGGACCTCCTCGAAACTTTCACTGCTGCAGATATACCGATAGCCCTTGCAATTCATTGGCCGGACCTTTATCTGGTCATATTCTCCCAAAACTTTGCCGAAAATTGTTGGCATCGGTACCGCGCGGGTACCTCCCACGGTTGTGACTGCGATATCCATCACAACTTGTGCGCGATTTGCATGCCAGGATAGCATCATTCCAAGCCTTCTTCCCTCTGTAATACCAATGACGACACATATTATTTGCCATACAATTATTTGGAGCAGAGTGCATCAACCAGACTGTGATTTCTGTGGGGTTTTTGCAAGTTTTGTTGAACAGAGTGAAAATAGGCCAACGGTGATATTTGTCAATATATATCTGGATGTTTATACCTTTTATATACTATACCCCAAAGCCCAAATAATGTAATAAGAAGTTGAGTTAATGATACCGAATTAAACTAATAAGAATTACAATATATTTAGACCCAGATTCTACTAATATGAAAATAAATATAGCATAAACAGAAAAAAATATTTTAAGTATCATATAAAATGTTCAAAAATTGTCTTTAGTTTCTACCGGTTATAGTTTAATATACAGTTATTAATATAACAGAAAAATATAACAGAAACAGCTAACCAGGAATTCCTATTACTTGGAATTCCTATTACTTAAATAACCTAAATAAAATCCTTGAATGATGCTATTCATTCCAACGAATGCAGAAACATTTTCTTTTTTTCAAAACAAAAACTAAAACATATTAGAACTGATTTAATTTTACAATGAGAAGAGTTGGCATTATCCTTGTTTTATTATTCCACTACCTGAAGCAAATGAAAAAGAAGGAAACTCTGAATTTGAATGGTTGGAAGTTTGTTTTTTCTCCTTACCCAGTTTATCGTTAATTACATGTACTCACTTTCTCTTATGGACTATTGTTTTTCGCCTCTCTGCACGTTTTTGAAAACACTCAAGCCCAGGTTTTCTTCTTCAGCAGTTATTTGGGTTGGGGCTGTGTTTTTTTGTATTTTTTGTTTTGTTTGTTTTTTGTTCTTTTGTTGTTGTGGTGGTTTTGGCGTGGGTTGTTTTTGTTGTTGTTTGTTTGTTTGTTTGTTTGTCTATGGTAGGGATTAATGAAAATTGCTTTTGACTTCAGAAATCACCTAAGTTTTTTTCTGGGTAGGTCAGTCCCAGGCTACTATGGAACTCTAAGAATTCAGGAGGGATAAAAAGCAGATTGTTAGATAGGAAATAATCAAATTGGTCCTAAAGCCATTGAAATCGGTGCACCGGATTTTTAAAGAGCGAGAATTTGGCCCAGTTGTTTCAGTTACAAGGGTGTGTGGCTGCTTGTTTTAAAATGTAGATCTCAAATTTATCTCTTGTTAACTTATGTATACATTTTCACCTTTGCAGATAAAGGCAAGGTATTCAGCTTTTTCAAAGGATTTTAAAAGGGCAGGAAATCTGCTGAAGTTAAACTACTTTATTTCCAAATTTATTAGTGTTCCAGCCATGCAGCTGTACGGAACATAATTTTCAGATAAAAAAGTCTTGTTAAGAGCCTGAAACCATACAATAGGAGGTGAAGCACTTAAAATCCTTCTTAATGATTCTGGTCAAGGGAAATGCTTAGTTCTACTTCCGTCTTTCCTCTAATGGTTTTCTCTCCTCAAAATTCTCATCGCAAAATAGCACACCTGGATTTCTAACCATAAGAGTAGGACATTCTGAAAACTGTGCAGCACCAAGAGGCGGAATCAGGATGCTCAGTCTGTGGTACTTCCTGAAGAGAGTACGACTTTAAACTACGACTTTAAACAGGACACACTCGTGCTCTTCTCCCCTAGACATAATAGCTTCAAATGCGCCATAAGTATTAAATGTAATATTTTTGCTTTAGTTATTTGAGCAGCTCAAAGTAGACTCCAGTCCTGCAACTGCTACTCACTCAAAACTTCTGTTATGTGGAGGGGACACTTTTTCTGGTGGAGAACTGAACGTTTCTCAAAAACGAGGATAGAAATTTTTCTGTGTTCTTTGGAAATTGAGTCTTTTTTTTTTTTTTTTTTTTCCAAACTCTGAGCAGAATGCTACTATAAAAATGTGCTTAAGTAATAAAACGAGAAGTTCTGAACATGCTTTGGCTTGGCATGCACATTTTACTTGAAGTGTTTTAAATAGGATAAGATCCCACTCCCACTGCAGTCCAACCCAAACCATCCTATGATCCTGTGATTCCGTGATTCTAGGATTCTGTGATTCTACGACCGGGAAGTCCGGCTTGTGCACTGGGACCCGGGACGCCCCCGTCGGGAGGGACATACTGATAGCTTCCTGATTTCTGTGTGGGTGGGGAAGGAGAAGTGAGCCTGCCCGACCTCAAAAACGGGGTAGGAGTATCTCTGCTGGGAAGGTACAAATAGGTTCATCCCAAATAACTATGTGAGGAACATAAGGCAATTTCCCCCTGAGCTCCACTGACTCATTTCAACTGGGATCTTTACTCCCATTAGAGAAAAATTAAAAGCGATATAAATTGCCTCAGTTACTATTTTTTCTCTTTTTTTTTAGGTGTATATATATGTTTTCCAGACATGGTTAAAAGGGGTGATTTTCCCAAGGAACTGTAGAAACAACAGGATAAATTTTCTTTCCCCCCCACCTATTTTTTAATGCCTATATGAGCAACTACACTCGCTAAAGACCAAGGGGTTGGAAATTACCTTAAGGAGCAGTTCAACCCACAGTGATCGTGGGCCTGTGACCCAGGATCCACCAGGAGTTGGGATTCAGCTGTGTGTAGGAGCAAACTTGAAACCCTCACGTAGATGTCACACCCCACCACATGGATTAGGCGTCCCTATGTGTCGGCAGGAATCCCCGTAACCTGCGGCACACAAGCCTCTGCGTCTGTGTGTTAAGGGTAGATGCTAGTGAGAAGGGAGGACTTTGGTCACCAGACGCAAAGCGGCTTTGAGGAAGAGTTTCCAGGCACAGTCCCTAACAGGTGAGGAAACACTCTTGTCCTAAAAGGATAGCTTCTCCCCAGACATAAGCTGCACGTTGCTTCTTTGCTCCTACTTCCAGAAAAAACAACCTTTACTTAATGGGCAGATTGTCCAAAGCAGGGACGGGAAGGAGAGCAGAACGCAGGGACACAACTCCCAGAGTGGGGAAAATTCTCTTTGTTGTGGTTTGCCAGGATGCAGTACCATCCAGAGACAATTTTCGTACAGGATGATGGAGACCCCACCTGCTTCCTAGCTGTCACCGGGACCCCATGTCCACGCCGCCACAGCCAGCGAACTTTACCAAGTAAAAACTGCAGCGTTAGGGAAAACCACTACAAAAAACCATATTTCTCTGCCCCCACCCCCTCCGGCTGAGTTAATATCGTGTTTTCATCACGATGCAATTGTTTCTGCCTGGTTTTCAAGCTGTTCTGAGCGGATCGATGCCTGCATCTTACCCATCTGGTGCGGGGGGAGATACAGTGACCTCCCCCCAAACAACCAACCTCCAAATGGTATATTACACTATGCCTGGTGTTATTACCATTACAAATATGATTATTAATAATCATAATTTACATTGTTACTAAAAGAAAGAAAACCAACCTCCGGGGGTGGAGTGGTGCACTCTTCCCGGAACGGAAGGACAGACGGTAAGACGGACAGAGAGACAGCGAGTGGCAGGCCCCTCTCCGCTCAGTGAGAGTCACCCCTCGCCGCCGGTGGGTGCGCGCGGCCGTGCCGGGCCCGGGGCGGTGCCCGCGGCGATGCCTCGGGAGCGGCGTGCGCGGCGCGGGGGGATCGGGCGGGACGAGGGGAGCGGCGGATGCGCTGCGGCGCTGCCTCCCCCTGGCGGCGCCACGCGGGAGCGCCTCACCCGGCATCCTCGCATCCTGCATCCTGCCGGGTCCTCGGGGATCCCACAGAACCGTCCCCGCTGCCTCGGTGGAGGGCAAGAAACGCGGCAACATCTGAATAGGCAGGAAAAATAGTGTTGGAACGGTAAGGTACGCGGCAGTGACGCGGGAGAGAGAGCAAGTTCAGCCTCACCACCGTCCATGTCCGTGCTTTGCAAGGAAAAATAAAAATGGAAGTCTGAAAATAAAGGAGACTTTCTTCTTTTTAAGAGATACTCGAAACTTCTGAAAATCATTGGGAAATGCGGCAGTGTGTCTGTGGAGGGTCCCTCTGGATCAGCCAGGGCCCAAAGCAAAAAATAGAGCAAAAAGGTGAAAATTTGGAAAGGGTAAGAGGAAAATGCAAGGGAAGGGGGGAGAAAATTTGAAGCAAACGCGGTGGAATGAAACCAAGGAAGGAGATCGTACTGAGACTAGGTGTGGAGACAGGAGGACTGCTGAAATAGACGTGACACAAAAAGATGAGACCTGAAAATATCTGCACCATGGAAGAGAGGAGCTGTGTTTTTTAGTTAGTTAGTTTGTTTTCCTTTTTATTTTTTGTAATATATATGTTCAATGGGGTTTTCATTGTGTTTGTTGGTTTGGGGTTTTTTATTGTTTTATTTATATATTTATGTATTAAAATTTTATTTCAATAATTTTATTTTTTCCTCTGTTAGGGGTATGCAGTGGTTCTGTCAGCTGGGTCCTCCCTATCCCAACCTGCACAACCCTATGGAGGTTCTGCTGCTGTCCAGAGAAAGAGGTAAAAGTTTGAACCTCTGTATAAGGGAAAGCTTCCTTTGGGAAGCACAACCTGAGAGTTCCCACCAGCCATCCCTTTAGTAACTGGTCACCAACTCTCACTTGCATCAGAAAGCACAAGCAGAACTAACTCTGGAAGGAAAATGCGTATTTGTTAATGAACATTAGCTTTCTTGTGCGTAAAAGACCCCTCCCCCTCCCCCCCCCCCCACCAGTGACAGAGTTTTGCTGCTACTGAGCCTAAAACAAAAACTTTGGTAGGTTGGTAGAAAACTGCTATTTAAGGTATCAACTGATCAATTTCAAAACTGTTTTCACTGGGGCTCTGATGAAGAATTAGGGTCTTAGTTTTGCTGGCAGACCCTGCTTCTTACACAGCCCTTTTGCTTTGCTTGTGATTACTCTTCCCAAACATGTGAAATACATAGGTTTTCTTCCTTAAATATTATGGGGCATTGTTTTGTTTTGAATGAATTTTAGGTGAACCTATAAACATGAAAAGGATTTTATTTGGTGTTCAGCAACCAACATTCAAAAGGCAAGTGCAATGACAACAAATTAGTTGCAAATAAAATAATCTTTCTCTTGCCTAAGGATTGTTGTAATCAAGATTATTTTCTGGACTAAGCTTTTATTTGTTCACAGAGATCCATACAACAGCCCTCAGGTGTGACTTTATGTTTGACAGTTGTTTAAATACAATGGTTAGAGGCTCAGTTCCTTCTCCTCAACTCTACCTAAATGCCTATCATACAATTTTGACAAACAGAAACGAGACAATTAATAAAATGGAATTCAAATTCTGTTCTCTATTGGACACTTTAAAAAGAATAAGATCGAAATGAATAGAAATAAGGTGCAATTTTTTTGTTTCCCTGTTGTGTCCAGAGCAATAGAAGTAAATGTTGAAATTTAAAAAATAATTAAGCACACACTTAAAAATTCAGGTCATGTATTTTGTGAAGTGGATGAAAGCAGCAGTTTATCTCTCTGTTGATCTCAATGAGAGAGTGAGAATCTGTCAGACAGACATTATTTCAGAACCTTTTTTCAGAAGTGAAGAGATGAATACTCTGTTGATGGAATTACCTTAGGTGGAAAAAAGAACTATTTTAAGCACAAGTAAAATTATGTTATTTTTTCTTCTCCCTGATCCTTGATACAGTTCATATTGACAAATATTGGGTAGGCTAGAAAGCAGCAAGTATTCCCTCTTTGGAGTATAACTGAGTAGTTCAATAAATTTTTTTTGGCTACATTTGATAAAATAATATCTATCAATTTCCAGAAGAAATTAACAAAACCAAGCACCTGCCTTTTAGAAAATGTAAGTTTTTTTTCTTTTAAAATCCATTTCTGACAACAGAAAAGCCTTCTAATTTCCTAAAAGTGGCTACTTGTCTCCCTTACTTGCCCCTAAAAACATATCACCTTTTACAACTGGAAGAAAAGAATGTGATTAAGAAAACAAGTGACAAAACCAGAAGTCTGCTTGCTTTCTATGCTCTCAAATGGGAAAGATCAGATAGTCAAATACTTATGATATTATTAGCAACTTCCACTGAAGAAGTAATTAAAGCATTGCAGCACTGCTGAGTTAAACAAGTAGATTTGTTACCTATTTAGTAAATAGAAAAATGAGGAAAACTTACCCTTTGTACAAATAGGCATCTTTTCACAATCATACACATTTCCTGCTACACATATTGCCCTTATGACCTAACCTAACTGTTTTAAAATGAGACTAGCGTGAAGGACTGAGCTGTTCAGGAATTCTTGAACAGTCCTTATTTTCTACTTTGAATAGTTTCATTCTTGGCCACAAGAGTTTTTCATTCTTGGCAACAGGGCAGTGATCTTCACTCTTGAAATTTAGCATTCTTGCATGATGCTCCTGTGTGTGTGGTTTTGAGGGACAGAATGGCAGAACCTGGTTTGTCCCTGACATTTTTGGGGATTCTGGCAATGATGGTTCAGAGACTCTACAGACTGAGCTGTGGACACTGACTCCCTTCAGGAACAGAAATAAATGATTCAGTCAAGTATGTATCACACATTTTCCCTGAAACCATTACTGCTCTGTTTGTGACAAGAAACCTCATGTGAGATCTTGGTTTGTTTGCAAACCCCCTCCATTGTGCTGCAAAAATAGGGATGCAGTGTATGACAACCCTTGTTTCCCTCCAATTTTCCATTATTTTAGATGGTACTGCTGACTGGGTTTTCGGATCAAGACTAATTGTTGAAATTTCCTTATAAAACTTTTCTTCCCTCAGTTTATTGTCCTGGTGAAAAAAGCAGCCTCTCAATACTTCCCACCATAATTGTAGCTATACAATAGCAACAGCAGCAAGCCTCCCTGCTAAATTGTCCAAACACTGATTCTCACATTTTCTACTGCTTGGTAAATATATCACATGTTTAGCATTCAGCATGGGATTTCTTTCCTGCTGCCAATAGCTTCTCTGTAAGGCAGTGGTTATGCAGTTTTTGTGTCTCAAACAGATGACAAGCACCTGCCCTTTGATCACCCTTCTGTCCTCTTACATGAAGTACTGGGTTTCTTTGGTGAACTGCTCACTGTCTCCCTCCTCACTTTCACCCATCTGAACTAATTAAGTCTACATTTATCTTGTCTGCTCTGCTTTTGGGACCATATTTATTGTCTACTGTGTCAACAAAGACACACCAAGAAGTCTTACTCATGATACATTTTGAAATGAGTAATTTTCTAGGACAGTGTTATATTCTATGTGACCAAAAACTGATGCTGTTTTTGAAAAACTATTTGAATTTGCACATAGACTTTTGGATATTTTCAGTCTCAGAACAAAGATGACACTGGCTGCAAATAGAAGGAGAGTGGAAAAACTCACTGCTTTTCCTGTAATAATTAAAAAAATATATATTATATGCATTATTGGCATTAGTCAGGACTGTTTGTGAGCAAGGGCTTGAGTGTTTGTGGATGACAATTTACATTTCTTAAAAGGCATATATTACTGTCAGAAACAACCCTTTTTCTACTCAGCAAAAGTACCAAGGGCAGTCCTGAATCACTCATGATAAATTTTCTGTCTCTATGCATAGCCCTGAATTTTTTTTTTATTTAATGAAGTTACACAGGAAAAATGAAATAATTAATGGTTAATTTGACACAGCACAATGAAGAACTGGTGTATGATTAATTAAGGAGAAACTGCAGGATTGGCAGCACAAGGGGTGCCAAGTAACAGTTTTATGGAAAATTAGTTTAATAAAAAATATGGATTTTTATAAGATATATGGGTTGACTGATAAGATTTACTATGTAGCTCTGCACAGGGCAGTTTGATTTAGCAGTGCCTGACAGTCTGACTGAAGACTATCAGATTATTAGTACAACACATGCTGTAATGACTTAGGAAGTGGTTAACCAGTAGACCTCAAAAGTTGGTGTCAGATGAAAAACTCTCAAATGAAATGTTTTCCTGACAGGAGTCTTACTGCTCATTTGATGGCTCTGTCCTTTCCAATATTTTATTAACTATTTTAAACTAAAGAAAACAGCCTACAACCGGCAGCTGCAGAGACAAGAGAGAAATAACATTAGATACATGGAAGTCACAGAGAGTATTCTAGTTGTGACTTGTGTCAGTCAAAGCATTTTCTAGCACACACAAGTCAAATGCAAAGTCATGCATCATGGGTCAATGATTTCAGCCACCAGCAGAGTGGAACTTCTTTTGAAAAGCAATAACCTTGTTGAGCACCGACAGTGTATCTTATATTGAGGCTATCAGGAAAAACACCCCAAAACCCCTTCTTCTCAAAAGGTGGTGTGCAGAAAGATTATTTTGCATTTTTGTACAACTCAGAAAGGTTGTACAAAACCATACAACCATACAATGGTTGTATACCATACATACATACGTATGGTTGTACAAACCGTACAACCATACGTCACATAAGGACATTCCCTCATGAAGATGTTCCCTCATGCTCACACATTCTCAGATCCATTTTTAAAAACAAAAGTAGAAAATTTGGAGACCACACCTAAAAGCTATTTGAATGCTTGGGAAAACAAAAGCCTAGAACAGGTACAGGTTCTAATATAAGTGTATATTAAAAAACAACAACAACAACAACAAGTCTTGTCTACGTAAGAAAAGTAGCTTTACCGGCTGTAGAGCACTGAAGGGGTCTTCCTTGAGGTAAGTATTTGCATTTGTCAATAGCAGGCACAAATCTTTAATGGATAGAGGATGTCACTAGTACAAGACAAGTGAAGTGCTTAAACCTTGTCATCTTGCCTCAAAGTTGTATTTTGGCATATGACTCAGGTCAGTGCAGGGTTATATGAATATCTACTTCCCACAAGACACAAAAAGTCAGCTGAGATGATCTCAGATTAGGTCTGTTTTTCTAATCCGAAGGAGATTACTGAAACCATCTTTCTTTAAAAGATTTAGGAGGCTATTCCCTGTAGGCACTCAATAATCATTGAATCATTGGAGGGAGACAAAGTCCCCTCTGGGAGCATTTAAGGACTGTTTTCAGAAGGAGTACTTTCTGTTACAGCTGTACAGCATGTCCAGAAAGAGAACTGTTTCCTGATACTGATAATAAGGCAGAGGTGACTCAGTGCTGATGTGTGCACATCGCTGCTTGGCAGCTGGAGGCACCTCAAAAGTGCTTATGCAGGCAGAGAGTGGGACAGAATATCTGAAAAATGCTGTCCCCAGGAAGCAGTCTCCAGGAAGATGATGGACCAGGAGCAGGTTTTATTTCAGGTGCAGTGTCTGCACAGAAACAAAGCAAAACAGTGTGATTGAAAGACTAAACTTTTCTCTGGAATAGATGTCATTATGAGTGGCATACCTGGTTGTTTGATGCCAGCTCCACAACATCAATTTCTGAGACAGGGGTGTCAGACAGCTAGGCTGTGAAGGTTCAGTTTCATGCGCATCTGTTGTTTGGGAGTAGTGGTTTCCTGCTGCAGGCAATGGAAGACAAAGGGGGACAAAAGCTGGTAGCACAGTAAGAATCCAACTTCTCTTCATGGAAAACCAAGAAGTAAAACTCTGTTCCTAAAGAAGCAAAAATTCCAGCTTCCAAAGCATGCGCACCTCTATACAGCAAAGAAAATCAACACCAGGATACATTCACTGACAAAAATTCCTGTGTTTCCATGTTACAGGCAGTCCATAGTTTGAAACTGAGCCCTCACAGTACCTTGGGTATCCTGATGACCCCTCCAGTGCCAGCAACAGGACCTGGTGGAAGTACTATCCATGACACTTGATAAGCCACATGGTAAGTAAGTGAGCTGGCAATACCAGCTCCCATCCTACTCTACCTGAAGATGTTAAAAGATGATGGTAGTAGAAAGGAGTTACCTTGCCAGAACTCACCCCCCGGTTGGGGTGAGCCCGGAAGGTAGAAAAGTCTCTTCTCCCACCCGTGTCGCCAAAGAAAGACTCAGTAGTCTTCAGTCATCCGGTCTCAAGGTTATCTAAAAAATTTCTCCCTGAGCTGCTGTGGTCCGTTCAGCAGTCAGGCAAGGGCACACTCCAACGCCCAGGGGGCTGGTGCCCTCTTTTATATCATACATTACGTATTAGATGTTCATAGTTTTTCCCCTGTGCCCATCACCTGTATTGAACAGTGACTTTCTACTCTAAACCAATCTGTGAGTGCCAACATCACCAAGAACATGGAGGTTAGGAAGAAGAAGGAAAGAGGACAGGGCACACCCAAGTCCCTCCATCTTAGAACTTCTGACCCCCATGTACAAAACTCAGACCCCTCTGTACAAGGCCTAAAACCCCCCTGTACGGCACTCAAAAATTCTTCCTTTCACTTTGTGACTACTTCTACTATAATATCTAAACTTTTGTGATTTCTTTTTCTTCCTGCAAGATTGGTAAATTGTTCCATGGATCAGGTTCAAAGCCTCAGGGGTCTGCAGCTGCATTCCAGGGTCTCAAATGCTTCTGACCTGGGCCCGGAACATCCAAGAGTGTCCAAGGGACATTCTGGGTTCCGACATTACCTCTTGGGATTTCCATTAGACTTCCTCCCTCAAGATTTCTTGTCAATAAAAGTTTCTGCTTTCTGAAATTGGATATATTTGAAAAGGAGAGTCTTGTCATCTTCTTTTAGACCTTCATTCTCTTTTCTTTGTCTTTGTTGACATCTCTCTGGTGACATAGCCTTCCCAACTTGGACTTAATTTTTATTGTCATCTCTGTCTATTTTTTTTTGTATAGAAACTTGTCAGGTCATGTCACCTCTCCCTGCATATCAGAGGACAGAGGAAAAAAGCCACTGCAGTGCCTTCAAAATAGTTCTGTGGTGTGTCTTAGCTTTGCCCTGAGGAAATACAGGCAGCAATATTCTCTCAGGTTTGGCTTACAAAGACGGTAATTCAGGTTGTTAGCTGATTGTTCTATTCCTTGACCCAAAGGAATGCAATCAGGTGAACATCCTGAACATTCCTGAACATCTCTGGACACATTTTTTACCTGTAGCCAGTTTTTTTTTTGGTGTGGATTGTCTGGTGACTTATCTTAAACACATGCTCTCACAAACACTGAGGAGGTAAAAGAACAGAGAGTGAGATAAAAGAACAGATAGAACTTTCACCTGCTACTGACTTTGCACAAAAGACAGGGTTTTTATTAGGCTCACAAAATCTTCTAAAGGTTTATATTTAAGTTCCATTATTGTGTATCATAAATGATACACAACTATAACACAATTATGTACTCAAGCAGAATGACACACTTAATTTATCTTAGTAAATGATGGAAAATATTGACCATGTAGTGTTTAATTGCAAACCCACACATAAATATGAGTGATCATCAGAGTTTCTTCTAATACAGCACAGACCTCTTTGAAGAGAGAAGATAATGTCAACTCATAAAAAATAACAAAACAAAACAGCACTTTCTATCTCTACATTCAGAGATTTGAGGTTAGAAAGAACCATTTTTATGACACAGTCAGATGCCTTTGTTTCCAAGATGTAGAAAGAAGATAATGCAAGCTGCATTTTTACCAAAACCTTGTGAGCAGAGACCAGCAAAGAAACACTAGCAGTTTCTACAGCTACTCTATCTGATGTGAGCTGCTGCCACATGTCTATCAAAGCACAGTTACTAACACAACCACAGACAGAGAGGAGTGCTTGATTGATCATGCAAACAGTGGATTTGTGTTATAAGACCTATCCCTGTCTTCCTAACTTTGTTAAGTACCTGCTCCTGTAGAAGAAAAAGAGCTCATGCTGCTCACTTGGGAGCTGGGAATGAGAGCACTAAGAAGGGATGTAAGTTTAAGTTCCCACAAGGAGGAGGAGGATTCAAAAATCACTCTTTAACTGCTTTGCCATTTTTTATTTTGTGAAACCCATGCACCAGGAGCAGGGATTAACAGACAAAAGGACAGATCCTGCATTCAGGGCACACAGTTTGGACTAAGAGGGTCTGTGTGGCAAAACTGGCAGATGCATAAGGGAGATGCTTGGGGTGCTGCTAGGCAAAGCACATTCTGTCTGCCCACAGCAGTGGTCAGGCAGCTCCTGATGTCATTGATATACCTTAGGGAAGTGCCTTTGAACATAAAGGTCCTACTCCAAAGCCCATTGAAGACAACTGGAGCCCTTCCAACACTTTCCATGAGGTTCATCTTGAAACATGCACTGCCCAGTCAGTTCAATCAAACTGGTTATAAAGCTGTGCACACAGCTGTGCTGAGTCTTGATGATATGCTTTGATTAGGCTTTAATTTCACCTTTCTTTGTCTACACAGCTGGATTGTTAGTTACACAAATGGTGTCAGGTCATCAGTCTCTGCGCTTCTTCACAGAGATGGAACAAATTCCACCAACAGTCAGGTTTTTCTATCTCAGCATGAAAACCATGCAAGCCTTTCTCACCAAGAAGATAGTCTGTATGTCCCCATTTGTCCTTGTTTACTTAGACATTTGCAGTTGAAAAGGTCTTGAATTGGTTAGGAGTATCTTTGAGAAGAAAACTGAGATGCAGAAAGAACTGCTTGCCTGTCAAGATTTGCAGAATTTGTATTCCTTTAAATTTAAATGGTAATTAAGGTGGAAAGATTGCCTAGAAAAGTTTCTAGTTTTTTAACATATAGTTAATAATAATATCAAGTCCTCTGATTTGAAAATATCTTACTCTCAGTTACAAAAGATTTGTTGCTGTCCTACATCACTTCAGAAAGAATTTTCCATTGCTCTCCAAAGAAACGTTAATGAATAGATATATTTTGCAACATGCCCAGAAGAGGGACAGGCCCATATCAGACACGTTACACAACAGAGAAGAGATTAGGCATATCAGCGTAACCTTAACTTCAGTGTGACACCTATGAGCTGTGGCCTAGCATGATTTTGAAGACTCACAGTCTTTCAACAAAGACTTTTAAAACCATTTCTGTCTTGTTGTTTGTCTATTCACTAACTCCATAATTAAAACTATAATTTTAGTCTCCTACTATTCATAAAGAGTTACTTTGGAATTATCAGAATGCTACTGTGCCTCCATCACCTGAGTACCTAACAGAGCAAAGCAAGTCTCTCTTTCTCTTTGGGCAACGTGAGGACACCATGAGATTTTTCCACATACTGTAGCCACAGAAAAGAGTTTTGTACTGTAAATTAAAATCAGTCCTGCTGAAACTGTACTCTGCTATAAAACAACATTAACTTCAGGGAAATTAAGTCACCCAAGAGTGAGGCTGAGACAAGGTACTTCTGTGCAAGGGCTGTGTGTCCATCTCTGGCTGACTATTTGCATTTATCGGCTAAACCCAGTATAATGATCAAAGGAATGGGACCACTTACTGGTGGAGAGCATAGTTGGACCTCTTCTCCAAAAATCAGAAACTCCAGGGAGGCAGTGCTGAAGTATGAGGTTTCTTTAAAGTAACTGGATATAGTCCAATAAGTAGAAGAGGTTTATAAATTCTTTTCTTTAATTAAAAAAAAAAAAAAAAGGAATAGAGGAACAGTCTGGGATCACTGACAGTCAAAGAGGAAATCCAAATGCCTGGGAGTTGGAAAGGAAGGGTCTTCCTGAAGCCTAATATCCCGTGACTCCAAAAAACAGGATAGAGAAACAGGAGAGACAGATACTTCTTGCTGGCAAAACTATAATCTAGTATAACACTTTATAATCCCACAGGCTGGAGAAATCTGTTGCCATTCAGAAAGTGGGAAGAGAAAAGATCTTGCTGATGCCTGTCTCTTCCATAGCTATTGATAGGAATATTTAAAGGACGACTGATGTTGACATTAGTTGAAGAACTATCCAAGATCATCTACATAGCCTCACTCTAACTGCCAGCATGGCTATAGAAGTTTCTCAGAAACAGCAGATGGTCTCTGGCTTTGTCAGAAGAAATAAGTGCAAGTGGGCAGCTAAGACTCTCACAGCTATAAAAACTTTCAGAATAGAAAATTTTCATCTAACTTTCATATTGGATGAAAATGATCTGAAGGCTTATAGTGTCTATGGAAAAATTACCCCTAGATTAAGGTATTTTAACTAATTACTTGAAGATTAAAGTTAAATCTTAAAAACTATATTTATATAGCCTTATCTTTCCATGTTTGGCAAACAGAACAAATATGATGTAAACTGCCTCTTCATAGGGTAAATACATTTTATTTTGTTCTTTCTTCCAGCTTCTGACTAGAGGAAAGTAGTTTTTCTTTATTAGGGAAGAAAAAATAAAATAAAAAAAAAAAAAAACAATGCAGTGAACCAAAACAACACTGACAGAGTGAGAATACCACCTGACACCCTGTTAGTCGGGGTGCTGGCTGCAGTCCAATTGGGAATTATGGCTGCAGTCTTCCTGGAATGTCAGGCGTGGTTCTGTTGGAGCAGTGATCATGTAAAAAAGGGATGTAGTCTCCCTGCAGTGGAAGAGGCAGCTGTTCCTCCAGTGCAGGAAAGGCTGTGCTGGTGTTCCAGAAACTCAAGATTATATCCAGGTACAAATGCTTGGCTCCTCCCTCTGGGCGGAGCATCTCACAATGGGATGTTATCGTTCTTATCAGTCATGTAGTGACATTCAATAGCCCATTATCAGCAGATGTCTCCCCTGAGAGAGGATTGGTTGTGGAAGAGATAAGGAAAACTGGTCACTTAACAGAAGACAACTGCTATACAGATGGCAATGAATACATCTTGCTTCTCAATCTGAGACACTTGGTTTCTTTCATCTTTAATGTGTTTTTCACAGAGGTGTGTACAGCTTTCCAGTGGCTGGAAGCTTTGCATCACTTCTGTGAATGTCTCCCATGCAAAACCACCACACTAGAATAGTAGGAGCCATGGTAAAGCAAACTATTGGTTTTTCACAATCTTTCAAAGAAAGCATACAGTAAGCTGCAAGCGGGTAACATCTGAGTACTGCCCAAGGTGTATAACCTCTGGGGTATGTGATGCAGCAGCAGAAGGAAGAACCCAGTCAAAGTCATAATCTTATTAAGGAAAATTACTTCATAATTTAGAAAAAAACACCTTGAGAAGCCTTGGAATTATAAGCAGTTGGTTATAATTTCCATGTTTGTTCCTTCAATACCTTCATTCAGATGTTGCTCAACCTGTAAGTAAACAACAACATATCCAAACAGCATATCCAAACAGTATACCCAAACAGCAACATGTAGATTGACCACAAATTCTCAGCTAAAATTTTCCATTTAAAATTATATCTCTCTAGAGAAACATGTGACTTAATCTATTTATAATAACATTCTTCCTGTGTTCTGATAAGTTATATAGAAATATTACCAGGAAAAATTAGAAAGGAGCAAACTGGCATCTTGTATGTCTGGCATATTAAAAAGAGAAATGACAAATGACAAGAAATTTGGGATATTACTTTACATGAGGAAATATTCTGAAAAAATTAAATCTATACAAAAATGGTATTGCATTAAATCATGTCTCTTTTCTGTCCTCCATCTTAAAATATGTTAGAAGGCAGTAAGCAACTCCCAAGGTCCACTATCTAAAACCATGTGTTTCAGAGTCAAGGCTAGGTGCCAGGTTCTGCCCTTGGGTCACAATAAACCCTGCAGTGCTATAGGCTGGGGAAAGAGTGACTGGAAAGCTTTCACTTTGGTGAAACTGGTGAGATTTCTCTTTTCCTGGCAGGAAAGGACCTAGAGGTGCTGGTTGACAGCAGCTGAACATATGCCATCATGGGCCCGGGTGGCCGAGAAAGCCAATGGGATCCTGGCTTGGGTCAGCAAGAGTGTAGCCAGCAAAACCAGGACAGAGATTGTTTCCCTGTATTGGGCACTGGTAAGGCTACATCTTGAGTGCTGTGTTCGCTTTTGGGCATCTCATGACCCAAAAGACATTGAGGTACTGTAGTGAGACCAGAGAAGGTCCATGAAATTGAGGAATGGTCTAGAGCAAAAATCTGATGAGAAGCAGCTGAGGGAGCTGCAGAGGGCTTAGCCTGGAGAAAAGGAGACTCAGATGGAACCTTGTGACTCTCTACAGATGCCTTAAAGGAGGTTGTAGCCAGGGTGGTTTTGGTATCTTCTCCCAGAAAACCAGTGACAGGACAAGAGGGAATGGCCTCTAGTTGTGCCAGAGGAGGTTTTGATTGGATATTAGGAAAATTTTTCTCACCAAAAGTGTTGTCAAGACCTGGAAGAGGCTGCTGTCAAGATCTGCATATTAAGGTTCTTAGAAATGCCCCTGCCTGAATTAAGGTGCCAACAAGACCATATGCCAATATCAATAGTATGGGTTTTATTTGACAGTAAATATGAGAGAGGGAGGGAGAGAGAGAAAGAAATAGAAAATAGGACAGAAAGGGGTTGACAGAGACAGAATAAGGAAAATATCACCACTCAGTGGATCCCAACAATGTTCCATTGATTCTGTCCTTGGTGGTGAAGGTACCCCTGAAAAGCACAGGATTGGATGGGTTAATATACACTCTGGCCAGGTCGAAAATCCAGGCACCTCCCTGGGGGCTGGAGGGAGGGGGGAAGTTTGCCATTTTCTCTTATAACAGACTCCACATTTGTTGTATCACATGCAGTCCTATGGTGCTAGGCCTCAGGAATGACTCTGGGGAGCACTTCAGGAGGCCTTGAATGGATTAAGGCATCCCTTCAGCTGCCCCTCATGTGAATGTCCCGCATGTTTTGGGTGATTGAAAAATGGGTTTTCCCTTTATCTAATCTCAGCAGTTTGACTTTCAGTCCAAAATTGTTGCCACATACCACAGTACAAGCTGGCTTGTTACTGTGTGAATTAAGCAGCCCCTGGGTTGACTGACAGGGGCCTTGCACATCTCTCCTAAAGCTGCAGGCATTTCACTGGACAGAACCTGAAGGGCCGTAGAGATCAGACCAATGAAAATATTCAGACTGGGTTTTTCAAATACCCTTTATAAGGAAGGGCTTGAGAATAAACTCTACCTGTTGCCACATGGACATCAGGGTGAGTGGTCTCTTTATCTCCAACCCACTCCCCCTGCAAGTCGACGTTACACAAAGTCCCAGTCAGGTATCTTCAGGGAGGCTTCTTTGGGTGAAGCTTTTTTATACAGTTCTTGTTATAATGAGCAAAACTTTATAGTGATGCTTGAGACATTAACTATTTCAGTCTCTGACTGCTGCCCAGGGCAGCGGTGGAGTCACCACCCCTGGAGGAATTTAAAATATGCGTGGATGTGGCACCTAGGGACATGGACTTGGCAATATTGGGGTAAGGGTTGGGCTTTATGACCTTAGTGGGCTTTTCTAGCCTAAATTATTTTATGATTCTTGCCAGAGCATATCTACAGTACAGCAAAATGGGGATGGGAGAAGGAAGAGATTTTTCTCCTTTTCTCCCATCAGGAAAGTAGAGAGAAAGACAGCTGAATGTTTGTGATGGTATTGCTTTCACTGACTATACCACTTACTGGAGGACCCATTTTTCTATGGCTTTCCTGTGACTACTTTTCCCTAAAACAACAAGTCAGTTGTTTCAAAAGCTACTGTCTGTCTCACACATTTCTGAAGCAGAAAGAATTCTGTTTTCTCCGAGCCATACTGACACAAGATGGGTTTTGTCTGTATTTTTCAGTGTCCTGAAAAATTCTTAGAATAAAAAGAATTAAAGAGAGGAAATATTAGTTGTTTAATACATTGACTCAGGAATTCAATTGCAATATGCAGCTGGTATTTAATAGATGTGAGGCTCAGAAAGGCTAGTAGTAGAAAGAAAATTCTATGAAAATATCAGGAGGTGATTGATAGGTATCTGTTGCATGTTGAAAGAAGAAAAGACCTGCAAATTGTACCAAACCATATTACACTTGAAATATATCCACATTTCTTCCTGAATATATAGAGTGAATCAGCCCCAAACACTTGATTGGAGAAATTACCTGTGTTTTCAGGAGGTAGGGTGTGCAATTCCTGTGCTACATTCAGAAGTTTGCTGATCAGTCATTTTTGTTCCAAAAAGCTGAAAACCTTAAGCCATTATTCTTCCTGTGTTCAAGGTACTTTAACCTTTTTAAAGGTGTTAAAAGTCATTGCTCTGGTAACTGTCATTGGTTTTTCTGCAGGTTGATCTGCAGTTCTGCAAACCAATTGCTATTTACACTTGTGAGGGACACCTACAACAATGTGAAAAATTCAGTCAGGATTAATTTTACCACTATTTTATAGTAACTTCTCTTTTCGACCATTCAAATTTAGGACAGCTGAAATTTCAAACAGATTCCAGAAAGAGGGCACTGGAATGTTATTTGCAAGCTATTTTCTTGTGTGCTTTTCATTTGTCTAGCTGCCTCCTTCAATCTGTCTTCTGCCTTGGGACAAGATCTTCTTTTCTGCAACAACTGAACAATTTGATAGACTTACTTGTCCAATTAATATTCAAGGGCTATAAATAGCAAAGAAGTCATTGCAGGAGGCTGCGTTTGGCTTAACCTCTGCCTCTGCATGTTAAGGTAATACAGGAGAGATTTAAAAAAATGATTATTATATTTAGGCTGCATCTGTCAAGATAATATCTCATGAGTTACTATATTGCCCTCACTAAATGATTTCATAGTTAGACAATTACTAAACTTGACTAATTCACCGTCTCAGAGATATGAAAACATTTTAGGAAACTCTGAAAATATCCTAGTCTATATGCAGAGATATTAGAGGCAGGAGAAAACATCATCAACAGTCTTTGATTTTGATCGGTGTAATATATCTGTGGAATTTTGTTCAGGAGTTTCTGCACTGAATGCTCTAATTCTGATTAGACTACATCATATCCTTGTTAAAACTGGTCAGTCTAGATACTATAAAGAAAGTCAGCAGAAAATGACTAATCCGGAATATCCATTTGCATTCTGGTCTGATTGGCTACTTTCAAAATTAATCTTAAGGTTTGACGTGAGCACACAGAGTATATTTCCTGATAATGCCATTTTATGAAATTTTCTGTGTAACTGAGTACTCTGACAGTGAACAAAGATTTCATTATTTATCAATGGCATATATGTGTTTTATTAACTAAAGTTTGATGACTAATATTGGCATATTTACACATGCACACAGTTTGTTTTTTTTCATGGTGGGAGCAGTCTTCTTGCATTAGCTGGCACTTTGCAGACACCTACAAATCTTTTGAGCAAAGTTCTGGTGTATGCTTGAACAGTAGGTATGTGAAATTACAGACCAATGTTTGCATTCATGTCATCACTTTGTTTTCACTTCCCGTGTCTATATTTACACAGAGATATTTTCTCATTCCTGCATGTGCATGTTAATTCTATCAATCATGCACCCTTAAGTGTACCCTTGTGTCTATAATTTATGCAGTTATTAATTTTTCCCTGGCTGATGTGGAATAAATAAACAGCTGTATCTTTACATTTAACTCAACTGGGTGTACTGCACAAAACTGGAAAAGCAGAATCACAGATTCATGTAAGTCTGAAAAGACCTCTAAGATTATTAAATCCAGCCTTTGTCTGATTACCACCTTGTCAACTAAACCATAGCAGTAAGCTCAGTCATTTCTTGAACACCTTTAGGTATTGTGACTCCACCACATCTCTGGGCATCCTGTTCCAATGTTTAATAACACTTTTCATGAAGAAATTCCTCCTGATGTCCAACTCAAATCTCCCCTGACATAGCTTGAGGCCATTTCCTCTTGTCCTGTCGCTGGTTGCCTGGGATAAGACACCAGGTTCCACCTAGCTACAAGCTCCTTTCAGGGAATTGTAGAGAGTGAGAGATCACTCCTGAGTCTCTTTTTCTCCAGGCTGAACAACCTCAGCTTCCTCAGCTACTCCTTATATGACTTACGCTTTAGACATTCTCCAACTTCATTACTCTTCTCTGGATTCACTCCAGCACCCCATGACTTTATTGAAGTGAAGGGTCCAGAACTGGACTCAGCACTCAAGGTGTGGCCTCAGCACACTGTGCTGAGTACAGAAGGACAGTCATTGTACAGCTGGCAATACTGTTGCTGATACCAGCTAGGGTGTCTTTGGCCTTCTTGGCCTCCTGGGTACAACACGTTCTGTCCTCCTCGCTGTTGACCAGCAACCCCAGGTCCTTTTCCAAGGCAGCTTCACAGTGACTCTTTCTCCAGCGTGTTGCACTTGATGGGGTTATTGTAGCCGAAGTGCAATGTTTGTTACTTAGCCTTGTTGAATCTCATACCATTGGTCTCAATCCATCAGTTCAGGCTGTCCAGATCCATCTGCAGAGCTTTCCTAGCTTCCAGCAGATCAGCACTGCCAGCCAATTTAGTGTTGTACTTTCTGAGGGTGCAGTCAGTCCCCTTGTCCAGGTAATATTGAACAGGACTGGCCCCAATGCTAACTCAGCAAAGAGTTTACCTGTCCAATCTGTGGGCTGCCAGCTTTTCAAGGAGAATGCAATCACAGACAGTTGGAAGACTTGGCTGTGTCCATGTAGACAACATCCACAGCTTTCCCTTTATCCACCAGGTAAGTGACCTGGAAAAAAAGGAGATCAGGTTGGTGAGGCAGGACCTGCCTTTCCTAAACCCTTGCTGCTGATCCCCTGGCTGTCCTGCAGGTGCCAAGTGATTGCATTGAGGTTGTCTGCTCCATAACCCTGTTGGACACAGAGGTAAGGCTAACAGGCTGGCAGCTCCTCAGATCTTTCTAGCCCTTCTTGGAGATGCACATCACACTGGCCAACCTGCAGTCTTCTGGATCCTCCCCAGTTAACCAGGACAGATGATAAATGATGGAGTGTGTCTTGGCAAGGCTTTTCTACCAGCTCCCTCTGTACCCTTGGATGAAACCTATCTGATCCCATAGATTTATGAATGTCAAAATTGCTCAGCAAGGCACTAACTACTTTCTCTTGGATTGCAGGGGGACTATTCTGCTTCCTGTCTATTCTCTCCCTGTCAAGGGCCTGTTTTCCCTAAGAATAACTCTTACTGTTAAAGTTGGAGGCAAAGAAGGCATTAAGAACCTCAGCCTTTATGTTGTCCTTGCTGACATGGTCCCCCTCCGTGTTCAATAAAGCATGGAGATTTTCTTTGTCTTTCCTTTAGTTGTTGATGTATTATAAAAATATTTTTAAAATATCTTTCACACCAGTGATTGACCAGATTGAATTCTAATGGAACTTTTTCCTTTCTAATTTTCTCTCTACCTGACCTAATGACACCTTGTATTCTTCTTGAGTTGCCTGCACCTCCTTCTCCTTTATTCCCCAGAATTCCTCCAAAAGCAAAGCCATGCTAAGTGACAGATTTAGCTCTTTGCTGATTATGTGTACTGAATGCTTAATTTGTACTGTATTAATTTCCAGCACTGTAAAATCAACATGCTTAATCTGAAAAAAAGGGTTTGCAGGGAAAATTAGGATTGTTTTATTATGTGATGTCTAAACACAAGAACTGCTATATCAGAACAAAAGTTCACTTAGCTCATTATCTTTTCCCTGACAGTAGTCTTTAGGGGATTTTCAGGAGGAAGTGCATACAAAATTAAATGCATACATGAATTGTTCCCTAGAATGCTTCTCATTTTCCAAAAATAAGCCATAGAAAATCTTCCTTTACTCGAGCTGGATACTGTAAGTGTATCATCATACTTAACAAGAGAAATGCACCTATGCCCTTTTAATTTATTTAAACCATTATGAACTTACCCAGGATGTTTTCTTCCACAATCCTTTATGGCCAAAAATCCCACTACTTAATTACATATAACATGCTCATCACATGCCCTTGTGAATGTGCTGTCTCATAGTTTCTTTGTATATATCCTCTGCTTCCAGTGTTTCAGAGAGAGAGCACACAGTATTTTCCTGCAGATCTGCTACGTCCATATTATTCACACATAAGAATATACTCTCTCATTCATGTATTTTCCAAGTAGAAAATTAATATTTTATATAGTTTCTCCTTACAAGAAAATTTGTCTCCTGCCCATCTTGTTCTATATTCAGAATAGGCAGAGTAATATGTATTAGATGAAGGTTTCCAACTGTAAAAATGCAACTGTAAAGGATGTCATAATGATATTTTCTAAATTTCACTTCCCTAAAAAAAATGCTACCATAGTGTAAAACGTTGCAAAAAAGTGACTTGGGCCTCACAGGATGCTGCATTTTCACTGTGAGACTGAAAACCCGATTCTTAGTGACTCTGCAGAAAATAATTAGGTATGCAATGTGCTGTAAAAACAAAATCATAATTTACATCAATTATGTTTGTTATGCAAACACACTACCTTTAAGTTTTATCACTTCTAAGTTTTCCTGCACAGTTAAGTCTTCTATTACATTACTTTACGTCTTTGGTCAGAGAAGTAAAACCTGCACAGCTAATGGTGATCAACCCCTGCTCCCAGAAGGAGGCAACATTTTGTAACCTAAAAGAACTTATGGATCATTGTCCAGGTAAATACAGACAGATACTTGAAGCTGAAAACTTTGAGCAGACTATGAAGAAACCATAGACAGAAACACAAAGAAGAGGATAGAAAGGACAATTAGAACAGCACATTTTTCACCTTTCAGAAGTAATGAACTCAGTTGAAATTCGGCATTCACACAAGTATTCTCATGCTAGCCTTCAAGTGTCTTTAGCAATCAAGGGCATCCAGAATGGAACCAAAGCATTCTGCAATATCTGCTGGAAGAGGAGGAAGAAATTCCAGCAGTAGAAAGATTACTGTTAACCAAAATATCTGCTCACAACAGAGTTACTTTGGATGTGTCTGGATGGACTGCAGAAAATGCAGTATTTACCTATTGCAGGTACTCTGAATACTTAGTGTAAAACATTAAGTACAACGCATGAATAAAAAAAAAAAATGTAGCCCTATGACTAAGAATTCTAAATGTCCCAAAATCAAGACTCCAGAAAATTGGAGTTCCATGTAACAGTTTAGATGGAGCAGGTAACCTTCCTGCATTGGTGAATTTCCAGTGAAATAAGGAGGAATAGGCTATATCTTCAATAGAGAGGAACAAGATATTTTTGCTGCTTGTAGACTTAAAGATCTGATTGTTTTAAAATCATTCCTCCTTGCTTTTCCTTGGATTCTCTCACTCTTGTATTTTACCTCTGGAAATATAGACATTGCTTTTGAGAAAGGGTAAGGTATGAATGAGCCACGTTGCTGGCTTGCTGTCCTTAATGTGACATATGCATCCACCGTCTCAGCATAGTTTCCCAGTTCTACAAAGATGTTATGTTGATTTTCTAAAAGAAATAAAAGAAAGCAATTTTCAGGGAAAGCAAACACTCTAGATGGAAAAGGTATGTGACTTAGTTATAATTTCAGACTGTATACTTCACAATTGCTTTTTAGGATGACATATGTGAACCTAAAGTGAAAAAGATTATGCAAAGAATTGTTAACCCCCCCCTCCCATTTCAACATAATTTTAAAAATTGTTTATAAATAGAGAACATAGAATTTAAAGAAAAGTAGTAATCAGGATGTTTATGCTTATTTTTTTCCAGAGAAGCAAATAACAGAACAAGGTATATAATAGACTCTATTTTCTAAGTAATTTCTTTTCCAATGCAGATATAGTACTATCAGTCTTAATCACATAGATGACTGCAAGATGGAAGACTCCCAGATAAATCTTCTAAGACAACTGCATTTTCAGAAATATTTTGTTCATCCTGGCCAATGATGAAAAAAACTATTTACTTGTACAAAATATATTCTGTAATAAAATCAATGACACTTAATCTTAGTTTTAGCATCTCATTGCAAGGCTGTGTCCAACACTGCAATACTAACAATATTTCTCTTAAAAGAAATTGTAGTGAAAAGGAACAGCGCAGCACAGCTCTTTTCTTTCATAAACCTATTTAGAAACTAGGGTTTGTAAAGTAATTTTTGAAATTCTAACATTCACCAAACACCTTAACGTCTTAATAGCTTGATTACTTCTGGCGTAAAAACGCATCTTTTTGAAATAAAGTGATTCTTTTATTCTCAAACTCTGAAACTATAAATATTAGTTGGAAAGCCCCCTGTAACTCCCAACAAACAAACAAAAGAACAAGCAAACAAACATTCTGAGAAAAAAGTATAGAAAGGTGAATAGATTCATTCTGACACAGTCTTTATGCAGTTTTGTTAGAGAGTATTGACAGAGTCTAGTTCCAATAATATATCATTTTCACATAGAACATGCATTTTTTGGAGGGTTTTTGCATGGTTGTCCCCATGGGTAGAATTCACAGGACGTGTATATGGGAATTTATATATATACGTGTGTATGGGAGTTTAGATTCCCTGTCAATTAACTATGTACCTGAAAGCCAGGCATTATTTCACCTAGCTCCTCTGCCTATGGACAGATTCAGATGGCCTCACTCTAAATGACACTGACTCCAGAGCAGTCATAGGATTTCCCTGACTTGGTGGGGTGATGTGTGCCAGTAAATATTGCTTAGCTTTCAAAGCAAGCACAAATAATTGGTAAGGGACCTTGAGACACCTGCTGGTAGCTAACGTGCTGGTTCTTTCACGTGTTACATTGTGAAACAGTGAAAACTGAACACTATTTAAATTAATAAAAAAATGCACAACAGACACCATATCAATAAGAAAGCCAGTAACTTTACTGATTTGTCTGCAAAATACAAATTATACCTTATTTCCAGCAGGAGAATCTTTTGAAATTTTCCCATTTTTGTTCACTACAGACAGCTGAATTAAGTCCCTTGAGATACACAGATGCGGTTTAACTTAGTTATAACATCTTGTCATCTAGTGGCGACAAAGTCCAGCTTATGCCGCTGTGAGCCTCTACTTTAATATTTGTTGCAAATGCTTGTATGCTCCCATTTACAAGCTATTTTGTTATCACCATTATTTTATGGAAGCAAATCCCCATGAAAGAGAAGAAATAAGGAAAAAGGATACAACAAACCATCTGAAGCAATCCAAGTAATGCCTGTGGTAACCCAGGTCTGATATTAAATACACAAAAGACTTTAGCACTGCATTTTTAATTTTTAATTTTTTAAAAAATGACTTTCTTAAATGACCTTTTTTTTGAATCAAACAGAAGTATGGATCAGTCTGAGGTATGAGAAGGGAAGGTAGAAATGCAACATGTGACTATGAAAATAATCAAATGGATACTTTTGATGCAGAAAGTCTGTGGCTCAAAGCTTGGATTGCTCCACATCTTTGGTTAAAATATATTAACAAAAGCCTTTTATTACATCTACAGTCTGAAGCATTCTAACAGACACTAATGTTCCATCAGTCCTTCAAGAGACCTGTAGTGGCAGGAAATTAATGCCATATAACTGATGACATCACAGCAGATGGCACAAACAGGAACAGATGAAGTATGCCATGTTTAGGCAACAGCCTTTATTGAGGTTTCAAGTGGCTTTTAAAAATTACAAAGCATTTACCTTCAAGGTGAAGGAAGAAGGAGAACAAAACAGCTGTTAGACTACAGATAAAAGTGGGTATATAGGATTGCAAATACAATACAAAAGGGTTGATGTCCTTGAAAACAGCCTGTGAGTTCAATTCTTATCCTAGCTTTACCTGAAAAAGATCTGAGGACAACAGTTAATTTGTACACTAGTCATTAAAAATTGCTAAATTCCTCTACTGGGACAAAATATAAGCCATTTTCTTATAAACCACAATTTTTGAGAGACACTGAAATGAAAAAAGCTTTACTGTGAATGGCTCAATGCATACAATATATATGTTGTGCAGATAGAGTATATAATATAATTGTCACTAGCAATTAAACACTAACTGACACCACCTTTTAATAGAGACTAGCTTATCTATAACAACAGCAGGTGTCTAGAATGCCACTTTAGGTGTTTGAACTTACAATTAAGAATGTTGCCTAAAACATCATATAGCATGGGTTAAGGTAAAGCAAATGTAATACTCTTTCAGGGCTCTGCCCCAAACTCCTTAAATACAAAGGAATCACACAATAAACCCAAATTAGCTTTTGCAAATACAATAAATGGTAAGATACAGATAAAAGAACAAGAAAGATAGACAGTTATAGTTTACAGAAAGTGACTTCACAATCAAAGTTGTGCTTCTTATCATTAGATCAGTTTGCAAATATGCATTATCCCCCACAATTTTGCCAGTATAAGTTAGTTGCCTTCTGCAGCAGGAACAAGAGGGCGGACTGGCATTTATTTTCATGTGATTCTGTTCTACTTGTGTTTATACAAAAAACCACTGTCAGAGTTAATATAAATTGCCCAGGCAATACTTTTCATGCTACTTTCTGCTTAGTTACTTGCAGTAATATTATACACTGCATCTTCATTAAATGGTATCTTTCATTTTTTTCATGTGTTGCTGAGGCAAATCGCAAGGTAAACTATTAATATGGCTATTTTGAATATATCAATAGACCAAATCCCCTTCCCCACTGAGAAGTTTCTACTACTACACCAATAAAATTGTATTTTTTCTTGAAATGACAAGGTATATTTGTGATAAATTTGCATATTTTTGACACACTAAAGTTTAAAATTCCCAAAAAAGAATATGAGTACAGATTAATCTGAGGGTGAAGAAAGTGGTTTAAGACACAAGGATTTTGTGTTTTAAAATTAATTATGGGCCTCATTTTATGTTTTTGTTTTGTTTTGATTTTTTAAATTTATTTTTTGGGTTTTTTTTAAATATGCGTATCTTTGTTTACCCTGCAGTTTGCTACACGAGGTAAGATGGATGCATAAGTAGCACAGTATTCTGCTTAAAGACTTTCTAGATTATGTATTAGCCCCTGCACGGCTGAAAATGCCTGTAAGGCAGGCTTCTGTAAAGTCATGGTAAGTGAAGAGCCTATGTCCTAATGCACAATGTAGTCTGATCATCATTCTCTACTACAGAGAGGTACACTCCATCATTTAGCAGTGCACAGCAACTGCATGTATAGGTAGAAAAAGTGTGCAGATTTCACTTCAAAGTACTTTGTGTTGACATTTCGCTGTTGCAGCTATATTTTTCATCATAATGTCAATGGATGTAGTTGAGACCTAGAAGGACTCTTGAAAAAAGGAGAAATATTACACTTTTACTATGGCACTAACATTTTGCTTAAACACTTTTTCCCTCCAACAGAAAGATTAAACTGAAACACTTGAATATACCATTTTTTTCTAACAGACAAGAGGGACAAAGAGGATTTGAAGAAAATGGCACATTCCCTCTGGTCAAGCTATCTTAGTCAAAGGAACAATATGAGGCTGGAGAAAATGTGGATGCCATGTATTGAAGCAAGTCCTACTCTGGTGTAAACACACAGGGAGCACTGCTCAACAATGTGCCCACAGTGAGATGATATGACTGTAGAGGGCCATGAGAACCAAGGACCAAATGGCTAATATTGCCTGTAAAATCAACTGATTTTGAACCACACTTTAACTGATAATCTCTTTAAGATTTTTATGTCTGTGAGAGGGGAGGAATCTATACAACAGGCACTTTTGTGCTGATCCCTCCCTTTGCCTCCCCCTGCTGCTTCTGTACATATTTACCTGCACTCACGTAGCTTACAGCCGTTAGAGCTGCACATTCAATTCAGACAGGCAGAATACCAGCTTCATTAATGAGAAAGGGCTAAGTTACGCCACTTTGTCATTTAACCCATGGAAAACTACAAGATACGCAGGACGTTATGTAATGGAAGGGCCCTTAACTTGTTACAATGCACAAAAGAGCATGAAATAACTAATCAGTATATACAGTGGATGGCAGTTCACCCAACTGATTGTAAAATGCTGCAGTAAAATGATTTGTTACACTATGGGTAAAGTCTAATTCTTTACAGATCAGTCTTTCAGCAGCAGACTTTGATCTGTAAAATGTATACTAAAAGAAAACCGAAAGAAAATAGTTAATGTGCAACTGCACAAATATAATTCCCCACTATCAAGAGAACAAAAACTATTACCATAATTATTATATATATTAGAAAGCTATACACAAGCATGTTAATTTCACAGATTTTTTTTTAAAGAATCTTAATATCTTATATAATTAGAAATACACATTTCAAAAACAAAACTTCTGCAAAGACAAAACAGTTATCTTGATTAGCAAAGCATGGAGTTCCTCAAGTCTTAGGGTAGTGCTTTCTATACAAAAAGTCCTTTTTGTTTGTTTCTTCAGGACTGCTTAAAAGATTAGCAAAGCTATCAAGGAAAAAAGAACAAGTTTTGGCTTAAGGAAACTACAAAAGCCACAAATGCTTTGCAAACTCTGTCTTACTTTTTATTATGAAAATAAGCAAAATGTAATGTACATATTTTTATATTTTTTATTTAATAAGTGATGAAGACCCAGAATTTTTGAAATTAAATATATCAGCCCTCAAACTCAATATTTCTATAAGTATGGTCCTCTTGAAATGGTTTGATCCTTTTTAACTGAGTGCCATACTCTAACAAAATGCCTGCATGTTTGTGAGCATTTTCAGTATGTTAGGTGACTCAGACTCTTTCTAGCATCAATTCATGGCCACCCAACTGCTGGATCTGTCAAAACATCTGTACATTTTCTATATGTTGTATAACAGCTGCTTTCTCTCTCAGTAAAGATCTGCCATTTCTGGCAAATGTTTTCATTTTGTCTATTTACATTGTAAATAACGTTGAACCTGCAACATGACACTATCTATTGTAACATACATTTTGCAAGGGAGCACAACAGTGAAAAGAAGTTAGCCTTAAAATCTATTTTGTACAAGTGTTCTGCTGTACAACTCAAATGCTAAGCTTATCTCAGCATTTCTGTTTATCCTTATACTGCATCACTGAGGCAAGTTAAAAGTACTTTTACAAAACAGAGTACCTGACTTTTTTTTCACACACGGCACATATAATGCATATGAACCCTTCCCCTCCCCCCACCCCATTAAGGTATAGCACACACACACTGCAAGAAAAAAAAATCCCAACTAGTAGGTAATAATGTTATCATGTTGCCCATCCTTCAGAGAGCCGCATGCGCTTGACAGAGGGGCTTTCCCTTTCGTCCGGCGAAGGTCTGGTGAGTCCAATGGGGGAGTGGAATTCGTTCCGGTGATCTTCTCGGTCACTTCCATCGTAGGAACTGCTACAGCTGCTCAAACTGTCAACAGGAGATCTCCCCGCCTCATGGCGCGTGTGCTGTTGGTATCTCGATGGTGTGGTGGTGCGGTCTCTAGGAGGAGAAACAGGTTCTGACTTGATGTTGAGGCTTTGAGTAGAAGGCAGGGAGAGATTTGTACTCTGAGATAAATGAGTGCTAGTGCAAGCTCTGTAGGAGGAAAGGAAACTCAGTTACAGGTGGAGGAGGCATGGAGCCCCCAGATACTCACAAACACTCACACAAAACACCAGTATAAAGGCTTGCACAGGACCAGCACATGCAGAGATCATGGGAACAGTTGTCTGAGCAGAATTCATGAATTCTGGGAGATGATAGCACCACAACAGATGTGGTCAGCTTTAGGAGGACAAGCCCTCAGTTTGGAGAGAGGTCTTGCTTTCAGTGTCTCTCTCTCTACTTATTTTAAGATTAAGTGTCATCACAAATTTGGGAAGGTGAGCCTTTGCATTGTTGGAACCACCTTCAGGTTTCTGTATAACAAATACTTGTGTGTGTCTATGCATCAGCTGAGATGGGAAGCATGGACTTTCTGCTGGGTTTAATCCGATTAATTTGAATGCACACAACTATTTTTATTGTGGTTTGTTTTGACATGTGACTTCAGATGCAAAACAGAAGCAAAAAAAAATCTGGTCTGGTAATTTTTATGTTTTTCAGAACAGAGTTGAAATTACTGGTCCTTAACATTGACATCAACAAAATAGCACAAGCAGGCAAGGATTTAGATATGATTTTAGGGTTTAAATCGATAAATCTATGATTAAATCCAGAATGCATTTGTATAAACTACAAAAGGGGACCTGAGGAATAGTAGAAGATGACAGAGAACTACATTGTTTGCCCATAGGAAAGCCAAGCTCGAAGGATGCTACTGGCAGACAGACTGCTATTCTGAAACTTATTCAATGGTAAGCTACGTAAGTATTCTAAAATTTTTATTTTCTTTTTTTTCCCTCCCTTTTTTGTGCATTTTTTTGGGCAGGTAATGGCAGAGAAAGATGAAACAGGCAAGGAGGAGCGTGAATACTGAGAACACACTTTATGGGAGAAATGAGATTATTTTCAACTGCACACCATCTTGTAGAAAAGCACCACCTCCTGGCAAAGCCTGACTTTTCATAATTAAAACAGAATATTCAACATGCAGTTTGCATTATGTTCCACTTCAGGGACCATTTGCTAAGCTGAAGTTAGTGTCTTACCCAATAAATAGAATTTCAAGGTTTCTATTCATAAGTATTTATTTATACAGAGGTAGGAAGGCAGTAGGGGCAACATTAGACTTCACATGATTTTAAACCTAAAGGGATATGCAGGCATTTTTAATGCAAGAAGGTGTAAGATTGGGATTTGGAAGGGATTTCTAAGAATGTAGAAGACACAGGTAAGTTTAGTGTAGACTTTTAATTTACTGAAATAACTCTACTTTCCCTAGGGTGTCATCATCTGAGAGCTGAGTATTATTTAAACAACATTTTCTACTACTTTGATGATTTTTTTTTCTTCTGACACATTTAAAATAAAACTATATGGCTTCAATATTGAATAATATAATCTGATTTTATCAGGAATTCCTGCAGTGTTTAAAAATGGATGGATCTTGTTAGAAAACAAAACAGCATGTTCTACCTTCAATTTTTTCATCAATCCTTCATTCCTATACAGAAAAATTTGTCAAATCTGCGATGAGCCCTTTCCTAATTTACAGAGTTCATAAGTAATAGCCTTCATAGTAAAAAATGTAACCTTTTTTCAAAGGGGATATTTCTTAGTATCGTTTCTGTAAATATTAAATTAAGACATATAAGAAACAGTAAATATAAGACTTTGCCATTCCAACTTAGTGAAATATTCCACTATTCCTGAAAAGGTGTTAAAAACAGTCCAAAGAGAACCAAATATACATTTCTGTCTTTTTTTTTTTTTTTTTTTTCTTTTCATTTCCAGTGATTTTATTTTTGTGTTGCTTAGTAGATTCTAGGACTTCACCTGAGTAAACAATTTGTCAGCTTAGTATGATAAGATTACATATGATTTTACATGCCAAGCTTATAGCTAAAACTGAGAGTTCTATAATAAAGGATGGTTGACCCTAGAGAATTGATTTAGAAGTGTTTGATTTGAGCAAGTGATATGGCACTTTGCAAAGCTCAGGATAATTAAAAAATATACAAATAGACAAAAATAACTATATTCAGTTAAATTTGTTTGCACAGAACATACTGGCATTCTACTGTGTGACAGTATCCAAAGGAACAAATCTAGAGGGATAAACTGAATTTCAATGATACACAGCAGGTATTGCTGTACTGGAATATTACCTTTTTAATAGTGCCTCAGAAGTGAGTATAAAAATGCATCTCTACAGACTTTTCTACAGATTCCTTGTGATGCAACAGCGGTATTACATAATAACCACATAAAAATTAGCGGCAGTTTTATAAATGCTTCAGGTTGATTAGAATTTTGAACCACATTTTTTTTGGTACATTTATAAAAGGATAATAAATCATTTTGGCAGGTCAAGACTGAATTTATGAGATTTATAAAAATATTAAAACAATATAAATAAATTGTAGCACATATTGGGATTCACCTTTGTTTCTTTCTAAATACAGCCTTTTGCTGCTGAAGGTATTTCTAAAATTTAATATATTTTTATTTGATTATAATTTGCAATATTTCATTAACATTTTCTGAAACATTTTTATGAAAAGTTCATCTAAGCTAAATCTGCATGGGAAACATACTGTTACACATACATGCGAATGGTGAAATAATAGGTACTTAGGTGCAATCTTTAAATCTATATTCTAAACAAAGGATTGACCTTTATTTAGAATGCAAGGTGCACAATAAGAAATGAGAATTTGGTCTGCTGCAAAATGATTTCATTTCCTGTTTAGGTATGTCTAGGTGTAGAAACAGCTGTTTGCACTTAAATGTATTAATACATACTTTATACTGTTTTTTCATATAATTACATTAATTGGGCCCAAGCATGGCCTACTAAACCTTCACTAAATTCCCTGGTAAGCAAATGGGTTTTGGATATGGAAAACCTACTGAGAAACTAAAGAAAATGATTCAAAGGCTTGTGTACAATTACATGCACTGAATAGGTGCTGGGCAGATCACTTATGCAGGCAACATCACCTTTTTTCACATATTGTATGAAAATATTTCATTTTATGGGGACAATAAAGAAAATTAATATCTTAACTTGGCACATCAGTCTCTCTTGAGGCCAATGTAGTTAAAATTTGATTTTTATTCAGATTATGATGGCCACATGAAGAAATGCTGCTTCCTATCTGGTGTCCACATGGAACATCTACACAGCTCTGCTGTATGAGAAGTGGGGGAGCAAGACAGTGCCAAGAGCTTGGGATAAGGACAACTCTGTGTGCATCTCCTTCTCTCTGATTCTCCAAATGGTATTGAAGGTCAGCATGCACAGGTAGAAGTGCAGGTCTGAGTAAGTGATGAGTGAGGACATGAATATTGACCATGTAGATTATTCTAATGTGAAAAAGTGGTCTATTGGCTCCTAATTGCACAGTCAACTTGAAGAACTAAGAGCTTGGTTGCAGAGATCTTTGATTACCTCCAAGATGATTCGGACAGTGCTACTGAAATTGCTGAGGACCTATCTGGAGCAAGATAATACATCTAAGCCTATCTTATTCTACTACTAATCACATTTGTGTCATGCATTGAGGAAGCAGAACTGATTTTCACCTTTAGACTTTGGTAAAAAACAAAACCTGGAGGAGACTTGAAATGTCTCTTCCATTAACTGTTTTCTCACTGGTTTTTATAGCCTACTGTTAACAACAAGCACCTCACTGCCAAACATTTTCAGTGTATGACCCCACTAAGCACTGAGATTTATGTTGTCAAAGCCTTTCAGGATGTGCTTTCTCAAGTACGTGAAGATGACTGTAAATTTATTTAATTTTAAAAATGTTTTTGCAAATTCTAATATGTTCTACAGAATTTCAAAATTTTCAAGTAATTCAAAAGTTAAAACATGCTCTTGCATGTAGAACTCAGTGAGTATGATTTTCTGCAGTGATAGAAGACTTCTCCAGAACTGTCTGTGAAGCAGCTTTCATAGCTGAATTCACTTACAAATCACTGAAAGAGTAATAATAATAAGAGTAGCAACTCAGAATGTATTCCACAGCCACAGACATTACACTTTGACATTCTGTGATACAAATCAGAAACAGATCACGATGTGTGATGTATCTGAAAAGGCATGTAATTAGTTTAGGAGTTAATTTACACTTTTTTTTTTCCTAACCAAATAGCCTTATTACATTCCTTGGTATGGTACCAATTGTTTATACAGTGATACTTAACATGTGAGCTTTCAATTTATTTGAGAATTTATGATTTTAGTTGTACAGTAAGTCTAAATGCTGACCCAGAAATAGTGCAAACTCACATAGAAAAGTAGAAGATATTAAGACTATTTTTTTCTAGCACAAGTATTTCAGTTGTATGTTTTTATGACATTTGTATCTATATATACTTATTTATACAGAAATGAGGTATAAAAATTTGCTTCCTTTGAAACATTTGTATAGCTCTCCTTAAAAACCCAAATTATCAACATGGTAAAGACATTAAAATAAGTTACAAAAATTGGTCAGATAAAGTAGAAGGAGAATTTTGAAGTTTAAGTCATGTTTACAGTATTAAATTGTTCCACACTATGGCAACAATCTCAAAAAAAAGTACATATGTGGAAGACCTCTTTCTGAAAATAGGTTTTCCTTTCAAATGTATATGAATTAAAATTTTTCCTCATAAACACACTCCTGCTGTTTTCAGCTTCTATTTTTATAGCTAAACTTTTCAAAATTCCAACTTGTCTAACCATATGTTGTGGTTTGACATGGAAGTGAATTTTTTTCAGGAAGTTGGGTCAAACAAATCAGTGGTCAGGTTTGGATATTGGCACCTGGAGTGACCACTGAAGGTATGGATACGCCTCTGAAAACACAGGGGGTTAAAAGCAGGAACTCCCAGGAGTTCTCTCTCTTTTGTTCCGGTCAGAGTGCAGTGCAGACCTCCCCTGCCCAACCACGGGCTGGGTGGGGGAGAGGAAGCCATGTGGCCTGGTTGAGGTGAGCGAGGGGTAGAAGGACTGGAACTGAGCCATCTCCTGTGGACGGAAGGGTGGAAAGAAGCGGAGATGCCTTTGTCATCCCCCCCCACAAGAAGCAAGAGACAGAGAGTCCAGACGGCACACAGGTGCCAGCAGAGGAGAAGGAGGGGGGGGAAGACGCCCAGCCTTGGCCTTGGGAATTGGCTTCTGGGCAGAGATTTCGGCTGTCCAGGGAGTCTGAACTTTTAACCCTTTTCTGAGAAATGAAGGCTTTGTAAAATATTACTCCTCCTTGATTTGAAGTAGAAGAGAGACAGTCTGGGATCTGAGATGTTGGAAGAGGACATTTTTGAGTGGGAGGAGATGCTGGAGTGGCTTGTGGCTGGACTTTTCTTGTTAGCCATAGACTGAACCAAATTCTCCTGCAACAGAGACTGCATTTAGGGGGATGTGGTGGTGGGCCAAGAGACCTGTTTCAGTGATTACCAACAGAGGAGTGGAGAGAACAGCGGAAAGCTGAAGAAGGTGTGGTGATGCCCTCTGTCTTCAGAGAAGAAGAAGGGAAGAAGATCTCTATTCTTGGACCCTCGGCCCCAGGGGGAAATGGGGGGGTCTGTAGTCCTGAGACGAGAAACTGAACTGTTGTTTTTCTTGGGTCCTTGGCAAAGCATCCTTAAAGGAGCCCTATGAGCAGTCTGTCCATGAACGGTGGTGAGAGCACTGTGACGTGGAAAGAAGAGTTTCACACTGGCAGATGTTCTTTGGGCAGTCGCCATGGAGACACAAGGGTGGCAGTTGTGTTTCCTGGGGAGTCTGTGGCACAAGAGAGACTTCTCTCTCCTTTGAGGGACTGAGTATTGATTATCTGAAGGGTGGCAACTTGATCAGGGATCCTGGGTGGTGTCTCACTGTGGGTTTGTTTGGAAATTAGGTGGGAGGAGGAGGAGTGTTTTGGAAGGTCTTCATCCGGGATTTAGTGTCTGTGTTTTATAGTAGTAGTAGTTTAATAAAGTTTTCCTCTTTGTTATTAAGCTTGGGCCTGTTCTGCTCTGTTCTTGATCGCATCTCACAGCAATTATTTAGGAAGGTGCCTTTTCATGGGGGCGCTGTCATTGCACCAGTGTCAAACCATGACACCATACATTAGGCTATTATACTACACTCGTACATGCCTACGGTCTCAATAGAAATTGTAGATATCAAAATATTTGAAAATCATACAACTGTTCACTTAAATGAGCCAAGAGGTTGCTTGTTCAAGTGATTTCCCTGTGTCAATTTTCACACTTCTAAAGATCCTGAGATGATTGAGCACTGTATTTCTCTGAAACTTGAATAAATATTGTAAAATTAGCCACTAGGGGGCAGGAATACCTGTACTCAGCACAGGCACATCACAATGAGTTTTGTAAGCCTACAGTTCTTTGGCTTAATAATGCTATTTTCTTATAAAAATCAACTCCAAATAAATGAAACTTGAATTTCACAGTAGAGCAGAAGAGAGTATGTGATTATTATATAAGGTTAGGGCTTAATCTCAGGTCAATTAATTATGTAATCTTACTTTATTAAAATATCTAAAAAAAATTTATAGTTTACTGTAAGTGTGCAACAGTAACTGGAAATTAGAAGCATAAATAATAAATATGGCTTCAGTACAATATAGGTGTTTGGTTTTAATAGTGAAATAAATTCCTATCTAAAGAAATAAAAACTAAAACATACACAATACACCACTAAGAAAATGCCATGAACACAGAATATTTCATTGTGTCTCCCTAGCAGACTTTCCATGGATTACATTGTTCCAGTTTTGCAAAATCTAGTTTTTACATACAATAGATATGTTCTGGTATGTTATTTTGACATATTTTACATTTGGAATTACTGGGGAGGTTGAAGTCACTGTAGGACAGTAAAATAAAGAAAGCACTTCTTACCCCAATTGACTGAGGGCAGATGGTGGCATGTTATGCAGGTGTTGCTGTTGCCAGCCAGTCACAGAACCAAGATGAAGAGCACTGGCTGTATTAAAACCAGAGAGAGATGATATATCTGCACTACTCAGAGAATATTCTAGATTTGAAAACAGAAAGACAATAAATAAGAGAGAATTAAAGAGGAAGCAATTAAACAACAACAAGCATAGTAATTTTCATTTCATTTTGTAAGCATTTTAATTTTAATTACACCAATCACATTAAGTTGCAGCAGAAAAAGTAAATCTTCCTCTTCCCTCAACTCATTAACTTGGGAGCAAATACTGCACTAGTAATTATTTTGTAAGCTAGCAGGGTTTTACTGGATCTGGCAGATCTAAAGCATCCATAACTAAAAAAGGACTGTCAGAAAGACTTGAAAAATGTAACATTTTGGTTACAGTCCTCCTTGCAGAAGCCAGCAGGCAGCCTGCTTCTGAACAATATATGTGTTCTCAAAACATGCTGGATCTATGCAACTGTGTGCACTCTGTACAGCAGCAATACACAACAGGAACTGTAAAGAAACCTTGAGGCTTCATTTCTGCACCCTCCCCGGTAGGAAACTGTGATAGCCAACAGAATTACTTAACTCTGGTTGGAGATAGTGAAGCTGCTTATTCCCACTACCATCACAGCTTTAGCATGGTGCACTCAACTGCATGAAATTATATCCAAGGAAGACTAAGGACTGTTAACTGTTTTAAGGTTGTTTTTTTTTTTTTTTTTTTTTTTTGTTTTTTTTTTTTTTTTAATTTTTATTTTTTTTAATTTTTTTTTTTTAATTAAAGCCAATGAAATAAAGCTACCAAATCAGTTTTACTTCAAGCAAATCAGCTAACTTTGAAATAGATACATCTGAAGTTAGTGACAGATACAGAATAAGCAAATGTATTGCAAGGCAATAACAGCTATGAATTTTTCAGTTTCTCACAAAGAACATTAACTAATTTATTAATACTGAGATAGACGCTTAGCAGCACCTTGCTCCCTTCCCCATCCTTTGCATCCTGCACCCATACTTACCAGTACCATATGTTGTTGAGATGGCTGATGGGTAGCCTCCCATCCCTTGCCCTGGTAGAGTAGGAGTTGCTACGGAAACCACTGGAGTAGCCAATGACTGAGCAGACTGGGAGTTATTTATCCTTTGATTCTTTTAAAGTAAGTAAAATACACATATTATTGACCAGTTTTAAGTCAGTTGAGTTTATTTGCTTTCGGGGAATGTTTTGTTCATGAGAGATACAGGCTATTACAAATTTCTAGAAATTAATCATTTAACATGTGGCTTTGATGAACTCTGCCAACCCTACCATTTACAAGCTTTCAAGAGACCAGTTGTCACCATAGTAACCCATTACAGCAGTATCTCCTAGGTAACTGAACTAGTAAGACTGCTTTTATTGTGGGTACAAGAACAGATCATGTGAAAAACTAATAAAATATATGAGCTCTATTCCCACTGTTTTCCTTTTCACTTATATAGGAAAAAAAAACTACCACAAAAAACAATGAAACCCAAAAAGCATAACAAAGCAAAACAAAAAGGCGAAAGAAAAACCCAGCTCTGCTAGGTTTTGAAAGTGAGGTGCACCCCTAGACTGCTGAACACTGAACTCTAGCAGGGGATGGAGCCCTAACTAATTCATTTTTGTGCAATAAGAAAACCCTTCAAGGCTGTTAGATTGCACAGCAGTTACACACTTATCTTTAACTCCAGGGCACTAGGTGTTGCAATGTAAGAATTACACTAGAGAACTCTAATTATGTGAGTGGCAGGAAAAAAGGGCTAGAGAGCCACCAAAAAAGGTGGCTGTCATAAGGCTGCGCTATCTTCAACAACATAAGTTTACATGCTCTCTATGCACCACCAAAAAGAAAGCTTAATTATAACATGCTTAATTTGAATATGTGCAACAAGGCATCTGGCCTTCTATTGCTACATTTAAAAAATTGCAATGACCTTTTTGTTCGCAATGTAGTTATTTTCCATTTTATTGCAACCAACATTTTACCTACATCATAAAAATAACTGTTTTTTAAAGATTCATTATAAAGATGAACATCGTTACCACTTACCAGAAGCAGATCAACATCCTCAGACTGATTGCATAGGAAAGTAGTATTAAAAATTAGTAAATATAAATATTTACCAGGATGCAGGTTTTAGGTTAGGGAATATTTTCGTATCATAGGGGCAGCAAATTAAACACCTTCTGAGAATATCTTGGAAAAAATGCACCTCATAGGTCTCTTATTTGTCCTCCTTCTAATGGAATGGTTGACTCAATTGTAGGAACAACCTATCCATTTTTCAGCACAAGACTTTCTCCAAGAATGCATTTGCCTTCCAGAGTCTCATTGTTTGCAGATTGCCTTGCTGTACCTGACCACTCACAGACTCTATTGGAAAATATAATTTTTAAGGGGCTTGGAATAAATAATTTGATGCAGACAGATTGTCACTGCCTTGAATAAATAATTTGATGCAGACAGATTGTCACTGCCTTGATCAACTTTGAGTATTGCCCTGTAGGACTATTTGTCACTTTTTGACTTAGGAGGTAGCATCACATTTATGGGCAGTTTTAGTTTGATGATTAATTTATTTTGCATCAAGCTGAAGAAGTCAACTTAGAAGTTGTTTTAATAATGTTTGTTATAAAATAGAAAACTGCATCACTTGAATTACTCTCTTTTAAAATTAAGTTCACTTTTAATGTTAAATCACTTAAAACAGCTTTACTTGGAAACACAAACTTTTGAAAAGAAAGTGCAAGGCATGGACACAATACCAACCCATCTCAGCCTTCTAGCATAGTATATTGCCTAAATTTCACTAGTCCTGACCGGAGATACAGAAATTTCATACTCCTTTTTCTCTTGCTCTGTCTATTTATTACCTCTTATCATTACAAAATTTGGAGCTCACAGTGATAGGGCTCAAATTAATTTATAACTGTTAATATGCCATCTGCTAAGAGTCTGTGTGGCTAAATATTTAAGAAAAACATAATAGGTTAGAAATGCTCAGGGTTAAATTTAGCCTTTTAAACAACTTCAGGAAAGAGTCTTTCAGCTACTGGGAGAGAGACTGCAGAAGGTTAGCCTGTGCACAGTTAAGACACAGTTCCTACTTTGCAATTCAACAGACAAAAGGTAGGAAGCAAATAAGACTTAAAAAAAACCCCAGAAACAATCAAAGAGGCTCAGCCTACATCCTCAGCTTGATGTCAAGCCCTAGTTAGAAAACCCAAACAATCAAGAATTTAGTTTCCTGAGCTGGCCTTGAAATTCCTAAATAACTCTTATCTGAAGTACATAAAAAGAAGAACTTTGAAAATGCATTACCACTGATGGCATGGTACTCTTGTTCCCAGGTGGAATAAGCACACGGAGGTCTGGTTTACGGTTGTTCATTCCCAAATTCATTGGAGGTGGAGATTTTGCTTGCATATTCTTGTTTAAGTTGCCAGGTGAGACCAGCAAACCTGGTGAGTTGCGGGGGTTTCCATATCCATTTCCTGTTAAGGTAGAAAAAAAAGGAAAAAAAAAAAAAAGGAGAGAGAGAGAAGTTTGATGAAGCCCACTATATCTTTTAAGCCCTTCTAAAACTGTGAAAACAAAAACTCATGGTAGATATCTGTGTCATCTATCTTTATTAGGAAAATAAAACATGTGCTATATTTGGAACAACTGGTCTTCAAATGCTTTCTCTCATGGCTGCTAACATCTCTGTGATGTCCTGAAGTTAACTCGATGATATAATTTTGTTTACAGCGCTGTGGTATATAGCACAATAAACCATGACCTTGTAACAGCCAACATCTGACATTTGCCCTACAAAAATCATAAAAGTCAGATAATTTAAGGGCATAAAAACTGTCAAAGCTATTTAATATTTTCTTGACATCTACAGAAGATTCTGCCTTTTCTGACTCAGCCCTTTGTCAGTCATGATTTTTTTTTCCTGCTTTTAAACAAAGGATGAGTATAGCAAGGCTATGATTTCCACAAAAGGTGGGCAGAGCACCAGAAGGATTCATAAATTCTTTCGGCTCATTTTCACTACACTTGTTGGAACTAGAACACAAAAATTAATGGGAGCAAGGTCATAACCTTATTGGAAAATACCATAATATCTTTCATCTTCTCTCTTCTGCAGGCCCCAGGAACAATTTGACAAGCAAAAGTAATCTTTTTTAGAAAAGGGTATTCTCTCACCTCATTGCATTGACAACTATGTGTCCATAAGGTTAATGACCTACCATTCCACTATTTCATTCACCTGATTTCACCTCTTACCTACATAAATTCTAGGGAAAAGTATGACTTTTTAGTGTAACCTTGAAATTCTGTCTACACAATCTCAAGAGAGATAAGAAAGTGCCCAATCATAGAGAGGGAGTAGCACGAAAATTAATACGGAAAGAGAAAACTTTTACCTTGGGTAAATATCAAAGAAACAAATGCTATGGATGACTTTCTTTTCTGAGCTCAGCTTTTGTTCACAGGCTGCAACACACAGCCTAGAATTTGTCTGAGAAGATAAACTAGTCAGTGTGGCAAAGCCCTCTGGGTCAGAAACCCTGGAACTCCAAATTTCCTCTGTTTTCCCAAAGTCAATGAAGACCACAATATCTCCCCCCACACCCCACAGTGTGAAATTGTGTTTATAGCCCTGAAGAACATAAATGGATTATGGAACTAAATTTGATAATGTCTACGAGGCAGGCATAAAAATGACAGTACATGACAACAGTTTGCTCCTCTGGTTAGGATAATGAATTGTGTCTGAGCCTAAGATTTTCAAGTTTTTAATCCTCAAGTGCATCAGCCACTTGTACTTACCAAATCAGAAAATCCATGGAAATAAAATTTTTCAAAGGCTATTAAATATAAAAGCACCACTTCAAGCTTTGGAGGACTCTGAACGCTAAACACTAGTATTATGGCACAGGAAAATTATCAAAAACTGCTTGAACTCTGTACTTATCAGGTACCTTCAGTAACTGCTCTGGCTTGGATTGTTTTTTTCATAATTTCTGTTATCATGATCTCCCAGCCCTTGCAATATGATGAATATTTAAGAGCACTCAGATCACTTCTAATAGTCTGTATTAAATTGACTTTGGAGATTTTGCACCAAAATATTTTTCATAGTTAATATTCTTGTTTATTTCCTTAACAATATCATACAGTTCAGAAAATAAAATGAGTTCTTAAATGTATTTTAGACTTACCAAGCAAATTCAGAAGAGTGCTTTCAAATGTTTTTCATTTTATACCACTAGGCTTTTTTTCTCAAAATGAACAATTATCATCAACATAGATGAGCTATCTATTATGCTCTAATTAATGCTGTTTTACTACTGGTGGTGAAATTACAAGGGGCATTTTGAATACACAGTAGTATTTTCTACCAGAAACCATGCTGCATTCTAAAAAAGTTCACCTTTTACAAACTGAATACTGAAAATCAAGGCATGAAGTGATCAATAGAAGGAACTGAAGCAAAAGTAGGGTTTTTCTGGTGTCAGTTTCATATAGGAGGTATTTTACCAGCAGGATGTAAAACTGTCTGTAAAAATATGTCATATGACAAGGATTTGCTCAGAGAGTGGCAATGAAACTGTTTGAAGCAGTATTGAGTTTTTTTCAGTTCTACAATATAGGACATAAGATATATGGCAAAATGGATTCCACTGTACTCTATACGTTTCTAATTGTGATTTTTGGAGAATAAATCACCTTACAAGAAAGAACTCCCATTTCCTACATAAGATTTACTTAATATTATATACTATTAAGTTATAGTGCTTAGGGGAAAGAGTGCTTCTGTAGATAGCTTTATTCTTCAGAAACATTCATCTGACTTTTACTGATGTACAACAGTTTGAACAGTGATTACATTTATATTTTAAAAACATCAAATTCGTTTTAAGAACTACTGCAATAATTTCTCTGCCAGCAGATTTCTGCTGTTCATGGCATATTATGCCTGCTAGCATTTTGAAGCCATATCATAACAGTTGCTATTTCCAGTCACCAAACTTATTCTTTTGGTATAGTGAGGATTCAGGAATGTAAGACTGTGGACCTTAAACCAATAATACAGAAACCCATCATTTGGAAATCAGTGATGAATGCATGCATGTGGTTTAAAGTTAAGAAGAGTCTGCATGTAAGCCAGCTCTTTAAACTGTACCCTTTTAATTCAAGAGGGCTGTGGCCTGCTCTAAGGCAGCTGTTCCATTTTCAGATAAATCCACCAAAAAGAATGGCTTCATTTACATTCAGAAGCCAAACAAATGCATAAGACTTCTAATGCACAAATTAAATCTTCCTTCATGCTATACTTTAAAATTACACTCTGCCTGGACAATTATCAATTTAGATGTGACCATATGCAAAACACCTCATTCTAATATACACCTGAAAGCACAAAAATTATATGTCATATATGAATGGATTTCCTGATTATAGATCATAAGAAAATGAAAACCAGATGGATTTTAGAGCAAGTTGGCTTTACATTTTTGTTTGGTTAAAAGCCATACTGTTTTATGGAATAGAACATTTTTAAACATTACAAATAGATTCTGTAAGGCATAATGAAAACAATGAAAATAGAAAGTGACTGCACAAATTTTAAAGGGTGTATGTCAAAATTTGTAAATTTACAGCATTTTTAATTCAACAAGTTTTCAGGAAAACAAATTTCCTCCTATTGTTTGTTACACTGACTTGTAAGAGTAAAAAAATTTTATGCAGAAAAGAGCTTGTTTCTAGACAAGCTAGTGGAGCAGCACGTGTCATGAAATGCAGTGCCAGACTTTGGACTAATGGCAGAATCTAAAGACAAATGCTTTTTGAGCACAGACCACTCCTCTTGGACATACTCTCACATTTTGCATTTACGCACAAGGCCATTGACTGTAGAATGAATTCCATCCATGTACAAGCTGCATGATTAATCCCTGTAATTTCACCTTTCAAAAAACTTGGAAAAGTTATATTTGTGCACTGATAGTTATCCAATCAAGAATAATTATTTAAAAAATCAATTTAATAATGAAAAACTACACTTTTTACTGTGCTACAAATTAATGTAATACTGTCTTAAGCATCTTAGTCTTAAATTTTAAGATTTTAAGGATACCAGAAGGGCACAAGCTAAATCAGGACAGAACAGAGAGCAAAGTTTACTTCTCTCCTTTCATCCCCTATTAGTAACACCTGCACCTTTAAAGGAGTTTTGGTCATTGGTGCTACAGGGGTTGCAAAGTGGCTGCAATTCTTAATATTCTCAGAGTTAGGACAATAAATCTATACTGAGCATTTAAGCCAGGAAAATTTCCACATGTTAAGGTAACACAAATGAGAAAAGAGTAACTTTTTTCCTTATCTCTCAACATTCTTGAACATCATTTTAATAATTCACAGTCTTTAAGTCATGAAAATTTGGAAAATTTTAGCAATTTGATTTCTTGAATGTTTGAAACTGTCATGTTCCTACTTGTTCCTTCTTTTTATTTTTTGTGATTTCAAAGATACAGAAATATACTGAATGAAAAAACCTCTATGGTAGTCTGAAGAACTAAAGTGGAAGAAGGAAGAACAAGATCTTCAATTTGTATGTCCTTTATTTGATCTCTCATTTGTTTATTCTAGTGCTCTTCAGTGACAATATGGGTTGAGAATTTACAAGAGCCTTAGGAACCTGAGATTAATTTTAACACAAAATGAACCTTCAAATATGGAATGAATTTTAATAAATACTAATGCTCATTTCATTATTCCAATAAGTGTATGCTTTTACTTGTGAAAACTTTAATATTTCTTTCGAGATGCATATATACATTAGATTTCATGGAGTATTTCTACTTCTTATTTAGTTATACTAAATGCAGATGTCATATATATGACATTTTGATGGATCACCAAGCCTCTCAAAAAGAATTATAAGTACAGAATTAAAATATATAAACACGAGAGCAAACTATTCTGCAAATTATCTCTACTTCAAAAATATATTCATACATATAAAAGAATCAATAAAAATTTTGCCAAATTTGCATTCAGTTTTGCACTGTTTTCTCAGTTTATTTTCCTATTTTCTGAAGGAATGGTAATTGTTCTTAATAATAATGAAAAGGTAATGAAAAGTTTCCTTTTCGCTCTTACTTTGTTTTGCTTTGTTGATTTTTTTTTTTTGCATACACACTGAAACAGTCTATGGTTTATTACCCAAAATAAAAAGATACCAACAACAAAGAACTAATACTAGGAAGCTGTACTGTTGTTCACCTAAAAATAATTTTAAAAAAAGGTAAAGGAAAATTCTTACTCATATGTTATATGTTTGTCACATTTCACAGCAGACAACTATTACTAACTGCAAATGGGAGAAGAAAACCAATCTACTGCTATCCTCATCCAGAAAAAAAGAAATCTTCACTTTTAAATAGCTGCCCATTCCCACTACACTCAACTAATGGACCTTTTTAACTGAATTATGGGGAGCCAACTCATACAGATGTGATATTAAAAAAACTTAATGACTTTGTATGTATGGAAGAATTGTCAAACATCCTGTGAAAGTATCAGCTACTTTTTTGGGAGGGCTGAAACAGGATGACAGTTCAGAGAACATACAGACTTTTGGAAGAATGGGAGGAGAATGAGAAGAAAACTATCTCAATTAATCTTTGTGAGTTTTAAAACTAACCACTTAGAAATGATATAAATATATGGTAGAGATTTCAGCATCAACAGATGTCTAAGCCATCTCTCTTTAACTCACCCAGTCTTGCCATGCAGGTCCTATAACTGTCAATGTGATCTTGCTCTTTAAGTTTAAAGGGATAAAAAGGACTTTCATGGCACTGCAGTTGTCCTGCGTGCAAGATGAAAGACAATGAGAACAGAAAACTGACCTGTGCATCACACCTCATGCAAACACTTCACTGTTGAGTCAAGTGCATGGCAAGCTAACCTGATCACCAACATTGTGGTTATGTTTTATTGCTATAATAAGAGCTGTATTTAAATGTTTCTAAATTAGTACTTCTAGTAAGTATTCTCCTACTTTAGGAGTTCACACCTTAAAAAAAAATAAAAAAGTAAAGCTGCCACCTGACTATTTGAATTAGCCTGTGGCTACCCACATAAGAAACTCTGAGAAACCCTTCAAAACAATTCTCATTGCAATTAGTCTTCCCAAGTGGCAGGCAGATATTTCAGCACGTGGACTCCCTCCTTGCAACCCTTAGAAATAGGGGTGTATATCATAGACAATGAGGGCCTATGGTAAGTTATGCACTTAGAGAAGGGGGAATGTGCTTTCTTCTTCAAGGATGATCATGCTTATTCCCTTTTTCCTTTTCTTTTCATTTTTTATTTTTTTTTAACTCAGCAAAGAAACAGAGTGATAGATGATCCAAATTAAGGTCCTGTTTGTGTTTTTTCAGTCTTGCACTACAATTACTACAATTACTATTGCCAGCATGCTTATAATATAATGCCCAATCACAGGCATTATACTTATTATCTGCTTTCATAATTATTTAATGGCATCTCATATCAGGCATCTCAGATCACACAGCTTTCATGCAGAAACACTGTCTTTCTGATACCTGTACTTCTGATTGTATTGATAAATTTATTTCCATTTCCACAATTTTGTTCTAACACATTTATCAATAGTTATGCTCTTTTCAGAACCCATATATTTCACATTATCTTGTTTTGGTTGAAGCTTCAGCTAATCAAAACAGTGACTAAGTTGAAACTATTGAGAAAAATCACTTAATTATACAGTGATCTTCAGTTTTGTGTTTTATAAATACTACATGTCTGTAGTTTAAACACATGGGCATTGCATTATGAGCAACAGGAACATATTCTTTGTGTCACAGTTTTCTAAGGTCCAGACCTCAGGGATCAGAGAGTCATGGCTCTTACCATGGTAAAACAGGTCTCCTGCCCCTACCACTGATGTTGTATCTACTGCCATGAGGAGATAGCACAGTGCAATGTCCCTGACCTTGCATAGCGCTCCCTCCTCATTCTCACTTGACATTTGCAAATGTTAAGTCCATGCTCTGCATTAGGAATGCACTAGTCTTCCACACTGTGTAGTCTAATAAGAGACGTCAGTGCCTCACCTATTAGCGATGAGGTGGTTGTCTGAAACTTAGCTTGCATCACAGCTTTTCCAAAAAATCTTGTTTAAATCTCCAACTTACTGGCATGGCTCTGATCTCCTAGGCATGTGACCACTTCATATGTGGCCTTTCCCCGAGATCTGAGATAACCATCTACCCTAAGTATGTTTTCAGAACTTAACCATGTTCTTATAAATACACTAGTTGAAAAGATGCTCCATTCTAGTCCTGTTTATGCAAAAAATGAGAAGGTGTTTTTTTTTTTAAGTATGGGTTGTTTCAACATTGTGATAATTGAGAAAAAGAAAGCAACACCAGAATGTGACTTATGTCAAAGAGCAAACTATATTGCTGAAAAATATACTACTTTCTGAAGATATATAGGAGAAAAATACACTCCTGGGAAGAAGAGAGAACTTATCTCTTTAGACTGCTAGAAAGAGACTTTTGACAAATCATGACACAGAATCACAGAATGGCTTGGGTAGGAAAAAACTTAAAAATACCCAGATCCAAGCTCCCTGCTAAGGGCAGGGACACTTTTCACTAGAAGTTACTCAAAACTCCACCCAAGGTGGCCTTGAGCATGTCCAGGGATGGGGCACTCACAGCTTCTCTGGGCAGCCTGTGCCAGAGCCTTACAATCCTCAGTCAATAATTCCTTCTGAATACCTAATCTAAATGTGCCTTGTTTCAGTTTGAAGCCATGACCCCTTTATCAATCATCTGCTTTTAACAAATTATTTGTTGATGACAAATGATTTCCTTTCTGGGGTGTTTGAAATCAATTATCATTTTGAGGAAACTGCTTTTCAATGAAAAATATTTCAAGACAAATATAATTCTAATTTTAAACAGGATGCCTTATTTGAAAAGATACATAAACCATCCTTTGGCTTCTATTACTGGGAGACTGGTCCAACTGTTACCACAGGAAAAATTACCTTGTAAGAGATTTGGAAGACAAAGGGAATGGTTAGATTCAATATCTTAATTGGTGGATCATATTGAAAGTTAAAGGGCAGGGGTCATGTTAACTTAATACTGTCAGGAACTTCCATGTGGGGCTGCAGTCACAGCTTCAAGAAGTTAAAAGCATTTCTTGTTTTCTTTCTCACAGCAAAGTAATTTCTCCAGTCCAGATCCAAGAGGCATCAGCTATCCCTTTCAGGACTCAGGACAGGCATGAAATACAGACATTTTCTAATGTGCAATGCCTTCTTCTATTTTCTGAATTTGAACAAGAGTATGTATTGCAGTGTGCAACAGAAGACAGTGATGTGTCTTAGTGAGCAAGACTACATACAAGAGAAACAGTGAAATCCCTGTCTCATTTAAAGAAAGCATAAAGTTCCCCCAGACTTCACTTGGAAAGGAATTTTATCTAAAGAACACAAATTAGTTATAGGGAACATTTGAAACTTCTTGTAATAAAAGAAGTCATTAATGACTGTCTTTAAGATCTCATTTACAAAGAACCAGTTTGTATGACTCACTTAACTGTTCGTTACATGTGAACTTAGGGCTCTTTCCTTTTCAAATCTTTCAAGCTGTCTTTTTATAAATACAAATATTGAGACACTGTTATTAGAGACAGAGAATAACGAAATGTATTACTAAGTCAACACTTACACAACTGGTGGAAGCCTAATAAAGGCCAAATTTTTACAGATTTTCATTGAAGTCTACTGAGAGAGTCTACTTGCATGGATCTCTTCTTTGGTAAGAAGTCACATGAGTTAGCTGAAGACAGACACATCCAGCCTTTCTATATGACACCCACTGTAAGATTTTAGATTTTTTTTATATGAACAACAGCATCTAGCCTTTCAAGCTTATTCTCAGTTACATTGATGTGACTTTCATGTGTTATTTGTTACTTGGAATTAGAGTTGGAAATGCTTGTGTTGACTACCTACCTAGATATGAAATTCAGTAAATAGACTATTCCCGGATTTTAGAGTTGGAAATGCTTGTGTTGACTACCTACCTAGATATGAAATTCAGTAAATAGACTATTCCCGGATTTTAGAGTTGGAAATGCTTGTGTTGACTACCTACCTAGATATGAAATTCAGTAAATAGACTATTTCCTTCATCTTATATATTAGATCTGTCAAACAAGTTTTAGAGTTCTGCCTGCTTCGACAAAATCTCCTGCATGTAGGTACTTCCCTTAAAATAATGAAGAAAAAGAAAGTGTCTGTCTATCTATCTATCAATCATCCATCCATCATTCATTCATCCATCCATCCATTCTTCTCTATGTATATGGACATATATTCTTATATGGAGAAACCTTGGAAGAAGAACATTTAGAGGCATAATACAAGTAGAAAAGGAAAAGCAGAGCAGTTACATTTTTAATTTCTTATCCCACTCCATGGTTTTAAGTCAACCTGCCAATTTATAAATTCTTATTGTTTGAAATTGGCTCTATTGCATCACAAGATCTTTTCTGAATGACTGTGTGTCCTTTCTTTTGTGCTGTGAGATTGCTTGGACAGGAACTATTGTTTACTTCTGTACCATATTTTACACAATCTTTGGGCCAGAAGTCTGTGGATTATTGCACTCATCAAGTGATAAGGGACAGACAACAACTTATCATGCTCTCCTTGGCAAAGCCATTTACTGTCTTACTAATAGGTTGCCCATAAACTGTGGTTTAAGAAATATTTCTCCAAACTCATTTGTTTATTTAACATATTTCACACTTATAGTCCAAGAATTACCTTCTCTTGACTATACCAATCATGATTTCAGGGTAGAGTGAAGAATATTTATGTAACATTTCAATATCTTAAAAAAAAAGTGTTTATATTTATAGTTCCACAAATCTTTAATGCAGCTAGATGCCTTTGAAATCATTGCTTATTTTTTGTGCTGCTGGTCAGCTTATTTGGGCAGAATGCACACTTTTTACTAAACCACTCTTTGAGGGTATACCATTCAGATGACCTCTACCCGGAGGGAATATAAGTTAAAAATTGCTACTATTACACATATTCCCATGTGGCTTGAAACACTAGTAGAATATATTATACATTCACCCACAGTCAATACACCACCCAGAAAAGGAAAAGGAGAATGATAGCACTAAAAAACTAGCATACTGACTGGTACTTCAGGACCTCAGCCTTCAGAGGATGAGAAAGCCATTGCTGGTCTGTGGCAAATTTCCAGAAGGAAATGACTTGCTGCTGATTTATAGGTAAATACAGCATTTGGTTATTAAAATACACGGGATAAATTTTTCAAAATACAATGCTGATCTACTCAGTTTCTAGTGCTTTTTAATAACAGGTTTAATGGTAGCTTGAAAATGTTAGATTGAAAGACAGCAAGTGCTTAGTTCCTCTGACAGCATTTGTAGAACCCCAAGAACTTTAGAATAACTTTCTCCTTCACTTTAATATTAATGTCAAGATGGGGGCAGTGCAGAAATCAAATAGAGAAACAATCATATTACAGAAATAAGCAGTTGAAGTAGGTATATATTTTATTGTACCCATCATGGATTTAAAACCTGAGATGGAAATTTTCCTGTGATTTTATTATTTATAGTTGTTTTAAGTCTATAGAAATACTGTTGATTTAAATCGGCTTGTTCCATTCAAAGGAAAACTTTATTACAAAATACAAAATATCTTTCTCTGAAAGCCATTCAAAAGGAAAAATAGAACCCAGTCTAAAAATAGAACTCACTTTGAGAATCAAAAGTTCAAAGTACAGATGTAAAGGAAGACATCCCCCAATAAGGTTATATTTTAAAACTTTAAAACTATTAAAAAATTTTTAGTTTTCTATCAAACTTTCAACGTAAATAATAAGCTACTGAATAAAAATTGAGTTCAGATAATTGACAGTACTAAAACTTCAGACAATTATTTGTGTTCAAGTTACTTGTAAGAGGTTTTGTTAAAGATAACAGTCTGTTAAAATTAAAAGAACTTCACATATTCTATTATGTAAACACGTGAACATATCACTTAGCCTTCATATTAGTCATGCAGTAAACTAAAATGGATTTAAAGCATGCGTATTAGGGTATAAAAGTTCTTGTTCTGTCTTTCAATCAAAAACCTATGTTTTGAGAGACTATTGCCAAAGACATTGCTGTATTTATAATTTAGCAATGATACAAAATGTGAAGATCACTCCAATTTTCTTGGCAGTTGCTACTATCACATAATAGAAACTACTCAATCAGTGTTTGGCTGATAATAAATTTACTCTTACAAATCTGAGACAACCTTGGTTTACCTTAAAAATACATGGTAATTAGTTATGTAATATAATAAAGAAGTAGTCAGCTTTCTAAGTTCTATGTATGTCTTGGGCTAACTCCCAAGGTAAATTGTGGATGATTCCAGGGTTATTACTTGAAATAATCTGAATCAATGGAAAAACACACTTAAAACACCGTCTTAAATAATCATTTTCCATTTCTGATATTGCAGTAATAATGCAATTTATTTTGATGCAATTCATTGAAGTGGTGCAGAAACTGAGGTGTGGTGCTAGTAACAAAAAGTAGTTTCATTTTATGGTGGCAGAAATGAAACTGTTTAGACACTTTTTCTTGGCATATATTATTTTGAATATATGCTATTTTTTGACATTGTGGAAAAATGCAAGTTCAGAAGGTTCTAATTTGGCCAGAAATATGAACCCAAACATGATCATGCTACCAGCTTCTGAGATACCAGATAGAAGAAAACACACAGGTTTTTGTTTCTTGTGAAAAATGATGAACAAAGAGAACTTTTCATGTTTATTCTTCTTCACCTTAAAGAAAGATGAGTGTCCAAAATAGCGTCATTGTGGAATGATACAACTAAGAGGATTCAACCTTATAGTGACCTTCCCATCTTCCATTAGTCCTTTATCTAATTCTTCCTATTGTTCTGCTTTGATGAGATTTAGAAAACGTTTCTTTAATGATGTTTCAAGCTTTAATTTTCCAATAAAGAACAAAGACTATTCCTGTAATTAAATATTTATGATGTATTCTTAGCAATGTTCCTAATATATATGACCCTCAAATCAATTGCTTACTCCAAAATTGCATTGCTTGAGACCTTAATGCAAATCCTTAATTTTTGATTAAGAATAATCAAACCATTGTCTTCCTATGCTTATGCATGTTTTTAACATATTTTAAAAAAACCCCATATTTAGAAAGAATATAATTTTTTTGGTGGTGTAGTGATACACAGATTTTATTAAAAGCAAGGATTATTAACAGAAATGCACATGCAGATGAATTTTAATTCTATTATGCCCCTGTTTTAAAAGAAAACACTGCCTTCTTTACTAATTGCTTTTCAGTGTGTATTTAAAGGAATGGGAAACTAGTAACGAGGTGATGATATTTCTAAATGAGCCAGGAGAGGGAGCCCCTTAATTGGGTGATCAATTCCCATGCCAGTCCCTCTGCCGCTGCTGTTCCTGAAGTTCTGCTCAAGATTAAAAGTAAGATGAAATGCGAACACTGCAGAATTAATATTTCTTTAGCTCTTTTTCAGAGGTTAACAGAAGACAATGAACAGAACTATAACTTTCTGTCACTTTTTTTTTTTTTTTTTTTTTTTTTTTTTTTGAGAGCAAAGGAGACTGATAGTGTGATAGTGAAGTTTCCATGGTCTGCCTTCCCTACTCCAAAATTAAGACAAAACAACTCCACAAAGCTTTAGTATGTGTTTAAAGTGCCTTTCTGGTACAGTGCTGTGCAGCTGTAATTGTACTGTGAATGCATCGCACAAATATCTGTGACTCATCTATGTGTGAAAATAAAAGGAGAGTGGAGGTCCCTAATTCAGGCTGAGGAAAGACAAGGGAGAAAACCCCTAAACCATTATATCCAAAATTTCTTTATAAGTGATTTTAATAGACAATATTGGAATTGCCATTTATATCAGCCTTGATTTATTGTGCACGAAATGGATCGTCCAACTATTTTTCCATACAATTCTCCCTGAGAGCAATTTTCCCAGCAAAACATCATGCTTTACCACTCAGTTGTTTTCTCTGAACATACATGTTTACTTCTCAAACTGCAAAAGTAATTTTGCCATTGTCTTTTGTAATCTGTATTTGTCATAATGCAACCTTGCTGATATTGTTAACAAATCACTGAGTTTACAGAGCAAAGGGGACTACTCTGCAACATTGCTTTGGTAACACAGACCACAGCAAGTACAGTTCTCAGTAATTCTAAGGAACCAGGACTAAATGGCTTATCTTTTTCTCTGCCTGGGTATTTTGAAAATTCTTTACCTGTTGCGTATCAAAGCAGTTAAGCAAATACATATGACAAAGTTAATTACTAATTATTTAAGTAAATACTAACAGATTTTGCTGACTAGCAATGGTCTTTACAGCAGGGGTTTGAAACACAATTTACACACAATACATTGAAATACAATGAGCAACTCACTATTAAAATCTTCATTCAAGCCTAAATTAATAAAATTAAGCCCCAGTTCCACTCAAGTCAATGGCAAACCTTCCCAGGATGCAAAAAGGATCAAAGTTTCTCACCAGTGACTCCACCAGGAGTTTTTCTTGAACAAGGCAAAGCAATGCACCCAAAAGTTTTTATGGAAAGGGTAATGTGAAGGAAACCAGACATTTGTTTCTGTGGAATTTGTTAATCTGCAAGATTTTTGATGCTGCTGGAAAAAAAGTCTCTTTCTACAAATAAGAGAAGCACTAATATCAGTGAATGCTCCAGAACCCAGCTGAGGAAACTAAAAAATGCTATTAGATTTCTACTATCCTCTCTCCAAAAGGGAGCTATTTTAGAACTCAGCTTTTGAAGTAAGTCCTTTATTCACTTGGAAAAATAAATATAAATTCTCCTCTCTTTACCTGCACTGGTGCCTGCACCGGTTGTGAGGTCCCCACCCATCAGGCCACCTAGGGGTTTGAAATGAAATGTAAATGAGCACAATAAATTATAACACTCAAACATTCAAAATATTTTCTCTAACTTCAATCAGCCTGCTGTAGTACCCATCATTTCTTTCCTCTGACTTCAACGTGCAGTTGAATCAGACCCATAATTATAAAATCATGATGTTTAGTGTTATCTGTATAAGACACTTGCCTTTCAAGGACAAACAAAATATGGAGTACCCATAATTTTCTTATTTTAGTTTCATGCTTCCACAGCATAAGAAAAATTATGTTTAAGTTATGTATAGTAGTCCTTCATTTAAAAACTATCTTTAGTTGAATGCTAGTCAGAAAAGTAAAGGATTGAGAGGAAGAGGCTGAAGATTCCTGGAGAAGAATGTAACTCAGAATAAATACATACACATAGTTTTTAATTTCCTCAGCCTTTCACAGACATTCCCACTAAGGATTTTTAAAACTTCTCTTTGCACTTGGAGACCTCAAATGATTCTTTGAACCTGGTGCACTTAAAGATCTTGATTTTGCTGGAGGCAGACATTGAAACAACCTAATTCCCACTTACCCTAATCAGAAGTGAGGCCTAGTCATCACCAGAACAAAGCACAACCCCTTGCTATGTAAAGCACTGAAGTACAGAGCTCAACTAACATCAACCCATCAAGGAACTTGTGAATGAATCAATAAAAATAAATTCTGCATTTAGCATGTAGACTGATTATTTAAGTAATGAGTGTTATAATTTACTTGCTTCAGTTTTTTTTTTACATTGGCTACATTTTCTCCCGTGCTTTATGTTATATTGAGTACTTGCATGAATTAAGTAGATAAGCTGCCTTTTTTTGAAAAAGCACATTGTCTGTCCTTCTGTCCTTTATTGACTTCACTGATTTCCTTCAATCTTAGTCAATATTCAGTCAATATTAGTCAATTTTTTTTTATTTTCTATTTTTTGTCTCTTGATTTTTCAACACAGCAATTTTGGACAAGCTCTTATGACTGTTAAAAATAGAGTTCTTTTTTCTTGGAGTACAATTTAAAGTGACCCAAGGCATGTAAGGAGCTGATAGGAGAGTATTTGAAGGAATGGGATTAAACAGAGCCTACCTGTGTTACCTGCACTTGGAGGCCGATGTGTCACACCAGGGGACATGCTATTCCTTTGCAAAGAAGGATGAGCCAGTGGTAAAAGGTTGGGGTTTCCCAGTGAGCTGACTGGGTTACTGTATACCAAACTGTTGTGGTTGGACACTGGGATAGAAACTGGCATCTCAAAGTTTGGTGGTGGAACAGCCTGTACAAGCGAAAAAGGAAAACAAATTTTGGAATTATTTTGTAAGATCTGGAAAGATTTTTTTCACTTTTTCTATTTTTTTTTGTTTAAAACAAACCTCTGCTTAATGCAGCATAATTTTCTATTTCTTTCATTCTTTGAAGTCCTAATTGTTCACTTGTCACCTTAATCTAGTGTCATAGATTACTGCAAGATCAAGGTTACATGACAATGGTGACTTCATTATATGGAAAAAAATTGGAAGAGATAGAATACAAAAGGGAAGGCTTTAATTTCAGCTTGTGTTGCTTTAGCAACCACAATTATCCCAAGTCACATAAAAGAAACCAATACAGTAAATCCCTTTTTAAATGAATTTCTATCTTAGCTTGGAAGGGCTTAAAAAGTAAAGTTCTCCTTAGGGACAGCTAACAAATACAAGAAATTTAGATACACACTAATCTTTGTGGGCTATTTTTTGGGGGATGGAAGTGGTGTTTAGTGATGCCTTTTTAATATCCTATTTTCATACCTAAAGGCAAGATCTTCTGAGCTACTTCCCTTTGCAAGAATGCTTTTAAAATAAAAAATAATGCAAATAATGTACCACACTAACAGAGGTTGTGAGGAGATGCATATCTCATGCTCTTAGGAAGCTCAGTTCAGGTTTCCTTGGGTGGTTGTGAGTTTGTTGATTGGGGTTTTTTGGGTAGCAGTTGCTTGAATTTCTATAAAAATTATGACTACATTAGAAATCTATATTTAATTTATTTGTTTTAAAAATTATTTTCTTGCCTTTTTGAATAGTAAAACTTTTACAGAATTACCTGACAGCATGTTAAGTATTCAATATGTGAATACAGACCAAGTACCCCTCAATTTGCAAGTTTTCTAACATTTATAATCTTTTAAGCTTCAAGAACTTAATCATAATTTTTTTTTTTAATAGACTGGTAACATATTCCAAGGGAGGAAATCAAAGGTTTTAATTTTATTTTCGGCAGCTGATACTACTGGTATATCTTCAAGGACCTAGAAGGAGAGCTGGACATATCAACTGCTAGTCAGGCAACAATGGCACCCTGACATGCCACCCATATCTCTTCTGGCTGGAGCTGTTGGCTATGCCATCTGTATTACAGCACTATCCATCAAATTACAGTTATCTCTTAAGGTTGTTTTTATTCTTTCTTGGCCCTCTCTAGGGACAGAGAAAATTTTAATCTAAATATAGAGGAATTATTTTGCCTAACCACCGAAACAAAGAGCAAGATTTTCAGGGTATGATGTTAAGGATACTTTATACAAATGCCTTTGAATTATTTCAAAGTGTTAATTTTAGCTCTGATACCCTCTCGTTTTTTTGGAGAGATGGCCATAGCAACAGTAGTTGAGTAGATGGATCTGCTGGCATTGCTCCCCATCCTGAGGGCACATGGGAATTTACTTCCCGTTGTTGAGAAGCTGAAATGCACTCCAAGGGCTGTATTTTTTATAAAGCTGATTGATTTAAGTAGATGTAGGAAAAGAAGGTGAGGTGTTTTGGGAATCCACGTGTTTTACATCTCATCTCCAGATGTAAGAATCTACATATAATCTGCACCCTTCTGACTCAGGTCTAAACTACTTGGAAATAGGGTCACATAGCATAATCTGAAACATTTGATCAGCTTGAAGGTATGTTTTGAAGCAAGTCATTCTTTTTATTGGCCACAGAAGGACCCAAAACGTTCCTAAATCCCATGTTAGTCAGAAGCACACGACTGTTTGTGGAGCTCAAAGTCAGTGTTTAAGCTCTCCATGTTTCAGTCCCAATTACAGCCTGATGTAAGACATGAATAAGCTAATATGGAGTTTCTGATTATTGCAACAACCAGGGCTGTGATGGAGTTCTCTCTACCTGTTGGCTTTGAGCCCATGGGCCAACCAGTCCATGTTGCATTGACCGTCACTGACAAGGGAGCACTTTGTATAAGGTTTTTGTCACCCTGTGTCACAAGACCTATGAAGTCTGCCTTCTGAGTCTGGGTAGAGACTATTATTGCCTCTATTTTCTTAATATCTTTTCCTAATCTAAATATCTGTCATATAAACTTAAACACCTGTATAAATGCAAAACTGAAGGTCTTGCCAAAATTCTAAAAGCTTGTTTACTTTAACCACTATGCTCTTCCTTCCATGTACAAACCAAACTGTTCAAGATTCTTTTTTTCTACATTTGTACAGCACTAAAGAGCTCCAGTCTTGGTAGCTCTTCGGGTTGCTAGTCTCCCTAGTCATGTGAAACTGTCACTTAGCTTTCATTTTGTCAATTAAAAATACTTTTTCAAAGTAGTTGAAATATTTGTTTCATTTCTGTACTAATAGTCTAGTTTTTGTCATTTTACCTACTATCTGGATTAACTTACATCTGTTAACAGACCACTTCCTAGGCAATTTTATTAGAGCAAAGTTAATTTACTCTCTGCTTTTCAGCACAATATACTATATCTCAAATACAGTAGTTTTTATTTCTTCTTCTCTACCACAATCAAAAGGTAGAGAGAGAAGTTTGACTGGATAAACATCAGTATTAAACACTACATCTCTAGGTACTGTTTTCTCAGTTTGTTTAACTTTATTAAAGTGTTACACATTCCTTACCAAGACCTGCAATGTTCTGCAGATTCCCTAGTCACTCCTGGTGGTAAGGCATGGGTCGTATTGTTTCCATTTCAGCCTGATGGACATTAAAGTTTCTAAAGCACTTGTGTAATATCTATATTAGCAGGAGCGAGGGAGGAACTGAGACCATCTGAGGCCACAGAGAAGTTCATGTGCATACCATTAAGCTTTCTCAACCTCAAAAAAATTGTGACTACATATAGACTGACAATTGGGAATTGTTCCTGACCTGGACTAACAAACAAACAAAATTAAGAAATTGTCTAGGAGAATGTTATTTGGCATCAAAAGATATCAAAAGCCTGATGGGGACTGTTCAAAGAATTCACCTCAGAAATAAGCACACTTCATGCTGCTTTAGTGTGTTTTTTGCTTTTTTTGCTAATTCTAATATAGACAAAGTCTATACTGTCATGTCTATAAAGTTTGCCACATTTTGCCTATCTTTCCCCCTCCCTTTGTCTTTTCTCATTTGGACACTACTGCCAAAGACAGCAGATGGCTCACCAGTGACCATACTGCCAGTGTATAGCACACAGTGTTTGATGGTTACTCCACAAGCTGTGGTACATGATGACAAAAAAGTGCTGGACACTCAACCCCCTTGGAACTTAATGGGCCAAATATTCTGTGTTAAGTATTGGTTTTATCCCTCCCATGTTAAACCAGGCCTTCATTTATTTAGAGACAGAGATACTTATAACTTCCTTCTAGTGAACTATTTCTGTCTCCTCTGCTTTCATAATTCTTATAAAATTTACAAATAAGTGTCTAATTATTATCAGATGGTTTAGTGTCACCAGAGGACACAAGGAAAAACGACGCACCACAGCTTTGGTCACCATGAAGAGACTAATTTATTTCTCTGACTCCAATCATTTATAGTTCTCAAAAGGTGCCAGTGGATTGGAAGGTGAACGTGCACCTCTCCAACGACACTGGACAAACTACCAGTCTATCAAATTTCTCCGCCTCTATGAAAGAATGCAAAACAATAGGTTGTTTACAGAAAGTTGCGTGAGAAAGTTCTCTACAAGAATGTAAATTCAGAAGACTTTAGAAAATCTTAAGAAATCAAGGTGACAGTTTAGAACAATATGAATACTTGTCCCCAGAAAATTATCTGAGGAAACATTATTTGGCTTAGCTGTTAGGAGCAAAAGCCGATGTTGTTTTCATTTGGCAGCAACTTTTTTATGTTACAAAACCAGGCAGAGGCAATGCATTGTTTTTTATATTCTGTAAGTAGTGATTTAGAGACTCGACTCAATGACTTTACTATAAATTTTGCTTTCTTCTCCCCAGTTTTCTTGGCTACCTTTGATGATCACAAGTAAATGAATATATCTTCCCTGACTTAGTTATTCTGATTTGACAGTTAAGGATATTACTGTATACAATAGATATTATTTATATATAAAACCAGATAGTTACAAATTTCCATTATGCATAAGTTGTGATCTCTGTCTTTCCCATTACATCTTGGCTTATGACAGGAGAAGAAGTTCCTGCTGCAATAGCAGAGAATATATACTGTTTCTTCCTATTGTGGTAAGCAGCTTGATGGAGGACAGAGGCCCTGAGCTCAGCTTGTGATGTATTCAGAGAATGGCTATTCTGTCTTATATGAAAAAATGCTAACATTTTGCTGTTCTGTATCTCTGAAGCATCTCTGAAGTAATTGCACAAAAAGATTAATACACTGCACCTCATAACCTCCTGAAAGGTAGGAAGTTATACCCGAAATCACCAATTAATTCCTGAAGTAGGACTATATTTGATGTCAAAAAGTTGTATTTAATGAAAGCAACTGCAAGGAAATGCCATTAATTTTGGGAAAACAAAACTCATATCCTGTGCTCAGATTAACTGTCTGGTTTTCAAATCTTATATATTTCCTCAGTTTACAGAAAAGACAATTTTTCCAAAAGCTTATGGAGGTAAAAAAAGGGATAGAACTCACTACTACAGGAATGAAGTTTTTTTTCCAAGGATTTTTTTTAATGTCTTAAGATTTCAGATGATTATAACATGACCTGTTTTGTTAGGAAAGAAAAGAAACAGGTAGCATGAGATTAACAGATGCTCTGAAGGATCACTCCAGATATATTTTTAAGGCAGAAAAGTAGCTTGAAAATTGTGTCAGTTTGATTTCAAAAAGCCAAAAGCCACCTTGAAAGAGAAACAGCATGAAAGAATGACAATTGGTGAGATTTTGATGTGAAAAAGGGTTAAGCAGTCTGCCTTATAACAATCTAAGTCCTTAAATACTGCAGTCATCATTTGTCAAGCTGAGTTACATCCTGAGAAACCAAATTAATAGTGACAGCTTTAGAGCTTTTTTGTTCTGAGAAAAATGACTTTCCAAAAGAAGCAAATAAAAAGGGAGGTAAAAAAATTTGGATAGATCTGTATTCCTCCCTGATATTCTACATATATGTTGGGCACCCTTAACCAGTTATTTTAAATATTGCTTTATCAAATTTGGTGCTTTTCTAGTCTCTGGGAAAGTATTATTTAGTGTCCTTATATTTTTCCAAAATATTTTTGGCCTAATGTAAGAACTTCTTCAAATTTTAATTATCTAGAGTGAAAAATCCTTTTGCTGAGACTTAATGGAAAGAACAGAGTGCTTGAGACAGAATCTGAGCCTCCTTAAGAAGTATCCTCATAGTTGTCAGATTTTGTATGTGCAATTGACTAACAGTACAGAAGACACTGTGCATTCTGAATCCAGACAACATTTTTGGTAGATAACCATGCAAGCTTTGAATGGGAATGACAAATGAACACCTACAAACCATCTCTTATTCTTGTCTTTTAGAAATAAGAAGTTACATATGCAAATTCAAATGCTTCTTTGGATCTGAGCAAATATTTGCTTTCCTATTTTGTTTTCCACAGACACTTGGAAAACCAATCAAATATAACCTTCAAACCTCTATATTCTTTTTGTTGTGCTTACTATTAAACATAATAACAAATAATTAATCATTTGTATGTCTCGTGCAAAACAAATAGACCATGCAGAGTTATTTCTCTTAGATATCTGGCAAGGCATATGACTGATTGTTAGAAATTTTGACTTGGTTAAAACAAAATTTAGCTCATGTTAAAGCATTAAAGTAATGCTGATGATGTCAAAGTAAAATCTCTGATAAAGCTGTAAAATCACCCCAACACACAAACATGTCTGAGACCTGCCATTAGGTTCTCATGCAGTCTGTTTCTCTGCAGTGAGCAAGTAGCTGTAACCCTTCAGTGCTGCAACTGAATTTAGCAGAGACAATGGAGAATTGAAGTTACACACACTAAACACACTAATTACTATATATAAAGCAATTTCAGTTCTACATTGCTTTTTCTATATCGCCACAGAAAGTATTCTGTTGATATGTTAGCCTATCCACAAAGAAAGATTTCCACTGTTATTTTTAAGTATAATTTGGGCAAGTAGTGTGGTAAAACACTTCTGTAAATCAAGTGACTATAGCTCATATATATATATATATATGTATATTTCACTTCCTGCTGTAGGTTTCACCTGTGATAGGCTTTGTCTGTGTGTTAGAGACTTGAAAGAAAAATATGCTGTGGGAAATTTTCTCACCACAGTGTTTAGTTATATATTTGGCTATTAAAGCCTCTTTCTAGCTGAATTTATTTCCTGAAGAAGCCAGAACTGAAAGGGTTATGGTTTGTTACTGCAGCAGTTATCAGCAGACAGCCATCTAACCTTTGGTACTTACAGGTATTTTATGGCTCTTGATCATATTATCAAATTCTTCATTAATTTTTTTGTATTTTTCTTCAGTGCGTGGGGTGAGAGCATAAGAGGAGTCAGGATCAGGGCTTTCACAAGCTTTGTTTTCTTTCTTGTGCAATGCCTGCCAGATTCAGAGAAATATCAGAAAGTAAAAAAAATATGAAAAGGAGCTCAGAGTACTTACACATAATCTTTGCCTGCTGATCATTAGATCAATATCTTCATTAAGTTTTCTGTACTTGTCCTCAGACTCAGGGCTGTGACCTACTGAATCGTCTGCATCAGGGTCTGGACTATCACAGCCATTAAGTCCTTTCTTTCTCAATGTCTGAAATACATAATTTGGGAAGTTCAATCCTTGACATGGACTGGAAGAAAGACAGTGTTAAAGAAACACAAACTGCTCATCATAGAAAAGCGTTAAATTATGCTTTAAGGAAAGAAAGTGACTAATGATCCACCACACTGATGTGTGGTTTCCAGTAATGAGTGAGGACCATATAAGACCTCTTCCTTCTGAAGCTGGTATCAATCAATAAATAATGAATCTGGCAACTAACAAAAAGTTAGTGCCTATGCTAGCATCTTCCCTGCCTCATGATTCCCATATCCCACAGCATTAAGGGTTTAAGCTAAACACAGAATGCAATTTATTTTAACGTAAACCAAAATTAAAATATTTATCTATACTGTTTACAGTGGAATATACTGATGTTCTTCTTTTCTTTTAAGGAAGATGCAGGAGGAGCAAATGGAAAAAGAATTGAACCTGCAACAAATTTAGGAGTCCATTTCCTCACAGACGAAAAATAATTACCCAAATTGAATTCAAGGACTTTAGCAATGTCATTCCTAAGTCTATGCTTGTGACAGGACAAGAAAGAGGACAGAGTTGATGATATGGCTATGAAATAACAATAAAGAGCTTCTAGACATGATGTTTACTTTTTATTGACTACACTTAGAGTGCTAAAAATGCACAGGGCTGAAGCTTAATGCACAGGAAAAAGTACTGCTTAAACAGATGCTTGGTGAAAAGTCAAAATGAAAGAATTTCAGGTTCAGCTACTCAAATGCACACAATCATGATCATCATCACTAAGACAGGAGAATTGAAAAATCTTAAAAGCAGAATTGAGTCTGTAGCTTGGAATTCAGAACAGTTGTCTGGCTTCACAGAGGTTTTAACTGATCTACCTTTACAGAGCACCAAAGAACAGCCATAGATTATATTAAGGTAAAAGAATATGAGACGAAAGTGTGGACTCCTCAAGTACAAGCAGTATTACATAAAGCAAATATATTCACAATTTCTCATATTTAGCTTCAAGAATGAGTAACTCAAAAACTTCAAATTCTACTTGGCTGTCTACAAACTTTTAAAGTTAGCTTGCAGTCCATTCTGTGTTGAAACCTGGCTAAGCAATCTCAATTACATTGAAAATATCATATATTTTGTCTGTTAATAAGTGGCTAATGTGTGCTCTCTGTCAGTGTGGGATACTCTGGTATCTTTTTGCCTTCTCAGAATGGTTGTGTATTAGCTTTTTGTTCCTTCAGGAATAGTACTCCCTGAGGAGTACTCCCTGAGGAGTATTCCCTCAGGAATTTTTTTTAATGATAATGTTCAGCTTACAACTGTTACTACCCTAAAATATTATATCATGCCTTGTTCTCATACTATGGAAAAAACCCTGAACCTTTTATTTTCATCGACTAATCAAAGTGATGGTGATCTGCTCTACGACATCTGAGCCTTCCAATCTCACATTGCAGACCTCTTAAACAGATTTAGGCATTTGTGAAAGGCCAGCTCAATGTAGATCTTTCTTTTCAAACTTCATATCTATAAAGAATTCAAGTCAAATCCCTGAGCTACTTCCTTAACACCAGCAAAATTATAATCCATTCGAATAAAAACTTGAGATGCTAAAACAACTTGAATGATTCCCTACACCTTTTCCCACTCCCCTCTCTATTTCATCTTTTAAATGTTAAATGTTCAGTTAGCAGAACAGACAAAATCATATGTGAGATCTACTGCTAGCAGCTTGAAACAACCCAATTAGCAAGAGGGTTTTGCAATCAGCTGCTGTTTAATAGATTTAATAGACACAACAAGATATAGTATAAGCAAAATGTCTTATTGCAATCTCAACTAACATTCTTCTCTTCACATAAACACAAAACAGCTGTCTGAATACATAAAATATTCTGTTTCAAGGTCCAGATCAAGCTGTCCAGACATGAAGCCAAGATCAGCACACTCTGAACCATTTCTAGAGCTCATATGATATACTGATGGAGTCCTGCTGATTCCTATGGAGTCCCTGAGGACTGATGTAGATGTGAGCTGGACTAAATGGCTTCCTCAACTTCAGGCTTTGAAAAAAGAAATATGAAAAGAGAAGAACCAGAGGAATGCTTTGTAGCCTCTTTGAATCTTTTCCCCTCCTATCATTCACAAATCTTTGTCTGTTGCATTCACAAGACTGCGTCTGTGAGAAGCAGATGCATCTTGCCCTCAGCATACTCACAATGCCCTTAAGTTCTGCAGATGATTACTTAGGACTCAGGTGAAACAGTTGTTACTGTGACTTGCAGAAGTTTGGGGATGCACTGCACCTTTCTGATGCTCAGAAGAGGAAAGGCAATGTGTGCCAACTTATGTCTTGCAAGAGTCTCCAAATAGACTGGATTCCCTCCCATCATAGAAGTATTTTTACTAGATATTCATTTTTACATTATTTTCATACCTTTAGAAAACAGGTTGCTTGCCACACCAAGCAGAGAAAAAGCAATCTCTATTTTCACCAGAAAAGCCAAGGATAAAATGTAATAAATTGTGCCAATATTCTACCCAAAATTGAGTTTAGTCCTAAAGAGAAGAGGCAAACCTTTCCCTTGCAAAAAACCATCAGTTTCATGTTTTTGGCTGGTACCTTGGCTGGTGGTGCAACTCAAGCTCGGTTAATGCAGACCACCTGCTCCCTGCCCATCACACCTCGAAAAAATTCAAATCAAATCAAACAAACACAGACACAAATCCTTAACCCCCGCCTAGAAAACACTAAACAAATCCCAAACGAAACAAGAATGTATTTCAATGAGATGGGTTAAGGCTAAGCAACAGGAATTTCCACATATTATTTTCACTAAGAGGCACAGCTCCTAGCTTTGTGAGTGCTGGAACTAATGCTTAGTTCTCTGTGAATTTTATTTTGGGGTAAAGTGCAATATGCAGAGAAGATCTCCTCTGGCAGGGTCTCTGGGGATTTCTCTTCTCAGTACCCATCCTTCTGCTGACCCTTTGCTGCTTCTGTTTGTCACAACTCAGGCTGAAATGCTGCCTTCAGCTGGGAGTCTTTCTGGGAGTAATTTCTGGTTCTCTTTTCTTCATAAGAACATACAATTTTTCCTAAACTTGTTGGAATGTCACTGTCTTGGAGATCCCTCTCTTTGTACTAGATTTGCTTGGCAATGAGTAAAAAATGAAGTTGTAAGGGAAAAGAACATACTGATAGATTACACAGGGACAGGAACACACATGCTAACATCAAAGGAGAGCAGCTGGAAGTGACGTGCTTAAACTCTTGCACTAAGGTAATGAGTTGTATCAAGGACAGAAATAGTGACCCTGAACATACTAGGCTTATGTCTGACGCCTCAACATGCAGGCTACAGTTTTCCCTATCTTATTACCTTGTTTGTTATTTTACTCTTCTCCATGTCACTGACTACCAAATTAAACCTCTCTTTTATTTTCCTTGACTTTTTTCCATTATTGGTGTGCTTCCACACAACACTAGTTTGTACAGAACAAGAAAAAGTGATGCTGACCAGTGTCAAACTGATTAAAATTTTTTCACAAACTCTCTGGACTTTGTGTCAAGATTTCCTCCTCTCCTCTATTTAGTGTCACCTCCTGAAAGAAATTGGTTCTGGAATCTTTGAACCAGTCTTACCGTCATTTAGAAATTATTTTTCTTATGATGTTGAGTTGTCATACTCTTACAAACCCTGGAACAGACCTATAACATCCTCTGGAGATTAGCTAGCTCCCAAAGATTTCATGACTATTCTGGGAGTTTTAAAAACATAAAATAACACAATTGTATAGTGCATTGCACTCTAGAGAACCCTAAGCAGATTTCAGCTATTTTTAAAGAAAATAAGCTATTTTTCAACTACTGAAGCTCCACTTCTTCCAAGCAATTAAACAAGTAATTATATTGGTCTCCAATAACCTGAAATCAGCCAAGGCATGTGAAAAACAAAATGCTTAAATGAAAACAACCTTTGGCTGAAATCAGCTGTGCCAGCAATTAGCCTAAATCCTACTCTGTAAATCTCAGAGGAGAAGTGCTAACTTTGTGACATGCTGACTGCTGCAAAATGAAGTATAAACAACTATTTGCTTTCATTTCATGCAAAACTTATCATCATAATGGAAGTTCAAAAGAAAATGTGGCAGTAACACCCACGTCTGATTTTATCAAGGAAATGAAAATCACCGTAATTTTGAAGACTTTTGAGAAGGAAAAGCCTTTCATTTTCCTAATCTAGTCTCTGTTTCTGCAGTTTTATCCTCCAGATTTTTTGGGGTCTTTTTTAGCATTTCTTTAACAGAATGAGTGGAGAAGGTTAGAAATTATTTTAATTTTTTCCATCTTGTCATTTAGTTTGTTCATCTTTCTTTTTAATTAGTTTATCTGCTATGGAACTGTAGCAGCAGCTCTCTGACCACATAGAAAAACACAATTTTCTTAGGCATTGTTCTGAGAAAAGTCTGTGAGAAGATCAGAGAAAAGAATGAGAAACAAGTCTTAACTTACTACACCTAATATTGTAAACATGTAAAATATATTATAGAAATTTGTTCATGAAATAATAGTTTCTTAATTAACAATAGTAATAGTATTTAAATTAGAAGACCAATTAGGTCCAACTAAATAATAACGATCTGAAAACCCAATAAGTTTCTTAATTAATAATAATCAACATTCTATAAATAACATAGAATCTATATAACTTATTACCCAGTGCTGGCCTGTTGCAATGACATGGAAGAGCTTCTCATAGCACTCCAGGGCTTGGAAATGCTCATAATATAGGTGCCAGATTAAAGACTAGGTCAGCTCATGAGGTTCCCAAAAGATTCAGACCAGCCCAATATGTTCCTTTTTGATATCCTCTGCAACAAAGACCTAACAAGGTCAGGTTAACCACTATCTTAATTTCTGTGATGAAAACTGTGATCTCACTGGGTCTTCTGTATTCAAATTTTACAGAATAGAAAAATTCAGAATTAAATGCCTACTTATAAAAATTCCCAAATCTTTTATGTTGTCTATAAACCACCACAATGGTCTTTAACTGACAGACCCACTAGTGCCAATCAACTGAGTTGCAATTTACTAAATTGTATTTTTGCTGTCAGAAAAAAACCTTCAAGTGCCCTCCATTTTCACTAGCACTTTCTTTCCTGTATCTGGATGGAATAAATCTTTTAGCCACCAATTCTAAATGTTTTTGTCTCTTTTCTTTTTACTGGAGCTACATATTTACATGGTAAAGCAGACAATAGCTAATTTCAAAGGAATTATAGGCTACTGTGTTCAACTGCTTTAGCATTTATAGTCATTAGATGATTCCAAAGAACCCAGCCAAATTTATGGAGATCCCCCAAAAGAGCAGAAAATATTTAAACATGAGCCTGATTCATTTAAGCATCAGTTTGCTCTCTGTGCAACAGAAAAATCAAAGTTAGAAAGGGTTATATGAAGAAAACCTCCTCTCCTGTCCCCTCCCCCCTCCCCCCTCCCCCTCCTGCTATGGGAACCACCCATCTGAATTTCCTAACTTTCATGTAAGTAATGTCCTAAATTTTATGTTTCATTAACACAAAGTTCTTAAATTTTTACATTTAATAACGGACATAAACCATTATGCTGGTACTAATGTACTTTAATTGTATATTTAGGAGAATTGCATAAAACATTACACTTACATTATCTAACAAACTCCATGCACACAAAAATGTATAGCAGTAATACAGAAAAATGGAATATTTCTTACCTTTTTTTCAAAAATCATAAAATGTTTCTGTGGTTTGTACTCCTTTTGAAACAAGCTACAGAGCTTGTTATAAAGCTGAACTTTTATAACCCCATGCTAATCTTTTTGATACTACTTTACTGAAGTTTCAAATAAAAAAATTCCATTGTCTGGTACCATATGTCTGCCTCCTTCAAAAAAATACATATAGGTGTGCTTTTGACAGTATTACACCAAACCCTCTGTTTGGATTTGCCTTTCATTTACACATGCCAAGTGATTATTCTCACCACCTTCTAGTACCTTCTCTAATCACACTTCCTGAGAAACCAAACAGCACCAACACTCTTTGCCAGTAACACCTGCTTCTCTCTGCTTACAAATGATCTAACAGTGGATTTGACAGCACACAGTACATGTGTACTGCAAGCTCAACAGGGCATGAGATCTCTACCTGATTACAGAGATCAGTCTATCCACTTACACTCATATACTTGTGTGCTAAGGTGTCTCTACAATATTTTGCAGTGTCAGTACAAACAAAATCCGTTTTTTTTAAAAGGGCACTAGGATAGTGGAATTTTTGCATCTTTGTTACATATAGTTCTGTTACCCTAACTAGTGTATGGGGGAGCTTTGGAAGGCAGTGCACCTGGTGCAGCCTCAGAGCCCCCAGGACTTGTCTGTTTGTGCTGATCTTGCAGCCTGGACCAGACTGGTCAGCACCACCACATCTCCTTCTGCTGCTTTGCATGCCTCTCATCTGTATCACAGAGCATACCTTGCTGCGCTGCCGTGCCTACATCTCCCTTCTGGAGAGATGATGAGGTTGGAGATGGGAAGATTCCAGAAGTTCATGTGCTCTCTAAAAGAGAGAATGCAAAATCTTTTTCTTTAATGCTCAATTTTGCCAACTTTACAGTGCTTTTCTGTTCAGTATTGATTAAATTGCACTGGGCAACTTTGGCCTTTTAAGTATAAAGATCATACATCAGATTCAGAGATCTCACAGCGGCTAAACTAAACCACATATATTTTTGTGATTTTCTCTGAAAGAAACAAAGCAAATCACATGAGGACTCCAGCATTAAGGCTTTATATTAAAATTTCTGCTAATGTATGCTGAAGAACTTGGTCTGTTCAGCTGGTGAAGAGGAGGCTGAGGCAAGATCTCATTGCAGTCTACAACTTCCTCATGAGGGGAAGCGGAGGGACACCCACTGATCTCTTCTCTCTGGTGTCCTGTGGCAGGACTCAAGTAACTGGCCTGAAGTGGAGTCATGGGAGGCTTAGTATGGATATTAGGAAAAGAGTCTTCATCCAGAGGGTGGCTGGGCATGGGAAGAGAGTCCTCATGCAAGTATTCACAGCACCAAGACTGTCAGAGCTCAAGAAGAATTTGAATAATATTCTTGGGCACATGGTGTGACTCTTGGGCCTGTGATGTGCAGGGCCAGCAGTTGGACTTGATGACCCCATCTCAGCTCATTCTGTGATTCTGTGTAAACTTACACCTCCCTATATTCACAATTATTTCTTGGGACATGCAAAACACTTCTGTCCATCACTTGTAAACTGTTTTAAAAAGAAGAATTTAGATCTGAATATTTCCTGAGATTCTAATTAAGGATATTTTCTCATCCTTTGGGTTTATTCCCATCCATCACCGTGTAGCAAAAGGTCTGAACACCCATATATCCCCCTGGGCAGCTGACATAAGATTCCTATGCCAACCCTCAATGCAGGGGATCACATTTCCTGGGCTCTGAAAGAGGAGATGGCAGCAGAACCTGCTGATCCCAGCCACCCAGGAATCTATGGGGGGAGAGAAGCATCAAGTGACCGATGGTCCTGGCTGGCATGATGTGGCTGCAGCAGCAGGGAGCGGGTCCCCAGCAATGTCACACATCCCTGCCATCTGCACCTGTCAGTGCCAGCACCTGCTCCCCCATGGCCATAGACAGCTGCTCCCAGGGCCGCGGTGCTGACTGGGGATACTGCTCCTGCTGCTCGGTTTTTTCGTCTTTTCTTCACTCATGTTACTGTCTCAAATCTCAGTTCTCATGTGGTCACAGCTACAGGAGTGCAGTGTTTCCGCCTTGCAGATATAGACACATAAGTATGTGTAGGTAAATCTTTATCTATACATTTATATATATATATATATACATACATACACACACATGTATGCATACATATCCTCTACTAAATCAACATCTCATCACCTTTTTATTCAAATCTAGATGGTTTTCTTAGAAGCGTTCACACTTGTATGACCAGCTTCCATTTGCTATGATGCAGTATAATACTACCTTAATATTTTTGGTGTGCTGCATTAGTGGAGTTAAAAAAAGGGGTATGCTTCTTCAGACAAGACTGGCATTTTCTAAATAATGAATTCACATGTGAGATTAATTGGAGGTGTTAAGATTAGTGACATAAATGTAACACTGACCTAGTTGTGATTACAGATTCTGATGAAATCCTATAAGTAACTGAGGTGTATAAGTAACAACTGGCTTTGAATGAACAGAATTCCTCATAAATGTTAGTAAAAAATTAATGTAAAATGCACTCTTTACACGCAAACACTGTATTCAAATGAAACTTCTGTGGAGATATTTTTTCCAACCTGTATTTGAAAAGAAACTCAAATTCTGTTCTGTTGTATTAAAACATCCTACAACAGTCCAGAAACTGGCTGTCAGTGTGTTATGCATAAAATTGGCAGATTATCTAACTTAGATCAGAGATATCCTCAGGATACTGTTGTTTTAGTGATGGAATAGTTACTTATGCCTTTTGAGTACCCCAATGATTCTAACTCCTTACTGAGGGTTCAAAGGCCCAGGCACTACTTTTGAGTTATGGAAACATGGAAGATGTAGATAAAGGTAAAAATCATGAAGTTATTCTCCTGTATTTCCCACCATTTTTCTACTTGCCGTCCTCCTATGAATGTATGTTTTCTGCAGGATGAAGCCCAGCACCACAGCCCAGTAGCAAATATCCTGTTTTGCATCCCCTACGTTTTTACAGAATATAGACTCTCACTATTTTTTGAGACAGACAGCAGAACAGCTAACTTCATGAAGACAAAGCTTCTATATTTTGGCTACTT